>NC_047663.1:83117766-84600266 GCF_011762505.2 Arvicanthis niloticus | reverse complement strand
GGAACGTATGAGTCCACGAGTGATTCAATGAATCAATGAAGGAGTCTATACTATCGTATCAATGGAGTGTGATTGAAATAAACCAAAGGCATTTAGGATAAATCCTGGTGCAGAGTATGTCCTTAAGAAATGCCAGCTGTCTTTAACCTCAGCAGAGTGAGTGATGAAGTCGCTTTCACTCTGTTTCCTGACAAGTCACCTTTCCCCTCCCTCCTTCTTTCCCTCTGTCTACTCTTCCCTCTCTTCTACCTTGCAGTCCTGGAAGTGGAATCCAGAGCTTTGCTCTTTTCTAGGCAAGTGCCCACTGAGTTATATACCAGCCTGAGGTGGCCCTCAGAGGGTATTCTACATGGTTTGTTGTTTCCAACAGCCCTGGGGAATAGGCAAGGCAGTTCCTCTCAGGCTGCACCTCCCCTTGGAAAGGCCAATGGATCAGGCATTTTCTAAAAGGCTGTCCCTTGCTCAGCACACTAATCCACTCTCTGCTTTACAGATATGCACTGCCTTCCCTAATACTTACAGAGTATGGAAGGAAGGGCTTGATCATACTTGTTTGAAAGATGGCAGAAGTGAGTGGAGCTAGGACAAGAGCCAGCTCATGGTGGCTCAGTAGGTGGCTTGCTGGGTAGGGCCTTGGAGACCTTGGTACAGTACCTGCTGTGGCAAGCATAATGAGCCTGTCTATATATCTCCCCCACATCCAGCTTTGGGCTGACATATCAAACGGGTGGCTATGCATGGGAATACTGGAGACAGAGCCCTTAGCCGGTTTGTAGTTTAACTGAAGTAGACAGCTGGCCACTGAGCCAGGATCTGCAGTTCCTGACACAGGCTTGCCGGAGGGAGAGGCCTTTTGGATCCAGAGATCTATAGCCACATTCCATCAGGGAAAGGCGCTGGCTAGAGACAGCCCAGAACAAGACTGAGTCATATGGGTGACAGATGAAATCAGAGAGAATGGGAAGAAGCCCGGATCACTCCGTGGTGTATACTTTGGGGCTGAGTAGGAGTGTACCCCCCCCAGGGCCTTGAGGGAAGTTGGCACTTCAGACAATTGGGCAACCAGTGGGACCGAGGATAGTGCTGCTCCTGCTGGTGAAGATGCCATGGTCCCCTGACACACCCTGCTTCTTGAACTTGGAAGGAAAGCTTGCTCTAAAGGAGTTGAATTCAAAGGAACTGTTTCCATCCCATCTTCTCTGCCTTACTCAGTACAGTTACAGTCTCGGTGGGGAGTCTGAGGGTGGCATTTAGAGGCCTTCCACAAAAATTCTAAAACAATAGGCTAGACTCACAACTATGTGGTCTGTTTAGATGTCTGGGGTTGCTTTCTCCTGCTTTGAAGGAGAACATCCCAAGCATCTTGATTTGTTAAAAAAAAATCTTGCCAGAGTATAAATCACTGGGACACGGGTGGGCTTGGGGCTGTCAGGCCTCACTGGAGATGGGTCTAGTGCCTTCTCCCAGGATTCCTTGCACTCTTCTTATTTGCTTCCTGTCTTTTAGGTCCCCAGTCATTGTTTCTACCTAAGCTTAGAGAAGAATTAAGAGGGCAAAAGTCTCAGAGGCTTTATAGGAAAATTAGCCTGAAAGTGAAGACTGAAAAATGACCATGCCCCTCCATGATTCAGGAGACTAATACCTTTGTAGTATCTCCTTGTGCAGATAAGGATAAAGTAACACATCCAACCTTTCTACCCAGCTCTGAGCCAAAGGCTCTTGCTCTTGCACCCTGGGCTGATAGCTCATCCTATTTGTGCCTTTAATTTGATGCAGTTCTGGGCCTCCAGAGCAGTAGGGAACTATGGGAAAATCATAAGGTCGATGTTGCCCAGCTGTTCCCCCCGTAAATGAGTTATGGGGGGAGAAGGTGAGCAGAGCCTGACATCAGAAGCCTACCTCTGGGATGGGGGTAGATCTTTGCTGTTTGATTTCCTGGTCTAAGGCTAGTCTTTGTGGAGATTGGATATTACATAGGTAAAGTAGATTTGGTTTGTTAAGCATCCGCCAGGAGTGCCTGATAATTTCCTTTTCTAATGATCTGTAGCAACAGGTTTTTCCTCCGTCATGTCCTTCGTCTGGGGGTTTCCCTGTGTTTCAGTCCCGATGCCATTCTCTGTAGCTTCCCCCTTCAGAGACATCTTCCTTACCGTGAGATGAATCATGGATCATTTGGTAGTAGATGCTCATTCTGACTCTAGTCACTAAGCCCTGTGTCTCTACCTACGAGGCCATGGCTCTGACTTGGCTTCATCCTTAGAGCAGTTGCGGAGACGAGGGAAGCCAGCCAGGCTCAGTGAGATGAGGTGACTTCACCAAGTTCACTTGTAGAGATACAATCCTGGCTTCATTTGACCTGAAGCCTCTGGATCTTGATGTGTTGACTTCCAGGGTGGTCTGTGTCTTAGGTAACTCTGTCCATACTTGGCTTTTCTACCCAATTGGGAGATAAGCTCCTCCACAGTAGACATTCTCATGACATCCAGCACAGTACAGCTTTTCCAGATCCACCCAAATCGGCTGTGGCCCTACACTTGTGTTCACTTTGCATAATGACCTTGGGGCAGGAAGGAAGGGACCTTATGTCTCTTACTCAAACGGGAACATAGTGATCCAGGGCACATCTTAAACATCCTTCCTCCCAGTCTCTTGGAGGGCTTGTTACAACAAATTGCTGGATTCACTCCCAGAATGGCTGAGTCAGGAGGTCTGGGTGGAGCTGGGGGACTTAAATTTCTTTCCACTTTCCAAGGTGGTCAGGGGCCCCAGGCTGAGACCCACTATCCTAACAGTAGGAGAGGCAGCATCAAATCCTACCCCAGTAGCTAACTACCTGACCTCGGGGAAACTCTGGAAGACTCTCAAGGCATCAGGAGCATCCTCGGTAAAGAATGCAGAGTAATGCTATCCAGTCGTGAAAATCTACGGAATATCACATTTGCATATCTATGCTGAACATCACATTTATAGCGCTTCTTTTCTGAGCACCGAAGCAGCACTCTCCATGTGCTAGGCACTGGTTTGCAAATATGCACAGCTCCCATGACAGGCGCGTTTGGTGGTCCTTTCCCCGGATTTTCTTCCTTGTGCAGAGATGGAGGCCAAAGCCCAGAGACATTCTATAAATTACCTGGGATCACCCAACTAGTAAGTCTGTGCAGATGGGCAGTAACCCAGGCAGTCTGGCTCCCCGTCACCACATTCAGCCTCTATGCAGAGTGTGGCACCTGGCTTGTCATCAGCAAGACTTTCTTCCCATTCCCAGGTAAGTTAAGAATTGCCTGCAGAAGAAAAGCAATGGAACTTTTCTATTTCTAGTTCCTAGGCAGATTAACCATAAATAACAACGATGAATGGTTTATGACCACCACTTGGAAATCCCACACTTGGCCACCCCTCTGATACCAGTCTGGTTAGCCCAGAGTGGCTGCTTTCTCTTTCCACCCCTCTGGCATTGAAGTTTATCATTGCTCAAGAGGAGATTGCTTGAAAGAGGCCGGCTGGCCGTAGGAGTCCAAGAGGAGCGTTGCGGGTCAATAATAAAAGCAGAGTGACGTTTGTTGCTCTCCCATGCAGAGCCTTGAGAGTCTATCCAGCGGGTGGTAAGGAGGCTCAGTCTGAGGAAGGACAGTGATGGACAGAGTGGGAGGGGACCAAATAGTTTCAGCCTGGCCGAGTAACTGAAGCTAGAAGGACGGGCAGTGGGAGCATTCCAGCTATGTCATGGGAAATGGCTATGGCCAGGGCTCTGATTAGCTGTCGACCACAAATCCCCTGGGACCCTGCCAGGGGTCAGGAGACTGGGGCACCTCTCGAATGCCAAATGGTTTGCCTTATTTTATTGTCAAAGAAGGAGGCGATTTTCAGTGTAATCCCTGGATGTGCGCACTGGCACTGCCAGGAGCTGAGAGATGGCTGGGGATGTGGGAGGGAGAGGGAAGCTAGAAAAATCCTCTCTTCATTCCAGGGAACATAGAGAGAAAGACCAGTCCATGGCACTGAGTCTTGGCATGATCTCAAAGCTGTTTTAGTCACCACCTCCGAAGCATCCTGCCCTTTTCCTTCCCTTTTTGCAAGGTGAGACATCAAAGTCTTCACCTCATGAAAGCCCTAAAGAGGGAAACATTGACCTAAATCCCTCACAGTTGAGGTGGCATGGGACAATCGGGCTTCAAGAGGACGGATGTCACAAGAGAGTCCCTCATGGTTTGCTTGCTTGACTACCTTGGCCCAAAATGGAGCCATGAGATGTGGAAACATCAACTATGATGACAAATAAACCAAATGTCATCCCACACTGGGGCCACTGGGAGGAATGAGGTAGAGTCACTTCAACCCATTTCTCAAGCTTAAGCCTTCAGAAAAGTTTCATTGAGGAAATGAAGGGACAGATTGACTATTTGATTAATTATGTCTAGAAGGAGGAGAGATAAAAAAAACCAAATCTCTGAAAACTCTTCAGGGATAGTTGGTGAGTAAAAGCCTTTCTCAGATTTTTTCATGGTCCCTCAACAGAAAGAAACCTTTCTGCTAGTTTACTGGTCACAAAGGTTAGTAGTTCAGGCCTTAGGGTTAGATGAGTCAGGTGTGCCGTGGGTAGGTGAAATGAGTGAGTATGGACAGAACATTTTTCCAAGTGGTGATTTTATTATCACCACACAATGAAGATAATGTTAGTTCCTTCCACTCAATCATTAATAATCCCTGTGAAGTATTAGTAGAATGATAGACACACTAAAAGAGTATAACATTTTGAAGCTAGTAATGTTTAGGTTCAACTTCAAAGAATAGAAGACACTGCAAAAATAGAATGTACGCAAGATGAAGGTTTATATTCTCTGGACTACTTATCTGCAGATAGGAAGACTCGAGCACACATGGTAGAAGCTCCAACACCCAAGCCAGTGTTGTTCTAATACTGCCATGCTTTGCACTTCTTTAAGCCATCTAAGTTGGGTTTGAAACAATCACGTACATTTATCAAAGGCACACAGAAGAAAAGGTAAAGCGGGAAGGGAGGTCATGTGACAATAGCATTTGAGAGAGGTAACCCCATAATGTTCTTATTTCACATAAGCTTAGAGTGTGTGCTGCTTTCCCTAAGCTACCATCTCAGCCTTTTAATTGGTATATTTAGACCATTCACATTTAATGCAATTATTATTATGTTAAGTCTGTCATTTTAGTTTTATTTTTCTGTTATTTTTTTCCTTTGGTTTCCTTTTCTTTGTCTTCTTAGGGGGTTACACAGACATATTTTATAATTCTATTTTTATTCACTTATAGTATCTTGGAACACCTCTTTTTGCACAGCACTTTCAGTGGTCTTTCTAGACATCACATCATGTGTGCATAATATTCTGTGGTTATCAACAGTTTACCAGTTCAGGAGAAAGTTGGGGACCACACTTTCCTTTACAGTCCTTTACTTAATTCCACTTGAATACAGTCTTAAATACTTCCTGTAAATGCTCTAAGAACCACACCAGTTTCATTGTTTCTGTTTCCAGTGCTAAATATAATTGGGATAATCTAATAAGGAGATACGCTTACTCACAGCCGTACTCTGCCCGTTGCTCTTTCCTTTGTCTCTGTTCTAAACTTCTTTTATTCTTTGTCTAGAGAATTTATGTTTTTATTGTTGTGTCTTAACTGTGGCAATTTCCCTTATTTTTCAACATCTCAAAATTTCTCAATCCTTTGGCTTTATTCCACAGGATATTTTGGGTTGTGTGTTTTGAACTAACAATTCTTTTCTCATCGCTCCCCAAAATAAAATAAAATAAAATAAAATAATAAAAAAAATTAATGTGTTGCTTCTTTCATGGTCTCTAATGAAAAACCTGAAGTCCTTTGAATTATTTTCCCTCTGTAAGTAGGGAATGTATTTCCTTCCTACTATTTTTAAAAAATTTTTTTAATTTCATTTTTTAGAATTTTGACTGTGACATTTCTTGGCCTAGATTTTTCACAGCTCATTGTATTTCTGATCTGGTTTCCTTTTGAATCTGTAGGTTTTGTCTTTTTCTGTTTGGGAATTTCCATTGCTTGGTCTTTCAGTTGCTTTCTCAGCCCCTCCCCCTCCACCCATATCTGTTGACATGGATGCTGGATCTCTAAGGCTCTGATCATTTATGTTCATTCTATTTTCTCTTCTTAATTCAGATTGGGTGACCTATGTTATTCTGTCCTTATTCCCACTATGGAGCCTATTTACTGAATCTTTCATTTGAGCTGCTTTTTTCAGTTCTCAAATTTCCATTTTGGCACCCTCTTGAATTCTGTTTCTTTGCTAAGACTTTCAGTGTTTTGGTTTGTAGCAAACATGATTTTAGGATTTTAGAGAGGGCTCAGCAGTTATGAACAATAATTCCTCTTACAGAGGAACCAGGTTCAGTTCCCACACACACGGTAACCAAAATGACTGTAACTCCAGTTCCAAGGAATATGATGCCCTCTTCTCACTTCCTGGGGCATCTACATACATAATGCATATAAATTCATGTAGACAAACACACAACATACATACATACATACATACATACATACATACATACATACATAAAACATTCATAAAACAAAGAAACAGGATATATTCCCTATTGTTTATAGAAGTTCTTTGGCATATCTTCTTGAAAATCCACATTTGATTGCCTTTACAGACTTTTTACCCTTGTTCATATTCGGAGGAGTTGATTATTATTATTATTATTATTATTATTATTATTATTATTATTATTATTATTAAAGTTGAACATCACAGCTATTATGTTATATAACTCTAGATCTTCTAGATTCTGTTGGCTTCCAACCATGCTCTGGTCTCCACTGATCCCTCTCCACTAGGACTCTCCATTACTGCTAAAGGAGTGGAGACTTCAGCTCTCCACTGGGTACCTTGGGTATTGCCTAGCAGGTGATGGCCTGTTAAACTTTTTACGTAGCCTCTTCAGGAAGGAGGAAGCTTCTTCACTGCTAAGTAGTGCCTTCCATCTTCCCGCCTCATCCCAAACATGATGTCACTGGAAGGAAGAAGACACCTTGTCACTCACTCAGACTAAGCTGCGTATATGTTCTTTATGACATCTGGTGCAAAAAGATTCTCTTACTGCCTACCAGGAGTAAGTCCCTTCCCAACCTGGCCTTCTATGGTTTTACTCAGTGGAGACCTGTGTACATTGTCACAGGGAGGTGAGGGTAGAAGTCTGGGCTCCTTATTCACTCTGTTTTGATAAAATTGTAGTCATATGTATTTTTGTAGTGTTCCAAGAGTTGAGTGTGTATTGCCAGAAGTTATTTGTTTACTAGGCTGCCTCTTTCCCAGTTCTTTTAATAGCAGCTATGAACTTCTCTCATGCCCATTGCACCTGCAGATTGCTGGTTTTTTTCCAGCTCTCCTCTAGAGGATGCGATACAGAAAGGGAGCCAAGAAACTACCATGCCTCGCCCCAAGCCCCATGCCCAAGTCAGTTTCCCTTCTTCTTTCTCCTGTCAGGCGTCTGATGCTTGTTTCGTGTGTAATCCCAGGACTTTACCTGGAACTCGGTAAACACGATTAAGCTAAAAATCCCTATCGCCTGCCTGGAAAAGAACGTTGTCTATGATGGGTTTTCCAGCATGTCACCAGGCACCGTGATTGCTCGAGCGAGGCAGATGAGACCCTAGATAGTATGCATGTTTAAATCAACCTACTGAGTGTTCATGAGTCCACTGAAACTTGACATTTGGCATACCATCACTAGTGGAGTGGGAGATGCTCACTCTTTCGATGTTGATGAAAGTGACTACAAATGGAGGCAAGCAGCCCATGACAGAGTGGAAGGCCGGGACAGATCACATTCCACCACCATAATCAACGAATTCTCTTCTCCTGAAGATTTCAGGACCATACACGATGGGGCCAGGAATGGTATGAATAGAATGAAATGACGTTGGGGAGGGAAATTAGTCAGGGTCATTAGATAGGTTCTCTCTCCTCTTCTCTTCTCCTCTCCTCTCCTCTCCTCTCCTCTCCTCTCCTCTCCTCTCCTCTCCTCTCCTCTCCTCTCCTCCTCTTCTTCTTCTTTCTCTCTCTCTCTCTCTCTCTCTCTCTCTCTCGCTCTCTCTCTCTCTCCCTCCCTTCCTCCCCCCCCCCCCCGTGTGTGTGTGTGTGTGTTTGTGGTTTCACACACCTTCATGTATGCATGTGATTGGGCACTCAAGTACCTTTGCCTGCAGACTCCTAGGCCTTCTGTGGACGATCTGTCTATCTTAGAAGATGTTTGTTTTCAGTGGTTTCCCTTTATCATCCTATTGAATTGTGAGAGGGAATAAGAGGTAATGACAGACATTGGTTTTTAGAAGAATGACCTGGGCAACTTGTAAAATTGAGCCTGACATTCCTCTACTAAGTTTCCTGAAGCTTCTGTGGACTAATAAATTACTAAGGTCCTGTGGTTAAAGATGTATGAGAAACACAAAGTTAAAATAAGTAAGTCAGCTTCTTTGGGAGAATATCTGAGAATCTTTACAGTGCTGCTTTATCTTGTGGGTCTGCGGTATTGTGAAGACTTACCAGAGTCTAGATCCACTGTTAGGAGCATGGTTCCTGCCTGGTGTCTTTAAGGGACGTACAGTAGAAAACATGGCTGTGGACAAGGTTAACCATTTCACAACTCCTTTGAACCAAGCTGCGGCACCTCCTTTTCCCACTATACCTACTTCAAATTTCAGGAAGTCTGAGCAGCTTTGTGTCTGTTGCGGCATGCATAGCAGTCATGGAAGATTCACTATCTTCTGCATTCATCCCATCTCCCTGCACATCAGCACAGATCTTTGCCCATTTAGGGATTGTTCACACGGAGTGTGTTGATGTTACCTTGGACTAAGGTATGCGTGTTTACCAGCCCGTGGAGCCTTAGATATACCAGTCAGTTTGTTTTAGATCCAAATAGTTGGTGTCTTTGCAACTAATACATTATGCGAACGTGACTCCGGCCAGGAAAAAAAAAAGGCTCTGATTGCTATCAGTTGCAGACAGTGTGGTGTTTGACAGTGGTGGGAACAGCCGTGCTTTGTTTGAGTAGGAATGTAACTTCTGAAAGCCGACTGTGTTGACGTGAACACATTATCCTCTTGTGGAAGCAATGTGTGGATGTGCTTGGTAAATGGACCTTTATCTGTCTCAAAGACTGCAGGGTTGCTCTCTCAAATACCGCGGATGCTAGCTACTGAAAACTGCAACCCCCTGTGCCTGCTGTCATTTCTTTAATCAGTTGCCGAGCGGGTAGGCCACGGTGACTGCCTTTACTCTTGTCACCTAAGAGCTGATTCTTAGAGGATTTCTTTGTGGCTGCTCAAAAGGCGCTTCCATTTCCCATGAAATGTTGTCAAGCCTCAGAACACTGTTGTTAGTGGGGAACCCTAGCATGAACGAGAGCTCCCATCATCCTCTCAGCCTGGGCATAGTCAACTCAAGTTGATGCAGGATGCACCCTCAAAGCAGTCTTCAAACAGCCTGCTCCTGGCACCCAGCATGTTCTAGGCCCAAAGAGGAAAGTTAGGCCTGGGTATTCAAAAATAAAGTCAGGTGTCCAAATAGTGTGTGGCAGTCCACTAGTGAAGGTAGAAAAATGTTAGACATGGGTTTTATGATAACCACCTCGGTACTCAAACAATTATAAAACACAGTCTGCTGCTACACATTATGTATGGGCTGTAATATTTGTCAAGACCATGGACATTCTACACAGGGACATATATATGATATATATGATTCTATATATGATAGAATTCTGTGGTTTCAGAAAGGCTCAATAGTCGGATATTGGGCAGGAATTATTTTGGAAAAGAAAAATCACAACTACTTTGTCAAATTTTTTTGGTCAGCACTTCCCAGTGTTTCAAGTCTGAGTAGCAGAGGAATGGGGTTGGGGTGTTGCTTACCCTCCTCTGGGACCCAAGTAAAATGAGGGGTGAACAGAGACCCTGCTTTGAAGTAAGTTGTCAGCATCTCACTGTGAGCTTTGACCTGACCTTTGTCAGCAGGAGTGACATCTCTTCCATACACGCCCCAGGAAGTGGAGCTGGGCTGAAGGCAGAGCAGAGATGGCCCTGGTCTTCCACAGGTATTTTTGGAATGCTTTTAATCTGAACAAGCGATGACGGTGCCATCTGTCCTGGGACTGTGGCTGGGAATGGTTCACAGCAAACCCATGCTAATGGGGGAGTGGCCCTCTTTGGTTACTCTCTGAGATTGATAGGAGTATCCTTTTATTTTCTGAGACCGTTGCGTGTGAAGGGTGGAGGCAACTGTGGCCTCTCCCACTGCCTCTGTGAAACTCAAGACACTCACAATATCAGAGGAAGAAATGATAGTATTTTATGTTTGTGAATGTAGCATGTAAGACAAAAAATTATATATTTAACTATATAGTCAAAATCCTCCCCCAGTGTAGTCATCCCCAAGAGCTGTATCCAGAGAATAGGCTCGACAGTGTGTCTTCAATAGACACCCCTCACCAAAGTCAAATCTAATTCAAAAACCAACCTATCTTCTTCTGTCCCTCCCTCTTTCCTTCCCTTCCTTCCCTCCTTCCCTTCTTCCCTTCTTTCTTAAGTGTTTTGCTCTTCAGCTTGCTGTGGTGCACTGTGGTGAGAAGGCTGTCAGAACTGAAGTAGTCTTATGCATTGACAGATAGAGTGTCCCCCTCCACACTCCCCAGGCATTTGCTCTCTGAGCCACAAGGAAGTTGGCTCTTGCATCTGTCAATACAATTTTTCTTGTGAGTGATGACTTTACACAATTGCAATGTATGAGCAGGCACTGAAGTGAAAGTCCCCTGAGTTCAGCCTGGGGTCCTTTCTACTCTAAGCTCGTGGCCTCCCTTGGCTTGCATTGCCAAGGCTGACCTGTGGCAGCGACAAACATAATGGCAGCCGCCGTGAGAACTGGGATTCCATCTTTCCCTAAGTTTTACAGGTGCTTTTTCTCCACTGCTCTTCAGGCATCATCTTTCGAGCTGGATGAAGTGGTATATGCATGTAACCCCAGACCTTAGAAGGCTGAGGCAGGAAGATTGACATGAATTTGAGGCAGTCTAACCTACATGATGCATACCAAGCTAGCTATGGCTATGTCAGATGATCCTGTCTCAAAAGCAAAAGCAAAACTTCTTAAGAGCGTCTGCTCTAGGAGTCTCCATTCTGAGAGACGGGGAAAATGAGTCATAGAAAGACGGAACAAGGTCGCTAGGCTTGTACAAGGCAGGGGCATGATGTGAGTTCAGAGCTGGGTGCCTACAGAACATTCCGTGAACCACTTTGCCCCATCAGCCCTTTCCTGAGCACTGCTCGCACTGTGGTAGGCAGAGCATCCTCCTAGACACCTGGCAGAAAAGCCCCAGGACTTTACCAGAGCACTGCCTTGCTCTGCTCACCACCCTGGGAAGCGAGTAGCAAATGGTACTGACATCTGTCTAAATAAAGTTCCCAAGAAAGTGACGCCGATGCCAGGTAAATGGGCAGCCAGTGCTGACAAGGTGCTCAGATCCTGGACACCGACTTCTCACAGATCATTTGGGTCCCCGGCCGGAGGGTTGTCCCAGTATCCATTTTCCTTCTGTCAGAGCTGTTACCTGTTAGGCTGGGTGTGAAAGCAGTTAGCTCTCTGTGATAGTGCCCCTTAGGGAGCGAGCCAGAGCCATCGGAACCCTGTTCTCACAGTTCTCCTAAGCTCAGGGAAGTCTCAGAAGAGAGAAAGGGAAAAGGGGAACCACACAGGCTGGAAGGAAGCACACTCCAGGCTATGATGGACTGCAAATGATGCGGTTAATGACTATACAGCAAGAAAGCCAGGAGTGGAGCCTTGCTTAGTGGAAAGCGAGGAGTGATTGCCGATTCTGTCTGAGCATTGACCCCAGCGTCCTTCACACTTAGCCTCGCTCCCCACTCTATTTCTGACCTGCCACCTGGCTTCCAAGCCCAGAGTTTTGGTGCTGTGGGAGGGTGTTTTCCTGCTCTGGATCACTGTGATCCAGACGTCCAGCTGCAGAGAGCTTAGGAATCTCTCCTGGGGGAGGGGGGGACAGGAAAAGGTTGACTTTTTGTTCTCTCTAGTTTGCTGAGGAGTACACTTCAGTTGATGTTTCCAGCACCTGGGACATGAGTTCGATTCTCTGGTTCCCAAAGCTACATGCAAAGTCATCCTTTAAAAATCACTGAGCCAGTGCTAGATGCTCTTCATTGTAGATGGTGATGGGGACTGATCCTAGAGATAGGTGCTTTTCTTCAAGGTCACAGGGCTTTAGTATTGACCCAGAACAGGACCAGGCTGCCTGACTTCTAAGTCAGCCCTTTCCCTTCTGAACCCCATGGATCCACAAAGGAGAACTGGGGTACGAAGGAGAGACACTGCTATTGCAATCCAGGTCTAGTCATCCCTGTGTGCGGCAGTGGGGTGGGGAACATGCATACAGCTGGATGGCGAGCTAGTCCTTGTCTCCCTTTTGGGGCTGAGACCATTTTCTTTTCCTTATTTAGAACTCTGTTTAGACCCAAGTGTCATCTGCTTGTCTCTGAGAACCTGCAGAGCCTCACGGCGTTGCCCTTATCTTATTTTATATTTAACCTCATTAGCTATTTGTGGGCCAAGCCTGGACCAGATCATAATGGCAGGCTCGCGAGGAGGGGAACACTGATGTTTATCTCTGCTGCAGAGTGTCTGGAATAGTAATTAACTTTGAGGTTCTGGATATGGGACAGTGGGGGTGAGAAAATCAGAAGGAAAAAAAAAAAAAAAAAGAAACTGGCTAATTTGCAGAAATCTTCCTGAAGTCAAAAGCAACAATTTGTGTGTTTGCGACTCTCATAGCCCTCGTCTGTGAACATCTGCACATAGTTACACATGGGCAGATGTTGCACAGCAAAGAGTTTAATTTGCTGTTGAACTGACTGTGTAACCTGGGGCAAGCTACGTTATCACTTAGAGCTTCTTCATCTGCAAAACAGGGATAAATTGGGATAAAACTTGGTACACGGTTACAGCACTTAAAACATCCTCTGATGTTTAAGTCTAGGCACCAACCAAAGTGGGGTTGGCCAGCAGGCTGTAGCTAGTTGGTGCTGGGCTGCATCCCTCATGCCCACAGCTCAGATTCTTGGTGAGTCAGAGCTGCCTAACTAACGTTGGTCTCTCCTGGCTCCGCAGGGAAGAATGAGCTGGAATTTGGTTGTTAAGGACATTTCCCCAAGACTGCCCTAGTTCACGACACTATCGTAAACAGATTTGAAAAGCTGGTTTCCATAATCTGTGCTCTTAATTTTCTCCTGTCTCTTGGCATCAGACACCTTGTCCCTCTGGCTTGACTATGAGAGCCACCCACAAAGGGTACTCAGTTGACCCTTTCGGCACCTTATTTCTTGATAGCCACTAGAGGGTGCGTGGGGGCCTCTGGGGTCTGGGTCTCTTGGTGACAGATTTGAATGGTTCCAAACCAGTAATTGCAGGACCCCCAGAGGGCAAGAGCAGTTCGGATCATGCAGACAACAGGGACAGAATTTGGGAGCTGGAATTAATGAAGAAGACTTAGCTCGGGAAGACGAAATCCCATGGCATGTTCATGCATAAGGTCAGACTGGATGCTTTTGTCTAACAAGAGCACATAAATTGTTTTGTCCCCCCAGTCGCTGTCTACAGAATGCCTTTCTATAAGCAATCAAATAAAATTTGCTGGGATCATTTCCTCTTACTTTATCATGCAATTAGCGTGTGATTAGAACTCCCCCAGCTGTGTTTTTTCTATGATGGGCAGCTGGGAGTCATGAACTTTAACAGTGAGAAAGGTCTGCCTTCTAGGCCAGCTTCCTCCAGCCACCTCCATAACTTTGGACAAGTTACATCTCCGACTTAGTTTTCTCTGTTGGGGGAGGGGGGCTGCTGCTACTCCTTTGCAAGGCTTCTGGGAAGGTTTGAAGTGCACTGAGCATCAGGTCCAAATATAATGGTTTTTCAACAAATGGCAGATGTTGTGATTGTTTCGATTATTTTTTTTTTAACATGAAATTGCCAGTCACACACGCCATTACTTCTTAGAGAACAGCTTCCGACTTCCAGGTTATAATTAAATATGTCAGCTCTACCGCTGCCACGCTTTAAATTTTATCCACTGCGGCTCCTTGTTAAACATTCACTAGGCTATTTCACAAATACGCATTTTATAGAGAGCATCAATGCCAAATCACAATTAGGGATGATTTTCATACCACACTTAACCAAGGTCGGGAAGTGTGTACTCGAGGTGACAGTGTCTCCCAAACAATGTGCAAGGCAAATGCTGCGCCTTCTCGGGCCACTCCTAACATTTCAAACCAAGGTATAGCATTTAATTAATCTCCAGAAGGTTTCATCTCGGGCTTATTAAGTGCATTATTTTGTGAGAGCAAACAAACGGTCCCGGCTTGCAGCGCCAAGCATGTTTATTCCAAATAGTTAATTAAATCGTGTCAGTTCCTGGCCCGGAGCTTTCAGGCTATTCTGTTTTTCTACCCATGTGGACACTTTGTCATCATTCATCTTTATTTCCTTGCCGGCCTTTTAAAGAGAGGCGCTGAGCAGCGGCCTAGGCATGGGCTCGGGAGCCGGAGCACTTTGCAAAGCTAAATTGGTTAAATACGGCTGGAGCGTGGCTCCCAGAGCTGGCTCCATTTTTTTCTAGAATCCACTAGGGCTTTTCAGCAACAAAACAGGCCTGAGCGGTTCTGACCCTGAACGTGAACAATAGTGATCCCAGAGAGCCTACTTGGAGCTGTGTGGAAGGGGAGTGTAGCTGGAGCCAGGGTGCTTTCTTACGCTGGGGCTCTCCCTTGACCTGCTGATCTGAACAGGGTTGTATTTATGGAGACTCTTCCTCCAAGAAGCAAGGGGGGGGGGTCTTCCTCTTAGCTTCAGATGTGGCATCCCTGCAGAAGACAGAAAGGGGAAGGGAAAGACATTCTCCTCTACTTTCACAACAGTAGGTGTATGGTGTAACAAAGGAGGGAGACTCCAGTTCTTAGAAATCCAAGGGCCAGGGATGCTGAACACTTGGGGCAGGTTATACAAGATCCCCTCTTTCTTGTAGCAGGAGGGTCAGCTCTGAGCCTAGCATCGCTAAAGCTACCTTAGAGAAAAAGGTGAAGAGTCCAGATACTCCAACAATGTTTGAAGTTGGTGTTAGTAATCCTAAGCCATTAATAAAGCTGTCTAGCTGTGGTAACACCGCACAGTGGACAAATTGTTATCAAATGTCTACTTAGGCAGTAACTCTTCGCTTGTCACAAGCGTGCTACACACCAAACCCTCAGCCAGCCTTCTATGCTGGGTGCCTGCAGCATGTCTGATGAGAGGCCTACCTTTCTGTTTGTTCACCGGTATATTTTGCCTTTAATATGGCCCTGAGCCAGACCATCTGAGATGAAGCTCGTAAATACATGGCATAGCTGGCTTTTCCAGAAGCTTCGCTGTGGCAGGTGATAATGACAGTTGGCTTTTGTGGAGCAAGTCCTTTAAGTCAGGCACTGGGCCCAGTAGTCTTCTATGTTGGCTAGAAGTGGCTCTCCAAAGGAAAGACAGTCGTGTTCATTTCACAGACCAGGAGATAAAGGTCAAAGAAGCTAACCCAGTTATCCAAGGTCACCAGCTTGTAAATGGCAGCACCAAGGCCAAGATTCTGCAATGTGGCAAGGTCATCTTAAAAAAAACAAAGCAAAGCAAAAAACAGGGCATGATGGTGCATGCCTTTAATCCCAGCACTCAAGAGGCAGAAGCAGGTGGATCTCTGTGAGTTCCAGCACAGCCTGGTCTACAAAATGAGTTCCAGGACAGCCAGAACTGTTACACAGAGAAACCCTGTCTCAATTAACCAAAGAAAAAAAGAAAAGGTATGTTCCTGGGATTACACTTTGGTCCTCATGCTTGTAAGTAGGGTGTGGTAGTGCAGGCTTATAATTCCATTACTGGTAAGGGGAAGATAGGAAAATTTATGGGGTTCATTGGCCAGGCAGTGATGAACCCCAGATCGCAGTGAGAGACCTTGTGTCAGAAAACAAAGTGGATAACCAGGAGGTACAGGATGTCTGGTTGACCTCTGGCCTCAACTTGTGTATAGACACACACACACACACACACACACACACACACACACACACACACACCTACCAGTGCTGTGAATTAGAAATATACATGTTAATGGCAGCTTGGTGAATCCCTGTAACAAAGAAAGCTTGAAAAAGCTCAGGACTCTAGACCAGAGTTCAGGGAGAACAGAACGGCTTTGGGAGCTGAGGTGGACACTAGCAGTGCAGGCCAGGAGCCAGAGGATTATCTGAGCAGGTGGGCAGCAGAGAAGGGTATTTAGAAGGCAGGGCTGACAGCTATGGTCATTGGATAGTAGACAGCTTTGAACTTCAAGCCACTGTGATCCAATCAAATTGGCTCATGTCACAGCCCCATAGCTGATGGAATCCTAAGAGCAGGTGGGCTCCCATGGGGTGTTAATGCACCCCCCTTCCAAAGAGAGAAAGTGACACTAATCAGCAGGATTCTGGCCCAAGCAGTGTGTCGTTGTTATTTGGCAACATCTGCAAACGCTCTGCACACTGCCTGGACCTGTGTGCTGGTCCTGTTGTTAGCTGTGTGTCTTTAGAGAGACAATGCAACCTCTCTATGCCTCCTTTTCTTCTGTGCTGTAAAGTGGATCCATCCCTTGCTAGGATAATTCACTAAGCATGAGCTATTGTTCTCAATGTAGTTTCTGTAAGGAAGGGACATTATTCTAGAACCCCAAAGCTGAGAGGAACAGGGAATCTAAGAACAAGGTACTTCATCTCCATATTGTATTGTCCTCTGCTCCTTGGTCATCTAAGGCCATTAGCTATGCTAAAAGGTGACAAGGTGCCCCATGGATGGTGCCAGACACTGTGGATGTAATTGGAGTTACCTTGCTAGGAGCCTCGTCACATAGGCGGGCTTCCTTTAACGCAGAGAGTCTCATTAAGCTGGGGTCTTGGGGTCTTGCCTGCAGCTTTAGACTTCTTCAGCCTCTGCACATCTGTCCCCTATGGGCACATCTGTGCTGCACAGACTAGAACTGACCAGGTGAGAGTCTATTGTGCCCTTGTCCTCAGTGGACCTGGTGGGCAAAGAGCAGTAATAAACTGTACTTCCTCTCCGGTCTGGGAGACAGGAAGCTCCAAATTGGACTCTAATTAACTCTGAGGGAACAATGGCTTGCTGCGGAGCCTGGCAGCTCTGGCCAGGTCTAAGAAGGTGTCACGCAGCCTTGGAAAATAATTACAACCAAAACGATGCCTCCAAAGCCTGGCTCCTGATGGTCCACCTCCAACAAATGTGTTACTCCTTCTTCACCAGGCTCACTGCCCTTAATTGCCACCCTGCTTCATTAAGGGGCAATTAATTTTGTGACTGGGTTTTAAAAGGTGGTAATTGTAAGGTGAGGACAAGAGGCCCACAGCTAAACAGAATTGGGCTGGATGTAAGAGGTGCTTTTGCTGGAAGATTAAAGAAGCCAAGAGGCTGCACCCCAGGCAGGCGGGATCTTACCCCAAGGCTATCCTTTCCTCCAATTCACAGGAGCGTCTTCTGTGGTGGGATAAAGCCCATTTCTTTCTGCCAAGGTAGAAGGGTTTTGATTTGGGGATCTCAGCCAGTGGCCATCTTTCTGCAATAGAAGTCATACTGAAAGGATAAGATTGAGCCCAGAGACTCGGGGCCTTGAGAGGTTTTGGGATATGGCTTCCAACGAGACCAAACTCCCCCAATCCTCCAGACCCCACATGTTAGAGACACGGTGTATCTCTCTGTTACTCTAGATACATAGTCCTTCTTCTGGCATTCACTGAATGTTAACTCAAAGTGTCCCCAGCTTGGTGTTAGACTCCTCTTGAGATGAAATTTGAGTGAAGGAGAGTGTCCTGAACCTTTAGGAGTCTGTACTCAAGAGAAACGGATGCTAAAGAAACGGACGCCCCAGCTAGTTGTGGGAAGCAGCAAAATGTTCCCAGGAAGGAACAGTGCAGGACTGTGAGAGCAGAAATCAGGGCCGCCACCAAGGTCAGAGATGCCCTAGAAGGGGCTTCCAAACTTCGGGGAGGAGTAGAGCTCTGCCTTGAGGCCCTTGTGGGAATGAGGGGGCATGCTGGTCCCAGGGAAGCACACATGCACAGACTCTGCGTCAGTGGCAAGCGACACTACCAAGCAATAGAAAATGGAGGTGAGGGTGCTGCAGATGGGAACGTCATGAGATAGGCAAGCCTGCAGAGCAATGGGCCTCATTGCTCCCACCCCAAAAGTCAAGATGACAACCCCTTGCGTGTTCCGCACCACGGAAAGCCGGTGAAGATGCGATGCACACATGCATGTGTATGAGCCACACATGAGGCTCGCTGAATTCCTGCCACACACTTGGCTTTTCCCAAGAATGACCATCTAAGCCTAGCATTTAACAACACTGATCTGGGCAGTTTGCGATGGTAGGGCCTTCTCCTCTGAGCCTTCTGTCATCTGTCCTTATTATTATTATTATTATTATTATTATTATTATTATTATTATTATTTACCATGTTTCTAATTCAGAAATTAGCTGTTGTAAAGTAGCTCTCTTACTGCCTCTCTGACATGCATACACACATGCATGCTCGCACATGCCGACGTAGACAGGAATGGAGATCATGCTATAGTAATGTTGTGTGGGTCTGAGCATGGACCACGGTGTCAGCCTGAGTTTACACTGTAGGTATACAAGTTACTATCCACATAACCTTGACAGAGGTTCTCAACCTCTTTAAGCCTCGTGATATACGAATGCAGACTGTATATCCTCCATGACAAGACACTGGACTCTCACATTGCTGGGGCTGGGGATGGCACAGCAGCATACTGATGCTCCATTGGTGTTTGGGAACTGATGTTGTGGTTGATGATGTCAGGCTATTACAGACGACTCCAAAGCAAAAAGGTGAATGAAAAGCGGTGAAGAGAAACGAGGGCTGTGGGACTAGGGCCCCTGCTCTTCTCCTCTTTATATCTCTTTGGTCTCTTCCCTGGGTCAGATGGGCTTCGTGTCAAAGTGAGGAGAGGTGTCCTCAGGCAGCTGCAGGATGACTTCTCCATCCCCAACCAACTTAGGAAGCCGCGGTGCTTCCAGCTGCAAAGTGAACGCCCCGTCGGGAACTGGTGATTCTGCCTTCCATTGCAGGAGCCAGCCGATGGCGCCCCAGGTCTGAGTTGGGATGACAGGCAGCCCCCAGTAGCGGGACAGGAGAAGAGAGTAGTGTTAGGAGAGCAAAGATACCCCGTGGAGGATGGGTAGGGGGACAGATGTGGACACTGGGAAGAACTCCCCCATTAAGGTTCTATGCTGTTGACCCTCCTGCAGCCATGTGAGGCCTGAAGGGCGGGTACATACCTCGCTTTCCTCTGGAGCCCAGACACTCAGTCTTGGCGCTAATGAACCGCATTCCTATCTCTCTGTCTCGGGCTGAATCCAGTGGGCAGTGACCCAACACCACCATGATTTGTGGCCCTGCAGGAGGAGGGGAGAGACTGATTATGGAGGCAGCAATTACTCTGCCCAGGCCCCTGCCTGGCAGGGCCTTATCTTTATTTATAGCTGGCTCAGCTGCCCAGAGCCCAATTTTTGCCCTTGAGTGACTAGTGCACTGCAGTTTTAGTTCATAAAACACTGTTTGTTTATAATCCTTAACGGATTCTGTTTTATTAAAAGAGAAGGCTCCATGCCGGGTTTAAATAAAGTAACCGGTTACAGTTTAGTTTGTATTCACAACGAATATGCAGTGGATGAGAACCCATGGCAGAATAATGCGCACTCATGACCTGAATTCATTCAGAAAAGTCCCTTTTCAAGGTCCTTGATGCTGGGGATGGAAATAAGTGGGGTAGCAGGCAGGCCGACGTCCGTGTTCAGTACCATGATTCGGAGGAGGGGGTAATGATTATGTTAGACCTGGAGCTGCTTCAGGGAGAGACAATGAGCTGGACTCCAAGGAGCAGGGAAGGCTTTTTGGAGCAGGTGGTATGAAGGATGGGCCAGATTCTGACCCAAGACGGGAGGGAAGAGCAGGAAACAATGAAGAGTCTGATGAAGAGCAGCAGAAGGGCTGTTTTCAGATTCTGGCCGGGGACAGGTTTGCACAGAGTGTGGAGATTACACAGGAGACAGGGTAGGGGTCATGTCCTGCTGCCGGGGAGGGCTAAATCCAAAGGGTTTTGTTCTTGATTCAAAGGCAGAGAGGAAACACTGTTGACATACAGAGACAGAGACAGAGACAGAGACAGAGACAGACAGACAGACAGAGACATACAAACATATGAGAGAGAATAAATATATTAATATTAATGAATCCATTGGGCTGTGGCTGGAGGCACCACTGGATCACCTAATTCCTGCTATCTACTAGTTTCTTTCATCCAGTACCAACTCTGCATGCCTTCTTCCCTCGCAGAAGCGATGCTGAGCAGTGGAAGAAAGCCTCTCACTGTCCTGCTCCTAGCTGCTCTCCCCCCCTCCTCCCTTTGTGGTTCCTGAAGTCTCAGGTATTGGCCTCTGCTGTAAATGTTACGCCTGGGATTTCAAAGTCTCCATGATGGCAGAAAGCTACGTATCTTATCTAAGACTTGCCATATGCTTCTGTGGCCTCTGAGTAAATATCCCCTGGGGATAGGACAGGTCTGTGGTGTCCTCCTGCGGCAACCTTGCAGAGGAGTCTTGTAGTGATAGCAAAGGCAGCAAGGCGCCGGGAGCTGCCAGCACTGCCTCCTGCATGCTCCCTCTCCCACTTGCTTTCTTCCTGCATCTGGTGGGCTCCGATCAGGCACAATCATAGAATGGCCTGTTTTTTCCTAGGAAGAACCACTTGGGAAAAAGAGAGAGTCCAGGAGCATCTGCAGTATTAGCCATAAACATCCAAAGAGAACTCCAAGGTAATTGGCATATTTGTGGGCACTCCCCATCATGTGCCTGTGGCTTACATCCTGAATCAATTGCAGAACACTAGACCATGGAGTCCAGACAATGTCTCAGAATCATTCTTGCCCATGGTGTTGCAGGCAGCACCTTCCATTCAGTCCTAGGAAGATTCTACTCAGTCCCTGCCTGTTGGACATCTTGGCATCCTTACTGCATACTAACTGGGCATGTGACCTTCTTCATACTATGCCATCCAACATGCTACAGGCCCACACATGTGCACCCTACTTGCCAGCCTCTCTTCCCTCATTTTTACCCCCACTTAGCACTCTCTGTACCCACTCAGAGTTCCGCAGACAGACTGGCCACAGCTGGAAGGTGCCAGCATCATTTACGCTGGCAGATGAGCTAACCTTCCTGGGAGTATCTCCTCGCCAATAAATTAGGAGTTGGGGTTAAACAGTCTTGAGTCTCTTCCAGCCCTGCCATCTTCTAACCTAATTAATTAAATGTCACACTTTTAAATGTACAAAACTCTGTTCCATTCTCGTCTTTAGGGGTAGAGGGAATAACATGAAGAGACAAAGAGATGAAGCAGTTTCTGGTTTTTATTACTCTGTAAATATCAACAAGAGCAGGGTCAGACTCTGCTCCATTAGACTTGTCAGCATCATAATCATGGCCCTAGAGAACCTCGTTCCCCAGGCTCTTTCTCCAAGTCTAATTGCAGAGCTCTGCGGCTTGCACAAGGATGGTGATGGCGGTCCCCAGAGCTCTTTATGGACAGATCTTAGTTCCATCTCCAGCCTCCCGTGCCACTTGCCCATCATCAAGAATTCTTTTTAGTATCCCCTGGACTCATGTCCTGTAGCTAGCCTCAGTTCAAAGGCCCTGCAGAGGTTTCTCCACAGGGAAGAACAGCCCATTTCTGGCTCTGGGCTGTAGGGAGGTGGCCATGGGCCAGCCAACCCGCTCCGTGCTGAGTGTGTTTGCTGCTCTTACAATGTTTGAGCTGCGGTTAATATATCAATATTTGCTCAGGAGGGTATCTGGCACAGAGCAGGTCCCTGGGACACGGGCAGATAGATTGGCTTCTCCCAAAGCATTCTTCATTTGAGCGGGGCATGGATGGAGGGGGTATGGCTGCTGACAAGAGGCATAGAAAAGGTTCTCCTGGTTTTCCCAGAAGAGCCTCAGCCTCACAGTTTGGCACTGCACGATCCTGTCACTATCTCATCGTTGTCTCCATCACTAACTTCTTCCTGGTGTGGTTCGCTCGTTCTGGCTTTGCTATAATTCTTCCATCCACATTTGACTTGACTGGAAGCCCCAGGGGGGCTGGCTAGTGCTTGATAGAGCCGAGTTTAGTAGCTGTCAACGTGGAGGATCAGATAGCCTGGGATGAAGCCTGCTTTCCCCAGCAAGCTATGTGTATTGGACAAGTTCACTTACCTCCCAGGGTCTCAGATTCCTTCTGAGACCTGAGGATCTTGAGAACAGAATAGCCAAAAGAAAGCGAGAGCGTCATACGCACAAAATAATTTGCAAAGCATATTCTGCACAGAGAATGGCAGTACATGTTCAGTCTTGTCCACTATCCTTCTCATCCAGCCAACGGCGACCCGGGGGCCCTTTAGCCTATTGTAAGTGTACCAAGAACACTTTCTTCCCTATATCATCTATTTCTGTTTATTAGCTTAGCACTAGGTACCTGAAAAAGACTGCCCACAGCTTTAAGGTTTTAATGGAACCAACCTACTCCAATCATCCAGGAAGAAACCAAATGCAACAGACTTGTGTTCAGTCTTGTGAGAGGTGTGTTGGTACAAAATGAGAGGAGAAAATTCTGTTTATAGTGTCATTAAAAAAAAGAGTCTGGCCTAGGAATGGTCTACAGGAAGTGCTGGAGGAGCTGAGGTCCTTGGGAGACAGTAACTTTCCACTGTGACAACTTAGAGGAGTTTGTAACTGAGAAGCCCATCAGTCATCCTCAAAAATGCAGAACAAAGTTCTGCAAAGTAGCATCACTGGTGCCATTTTATTCTGAAGCAGTTTCTTGACATGCATGTCAAATACTGTAATACCTCGGATACCCAGAATCCACTACGTTCCTGGGTGTGTTGCGTAAACGAGCATTGGAGAGCAAGAATGGGGCCGGGGCCAGGAGACACAGTTCTCTAGGACAAGGCGAGCCATTGAGGTTGGGACAGAGCACCCCCACTCTGTGAGAACCCACTGTGTGCTGAGCTGACGTGAACAGTGTGCATATGTTGTCTGGTACAGGTGATACAATGTAAGGTAGAGTTTGGAGAGAGAAGCTCCATGCTTGTGGAGAAGGAAGAGAAAGAAGGAAGCCAGGCAGTACTGTTGCTGATCCTGCATTCCCTGGGCTTGCAGTGTGAACCACCCAGGATCTGATCTCACTTGAGACAATCATGCTTGTTTTTTTTTTTTTTTTTTTTTTTTATCTATCAGTCATCCCCTAAAGGCCTGTAATTTCACCTGCTGGGAGAGGCTCTGGGCCTGACTTTCTGTGTATATCTGGTTGTGCTTCCGTAGCTAGAGCTCACAGAAGGTAGGGGATACATTTACTGACCTTGTAGAGAGGAGTTCGTCGCATCTACTACTGATGTCACAATGCAGAGCCCATTTTCAGATGAGAAAAACTGAGACCTAGAATGTTTACATCATGGGCTCACAGGTACCTGGAAAAGGATCACACCTAGGCAGCCATCCTCAAAGACTGTCCTTGTCCTCTGTCCTCTGTCCTCTGTTAAATCAAGGTTTGATTCAGGGTTGTTATTGTGTGACTATCTTGCCACGTCAAGAACAATTTCAGTTCTGACGCTGAAATTCCTAAAACTATTGAGGCCCCTTAGTATGGACAAAGGAGGGCAGTTGGTGGGTGGCAGCAAAGGGAAGTCAGTGTGACACCAGCCAGTGTAACCTGGCAAGGCAGTTCCAGGGAAGCAGAGCAGTGACTCTCTGTTCTAGAAGCTGCATTCCCTTCAGCTAGTGACTGCTTAGGGGATGTGGGTAAGGGGGACCAGAGCCAGGAAAAGCCCAGGCAGGAGAGCATCCTGTAGGGGCTGAGCAGGCAGGGTGGTCTGAGATCCAGGGTGGGCACGGAGAGGCAAGGCTTGTTCGGATGGCTGATCGAGGAGGCGAGTAAGTTACCAGCCCCCTGAGGCCTCCTCAGGGAGCTTGCCAGAAATAGATACCCTTCTCCTGCCTCCTGCCTTGAAGCAAGCTGTTTTGCTATGTGTGCCTGTGAGTGGGAGGGTGTGAGGGGAGGGGGAGGGGTGCGGGGAGATTAAGAGGGAGGAGAGGATGTAAGTCAGTGCTGATCCAATGAGAAAATGTCCTTTCAAGTTCCTGTTGCAGCCATAGGCTGGGCAAGGTGAGACAGGCCACTGTGCTTCTGAAGACTTGCTAGCCTGAACCAAGGCTTGGCCAGGAAGCCCCTGCAGAATCATGCCCAGTGGTGAAACTTTCTGGTCAGGATTCAAATGAATGGCATGAGCTGAAGTCCAGGGGCCTCTGAGCAAAAGAGGGGGCCAGGTACCAGGACTGAGCCTTGAGCTTTAATGGCAAAATTCTTACTTTTATATGTACTCGTGTTTGTGTGTGTGTGTGTGTGTGTGTGTGTGTGTGTGTGTGTGTGTAGACACACATCACTTCTTTCTAGGCAGAATAATTAGCACATTTTTCCTAATGGCAAAGCTGAATCCTGTCCTAGACCCCAGGATTGGCTTTTTAGGAATTGAACAGAGAGCCAAGCCATGGTTACCATGGTTTCACTGTAAGAAGGTCAAGTTAGCAGCTAGCCCTGTAGCACTGGTGCCGAGTGCTTTAGTCTGACTGCCAAGTGGATTATCATTACCTGCTATTCCAAACCTGAGGATGGCCAACGCAGCATCCAAGGTCACAGGGCTGTTTATATTGAAATTCTAGCCAGCTCTGCTTTAGTCAAATGCCTTGGTGGCACTGGGCCTGTGTAACGGGGTGTGGCCAGGGCTGGGTGTAGGATTGAGAGATTACCTTGGGAAACACCTGCCTCTTTGGGCTGGAGTAAACCTAGATTACAGAAGGCAACAGCCCATGATCCTTTTCTGCAAGAAACCCTAGGCCACCACTGAGGTCACCCTCCAGTGTTCCATGCTAATTGTCACCTTCCCAGTTTAGGTAGTCTGCTCTGAGACCTGTTTTCAGAGAGGAGGCGAGGTGTTACCACTTCTAGACAAATTGGGTTTTGACCTTGGTGTTGTCGTCATTCCCTAAGCCCCATTTGATCAGAAGGGGTGAGAACCAACTTCTTTCTGGGTCTCCCTTCTTGTTGTCACCATTCATAAGTGAGGGTTTCAGGAGACTGTCCCTAGGTTGAGCAGTGCTGAGAAAGAGGAGTTTGTCTTTCCCCACTTGGGCTAGACCAAAGGCAGGACAGAGGGTGACAGCCTTTCTCATGGCCCAAGGCTGTTGCCTAAAAGTCTCTTTCTCAGCTCCAGTGGGGAATGAACCTGTTGGATTTAGACTTGTCTTGGGTCACCCTGGTTGTGAGAGGAGGGGGAGGGGTGGCTGCAGGATGCCAAGGCTGGGACCAAGCATAGATCTTAGAAATTGTCTATTTGAATCATTTTCCAGGTATGTGTGCACATGTGTGCGTACATGTGTGTGAGTGTGTCTTTGTGTAGGACATCACACTCACACAAGGGTTTTTGTGTTGGTGTTAGAGATCCAAACTAAGATACTTATTCTAGTAAAACAGCATTTTTACAACTGATTCATTTTTCCCAGCATCAATTTCTATATTTTAAAAACTTTTCAACATCTCATGATGTGAAATGTGAATACTTTGTATCATAACAAAGTGCATGCATGCTCGTGCACATACACACACACACACACACACACATATCCTCACAGAGAGTATCATGAAATAATACCCTCAGTACCTGTGATAGGAGAGTGATTATTATTTCTATGTGTCTAGTAGTTTCTTTGGCACTTCATGTCTTGGAATTATTATTAGTCTTGACAGTTGTTGAACTGTTCTCATGGATCTAAGAAGAAGGGACAGTCCACAGGTTAAGGAAATATCGACCCAGTCCACCCTTATTTGTAGGGGAGAAAATTGACCCGTGGTGAGGGAAACAAGCTTGCTGCCATCACAAAGCAGAGCACATGTGTGGTTATCACTTACTGCATTCCAGGAATGGCCTTGACTGCATATACAGCAGTGGTTGAAACAAGTGTGGTCCCTTCATCATGCGGTTTAGAGATTGTGGGCACCGTAGACCATAAGCAAACTTAGATGCACAATTATGCAAAATACAAGGAACAAGCCATGATCTCTAGTATAGATAAAATCGGATGGGTGGGGACACTTCTTAAAGATCATCAGAAAAAGTATCCCCGAGGATTGCAGTCAAGCCTTATGGAGAGAATGAGGGGACTTTTAGTGGGGTGGAATCTCTGTAGTATTTGTAGGAGATGCGTACTTGAGATTGGAGAACAGTGTTCATTAAAGCCTTAGTTCACTCAAAGGACGAACTGAACGTGGAGAAAGCCTGGAGTGTCTTGGGAGAGGTACCGTGTGGTTGCAGAGACACTCCAGTGCCCATTCCTTCTAGGTTGTCTGGACTTTCTTGTGGTCAGTGAGCAGCCACTGAGAAGACTTAAAGCAAGTGTTACAGTCAGTGTTCACTGCCAACTTCACAGTCTAGAATCACCAGAGAAGAGCGTCTCAATGAGGGATGTCTATAGTAGGTTGGTGTTTCTGAGGGAGGTTCTCTTAATTACATTCATTCGTACAGAAAGACACACGTCTCACTGTGGGCTATAGCATTTCTTAGCCAAGGAGTCCTGAGATGTCTCAGAATGGAGAAGTAGAACCTCTAACAAACATTCGTATTTTGCTGCTTGCTTGATCATTGATGGGATGTGACTAACTGGTTGAAGTCCTTGCCCCCTTGGCTTTCCTGCACGATGTGGTTGTGATGACTGTCACTTGGAACTGTGAGCCAAATAAACCCTTTCTCTGTTTAGTTGCTTCCGTCAGGTCATTTTGTCACAGGAACAGGAATAAAACTAAGACAGCAAGTGTGTGACATGGGCCAATGGGTAGCTCTAGATTGTGCTGTCCATCAGTGAGAGACAAGTGATCTCGTGATCTCACTCCTGTGGAATCTTCACAAGTTAATCTCATAGTCATCGAGGCTGAAAGAAGCCTGGGGTTAGCAATGCTGCAGGAAGGGTTGGTCACAGGGTACTAAGTGAGAGCAGAGCAAAGGGATCACGTGTGATTTTGCATGGTTGGGTAGCTAAACATAGCAATAGCTTATTGTACATTTCACACAATTACAAGAAAGAATTGATTGATATTTGTAGAGGTATGTTACCCAGAATTCAACACTACACAAGAAACACATGTATCGAACATCTTGTAGTATACTACAAATACATGTAACTTTTGTGTGGTGATTTTTAGAAAACAGTAATAAAAGCTCCTTTAAAACCATGATAAAGGAGAGAAACAAACCCGTAAATAAGATAAAATATGAAATGGTCTTTGTTACTAATGTTAATCCTAAAAAAATGACTTTAAAAATTTTAAATAAAATATCTGTTGGCTTCGGAGACCACATGGAGGAGAGGTAGGCGGGGCTCCGTGTGGCAGGTTGCTCATCCATGGACCAGTTGGTCCTCGTGTACAACTTCTAGAGGGAGGCGATCTGCCTGTGTGGTGGCCCAGAGCTTTGCACGTTTAGAAAGGCTGCATTATTAATGAAACATTTGCATCTTAGGAAATGATAAAACAGGCTGCTACATGTAAAAATTAAGTAACTCAATTTGTTTTAACAGCTTGTGCTCCAGTACAGCAATTTGTTTTGGCATATACACAGGACTCCATCAGAACAGTAATTATGCCATGCTAATTATTTTACTGCATTGTGTACATCTGACATTTAATTACGGGAAAGTATGTGAGGGGAGATTTTCTTCTTCCCTCTTGCCGCCTGACAGGTAGTTTTGTTTGCTGTACCTTCTTTGCACCTACATTGTCTTCATGCCAACTTGTCATCTGCGATGGAATCGTGTTTCCATGACAGCTGTGCTCAGCCATGTTGCCTGCAAGTTTCAGACAATCACCAAAATAAACAGTTGGCGCATATGTTATTCTTAGCCTTCCCATTCCTCGGCCCCCTCTCCCCTGATCTGGTGCCCACGACAGGGATTTTCTTTTATCCTTCTTTCTCTTGGAGAAGGACAGTGACCCCTGCCAATTCTGAGCATCCTTTAGTTCATCAACATATCTCTTGGTGGTTTCTCCTGTCACCTCTGCCCTTCTCCATGGAGATGGTTGGCACACCCACTTGTGAGTCTCTCTGCAGAGAAGACACAGCTCAGATGCTATGGGCAGTTGACCAGCAGGTTCCAGGTTGTGTTTCCCAGGGAGGTAGCAAACATGGACTCACCATTCAAAACCATACCAGCTTAGCCCAAGCTGAAGCAGCCTTTTGTTGGGTACAGTGACAAGAACCCCAAAGCCGGACAGAATAAGCAGGACAGGAAACCAGGTTACCTCTTACAGGTCGGTCACCTGGACTGGTATAACAAGGTTTCCACAAATGGGAAAAGGTTATGTGGGTCCACCTGTTAGGGGGAAGTAATTAAAATGAGAACGGAAGGCTGGAGAGATGGCTCAGTGGTTGAGAGTATTGTCTGCTCTTGCAGAGAACCTGGGTTCTGTTCCTAGCACCCATATGGCAACTCACAACTGTCTCTAACTCCTGTTCCAGGAGATCTGACGCCCTCTTCTGGCATCTGTTGGCACTACGTTCACCCATGCAGGTAAAGCAGTCATACGTATAAGATAAAAATAAACCTGAAAAGGGTAATTTAAGAGAGAGAGGGAGAGGGACTCATGGAAGCAGATTAAGGGATGAGGAAATGGCTTCAGAGTGAAAACTACCAGAATTGAGAAATAAAACTTAAGTGAAAATAAAAAGGCTTGTCCCAGGCTCTGGGAAACACAGCAGCTGCTCCTGGAAGCACCCACACCACCCCGTTCCAGGTTTAAAAGTACAGAGATTAGCGATGGAGAGCCTTCCCAGGGCGAAAGCCAGGGGCATTCTTCCTTCTCTGTGTTCATCATATTCCCTCCTGTCCTTGGTGTTGGCCAAGAAACTTGGTGCACCGTAGGGAAATAAAGAGAAGACACATAAAGACCTTCGGCTTGGTACAGAGCGTGCGTTCCAAGCAGTCCTGGTTCCTGCTCAGGTCAGGCAGTCTTAGATTCGTATCTTTTCATTTTGGGTTTGTCTGGTCCAGACCTAAGGAAGAGGCAAGCCCTTGGGCCAGGAATTTGCAGAAGTCAGCGTTCCCCATGAGAACCAAGGCAGACCTCTCTTTGCACAAAAGATGGTTTTCGATGGCACAGGGGCCACTGGGAAAGAAAAATGTTAACCATCGTGTATTCATTTTAATGTGCATTAAATATGTCTGAGCTGTGCCTCCAACCTGTGTTTTAATGGCTGTAATAAAGTTTCTTGTGTAAATGCAGGTTTGGCAAGCCTCTCTTCCCAGCCTTTCTTCCCATTATAAATGTGCTCAGAACTCATTCAGGCACCCTCAGGACTCGGACTTGGCTGCCTTTGGTGCTGTTGTCTTCTACACAGCTTCAGCTGCCTTCTCCTGGTTATCAACTCCCGACATTCCTTGGGGCCTACTGTGGCTGAGCATGCTGGGGTTCCAGAAGACTGGATATCGCCCAGCCTCAGTATCAGGCAAGAGCTGAAACCTTCTGTTTCCTTCAAGACCTGAAGGAAACAGAACAGCGTGGTGAGCCCATTGTCCGAGAGGACCTTAAATCTGCCTTCCAGACCCACCGTTTGTGACTTTCAGCTTCCTGCTTACAGAATTGTCACCCGGAAGGAGATTTCTCTAGACTACGGTTTATATTTAGGAAGCACCACAGATCGCTCTCTCTGTCCAGACTGCTTCGAATGTGCCAAGCAGCCTCAGGAGTGGAGAGGAAGCATGTTGTAGATTCGAACCTTCATAGTGGAGAAAGTCAAGGAGAACCGAGTTATGGTTGATTTGGGAGTACCTAAGCCTTGGTCAAACAAGGAGGGGCATCGTTAGAAGAGCATATGGTGACCTCTGGTTATACTTTCTCCAAGTGGAAAAAAAGGAATATATTAAAAGTCTTAAAGTTTGTGGACTCCGTAAACTTCAAGAGTTGGGAATGAATTTGGACCTGGAATGAAGAAATGAAGGCAGAGATAAAAAGGACTGACTTAAGGCTAAATAGAAAAGGAGTTGCCTCTGCAACTCTGGCAGGCTTGTTAGAATCCCATAGCCAGGCCCCATTTAGAGTTCAGCATTCAGCAGGCCTAAGGTGGCCTGAGAGTTGACATTTGCAAGTTCCCAGATGATCCTGCTGCCTGCTGCCACTTGGTCTGGAAGACCCCACTCGGTCAGCCTCTGTGCTAATGAACTGCCAACATGCAATTTACAACCAGCAGTCTGGTAACAGATTTTCCTAAATTATGCAATTTTAATTTATCCTTCCTTGTGTGTTCTTTTAACAGCTAAGTAGCAGAGTCGCAGATAATCAATATGGAGAAAGGGCCGGGGAAAGCTCAGGGAGTCAGTCAGTGGTCCTGTTGTTTCCGCAGCCAGAGAGGCTTTGTTCCTGTCACCTGGACAAGTCTCAGAGAGGATGGACTGGGAGTGTCCGAAGATACCCCACCCTTCCCTAGGGATGATGACCTCACACGCTGATCTACAGACCCAGAATCAGCAGTGCACCAAATACAGACACTTTGAACACCAACAGGCCTCCATAAGTGGAAAATTCCACCCTATGAAAGTTTGTTCCATGCGCAAAATTAATGAAAATATTGTACAAAATTACTGTCAGGTTAATTTGTTAATAAATGTACATGTGTATGAAATATAAATGAAGTCCATGATTAGACTGGGGTCCTAACCCCAAGATATCTCACTGTATATAAACAAATCTTCCTAAAGAATCTGAAACTGAAATCTGAAACTCTCTGGTCATACAATTAAGATGAGACAGGTTAACCTGGTCCTGAGCTTCAGTGAACCTTTCTGGCCCAAGATTTTCACTATCTAATCACATTACTTATTCTGTCTAATGTATATGACAATGTCTTATATATTTCCCAATAATTTTTGTAGCATCACACCATATGTATCTCTCTGCACTTGCATATCTCACCATTATGTTGGGCTCTGTCACACCAAAACGCATCTGTGAAGTTCATTTAGCTGCATTTAACTCTGGTATTCTGTAATCATAGAAATCAGAAAGTACTTTCCCCAGCTTTGAGGTCACTTTCTGTAGAAGTACCAAGGCTTTGATGGTGTTGGTAGCAGTAGTTGGGTACCATTCAGAGCTGCTGCGTGTATAGAAGAGTAGATTCGTCCATGTAGGAAACATTTGTCTGGTTGGTGCCAGCACTGTTTCAGGTATTTAAATATCTAGGTATTTAGCAAGCATCAGGCATTGCTGTCTCTCCACTCCTCCTTCATGGTACCCATCCATAAGACATTTGCAATAATAGGTGGTGGTCACGTCTTGCAGACCAGGAAGTGGAACTCCTATGACGTCAAGCAAATTAGCTGGGCTTTCAGTGGAGGGGGGCGGGGAGGGAGAGAAAGACTTTAGAAAACCAGGCATCTTATCCAGGCCCAACTTCCTTTCTACCATCCCAGCAAGATTTCCAATGAGCAGAAAAATCCTTAATATTCATTATCTTTCTAAATCTTCTCTCTAGAGGCCTTGATCTTTTTCAAAATACATATTTTAGTTATAAATAATTTTAGCAAACATGTTTCAGAGTTAACCTGGAGAGTGCCCAATGTATATCTCACCCAATTTCCCTAGGACTCACATTTGTTTGTGTATACAGGTGTGTGCACATGTATGCAGGTGGGGGGATAGGGGACTACATAGTGTCGTCTTAGGAACATCATCTACGTCCTTTGAGATAGGGGCTCTAGCCAGGTAGTGAGCCTTTGGGAGCCTTCTCTCCTAGCACTGTGTCTCCAGCACAGGGATTACAGCATGCCCCTCTGTGCTTGGCATTTTATGTGGGTTTGGGGGGTAGAACTTAGATTCTAATATTTTCAAGGCACTTTACCGACCAAGTGCTCTCCCTGCTTCTGTATTTTATATTACTACTGTATGCTTTTCACTAAATTAAAACACAGATGCCTGTATGTTAACACTAAACTCAAGAACAAGATACTCAATCAGTTTTTCCATTATTGTCCTGTCTGTGTGCTCCAGGACCCAGCCCAAGGTACCACATTTTGCCTTCTCGTCTTTGTATCATCTGGTTCAAATTTTTCTTAATCTTTCTTATTTCCCATGATTTAATATCATCATTTTCCACCTTATTCCAATTGCTTAATTAGATCTGACCAAAGATAGACTCATACCCACCTACTAGAGGGCTGGGAGTTAGTCCTTGACCACACAGCAGCAAGGGCACTTTCTACACTGCTACCTAGATGCCAGCATAACAGACAATAGAACAGCATGTGTTTTGTGGCTAAAAGGGTATGGACTCATGAATTCAGTAGAACATCGGTTTCAAGTAATAAGCAGCTTCACAAAGAACTGTTTTCAACTTAACTACTGATATCCCAATGCAAGTGTCCTGACCACCTCTACTCTTCCCTGTGAGTATGTGTACCTCTCAAAAGTCAGTCCCAGGGGGCTAGAGAGTTGGTTCAGTGGTTAAGAGCACTTGTTGTTGCAAAGGACCCAGGATGGAGTCCCAGCACCCACATGGAGGCTTACTGTTGCGGCCCGAGCTGCCCCACGTTAGGCGCCAAAAATGTTGTGGACCGCTCTGTCAATGTTGGGACCCACACTGCCAGAAGCCTTGGGGACTAACTTGTTAGCCTGCACTGCCCCAAGCTGCTCCAGTCCGAGGGTCGGTGTTCAGCAAGAGAGAGAGTGAGGACGGAGGCGAGGAATGGAGACCAGACAGAGTGTGATTCAATCCCGTTTATTCTTCAGTCTCTCTTCTTCTCTCCAAGTCCCTAGTTCCTAGTCCCTAGTGCCTCCAAGTTCCAAGTGCTAAGTGCCTAATGCCTACTACCTAGTTCTTCTGAGTTCTCTAGTCCAAGTGTCTTCTTCCTCAATGCCTAATTCCTACTCCAAGTTGTACTCTAAGTTGTACTCTCTAACCTAATTCCTAGTTCCAAGTTGTACTGTAAGTTGTACTTAACTCTTCTGTCTGCCTTTCGACTTTTATATGTTTCACTTCTAAGCCACGCCCTTAAGTCACGCCCTTAGGTCTTATCTCTAAATCTGATCTCTAAGTCACGCCCTTAAATCACACACCTTAAAGTCTCACACACCCAAGGGAAGGTCCTGGGTATCTAAAATAAGATGTTACCAGAGTGTGCTCAGCTGTTGTAGGCTATTGTAATCACGTCTCTTATCAGGGTATGTGGCTCAAGATGGCTGCAAGGATGATAGCCGCCTTCTGTTGGCTCCCCACAGCTTACTACTTCCTCAAGCGCCAGCACGTGTTGTACACAGACATACATGAAGGCAAAACACTCATATACATAATATAATAAAAGTGAATCTTAAAAAAAAAAAATCAGTCCCAAGGCCAGGGATATATGCTCAGGGGTAAAGTACTTGCCAAGCAAGTTTAACGGCCTGAATTTGATTTCTAGAACCCATGTACAAGCAGAAGGGGAGAATTGACTCCACAGACTTGTACACTCATGTGAGGACACACACACACACATACACACACTGTTCCTTTAAAAAACAAATAAACAAACAAACAAACTTTGAGTATGACATCTTATTTAAAAGTTCTTAGTTCCTTAGCTAGGGTGGTAGTGGTGCATGCCTTTAATCCTAGCATTTAAGAGGTAGAGGCATGAGGACCTTGCCTGGTCTGCAGTGTGAGTTTCAGGACAGCCAAGTCAACACAGAGAAACCCTGTCTCGGAAAACCAAACAAACAAACAAACAAACAAAAAAGTCCTTAGTTCTCGTAACCCCAAGCACAACTCTCTTCTTTCTTCAGAGGAAGGGCATGAACTGCCATCTCCCGGGCCCTGTGGCACTGTCTGCAGGCAGACTTTTAGCTGTTACATTTCTGCACGTTCACAAAGAGAACTCGTTCTTAGACCTCACTGAATACCCACCTGCTTCCTCACTCGGTCCTCACCTCCATCTTCCTTTACACATTCTTCACTGCGGAAATTTCAGAAAACGGGAGATGCCCGTGACCTGCTTCCCAAAGACAGTTACTGCTGGTGGCTCGCCTGTCTTTTCTCTACCATACACCTTTTTAGAGCATGTGGTCTAACATCAGTTTGTATGGTTTCCTTCAAAACCCTCATGAGCGATGTCCCTGTTTTTTTCAAAAACCTCTTCAATAACTCCACAACAGTGATTCACTTAAGTACTCTTCGCTTGCTTAATTATTCTGTGGCATATTGGGTAAAATTTCAAGGCTGTAAGAATTCTTTCAGAAATAGTGTTTTCACCCACATTCATTAGATTATTTCTATAAAACAGTTTCCTAAAGAGGGATTATTGGGTCAAAGATTAGAAAATTTTAGGGTTTTTCATACACTTCGGGGTCAAGGGAAAAATCAGTTTTCCTAGAACTCTGAAGGCACCAAGTGATAGTGTTAAATTTATGCTGTCTTGCTTAAAGGATCTTAGATGTGACCACAGAAAACAATTCATTCATTCATGTAAGTCTGACATCAGCCCCTGCCCCGTACTGAGCACATTCAGAGCCCCACTCTCCTATCTCGATTACTGGACTTGCCTTAATTGGTAGAAAGAAGAGCGTCGGATACCCCACCTCACCCCCACCCCTGCAAACTGCCTTCACCAGAGGCCTGGTGACTTGACTTTCTGTTTTTCTAAGGAAGCTGTTACAATTTTATGAGAAAGATGACCACTTCACACTGCATTCGGGGCCATTTAAAGCCCAGGAGACAGAAACAAAACATTTCCCTTGTGCCTGGGCAAATTCTTCCATTGGGAGGTGGAGGGAACCCATGTGACTACCCCCATCAAGTAACTGACAGGCATTCAGGTTTCTGAGAATTAAAAATGTGATCTGAGGCTTTCTACAGCGGTTTGAAGGTTGCTCCTGTGAGTTGTTGCTGTGGTTTGGCTGTGATTGGCCCAGCAGGGAGAGAGTTGGCTGTGATTGGTCCAGCAGGGGGTTGACTGTGATTGGCCTAGCAGGAACTTGGGCTGCGTGTGATTGGCCCAGCAGAGACTTGACAGTGTTTGTCCCAGCAGGGGCTTGAGTGTGATTGGCCCAGCAGTGGTTCATGTACTGGAAGCTTACTTCCCACTATGATGCCTCTTGAGAGGTGAGGCCTCGTGGGATGTTTTGTAGGCCATTGCACATTGAGGTATGCCCTCAGAAGGGATTATCCCAGTTTCTTCAGGACTCCAGTGTTTCTGGAAACTCCCAGGAGTTTCTCTCTGGCTTCCGCTTTTCCATTTGATTTCTCACAAACCTTTCCTCTTTGACACTATTGCCACATCATTCAAGGAAACTGTTACCAGAGTTTGAACTAAAGGAATTGACTCCTTTGTTTAGCCTCCAAAGCTAAGCAAAGCTTTTCTTTTTACAGTTACCAACCTCGGGTATTCTGTTATAGCTGTAAAAGAAAGCAGACTAACACAACTGTTTCCCCACATTAAAAAGTATAGCCCTTGTTTTTATGACTCCATCCTTCCATCCTTCTGCTCAGCTTTCTGCCTCCCACAGAGTCTGGTGATACTTCTTTTCCTTTTCATAATGATAAGTGGGTGTGAGAGGCATCATCTTGAAATGGATTCCCAATAGGACAGGAGGAACAAATTACCTGCTTCTTAACACTGTTACTGAGGTCAGCGTTAGACTGACTTGCTGAAAATGAAGCTGCAGTGTGTTATCCGGAAGCATTCTCCAAGTGTCTAAAATTGCTTGCATCCCTGAAGTGAATGTGGGTCTTTTATTGTGATGTGTGGCTCGTGGAGACCTGATGAGTCCCAATGGGCTGCAGTCAAGAGTGACTAATGGGTCATGGCCTCATTTATTTAGATCACGGAGAATAATGGGGCCGCCGAGGGCAAGTGTGAGATGCGCCCATCTGTGGCCAAGCCTCTTGCAAATGATGGCGGCTTCTGTCATCAGAGGCTATGAGTCACCTGGTGTGCATCACCAGCACTATTAGAAAGACCCACAGACAGTCTGGCAGGGTCACACATCTCCTGACTGACCACTGGTGCCCCACACTGCCATGGCCAATATTGTTGTGTCAAGGGAGCAGAGTCTGTGTCTGGGAGTGAGGCCGATGATGGAATGCTGTGAAGGGCACTGTCTGTGTCTGCCATGACGTCACTGCAGAGGTCACCCGCCCACATTGTGCTTTGCATGATGTCACTACTAAAGTCACTTGGCTCTGAGTCAGGGTTGCCTCTGTCAATGCTGCTTTAGTTCATTAGTAGGATGAGAGGAAGGGAATTGAGAAGATTACAAAGTACTTTTTCCCTTTACAGAACTATGCTACAAATGGCGAGGCATAGTTTCCACACACTGCCCTCTGCCTTCTTTGCTTCTTCTGCTTTTAAATTTTTTTCAGTACACTTGTTGCCTGAGAGCATTGGTAGAACATGCAAAGTGTATGATTCTCAGAGGAAAAATTTGTCTTGCATAGGAAGATGGTTTTCTTTTCTTGAGGACACTCCTGTTCTAACAATGGCCACTGACATGCTGGGAGCTCTTCCTGGCTGAAGTGTGTGTTTCCTGCTGTGATCCCTTGAGTCCGTCTCTTTGAGGGTCTCAATGCAACTCGTGAACTGTGCTGGGAGAGCAAGCTTTCCAAAACGAAGTCCTCATGGACTGTGACCCCTGGACACCAGTTGTGGATCTCTTACCACAGACAAGGAGTGTATTTCATCTTTTACAAACTGGTTTCATCTCTACCTGGGGCAAGATAGAGAATTCTGCTCGGGAAATATGAGCCCCTGTCCCCAGACCTCTCCCCTCTCCAGCTGATAGACAGGCATGGAAGGAATGCATTTGTTGGCAGGAATTAGACAGTGCCTGGGCACAAATGGAGTCACATTCTTATCCCCATGCTCTCTCTCTCTCTCTGCTTGCTGTGGTATGTGGGGTGTGCTCTTCAGGGAGATCGGTGCAGGGCAACCTGTCAGAGCTTTGGCCAGCTGCCTTAACAATGGGTCCCAGCAAAAGGATGTGCTGAAAGCAGGGCAGGCATTGGGGATGGGACCAGGAGCTAGCTCCTCAGATGAGTTCTCCAAAAAGGATGTTTCTCAGCCTCGTGCTCTTCATGTGCCTCAGCCCTATCCATACTGTGAGGTTTGGGGCGGGGGCGGGGGGGCTTCGCTTCTGCTGCCAGCAGAAGGCTTTCAGGCAAGCATACCAGTAAGGGTAGAACTTACAAAATGCAGCTAATTAAAACCCAGCTTGTGAGATTCTGTGTGCTGTGATCCAGGGGTGTTCTGGGCCAGAGCCTCCTAGAGTTTCTCAGATGGCCCATGAGAACTGGCATGATAAAGACTCTTTGAGAGCACTGGCTTTGGAGTCTGTCAGGTCTTACCATCATCGTGACTTACCATCATAGCTGTATAAGTTTGGGCAAATTTGGACCTCTCTAACATTGGCCTCCTCATTGTTAAGTGTATAATGTGTAGCCAGGAAAAGTAAAAAAGGATCTTCTTGGAAGACGCTGTAAAAATGGAGGCTGGGGTTCTAACAGAGGATCTTGACGTTGATCTTGGCAAAATAAGAGGCTGAGACTCAACTAGAGGAAACCTGTGAGAAGGATGCTGGGATGTGGGCGTGGTGGGGAGGTAATCCCAACCCTAGCAGATAGGACAGAAAGACTCTCTTTTAGGTATGTTGAGCATGGAGAAGAGTCAACTGCTGTGAGCACAGGGTGGAGTCCTGGATCGACTGCTGTATCAGGTTCTTCCGCAGATGTAACTCATCACCAGTGGGTTGGAGTAACACTAACAGTATCTTGGAATTCTGCAGTTTAGCATCTGAAATGGATTGCTGGAGTCAACCTCCAGGCAGGGCCACACTTCTAAAGAACAAGAGAGAATCTGCGTCCTTGCCCTCTTCTGACCTAGGGACTACCTAGAGTCCTCGGCTTATGATCATCATCTTCAAACAGCATCTTCACAATCACTCTCTATTCCCCTCATGGACCACAGGTGAAAGTCTGCGGAGTGGCACCGGGTAGAAATCATGTCACACTGATAGCAGTCGCCAAAGCAGGGTCCCTGCAACTACTCTGAGAAAGATGGAGGGAGCCGAGCAAATCAGGTCTCTCTTTCTTCTCCAGATAGATGCTATGCACTTTGAGCTGAGCCCGCTCACTATATGGAGGCCAACTGTGCTTTCTGAAAGATCAAATTAAGTCTAATTTTACATGGGCAGAAAGATAGCTCTGTCTTTATGGTCCCTTAAGTAGATAAGGTTTTTGCTTCTGCCCTGGTTCCTTCTGGACATGGAAGAGGCATTTAAACAGGCTGGTTTTGAAAGCTGAGGAACCCAGCCCCGAGTACTTTCTGATGAAAGGGCTTTTATTGGCCTCCTGTCAGCGCCCCCTCCCCTGTTCCTTAAATAATATGACAAATGAGCGTTGTGATACAGTCGTCTTTAGTGTGGTTTCATGAGTTGACATAATTAAGAGCCATTTCTACTTGGCAGTGCTTCGGGAAAACCATCCAAGTCTGATGCACAAGGAAATGAATTACCTCACAGCTCAGGTGAGTGCTTGCTCTGGAGAAAGATGTTAAGTTGGAAGGAAAGATGGGAGATCACAGACTGAGAGCATAGCAGGGCTGGTAGCTCAGCCCCAGACAGGGTTCCTGTTCCCTTTCCTCCTGACTCCACATATTTGAGGAGTGTACACCTGAAATCAGATATGGACCAGCTCCCCACTGCAGCTGCCCACCTGCTGGACAAAAACAGTGATGTCAAAGAAAAATGATTGTGTCTTTCATTCCCTCCAGTTCTCATGAAATAAACATCACCTGGCAGTTCCTTCCAGAGTGATTAGGCATTATTTCATTGCGTTTGGTCCTTCCTGCTGGGTTAATCATTGTTCTGAACAATGACTGCATTAATCAGCATGCTAACAGTCTCTAGTCATTAACAACATAATAGGTTCAGTGCCTAGAGAGGCCCCTTTATCAAACCACCATGAAGCTCAAAACTCAATCTATGGCCAGTCCTGTTTCCTAGGAGAACCACAAGGGCCCAAGCTACTGAAAGTTTCCTTTGGGCAATTTAGTGTTGGATAGGTTCCAGGGGTCATCTTGAAGGCCAGGCCCAAGAACTGTGTTTGGGTGGAATTTCAAGACTTTGGCTCAGGGTCAGCAGAGCCTTTGACTTCTGTACATTTCAGCTTTGATGCTTTTCAAAGCTGCAGAGACAGTCTGTGTGTATCATGGTTTGGAACACAGGCTGTGGGGCCAACACACCAGACAAGCCATTTGTAAGACTTGAGGATGAATTGAATGCTTGGAAGTAAGTATAGTTGACTGTATCGAATTAATTTTCCAAAGTCAATTACTTGGGGGGGGGGGGGCTGAGGATGAAGCTCAGCTGGCAGAGTTTTTCTCCAGCTTACATGAAGCCCTGGGTTGGATCCACAGCAAGGCATAAGACTGAGTGAGGTGGCATATGCCTGTATTGTCAGCACTTAGGAGGTGGAGGCAAGAAGATCAGAAACTCCAAGTCAACCTCAGCTGCATAAACAATTCTAGGCCAAGTTCAGGCTATATGAGACCCTGGCTTTTTGTTTGTTTTTCAAGTTTAAAAAAATGAGAATTAAAAGTTTTAAGATAAGTATTATCTTAAGATGAAGACATTGTGTTTGGAAAGGTTTTGTTTGGTTGGTTTTTATTTGTTTGTTTGTTATAAATCCTTGAGGTTTCATTCTATGTTCTGAGGGTTTAGCAGAATTGAAATAACCCAAGGGAGAAACTAAAAATACCACTGTAGGTTAAAGGTTACCAGTGTGCTTCCTGCTCTAAGTGAGTCACTCTCGGAGTGACAGGTATACAGATGACAGGTTCTTGCAAATTCAGGTGACAAACCACCCTTTTATCAGCTGCTCCTTTCACCCCAAGTGATATGAAGTTCTCAAATCCCCCAGGCTTGTAGGTTGACCCAAATGCCTGATGCCCCTCTTCAGCCTAGCTTGGTTCTCTTCCTCAGCCCCCTTCTACTGAGTCACAGCTAGAAGGTCTGCCTAAGACTTAAAGGGTCAGAATTAAGCCAAACGTCACGAATTGGTTCAAAAGTCATGGAACCCTCCCAAGATGAAAAGGAGCTAGAGGGATGACTCTGGGGTTAGGAGCCCTCTTCTGCTCTTGCAGAAGACTGTGGTTGGGTTGCCAGCACCCATGTGGCAGATCATCTGTAACTCCAGTCCCAGTAGCTCCAATACTCTCTTCTGACCTTCACCTCAGTGGGCACCGGAAACACGTGTGGTATACAACCATACATGCAGGCAAAACAGTCAGTCCTACACGCCAAGTAGTAAAATAAATAAATCTTTAAAAAAAATTGTTTGAAGGGCATGCCAGCCACTGTGATGAGGGAAGCAAACTCCAGAGGAAGATCAGTGTAAACTGCTCCTACCTAGCACACACTTGTCTCCTCCGATATGTACACTTATTCAATACCAGGGACGTAAAGACTATTGTCACACACCATGGAAAGATGGACATTTGTACATCAAAAATTTTCATGTGGAAAAGCCAAGAGCTTCTTTGTCACTGGGCCCAGCAGAGTGGCAACCACCAGGTTCTGTCAGTTTGGCCTTCTTGTGCCAACTCACAGGAATCCCTGTGGCATGTGAAGGGCACAGGACAGAGCCCAGAGTTTTCATTCAGTCTGTTCTGTCTTCTGCCTTCACCGGCAGTAGTCGGAGCCCATCTTGCATGGAAGGTACAAGGGTACTCTCTTCTTGGGAGAACACAATCCTCTTTGGGTGGCAAGGCAGAACATTTATCAGGCATTCCCATGGAATATAGGGCCCTGGCCACAGGTTTGGTGGCAATTTGAAGCAAACAGAATTCTGTTTATCATCTTCCCTCAGTCCCTAGAAATCTCCACCTCTCCTCCTCACATCAGGTTTGAGGTGAAGTTGGGGCTGGCAGCAACTAGCATGGCCATTGTGTCCAAATTCCACTACTTCTGTCCTGAATTTGCTTTTCCTGGCAAGCCTGAGCCAATTCCCAATGAAATATATCCACCAGCTTTCAAAATTATAGGCGAAATCCGGCTGGCAAGAAGATCAGTTGGGGGTGGGGAAAGACTGGGGAGAAAGGACTACAGTAATTATTGCAGAAGGTTCAGTGCTGTTGATCTGCCTGGAGGAAGTTATTCCATGTGGTCTCTGCTCAGTTACTTCCTGTTTGGCTCTCCCAGCTTCCCAAGGCTGGGCACAGAGCCTCACTTTTTATAGACTGTAAGTCCATTGTCAAGTTCTGTATCCTAGTGGTTTGTAAAGTCACATTTTCTTGCTGTTTATGGATGTGCTAGGATGGTGGACGCTCACGGCATGGTTGGTACCTTCCCTGTATGATAAATTAGATAGAATAGTTGCCCCAGCCCCTCATAGGAGGCAGTGTAACTGTAGACCAACTCAGCCTCTGATTTGCTGCATGTCCCTGGAGGAGCACATTCCTTGGACAGTTAGTCCTATCCTAGGTGTTGAGGAGTGAAGATGAAGCCTCTCCTCAAGGGTTACGCAAATCTGGAAGTCTCTATAGACTTTGAGGCTGGCCCTAGGAAACCTCAACAAATCAACTGTCCCTGGTGTTTTAATGGATCTTCCATAAACTGGACTGGTTTTGCTGTGGGAGCCAGAGGACAGGAAGCAATGCCAGCCTTGGGACTTTCTCAGCTCTGGTTCTAAACAGATGAAGCTTTTCTTGGAAGACAGACTCAAAGGGCCTGGTTCTCCTCCGACCTCTGTTGAGGGGAAGACATACTGGTGGCAGAAGGACGCAAGCATAATTATCAGAAAGCTCGTGCACTTGGATGTCTTCAGAATGGTAGCAGTGACCGATCCTACTTTCTCCTCAGCCACCAGGTTCTGCCAGCTTGGCCTCTGTAATGTTTTATCAGCTCCAGCAACAGTGAGTTTGGGGGGCGGGGGGGGGGGGAGGTCCCAGTCTTTCCTCTAATCCATCCTGATCACCATGACCACATTGCTCATCCTAGAGCATTGGTTCTCAGCCTGTGTGTTGTTGGGTTGTGGTGTGTGTGGGTCCTTTTGGGTTGATGTGTGGGTCCCGTGTCTGTCTCACCACACGGTTAGGGCCTCTCGTGGGAGCAGAGGCATAGGAATTTGACTGTGTTAACGTTACGCTGGCGCTGGGTGGACATCAGGCTATGTGAGGTTGCAGGACTCCACTCGGGCTGGAAGAACACAGTCTGAGGCCCTGCATGGAGCCAGAGCTCTTGGGTTGGGGGTCCCCAGCCAAAAGGCAGCCAGAAACCAGTTGGTTCTCTGGCCCCTGGACTCTCAGGCACCGATGAGAGGCCACTGACAAGTTGAGACTAAAGTGGGGCATACGGGCTAGATCTACCTGCAGCCAAAGGGGGAGGAGGAGAAGCTCTGGCTTCGCCCTTCGAGAATGAGAGTTCTTGGTCACAGGGACTCTCTTGGCTGGGTCATGGCTGGCTCAACTTGCTTGCTTGAGTTGGTGGCTGGAAACATAGGTTGTCTGTGGGAGATTAGGCGGTGGCTCAGTAGTTGAAAACCTTCTCTACAGTTCCCCATGGTAGGCCCCAAGGAAGAGAAATAGGCTATGGTCTTAAGATATTTATTGTCATGGCAGAAAATGGATGAAACTATACCCCATATTCTCAGGGCGAGCCTGAGGTTAAATACCTTTTGCAAGGAGGAGGGACTGGGAAGGAATGCTTAATTGGCTATGCCCTCTGGCCTTTAGGTATCTCATGAATATGGAGATGTCTTGAGGCTCTGTGGCCTGTAGTCACACCCTCCACCTACAGTGGGTTGTGACCTTTTAGGGGATCCAATGACCCTTTCAACAAGAGTCACCTAAAACCATCAGAAAATGCAGACATTTTACATTACAATTTATAATAGCAGCAAAATTACAGTTATGAAGTAGAAATGAAAATAATTTTATAGTTGGGGGGAGGGGGTCACCATAACATGAGGAACTATATTAAAGAGTCTCACCATTAGATAGACTGAGAACCACTGCCCTAGAGCTATATCTTGGCACCTTGGCCTCAAACATTTACTAGCCCCCACTTCCTCTGTTTTGAGGCATCCAGGTCCCTATGCATTGTGGTTTTCATGCTTGTTTATTGGCTGCTGTCCAACCCTTCAGTGAGAAGCAGAGAGCTCCTGGATCCTCAATCACTTGCTGTTTCCCATCTTTGCTCTGTGATGGTGAGCCGAGTAAGTCCTTTTCACTCAGTCCTTGCTAGCTCTGAGTATATACATGAGCTGGCCGGTGAGTACTCTTAGATGGGCATTCTCTTTCTCCATCTCTGTCTCTCTCTGTATTTGTCTCTCCTTCCCTTTTCCCTCCTCTCCTCCTTCCTGCTCTCCCTCCATCCCTTTCTCTCTCTCTCCCTCCCCCATTTTCTTTCTCCCTCTCTCCCCATCTGTCTCCCCATATCTATCTATCTATCTCACTCTCTCTCTCCACCTCCATCTGTCTCTCTTTAATTTTCCAGCATTGCAGATAACTTGTTCACATGATCTATGAACTATGAACCCTGAAAACAGGCATCTTCTCTGCCCCTCAGAGAGCCATGTGCTGATGTTCAGATAGACCTTGTCCCAAGAAGAAGCTGCCTTGCATGGTGACCTGTGACACTGGCTCAGGCAGGGATTGGGTCCCACCACACTGTCCATCTATCCCAGCCCATGTTTCTCATCGGCAGTGTGGGCTGAGATGAGTCCTATTCTGCAGAAATCATCTTTCAGGATCAGGCATTCTTGGTTAGAAGCTTGGCACTGTGCTCAGCATGTTAGCTATTTCGCTGAATTGATGTGTCTTGATGACTTGGAATTCTGGTCGTGAGATCCAGGCTTCTTCTAAGGACAGTGTATTTGGCTTGGTCTCTTCATCCTTGGCTTTTGTACATTCTTCTGCTTTTTGTTCTCCTGTGGAAACTGGAGTGGGAAGACCCACTTCCCTGGGTGGTGGTGGGAATTACTTGTGTTGGCAGATGTGGCATGTCATCTCCACATAGGGGAGAATGGCTTCGTAAATGAAAAGTGTACAGGCGCTGGGGACTTTGGGAATGGCTGTGAGTGAAGAGTCAGAATTATGACCCACTGCACGTCCTTAGTTTTCCTCATGCTTCCCCAGTCTTTACATCTAGTTGAGGTGGGAAAGACACCCTTCTTTCCAATTCCAGCTTCACCGTTCTGTCCCACTCAGTGCAGACCAGAGACAGGAAAGTTCTAGAATTTCAGAGGATGCTTCATCTCTCTTGTTTTTGTAATGAGACCTTTCAAGTGGCCAAGGTGAATTGGATCACCTGTTTGTCCCCATACAAGTGCCCCGCAGAAGCTTCTCCTTGAACTTGGAGCCCCCTACCCCCTCCCACACTCACACAATGTGCTCTCTGGCTCACTTGGCTGGAGGCTGCAATTCAGAACTATTAGCCTTTTCCTCCTCCAGCCTCCCCCTCCATTTCATCAGCTTCATCCTGGGGTGGATAATGTTTCTCTAACTGCCTAATTGGGAGAATTTAGCTGGAAAATTGCCACAGTGTTCTTTTAAAGGGTGCCAGGCGCCGGAGGCCGCCAGCTGTAATGTCAGTGGGTAATCCTGGCTTTACTGCTGTGGAGCCAGGGAGAAGCATCAACCCCTGTCTCCTCCTCAGGTGCTTTGGGCAGACCTTGGCTCTGGAAAGACACCAAAGCAGCATCGAGGTGGCCAAGGAAGATGCATCTAATCCGGTCTGTCTCCTCTAACTTTTGTCCTTTTCCCTAGCCTGTATCACTGGAGTGTGTACTGCAGTGATGGGGAGACAACCCAGGGCATCTCTGTGGTGTAGCCATTAACTACACAGACTCCAGCAACATGAGTTTAGGCTGAGGCTGGGGTGCTTAGGGACAGATTTAATGGCCAAGGCTCATTCATCTGTCTAAGAGATTGTATTTTGTTTAGAAGTGTCAGTTTTCAGGTCCACATCTAACCGCTGCTGCTTTTTAGGCAAGTTAGCCACTCTCCTGGCTTCATCATCTGTAAGACAATAGGGAAACACTACCAACCAACCTCTGGACCACGGGTAGGCTAACAAGCTGCTGCTGCTGTTGCCATGAGGCAGCCAGGATCTCTCTATACAGTGCCCACCCACTTAGAGAAGAACATAGAGACTTGGGTGGGGCCAGTTTTTCTGGCTGAGCCTAGCAGAGTGTGTGTATATATGTGTGTGGTAACCCAACACTTCCAACCCCAGCCCAGCAAGGAGGATGACATGAATGACACCTACTTTCCCTCTTGACTTTCCCTCTTGGTCTCTTAACTTCCTATTTGTGACTCCCAGTGGTTACAAACAGCTGGAAGCCAGAGGTCACAGGAATCCAGATGTCATAGGAAGCTAGCATTGTAGTCTGTATAAATCAACATCTTTAGGGCTCTGGGAAAACCAGAGGACAAAAGATGGACTTAGATGATGAGAAAATATCTATATGGCTACTGTCACCCCCAATTATGGATTGGGAAACTAGGAGAAAATAAGATACAGCAATACACCTGGGGCCACAGTCATCCCATTGGTCTAGAGCAGTGGTTCTCAACCTTCCTAATGCTATGACCCTTTAAGACAGTTCCTCATGTCGTGGTTAACCACAACATGAAATTATTTCATTGCTACTTCATAACTGTAATTTATGTTATAAATTGTATAACATGTTACTGTTATAAACCATGATGTAAATATCTGATATGCAAGATAATCTGGTATGTGACCCCCTGGGAAAGTCAGTTGACCCCCTAAAGGTTGAGAACCACTTGTCTAGAGGGAAGAAGACACACACACACACACACACACACACACACAAATGTAACAAAGGTCCAGGACATGTGGCCATTGGGTGTTCTCTTTTCTGTAGTGACAGAGAACTTTACTTCATAACTTGACCAAGGTCATGTGGCTGACAGACAGAAGACCCAGGATTTCAGACTCCAACCCCAAGCTCTTTCCACGACTGTGTGACCTTCAGGCTGAAAGTCCCTCCCTGTCACCACCATTATCACCAGCATCAGGAGGCGGGCACTGAGGAAGTGTTGTTTTGTGCTGTGTGTTTGGACAAAGGGAGCTACTATGCACAGACCCAGTGTGTCTCCCCATCCCAAGCCTTCAGCCTGGGGCACAGAGACACAAAAAAATGCTGGCCCTACATTTCCCACTGTCACAACAAATGCTGGGACTGAAAAAAAAAATCTGAAATCTTCTACCAAAGCTCCCAGTGCCTGGACCAGACGATCCAGGTAGGCTCCTTACACAGCATCCATTCAGCCGTGGGATTAAGAACTCGGAGTTAGAAAGAGGCAACCAATCTCAAACCATCTCAATTCCCAGTATGCACTTTTGCTTCCTCCATCCAGGCTCCAAAAGCTGTGGTCCTCAGCCAAACCCAGTCTGCTGCTGCTCTGGTGACTAGGGTTTCAATGCCACGCACTCACCCTTGTTTGTGTTTTTCTTGTCTTTGATGGCTTTCACAAAAGACCATAAACTCTGTGGCATTTAAACAAAAACAAAAACTAGAAATATATTGCCTCATAGTTCTGGACTAAAGAGTTGCAAAATCAAGGTCTGGGCAGGGGTGAATTCTGAGAGTCACTAAGAGCTGGTGTTGTAGGCAACAACACGCAGGTGCGCACATGCACATACACATACACACACCACTCCCACCCCTGGTCCTTCTTACTGATGCTGTGATTCAAACTGACTCCTGCCTCACTTTAACCTCCATTGTAAACACCCTCCTCTCAGAGAAACTTCTAGCATCTTGCAGGTACTCACCCACAGCCACAATGCTCTAACTATGGATGTGACTTGGATTGGGGTATTTTGCCATCAGATTAGACTCTCCACAAGGACAGGAACAGGAGGTGCCTCCATTTGCCAGTAGTCAGTTCACAGTGCTTTGCAATCTGAAAGCTTCCCAGAATCCTCTGCCAATGGTAAGGCAAAGGACGGAGAGGACAGAAAGACAGTTGAGGCCCTGTGCTTAAAGGGTGCTTGGTGGGTCTGTGAGTGGGATCTCTGTGCAAATAGAAAAGATTCCCCATATCCTCTGTGCTAGCACAGGGCACTCTGTGTGGGGGCTGCATTGGGGGTTGGGGGTTGTGGATCACCTAAGGCAGGGGTAAAAGGAAACAGCTGGAATCTTGGAGGTGGTGATACCTAAAGTCTCATGAGTGTTCCTTTGTCCTTTCCTTCCACACAGAGGAAGCAGGGATTGGAGACCTGGAGGGTACATTTGTTTACTTCATAACAAATTACAACTAATTTCAAAGCTTTGCATTACACATCTACTACCTTATAGTTTATGTGGGGCAGGAACCTGGCACAGCTGACCAGGCTTCTCAGCTCAGTATTGGGTCAACTACATTTTCATCTGAAGATATCTCCTTCCACGGAAGGAGATCTGTGAAAAAAAATATAAATATACATGTTTCTGTGGCTAAGTGACTGAAGGACCTGCATTCTGCTGCCTGTGATCTAGATGCCACTCTCATATCCTGGCGGTCACTCAACATTCCTTGCTAAGTGGCTTTGCCAATATACCTTGCTGTATATCTAGAAGCAAGGAGATACCCCGGTTCTTAAACACAGTCTGAAGCAAAGAAATGAAATCACAGGGTCTCTTGTTTGCCGTGTAACGGAATCACAGAAATGGCAAACTCTTAACTACATTTACCTACTCAGGGGAAAGATATTTGGTCACCTCGCCATACAATTATAGGTCTTAGACTCACTCAAGGGGAAGGAAATCATACACAGACAGATGCCAGGGGCACAGAAGTATGGTGGTCAGCTACCATAGACGTGGGAAAGCATATGCCTGAGGTGCTGACCACTCCTTTTGCCACACAGCCCCCCTCTGTACAAGAGACTCTTGTTGATACTGGAAACACAGGGGAGAGTAAATCAGATGAAGCAACTGCCCTGCTGGAAGTCTCCACTTTCATTGTGGGGGGATAGCCTGAGAGCATCTTCCCTCTGAGAACCTAACAAGTGGAGAACCTTCTATCTCAAAATCCCACTCCCTCCTACATAGGTACCAGGAGGACTCAGGGACTAAGCCATTGCTCTAGTCGTCCGCTTTGGTTTGACTCTGGTTTGTCTGCCCAAACTCATGCAGGATTTCGACTTTCAAGGTCACTGTTATGAAAAAGGGGAAAAGCTGATCTGCCTGCTGTGTTCAGAATAGGGCCTTTAGGAAGTTCTAAACAAGTCCATCAGTATGGAGCCCTGGTGACGTTATAAGGACAGACATGTAGATATAGACACCTACACTCTCTGTGCAATGGGATATTTATGCACTTACTACAGGAGGACTGCCAACAAGAAGGCAGTTATAAAACGAGGCCCCTAGACCTCCAATCTCTAGAAGTCTAGACATACCCCACCCCCCAGCCTTTCTTTTTATAAAGTTAATCTGTCTCAGAGTATTTTGTTACAGTAATGAGAAATGGACAGATACTCTGTGTGCCCAGAGACCTTGGAGTTACAAATGTAGAGTTGAAGATGCCATTTTTTTCAGTCTTACAATAATTATGAATTAATTATTGTAATTAATTAATTATGAACTAACCCATCTTGACTTTTGCCCTTCTTTCCCATCTGTCACACCCCTGACCTGGCATCTTCCATAGCCTGAAGGAGTGACTTGGAAAAATACCTTTGGACCCCATACCAGTAGTAGTAGGCTTTCTGTTGGCCCTTGGAGCATGCCGGGTCAAGTCTGTGCGTGAGTCCACCAAGGCCCTTTTGTCAAATGTTATGGTTCCCACATCCTAATGTCGTAGCAGAGACCTGAGCACCGATTGCCTGACCCTGGAGGCTCTTGTCTTCCACGGTAGCCTTCCATCCATGAGTATCTCCATGAGTAGCCTTGCCGTCTACCTAGAGAACTTGTCTCATTTATTCCACAGAGGTCTGCTGCATGGTTCCTGGGTACCACATGCTACGGTAACAGAACATAACCATAGTGTGGTGGATGAGAGGGGTAAAACTAAAGGGTGAATGGGGTGTGACAGTTGAAGACCCCAGAGCTGCCTTTGAGCTGGCCGGTGAGGACAGGGAAGGCTCTCAGAAGCAGGAATACATGAGCTGAGAGGCGGAGGAAAAGGAAGCCAGCTAAGACCACACTGGGAGGCAGTTGGCACAGGAATCCAGGCAGAGGACCCGGTGTGAGCCAAGGCCTGAAGTAGGAGAGTTGGGGGGGGGGGATTAAAATCTCATTGGTGGGAGAGATGAGAGCCAGGTGGTTATTTTTCCTGCATCTGTAGCCAGACCCAAACAGAGAAGATGGCTCTAATCCCATTGTATTTCCAGGCTCCTGTGATCCAAGATGTGGCTGGGGGCTTGCGTCTGTCATTCTGTGGAGTCCTGCAGTTGCCTCCTTCCTGGGGCTGCTACCCCATGGGAGAGGTTATCACCAGACAGAAATCTAAGGAATCCCCTCACCATACTCAAGGCCCACAACTTAGAAAAACAATAGTTCTCTCTAGGGTTTCAGAAATATCAAGCCCGTGTCTTCATCTACTTGGAATGAAAGGCCCGGGTTATAGCTCTAAGTAACAGGCAAATGGGCCCAGCCACTGCTCTTAAGAATTTCAGTAAAGCCGAGAAGTGCAGTTAGGTCAGGAGAATGTGGAGGGGAAGCAGAATTTTTTGCTCAGTCTTCTTCCAACACTCCTAGGTTCCAGATTGCAAATCGTCCCTCAGAATACAGGGGGACAGAATACAGAATACAGTAAGGACTACCCTCCTCCAGCAGATATCATAATCCATACACTCTCCAGCCTTTTGTATAAAATGGCACACCATTTGCATTTAACTTCCATGCATCCTCTCATATACCCCAAATCATCGCTAGGCCACGTGTCAAACATAGCATTACACAACTAGTCACCGTATACCCCCATTGTTCAGGGAAATCGTGACCAAGAGAAAACAGATGGGCCTTTGAGTAGAGGTGCAATTGTTTTCCGAATGCTTTTCAATTCAAGGTTAGTTGACTCTGTGGATGCAGAGCCTGTGGATATACAGGGCAGGCTGTACAAGCCTCGAACTGGGAGGGAAATGAACCGCATGGTTGATCTGTGAAGAAGAGAAAGGAGACAGACAGGCTCACTCATCTTTCCTGCCAGCCGTGAGGGGCAGGGTCCAGCCATATGGGCAGCCAAGAGGAGGCACCTGCTCAGCACTAATTGGGAGCAAACCAGGGCCTGGCTGAAGTGGCTGCAAGGACACCCAGCAGGGACCATTTCCTGCACAGGGCAGGCAGCCCTGGATTAGGGGGCGACAGGTGCTGCCTCCTCTGACACTTTTGGCAACATCCTATCCACTCCTATGGCTTGTCCCTAGATGCGAGTGACCTTGGAAATGTTCAGGGAAGCGGAGCTTGGCTGAAGAGTCTAGAGAAAACCATCTTCCCGGCACTCCTTGCGGAGAGAGCAGGAGCTGAAAGTACCCTGCTTCCATGGAACTTCAGCATGTGGATGGGTGGGTGGCATCTCAGTGCAGATGTTCCAACACAGCCTAGAAGGCAAGCCAGGAAAGCGTCAATGTTTACCATGAGGCCTGGACACATGAGAAGAGGCAGGGAGAGCCTTTGGGGTGTGGACGGTAGCATTAGGAATGGGGGTAAGGAGGAGATGGCAAAGAGTCAGGGTCATGTGATGACTGTGTTCAACATTGGTGGGTTTGTTTGAGCTTTTTTGTTGTTGTTTCATGTGTTTGATTTGTGTTTTTCGTTTTGTTTGTTTGTTTGTTTGTTTGTTTAGAAGATTGTATATGTTGAGCCAATCATTTTGAGTCCAGAATGACTGTCACTTGGCTTTCTCTACATGACCCAGCTTGCACTGGAGGTGCCAAAGAAGCTCCTGTCAGAAAGAAACCTCCACAGAACAGTCTCTCTCTTTGCCCCTTTCATGCCAGTCACACAGACCTCAGCATTGTCTCTCATAGTCTTGTAGACATCCCTGCACCCACGTGCTCTGCCATCTGTCCCCCATACCATGGCTTCTACATTCTGATACAAATGGCAGGCTGCCGACCACGATCCCTGAATCTTGGTCTTTCTGCTTCTCTTGGCTCTGGAGCTTGTTGGTTTATATAATGATGACATCCGGATTAGTCTTAAAAAAACAAAAACAAAAACAAAAAACCTATTATCATGTAATAGGCAAGGCAGGCCAACTTTATAAAAAGAAGAGGTTTATTCAGCTCACATAACTAGGGATCAATGTGGGTTTTTTTACAGGCTCTGGCAAGGAGTCCCCTGGCATGTCTCTTTCATGGTGGGTTATAATGGCAGGGAAGAGGTCACACATCATGAAATCAGTAGCCAGGAACTTCGGTCTTGCATTCCCTATTAAGGACATTCTGTAAGTGACTTTAGGTCACTCTGTCAGCTCCACTCCTCACGGATTTTTATCAATTCCTGTGTCACCTCACTGGAGACCACCCTTGCATGCACTCTGTGAGGACCCTCTTACAGTGTAACCATGTCAGTACCCTTGAAGGAATCTTCAATGCTGATAGCAATAATGTTTGGTGGAAAGTGTGTTTTCTACATAGTCAAGCATGGCCCTTCTGTTTGTCTTTGCTGGAAACTGCCCTTTTCATAGAAATCAACCAGGAAGTTAGACCCTAACTATTTCCATGGTTTAAAAAGGAAAAGGGGGGACCTTCTTAATCAGTGTGAGCGTGTACATATATGTGCATTAGAACCATTAATGGGTCTTTGGAGAGAGGTTAAATTTATGTGCGGTTTAACCAAACGATGCATCTCTGGGGGAGGGAGAGGGGGAAGCCGTCTCCCACTCCCATTAAACAGTATTTGTGACTCATGGAAAAAAAATAAAAGAAACCCTGAACTCCACTAGCGTGAGAAAACAAAGGGGAAATCGGAATTGCAGATCTGCCAGAAACCTGCCATTCACTGAGCCCACAAATCACAGGAAAACAAAGAGAAATGGAAAGATTCGGTATTAAAAACCCATTCTCCCCTGAACCTGTGCCAGCACCCATAAAACAATTACATACAATCATACTCCGTGCTTCTCCGAGACACTAATTCTTCTCTTGACAGTCAAATGTTGTGCTTGTTTCTTTCAAAATGTTGTACCCCATAAAGAAGGGCAAATGATTAGAAGGGTGGGCCCAGAACACTGGGCAGGCCAGCTTTGCCTCTAAACACGGGAATCTCTCTGTAGGTTTCTTCTTATCGACTTTAGGGTTTCCTTTGAGCTGCTGGTTTTTGACTGGGCTATGACAACCTTGTCTGCCTTCCAGATGGATCTTGTTGTTGTCACCAAGAAACCAGACAGGGGAGGCAGGGTTGGTCTGCCAAGTAGACCCCTCCAAACTAAGAAGAAAGCTCTCTGGAGCTCCCTACCAGAAGAAGATGGTAATGACAGAAGCCGGGCCCAAAGTGGGATGAATGCATACAGTCAGCTCCTGGGGAAACTGATCCTCCAGTCCACATGTGGATGGGACGTTTGTGGCTCTTTCAATGGCTCTTTGATTTAGGATTAAATATGACCCCTATGTGAAGTTGGCTGTTGGTTTTAAAGCCTTTGCATTTTGACAGGTGAAACCCTCATCAGAGTTACCCTATGCTGAGATGTCAGGGAAAATATACAAGAGGAAATTGGAAAATATGATTGAGTCTGAGTGTGAGCTTCCTCTCCTGCGGTTCTTCAGGGTTTTCGTGTTTCCTACTGTTGGTCCTCGGGATGCTTCCCCTCACTGAGGGTTAGATGTAGAGGCTCACAAAAGGCAGGAACACACACACACACACACACACACACACACACACACACACGGACACACACGTGGACACAGCTTCATGGGCACACCTTGTTCAGATCCAATGGAAGGGTTCTTCGTAATAGGGCTGTGAGGGGGTGGAGCCCAGAGTTGGAGAGGCAAGAAGAAAAATAGGCGAATTAAGTGAGAAGCATGTTACAGGCCAATTTAATCAGGGCTAATATATCAAGCCTGGTATTGTTTTTGGAACTGGATTGCAGAGTAACAGGATCCCTGACAAGTTGTGGCCAGCCCCAGTAATGGATGTCTCCAGGGTTCACAGACCTGTCTAGAGAAAACTCCAGCACAGAGCACAGCAAGTGGCAGGTCCACTCTGGTGGCAGGGCCAGGCACAGGGCCAGCCAGGGCTCATTCTGTCCCTAGTCTCACTGCCTTTGCCTTTGGGTGTCATAGTTCTAGAGGCTTGTGGCTGGCTTCCCATAGCCTGGATGGGAGAAAGATGACAACCTGTGTTTTTTGGAAGATCTCTGTACCTCAGGCCATAAGCAATTGCAGCCTGGCCTTGGAAGATGGTGCAGACCCTCACATCCTGGCCTGCAGTCATGGCCTACAGAGGTCCCAGACTTAGAGACATAGAGACCCTCTATTTTGCTAATAGGAGGGAACTCCCTAGAGCAAGAAAGGAAATGAATCTACTGACTACTTGCTTTTGAAACCCACCATAAAGAATCAGCTTTCCCCCACACTGGAATGTATGTCCTCAGTGATTTTTCCCCCAGCCCACAGCTTTACAAGATTGTTCTCAGAGGCCACAGTTCCAGGGTACAGGAAGTAGCCTGAGCCTCTGACAGTCATCGTGCCTCACACTTGTGCCCTGGCTCTGTCCTGTGGACCACATCATGAGGGACTCAGTAGTGAAGTTGGTGTGACATCTTGAGCTACGCTGGGTTCACTTCTGTGGAGTCCACCATAGGTCTCATTGCTCCCTGGTACCCTGACCACGGCTCTTCCCTTACACAGTGACAGCATTTCCTCTCTTCCTTAAAGGAAAACACTACATTTAAGCATCTGTGGGATTCATGGTGAGTCCAAGTCATCAATATTAAGTTGCCATTTGTCAAAACAAACATAACTCACTAGGTGGTGGTGGCGCATGCCGTTAATCCCAGCACTCAGGAGGCAGAGGCAGGCAGATCTCTGTGAGTTCGAGGCCAGCCTCTTCTACAGAGTGATTTCCAGGACAGCCAAGACTACATGGAGAAACCCTGTCTCAGGGGGCGGGGAGGGGGGGAAACCGAGATCAAACAGACAAACAAACAAAAAAAACAACTGAAGACCAGCTATCCAGGATGAGCTCCGGCAGGCAAAGAGGCATTTGGAGAGGCAGCAGCTAGCCTGTTCTCAGCAGCAGACGCTACTGGTAAATGGAATTCACTGTGTTGGCTTGTTATTAACCAACGAGTATGGAAATCCTGTTGAGTTGGACTCTCCTCGCACTCACAGTAACAATGGAGGGACTTGGGATGGGTCACAGGGCCATGGAGGATAGACTGACTTAGTGTTGCTTGGTTCGAGGATGTATGCTAGGGCAGATGATTGGGATGCAGGCTGCAGATGCTGGGTCTGGTATGCTCTCCCCATCCTTCTATTCTCAGGGTCTGATAGGGTGGCTGCATGGAAGGGACTCCTCATACCATTTCCTCTGCTGGGCCTCCCGTTTGTTCTGCCTAGTGAGAACGTGAGCTGACATCCTTGGCTCCCTCCTTGGATAGGATTTCCTTGCCTGCTTTGTTTGCAGAGCTCATTATTGCCACTCGTCACTTTGTGTCCAAAGAAACCCAGCACCACATATACTATGTTTCCCATTTGATTAACATACTAAGAAAGGCCCATCTAATGTCTTGAGGTGTTTCTGTTTCTGTTACTGAATATCAGACTGGTTAGTTTATAAAGAGAAGAAATTACTTAGTTCTTGTCTTTAGGGCCAGGGAAACCCAAGTGCATGGTCCTGGCATCTGGGGAGGGTTTCTTGCTTTATCCCGGCATAGCATAGGGCATCACTGGGTGGGACAGAGCAAGTTGCTTGGTTGTTTGGCTTTCTCTTCCCCTTATCAAGTCAGTATTAACCTGATGGAGGGAGGACCCTCATTAGCTCATCTCACCTTTATTATCTCCCAAAGGCCCCTTCTCTAGAGATCACTAAATCTCAAGGGAGACAGATTCAAACACTAGCATATAGCCTGACGAGTCCGAGTTCCCGAGTCTCTCATCTAACGGAACTAGGACTGAAGCTGATTGCCAAGCCAGCACTTGTGCCTGCTCTCTTCCCTCTCCAGCTCCCAGGATTCCATCACTGACTTTGTAGATCTAGAGTTCCCAACCATCCTAATGCCGCAACCCTTGAATACAGTTTCCTCATGTTGTGCTGATCTACCCCTCCCCCGACCGTAAAATTATTTTTATTGCTACATCATAACTGTAATTGTGCTGTTTTGAATAATAATGTAAATACCTGTGTTTTCTGATGATCTTAGGAGACTCCTGTGAAAGGGTAGTTTGACACCCCCAAGGGGTCACGACCCACAGGTTGAGAAACCATTGGCCTAAGGGCTATACAATTGGTTTTCTTTCTTGGTTCTTCTTGCATTGGACTAGATTGGATGCTACTGTTCTGTTGGTGCTGACAAGCATAACCTGTTCTGTGCTTTCTAGGTTGTCAGTGTTAGTGTGGCCAAGGGAAGCTCTGAGGGTGACTCTGTAAATGGTGGTGAAGCAAAGCAGGTGACAAGGTAAAGGTTAGCAATCTCTGACATTTGTTCATCAAGGGAGCAGCTCCTTCACAAGCCAAGCAGGCAGACCCAGCCCTTCCTTTACCATTTGGCAGATGTCCTCCTTCCCTTGGTGACTCACCTTCCATGTCATCTCAGCCTTGTGACACCTCTTCTCTTCCTTGTCCTTTGGCAGGTGAGCTGTCCCTCCCCTCCAGAACATTTACTTCTCCAGGGCCACTTCACAGTCATCTGCACCCCCAGCCCCCACCGTTACCTATAGGCTTCGCTCAGCACACAGTGTACATGAGCCCCAGTGTTCCCTGGTTCGCCTCTGCTGTGGTTAGGCATAGGATATGAAGTCAGACTGCCTGGGTTTCAACCCAGCCTGCCACTGAAGACTTGCATGACCGTGGCGAGGCTCGATTGTTCCACCTCTCAAACATGGCCACGAATCGTTCCCAGTTCAAAGGTTATGATGTGACTGAAAAGATAAAAGCCAGATACCATTGAGCACTGCAGAGAACACAGAGTAAGTGCTCAAACATTAGTTACTCTGTTTGCATCTGCAGGGTCTGTCTGATCAATGCATATAGAGGAGGTTAGAGACATGGTTCTTCATGTGTGGGTTGTGACCCCTTTGGGGGGTCAAATGACCCTTTCACAGGGGTCGCATATCAGCCTGAATATCAGATATTTACATTATGATTTGTAACAATAGCAAAATTGCAGTTATGAAGAAACAATGAGAATATTTTTATGGTTGAGGATCACCACAACATGAGAAACTGTATTAAAAGGTCGTAGCATTAGGAAGGTTTAAGAGGCACAGGGTTAGAGGGGAAACAGAGGAAGCATGGGTTGATTGAATGTAGCAGTGATGAATGATTGCATGGCTGATGAACAGGTGAACAGGTCATGCAAACACATCTCAGAACAGGCCCCAGAAATACCCTAAGTATTTTGCCTGAAGCTTGGTTTTACAAGGTCTTGTGTTGGAGCTGGGATATCTGTTCCTGTAAAGGATCTATTTTGTGCAAATACAAGCAGTGATTTGAGAGGTGTATTCCACATCGAGGGCATAATTTCCTTTGATAGTTGTTTCTTTAGAAATAAGGAACAAGTGAGCAGATTTAAAAAAAAAAAAAAAAAAGGCAGGGAACCAGAAGAGGTGGGGTGGGAAAGGGGCCTCCAGGCCCTTTCCCGAGCAACAGTAGCGGATTTATGAACCAGGTTGCTGGCCTCCAAGAGCAGCCTGAGACTCCACGCTGCTTGCAAGGCAGGTATCTGCCATCTGACCTTGGAGCACACTGTTCTGCATCCAGTCTGCCCAGGTGTGTGACCCTACTACCCCTTGGAATGCAGCCCACCGGGAGATACAATCAGCAGAATTCCTCTGGCTCCTCAAGAAATGCCCCTTTGGGAGAGAAAAGTCTAAACAAGCTGGGGGATAAAAAGTAAACTGGGCCGATTCTGCCTGAACAATTGTCCCGTTATTATGACCATGCCCAATAAGGAGAGCAAGTGATCAGATAACACATTTGCCAGAAGCCATCCTGCTTAACCTTCACGTCGTTAGGTACATCTGAGGTGGGCCTGTCAGCGTCCTCAGCTCCACTGCTCGGGCTTTAGTCCACCTGTGTTGTGCTATGTCACATCTAGTAAATTGTACGCAGTGCCTCGCTTTTCTGGAACTGTCAGCGTTGAAAATATGCAGCCAGGATCACGCAGTGTGGAGAACCCGGTGCCGAAAGGAAATCCTCTGTGCACACCAGGATTTATTCAGCTTCTGGTTCAATGCCGTGAAAACATCTCCCGTAAATCTGGTCTCGGGAATAAAATCCTGCCTCTACTAGGAAAAACAAAAGACTTTGTGCATCTATTAGGAGAAGATTCACACCTGATTTTGTACACAGCATGGACAGGCGTCCACACGCATTTGGGGTTTGGGCAGAAGGTGCCCCTGTTTAAAAAGATGAAGCGCTTTCTACACAGATAGAAACTGAGCCGTTTGGCTCTATGGTCGTCCTTCCTACATTAATTTTTGGCTGACTAATTACCCAAAGCATGGATCCATGTATGAGAAGGTAACTCTCCAAAACAAACAAAGCCAACCCAGGCCCTGGCACTACCCACTGGACGCCACTTTCCTTTCTCTGGGCTCACTCCTCTGAAGGGTTCTCTCAAATGAGGAGAAAACACCTGTCAAGTATATTTTTCTTTTAAGAAAAAATAAATTTAGGAGCATTTTGAATGGCTCTGGCTCAGGCCCCACAGGGTCCTACTTATATTTTGTAAACATTCTGGCCTTGGCAGCCCTTGGCTTTTCAGCTGCCACAAAGCAGGGTGGAAAATATCCTTGATCCTCTAAGTTGTGACTGGGGGAAAAGGTTTGGACCAAGCGAAGTACAGCTGAGGGATTGTATCTGGGGAATGTTGAGGAGCTTCAGGGCAAGCTATAATGTGCCATTGTTGATCTGACAGCCACTCCCAATACCAATTGTCCCATTACTCCTTGAAACAATTTTCATTCCCTCAAAACAGAGGTTAATGTGTGTCTAATAAATTAAAACATGTTAATACATATATAGCTCATGGTGGAATTGTTCATCCTGTTTCTTTCTCATCTTCCTTTCTTTCTTTTCCTCCTTTTCTTCTGTCTACCCATATACCTGTCCTCCAACCATCCATCCATCCATCCATCCATTCATCCATCCATCACTCTATTCTTTGATGGATGAACTGTTCACACTTTAATAGCTCATCTCAAAGGGCCGGACCAAGGGAGCGACAAAAAGTCAGAGAGGACGTTCGGAGCCAGTTCCTTGGCCTGATGCAGGGGACACAGGCACATGCTCTAGGGAGGGAGGGTGGTAGTGTTTCAGCATTGACTTCAGGTGCCAAGCCATAGTGGCCCTTGGGGAAGTGGCCCTCAATCATATCAGCACTAGAGCCGTGTGTGTTCCCTGGAAGATAGTCTACCAGAACCCTCAGATTTGTGGGGCATGAATGATAGACTAGCTCTGTCTGACCTGTCTACACTCTGACTCTTCCTCCCCTTCACAACCATATAGCATTGTGGGGAAGTGGAAAACTAAAAACAAAACAAACGAAAGAACAAACAAAAACCACCGACTTGGAGTCCTATTTTCCTAATATAAATTCCAGCTCTACCGAGGAGCAGCTAAAGAAATATTTAATGTCACACAGTTTCAGTGAACCTGATAGAATGCTGGTTCTGCAACTTCGCTAAATTATTAAGGAGACTACTTGTAGTAATGATAGAGGTGTGTGTGCAGCAGTGGGCGTGGCAAGGCTCTGTAAATGTTCGAGACCATTCTTTCTATGTCATGAAGCCTAGAGATATCCCAGAAACAACCAATGATACGCTACTTGGAAGGCAGGACACCAAGGGACAGCACATTGTGGCTTTGAACAAAAGTCTGTCTAATAGCTCTCTTTGTAAATAGAGGTATATTGGGTTATAGCCACGCCCTTTCATTTGCATATCTGGCCTAATTTCCAGTATATATCGGGTTACAGCCACACCCATCATTTGCATATCTGACCTAATTTCCAGTGTATATCATGTTATAGCCACGCCCACTCATTTGCATATCTGGCCTGCTTTCCAGCCACTGGGCCACAATTGAGTAGCCATGACAGAGCTTCCACCTGCTGGCCTGCAAAACTTAAAATGTTTACTGTCGGTACTTTATGGGAAAGCATTCACCACTCCCTGATGTAAACAATTAGAAAACAAAATAACATATAGCATCCTCTAGAGAAAGACCTTGCACAAGGAGGCACACATAGGATGTTCAGTGCATCATTATTTGCCTCTCAAGTAGCTGGAAACAATCTAAATATTAATCAGAAGAGGAAAGCTGTGGCAGTTGCAAAGAATGCATTCTGTCTACAGGGAGTAATGAAGAAAAATCTCCAGTGTAGATTATTGCATGGGAGAAAAAGTAAGGATATTCCCATTTGTGTAAGACAGGTGAAACATACCGTATATCTCTTACCAAGTCATGTGTAAATGTGTTAATGCAGAGAAAGGACTCAGGAAAAAATTCAGACTCAAAACATCAATTACAGTGCTTGCCTTGAAGGGGAGGAGGTCAGAGGATTTTTTTCGGTAAACTCCAGTCCTATCTGAACTGTGTTTACAGCATGTGTTATAACCAGGAAATTTTGCTGGTATGTCTTTGTGTCATCAAAACTAATTCCTGGACAGACCACTGAAGGATGAACATAGTTCTCACAGTTGGGAAGAGGGAGGAAGGTAAATGACCTGAGTAAAGCAATGAAGCCTGGAAAGACAGTAGTGTCCCAGCACAAGGAAGACACAGACAGACAGACAGACAGACGGACGTAGTTGCAGTGTGAAGACAATGCAGGTAGACAAGTCATTATCCTACAAGGAAGTCATTTATCACAGTGGAGGGAGCTAGGAAGAATTAGTGTTACACATGATGTCACAAGGGGCCAGGCCTAAGAGAGGTAGCAGGTAGGGAGGCCACAGTCACCTGGACTGGGAGAACCAGTCTATCTGCATGGCCAGACTGGTGTGGAGGGATTGATCATATTCTTTGCAGCTTCTCTGCCTGGCTTTCAAATCGGTCAGATTTAGTTTGGGATTTGGTGTCCAGCATTGAGGGCCATGGGTGTTTTCAAAATCACTGGCGCTGCATGTAAGAGTGCCGGTCAGATGTGGTCTGTGGCAATATTCGTCAGCACTCCTATTTTTAACATTAGGAAATCAATTGGAAGGAAAATGTACTTCCTAGTAGGATCAGCAGTTATACAATAAAAACGAAGAAGTGGAGTGCTGTTTGAGATGAGTGGGCTCTAGGTGTGAACGCTCAGCAGAAACAGGAAGTGGGGATGGTGGTAAAGGCCATCCTGAGCTACCCAGTAAGTACCAGGCCACTTCACCTATACTCTGTCTAAAAAGCAGAGAGGGACAGGCCTGGAGGTTTAGACAACCCCAGTTACTGCAGGGGCTGAAGTAGGGAAATTGAGAGTTCAAGGACCACCTGGATCATACAATGAGTTCAAGGCCTGCCTAAACAACTAGACAATGATGCGGCTTCAAACGTGCATAGTATAAAATGCACTGGTGCATAAAGGCCAGTGGTCAAATGTGTGCCTAGCTTACACAAGGCCCTTGTTCAGTCGCTGTATTAGAAAGTAAAGTTTGAAGCTGCAGAGAGTAGTTTTCCAGTCTTCATCTGTTCTATGCCAGATGGTGCTACTTCTGCCTCTCCCTAAGGCTTAAATGACAGGACTAAGTCATTGTATTGTGCCAGACAGGACTTAGTCCATAGGTTTGAAAACCTCTGTTCTAAAAGCCAAGATTCTGCCTACCCTGGTGTGTCAAGTCTGTTGTCTCTAGATCTGCGTAATGTTTGAGGTGGTGTAGTGAGTGGCTAGGACAAGTGCTTTGAAAAACAGTTCAGGTCTGGATTCTTGTACAAAACCAAGCTCTCTTACCTTGCACAAGTGATTCAGTGTCGTGAGCCTCAAGATTTTCATTTGCCCCATGAGAGGAGAATTGGTACAACAAGACCGCAAGTGATAAAGTAGATATGAGCGTATTCCCACAGTGGACTCAGGTTCCAAGCACAGAAAACATGTCCTGGCACTATTGTCCCAGAAAAGAAATACACTGTCAACCACCTCCTCCCAAAGTCTCCATGATGCCTAGCACTGCTTTTCCAGTATCCAGACCAGTGTGTCTGATCGGCTGAGTCTAGGTCATGTGACTATTTCCTAGCTGCAAGGGAGGCTGGAAAAGTGCCCATTTAGTTTTTAATTTTTAAAAAAAAATATTTTAAATCTCTCTCTGTGTGTCTCTGTCTCTCTGTGTGTGTCTGTCTGTGTGTGTCTGGGTCTGTGTGTGTATGTGTAGGTAGGTAGATAAGTAGCATATACACATGTCCACAGGGAGCCATAGGGATCAGAGACATTAGATTCTTCTGAAGCTACAGTGAGCTGCCTGACATGGCTGTTGGAAACCAAACTCGGGTCTTCTGTTAAGATCCTCCCTGGTCCCATTTTGGATTATTCAGTGGCTTTTCTCTGGCACTAAATAATTATGATGTAAATGGGACAGGACAGGCCAGGGCAGGGCAGGGCAGGACAGGGCAGGACAGGACAGGGCAGGATGGTCTATCTGGCCTATTCTTCAGATGATGCCATTCCTCGTGACTCAGCTCCCTGAGGTTACCAGCCCCGCCCACTGGGGAGTCCCATTTCTGGATCATTCATTGAACTCTCTGGAACATGTTACCAACCTGGGCTGTCAGCTCAGGCATTGTGCTTTCCAGTAGGCCCTCAGTCTGCCCCACACCATCTGTGTGCAGCCTTTAAGTTCAGCATGCATACTGAGTGATAACTAATTATCAGGCCAATCCAGCCTTGCCTTAGGCGTGGCACACGTCTGCTCTACCCTGTGGAGAAGGGGACTAGGCAAGGCATAGAGCTGAGAGAGCCACAGCTCCCATCAAGCCCTCGCTTCTTGTCACTTTCCTATGGTCTCCCTGGAAACTAATCCCGTCCCTCTTGACCAGGCTGCCTGCTTCTGTGATTGTCAAGGTAGCTTATCCCCTCGTTAATTAACTGCTCAGGAAAATGCTGTAAGACACTGTGCTGTTTAGCTTCCAGCTTGTTAACACAGGGGACTACGGAAGAACTTTGACCTGGCTGGCCCACGGCTGCGTGAGTTGTGTGACTCGAGAGAGAAGCCAGATGGAAGAGGCCCTTTTGTTTTCTGGGGCTTACCATTATTTCTAAAGGTTACAGGCTAAATGGAAAGGAAGAGTGGGACCAGCGATGCCACTGGGAGGCGGAGCAGAGGACATGTGTCTTTTGCCAAGCCTTGGCTAAAGGCTGGTTTATAGAGTAGAGACGTGCAGGATTAAGCTAATGGCTGAAATCATTATAATTTGTTTGCGTTTTTAGAAAGAGTTTATATTTTTGTATCCGTGTCAGCATGTGTGTGCGTTGTGTGTGTGGATATCTGCACAAAGGCTAGTACAGGACATTGGATTCCCCCGGAGCAGGATTTACAGGCGTGTATGGGCTGGCTGAATGGGTGGTGAGGTCCAAACTCTGGTCCTCTCCAAGAGCAATAAGCACTCTTAGCTGCTGAGCCCTTTCTCTAGCCTTATATTTGGACCACACCTGAAATAAGAAATAAACTCCTTGCCAGTGGGTCTGCAGTGAGAGAGATGAACCATTGTGTCTCCTAGATGTTGTCCTTCCCTCAAAGAGGCCAGCGGTGGGACACATAAGATTGTACCATGGTTTGCCTCAGCATTAAGGGACAGTGGGCCTCTAGAGGGCCACAGTGGACGGTGCTGTTTGCTTCTTGTGCAGACCTGTAGCTATCCCTTCAAGCTGTGCATTCCCTCTGGAGTCTCTAGGAAAAAAATGTGTTCCTCACTTCTTTCAGGGTCTGGGGATGCGAGTATCACCTCATGGCTTGTGGCCGCATTGATCCGATCTGTCTTGTTCTTGCTTCAGAACACCTTTTCATATGTGCGCCTCTCTAGGCATCCATCCATAAACACAGGGAGAAGCAGCTCCTCTTCAACAGTTAAGCCAGCAGTGCTCAACCTATGGATCGAGACCCCTATGGGGTCACATACCAGATATCCTGAGTATCAGAAATCTACATTACGATTCATAACAGTAGCAAAATTACAGTTGTGAAGTCGCAACGAAAATAATTTTATGGCCGGGCATCACCTCAACATGAGGAAGTGTATTAAAGGGTCTTAGTACTGAAAAGTACTAAGTACTAAGTAGAATGCCACTGCCCGTGGTAATCACACCTTTTATGAGCCAAGGTAAATAACATTTACTCTTTGGTCATATTCAGAGGTTCTGAGGATTAGGGGTCATTTTCTACATGTAAAGATCTCCAGTTCAGTCTGAAAGTGCAGATAGGGAAAGCTTCCTGGAGGAACGGCTCACTGCCTCTGAGCATACCTTCGAGCCCATCATCTGATTGTTGGCTGTCCCTCTATGTGTAGGCAATCCATCACCCAAGCAAATACAGGGCATCAAGCAATGGAAATTAACCTTTAAATCGATGGCCAGTCCTGACGATGTCCCCTTTGAGGTAATCTGAGAGTTTGGGCAAGAGGTCTCTCTGCTCAGGTCTTTAACAGACAGCATGTGGCATGTGCTGGATTCCTGATGCAGGATGGCACTCTCAAGTGTGTACAGGGTCAGAGCCAGTGGGCACTGGTAGCCAGAGAGAAGGGTTCACCAGCATGGGCAGACAGTGAAGGGGCGGGGCTGCATGGGACTTGGATGTGGGGAAAGAGTTGAAGACTGTTGTTCTTTTGAAGCAGTAGGGAGTGTAACATGTCTTAGCATACCTTACCTGGATCACAGGAGAGCAGTAATGAAGACCCACACTCACTCTTGCCAACCTGCTGTGGGAAGAGAACAGCAAGGCTTCTCGGGAAGGCGCACACCATACATAGAGACTATATGAGAACATTATGAAGGGTTTCTGGAGGTTTCTAGAAATTTCTAACACACAGGAATCTTTCGTCACTCTTTCTTCCAGAAGGACCTTGAACCCAGAGGTGAGCAGCCTTGAGGATGATGGGAAAGATGTAGGCTATGAGTGAGAAGTGGCAACATGCTTCTTCAGCCTTTATGACTGAGCCAAGGTACAAGGTTGACTGAGCCACAGCCTAGAAAGACAGGTTCCAGATGCTGAGCCTGCCTTCACCCTGTAGATTCCCTCAGCATCTCGGAGGAAGGGCTTGGTATCTGTGTCCTCACAGTGCCCTGGAGATGCTGGTGCGTGGGCAGGTGGAGCAGTCAGAGCTCACAGTCTGGATTCTTTGAAAGAAGTCTTGATTTTTTTTTAAATGTGATTATCGCTCCTCCCTCTGCTGCATCCCTCTGACAGGTCTTGCTCACTCAAGAGTGAGCCAGAAATTCCCAGTTCGGAAATGCTGTTGCCATGGAAAGGGGTTTTATGCTGTGATTTCTTTGTCTCTATCTTTTGGTTTTAGTATCACTGCTGTTGTGTCTCTAAAAATAACTTCTCATAAGAATTAACTTAGACTTGGGGGGGTGTGGTTAGAAAGTATCACAACCTTTGGCCAGTAGCCTGAAGGGTCCTAGCCAGTACGTATCACATTGTATCTTCCTCAAACCCTGCTGTGCCGCACGCAGCTGGCATAGATGGATGAGCACACATGGGCAGACTTGTCTTACCTTTCATGGCAGCCGCTGTCTGCTCCCAACACCCCTCACAAGCTGGTTCCTACCTTCTCCAAGCAACACAGCTGTGTTTCCTGTATCAGAGAATCAAGAAGACTGCTCATAAAAGAGCAACGTGGTGTGTCCCCCAAGGACACAGTCATTAGTGTTGTCCTCTAGGGGTTCCCTTGAACTCTGACCTCATTACTCTCTCCTTTCCAAAGCAAGGGAAGCTGTATGTGTTCTAGACAGAAGAGAGTGTGAAGTCAGAGAACAACAGAGAGTAGGAACTCAATGAAAGAGGGCAGTGGGGTGGGATTTCAGAGTAGAACTCAACCTGCTAGTCTAGGGAAACAACTTTTTTCTCCGATTCATAAATATTAAATTCTACTTGACTGTCAAGGGTGTATAGTCTTCCATATAGAGTATTGGAAAATACAGAAAGCATAAGAGAAACTAGGGGAAAAAATGAGTCATGACATCATCAATCACTATCTTTATTTTAGCCCATTTCCTTTCAGCTACTCGCTGTAATTAATTCTATTATAAATTCCTCTGTTGTTTTCTGTATTTTCTTTTCATTATACCAGGATCATGGTGATGTGTTACTTCAAATGTTCTGAAAACAGTGTTTTTGTCTCATAGTATTCCCCAGGGTGTCTGTGGTTTACCTATCATCCCTTCCTACTGGCTTGGCAGATAGAGCCCGAATGTACAAGGTGGCAAACCATCCTGGATGCGCAGACTCCCAGAGCCAGTACATGACAAACTTCAGGTCCTTTCCCTGCATTTCTCATAGGTGATATAGCTCTAAAACCAGTGGCAGGTATTAGAGATTTGGCCCAGACTCCCTGGCTTGGACCCACCCAGGAAGTGAGGGCAGCTCTCACAGCCAAGCCTCAAACTCTATTAAGGACTTGTCAGTAAGCAGGTCAAGCCCTCTAGAGCTTCCAGTCACATTTGTGGCACAATCGTCATCTCTTTGGCTCCTACTCATCCCCCCACCCCCAGCCAATCCACTTAGGGACTGTTCCTCAAACTCTGTGGGAGAGGGGCCGTGCATTTTAGTTTAGTTTTTGCAAAAGACAAAATAACATGCTCAGAGGGCTTGGGATGTCAGACTTGTACATATTTATTCAATTTCCCAGCTGTTGACTCTCACTACTGGTTGAAAGCAGCTCATTCCGGTCTCAGTTCTGGTCCACAGACCCCATTCTGAGTGTGCAGACTTACAGAGCTTCCCTGGCACTTAACAGTCTCTGCCTGTGGCATCTTCTCCATCACACCATCCACTGACCAAAGATGCCTCTGGTACACAGCGTTATAGAGCAGTGGGTGTGTGCTGACTATGCACATCAGAACCCCACATCTGGAAATCTGAAACATGAAGCTTCCCTGGCACCAATATGACAGTCAGAAGGTTCTAGATGATAGACCATTCTCATATTTTTAGATTAAGGACACTCAGTTGATGGTATCTTTGTAAGGACTGTAAAATACATTTTAAAAGCTCAAGAGTCTGAAACATGTCTGATTCCGAGCATTCCCCAAGAGCGATGGTCAGCTGATGGTGAGAAAATAAACTCAGGGACCTTGATCTTTGTGATGTTTGAATGTGCTTGGCCCAGGGAATGACATTCTTAGGAGGTGTGGTCTTGTTGGAGTAGGTGTGGCCTTGTTGGAGTAGGTGTGGCCTTGTTGGAGGACGTGGGCTTTAAGACCCTCATCCTAGCTGACTGGAAGCCATTCTTCTAGCAGCCTTCAGATGAAGATGTAGAACTCTCAGCTCCTCCTGCACTGTGACTACCTAGATGCTGCCATGCTCTTACCTTGATGAAAATGGACTGAACCTCTCAACCTGTAAGCCAGCCCCAGTTAAATGATGTCCTTATAAGAGTTACTTTGGTCATGGTGTCTGTTCACAGCAGTAAAACTCTAACTAGGAAAATCTTTGTCCTTATATCTGATCAGAATGGAGATTCAGAAACATCCAGAAAGAAAATTAAGAATAAAGACCCTGGCTGGGTGGCAAGCCTTTAATCCCAGCACTCAGGTGGCAGAAGCAGGTGGATCTCTGAGTTCTACACCATCCTGGTCTACAGAGAAAGATCTAGGACAGTCAGGGCTAGACAGAGAAACTCAGTCTTGAGAAAAATCAAAAAGAAGATGAAGAGAAGGAGGAGGAAGAAGAAGAGGAGGAGAGGTGGGAAGAAGAGTTGGAGGAAGAAGAGGAGGAGGAGTGGGAGGAGGAAGAGGAGGAGAAAAGACTTGGCTGTTCTTCAGACCCTTGAGACCAGTTAGCAAACCCCTTTCAGAAAGTTGGTGCCAGTTTTGATTCTCACCAGCAGTCTTTGAGAGGTCCAGCCTTATTGGACCCCTGATAATATTGACATCCATTTAATGATTTTTTTATTCTATCCTTGTTCTATGGACAGTCAAAAAGAAATGCCATTTCTGTATGTTTCTCTTTTGCATTTCTAGTCAGGCTGAGTAGATGTCATTCGATCATTTTGTGAACGGATTTTCAGGCTCAGTGGTTAGCCAACAAGACCTAGAGGGAAGTCCCTCACTGAGGCTACATTCCAGAGCTGGTACCTTCATGGCCCTGTAGCCTGGGACAAGTCTGCTGGTGACTGTCAGAGCCTTTGCATAGAGCCATCTGAGAAGCTGCCTTGTTATGTGGGTGCAGGGGGGAGGGGACTCTTGTCTTCCCAATTATGCAGCAAGTACCTCCTAACCAGCAAGCCATCTCTCCAGACCCTGTTTTTGTTTCTGTCTGTTTGTTCCGTTGTTGTTGATTGAACAAGGTTTTATTCCTTAGCCCAGGCTAGCCTTGAACTTGTGACAATCCTCCTGCATCTGCCTCTTAAATGCTGGTTTTACAAGCGTGACCTGCCACACCCAGTTCCTTTCATGTTTTCTTTATAGCAAAATAAGGTGCTCGGCCTGAGTAGCCTCTGAGATTTTTTTTGTTCTGTGCCCTTAACCATTATGGGTGGGAGTGGGTCAGGAATAAACATTGATTATAGCAGAGATTCCAGCTTCAGAACAACCTGTGGCTGGGATCATACATGTGCTGTTGGCCTTAGAGGAGGGTTGACCCTTTCGTTGAGGAATCCAACCTCTGAGGAATGCTTTGGGCTTCCTCTGGAAGAAAGGTCTTGTGAGCTTTCAGATGTGGTAGGGCTGAGGTAGCTGGAGGTCAAAGGCCTGAGAGCAAATTTGGAGAGAGAGGGCACCATGAAGCTGCCCAGAACATCCAATGCCATTTCTACAGATTGTTTGATCCTTACCTTTATCCAGCCAAATTTTCACAGAAGGGACTTTCTGCAGACTGTTCACCACCCCCAAAATCCAAGGAGAAGACGGTCCCTTACTGGGACTGGGTGTACACTTGCCTGGTCCTCTGGGGCTCCTTTAAGGGTGTCATTGGCTTGCTGGAGTGGGTGGTAGTGATGGGCTGATGCCAGCCAGTACAGAGTCACAGAGGTAACCTTATCTCTGTATCAGTAGAATTCACTTAGGTTTAAACAGCCATTGATGAGGCCAGGATTGGAGGAGTTGTGGTGGATCTGGACAATTAAAAGACCTTTACACTTTACTGATCATCTCTGTAGTGCAAGACCAGAGAAAGGAGAGAGAGAGAGAGAGAGAGAGAGAGAGAGAGAGAGAGAGAGAGAGAGAGAGAGAGAAAGAGAGAGAAACTTTTGCCCTGCTTATTGTTGTTACTTGAAGTGGTGACTTCAGATGGGATTAATTGACCATTGCAAACATTTGCATTTTATAGCCCAGGTCTCTTCTCACCCATGGGGTGAGAAGATGTGAAAGCACAAGCCCTGGGGGGTGCAGACAACCTCAAAGGCAGTGAGCTTGTCCCACAGAGATGCTAGACCAGGAAGCTCTTATTGCTTAAGGGTGCACCAAGCTCTGTGGTGTGTGTGTGTGTGTGTGTGTGTGTGTGTGTGTGTGTCTCCAGGTGACCTGCTCCAGCTCCAAATGACAGCTGGTGTTTTCCCAGGATCCCAAGAAACCAGGATAGAAGTAGGAGTAGAGAAATCAAAGAACAGGGCTCTCAGGAGAACGGGCTGTGGATGGCAATCCGGGAGAGTGGGTCTCCAAAGCCAGGAGAAATCCGATCTGTGTTGAATTTGGAAACAGATCACAGCAGCCCGGAGTTGCCGGCTAGAGGTTAGCTGCTTCTGCTGGCCACTCCAGTAACACAAGTAGGTGCAGCTGGGCAGGGGGCAACAGAGAGAACTGGGCTCCCCCAACCAACAGGGAGCCTTTGTAAATACTAAGAAAAAGGGCTTTTCCACCCAGGGGAGGTCAACTTAGCTGGCTTTCATTCCAGTGCTTTGCGGCCTTTCTGAGGAGAACCCTAAAGGGACCAGATTCAGTGCCTTGTTCCCTGAGATACAGGACAGCCCTGCTCAGTCCAGAGCAACTTGATCATGCAAGTCTGGAGGCCCAGTGATAATATATCATCTGCTAATTTTGTAGAAGTCGTGTGTGTGTGTGTGTGTGTGTGTGTGTGTGTGTGTGTGTGTGTTCCCATTTTAAAATGGAAGCTCAGACCCAAGATTTTGTATCCCATGAATATCACTGGAGTCAAAGGCATGAGTGAGCAAGGACTGTGGGTTTGTAGACTCTGTCACCGGAACATAAAAGAGTCTCCCTTCACCTCCCCGAACTTGAACAAGGAAGGGACTGAGGGTTCCCAGGGCTCTTTTCTTCAACCCTTACATTTCTATGAGTACAATTCTGAGAAGTGTCAAATCCAGAAGACGTTCAGATTAGCCAGCTGACCTCCTGAAGTAAGGAAGAGCTAACCACGGAGGGTAATTCTGTACCAGGCAGGTATTCTAATGAGGTCAATCGGGAGCTTTCTCTATGTAATTGCCCACCAGACACGGAGATTCTGGGTCAGTCAGCCCCTGGGTATCACCACTGGGGAAGAGGAAAACCGTGGCAATCCGAATCCAGGGACTGTTATCCAGGCAGCATCTGCCCCTAGGCTTGTGGTAGCTGCGGCCTCAGACCTTGTTTGGGCTTCCCTGCTGAGCCTGAATTGAGTGCATATAGAAGGCTCATTAAACTCTGAACTGACAAACACGCGTCCTGCAGAGGGGCCCTTTGAAGAGCTAGAGATCACAGGGACGATTTCCTGTTTGCCAGTTTGCAGCCTCAGATCTCCTCACTTCGGAGCCTGTTAAGTTTTACTAAGGCTTGCTGAAGGTACTCAGCACCCAGCACCTATTGCTACAAGTGCTAAGCCTACACAGGTGCCATTTCCTCTTTCTCAGCTACTTCACTTTGCACATGTGTGGGTGGGTGGGGTGGGGGGGGTGGAGGGGGTTGACATGGTAAGTAGTAAAGCTTTGGGGGTAGGATAGGGTCCAGGCCAGCCAGGAATTGTTCCCTGTAACTCTGTTCTATTGAGAATAGAGAGCTGTCCTTTTGCTCCTGTATACGTGGTTCGTATGTGTCAAAATTGTCAAGAATATTTGTCTGGCAAATGCAGGTACACCTAGAGCTGGCCCTCCTTGTCCTTGGGCTCTCCATATTCATCAGCCATCTGTGGCTTGCAGATATTGAGGGAGGGGAAACTGTCTGTACTGAACATGTTCGTATTTTTCCCTGTCATTATTCCCTAAGCACGCAGCATACAGTTGTTACTTACAGTGCAGTAGATATCATAAGTCACTTGGAGATCTGTTACAGTCTGCAGGAAGATTTCAAGGGTTTCAAACATTGTACTGTTTCACAGAAGGAATGTGAGTATCCTAGAACCAGTCATCCGTGGATACCAAGGAAAGACTAATTAGATATGGAGTAAACCTTTTTGGTTAGTTTGGAACCCATATTGTCCTGTTCCTCAAATCGGGTGTCTGGTTGGGTGTCGGTTGCTTCTCACCAGCAACTGAGAGAACCCAAGATCCCACTTTGGATGCTTGGATACGGCAAGCATTGAACACAATCGATATATCTGATTCTCTGGTCCTTTTATTTGCTTTGCAACTGTAAGAATACTGCTAAATTCAAGTTGTGCCTTTGCCCTGTGATGGGTGATGGGTGTGGTGGAAACGTCACTAGTGACAGAGCTACTCACTAGTGAAGAGTTCCTGGTGTAAGGTATAGTCGTACTGAAAAGCACCACCACATCTCTGTCACGATTGCACTTTTATTTCATGGTTTTCAGGTTCTATACTGGCCCAGTTTCTGACAAGGAGGAGTGACTTTGATTCTCTTAGTCCTGACACCATCATTTTTCCCCCATTCTGCTGCAAGGTTTTCTGTAGGCAGACAGGGGACAGGTGAACAGGTGAACAGGTGAATTTTCCAAACCCCTGAGTGTTGGCAGGATGGGTCAGATAGAGACCAAGTACCCAAACATTCTGTAGGTGTTTGCCTTTGTTAGAGAGATGGGTTTGCAGTTCTTCGGTGAACTGTCTCAGTGCTCTTTGAGAAATACGTAAGGCTTGCAGTGCTAAGGAACTGGTTTCTGTGGCGCAGAGATGGCTCAGTCATAAAGAGCACTTGGTGGCTGGAGCCTGACTCTCAGAACCCATGTTGGCTTAAAACCACCTGTAACTCTAGCTCAGAGGGATATAGTGCCCTCTTTTGGCCTTTGTGAACACACACACACACACACACACACACACACACACACACACAGACATGCACGCACGCACACAAATAAATCTTCAAAAACGTGATCACTTCAACATCTTTTTAGTTGAATGTTTAACAGAAATGTAAGCTGTAAAGAACAAAGGAAAACAGACCTAGAAAAAACGTGAAGGTTGAACACTGACCATAGAAAACATTAGTTTGTTTTGCTGTTATGGCAACAAGCTCTGGTGCCATAGTAAAGGACACTTACTGTGTTGTGTAGCACACATCCCTTTGCCTCTCCTGGCTTTGCTATGCACATCTATAAAAACAGATACTGCTTATGTTAAGGGAGTAATGGGTATCAGTTTCCTACGCAGTCCAGTCAGTGGCACAGTGTTTGGGGCCCTGGGCTCACACCTTGTGCCAGTGCTGGCTTGGTGGTAGTGTTACTCTGAGAGAACCCTTCAGCTCCTCTGAGCTCTATTTAATTTTCTCAAGTGGACTGATAATGTTTCCTTGTTGTTATGAAGAATAAGACGGTGCAGGACGGAGAGAAAAGAGTATAGCCTGTCCCCAAATGAAAGCCTTCTATGCTGGGGCATTCTTAACTGCTTTGAACACAGGTCTACCCAGATCCCTATTAGCATCCTGCATGCAGCAGCCCAGGCTGCTGGTGGGTGTGGTGAATTTAAAGACTTGTGCCTTTCAAGAGCAGGACCTGAGTGTCGGGTCCCTCTCCTTTTAGAAGATCCACATGGATAAATGATCCCAAACTCCTGGGTGCTCCAACACGTGCCACAAAAACTCAGGGCAAGGACCAGGTTAGCCTTTGCGGAAGATACATAACACATTTGAGGACCCTGGCTAATGCTTCCTACCAGCTCCCCAGGGCATGGCAGGTACGCTGAGTTGTGAAGTTAGGGGTCTCTGTTAGTCATGCTGACCCAGCCAGGAGCCAAGACCCAGCAAAAGCCCCTGCCTTCACTTTCTGAAGCTCCGTTCCTCCCTTTCCCATGCACCTCCAGGTCCTTCTGTACTCTGCCCTTATAAAAGAGAAAAACATAACACCCTTCTATGAAGACGCCAGAGCAAGAAGCAGCAAGTCTCAGAAATTTCTTGTCCCTTTATAACCACAGAGTCTCCTGTTCCCCTTATATTCTCAGGCCATACACAAGGCCCCCAGACAGGAGAAAGGGGAGCAAGGGTTGGATGGAGCTTCAGCCGCCCCAGATCTGTCTGCGTCTGTTCCCGCCATAAACCCCAGGTTGGGGGCTATCCTACTAGCGCCTTCAGGGTAGCTGGCTTTTTCTGGTCTTTTCTTCTTCTTGCCCCACCCCCTTAAATCGATAAAATCTGATAAATGACTGTTCAGAGGAGCCTGGTGCAGATGCTCTCTAGGGTGATGACGATTCATGAGTTAACATGCTTGCAAATCACTCTTGAACCTGAACATACCAGGAAAGCTCTACAGCACAGAGGTGATATTTAAAGACAGCTGGACTTAGCTGAAGCTTGAAGGATGGATGATAGACACTAAGGTCTTCCTGGCTACAGAGAGGGTAAAATGGCCGTGACATCAGGGAAGAGGGAAGAATATATATATGTATATATGTATATGTGTGTGTGTGTGTGTGTGTTTGTGTGTGTGTGTGTGTGTGTTCCATAGTTGTGTCTTTTGGTTTTTGTTTGCTTTTAAAGAAGGGGAAATAAGGTTTGATAACATGCACTTTTCAGTGTTCCCCCTGGAGTGCAGCTGGAAGTGTGTACAGCTTGGGGACCCTGATGCAAGGAACCTAACCTGTTTCCCAGGTAGAACCATCCCCCTCTGCAGGGGTGCTGCCTGGTGACTCGCTCTCCCTTGATGCACTATTTTGTTACAGGTTAAATGCTAGACATGTCAAAGGGCACCGTGCAGTGATTGGCATATGTACACTCACTCACCTGGCTGGACAAAGACTCACCGGCTCCTTAGCCGGGCCCTCCTTAGGGCTCTCTGACCTCGGTCTCTGCTTGGCTGGGTTCAGTTTCCTCAAGAATCCTAATGAGTGTGACTAATAGATACCTGGGACCCTGCAACTTGATGTCTTTGTTTCTTCTTAGCAGTTTTCCATCCAGTGAGCCCCACCCCCACATCCACATTCCTCCTCCTCCGTGTTCATAAAGCTCCACCTGTTGTAAGTGGATGGTGCCATAGAGGTATAGGAATAGTCTCCCTCCTCCCTTCTTCTTCCCCCTTTTTCTCCCTCTTCTCCCTCCTCATCCATCCTCCCCTCCTTGTCCCTCCTCCTCTCTCTCCCTCCCTCCTCTTCCCCTCCTTTCTCTTTCTAGTCATCCTCTCTTCATTTTCTTTCTCTCTTTCCCTTTCAGGATCTTATTTCTGCCTCTACCAGTGTGGCCTGGGCAGCTGGAGACTTCCTTTTAACTGAATAAATTGAAATTGTGGGTCTGCCTGGAGACCACTGGTGGAAGGGAATGCCTTCTTTGTTGAGCTCAAGGCTGTGAAATCTGAAAACCAAACAAACAGGCAAGGGGTTGGGGGGGGGGACAGCGGGAGGGAGGAGGCAGGTGTGGAGAATGCAGGGTCCCTGTCGATCTCTGGTTTACACAGCCATCCAGGCAAACACAGCTGAACACCTTGGGATCCAGGCAGCCTTCACTTCCCGAATTGGGGGAGGGGAACAATTCTGGAGTCTTAGGCCTGGTTCTGGCAGGACACAGTAGGATAGGGCATCCTCTCTGCTCTTCTGTTTGTCTTGGTGTATTGTTTTTGTTTAAGAAACAAAATAGGAAACTTCGTTATTTGCTATCCCCCACCCCCAACTTCCATGCTGTTGGAAAGCTGGATCTAGAGTCTGAAGGGGTTGAGGGTGTGTTGACTCCTGGAAGCCTCACCTTCTCTCTCTTAGGCTTGGCCATGGATTTTCCATGCCTTCCCCCTTTCCTAGGTTAAATTCTCTTCCCCAAATATACATACTGAATACAAAAAAAAAAAAAAAAAAACCTTTTAGCAAGCTAGAAAGAGGGAGGAGAAACCAATGGAAAATAGGAAAAAGAAACAGAAAGACAGTGTGGCTGAGATCAACCACTGTAACAAAACACAAGAGTAAGGACTTTGTAAAAAACAGACTCATTTTCTGAAAGTTCCAGATGCTCTGAAGTCTGAAATCAAGATGGCGGATGGTGTCTGGTGATGGTTTCTCTGCTGCATTATCACATGGCAGAAGGTGGGAGGGCAGAGAGAGCAAACCTTCCCAAGAACTCTTTTGTACCAGCATTAAACACTGTCATGGAGGTTAAGCCCTTGTGTCCCAGCCACCTCCTGAAGCTTTCAATTCCTTTAAAAACAGATGCATTAAGGAGTGTGTGTGTGTGTGTGTGTGTGTGTTGGATATTTGTAAGTGCCTGCAAAGGCTAGAGGCATTCGATTCCCTAGAGCTGGAGTCACAGGTCCCTTAATTTAGGGGCAGGGAACCAAACTCACTCACGTTCTCTGCAAGAGCAGTCAGTGCCCTTAACTGCTGAGCCATCCCTTGAACTCCCAGGTTTCGGTTCTCAAAATCATTACGTCATATCAATTAAATTTCAACAGGAAGTTGGAAGAGAGCAGGTTTTCAAATCACAGTGCAGCAGAGGAACACGGCCAGAGCAACAGGAGGAAAACAGTGTCATTTCCTCACGTCAAAGCTTGCAGAAGTCACTTCTCTGACTAATAATGGTGGAATGCTTGTTACACGATAGCTCCGGTTAATCATCATAGCCGACAGAATACATTCTGATCTCTGGTAAATCTAAAGAAAAATTCCTTAATGCTGCTGGCTTTGATAAGACTCCTCATAAACTACGAGGGAAGTGCGAGGCGTCTTCTTTCCCATGGCCCCACAGTATCATAAACCAACCCAGCTGAAATGCTAGCAGCATCCATAGAATGAAGCTCCCTAGGGTTCCTCTCTTGGGAAGTCTCCCAAGGAGAAGACATGAGCTTAGTTTTGTTTTAAAAAAAATGCTAACTTCTCATGTGGCCAGTTCTTAGAGCAACCGGGGATTCTCATTTTGACCCCTTTCTAAGATGTAGACATTCTGTAGGTATTTGTTGTATTAAAGCCAAGAGAGACAGACACCGTTGATCTAATCATTAGTTGATAACCGGTCTATCTCTGTGAGTGAAGCTAGAGAAAGCAGTAGCTGAAATAGGGGATGGGGGGGAGACAGCAAACCAAACTCTTCAACGCTTTGGATCTTCCAGGAAACTATTGAGCTGAATGATATTTGCATTGTCTTTCTGCATGAGAAGTAGAGTCTTTTCATTTCTGCCGTAAGTGAACTAGACACAGTTAACACACCAGAGATTTTTTTTCCTGCACAGAAAACCTTTACAAGGCTTGCTCTGGCCAAGCTGAAGTGTATTTGAGTACTATCCAGATGCTGGAGTTTTAGACAGTAGTTTTTGTCAAAATGTCTTCAGCGTCACCAGATCCTAGGACAAGCTTTTAAGTTTCCCAGCGTTGACACAGGTACAGGAGCAGCACCAAGGCCACGCCCACAAGGAGAGGTCTGGGCCAGCACTTATTCATGGTGCAGAAAGACCTGTTCTCTCTAGTATATTGTCATTGTTTCAAGACAAAATGCTCAGAAATCCTGATGTCAACAGGCCCCTCTTTCCTTCCCTTCTGCATTAGAGTTCCTCATGCAATGAGAAATGATGGTGGCAGTATCAAACCCAGCCATCACCCCAAGTATCTGGTCCAAATGAGAACAACGGGACCATCAATCACTCCCAGGTGGCCAACGGTGACCCAACCACAAGCAGAGTCTCTGGGTGATGAATTATGTGTATGCCTTGACTCTCTTCTCCGACAGTTGGCCTTCTGCAATGAGTTTCCTGAGTTAAGAAACCACTTCAGATGTGAAAGCCACTCAGCATCCAGAGCTCTCAGCCTAATTAATTCAGTCACAGGGCGATGATTAAAGAGGTCAGTGGTGACATTTCCAGAGAGCATCTTCTGCCTTCCCAGCAGCCAGCTCATCCGAGGGCTTCAACTCTCTGTGGACCTGGCAGTAGAGCTGGGGGAGGAGTGGGCAACAGGTCCCCTGCCCTTGTTCCCTGGTTCCAATGACAGACACAGCCCAGGCCACAGTTTGATCACCCTGGAATACTCTTAACTGCACATCAGAAAATTTCCCAATGGCATAGATGTTATCACCCCTGTACAACCTCGGGGTTATAGCTTTCTATTGCAACCCCTACTGAACCCTACTTCATAGGAGATAGGGCCCTCAGAAAGTTGCCTCTTGGAGCTTCTGCTTCTTCAAGCTGTAACATTGGGTTACCCATAGGACCTGGTTCACATGATGTGTTGGAGGAGCAAATGGGTTTTTGGTTGAATAACATTTTGGGTAGAGCCTGAGATGAAGAGACACTTGTTAACTGTGATGCCTTTATTAGTGCAGGTTATACCCGAGGTGTATCTCTCAGCATTCCTAGTTGGAAGCCACAGAACCAGAGTATAGCTAATTTAAGCAGAAAGGGCATATGTTTTAAAAATGATACTGAGTATCCTAATATTTTCCCCCTTTTCTTCTCCCTCTTGCTCTGGGCTCTACTCGTTCCAGCCCAAAGTACACTGTAGCTGTCTTCAGACACCCATATGAGGGCATCAGATCTCATTATGGATGGCTATGAGGCACCATGTGGTTGCTGGGATTTGAACTCATGACCTCCTTAAGAGCGTGCTCTTAACCGCTGAGCCATCTCATCAGCCCCAGTGTCCTAGTATTAATTGCATAGAAAGCAAGAAAATGGCATGTAGCAATCCCAGCTGGCTTGCAGTATCCATCATCATCCATGAGTCTTGCCCTGTGAAGAGAGCATTGCCTCCTCGCCTAGCTCAGGAGGCTGTAGGGTGCTTGTTGGACGTCTCCAGCCTGGGACTTTGAGTGCCGCTCTCTCTAGCCACCATTTGCCCCAGACCTGAACCTTCAGCCGCTGCCTTTAGAGACAATTCTTCCAAATTCCTTCTTTGAGGAACACCCCTCATTCTTGTATGGCTATAGAGCTGCTCTGTGTGCTTGGCAGATCCTTGGTGATACATTACCACCATTATTGTGAGAGTCTTGGAAAACACATATCAACCATTAACCAGGTTTCTATGATAGAAGGGGCTTTACCTTCTCCCCAAACCCAAAGACGAGAGAGGACCCCAAATATTAGACAGAAGAGGAATAATGATGATTCACAAGAAAGGATGACAAAGGGGACACGTGTTCTTATGGAGATCAGGGCACACGCAAGGTTGAACTTACCCATGGGGGTAAGCATCATGTATGTAAGACTGGCCTGTGGTCAACCTGAAACTAGACTCTAGACACAGACTCTGCTGCCTTCTCCTATCCCAATCTCTGGGTACCTTGGAGAGTTAGGAGATGGAAGTCTCCATCCAAAGAAGATCTAGTGATAGGAGGAGGCTAGGACCAGTGAGATAGCCCCAAAGGAGGAGTAAGAAGAATTCAACCAAAGCAGAACAATGGGGTGGCAAGAATCAGGCCTGAGAGGTAACTCATGATTGACATGCCCCTTGTGCTATATAAGCCTTCATCAATAAATATTAAATGGATGCCTTTCACCATCGGATCAGCATTCGGGCCACGTGAAGCTACCTGTGTGCTTGGGGTAGGCTGTGGAGGAGGGCAGCATCTCAGCTGCTGAACCTTCACAGGAATACCATGAACTCCTGCAGAAGGAACGGTTGCAAGATCTCTAGCTCAGAGGGGAAAGCATTACAGACAAAAATGGATAAGGATCCCAGACACTCAGACCAGAATGGACAAGGAAAATGCCCAAGGGACCACCCCAGCCAGTGGCACAGCTGTGGTTGGGGGGGGGTGATGTGGAGTAAATTTTATCATCTGTGGCTGGGCCTCTTCAGCCACCAGCTGACCTCTGCCATCTGGAGTGAAGAAACACTCCTGAATCTCTCCATGGGTGGTGATGTCAGGATCGTAAAACCTCTCCAGACAGGCAAGACCTGCCACTTGCCTGGTGGCTCCATTTGATCCATTGGAGACTTCTAGCCTTGAATAATAAGTTATATCTTCATTTGTACTCACCTTTCGTCACAGTCCCTCTGGAGCAGCGGAGCTGAAGTGAATGATGGGGCAGCTGGCTTTGGTGGTAGTCTTTGGTGCCTAAGTCTTTTCGTCCCCACAGCCCTCCAGGAAAAGCCAGTATGGCTATTTACGCACCTCATTTGATAGATAAGGCATCTCGGCTTTGGGAAGTTTCTGTGGCTTCTCCAAGGTCACTTGGCAGCAACTGGAAGGCTGATCTGCTTTCCTGTTGCTTAGTCCTGCCTCCCCCCCCCCCCAACCCCTGCACACAAAAGAGTGGGAAGTGGATGTCAGGATTAGAGCACTGGCTGTATTGTTGCATGGCGTATTCTTTGCATAGAGTGGGGCACAAAGCGTTCTCAACAATGCCTCTCCTTCTTGGCTGTTGGGCACAAGCTTCTAAATGTGCAGAGCCCTCAAAGAGCCCCCATTAAGATGGGGAGTCCCCTCTATCTTGATAGAGTGCACTTACCTACAGACATTACTTCCTCTCCCCCCTCCTGAGTTCTGGAATGAGATTTTGGTCATTATCATACATCTTCATAAAGGACCCTTTGGCTGTTGCAGACTCAAAACGGGGCTATTCTAGTGTTGATTTGGCCCAGCTTAGACCCACCTAACATCAAAGCGAGCTTTTATTGCCTTCTAGGGTTTCTGTGATACTCTGAGACCTCAGCACCTGTCTTCTCTCCCCCTTCCTCCTTTCACCATACAGATCCAGTACCTCTCCCCTGCCTGCCCCATTCCTACCCTCTCAACTTCACAGACAGTTGAGAAAGCAAGACTTGTTTCCTAAACAAGACGTCAAGGGAATCTTACTTGGTAACTCAAGAATCCAAGGTCTATGTGAGAAGGCAGGCCAGGCCAACTCTCAATCCCCATGGTTTTCCTGAATTCTAGGCTTACACAGGGCAATGACTTTATGTCAAAGGGCCACTGAAGCAACCTCCCTTAGAGTCGAGTTTGGTGCTGTTAGGGAGAAATACAGACCACAGAGAACCCTAACCCTGTACATTCATTAGAAGGCTGAGCCCAAGGGAAGAAACAACGTTGAAAAAAAACCCGTACAGTATGAGAAAAGCCCTCTTGTAATATGCTTCTCTACTGTAGCCATTGATCATGCAGTGTGCCCTGGACAAGTAATCAGTGCTTTATGAGTTGTCTTTCCCTCGAAGGCTCTATTTCCTCCTTCACTTTGTTCAAAATAAGAATTTAATTAAACTCTGGGATTTTCCTGCCATGACCTTTTAGAAGAGTAAAATGGTGTTAGAGGTTTGGGGCGTGGAGAAATGACTTCATCTGGTGCTTCAGAGACATTGTTCTGTGTCAGAGACAATGGCCCCTCTTAGGGACAGAAGCTAACACAGAACCTTCTGGAAGACTCCATATAGTAAATGCTTTTGACGATGATCATCACACAAATGAGCGATTAGCCATGTACACTACACGTGGCAAGTGGCCTGAAGACTCACCGTGTGTTTGTTTCATAGCATCTGAGTCTCTTAGGTAGGTTTCCTATAAGGTAGATCTTATATGACATACTTTACAATGGGGAAACTGAGGCTTAAGGCAGTCCCTTGTCCTGGGTGGGAAGGAAGGAAGCCAGAATTCAAGTCTTCTGTCTCCAAATGCTACCCACCTAAGGCTGTGGCCTCTGCCTTTTCAAGATGGAGGTTGACTGATGAATTGATGGTGGTCAAAGCAACATGTGAGTCTTAAACGCTTTGAAGGTCACTTTGAAGGTTAGAGCTCCAGGCTCCCCCTGTAGAGGGAGAAGTAGTGAGGGAGTCTAGGTAGACAGGGCTATGGCATTCAGCCGATGGATTGGGGAACTCAGGTGATGAGGCTGGCCTTTGCATCCTTAAATATCTTGGAAGGTCAGATTAACACAGAAACCACCGATGCCGAAGAGAAAGCTCGGTCCTCCCACTTGGCAAACATTAGCTGGTTGAAATACTTGCTGATGGAAATACCGATAGCACACTGACAAAAGTTCAGACCTGTTCTGAAAGGTCATCTCAGCGGACAAAACGAGTAGTTCCAGTTTACCTTCGGTTTCTCCCTGGTGTGGGTTTTAGCCGAAGCCTCCAGCTCAAGTCCACTCTCGGTATATGGTCCGGCGACAGATGGCTTGAGATAGTGGAAAGGGCTGTGCAGTGGTCAAATCTTCCCTTTCACCCAGGCCAGGACTGTAGCTAGATGTCCACCCTGCAGCAGCAGCCAGCGAAAGAGGAGTTAACTCATTATATGGATACCCCTGGAATGCAGTATGAATCCTGGTCCTTCCTGGGCACACCCCTTGAGTGTATGGTGAAGCCTGTATAGTATTAGTCAGTTGAAGAGCCCAAACACCCCTCATTCTGTCTGTATTCTGTCCATCACCCATTTTCTTAGAACCCTAGAATCAGCTTCAAACCTCCATTTTCCTCCAAATGTAATGAGATTCCCTCAACTTGTCAATAAACTCATCTTTTATTTTTTCCGTTGTTTTCTGGTCCTCCTTCAAGTCCCTCAGCCTCATCCTATCACATAATTCCTGGCCTTTCCCAACCGTTGTGTCTAGCAAACTTCAGAGAGCAGCATCTCCTTTTGACCTTGGCCTGACTCCACCTGTAGTCTTCCTCATGGGTCCCCACCACCTTCAAATTAAGGAGGGTGCACATTCTTCTGTGGCTTGGTCTAATTTCCATTCTGGGTGATTTTTGTCATCCTGCATACCTAGTCACTATACTTCAGTATTTTTTTTTCATATTCATTTCTCCCGCTGTCTCTCTTCCTCTTCCTTTTTTTCTGCTTCCTCTCTGATACAAAATCTCTTGATACTCCCAGGCTGGGTCATGTAGCCTGATACCTCTGTACTGTCCTCTTGACCAATAACAACATTACTGCACAGAAGACACGCTGGCTCACAGGCATCCAGCAGAAGTCAGCCACCTTCCAGGCTCCAGAACCCCAGACACATGTTCCTTCAAGGCTCCTCTGATGGTCACTGCACAGGGCTCAGTTCCTGGACATCCAAAAGCTAGTGGCTTTCTCTCTGCAGGAACCAGTGCTCAACTTGGCACATGGTCATTGCTTCAGCCTAGACCAGATGGAGATTGACGGCATCTGCAAGGTTGCTGCTCATCCCAGTGGCTCTGAGCCATGGTGACTGGGAGCCACCTAGCACAGCTGTCTGGGGTCCTTTATAGGCTGGCTATTCCTTATCCACATTGTCCACCACTGGTCACTCTCGTTGTCACCCTGGAAGCATCTCATTCTACTATTAACAGATTGTTCTTTGTAAGTTTTTTTTTTTTTTTCTTTTTCTTATACAAGTCTATACCTGGGTTGTTGGGGTTTTTGTTGTTGTTTTATTTTGTGTTTTGAAAATGGCAGGATATAAATGTTATTCTTAACGTTTCTTTTTTTTCTCTTTTCCCTTCTTCTTCCTTCCCTCGTCTCTCTTCTTGAAGCATAGCAAGAGTTCCCTTAAAGCAGGATTTATTGTACTTTTACAACCGAAAGGGGAATACTGCTCACCGGCGTGACTAGTGGAAAATTTCCAAGCTGCACAGTTCAGTGGTTTATATTACCTAATAGAGAGATAAATAAGCCATGATTCTTCTTAAGGACTGGCTTTTAATTAGATTTTTAATGGATACTCTTTGACTTCCCCAAGCATAAGTACTGCTATATTAGTTCATTATTGTGATTCAAAGCAGCCAATAATGATCATAGCTAAATAATTTTTCTCAAGTGTTCTTGCTCAGTATGATGCCCCGAGTGCTGGTAGCAGCTGGCCTCGGCGTGCTCTTTTTTTCATTGGTTGCACTTCAGAGCTGCTGGTCAGAGTCCGAGGCTGGGAAGCCTGCAGGTGCAGAAAGTGCAGACCCTCAGAGCCACAACTGTGTGTTTGCATGATGCTAATTAAAACACGACCCACTTCCTTTTCTCTGAAGTCTGAGGGTCCTAGAAGACTTAACCCTATTGGAATATTTCCGGAAGTGCAGTTACGTCACTGGTTGGGATGTAAGTTGGAAAGCTCAAATACCTGGATGCCTGTCTGTGAGTCTGCAGCTGGCTGCCAGGGAGGCACAAAGTATCACAGTTCACTGGACTGAAATAGAACCTATGACCTTCTTTCTGACTCCTTAGATGTTTTTAGAAGATTTAGGGGTAAATGAATTGTCCCCGAGGCCCGTTCCTCATATGGGGTGATAATCTGCTTTTTCATTCTCATGTTCATATGCATGTATTTGTGATCGGTGAATTCCTGCACATAGGAGCAGAAAGCAGAGGTCAGTTTAAGGTGTCAGTTCTCACCTTGATTTGTTGAGACAGAATCTTTCACTGGCCTGGGGCTTGTGACTAGACCGGGATGGTTGGTCAGCCAGCCACCACAAGAATCTTCCTATCTGTGCTTCTCCCAGTACTGAGATTACAAGTTATGCACGACCATGTCTGGCTTTTAAACCAGCACAGAGGGGATGGAACTCGGGTCCTCACACTTGCACATCAAGCACTTTGTGGTCGCCTCCCCGGCTGCTGATCAGTTTTCTTCTTTATCTTAGCTGCCTAGCTATCCTCTGTCTGTCTGGATAAACTGTCTCATGTCCATGCCCATGCTTATTTGCTGAAAGGATAAAGAGGAATGTTCATTTTTATGAAGATGTGCCACAAGGGAAGAACGCAGCATGCATAATTACTATTGGTGTTGACTTTGCTTATTTATTCTGTGTGTGTGTGTGTGTGTGTGTGTGTGTGTGTGTGTGTGTGTGTGTGTGTGTTTTAAGGCACGGATTTGTATCTGTTATTCTCTTCACAAATGGCACATTGTTGTCATAGCGATATATCATGGGTGCTTTCCCACGCCATTAAATCATCTTCTCCAAAATGCCTTTTGAGAACTGTCAAGAATGCCATTACATAAATGTAACCATAATTTATTAATTTCTCTCTTTTGTTGAACATTTGGATGATGTTAAGGCTTATATTATTATTGGCAACTTATCAATTCATTAAAAAAATTGAACAAACCATGATTATTTCCTTGGGTGAACATTTTAGATACTAGTCAGAGGGAGTAGAGACTATCAGTGGTAGGCCCATCGTCTTCTGAAGAGGCTAACCTTGTATGAGCAGTCTAGACTATATAAGGAGTGGTTATTTCTACATGTGTTTGTTAGCATGCAGAACTATTATTTTTAAGTGTTTTTTTTTTTTTTTTTGTAGGTTTCAAGGCATAGAGAATGATAGTTGTTTTAATTTCGAATTTCTTATTTTGGAAACTGCCTCTTTCTGTACTTCACCCACCTTGAGATGCTAATTTTGGTGTCACGTATCTTTTGAAGGATTCGGTTCTCCTTTACCAAAAAGCAAATCTCCCCCTGACTGTCTATATCACTTCATTCAAAAGGGAAGAGAGATCAGCTCTGGGTTCAGGATTGGAGAATAAAATGGGATCCCAACCTTGAAGACTCTCCAAGTACACACAGCCAATTCTAGACAAAGTAGATGGTATGGTGAAGCTGGGTTTTATTTGTTTTCCTATAGTTAGACCAGGTTCATAGCTTTGCGAGCTTCAGCTAGGTTGCTTTACTTCTGTGAGCTCTGTTTCCCTGCCTGTCCAATGGATAATGACAGTTGTCCAACACAGAGATAGCAGACATTGAAAGATGCCGAGGTTATAACTAAGAGGCTGCGGAAGTTAACAGGGGCCGTTTTCAGCTCAAACATATCACTTTCTAGTTGTCTTTTCTTGACTAACGTGTGTGTGTGTGTGTGTGTGTGTGTGTGTTGTGGTGTGTGTGTTCATTCTCTGTGTGTGTCTGTCTTTCGCTCTGTCTCTCCTCCCCGTATCTGTGTATTTCATTTCTGTCTGTGCTTCTGTCTCCCGTAATCTCTCTCTCTCTCTCTCCTGTCTTGTCTCTATCTTTCTGTCTTCCATGTATGTGCTTTCTCTCCCTTTCTCCTTTCTTCTTTTCTTTCTTCTTTTTCCTCTCTCTCTTTCTTTCTCTCTCCTTTTCTCTTTCTCTCTCTATCTCTCTTTTTTTCCCTGAAGGGTCAAAGGGAAAGAGAAGCATGGAGTTTTAGAAAAAGATCTGCCAGCTCTTGTGGAGCTCTTGGGAGATTGACACTCTTCACCTTCACACTGACCCAGAGCCTTGGAACGAGAACGGTTCCCAGGAACCAAGGATGTCTTGGCCAAGCCAGCTTGCCCTCTACATTCTCTAGCAGAAAGCAGGGTGTGCCTGATGTGGCTGAGCACAAGGTCATGGAAAAGATCAAATCTAAAAGAGGATGGTTTTGGTCATTGGGTCCCACTCAAAAATATTCTCATAAGAGTCACTGGCTTAGAGCCTCTGGGAACACCAGGACTGTGGCAGATATATCAGACAGGCTGCTCAAGAGGAGGGAAGGGGAAAATAGGCCATAAGACCGTCTGGAACTTTGGGCCCTGCTCAGTGGGATGGTATCCATTGGGTAGGGGATGTTTCTTCTGTACATTTTGATCCTAGCACCGTGGGTAGTAAACTCAATGGTGAGAACCTATTTGGAGTGGGTGTGGGAGTGGGGTCTTACTTCTTATGAGCATTTTCAACTCTGTAGAATGAATTCTCTGAGCATTGTGGGAGGTTCCCACAAGCTGAACGCTGGCTGGATCTTTCCTCCAGTGTTATATAGGGACGCTTAAGATGTGAGCGTTTCTCCTCTGAATTCTGTTTCTTTAAGGGCCATATTAATATTTCTCACACCTCTCACAGAGTGAAAGTGTGAAGGATAAAGTGAAGTAGTAACCACGGGTGATAAAAATTCACAGTGTCCAGCCAAGCAAACAGTTTACTAAGTGCTGGAGAAGAACCCCAAAAGCTCTCTGTTTCCCTTCTGCTAAAACAAGGCATCATGTGTCTTCCCTGCCTTAAAGCTATGGTATTGCAGAAATCTATGTGCTATGTTCAGCCTGTCACCGGTAGATCTCTAGAACCTGGCTGCCGTGCCTAGAATGGATTTGATACTGAAAGAAGTTCCATCTCCTGGGAAAAAAAAAGATTGAAGAGAGGAAATGGATCGGGCTGCTGTAGCAGCAGCAGAAACACTAAGCATTCGGGTAACTGTGGAGTCAAAATGTATGAAACCCGGCGAGATGTCGGTCAGAGTGCTTACCTTCCCGGCCTCCGCTGCATCTGTTATAAAGAGAAAAATCCAAATGCTGACTCTTTGCAAGTAGCAAATGAGATCACATATCGGGAAATATTCACAAGCTATAAGGCCTGCCACATACTGGGCATTCACCAATGGGACCGTGATTGCTATTATTGGACTAAACTGCAGAAAGTGGGTTTCCATTTCAGCCACCCAGAGAGTCAAGATACAGTTTCCCAGAGCCAAGAACTGCCTAGCTGGCAAAGGATCTTTCCCCTAATCTCCCCGGCACTTCAATAAGGGTCCTTCCAGGGAGTCAAAGAAGGTGTGTCCCAAGAGCTGAGTATGACTTGTAACAATGTAAGATGTATCTTCTTAAGAAAAAGCAGTAACAGAATGTCATTTTTGACACCAAGCCGAAAGGAAGGTGTGTATTAGCAATGGGCTGTTTTTATAGTTTAAGCTCTTCCTTTCCCAAAATAATTTACTCTGCTAAATACATCACTTTAACCAATATGCTATCCCAGTATAGATTAAAGAACTGCTTTTTCATATCATCCCATAAATTAAAAGCAGTCCCCTCTCTGATACATGATTCTGTGAATAAATCCAAAATTCATGTTGTCAGAATTTATGTTGAGAGGAAATAGAGGAAATGTATCCTTAAGGAAATATTTTGCAGTCACTGTTAACACCTTCTTCTCCTTCTGCTGGCTGCTTCTAGTACCTTAATATAAACGTGCGAGCTGTTAGCGTGAGATGCACATTCTGGAGCTTCGGGGCCACCTGCCTGTGTGGCTGACTTGTTATTTAAATTCCCTTTGCATTTCACAGATTTAAATACTGCCAGGGCCCTGATTTATGGTGTTCACATTGCACATATAAAACTTTCACTACGATCTCCCTGCATCCTATGCACACAGAGGAGGAAGTTAAATACAGTCGTAGGTGGAATGGATCCTGGGGCAAAGAGTCCCTGGTAGGGTATAAAGACAGAGTAAAGTATCCAGGAAACTTTTGGAATGTCACAGTGTTTGAGAGCCTGGATTCTGGGAAAATTGTCCCTATCCTTTCCATGCGAGAAGGGAATCAGGACAGGAGAAGGACTGAAGACTAAAGACGGGTGAGGGAGAGATTACAAAAAGATGCTGACTGTTCTTGGTAGGAATGCACATTCCTTCCTTTCGGAGATGGATCTAAGGCAAGGCAGAAGAGGAATTTTGTAAAGAGTGGTCAGACCCAAATGACCCTGGGGGATGCTGAGGTAACTAACTATGAAGGACCTGAATCTGATGTGGCCAGTTAGAGTCCTCTATACTAGAGCTGGTAGTAGTGTCTACCTGGCATTTAGCATGATTACACACTCTCCTGTGGGTGTTTTCAGTCACTGAAACACAAATGTGTGCAGGTTTTATACTTGAGTTTGGAAAAGGCCAACAAATACACCGAAATGGAGCAGTGAGTATACTCTAAAACACAGTTCAAGCAAGAGTCTATTCCACAATCTAGTTCCTTCTGAGCAAGTTTACACACACATACACACATACACATACACATACACATATACATACACACACACACACAGCTGTCCCTCAGTGTCCACCCTGTTGATGCTGTAGTAAAGTGGAGCTGAAATACTCAGGACTTTTCACCACTTTAAATCAAGCTGGAAATTTAGGTTTGTTTTTTTTTTAACATAAAATTTCACATCTTTCCAATGTTGAAGACTAATTAAACGTGGTAATGTAGACTAGGCATACTGATTGTGTCTGTGGGCTGAAGGGAGTGTGTTTGAGACTTTCTGCAGTATATTGTGGATCTGAGCAATGACTTTGGAACACACAGCACTGGGTTCAAATTCTTGCTTCCCTGAACACCAACGCTTTTTAGGTGTATGACTCAGCACCCTTCTAAAGTAGAGACTCTAAGGCCATCCTGACAGCCTGCTGTAAGGTTGAGTGGCTAATCCAGACAGAATGCCTTGTGTAGGGTCTGGCCCAGCAGGAAGCGCAGGAAGGGCTCTTTTTATCCCTATTCACAACTACACGTGAAGAGTGAGCTGCTTCACTCTGCCTGACTTTGCTCCTTGGAAGAGAGAAGAATCTTTATCAAATGGTATCCTCCATAGACTCTCTGCGGTCTAGTGCCCAAGAAACTGCAGCCTTCCCTTTGATGCTGACAGTCACTCTTTAACAAGAAGGTCAGGGATGTCATGAGCTTGTGATCAGCTTCTCTGGCCCCAGCTCAACGATGACAAGAGTTCCGGAGGCTCATGATTAACGTGAGAACCTCCATCTTGCCAGCTCTTCTCAGCTCCCTGGGTGAACTCTCCCACCCTTGTGCTCCTGGTTGCAGCCTGCGGCCTCCGTACCATGTTTGGTGTGAGACAGTGTCTTCATGGCCTTCAATATTCTGGGGGCTCGCCTTTCGCTGCCCACTGGAGCATCGGAAAGTCTTTCTCTGGGGAGGAGCATTTTCCCAACCTGAGGTACCTTCCTCCACCTTTCTGGTCTCAGCCTCTTGTCCAAATCTCTGCATGGAGTGCATCCAAACCAGGAAACAAGATTAGAAATGAACACCATCCCCATAGAGCCAGACTGCCCACAGCCTGTGCCAGCACAGCAAGGCATTCATACTGGACAACATCCTGACTTTCAGGGGGATGCTGCAGGCACAGGGGTGCCCTCTCAGCCTTCAGAACCAATTGTGCCTCTTGAGTTCCCAGCGCAGGACTCTGTTCCTGACTCGTCACTGAATGCCTCAGTTCTCTTGTCTCAGGCACAAGGAGACAGTCTCCCACTTCTTGGCACCTCCCAGGGAGTTCATCGAATGTCTGAGGGGCTTCTCTTCGACCTTCACACTTTGAAGATGACCTGCCTACCTGCCTGGCTTCTTCCTAGTGTGATAAAGTACCACCTTCAGAGCAAGCAGCCAGGCTCAGAACGTTTGAACAGTATTAGCGGGCTTGGATGGGAAAGCATTGCCATCTGTATCTGCCCCATCACATCCTTACAAAGGTGTCACAAGGCTCAGGGGAAATCATTTGATGGGTAGCTCTTTTAATAGGCAGAGAGCATTTGGGGGGATACTCAGAGAAAGCCTCTTGAAGAACACAGCGCCCCCAACACCTGCAGTAATGCATGCCTCCTTCGGTTCAACAGAACAGACTATGTTTATACCTTACACAAAGCGGCTGCTCCGTCATTTCTGTAACCAATCACATCTTGTCAGCCTCTACACCAGTGAAAAGGAAGGAGAAACACCCAAACCCCTCCTCTTGAAAACAAAGCTAGCTCTTTTTGTTTAGTCTCCTTTCCAGTTACATGTTCTCTTTGGGATGAATTCTCAGTATTTCAAGCCAGCTTCTTAGTTTCCTAACTGAGGAGGCCTAATGAGAAACCCATACAGTGCCCAAGGCCAGGACAGAGTAACTTCCTTAGTTCCATGCCCTGGCCCCTTCCCTCTCATTGGCTGCCAGTCATGCTGAGGCTCTGCCTTGTGGAATTTACCTCCTTTCTTCCCAGAGGAGCCTTGGCCTCCCCAGGCACATTCAGCCTCTGACTCCACCTACATTCCACAGGTTCTTTCTCTGAAACGTTTTCTTTAGGAACCATACCTCCTCTCTCTGCTTCTGTCTAGGGATACTCTCCTGCCTTGGACTGGAGCCGCATGGTAGACCCCATAGGCTTTGACTCTAACCTTCTATGAACATGGCTAGAAGCTTATGCGCCCTCCTGCTCTTGAGAGCTACATGGACTTTACATGGAGACCATCAAACCTCAGGCCTCTGGCACGTACAGGGGCAATCCTGCTTGCCAAAATGGAAAAAATATCCAGTACATTGTTTTAAAAATACTGATACCATTTCACTTATGCCACGCTTTCTTTTGTTGCTATGGGAACAGATAAGACAAATGGTGTTTTAGTTAATAGCTGAAAAAAAAATGAGACTGGGAGAGGTTAAGACCCTTACCGAGGTCATAGCTTGTCTTTGGGAGGCTAGTGGGTAGCCAGGAAAAGCTGGGAGTGTTTTGACTCTGGATAGGGCATTCCTCTTGTGGCACCAGGCCACCTCCCCTGCTAGGGTGCCCCCTTTCTCCCCAGGACTGTGAAGTCAGCCGTGGGGCACCATCAGCTTCACCAGTCTGCTCCCTTGTTTCCTAAAGTGATTATGAAGTAGAAACTGTGAAATCTACAGCTGCAAGAACGGCAGGAATTCTGCCTCAAACAGGCGAAGGTCCTGAAAAGCCAGCAACTGATGGTAAAGTCGCTCAGAGTCTCTCTCTCTCTCTTTCTTTCTCTCTCTCTCTCTCTCTCTCTCTCTCTCTCTCTCTCTCTCTCTCTCTCTCTCTCTGAAAGGACTGCCAGCTATGAATGTCTGGGAGGTAGCCAGTGATCCATTGTATGCACTAAATAATTTGTAAGTCAGACCTCCCTATTGATGGCAATGTGATGTCAAAATCACTCAATTTAACAACACATGTTGAAAGGACAAATCAATTATGCCCGGCCTCTCCAAAGGTGGTTTGGGAAGGCAGCACGTGGAGATGTGAATATGGATAAACACACATGGTTTAATGGAATGCAGAAGGGATGGAAACTGCCATAGTAATTGAGGAATCTTTTGGACTCTGCTTCTCCTTGCTGGGAAGCTTGCCCAGCCAATAATCCACAAGCAAAATCTTCACCCACTGAGTTTATGAAAAAGTGAGGACTGGCTAGGTATGTGGCTCGGAGATAAGAGGCCAGCATGTGCCTAGCATTCATAAGGTCCAGGAAGGTTAATCCCCAATGAGGGGAAGGAGAGAAGAAAAGAAGAAAGGGGAGGCTCAGACTGCTCTCAGCAAAGCTCTGACTCCCAACCAGACCAAGTCTTCATCTTGTTCTTTACCTTACAAGATGGAATACCCCACTCAATTGTCCCATCCAAGCCTCTGTAGCACCTTCCTGGACTTAGGAAGACAACCCAAGTGACCTCTCAGACTCTACTATGTTCCTCTGAAGTTATACCTTGAGGACAAGCCAGTCTGGATCATGCCTGTCTGCCCAAGCCTTTCTTACTGGTTTCCTATGATTTGCAGAATCAACTCCAGCTTCACACTATTGCAGATGAAGCCCCCCACACTTGGACTACCGCCTCAGTGCCATGGTTCCAACTCTGCCCAACTCTTGTGACTTTGATTAGTCTAATCTGAAATGTCACCCTCAGAGAGACCCCCCCCCAGCCAGTCATTATTATCTTATTCTGTCTTGTTTATCTTAGAACACATCACTACCTGCAATTTATTTGATTATCCATCTGTTCCATATACAATGGAAGGTTTCAGAAAGCAAGGACTTCATTGTGTTCTTCATTGTGTTCAGATCTATGCCCACAGTATTGACAATGCTATGTGGCTTATGTTTAATAAAGTTGTCAAAAATCTTGATTAGCTACACACACACACACACACACACACACACACACACACCGCAAGTATGAAAGAAGTGATTCCCAACTCATAGTGGTATGGGGAGATAATAAATTCTCTAAGAGGTGGGCCTAGTGCAGAAGATTGTAGGACCTAGTGAAAGGAAGTCTGGTTATTAGAGGATGTGCTCTTGAGGGGAATATTAGGATCCTTCCCCACCCCCCCACACACACACAGAGTGAGGTCCAAGACAGCCAAGGCTGCATAGAGAGACCTTGTCAACAAACAAATCTCAGAGACAACTGGTGTTTCCCTTTTGGAGGAAAAGGAAGGAAACCTGCTTTCCAACCTGAACCTGTGGATCCTCCATTCATTCTAGAGCTGAGTGAATTTAGAGCCTTTTTTGGTTGGGAGCCTTAGAAAACCATGGCCAGCCAGTGGTTTTTTTTTTTTTTTTTTTTTTCCTTTTGTTTTTTTTTTTTTCCTTTTCTTTTTTTTCAGAAGAACATTGAATTGACACAGTGTGGAAATCACTCTATAGGTATATTCCCTTCCCCAGCATTGATAATATGGGTTCTTGTTCTGGCAGGATTCATCTGGTACTTACTCCCAAGATGCTTTGATGTTTAGACCAAATGAAACCCGCTCTCTTGTGGACATAGGTGGCTTGCAGGTTATCATGGTTCCCCAAAGCATCCCTCTTTGCTTTGCAACAGAGCAAAGTTGCTGTGGGACGGGGGAGGGGCACTGCCATGGAAGAGCCCATTGAATTTGTAAGCACCACACAGGTGGTGATAACTGTGTTTCAGCCGTGGTCTGAGCAGAAACTAAGGGTGATGCGGAAGAATCCGCCTTCCTTCCGCTCAGAACCCACTTCAGCCAGGGAAGACCAGGAAGTAAGATGGCTTATGTGGGCCAAAGCCTCATCAAGGCCAAAGCCAAGGAGTGTGTGACCCTCCCACATGTTACACATCATTGACAGATGGCTTTACTGATGCTCACACTCTTGGTTCTTTTTGACAGTTTCAGCCCTCCTTCTCCTGACAGTTGGAAAAGCCTTGTGTGGCTTAGCCTGCCTTGGCAAGCCTGGTGCTGCCTGAGGGAGTGTAGGGGGGTAACCACCTCTGTTCCTGATCTGACCTGACTAATTAGCCTCAGGGAGGTAAATTATATAGAAAAAAAGAGCTGTCTCTGACTCTGGCCACATTCATCCCTAAGTATAGGAGACCACAGTCGCCTTGTAAATCTGCTATGGCCTCCTGGCCTCTGAGCCATCATAAATAGAATCCTCGCAGGCTGTCCTGAAGATATGAAGACGTTTTGTGAGAACATCTGGCATTCATTGACTAAGGAAAAAGGAAGGGAAAAAAATCATGAGCCTTGGGACAGAATTTCATTTTCTTTTCATGTTGCCATGTGGGTGAAGGAGCCCTCTCCATCTTGAGGCAAACACCAGGCGGGGTATGTGGGCTCCCTTTCAAGTTTTAAAAGGGACATAAAAATGCACATGAATTTCTGTGAAGCAGTTCACTGGCGGGGGGCATCTTTTTGAAAGGGGTTGGGGATGTCCGGTTATTGTAACGTGCTGTCAGTGCGTCTTCTTTCCTTCTGGTCCTGTGAAGTTTACTGTGCTCTGCCCTCTGGGGAGAGAGGGAGTCACAAATGATGCATTCTGCAATTGGCTAGGAGACACCAGGGAGTGAGAGCCTGGGATGGACAGGAGCCTAGAGTTAAGTTTTGTACAGTTACTCCCTGTCTCCCTTAGCTGTTTCCAGTACTGCAGAACCGTCTGGCTCATGGTTCTACCACCAATTTAGATTCCCATAGGAATGCAATGGAAGTTTCCTTCAGAAGGGTGGGTTTTCTTCTTTCCCATGGGATAAGCAGAGGCTTTTCTTTGATCAGTGGGTTTAAATCAGAGCAGGGCTTAGGTGGCCAAGGTGGCTTAAAGTGTTAGCAAACAGTGGGGTCCTTTTAATTTTTAAAGGGGACTCCAGTCCTACTCTTTATGGCTTGCTTAATTATCCCAGGCCCCTGAATGGTTGTCTATTGATTCCAATTAACATGATTGACACCTCATGTGGAAGGTGAAAGCTAATCAGAGGCAGGACCCCCACGGAGATTCATTTCCTCTTTGGAGTCTCTTTTGGGCTGGAGGAAAGTTAAGCAGGGAACCGAGATGCTGTGCTCAGAGCACCTTTTTCTCTTTCATATGCAGCCCGGCAGTAGGGAAGTGGGAGGTTAGGCCCCTTTCGATGCTATTAAAACAAACAAACAAAAACAAACTACAGCAATTCTGTTGCTTTTCTTTTTTTCCCCCCTTTCTATATTTTGTGCATCTAAGTTGATCCCTGAATATCTAGATTTCCTTTTTCTCTTTCTGATTCTGAAAGGACCTTTTTTTTTTTTATCTTTGATACTACATTTAGACTTCCAAAAACAGCTAACTTTCCATTCCTCCTCTTCTTCGTCCTCCTTGTCTTCCTCTTCCTCCTGTTCCTTTTCCTCTTCTTCCTCCTCTTTCTCCTCCTCCTTTTCTTCCTCTTTCTCCTCCTCCTTCTCTTCCTCCTTCTCCCCCACCTCTTCTCTTAGGATTCAAATACAGATCTTGATGGGTTTCCAAGAACACATTCAGATAAATCTAAATGTAGTAAGAGATGGTAGTTAGCACGCCAGACACAGTGGAATAGCAGAGCCTGGGATGACGGTGAATTGAATACACAACATGAGAGAAATAAAACGAACAAAATGGACAAGGAATGGCCTTGCCTTGTGAGTGCCAGTTGCTTGAAAGGGGTAGATGTGACCTGGCTGTGACGCCTATGGCATGGCCTCCTTTCTAGTACATTCTTCCTAGTCACAGAGGGTGCCTCATGCTACAGTGGGCAGTAAGAGCAATAAAAACAGTGCTGTGTGGTTACCAAAGATAAAAATACCCATAACCACCAACAGTGCTTGCCTGTTAGAGATGCAGGGTGGATGCTCTGCTCGAAGAATGAACAGATTTCCCCTGCACAAATCCTGTACTGATAAAGAAACATTAAAATGCTATTGTGCTTGGTGAACTGGTCAGTAAGAATATGAAGGGAGAGAAGGATGGATGGATGGATGGATGGATGGATGGATGGATGGATGGATGGATAAGTGGGTGGATGGATGGATGGATGGATGGATAAGTGGATAGATGGATGGATGAGTGGATAGATTGGTGAGTGGATGGATGGATGGAGAGATAGATGGATGGATGGATGGATGGATGGATAGGTGGGTAGATGGACAGATGGAAGATGGATGGATGGATGGATGGATGGATGGATGGATAAGTGGGTAGATGGATGGATGAGTGGATAGATTGGTGAGTGGATAGATAGATGGATGGATGGATGGATGGATGGATAGGTAGGTAGATGGATGGATGGATGGAGGATGGATGGATAGATGGATGGATAAATAACATAAAGAGAAATAAGAAGTGATCTTGTTTTGGACAAACAACATAACCGACAGACAGAGTTCAATGATCACTGCCTAGAAGGAGTTTGTACACTTTGCATGCTTATGCATCAGGGAAATACTGCATCCCCAACTGCTGTGTGACTGTCCTTTAGGTAGGTCGGGACCCTGGGAAGAGTACACTGACACTACTCAGGACAGTCGAGCAAATTCTGTGTCACCTGATGAGTCTCTGCCATGGCATGTTCTGTCACGTACACCCCTTCCTCCCTCATCTCCTATGTGGCGCCTTCCCATTTACTTAGAAGGAAAACTGGAGAGGAAGGGGACATCAAAAGGGAGCAGCTCAACTCTGCCATCATCTGAGCTTGCCATGGCTAAGGCGGCACCTTCCCCTGGGAAGCTCACTTACTGGAAGCTGCAAGTCATGGTCAAGCTCAACAACAACAGATAAACAATACCACGCTGGGAACGCCACAGTGTGTTTATTGTATTTCGTTTCTTCACTCATTTCCTAACTTAGGCTTATGTCTAACAGATTTAAGCATGTTGCTTGTCATTCGTCAGCCCTGAATGCCAGTTTATACTCCTTAATGTCACTTCTCCTTACCACTACAATAAATCTCCAGACAACTAGAGCCTTCCCAGCATCCTGCGGGAGTGTGGGGCTCTGAACTGGACTCTGTGGAGAGAATGGAGGAAAAATGGGATGCAGACAACCTGGCCTTTGGAAGCCCTGCAGTGTTCGGCATTTCATAGTATCCTTTCCTGGTCTCCACCTCTGTTGCCAATTGGCCTTTCGTATTTATATCACTTGGGGGGGGGGGGATGGAGGGAGGGGTATGACCCAGGAGAGGCTAATAACATAAGAGAACAAAAGTCAAGAAAGGCATTTCTGAGCCCGTAAACCTGTAGATTGATTTCTGTTACCTGCTCTGGCCATCTTAGGACCTATAAAAGCCCCCCAAGAACTCTATATTTTTGTAACAATCCTACCCCTTGCCATTTCAAATCTAGTCTATAACACTTGTGTCACCATTTAGGTAGAAGTTGCCTATAGGAGAATTTAAAGCTCTGTATTTTGACCTTGTCCTTGTTGTATATTGACGTCAGTGGGATTTTATTCCAACTCTCACCACTCTCACCTGGCCTCAGAGGGCTCGTGCGACATCAGTCTGCATTAACATAGGAAACGGCCTGCCTCACCATACTAATTTTGGTGGCCTCTCGTGGGCTGCTGGCCTTCCTGGAAAGATTATCTAGTTCTCTTTATTTCGTTTGCAGTGAACATTTCTAATGATTTTTTTTTTCTAGGCAGAATGAGTTAATGGGACAGTGGATCTGGGTTCCCTTTCGCAAACTGGGAAACCTTCCAAAAAAAAAAAAAAAAAAAAAAAAAAAAAAAAAAAAAAAACCTCATGGCACCTGCAGAGATGAAAGAGACAATGTATCTCTTAATACCTTAATATTGTTATTATTAGTTAAGCAAAAAGCCCATGGCATTTAATGCATAATGTGGAACTGGAGCTTAGGCGCAATGTTGCATTTTATGTCCCCAAACTGAGATATCTGTACCATTTTGAGCACCTGGTAGTACTACCGGAAGAGTCTGTCGAGAAACTGAATAACTGCTGGGTACACGGCCACAGCGATGGCGGTGCCTACATTCTGTTGTGTCTGGTTTGAGAACATCAGTCTCCTTTTTTAAATTGTTGCTCCTGCCTCATCACCCTCATTAAATCTCCAGCCTCCAGATGCCAGAGATGGGTATGACAACCCAATCCTGGCGGGCTCCTCCCAGCCAGACAAAGGCATCATCATATTGCCAGAAACGGGGGACACAAGGCAGATAGGCAAAGCAAATTAGTGTGTAGCGGGGAAGACTCCTGGGGACCACCAAAGGCAGAAGAATCTCCAATAAAGATGGGGGAGAGTTGGCAAAGATGGCTCTGGCATAAGGGCACTTGCCACCAAACCCGATAACTTAAGTTCAGTCCCTGCCCTCCAAATGAAAGCTATTCACCCCCTAAAATAAAATTCAGAATTTTTTTTCAAAGAGGGAAAAGTAAGGCCCCGTGTTGAGAGATCAGATAGCAAAGATGGGGTCACAGGTTTGATTCAAAGGGCATTTTAATGGCAAAAGTTGATAAGCCTGGGAGACAGGTTTGCAGAGGGGGAGAGAAGTTAGGGAAAAGTACATCTGGGCTGTCAGCTGCTGCAGTCTGGTACCTAAGGGAGGTTGGTTACCAGCCTGAGGAATAGAGGGCAAGAGGAGCTAGTGGCTTAAGGAACCACCGTGGGGTTTGGGGCTGTCGACTTGGCTTACCCTTCGGGGTAGTCAGGTAGGGAAATGTTACTGTTCACCTGTGCATTGATGTGGGAGGTTTTTGTTTGTTTGTTTTCATATTTTTCTAACTTACAAATCAATTTGAATCCTCCTAGAAAAAACTCAGTGGCTGGCACAAATCCCAGAATTAGTGTGCCTTGACTCTGGCCGAGGAGAGCTCCTCACAGCAAGAACCAGAAAAGGAAAGCAAATTGTGTGGGGGGGTAGTCTGGTATGACCCCCAGCTGCAAGCAGAATTTAGGCCTGGAGTCCGGGTCAGGGCAGAATGGGACTGGGAGGTTGAGACAGTTATCACTAAGAAATCACTTTTGTTTTTAATTTCACACACATGGGGTTCATAATATTCCCCAAAGCAGGGCTCAGCAGTTAGGAAAGATGGAGAGATAAGAGTGAGCCTTCCTCTATGGGAAGCTGGAGGCACTGTTGCTTTCTTCTCAGCAGATTTCCATGTGGAGAAGGTTATGTCTTTGGTGAGGGACTAGTAGAGAGTGGCTTCCAGCTCCCCCTATCTGGTGGCTTTCTTCCTGTTTTGTTGAGTGTGCAGTCTTTTGCTATGTCTTGATCAGCTCAGAGGTCAGGGAGAGCTGGTGGGTGTGGAGACGTAAGCGGTGTACAGAACGGGTTGTTGCTCTCTCTTGTGCCTGGTTTCACTGTCCTGCTCCTCGGTGGCTTTTAAAAGCAGCGTCAGAGGCTGCTGTCTCTCTACGGTGTGTGTGACTCTGGGAATCTCACCTCCCTTCTTGTATTGATTTAGGAATGTTTCATTCCTGCAAATAGCACTGTGATCCTTGGCTTCCTTCGAATGCCTTTCATCTGGCGCGCACAATGTGCTGTGCAGATGTTGTCCTGCGGGACCCCGATGCCCCCTAATTTGCTTTGTGATCCCAGGTAGTGGCGGTCCCTCCGGGCACTTTCACTCCATCCCTGTAGCTAGGTGCATGTAGAGTAGATACCTGGAGGGTTGATGCCCTTTCAGGCACTGCCTCTTGACTCTTTGCCCCTGACCTTGCCTGTCAACCCCCCCCCCCCCCCACACACACACACATCCTCTGCGTTCTGTCTTCTGCCTTTGTAAAATTCCGCCTTACAGAGTCCTAAATTCAGCCATTCATTGTGTCTGTATTGAATGATCAATGAAGTCCTGTTCCTGTGTCCTTGGAGGTACAACAGTGAGCACCAGAAGTAGACATTGCATCCAAGGGCTTCCTTGATGGAAAGCAAGCTCAAAACTTGAGAGGTGGAGCAAGTGCGGGGTGGGGTTGGGGGGGTTCCTGGGAATAGAAATAGAGGCCCCTGGCTCATCTATTCAGCAAGGAATACCTCCCTAGGAGGTAAGAGCTTGAAAGGGGATCTAGCCTTCAGTGCCCCCTTTACAAGCAGCATTACCTGGGGTAAGCCATTTGGTGCAGGCCTCTATGCCTTTCAGGCCAGATAATTAAGCTGAAATTTAGCAAAGCATGTAGTAGGTGTTCAGTTAGCACTCCTCCAGCCACTCCAGTCAGTCGACCTGCAGTGCACACCAGTGCTTCTCAAGGTGTGGCAGTGTGAACACTGGTCTCGAAAGATCCGTATTTGCTAAGGAAGCAAAAATGGTGTTCATCTCAACCGCTTTTCCTCTGCGTGGGCCGTACTTGACAGTCTCGGTGTGTTGAAATCTCCTTTGCTGCTGGGGAAGCACCAGCTGAGAGAACTTTACCAGAGTGAAGGAAAACCTGGGAATGTGGGAAAAGCCAATGAGGCTGGCCCAGCTTTCTCTGTTAGAGTTTTAATCTTACCTGAAGTCCCAGCCCCTGGGAGCCACCTATTCCCATACGTCTCCCATGTCCCACAGTAAGGTCTGCTGGGCATGACAAAGTATATGGCTGGACAAACATCCTCTGTCGCTGATGTTGCAGTGGGTAGGGGTGGAACTATCATACAGACCTTTAGATTATAGCCGCCTGCTGCTGCAGAGTTCTCAAATATTTTTATGCACAAAACACACTGCCTTCCTAAGACCTTTTTCTTTAACCTTGGCATTTATGTATCCACTCATGTACCATGTACGGTATTTATTTAGCCATTGACATACTAACTACAGTGATCTCAGGACCCCCCTGCCCCTGAAATACACACAGAGAGAGAGAGAGAGAGAGAGAGAGAGAGAGAGAGAGAGAGAGCACAACAGATTGACTAAGAGACTAGCTGGAGACCCAGTGGAAACTTCAGCATGACCCTATATCTCTGGGGCTGCCTCAGCCCTAAGAAACCTGGGCACCACTGAGGAGGCGTAGTCAGCACTTGTCTCCTGACCTAGAGCTGGAACTGGAGAAGCAAGCCTCTTTAAGGCTATTCTTTTGAGCAAGCCCTTTGTCATTTCTCTTACTTGTCTTTTCTTGAGATGCAATTCAAAGGGTCCTCAATTCACCACACTGAAATGCACACATAATTCAGGGCCTTTCAGTATATTTACTGTGTGTAATAAGCACCACCGTCTAATTCCAAAGTGTTTCCATCACTTCCTAAAGAAACCTGCTACCCATTAGAACTCCTCTCCCTATTTCTCCCTCACCCCAGCCCCTGGCAACCACAAACTTACTTTTGGGGCTTTTTGGCTTTTCATATAAATAGCATTGTGTAATTTGTGGCCTTTGGGGCCTGACTTCTTCGGCGTATGTGAAGAGTTTCCAAGGTTCATCTGGGTTGGAGCGTCATACAAAAAGCTTAATTCTTTTCTATGCTGTCGCATGTACCACATTTTATGTGTCTGTTCTTAAAGTCAATAGGCATTTAGGTGGTTTATCCCCTTTAATTATTACGAATATTTTGCTTTGAACGTTTGCGTACAACTTATTTTTGTGGATGTGTAGTTTTGATTGCCTTGGGCAGCTACCTAGGAGTGGGATTTACTGGGTCACAGGCAACTCTTTGTTTAACTTTGAGGGACTGCCACACTGTTCTCCACAGTGACCTCACCGTTGACACTCAAACCAGCGATGTCCAAGGGTTCCGGTTTCTCCATATGCTTGTCACCACTTATTACTGTCTTCTCAACCTTGAGCACTGGTATCTCAGTGTGAGCTGGTACTCGGTCACATCTGTCATTGATTTGGTCAGTCTAGGCTGTCCTCTTTTTCCCACTTGGAATAGGTTACTTAGATCTGGGATCCAGGAATTTCCCTAAGGTGGGAAATAAGATGTAGTTCTTAATAGGATGTATCTATCTGCTGTGGTCATATCATCCTTAAGGTTGGCTTGGACAGGATAGGCTCCAGCCCCGTTGCCCCATTCGAATGCCTCTTGCTCCCCTGTATGCTAGTGAGGTCTGTATTTGCTAGGGTGTGGTAGCTGTCCCGTCCCACTGAGGCAACCCGAGAGGAAAGGGGAGGAACTCGTTGCTTTCTCATGCAATCCCTTGGTTCTCTTTATTTCTAATCCAAAGAGATAATGAAAGATACAAAGACCTCTCATTTGGAAGAAATTAAGGTCAGAATGCTGCCTCACAGAGGTTTACTCTTCGGTCTTGATTTTTTTTTAACCTGAGCTTAGAGCTTAGAGCATAGACTTTCCCCCAAAGGAGAGTCTGAAAGGCAGGTTATCCAGTTATACGGAACAAATTTAAGGGAATAAAGCGTTTCCATTAAATTTAGTTGCTTGTCTCCATTTCCTTTATACACTGGGGCCACGGTTTATAATTATTCTTACCAGTGAGTTAAATCCTGAGGGGATAGCTAGCAAACAGCAAATCACTAAATCCATTGAGCATACTTCATGGGTAACCTGTGTATATTCTGTAATTCAGATTTTTCCAGCAAGTTGGAAGTGCTGTGTGTCTCAGTCAGCCCAAATGGATGAGGCTGTAAGTATGACCCACCGCATGTCTTGATTTGTAACAAGACCGGGGAGTGCAAAGCAAGCTAGGCTTCGACTTTGGATCCCTGCTTGGTGCTGGGAAGCTGACCTCAGATAAATCAGTCTTTGCCTAGCATGCCCTGAGGTTCTGGGGTTTGGAGAAGTAGACCTCAGGGGCCATTTGAAAAGGAGAAGTTAGAAAGAGGAGTGTGAGGTTCCATATTGATAGCAGGCGTTAGGAGAAGGAAGCCATTCGTAGCAACACAGCCACTACATCAATCCTTACATAATAAACACATTGCACGATAAGCACCATTTCATTCGAGAGTGAAACTTGTTAACTAGGGGCTTGAGAGATGGACCAGTGGTTAAGTGTCAACTTGCTCTTCAGAAGGACCTGGTCCTGTTTCTAGCACCCACAAAGCAGCTAATGATTGTCTGTAACAATGTTTCAAGGGACCTGAAGCCCTTCTCAGGCCTTCCTGAGTACCAGGTATTTGTGGAGTACACACACATACATATTCAGGCAAAACACTCATACACATGAAATATAATATATTATATATATTTTATATATATGTATTATAATATATATAATATATATTATATATATTTAATATATATGTATTATAATATATATATATATATTTAAAAAGTGTTAATTAGACTAAGAAACTGGCTTTCCAGGATGCCCATTGTGAGTCTTCTTTTGCACATGAACCAATCACTTTGTTACATATCATTTATTTTTAAACAGCAGCATTTCGTGAAACGGGGCATACCTGTTTGGAATACTAAGTATCGATCCCCATCTTATGCCTCTGCTTGGACATACCTGTTTGCTTTTCTGGTTGGCAGATACTCATTACAAACCGCAGAAGCAGCAGCAAATTCCCCGAGGGAGCCCAGAGTCTGAGCTAAAGGGAGTACCAACTCCTCTGGGAAAACAGACGGGTTTCCAGATTCTGATGATCTTGCCCTCCTTCGGGCATTTAACTGAAATCTCACCAAACATTTAGGTTAAAATGAGAGAGAAAGTGTGCAAACCGTGATAAGAATCTCAATGACTCTGGGAGAGCAGAGCCATGCCAGCTTTGATAGAGGGGACCCTTTTAGGACATCTGTCTTTGATAACTTCTAATGCAAAGAGCGGGTCCTTTGAAATTAATTGGTCGGTACAAAGCAGAGCTTTTAATAATGCAAAGGAGAACTTTTTGTTATGTAGAACAGCTCTTAACCAACACTGACTTTGAGGATTGGATTAATTTTTCATGAGTTTATAGCGCTCTGGGCTACTGTTCCAGCGTCTTCTAGTTTCTCCGGACCTATTCTCCCCGCATTCAGGGTGATGGGTCTTAAGTGTTTCTGTATGAAGAAAGAATCGTGCCACTCTATATTGCCTTTGGTCACAATCTGGAAGAGTGATTCTGGGGACATTGAGAATTCTCCAGTAGACGCTTCTGAGCTTGAGAAGCGGTCTTCCTCCCCACTCCCACCCCCACCCCCATGCTAGCAAGTGTTCATTTTCGCTCTTGCATTTTCCTTGCATTCCTTGCATCGATGTACCCTGTGTACCTGCAGTGTACACACCGACATGGAGCCAGGAAGGCCAGTGGGGGGGAGCAAGCTTCACTCCTACACAAGATTGCCTTCTCTTGAACGCCAAGATTTTGTTTTTAATGAGGGCTGCAATTGGTGGCTTATCTTCCACCACCATTTCCCACCAGAAGGGGATCCTGGGGACTGTCTGCCATTCAGCTGGCCTCTGAGTCTGCTTGCTAGTCTCATCCGAGGGAAATGGAAGATACTAGGCTCATTGTTAGCTGGCAGGCTTAGTTTCTGGAGCATCTCTGTGTATGGCCACACACACAGATTGCGTCCTCTCTCCAAACACCTGTTATCTGTAACTGTGAAGGGAAAATAAACTAGAAAATTAACTTAAACCTGCTTTTTCTGTCCTAACACTGCATCGTAAGTGAATGAATTGAGGAGTGTCTGACATATGTTTATATAACAGTATTAGAGAAGAGAGCAAGAGAAAGGCAGAGAAAGAAAGTCATGAAGACTTGATTGTTCTACGGTTAAAAAATCTGGTCCAAGTGTTGAGACAACTGTAAATGAAGTGTACAAGAAGGGAAGCTCTGAAAATCTTTTCTTCAAGTTGAGGATAGTGACTCCTACATGTCCTGTGGATCTTACAATAACACTCGATGATTACCTCTGTGTGTCTGGTACCCTGGCTAAACCAAGATCCATGAAATGCAAAAAACATATCATACCTGTGCCTACTGTACAACTCCTACTGCTTAAGTCCTCGGTACATGTTTTGAATGAAGAATTGAACAAGTTAATGAAAAAGCCATGTGAATTAGTCAAGCTCTCCTCTCAAAAGAAATGCTAAGAAAAAAAATCGGTGAATATCCTAACTGTGCGGAATAGACTTATAGAATGGTGCTATACATTTTTACTAGTTTAGACATGCAGTACAGGAGACACTGCAGACTGTAACACTTAGGGATTATTGGTCTGGTATAGGAATTGTGGAACAGCTGAACATTTTTTTGCAACCATAGATAGAGATTATAGATAGATAGATAGATAGATAGATAGATAGATAGATAGATAGATAGATAGAAAGATAGATAGATAGATAGGTGGAAGGATGGATGGATGGATAGAGATGATAGATAGATAGATAGATAGATAGATAGATAGATAGATAGATAGATAGATAGATAGATAGATGGATGGGTGGATGGGTAGATGGATGGATGGATGGATAGATAGATAGATAGATAGATAGATAGATAGATAGATAGATGGATGGATGGATGGATGGATGGATGGATGGATGGGTGGGTGGGTGGATGGGTAGATGGGTGGGTGGGTGGATGGATAGATAGATAGATAGATAGATAGATAGATAGATAGATAGAATGACTGCAATCACCACTTGCTCCAGAGTTTAATGTCTTCTTACTAATGCATGACCATCCTTTGCAGAGGGGTGAACAGAAGCGAGGAAGTCTGAGGTTTTAGCTCATTTTCAGGTATGAATCAACAACAGCCCGGTTCCTGTTTGCAGGACGTATCAGGTCATGATATGTATGCACAAACCCGTCTTGTCCCCTTCATTAAGGGATAATTGATTGAGGTTAGAAGATTGGAGAGTCCTGGGAGATTTTTTTAATCCAGTGCCATCATGTAAAGCTCACTACATCAATATGAAGGCTTCCATGGGGGAGCGGAGGAGTAATTGAGATGCTACACCAGCTGGAATCCAGATGAAGACACATTTGGAAGCTTAATCACAATCATGTTCTACACTAAATATTCATCCGTCTATCTCCCAAAGAGGACAGGAAATTAAGCTGTCAAGGGCAGGAGGGATGTGGGCTTAGCTGAAAGAAGAAACCTGCACCTTCGCCTTAATCTCAAAATAGGCAAGGGTGGCTTAGAAGGTGGGGGCAAAAGTCTTGTCTGCGCAGTTTTATATAAGAAATTTTTGAGCTGTTTATACACAATTTATCAGCTTTACAGTTACCAAAATGAAATGTTAAAATGACTTAAGTCTTCTTACCGTGGGAGAAATACGAATGGGCAATGCCATCTCAACAGAAAAATGCTTTATTGAGCCAATATGGAGACGTATTAAGGTTGTGTAAACACGGGGGAGGAACAGGGGAATTCCTAAACAGAGCCACCGGCTGCAACTGCACAGGCCTTGATGTGCAGTGTCCCAGAAGTTAAACTAAACCTGGAACATAGTAGCAATTACGTGACATGCTCTAGGCTTCCCTCTCGTTCTGTCATTTTAACGCACATTTTCCACGTTAAGCTCTTTGTAATTCTGTCTAAAATGCTCCCTGGCATCTAAATGTCATTTAAAAGAGCTATTTGGGCAATGTCTAGCTGCCCCAAATTAAATAATTGTCTCCTTTGAAATTCTGGCCAATAGCGTGAATCAAGCGTTGGCTTTTCCTCAGAGCTGATGAAACTCTGTAGTGTGGAGCTGTATGAGGTAAGGTGCTTTGGCTGTAACAGAGTCGTTCTTGCTGGAGAGAGGTGTAATATGATTCCATCTTCTGTGGGGGGAGGGCTGGGGAGGGGAGCAGGTTCCGTTCCTGCTCTGTTTCTGAGCTATTCCCTTAATGCTCTGTTTTTTTGGCACACTGGTCTCACCCTCCATCTCTGTCCAGGACAGAATGAGTGTCCCGCACAAGGGCAGATTTTTATCTCTGGGCTCTTGTCTCAGGAATGTCAAATTTTCCTAGACGTTCATCCACAAAACCTGTCCAACCCATCCCATTATCTTATGGTCACTTTTGATTGGCCATGGTGATAGGAACACGATCATCCCGCTTTGTATGCATGTTGTCAAACAACACGTCAGGCAACCCTTATCTGAGCCCCATTTCCATCATTAGATAACTGTGCGACCTTAACAAAACAGCCCAGTGATCTCCACGTGGTCTGGACTGACTTGCTAATTAGCTGGCAGCCTTTTTTCCTATATATAAGGGAAATACTACTACCTAGACAAGAAAGTTTAGAAGCCCATATTGTTTTGTCTAGAACAGTATAAAGTATAATTTAATTTGTATGTACATTTGGCTACTTTGTATAAACGTATCATATACATACACATACAAGTGCAAACATGCGTGCACACGCGCGCGCACACACACATGTACACGCTCAACCGGCAGTTACAGAGATTTCCTATGTTACCCACTGTTCCAGGAATTCGTAATGTTCGAGTCCAGTGTTGCAGAGAGCAGTAGTCGTCTGCTGGGGCCAGTTATATGTTCCTGTGTGTTCCTGGTCTATGACAAGTTCAGAAATATAAAGTAAACATTTATAGTAATTCGACACTTCTAAGACTCAGGCTAAGCCTCATTTCTTTAATACTTTGTTGTCATTATAGATACATTGGCCTGTTTTGTTTTGTTTTGTTTTGTTTTTAGTTTAGTTTACAAAGCCTAGAGAACAGCAGACTGGCCATCGTTGACTGTGTGAAGAACCGGTCAGGACAGAGACATATGAATGCCAACCACTCTGACCTTTGCTAAGGTTTATTTGAAGTGAGAGCAACGATCGCTCAAAATTGTTAAAGAGTACAGCAAACAAAATGGTGCAGAATAACATCATCAGAAAGTCATAGACTTCTCAATACCACATCAGTGACTGTGATAACACTCGCCAGAAGTGTCCGCAGGACCATGGGGTCTCAAAGTAGCAAGCATAGGGAGAGCCTTGCTTAAGCTGGTAGACTGGTTTGGGGCTCTCTTCCATCTCAGGGCCTCTTGTCAGAGCCTGCACTGTCCCTTCTCACCGCAGCCAGCCAAGTTCTCCCGGTGAGCGAGAGCCTGCAGAATGGAGCTGAAATGGAGATATATGTCAGATTGCAACAGACACACACTAAATATCTCGCTCCATTATCCCAGACAGGGCTTTGAAGTTAGCATAGAACACGTCTGATTACACCGGATGTTATGTCATGTGTCAAATCAGAGCTGGGGCTCTGTCCTGACAACTTTAATTAGTGCCGGGGGGCGGGGGGAGGTGTATATTATTTTTCAATTTCAAGGCAAGGACCCTAACTCCCGTTGAGAACTATTGGATTATGCGCAAGCCTGAAAGAAGCCTTCTCTTTTAAAACACGATCTATAAACAGCACCAGGGTGGAGGGCCTCATGTCATCTAACAAAAGGAGTGTGAGCCAGAAGGGTGAAAGGAAACGCTCAAAGAGCAACCTGTGTGCGTGAGCCACAGAGAGTGTTCCCATCTTCAGTGACATCAGTGTTTACTATTTTCTTTGCAGATTTCTCAGCTTTAAACGGAGGCTTGTGACACTTCTGTGTATTTCACAGAAGCATCCGTTGCTGGAGTGAGATCATACCTGTGTGTTGGCTGTTGTAAATGATGCCACATGAATGACTAAGAATAGGTGTGGGGGTGAGGGAGAGGACAGAGACATTGGCTTCTAAGAGTTCTCAGTGACTTCACCTTGTGTTTGGCTTGTTGCTTGTTGGTTGACGCCAGGACTTCTCAGTTCTGTACCTTAGGTTAGACACTGTACCCAGAAAAGTGTCTAGGCACGACCATAGCCCTTTGGCATTTGTGAACGTGGCCCTGAGTAATGAGAAACCTCTTTGCTCTTGGCTTCCGGAAGAAGGTCATCCAACTTAATACAGAGTGAAGTCTCTGAGCGTCAATAAGCCGCATTCATTTTGACATCTAGACTCCTGTGTAATTAAGACCTTGGGTCTGGCACTTGGTTTATCAGTGTGTGTCGATTTTCATTTACATAGACTTTGGTTTTTCCCACATCTCTGCAGGGCCAGTGCCTCCTCATCCCGGAATGCTATTAACAATGAAAGGGCTGAGGATAGAGTTACAGCCCATCTTGTCTCTAATCCCCGCTTAACATTTCCCTTAAAAAGGAACATTGCCCTATTCGGAAATTAAACACTGTGTTTAGATGTTCTTTATGACAGGAGAAAGGAGGTAGATTTTCCATGGCTTTATTCTGAGCTTGGAAAACATCCCATTTCATGCCCCTTATTCAGCTGTGAAGCAGAGTCTGTGGGGTGATCACAGGGTGGCTTTGTCGTCTTTCCCTTATAATAAAATGGAGAGAATGAAGCTCTCACCTCCCTTAGTGCTGTGTGCCACAGACCCAGGCTGGCCTCCCTCTGTGTGCTAATTACGTAAGTGTGTGGGCTAAAGACCACCTGCTGTAACTAGACTCTAGAGAAAGAAGGTGACTTCTAGTGCTGGGAACTGTCCTACCCTCAGAGCTGTCTCCTGGACAACAGCTGCTGAGAGATCTAACCATTCAAATGCTTCTTCTCGGGCTAAGGGATACAAGGCTGCCTTGTAGCCATTAGCCAGGGAATTGACCTGGGTTCAGTTCCCAGCACCCACCTGGTGGCTCACAACCATCTGTAATTCTAGTTCCCTGGACTTCAATGAGATCTTTCTGACCTCCGAGGGCAACAGGCAGGCATGTGGTTTAATTTTCCAATTGGAATGAGAAAAGCCATATCCAAGAGAGGTTAGAGCAGCCTTATAAGACCATATATGGAGTCAGTTCTGTGACCAGGGATTAGCATGACTTCTGTGGATCCTAATTTTCTCATCTAAAATTGCTGCTCACTGTAAAACTTAAGGATGGATGGAGAAGAGCCTAGCAAGAGTCTCAGAGGGGGAGATCCTGGGGTGGAGGAGGAGATCAAGAAAAACACTCACAGGGTAGCATGGTGGTATATGTGTGTTGTTCCACTTGCTCTGCTTAGAAGGCTGAAATAGGAGAACTGCTTGAGGTTAGGAGTTCAAGACTAACCTGGGCAACATAGAGAGGCCCTTCCTCCTCCAAAAAAAATTGAAATTGAGGTTGTGTCAAATACTACCCTGATCTTGAGAAAGTTACCACACTTTCTGGTCCTTGGACGGTTTATCTTAGACATAGATAATAGATAATCAAATTGCTCACTTTGTAGGGTTGCTGCAGAGATTCAGTGGAATAAATCTTATGAACTACTTATAGTGATGGCATTGACTATTAATTCTACTGATTATACATTGCTACTGATTATATATATATAATTATATATATAATACATTATATACATTGTACATTGCTACTGATTATATATAATTATACAATTATACATTGCTACTGATATGCTATTACTTACCAAGAGGCCCACCCCTTGTGGAATGAGACATAGACTCTAGTCCACCAAGGTCTCCTGGGGAGCTATCCTCAGTACCAGAGTTCCCAGGAAGTTTCAAGAAGCAGTCAAGAATCTGGGAGAATGCCTTTCTGCCTCTGTTCACCTAAGAATTGTCTCAGGGAGCTGGAGAGATGGCTCAGCAGTTAAGAGCAAAGACTGCTCTTCCAGAGGTCCTGAGTTCAGTCTCCAGCAACAATATGGTTGCTCACAATGATCTAAAAGAGGATCTGATGCCCTCTTGTGGCACACAGATGTACATGCAGATAGAGCACTCATATACATAAAATAAATTTTTAAAAAAGTATCTTTGAGAACTTCAGATTTCATGGACACTCTGGTTCTGAGCAGAAGTGGAAGCTGAGTCCTCCTGAGTCCAGATTCGAAGAGTTTGAAAAGCTCTTTAGGTGATTTTAGTGTTAAACACCACTGACCTAGTAGAAAGATCTTTTAAATTTGATATTGAGAACGGTCCTTATTGACTCTGATATCACTGATGGTATTGTTTACATCTCTTTAAAAATAAAGCCTTGGTGCTGGAAGGTATGAGTCAGGTGGTAGTGGACTTGGGGAGCACGTGCAAGGCTCTAGGGTCAATCATCAACACTGAAATAAAATTAAATATGGAGAGAATGGAGAGAAATATATATCAATTAGATTTAAATAAGCACCATGCTAAAAGTTACATCTTTATGGTATATACTTAAATGATGCTGGAGAAGTGTACTGGAGCCATATGTTTATAAATATGCCTCAGAATGTGCACAGTTACTAAGTTGGCGGGGGGTGGGGGGAGTGAGGAAAGTCTGGGAGGAGTTGGGCGAGGGGAAAACATGATCAGAATATATTGTATAAGAAATTTAAGTCATGGTAAAAATTCTAAGTTAAGAATACAGAATTCAGAGCTGGAGAGATGGCTCAGTGGTTAAGAGCACTGACTGCTCTTCCAGAGGTCCTGAGTTCAATTCCCAGCAACAACATAGTAGCTGGCAACAGTCTGTAATAGGATCCAGTGCCCTCTTCTGGTGTGTCTGAAGACAGTGACAGTGTACTCACATAAAATAAATAAATAAATCTAAAGAAAAAAATTCTTGTTTTTCTAATAAGTTCCTGTCTCTCCCCCTTTCCCCTTCTTCCTCTTCCCTTCCCCTCCCCCTCATCCCCCTCTCTCTCTGTGAGACATGGTCTCACGATGTAATCCTGGCTGTCTTGGGACTCCTCAAATTCAGAGATCCACCTGTCCCTGCCTCCCTGTCCTGGCTTCTAATAACTTATTTTCAGCATGATTTTTAAAGATGTCATTCATACTATAGACTATAATGTTATTTACCTGGTATATATCAACACAATTAATGTCAGTAGTATACCACATTTTCTTAATGCTTTAACCTTGGCAAAAACACTTGTGCTCACTTTAAGTGGGGTTCCTAAGAACCCAGTAAGGCTGCATTCCCGCCCACTTAGCACAGATGGGAAAATTGAGACCCAAGCAGGTGAGTTAAATTGCCTGTCCCATTGTTCGGCTCCATCTTAAGAAGTGCACGATAGGAACCAGACTGTGAATTTGCCTTTATGTTCCCCCTTCCACACCCCCCCCCAACATGTCCATGATGCCTGCTTGCTCACCTATGTGAAATTATAAAATCCTTTAATGGCACTTCTGTGACAAAAAAAAATAGCTACCTAATAGCCTCCTCTGGGGTCTCTTCTTCTATCCTCAGGCATGGCCATCACCATCCTAACCAGTCCTGACCCTGCTTACTGAAATCCCTACTGTAGCTGACTATCTTGCTTTGCAGAAATCCACACACCTACTGGGCCTGACCCCTGCCTTCCATCTCCTGCTGCTCTCTTCTTGCTCACCAGGCCCCTCAGCCAGGCCAGGCCCTTGACCCTTCCTGCCTGTACCTGTTCTCTGCAACAAACATGATTTCTCTTTACTTTGCACCCCCCCCAAAAAAACTATCTTCAGTGTTACCTCTAAATACGGCAATCCCAGCTTCCTCATTGGATGAGATCACTTTTTGAGCTTTTGTGCTGCCAACATATTTTTTATTAGTTCCCTTGCTTTTTTTCTCATTTGGAATTATTTGTTGGTTTTTTTTTTGGGGGGGGGGGTTCATTTCTATTCCAAAGCATCCCCTGCCTATTTTTTTTTTTTTTAGTCTCAGAACCTTGTATACTGCTTAACACATACTGCCCGATGTGTAGTGAGCCAATGAGTGGAGCATGAGTAAGGGGATGTGTAGTTTATTCACATTCTGCTGAGGGCTAGTATGGTTTTACTGCCTATACCAGCTGCAAGTCAGAAGGTGTGAATACCTACAAGAACTTCAAGGTTTATCAGCGCTTCTGTGACTGCATCATCCTGAAGCTGATGTTGGCACTGGATACTCCAAGATGTGTTTGCCATTTTACTCTGTGTGTGTGTGTGTGTGTGTGTGTGTGTGTGTGTGTGTGTGTGTGTATGCGTGTGTATGCATGCGCGCACATCTGTGAGTCCAGAAGAGGGCACCAGAGCCCCTGGAATTAGAGTTACAGAGGGTCATGAGCCACCCCACATAGTTCCTGGGAACCTAACTCTGTTTCTCTATAATTCAGTCCATGCCTTTAACCACTGGCCCCGCCCCTACACTGGTTACACAGGACACATGACAGGAAATGTGAAACTGGCAATGGCTTCCAAGCTGGTTTAGGGAGGAGTCACCCTAGTTAAACCAGGAGTAGAATATCTGGAGCCCGGCCAGTTCTCCTATCCTTTACATCTCCAGTAGTCCTTTCTGATGTTAGTTTAAAAAAACCACAGATCAAAACGATAAATGCAACACCAGAAGTTAGAAATCTGAACTGTGCTCCCACAGATGCCACTTCTGCCTTCTGAGTGGATGAGCTGCTCCTATTGGCTCAACTCCAGTTCCCTTACCATGAAATTGGGAGTGATATTTCATACCACGCTTAACTAGCAGGATCATTTTGTGGATAAAATAAGGTAAAGATGAAAATACTTAAATAGGGGGACGTCCCTTATGTGATTCCTAAAGCTTGTGTTACATAGATATGATTTATTCTCCTTAAGGAGTTGTAAAGGAAAGAAGATGCACTGATTTCCATAGATATAAAGACACCTCAAAGACAAGCAACGTCAGAGTTAAATGCGCATTTCATTGGCAACAAGGAATTAGGTGAGTGGTCAGAAATCAACAGCGGTTCATAACAGATCTGGTTGGAACCTACCCTGTCACTTGTTAAACTAGCAGTTTGAGATGCTAGGTCACAAGACACATGGAAGCCGAGACGGGGAGACGGGGCACTGTGCGAGACACTTTGTTGCAGGATGCTGGAAGGGTAAAGATGGCGTAGTAGTCATGATAGCGGGTGGATGCAGAGTGGAAACCTGGGAAGGGTGTTTGGAAAAGAGTAAAGAGACTTATCAATGGAAGGCATCAGTACCAACCTGGCACTTGGCTAGTTAGCTACAAGGCAGTAGGAAGCTGTCAGGGAAGGCTGCCCAGCATAGCATGGCGTTGTCAAGAATGACTTGAATAAATAGGGTTAAAGACCGGGCTAGCAAGACAACTGAAGCTTCCTTCCAGGGAGGGCGGGGCTCCCAGAAGCCATCCAGATGCTGCAAAAATAGTGGGTTTTTTTTTCCTCTTTCCCAGTAGGTGGAGTGACTCTTACAAGCTCAGCATTGAAGGAGAGGGGACAGCACTGGGGGTGCGTTGGGGACAGGATAAGAGAATACAGTCAAGCTTATATTAGCTTTGGTCAGTGTATAGAAACTAACCGGATTAATAGACACCGGATGTACAGTGTGTGAACACTAACTGCCCCTAAATTACAGTAGATTCCATTGAAACAGAGAATTCTCAGCAAAGCAACCCGGTCCTCCCTTCTGCCTCCCTCCCTCCTTGCATCCCTCCCACACAATGCTAAAATGAATGTGCCATTGTAGGTGAAATGAGAGGGTTTGAATTTATTTTCCACTTCCCTTCAAGATCTCTTGTTTGCAAAATACAGGAGGGTCTGGGCTAATTCTAGTTTTATTTCAAAACTAATCTAATTCTAGTTTTATTTCAAATTAAAAGAAAAAAAAAAAGGTATTCTCAGGTCTGGGTTTTCTACAAGGCTGTTCCAAGCTTCTGTCGCATGCTTGGGTTCTCCACCACACCAAAGTCTCAAATTAGTGGTTCTTGGAGTTGACTGTACCTCTGAACTCTGTTAAATCAGAGCCCACCAGAGCTGCCTCAGCTTAGGTCTTAAAGAAGGGAGCCCCAATCTGCATCTCTAGTGAGTAATCCAGTAACACTCCTGATTCTGGTCTCAGCCCTGACCACTAGGCTTTGCTTTAAGGGGGAAAAAAAAAAAAAAAAACCAAACACACACCAAGAAACAAAGAAAAAGTGAAAGACTAGAACCTAGCCTTAGAACCAGAGTGTGAATTTCAATGTTCTGAGGCTGGGGGTGAGGGGTGTGACAAACTGAAAAATTATTTCCAAAATCGTGTGTGTGTGTGTGTGTGTGTGTGTGTGTGTGTGTGTGTGTTCCCTAGGCTTTCATAGGTGTGTGGCTATCCTGGGATCAACACATCTTGCTAGGCAGCATGGGAAATAGAAAGGAGTGTGGAATAGAACAGGCATTCCCAGGACACTGAAGCTCTTCCCTGCTCCGCTACCATGGTTTACACACCTTATCTATTGATCGTTACTGTCAAGAGATTGTCTCCGCACAGTTCTTGAACCTCCTGTCTGCTGTGTGTTTCTTTTGCCTTGAGGCCATCACTAGGTGTCCATCCCATTCCTCTTCCATTTACTGGTCACTCCTGTGCAAGGCTGAGTAACTCCTAGACTGCTTTTCGTAACGCTTCAAACACTTGGCAAAACACTGGACAATGTGCGTCAGTGGCTTTGGGGGTTTTAGTTCTGGCTTTGCCTCTGACTTACTGTGTAGTTTTGAGAAAAACACTATAACCCATGGGTAGGATTTTACTCATCAATTAAAGGAGAGAGTTAGCCTGGCTAACTTAGTGCTTATTCCCTTTGGGGGGAATGAAGATAAAATGTATGGACCTCTTCCCAGGGGAAAAAAAAAAAAAAAAAAAAAGCACAGATGCACATAAGTGCAGAATGTTGCCTACAACTTTTAGACTGCAGAAATAATCACATAGCAGCAGTAGGCGATGGCAACAGCTGGATTTTCTCAGGTACCAACTATGTGCATAACCTGCCAACAATGCGCCACGAAGCTGCTGATACCCGTCATAATATGAGAAACGTGGCAGGAATTCCACTCGGTTCACCCAGCCGGGAAACAACAGAGTGCGGCGGTTGGAGGCAGCCTAGATTGTTCTGCAGGTGATCAACTGGCCATTTGGGTGTTTATGGCTCTGGGTTCCAAGAGACACTGCTCTGGGTGATATTTCTGGTTCTGAAGTTTAGAGTTTACAGATCTTTTTCTTAGCCTCAGGTACTAACAAATATCTGTAAAAATGACCCGCATGTTCTTAAGACTTTGATGTATTTTGGGTGGCCGTGAAATTTAGAGTTTAAAATATATTTAGGGATCCAACCGAGAAAAGCAAGCAGCCATAGAGCCACGCCTCCTTCCTTTGTGCGAGTCTTAAAAAGGAATGCTCTCTTATAGTTTCTGAACAGAGGCAGCTTCAAGGCCGAGGAAGAAGACCATCTCTGCCTTGGCAGGTCAGTAATGTGACCAGATAAAGGGCAACTCCTTAATGAAGACCACTCGGCCTCCTGCCAGCAAAGGAGTTTTCTTAGCGTGCTTCCAGTCTCCTAACACCTTGCCCCAGATCAATGGCTTTTCATAAATGCACCAGGAGATCTTTGAACTACTAATGCTTCAGGGCCTGTTTAGGTTTGGAGTCAAACTGTTTAATATAACTCTCCTCCAAGTCTGGTTCTACTGAAAGGTCTCGGAAAACAAGGCACAGGCCAGTGTCTAAAAGCAGAGCCGCCATGGCCAAGTGATGTCTCCTGCCTTGGCCTCCTGTTTATATAAGCAAATTGGACCAGGCTGGTTACATTGAGGAGGGGAAGGGAGGAAGGGAATGTGGGTCATGGTGAAGAGTCAACTGAAAAGGAATCAGATTAAAGGTGCCTTTTGATGAGAGTGTGTCGAGTCATTTGCCAAGTTAGAGAGAGAGAGAGAGAGAGAGAGAGAGAGAGAGAGAGAGAGAGAGAGAGAGAGGCTCTGATTGGCTTCGTCAACAGATAAGTCAGCAACAGATGATGCACTTCAATAAAACTGCATCTTGCCAGAGAAGTTTGGGCCAGGCTTCCAAATGTTCTTGGGAAAATGAGTGCCATTTAGTTTCAATAGTAGCTTTAGCATGGAAGATCGTTACAGGAAGCAGACTGTGAGCATCAAGAGATGCCCTGTGAAAGGCAACCTTTTTCTGCCCAGAGCTGTTCCCACACTAGTTTCCATCCAGCCTGTGGTGGAAATAGAGAGAAAGCCGCAGTAGGCATTCCCTACTAGGCTCTGGGCTTTACCCCATCCGCCATTGTCACCTCCACTACCCAGTGTGAAAACCATCTCAGCATATGTATCAGCAAGGGTTCTCTAGAGTCACAGAACTTAGGGATAGTCTCTATATGGTATGGGAATTTGTTATGATGATGTACAGTCTGTAGCCCAACTCCCCAACCATGGTCAGCTGTGAATGGGAAGTCCAAGGATCTAGTAGTTGCTCAGTCCCACAAGGCTAGTACTTCCAACAGATGTGCTGGAAAGTAAATGCAAGCAGGCAAAGAAGAACAAGTCCTTCCTCCAATGTCCTTAAATGAGTCTCCAGCAGAGGATGTGGCCCAGGTTAAAGGTGTGTACCACTATACCTGGATCTGGAACTTGCTTTATACCAGGCTGACCTTGAACTCAGAGATCTCCTTGCCTCAGTTTCCTGGGACTCATAGCCTCTATGCCTCAAGATCTCCATGCCAAGATCCAGGTCATAAACTTGTATCTCCCAGCCTCAAGATCAGGATCATAAATGAGCCTTCCAATTCTGGATTGTAGTTTATTCCAGATATTGTCAAGTTGACAACCAGGAATAGCCATTACAGCATAGATGACCAAATTGGCCAGTATCACACTTTACTGGGATGGTTACCACAGTTACCTCCTACTCTTATTTCCTATATGTATCTACCCAGGTGGATGCAACCCACTGTCATCTATAAACTTAGCTCCTTGACCCCTAGAGATCTTGTAATCAGAGTGTCCCCTTTATTTAGATGTCTCATTTAAGGAACATATGGTCTTTTCAGCTTGGTTCTCATCACAGTGTGCAGCACAGAGACCTTTGCCTTTTGGGGGGGCCGTCATTTAAGGGGTGCTGTGGGGAGGGGGGTAAAACCAAGTGTCTCATACAATTCTTGAAAAGTCAGTTTTAAAACAGCACCATGGCTTGATATTTAACTATTTTTATTTAGTTAGTTAGTTTTTCAAGGCAGGTTTCTCTGTGTAGCCTTGGCTGTCCTGAAACTCCCTTCATATACTAGGCTGGCCTCTGATTCACAGAAATCTGCCTGCCTCTGCCTCCTAAGTTCTGGGATTAAAGGCATATGCCACCACTAGCAGCTAAACATTTATTTTGGATGTGTACGAGTGCTTTCCATGTGTGTGTGTGTGTGTGTGTGTGCATGTATATGCAAGCGTGCTCTGTGTGTGTAATACCTCTGTTAGCCAGAAGAGGGTATCAGACCCCTTGGAACGAGAGTTACAGGTAGTTGTAAGTTTCCATGGCCATGTGGGTGCCAGGAACTGAACCAGAGTCCTCTGTGAGAGCAGCAAGGGCTCTTAACCACTGAGCCATCTTTCCTGCCCCTTGGCTTTTTAAATCATCATCATTATCACCATCATCATCATCATCATCTCGTTCATAAAAGCTCACTGCATAAATGCCTGTCTTAGCCAACAAAATTAATAAAGATTAAAAAGAAGAATCATTAGCATTGTAGAAAGTATAGCTTTCTACTTTTTCTCCTGTGTGCATATACACATTAACAAAATGTGTTGTTCTGTGGGTTGATGTTTTGCTAGCGCTACGCAGTGGATCTTTGTAAACTTGTAGACCTTCTGTCGTGTCCACACTGTAGTCCCCCACAGTGTTCTGACTCGTTGGGTCATCATTTGCTCCGTCTGTGGTTGCTGCACTTGGTCACTGCAGCTTAGCTCTGCACAGGTGTAGCAAGGCTCTCTGTACTCGATGCTCGTCATCTGGGCTCTGCTTCTTGGAAAATTCACACCCAGAGCTTGTGTTCCATAGTGGTTTTAGAAATGACAGGATGCAGCCTTCATCTACTTCAGGGTACCTCAAATGACAAGTCAGATTTTAATGTGAAAAACTAGATTATGGTGTTTCGCTTAGAACAGCAGAAACACACACATCCTCACTTTTTTTTTCTTTTTAAATTTAACCCATCAAAATGTTCTAGTCCTCTGTGTTGTTGGACACTCTGTCCCGGGGAGTTACCATACCAGGGAGCTTGGAGTTATTTCTAGAAATGTCCCTTCTGTGGAACTTCTGTGTATCCATAAGTCTGGAGTCAAAAGGCAGGTGAATGGAGAGATGATGCTGGCTGGGGTTCCAGGGATTGAGGGGTGAGCCACTCTTAGGCCCCTGGGAGTCGAAGATGGTTCGATCAGAGACATCTTAGGACCAAGCCGGGCATACAAGTGGAATCCGAGAGAGTTCAGGGTGATTGCAGTGAGTGATATGTGGTAAATCCCAGAAGCCCTATTTATTATTTTCTATCAGCCAAATGAAGCAATTTTTAGATTTACATCTTGATTCTTTTTTGATGAGCTATCACCATGGAGATGGAACTGAAAAGCCTTTTCTCGACAACATTTCTGTGAAACCATTTGTTTAATTATTTGCATACTGTGACTCTGGGAGGCCCCTAGACGTCTGTGCTTCCCTCCCAAGAGTTGCTTGATTATTTCAGCCCCTCTTGGATTCTGCACAGCAGAGGTATCCAGGTCTCCAATATGCCTAGGCTCTTCCTGCAATGGGATGAGAACCCTTCAGCTTCCCACAGTCCAACCCAGAAAAGGAACACTCGAATGAATAAGATCAGAGAAAGAATGTGAAAGATCGTGCCTTCTGTTCTACGGGGATGGCTCCAAATGTAATGCTCTCTTATAGACATGTTCCTACAGAGATAGAGATTGGATAATGGCGGAGCCTAAGCTGCCCTTTTGTTGGTTTGTGGTGCTGCCGTAGTGGTTCTAGAAGTATTTATGAATTCACACACACACACACACACACACACACACACACTTTTTTAAAAAGTCATAATTTCAAGATTCCAAATAGAGTCAAGACAATTTTGGAGGAAGAATAAATAGAAAACCTCACTCTCCAGTGTTTCTAGAATCATATATAAGAGTCCCTTCTAAGAATTTCTTTCAAATATCGGTCTACTTATTAGCCAAAAAGAATGAATTGCTTTTTAGAAACTTCCAATATTCTGGCCTGATCCATACTTGCTTAGAGTTCTAGTAATGTATCTGCTCTAATAATGAGCAATGCCCTCCATGCATAGTCATTTGGTTTTATGATTCACCTTCCAGGTTGCGAGGCTTAGCAGTGTCTGGAGACTTCAGGAGTCAAAGCTTTGTCCTGTTCATAGTCCAGGGAGGATGCTGTAACACCTGGGCCAGAGAGGCTTCAAGCCAAGTCCATGTCCTGGGTTTATACCTCTCCTTCCTGTCCCTGTCTTCTTCTGTCTCTTTCCCTCATTGCTTTCCTTTGTCACCTCCTTTAAAGGGGTTGGTTGGTTCCTGGCAGTTCACAGTTGACTCTGGAGAAAGTGGCGTCATAGCTCAAGCAGAACACAGAGCCCAGGCTGTTTGTGTCCCACCCCATTCCTGCCAACAAGAAGTGTTGCCTATCTCCCTGTCTCCACCCTGTAAGGATGCCACAGGACTCAGAGTCAGACCCTGGCCTAGTCAACCTCAAAAGTCTCAAAGACATTTTGACAGCTTCTAGCGAGTAAAAATTCCTATCTAGCTCACTGCCTGTTAAGAGGCTTTTAATTGACAGCTCTCTGTTTTAATGTTAGAGAATCTGTATCCACCCACACACAACATGGGGGCAGCATACTACATTAGAAGAAGACACCATGTCCCTGCTAAATGCCAGTTCTGTTGTTTACTAGGCTAGTCACATAGATGATGCCCAGTAAGTGTTGTTATCGTGTGCCTTTCCAGTGCTCCTCCCCCTCTCCCAAGGGGGACAGTGATCATGCTGACATTGCCCCATTGCTAAATTCCCTCTGTGTTCATGTTCTGTACACTACCCCACTCCCTGGATTAAGTTACTGGCTCAGGGATCTGCCAAATGGGTAAGTGCATGTCCTTCGCTTTTGCACAATATCCTTTTCCCATTTCCTGTTGGAACAAACCAGGACTTTGGGCTGAGGTAGGGGTGTTCTCTTTTTCTGCACTTAGATACTGAAGCATAGAGCACACACTCCATTTTCTATTGCCTTGGCTTTTGTGCCCCTTGGGGAAAGTATCAAGGCACATACTAAAGGTCCCTCACAGCTCCACACACAGTTTCTTCTTGTATTTTCCTGTTATCCCAAACCCATCATATCTAGTAATGGGCTTGTGGATGGAGAGATTGAGGTTGAGTTTCACTGAGCTTTCAGTCCTTCACTGTATTCAGCAGTAGGAACATTTTTGTACAAGGCAAATATAATAAATATATAGTGGGCATAAACTCTGTCTGCAAGCATCAGAATCCAAGAAAGGTGGTGTCGTTTATCAAAAATGTTTCCCTCATGTCCACTTCCCACAAAAACCAAACTGCAGACATTTCTGGGGTCCCCCTTCCTTTTTTCCCAGAGCGGTGTATATGAGTTTCTAAGTGTTTGAATGTTACCTAGCAGAAAGGAGGCAGAGGAGACGTAATTCAAGGTACATTGTCTAGTTTTATGTCAACTTGACACAAGCTAGAGTCATCTGAAGGGATGGAGTCTCAATTGAGAAAATGCCTCCATAAGATTTGTCTATAACATATTTTTTTTTTAATTAGTGATTGATGGAGAGAGCCCAGCCCATTGTGGATGGTGCCATCCCTGGGCCTGTGGTGCTGGGTTCTGTAAGAGAACAGGCTGAGCAAGTCAGTAAGCATCACTCCTCCAAGGATTCTGCATTAGCTTATGTCTCCAGGTTCCTGCTTTGAGTTCCTGTCCTGACTTCAGTAATAAACAGTGATGTCGAAGAGGCCAGATAAGCCCCATTGTCCCCCAAGCTGTATTGGTGCTTCATTGCAGCAAAAGTAGCCATAACTAAGATAGAAATTGGTAGCAGAAATTGGGCTGTGGGGTATGCTGTGGCAGACTTCACCATGTGTTTTTAGGGAGGATTGTGGTAGGACTTTATAACTTCAGGCTGGAAAATTCATTGAGTGTTCAAAACTTGGTGAGCCATCCTGTGGGAGCTTAGATGGTAAGGATGTTGAGAGAAATGCAGAGAAAAGTTTGAGAGTCCCTTAATGACTCTTATCAGGGCCATGCGCTGCTATTTTGAGTGAAGAACCTTTGGCTTGGTCAGCTGGGGCTGAAGAATAGGCTCCAAGATTAACAAGGAACCAAAATCACTAAAGTAAAACCTTTGCTTTAATGGGACAACTGATGCTGGCTAGCTGGAGCTGAGAAATTGACAGTGATTCAGAAGAGACATTATCACTGAGGTGGAATCAGCACAGAGAGGCTGTGTTCCAGGGGCGGCCAAGGTTGCAGTTCATGATGCCAGCCCATCTTGATAATGTAAGAATCACACCAGTGGTGCTAGCCTTGAAGACATGCAGGGGTCATGGAGAGCAGCTGAGTCTTGTGGCACTGTATGGCAGGCCTAGAGTCCCTGAGGAGAGCCCAGGAGCGGCTCTCAGGTGAAATTGGGGCCCAGTTGCAGTAGAGGGTCATAGATTTTGGAGATGATTGTCAAGAACATCAAACAGGTGTGGCGTGGAGCCTAGAAGCCAAGCTGTGTGCTACAGAGGACCGAGCCAGAGAAATGACCCAGGCCTTTTTGGAGAAGCCCAGATCACGAGTAGATCCTAGACATCAGACAATGAATCAGTCACACTGTTGGAGTTTGGTTTTGCTTTTGTTCAGACTGTGACTGTGCCCTGGTTCTTCCCCTCTAAGTAAGGAAATGTTTTCAGTTTTGATTTTACAGGAGCCTATTGTTGAGGGACTTGAACTTTTAAGGAAATTTTGAAATTTTAAGAGACTGGATATTTTAGGGAAACTGAATTTTTAAAGACTGTGAGACTTTAAAGTTTCAGTTATTTGTTTTGTGGCGTCTATAGCAATGTGTGGTCCTGGGGATGAACAAGAAAGGAAAGGCTATGGCTTTACAGTGATGTGTGTGTGTGTGTGTGTGTGTGTGTGTGTGTGTGTGTGTGTGTGTGTCAAGTCGACAGGTCAGTTGTGTTGTCTAGCTTGATGTCAACTTCACACACACACACACACACAAGCTAGAATTATCTGAAAGAAGGAAACCTCATTTGAGAAAATTGCCTCTGTAAGATCTGACTATAGGGCATTTCTTAATTAGTGATTGATCGGAGGGGTGAGCTCCTTGTAGGTGGGGACAGCTCTGTGTTGTTGCTCTTAGATTCTATAAGAAATCAGGCTGAGCAAGCCATGAGGACAAGAGCCAGAGGCTTGATGCCTGTGTCAGCTCCAGCCTCCAAGTTGCTGCCCTGTTTGAGTTTCTGCCATGGCTTCCCTAGGTGGACTATGATGTGTAAACCAAACTAACTGTTTCCTCCCCAAGTTGCTTTGGTCATGGTATTTCATCACTGCAATGGCAACCCTTATAAGACAGGAGGTAGACTGGTAGACTGCTTTTGAGTGTGCACATAGTAGAGTTTGATCCTGCCTAAATGGAGGAAGCAATGCATCATCATTTGGTCCACCTTGATGTCTAGTAAGACAGCCCTGCTTCTTCAATGGGCTTCTTCCCTTTACTCCCTGAAGGCACCGGCAATAATAGTCCTGCTGCTTGCTTCCTCTCTCCTCAGGGAGGTTAGGAGAGTCTGAGGACCTGATTGAACCAGGCAGCTAATCACCACCATGACTTCACTGCCCCTTTCATGCTCCTGCATCAGGACCGAGAGCTGAGGTAATACTGAGAGGCTTTTCTGCCTTGAGTGGCCCCCACTAGTAGAGGGACTATGTCTCCTCAGTGCTCAGTTTCTGTTGTCTTCCTGGTCTGACCTGCCTCCGATCCTGTGCCAGTCACAATGTGTTCATCTAGGTCTCTGAGGTGCAGGAATCTTTGGAAAGATCCAGGTCCTAATTCTGGTGAATCCAGTATACCTTGGGTACACTTGATTCAGAGCAGAGCGGTCTGATAAAACTTTCTGTGGTGAAGGGATGCTGCACATGTTCTTTTCCAGTCCTTGCAGCCAAAGCCTCATAAGCAATAAGACTGGAGTTTGGGGATTTGTTCCATTTTAACTCACATAAATTTGAACAGCCACATGTAGTTATAAGCCACTATATTAAACAACATAGGTCTAGTTTTTTTTTAAACTTAAAAGACCAAGAATGTGTGTCTTTGTTCTCCACATGGAGCCAGTACTATCATCCCCTAAGCAAAGGTGGATTGTATCTTGTCTTCCCAGGCACAAGGGAATGTGTTTAAGAGTGGGCTCTGTGAAAAATATCAGCGAACACTTCAAAGTTCTACATACATCAACATATGTCCTAAAAAGTTGCCCTCAAACCAGTGAGCAACCCAAAACCCGAGTGCTGTCTACCCCACAAATGTTGCCTCATACCCTGAGGCCCCTATAGTGGACCACAGGCATCCTGGCTACTTGATTTCAATTGCTCTTTGTCTGCCCCAAATCTAGTGTGGCATGTTGAGAAGCAGACTTGCGTAGAAAACCGTGGCTTCAGAGGGGTGGTGACTTGCCTTAAGGGACACAGTCAGTTTCTGCCAGGACAGTCTCAGACCAGGTCTGCCTCATTGTATGGAGAATTCATCCCTAAGGCTCCACTGCCTTGGTATATCATTGTAATTACACTACTAGACTGTTACATCTGCCCTGGAAATGATTGTCTCCTGAAGAAAGGGCCACGCCTCTTGTTCCAGCCCTGTGTGTGTGTGTGTGTGTGTGTGTGTGTGTGTGTGTGTGTGTGTGTGTGTGTGTGTGTGGCGGGGCATCCACTAGTCAGCAGGGGGAATGACAAGCGCCCCGTGCCTTTGTGGGACGTGGATGAGACCCCAGGCAAAACTAGTTCCCACACCCACCACCCTCCCAGGTTCTTCCGTCTCCTTTCTCCAGTCCAAAAGTAGTGGTCCTTACCCTCCTGGTTCTTGGTTTTAGAGATGCTAGGGGTGTTCCGAATAAGGAAAAGACTCCGCTCCTTAACTAGCCTAAAGGAGGAAGCTCAGTATTCAAATTAAATTAATTCAAGCTGCTGAAACAAATGGACTTAATATAATGCATAAAGACGCAAACTGATTGAGGTTGGGTTCTCTCTCATTTAAAAACCAAAATAGCTTTTCCTACTGGATCAGTGCTTTGCCTCCAAGTAAGAAGGAAGAGACCAAATTCCTGTCAGCAAGGAATGATTAAGGGTAGAAATTATGAACCCCCATACCTCCAGGGGACCTCTGAAGTCAATGGTGGGCTTGTATGCAAACATAGGGAGATTGTATGCAGGCTAGACTCATAATTTTCTCACCCATCTGCTTGATCACAATTCAGTTACAGGGTCATGCAAGGAAGGCTGGGAAATGTAGTGTAGATATGGAAGCAGGAAGAGGAAACGACCATGTTTGGGGGCTGACCAGGCTTTGCCACTCATCCAAACCAACACATGTCAGATCATTGCTATAAGAGGCCAGATGGTAAAATAAATATTTTAAGCTTTTTAAGTTATATCATCTCTATCTCGCCCATTCATTTCTATGACTACACTGTGACTATGTTATAAAAATGTTAAGAAAAATGGCAGGGCTGTTTCAGTAAACTTGATACTATAGATTCCATAGACAATGGCTTATTACAGCCCCAGATCCATAGTATATCAACCACGGTTGCAGTCCAGGGAAAATGTTTCCCAAGCAAAACATGGCATACGGATATCTCAGATAGTTTGCAAAGAACTATAAAAAGGTGTCTGTGTTTCCTGGAGCAGAACTGGAAATAATGAGTATAAATGGATTAAATGCATAAGAGAAGTCTGAGAAACAAGACAGGACAAAAGAGATGACTCTGCTATGTTTCCAAGGAAAATAATACGATGTACAAAAAAAAAAGTTGTTTATTAAAAAGTGTAAGTGTCGGGCTGGAGAGATGGCTCAGCCGTTAAAGGCTAGGCTCACAACCAAAAAAAAAAAAAAAAAAAAAAGTGTAAGCTTCAAGTGCCACAGTCATGATCTTTGTAATGGAGCTAAAGAATGTATATTTTCAGCATGATCTTCTGCCATTTAAGCAGGTGGTATAGGTGCTGTGTAATCCATTAACTAAAAAGCCGTTAGTGCCCCTGACCCTGGCACTGGCATAAAGTAAGATGAAGCTTGCACATGAAGCTATTCATACAGGGAAACTAAACTTTCTCTCAAAGAAACTATAAAGATTTAAGAGAATGTCCATGGACTTACAGGTTTTTCTATTATTATTATTATTATTATTATTATTATTATTATTATTTATTTGGGGCTCTGGTTTTGTGATGATTTTTGCTCTGAGGCAGTTGAATACGTGAATTGTAGGAAGAGTTAAAATTTCCAAGCCAAGCTGGGTGGTGGCGACTCACACCTTCAATCCCAACACCCAGGATGCAGGTGGATCTCTGTGAGTTCACAGAGTGAGTTCTAATACAGCCAGGGTTATGTAGAGATACCCTGCCTTAAAACCAAAATAAAACAAAACAACAAACAAAAAAACATCCAAGCCACGTTTGACTCAGTAAACATCTAGGCTGCTCCTTGCTCCTTCAGTTCTTGCTTGCCCCTCCAGCAGTGTCCACCCAGGCTCTACAAAGGGACCTAGCTTGTTAAGATGGAATACACTGTCCCCACTCAAAGACCGGATTCTTAATTCCTGAAGCTTTGTGGCCACTTTCCCTCATCATGCCATTGTGCAGCTAAAATCTTTCCCTCCATCCTCAGAAATGTTTAGTCCTGTCATACTGGCTTCCCTCCTGTTGCATGAGGGAGGCTCATTGGCCATGAGAGTCAGGGAGTGGCTCCCTTAACTCTCCCTTGGCCAATGCAGAGTCCTCAGAGCACCCCAGCAGGGAGATGTAAATTCATATTGTGAGTGACCTTGAGTGGTCACCTCCGGAGTGCCTAGAGAAGGCAGTCCCATATGCCCATCCATCTGCTCATGGTCCAAAGATGTAATGGAAGCAGAAGGAAGAAGAATCCACCTCTAAGACCCCTGCTTTTCTCTAGAAATAGCCAGTTGCCTAGCTTGAGAATTGGTAGCGATATTCGAGATTCTCTGAGTACGAAAGTGCAAAGCATCCAAGAGTAAAGTAGCAAACCTGAGTGTCTTTCTGTAGTTCACCACCCAACACACGGCAACTGCCTCCCTCCAGGATTCCTCTTCTGGTAAATGATGGGGAGTCTTGGGCTCACGTCTGATTTCCGAGCATGGAAATTTGCCCTTAAATGACCAGATCTGCTCATTTCTCAAGTCCCCATCTCTGGTAAGTCCTGGCAGCCCACCTTCACCTGTCTGCCTGGGAATATGGAATGCCTAAGCCAACCTTGTCCTTAGCTCAGTAGCTAGGCAATGTGCTGGCTCACGATATGGTTTTGGCAGCAAAAAGAACTCCTTTCCTTGGCAAGGCAGCCTGGATTTTTATTGTCTATTCCAGAAGCCTTTGGGTGAGTTTGGGAAGATATATTCATTTGGAAAACTCAGGGTGGGTGGAGCCTGCACACGCCTTGGTTCACTCTGCAAAGGCAGATGTGAGCTGCCCAGTGGCCTCAGATCTTATGAGATTTACCTCGGGAACCTTGGGAGAATTGGGGATAATGGATATCCCCTCTGCTAGGGATTCCAAATCCGTATATATTGGGCCTGAGAGCTTGCCTCTCTGTAAGTTCCCCTATGCTTCTGATACAGATGTGTAAGTAATTGAAATCACACTGGGACTGTAGGGATAAGTATATAATGGTGGGGAAAGGGGCTTCAGAAATGCTTTGTTGGGTTTTTGTTGTTGTTGATGATGTTGTTGTCGTTGTTGTTGTTGTTTTAGATTCACGGCGGCCATAATCTTACTCAGCAATGAAATCTAGCAATCCCAGTAGATTGGGTTCAAAATACCTTTTTCCATTTCACTAGATTTTCTTCCTGCTAAAGTCTATTTCCCTTTCTGTAAATCTCAGTGGCTCTGGATTACTTCTTCAACTCTAATGCTTGACCACATTCCTTAGGTGGTTTGGTTTGGTGTTTGGTGTTTGGTATTTGTTTGGTATTTGGGGTTTGGGGTTCGGTTCGGTTTGGTTCGGTTTGGTTTCTGCAGGCAGAATGACTTTGTTGCTAAACACAAACTTCCTCCACATAAACCTCCTCTCGAGTCTTATTCTTGGTAATTTTTGGTCCCCCTTCCCAGACACGCCTTTGGGATCGTCCATTTCTATAGTACATCCTTGTTTCCATGATCGCACACACATAGGTACACAGGAAATAAGGGGCTGGCTGCAGAGTGGACGTAATACTCCTGCTCTTCCCAGATATCCGGATACAGGGGCCATCATGAATGCTATGAACCCTGACCAAGCTGCCCAACAGACTGATTTCTTTGCTTCTGAAGCTTGTTTTGGTGGCAGTTGCCAGCATTTTCAAGCCTGTACCTGACCTTGTGCATTCTACACCTTTACTTCTCTTGGTTGGACCCCCAATGCCCAATGTGAGTCAAGTCACTTGAAAAGGAGAGGACGGCAGTATTAGCCAGAGACTGCAAAATGGAAGCTGGATGGTGAGTCAGGTTTTGGGAACCGCAGATAAAGCACAGAGTAGCCCAATCGGCCCAACCCAGTGTGAGAGCTGTAGATGTGTCTAATTAAAGACTGCCTGCCTATGATGTCAATTTGACTTGCATCTTTCCCATGGCTCAATGATTTGAAGCACAGATCCATACATCTTTTAAAGGTAGCTTGCCGTACGAGTCACACAGACAGAATTAAGTCCCCTTGGCTCACCATCACCACTGCCAGCAGCAACAGCACCATCAGCACCGGAATCTTGCTTACAGTGCAAGAGAATCAAACTAGTGCCCCCACATGCACATTAGGCAAGGTTTTACCATTCAGCTACACCCAACCCCAATGTCTACATTAAATATTTAAAGACATCTCCACCAAGTAAACTTTGGTTCCTTGATGGTAATATACATTTCAAGAGGCATCCCAGCATGGATCTTAGAGACAAACAGAGCTACATTCAAACCGTATAAGTACTTGGCTACCCATAACTCATGTTCTGCGTGCATTAACATAACCTTATGTGGAAGACAAATGATGCCACAAGAAACATTTGTTATAATATTTACTATATTGTTACTGTTGTAAATGCTTTATGTAAATTTTTTATTAAAAAAATCACATAAAGCCTATGATATCTAAAGCACAATCTCTTTCATTTCTCAAATGACTAGGGTGCAGAGAAATCAGATCCTGAGACTGAGAACATACCACCTAATACTGTGCATCAGTCCCCTACTTTGTGGCAGAGTAGGGGACAGATTTCTCTAGGAGCTTGGCATAGCAGCCAGTGTTCAATAGATGATTATTGTGCTTATTATATGTGTTTAATGGACAGATCCATCCCAAACGGTGTGATTTCTCAACTTACAGGAATTAGAGAGCTAATGAAAAATTACAGTTTTAATTAGCAGTTTTTGCTAAGCTTGCAGACGAAATGCCCCTCTCCTAACAAGGCTTTCTGGATCTATAAAATTCACTCCAGCGTAATCAGCACGGTCCCTTGGTTGCTAGCCATCCCACCCGTTAGCCTTGCTTTGATTTTTTTGTGGCAGGAATGTTACATTCCTACACGTATCTGGGCTTCTGGATCAGCCCATGCTTCTAGGTGCAGAGCTGTGTTACCTTGAACTCCCAGGACCACCTTTGCCTGCTGAATGTCCAGTCTTCTTACTGGTCATTCAGCGAGAGACGTGAGGGTTTGTCCTGTCGTTTGAGAACTGAATAGTCAAATTAGCATTGGATCCTAAGTGGATATGTCTACCCAGAGTCGAGCACCTTCTCCTTGTTCAGGTCTCTATTCCAATATTCTTTCTTTAGGAAGACCTTGGATCCCGACATGTGCCAGATTTGGGGGTATAGTTCCTGACTTCTAGCTTCCATGGTGTGCTATTGGGACTGCCTCCCCCTTGTGAGGCAGATGAAGGAGTGTTGACAAAGAGAGGGGTCAAAGGAACGGCAGAAGAAAAAGAAAATCTAAAAAGAAAACTGATAATCTAGAGAGAAGTGACTTTCACTTATAGAAACCATTTTGAACTGGGAGATCTTTGGGAGCATATACTGCAATTTCTTCTTTTCTTTTTTCTTTTTAACAAGGTTGGAGGGTTCCTAAGGTGAATTCCTCATAGTTACACAGCTATGCATTTTATGTGACTTCTGGATGAGGACATCAGAAATTTCTCCAGCCTGCCCTTATTTACCAAGAACCTGTGCATGTTGAGATACTGTTTTGGGGAACCCTATTGTTGACTGACTCTGGGAGAGCTCAGGACCCGGTGCCCCTGGGCAGGTACCCACAGCCATCAACACCCAACCGCATGCCTGGAGGATGCAGGGTCACCAGAGAACATGCCCCAAACCTTACTTTGCAGGAGTATGTTATGTCCTGATCATGAGAGCAGCCACCCAGGGGAGAAGAGGAATGTCATGACAAAGGGACAGAGCAGATGTGCTCTTGTTCTGTTCCTCCCCAATCCACAGCAAGGCCACGGGAGGCCCAGGGTCTTGTAGAAGCTGCTCTCTTACTCAGGTGGTTCCTTTTGCTTTGTTTCTGGGTGGATGGGGAGCCCTCATCCTCAGCCAGGTTTTGCCTTTTACTCCTCTGAAAAGTCTTGCTGTGGTGCCAGCAAAGGCACCGGCTCCACTGGCTGAGGTTATCTCTCAAGTTCCTGCAAAAGGCAGCCACTGTACCTTCTCAGCTCCACTGCCCTTCCCTGCCTGAGGCCCTTTGACCAGTTTTCACAAGCAGAGGAGCCCTTGAAGCCAGTTTGCCTGGCTGGCTTCCTATGAGTGTGCTTGGCCCGTTGAGGTTGAAACTCTGTTGCAGATTCAGCCAAAGGAAACCCAGCTGCTGCTATCGTTGTTTGCTTTTACCTGTTTTTTGTTTTGTTTTGTTTTGTTGTTTTGTTGTTGTTGTTGTTTTGTTTTTTGGGTCTCACCATTTTTACCCCACCAATGTTTTATTTAGTTTCTTGACTCATCAATCTTATAGTAAATCTCTACTCCAGGTCCCTAGATTCAGACTCTAGCCAGTTTAAGTTCAGAAAATTTGCTAGATCTAGGGAGAGAAGTATCAGAAGGAAGGAGAAAGGATGGGCAGGCAGGAGGGAGGGAGAGGGAATTTACAATATGTTACAGTGAGCCGTACTACCAGAAATGTTACCTTCCTAAGTCCTAAGTCTTTGAGTATCATGTTCTATGGATCTCTACCAGTCTATGAATGTGTCATAAAGTTTGATTGCCAAGGTTAAAAGCATAACTGTGTCTCCTTCCTTCTCTCTTTCCCTATACCCACACTCTTCCTACCCTCCCTTCCCTCCTTGCATCCTTCAACAAAACAGTCTCTGTAATCCAGGCCCCACTGGCAGGCAGGCATCTTAGATTTCCTCTGGTGTTTTGAGCTTTTCTCTTTTCCCCCCATGCACAGACTATGATGTTTGTGGAGAGCTGGGCTACCTTGTGAGCGGCACAGGCTACATTCCTCTCCTGGATGGAGCCTGTGGTCCAGGGAACATCAATCAAGGAAGCTACTAGATTCATGAGACACGATGGGGGTGGTGGGGGGTGCCAGGGGAGGGGGGTAAAGAATGCCACAAGAAAATAGAAAGGGGGAAATGTGTCAAAGAACTGACTTTTGGCATTTAAGAAGGTCTTCCTCAAGAGAGAATATTTGAACGGAGACCTGAACAGATAGACTTGTCTGTTCAGGATGTACTTGGGATCTGTCCTAGGCTCTGACTGCTCCAGCGTCCTGTTCAGCCAGGGTTGAATTCCAGGTTACGTCTTTCCCCTCAAATGCTGTGAGAGGCAGAGGTCAGGAGGCTGCTGAGACTGGAGTGACCCAGTCTTAGGCACGAGTCAGCCTTTAATAAAGATCCAGGTAACCCTTTGAAAGATGAAACTTGTGGTCAGGTCTCCCCTAGCAGAAGAGTCTCGGATTTCAGTTTTTAATTATGGAACCAAGGAGACAGTCCTGCCTCCATCCTGTTGTGCTGGGGTTCGGCTTCCCTGGGAAGAGGCCTTCCTGTCCTCAATCCTGCAGGCCCCAGGGTGCTTACCTCAGGCAAAAGCTGGCTGCAGTGAGTCAGCTCTCACCGTGACACTCAGCCACAGTCTTCTGAGAGGTGGTAGGAGGTAGGGTGTGGGAAGCAGGATCGCTAGGGTTGCCAGCCCTCACAGGGATGAGCTGCTGCTCAAATTATGATGTCACAGAAAGACAGGACAGTGTTCAAGACCAGGAATCCGAGCAGATCTCTCCTGTTCTAATTCTCACAAATTTGGTAAAACTGTAGGAGGGCAGAGACAGTGCCAACGGAGGACCCCCCCCCCCCCAGTTAGTGGCTCACAGTTTGGTATTTGATGCATGCTGGCTTATATCTTCTTAATCTTCTCAAAACCTGTTATTCAGTGTGCAGTAACAGCTGCCATTCCCTTGGCATCCGAAGTGTTCTAGGCTTTGAAATGGTCCAGACTTTGGAACCGTTGCCTATCTATAATGAGTTACCTTAAGAATGAGACCAACGTGTAAATGCAGAATCCATTCGTATATTTCATGTACTTCCTATGCACAGTACTTGCCTATGACTGAGGACACGTATGGAATGTTCCATTTGCAACTAGATTCGAATGTTCTTGAAGGTTTTGCTTTAGAAAAACCTGTATTATTCTTTTTTTTTTCTTGGTTTTATTTTTTTTTTTTTTTTTTTTTTTTTTTTTTGGATTAGGGATCTCCAATCTGTAGTACTATTCCTTTTTAAAAAATAAAATAAAATAAAATTGCAAGAAGTTATATAATCTCCAAGGTTATCTGATTATCAGGCAGTTGTCAAGATCCATATTGCATTGACTTAATCTATGTACCTCACAATTTGGCTTTACCAAATTCTTCCTTTTTAAAGGTCTCTTTAAAAAATTGGGGGGGGGGTATATGTGGTGTGTATATGTGTATGTGATGTGTATGTATGTGTGAGTATGTGTGAGTGTGTGTGTGTGTATGTCTTAAGTGGTGTATCCCTGGAGCTGGAGTAAATGTGATTGTGAGCCATCTAACAAGGCTGGGATTTGACCCTGTCTGCAAAATATACCCTTAACCACTGAACTATCTCTCTAGCCTTTGCTTTATCAGATTTTTGTTTTGGGCTTGTTTTTTTGTTTTGTTTTGTTTGTTGGTTCCCCCCCCCCACCCCCCGTGGATTGAACCCAGGGCCCTATGCATGCTAGGCAAGTGCTGTACCATTGAGCTATCCCCACAGCCCTCTGCTTGGCTGATGTGTTGCATGGGCTCCAACATGACATCATAAGACAAATAGACGAGGAGCCCTACCTTCCTGCAAGTGTATTGGAAGCGATTTCTATAGACATTGGCCAGTTTTGAAAAATTAGCCCAGTTAGTGGTTTCATGACTTCAGGGTTGCAGTGGAAAGTGGTGAGAGGGGATGATGGGATGGAAAAAAATCCCCAAGGCTATTCTTGGTCTTCTTTTATTCCACTAAATGTAACAACTCATGGAGTCTCAGTGCAAGGCAGTGTGGGCGACCCTCCGCTTCTACATGTCACCCCACCTGAGGTACAAGAAAGGACCTGTGAGCTCATAAATGAGCTGAGTCTTACTCAGTAATCCTTTCTTCAGGTCCAGATCCAGGAATGTGAGAGGGAGTCCCATACTCTGGCAGCATACCTGTCCAGATTGACTAAAGGTCCTGGCATTAATCCAAGACCTTCCCTGTATTCTCATAGGTAGCTGTCCCCCTAGGAGAAGGCTGGTATTCGTGACCACTGGTGAGTGAGATCCTGGAAGGGAGGAATGGTGCAGGAGAACGGCAAACTCGGGAGCACTGCAAGTCAGGAGCACTACAAGCTATAAAAGCACTGCAAGCTATAGGAGCACTGCAAGCTCTGGAGCACTGCAAGCTTTGGAGCACTGGAAGCTTGGGAGCACTGCAAGTCAGGAGCACTGCAAGCTCAGGAGTACTGCAAGTCAGGAGCACTGCAAGGCAAGAGCATGGCAAGGCAGGAGCACTACACACTAGAGGAGCACTGAAAGCTAGAGGAGCACTGCAAGCTCAGGAACAGCAGACTCCCTCCCATCTCACTTCAAAATCAAAGCCATGGAAGTCCTTGTGGCATTTCACCATGGAGAAGATGCCTCCCCTCACTCCCTCCAAAATGACTTCCACCAATAATAAGTGAGTTCTTTTGTATCCACAACCCGGTAGATAATAAATCTCACTCCGAGGTATTAGAAATGTAAACTGACACTAAAGCTGGTCCCCATCCTCTAACACCTGGTGTAAAGAAAAGAACATTATCACATTATCCGGTTTGAACACCACAATTTACAGAGTGAAACACTGAAACTTTTATCAAAGTGGCCACTCCTGTTTTCTTTATTCCCTACAACACAGAGAAGTGTCCACCTTTGTGATGGCGAAACCAGCTGCGGCACATCCGCAAGCAGCCGCAGCACGCAGGTAATTTTAAAGTGCAGCTGGGTTTTCCCCTTCCCTTTGACCTGATATCCATAAGTAAAGACTTTAGGATGTGTAAAACCTTGAGTACTGACAGAGGGGCCCTCCTCCCCCAGAGCAAATGGCTGTCTTGAGTATGCTTGCTGGTACATTCCTCAGCCTCCTCTGGGGATCTCAAGGGCATCCCCAAAAATGTGACCTGGCTCTTTGAGCATAATTCTTCTCCATAAATCATCCTCCACCCCAGCTTCCTTGAGCTTCAGAGGACTCCTGCCATCTTTGTAGAAAGGTGTAACCCAGCATGGAAGGTGCAGATATAGAGACACAGTAACAAGCCTTCCTAGGATCCACTGGCAATGGAGGTATAACTGGCCACCTCATTAAATAAAATGCTGAGTTTGGCTTCTCTGCAAGCCTGGGAGAGGTAGTCTGAAAGCAGACACACCTAAAACTTCATGGTGCCCACATTTTTGCAAGAAACACTTTGGAACTGAGCTTAGTGATATCATTTCTGGGATGCTGGAGCCCGAGACAGGGTGGGACTCAGAAGCTAACGAGGGTCCCAGAGCCAACCTGAACTGAATGCTGTAGTGGGTTTGGTTACAGCTCTGGCCCATGTGAACTTGGAGCCTTCTGAGGGGACCTAGCTTCCCGGAGCCTGTTTCTTTTTCTGGAAATAATTAGAGTCACATTTCTCATCTCACCGGGTCACTGGGAGAATCGAGTGACACAGAGTGCGCACACAGACACTTCCTACACTCCAAGGTACTCTAAAAATAAAAGGTATTATTTTCTAATGAAGATGAATCTCAGTTCACAAACTCATTTTTACAGGGATGAATTTCTGTCCACGCTATATTGTCAACTTACCTTCTATTTCAAGCACTATCTAGGATTGCTGGGTTTAGCAAGTAACAGTAACAGGCACCTGGTGCAGAGCATCCTGTATTGTATTTGACAACTTCATCTCTCCATCCAGGCCACTAGGAATTTCTAGAAAGAATGACCCTCATTCTAAGACACAGTTCTAAGGACTTTAGCAATGTTAAATCTGCCACCAAGCATAGATGGAAAACAAATACAAATTAATTGTTCCAAATATGTTCCAGCCATAATTAAAATATTTTCTACTCTCATTTAACTATACCAGACATAGCAGTATCTCTTCCAAGGCTTTTTTTTTCCCCTACATTTATGCCCAATATCTTACTGAAAGTAAATGCTCAATTACTTTTTTTTAAGGTACAGTTTTAGGATTCTGCAATCAGTCAGCTGCAAAGCTGTCAACTATCTGATATTCCTTCAGGAGAGAGACCCACTGCCAGCAATCAAAGCTGGCCCACTGCTTGCTCCCTGCATGACTGTGGTCAGTCTGCTTCATTGTGGGATACTCTTCTCTGGAAGAGATGTCTGGATGGAGTTGGGGGGAGGGGGCTGGCCCAGAAAGTCCACCTGGGAAGGATCTGGAAGCTGCACACAATGCTTGTTCTTTGGCAAACAGGGGAGAGTGTTTGTAAACGGACTCCCCATTGTGACTTCTGGCATCATTTCCAAGTAATGACATCTTTTCGAGAGCCTTGCAGAGCTTGTCTGCTGGCTCTACCAAGTTACGATCACCCAGAGACACAGCTTCGTGGGATCTGGAAAGTGAATTAGCAGGTTGCTGCTCTCCAAAGGTGCAGAGTGTGTGTGTGTGTGTGTGTGTGTGTGTGTGTGTGTGTGTGTGTGTGTGTATGTGTGTGTATGGAGGGTGTGTGTATGTGTGCAGGGTGTGTTTGTGTGCTTGTGCATGTGTGTGCAGGGTATGTGTGTGCAGGGTATGTGCGTGCATGTGTGCGTGCATGTGTGTGTATGTGTGTGCAGGGTGTGTGCGTGTGCATGTGTTTGTGTGCAGGGTGTATGTGTGTATGCAGGGTGTGTATATGTGTGCAGGGTGTGTTCCTGTGCTTGTGCGTGTATGTGTGTGCGCGCGCACGCGTCCGTGTGAGGTGTTCATCTAGAAGAAAGGAAAACCATCTTGTCCCCTTGTACCTCTCTAGGACCTTTCACACTTGCTGTGTGTGATCTCTCTCTCTCTCCTAATTAACCTTTCTGCTTCTTTGTTAAAAGGGCGGTAATTTTTGCTCACGTTGGCATGCTGCCTTCAGTGTAGAAATGTCAAACTGTCTTGGTGCAATCCAGCTGCTTACCTACCAGCTGTGTGACCTCCCACCAGTTGCTTAATCTCTGAACTCTAGTTTCCTCATCCATTCAGTGCAGAATAACAGCATATAAATACATTCACCAAGAACTGGTCAGGGAAGTCACATGAGAAATACACGTTCAAGTGTTTCTGTAGCACCCAGCACCTACAGGCTTGGTGAACAAATTCCAAATACTGTTCCTGGAATAAAATGAGTTGAGGCCAAGGAAAGGCAGAAATCTGTCTCTTTTGAAAAAGAAGGCAGGCAGAGACTTCACGTGCTTAGTCCAATATAATTAGGGAGTCAGTCGTTAAGTTAGAGTTTATCTTCTAATAAAGAAACCCAGCCAGGATCTCAGTTCTAGTCCCTGACCCATCTGACTGAGCACAGTAGGTATTTCTCCAGCTTGTACCATGCACTGTTGCAGGCTCAGTTCACAGCCTCTTTCCTAAGCCTCAAAGCTTCCCTATAGAGCCCATGCAAGTATGCCCCATGCTTCAGACACTCCCCGGTGTGAACCGAGTTTTAAAGGCAAGGAGTGTAACTGCTTGTGTGTCTGTGTGTGCACACATCCACATGTTTGTACATATAAGGAAGGAGCACAGCGCCAAAGGCGATTTTCGGCTCTGACAGAATTCACGGAGAGGAGCTATATAGCAGCACTTGCTGCTTTGAGGAAGTCAAAGTTGTTAAGACTTTAACAGAGCTGATTTGGAAACATCAGTGAAGCACATGGTTCTGATAGTCACTCCAAAACTTGCACCTTGAGGCATACACGCACACCACACACACACACACACACACACACACACACACACACACACACGTGTCATGGAAACACATTCACACTCTCACATAGCCAGAGACACCCACACCAACACTGACTAATGCCACACTAGAGTCTATATTTGGGGCCCAAAGACTGTGTAATCAATAAAGCTGGTCGAAGGAGCAGTCTGTTATAGCTCATGAATCAGAAGGACACCGACAGTGAATCTTGATGACAGAATAGGAGGACACCCCAAAATTCGGAGATCTGGAGAATGCACAGGTGGCTGTTGGGGGTGGGGGCATAGCTACATGATATGACAGCGTGCCATGCCACATACATGTAGCCTCTGACTAACGATGTTCAAGAAGCTGAGGGGTAAGCTACAGTGTCCAGGATAAGGAGTTCTTAGGTGAGAGACATTCAGGTCCTGCCCCACAGGTCTCTCTGAAGGAACTTTAGACCAGAGGAACCAAGTGGACAAGGCAGGGTGCCCTCTTGTCAGGATTTAAAATCCTGTTTCTAATGGTAACCAATACATTGTTGTCAGTTCTCTGTGCTCAGAGAGGTAGGAATGAGTTGGGGGGGGGGGGAGGGAGAGAGGGAGGGAGGAAGAACAGGGAGGGAAGAGGAAAGAGAAAGGGAGGGAGGGAAGGGAAGGAGGGAGGGAGAGGGGGAAGGGAGAGAAAGGCTGACTTTAAATTTTAATTGGTCTGCAATGAAAGATTTAACTGTTTAAAAAACACACCGCTTTCAGTCCCAGAACACAGCTTATGTGCTGATTGGGGAGGTTGAGGGATAGTGAGGAGAGAAGTGGGGAGAGGCAGTTTCCTAATGGATCCCTCGGGGAGTTGTGCCATGGGGGCCCAGCTTGTAGGATTTCCAATGGGATGCAGGCCCTGCTCTTCAGTTGTCTCATCCTTCCAGTGGGAAAGTTAATCTTTGCCCTCCGTGCTGTAAAGATGATCCTGTAACTGAAGTAGATGGTTGGAGAGGAGAATGCCTTGGTTGAGAGCTTTCAGTTGCACAGCTTCAAAACATGGCTATTGAAGGTTCTGATGTAAGTGCCAGGGAGGATGGTTGTCACCTGTCAGTCTATCCTTTTCACATGTGGTAAGGCCCGGGTGAGCCCGGGTGGCGTGCTGTTGACCCTGTGGCTCTCCTAGGTTCAACACAGTGCCTAATATTGAATCGAACTTAATAAGTACTGGTCAAAGTTTCCTTGAGCATTTTCAGAAGATCTATAGCTCCTAAGCTCCCACAGCCCTGATGTGTTCTGTGAGCTGCCACTTGGTTGTAACACCAAACTTTAGCAGTGAGTCAGGCTGCACCTGAGCCCTTTGTATGTACTGCGTTCTCCCAAGCTCTGTCCACCCCTGCCTTTGCTGCCCTAGTGGCAAAGGTAGTGATGTTCTCCTGAGTCTTCCCTGCTTATAATTCACCCATGACTCTAAGTGAATGCTGGGAGCATGAAAATACAGCCAGCATGTGTTGAATGACTGAAGGAATGCTACAGTTCATCTTTTCTTTCATCCCAGTCACTGAGTTCAAGAATAGATGCAGGAATTATGGTGTGCACGACACCTGCCAATCACAGAAAATGGTGCTGAGCTGGGTTGCATGTAGTGTCTCCGTTCGTATTCCGTTGTGGCTGAGGTCATGGGGAAGATGCTATGGTGCTGGTGATAACGGTGAAGACAATGACCCTGACAACCTCAGTGGCTGTTATGTGCACTGTTACTCTCCATGTGTATCACCTTGAATCCTTCTGGGTGTTGTGAAGTGTAGACATTACATTGCATTCTCTATTTTATAGAAACAAGAGCAGAAGTTGTCTTAGTGCAGTATGACAGAGGGGTACAGACTAGGTTTGTGTGTGTGTGTGTGTGTGTGTGTGTGTGTGTGTGTGTGTGTGTTTGTATGGGGTATGCATATATACTGTACATGTGGAGTCCAATCCTTGGCATTGGCTGTTTTCTTTGTAAGTATTTATTTATTTTATGTTTATGATTACACTGCAGCTGCTGTCTTCAGACATACCAGAAAAGGGCATTGGATTCCACTGTAGATGGTTGTGAGCCACCATGTGGGTGCTGGGAATCCAACTCAGGACCTCTGGAAGAGCAGTCAGTGCCCCTAACAGCTGAGCCATCTCTCCAGCCCCAGCTGTTTTTCTTTATAACTCTCTCCATGACATTTTTTTTTTTTTACTTTACTTTACCTAGAGCTCACTGAATAAAAAATTACTTGTCCACCAAGCCATGGGGATCCCCTTCTCTACCCATTCAGCATCAAGACTACAGGCCCACGCTACTGTGCCTGGACTTTTCATGGGTGTTGGCCATCTGAACGCACGTTCTCATGCTCATGTGTCAGGCATTTTTACTGAGTCCTCTCTTCAGGCCCTAGATTATGTATTGTAAACAAGTATTGAATCCCCACCATTCTGGGGGCTGAGATGAAATCAGGAGACCAGTACAGTCAGGTCAGGTGAAGGTCTCCTTCTGGCCTCTAGACCAGCCTGTTGTCCCACTGTCTCTTACAGTTCTCTGGGCCCTTCTTATGGAGACATCACAAGCCCTCTTCCTGCCTGACCTCATCCAGTCACGGGAGATCTCGCCTGAAATTCCATCTCATTGGACATCGGGGTTTCGCCATCTGACTTCTGTTAGAAACACACACATTTGGTCCCTAGCTGAGGGGTGAACCTGTATGACCAAGGCTGCCTAGTGATGCTGTCATTGAGGTAGTGTTTGCCTCAGATCTATTTAACTGTCCCCTAACCCTTCTCTTACCTCAGTACTATGCTGGGGAGTGTCAGACCTAGCACTGAGGGAGGCCCAGGGGGTCCATAAACGCAGCCAAAGAGAAGCAAATTGTGGGGAGTCTATTATGGTTGATCTTAAAAGCCTCATAATGGCCTTATTTTCCCTTAGACTTTGAAAGCCAGTGATTTACCACATCTCCCTGCACAGAGAGATGGCCAGCCAGCTAGTCCTCCCTACCTGTGTCTGAGACACCCATTTGGGACCCAGCAGGGACGCAGGAAGGGGCGGGTCCTGTTCCTTTTACTTCTCTGAGACATGAAAATATGAAGAATATGAGCCTTTCGGGGTTTTGTTTTGTTTTTTCCAGGTGGGTTATGGGCTTTGAGCCAAAAATCCTTTCAATTAATTGACTGGGAACCAGCACCCATGAAGCAAATTAGAACCAGATAAGGAAGGAGGGCCGGGCCGCATCGCTCAGCAGGCGCGGAGGGAACCTTTCTTGGATTGTCCTGGTGATTTACCAGTGTTTTCCTAACGTGAGAATCAGTCAGCAGGGGCCTGGGTTTTTTATGAGGGAGGAACCTCTCCCAGACAGCTCTGTCCTCAGCAGCCCCTGTAAATCCCCACACCCCCATTTCCAGTGAGAACACTGCTCTCTCCAGAGTCACCGTGTCAAAGCCTGTTTAGTTGTTTTTTACTTATCAGCCCCAACCCCAACATTAGTTCATGCTTGGAATATGAAGCCATTCCATATTTATTCTTGTTATATCTGGCAGGGAGCCTTGAAAAAAATAAAAAGAGTCTCAAGATGGTGCTGTTCAGTGCTTATATCTTTATGGTCTCTTGAATTGATTTGACAGAGCAATCACAGGCACAAGTGAGCCCAACTCTTCCCCCAGCAGCAGGCTGGGAAGGACAGCTCACTTCTCCCAGTTCTGCTGTGTGTGTGTGTGTGTGTGTGTGTGTGTGTGTGTGTGTACATGCGCGCACACCTGCCTGCTTAGCCATTTTGGTCCATTCATAGTAGCCCTATAGAGTTCCCCAAAGGCCTGTATTGAGTGAGAATCTCAGAAAAAGACTCAGGGTGGCTGCAGAGCCAAGAGGAATGGCTTTCACCATAGAACATTCTAGAAAGCTGAGTGAGTCTGACTCCCGCCACAGAGGGCACCGAAGACTCCTATGGGACCTTGGTAAGTCTGCAGAGAGATTTGAAGAGATTTACCCAGTAACCTCTGACCTGCGTAGAAGCCAACGTTTATATCCTGTATGCTTCAGATAGATTAAAGAGTTTCAACAAAAGGTTTGTCGGCTTGGAACTATGTAAAAACTTGCATGTATGCAGACACACACGGTTCCCTGGAACAGGGTTTTAGAAAGTGAGCAGAGGGGTCTCTGGATCCCAGTAAGCTTAAGAACCCACCAACAGCTGGGCAGCGGTGGCACACGCCTTTAATTCCAGCACTTGGGAGGCAGAGGCAGGTGGATTTCTTAGTTCGAGGCCAGCCTGGTCTACAGAGTGAGTTCCAGGAAGCCAGGGCTACACAGAGAAACCCTGTCTCGAAAAAACAAAAAACAAAATAAAACAAAAAAGAACCCACCAACAAAGGCAGATTTCCAAGTGTAAGCCTGTCCCTGGAGGTCCGAGGCAACTCTAAGCGAGGCTGAGGCTAGCATCTCATTTTCTAGCCATGGCTGGTTTGGGTGTGGTTTAAGCCTTCGTATAAGTAGCGTTTTGTGCTTGTTATTTCACAGGTATTCAGGGGGAGGTTTACCCAAGCTTCTAGGAAAACTTAAGTCAGGATTTTGTGGGTAGGATGCCGTAGGTGAGTGGTACTGCAGGTCCTGTGCATGGATGACAGACAGAGTCCAGGGATGAGTAAAGAGGATACAGTTAGGGAAATGCCTGAACCAAGGGGAAAACACAAAGGATCTAAACCCCGACCTACTTTGCCCAGCTAATGTTTCTAAATGGGACCCGCAGTTCTTTGTCACGCCTTTCTCATGTCTTCTGTTGCCCGCTTAGCAGTCTCAGAACATCTGGCTCTCCTACACTAACACATGCAGTGGTTCCTGGGACCACACTCCTCATAGTTTCCAGGTCTATCTTCCACCTGACTTGAATCTCCCCCAATTCCTATTTCTAAAACTCCTCTCCCACTAGACCCTTCTCTCCAGTGTTCTCTGGAACTCCTCACGTACCCTGTTCAGCTCAGCCCCATTACTATTCCACAGCCTAACCCCTGGACCCTTGCTTCCTATTTCTCTTTAACACCAGTGCCTTCCCCACAGTCTAAAACTCTACTGTCTGCAGCTCCCACCCACGACTCCAGTCCCCAGAGCATTGCTGTATTGCTGCCTTGCAGTTCTGCGTGCCAGGGAAAGGGGAAGGAGGGGCACTTTTGGTTAATCACCACTTCATTTGGCACCGGTAAGCCGGGGCCCGAGAGAGGAGAGCTGCAGCCAGACGTCCAAAACTTCCCTTTTGGCTTGTTGAAACTGTTGACGAAATAAGATAAGTTTGGGATTAATCACTGGAAAACACATGAGATAAACTCCGGAATCCAGAGCCTTTAACTCCTTGGTCCTCGTCCCAGGGTAGGTTATCGAAACCAAGACTTGTCCATTTTTCACAGTTTATGGGGTTTATCTAGGACCTGTCATGAGATGCTGACAGGAACATGAAATTGGTCTGTGTCGAGTCCGTTTTGTTTCCAGTCCCACTCCACAGTAAACACCTAAGGAGAGAAAAAGACCAAAGCAGTTGATTTCTGAACCTCTCCATTACTTCGTATTTTTTTATCTAATCTGTTGGTGAGGCTGAACTTGAAAGATGGAGGCTTCTTTCTTCATTACAAGCAAAAAGAAACGTCTGTTTTAAGTGGTTGAGTTGGGAAAGGTGTCTACAGATAAATATGTGGCGATGGTTCAGGAAACTTACACTTTCTCAGGATAAGGCAGAGGAGACAGAGGTAGCAGAGGAGAGCCAGATGTGAACAGGTTTCTCCTGAAGGCTCATCTGAAATTCTCGCTCCCCTCCTCCAGTGGCTTTCTCAACATATAGTCATGAAAAAATCAGCCCAGCATTTGGAAAAATGCAGACGGAGCTTGAGATACCAACGCTTCCTTTTTTTTTTCAATTGAATGGGATTATTTACGTTCCTCTGACGTATCACAACTAACCTAACAAATGGGATGACAGAGTAATAAACTTCTTATCAGTGCAGAATTCCTTTTTAAAAAAGGTTTCCGAAGCAACTCAAGTGACAGATTGGCAGGAGACATTACTCAAGAGTGGTTTAGAGCCTAAAGCTCCAACATGAAATAAAGACTTGGCTTCGTGAGCAGTTTCTTGGGACTGCGACTACACAGGCTGTCTGTATTTATCGGGTTCTTGTATGCTCAGAGTGGTAACCACAGCTCTGTCTGTTCATGGCTGCTTGTACCTGGCAATTTCCAGCCATTCTTTTGTGAGCCCTGTGCCCCATGCACACTAGAGTTTGTCATGCTCAGCTCTGACTTCGAGTGCCACTGGGTTTTTGTTAACACGCTCACCTAAGTATCTGCTGCAGTGGTCTCCGTGACTCTTTCATCGTTTTTTCTCTTTGTACAAGTCTGAGTTGCAGGCAGAAGCATTTACATGAGAGGAGAACAGGCCAATTCTGCAATGGTCATAGGCAGAGCTTTTGCAGGTTTTGTGGGTTCTCGACTAATTTTCTGCAAAGTAAAGCCTAGCTGTGTTTCAGAATCCCCAGTTCTAGGACAGCCAGGCAGTACATCTCAAGTTTGACGCAGAAGTGGTATGATTACCCTTCAACTAGAGTCATGGTTCTCAGTGGAAGGATGCTCCTCTCTCCAGCTCCATTCCATCAAGGAGCCTCTGAGCTCAGCTCAGCTCTGATCCTGGTATGAATCCTCAGGCCCAACCTCCATGTACCACAATTGCGAGAACACGGGTGTTGACTGAAGGGAAGGGGCTGGCATTGTGCTACAGTCCTAAAGGTCATATCCAAAACTTAAAGGCCATTGACTGGAGTAGACATAGGGAATTCTGTGTCAGTGAGGTAGGTGGTCTTCCTGTCCCCCGGATTTCCTGAGAGTTCCCTAATCTTCATGGCTCAAGGAAAGTCTGTCTCACAGAAGGAAACTACAGCACCCACAGGATAGTGCTATAGAAACAGAAAGGGCCCCATGCTTTGTAGACCATGAGCTGGAGTCTGCTGTACACCATACTGCCTTCCCTGGTCAGACCACCCAGTTCACAAGGCACCTAAGACTTAACTTGCTTTTTCATCCCAGCCAAGGCCATCAAAACACTGGTATCCACGACCCTCAAAACCAAGAGCAGTCTTCCCATTACCCGTTCTGGGGTGTGGATGGAGTAACCTGATCACTGACCTGCACAGGGGAACATGAGCATGTACACTCGGCCATTGAAACACCCACTGGTGCACTGTTTGTTCATTAGGAGAATGTCTATTCGATGGATTTCGGGGGGTCAGAGTAGGGTGGAGTCCGTAGACATTCCTGAATCCAGCCTTTTGGAGAAAGCAAGCGGTAGTGTCATGAGGAATTTCTTCAACACTTCAGTAAAGGCTCTGTGGATATCTACACAGGCCTGGGGTCATTGGGGTTCATAGATTATTTCTCTTGCATAGGTTTGTGTTGTACACATCTAAGAAAGAGTACTTTATTGATCTATATTTCAATTGAAACTTTAGCCCATTTATCTCCTTTGACTTTCCCTTGTCCACTGGAAAAAGGAGTCATGTTAATGTCACCCTGCTGTGCAATGGGAAAGAATAGTTGCCCCTTAGATGTCCTCTGTTGACTGTAACCTAGAGAAATCATGCATCTGCTGAGAGGGGACAGCAGGTTGGGCTCCAGGAAAGCTGTGCTTGCCGACCTGGTGCCTTGTGTTTGTTCTTCCTGTCTGAAAAGACAAAGGCCTTCCTTTAAGAGAGAAGTCTCCTGGCAACAGAAGTCCCGTCATGTGTTCTTCTGTCCCAGCTGCTACCAGCCACCCTAAACTCCTGGGAATTTTGTGGCGCTTCTGCTCTGGGCCTAACCTGGGCTAGGTGCCGTTGTGTGCATTAATGGATTCAGTATGGGATGTTTGACAGCTGAACCTGGTATGGGTGGGAGGAGGATGGGGTAATTCCAGGTCAGTTAAAGGCAATGCAGAGCGTGGCTTGAAGCACAATCCTCTGTGTTCTGAAGCTCTGTGAGAGACGGGAGGCACAGATGTCCAGCTGCTGGCCTCATTAGAGTTGGGCTATGTATATAGAGACTGAAGGTGCCATCTTGCAGCTAGATTGCTAGGTATGCAATTAGAGCAGAGTTGGGACTGAGCGAGGGAAGCCACGGGTAAAGTTCCCGTGATCCAGTTTCATGGGAGCTGTCCTCTGAGAATGGGAGTCATTTATTTGCAAATGTGTCAAACGGATCCTCTCAGTTGAAGAGCTAGCTCTCTTGATGGTGAGGATTCTCAGCTTTCAGACAGTGCATCAGTGACATTTTCCTCCATCACCTAGTACAGTTCAAATCACTTTCCTTCATCCCTTCCTTAGTCATGGAATGCCCAGGGAAGACACATTCGGTTTTGTATGCATTGTGCAAATGGTGACTATGGTTTTACGATTAGAAGTAGATAGAGCATGTAAATGTATATTAAAATCGTGTAATTAATCACCTAATTTGATAGCAGAATTCAAATGACTTTGTGTCTATCCTGTTAGATAATCTAAGTTTCTAATTTTTCTTAGTGTTATTCCCCATGTGCTTGCGCGCGCGCACATGCACGCACGCACGCACTCACGCACACATGCACACAGCTCCTTTGTGCGTGGCTTTCTACTGTGAATACAAGAAACCTGTTTGCTTTTTCTTTTTTGAAAATTATCTCTTTTATTTTTGAGATTTATAATATAGTTGTCTCATTTCCCCCTTTCCTTTCCTCCCTGCAAGCCCACCCATATAACCATATATCTGTTAGCTATTTCACTGTAGGTTTGCTTGATGGCTCAGTGAAGATATGGAGAAATATATTTCCCCACAAAAATATAAGGCTAATTGATTGTTAACACCACTCTAAGATTATTGTCTTTAAACATTGGTACAATAGTTATGCACCCCCTTAATCCCAGCACTCAGGAGACAGGGGCAGATGGATCTCTGAGTCTGAGAACAGAGTGAAGTCTAGGACAACCAGGTTACAAAGAGATACCCTGTCCACACAGCCCCACCACACCAAGGCATTAAATAAGACAGCAAGTCCCTGCTTGATAATTGGAATTGCAGGTCAGACTGAATTCTGTCTACTATGCCAGTTTTAGGTTTTGGTTTTGTGCCTACAGTAAGGTGTCCCTTTTAAATTGGGCACAGAGCTGTTGGTGTAGCTCAGTAGTAGAGAGAGAGACCTTAGGTTTGATCCCTATCACCACAAAACAATAGTAGCAACAACCTTCCCCAGTATGTTGTAAATTAGGCACAAGAAAAGATTAATAACTACTTAAATATAAAATAACTACAGAAACATATTATGGTAAAAATCATACAAGCGGGATCTCTCCTTGTCATAATCTCCTGTTCTATATAAAGGAAGTATTAATGCAGAGATTGCTACATAAAGGTTCCTTGGCCTTAGCGCTATGATGATGTGGCAGCTAATCTTACATTCAAGAAGGCTACTAAAGCATATATCACATAGCATATACAGTCTGGATACACTGAACCAAGAGATTGGCACCCTGGATGTGACAAAGCAGGATGGTGCAAGATTTTACTGTGCTAGTGAAGGGAGAATGCAATTTAAAACTTAAAATGTTGTCTTTCTAAAACTTCATATTTAATATTTTCAGTCAGCGGTCGATGGCAGACAACTGAAACTGTAAAAAAGTAAGTCTGTGGATTAAGACAGACTATTGAACTGGCGAACTAGAATACTTGACACAGGTGAGAGTTTAAACGACATTAGGTTTCATCACAGTCGTCCTTCGGAACCCTTGGGAGGGTGGTTCCAAGATTTCCCATAGATACTAAAGATTACCAGTGCTTGTATAAAATAGCATAGTATTTGCAACTAACCTATTCATGGCTTCCCATATATTTCAGATCCTCTCTAGATGATATAGAATACCAGACACAACATACGTGCATACAAGCAGTTGTTAAATTGTCTGTCAAAAAAATAGTCAGTCACATTCTTTCTTTGAAGACTTCCCATCCAGTTCATGAATTGCATGGTCAGGTCTGCATCTCACAGCTATAGAGAGCCAACTGTGTGCAAGCAGTAGTCTAACTACCTTTGAGTCTCAGTGTCTCCCCCAGCCCTCCACATCGGCTAGCATTGTCTCCTCCCCCAACGCCAGGGGTCCCATTTACTGTTTGTTCTTCAGAGTCGTGAGTCTTGCAATTCATGGATTCCAGAGTCTTTCCAGAGATGCCCAACCTGACACTCTCGTGCTTCTGGGACAAAGATATTTACAAGTTACCTGCTAAGTCCTTTTCTTGCCCACCATTTCTTCCCAAAGTTATATAGCCTGATCTATCACAGCCTGTCTCCTAGTTTCCAGTTTCTCCTCTGCATCCTCCCCAACCTCTGGGTGACCTATAATTCTAACCAACTCTAGAAACTACCAGTTGGTTGCTGCTAGAAACTAATACGCTGTAGGTGATCCCAGTAGCATTTACTTTTTGATGATGTAACACCTCGAGAAATCCAGGGACTTGACCAGAAGAATGGGAGAAAGGAGGGAATGCGCCTGTGGTTCTTTATTGTTGACTTAGTAAACAGCTGCCTACGAACAAGGTGAAAGATTTCTGAGTGGGTGTCACTTTCCCCCCTTGCTTTTGCTGTCTACCTTTCATGGTTAAGTCAGGATACTTTAACTGATTACTTAGAGAATGCATGGGCAAACAAGGCCCCTTTTCACACATCCTGATGAGGATGTCACTCACAGGAGAGTAAAGGGCCTTCAGCAGAGCCCACAAGGAGAGACTGGCCTCCAGGCATTTTGCATCCTGACTTTCAGTAACCCGGATGCTCATATGGGGTCTCTCAAAAGCAAATCTGTGATCCTCCAGGATGAGCCCTTTTTCAGGATCTGCTGAAGGAAGGACAGATGTATCAGAGGTGCTCTGTACATCCTAGGAGTTCAGAGCAAGAGACAGAGCCCCAGGTGGACACCTTTAGGACAACTTATCAGTGACTCAGGCAGAGAGCCTGACCACTCTACTCTTGGTGGCCGGTGTTTTGGTGTCTTAGATAGGATAAAAAAAAAAAAAGATGTGGTCTCAGTTTGAGAGGCAAGATAAATAAATCTCTAACCGTCACACTCAAGCTCAGAATGAACACCCTAGAACTGTTTTTATCTCGGGCCTAAGAGAGCTGGCCAAGGATGTTTCCCAGCCCTCAAACACCCACTTACCAAGCCCAGAGCTGTCTCGTGTCACCTTTCAATAAAGTCAGGTCTTTGAAGCTCTGGCCCGACTTTAGGGTCAAGGCTCTGCTTGAAAAGAACCTTGGCTGGTAACCACTGGCATTTTCTGTACAAAAGGCCTGAACACAAAAATACCCGTGTCTCTTCCTTGTTCAATAACCCTGGGAGGCAGAGACCACAAAATGTGTTTTTAAGGGTTAGCAGTTTACTATGGCAGTATTTCCCAAACCATATCCTTAACACTGACATTCCACAGAAAAGGCCAGGGACTGAGCCGGAGGTGGGGGCAGCAGGAAAATGGGATGTACAGACAACAGACTCCTCTTCATCCCACCACTACCACCGCCACCATCGAAAGCTTCTGCTCGCTTGTTGATGGCGCTGTGGGTCTGCGTAGTTCTTTGTTTTACAAAAGGTTTCATCACCCCCACCATGAGTTTGAAGGCCATGGGTTGGTTTTGTGGCTCAAGCCTCATGATTCAAGCTATAATTATATTTACAGGGAAAAATAAATAAAAACCTATTTGCCAATTCAGCTAATCAGCCCTTGCATAAAAGCAAAAATGAACCTCAGGAGAATTCCACAGGAATCTGCATCATAACACCCCCACACACACACACACACTTCAGATGCAGCTGACTCTGTCCCCCAGTCCCCCTACTCAGTGCACACCGTGCCTAACACTGCACATGAGGCCAGTCCCCTGTCTCTCTGACCGGAGGAGGAAGACATGCAGAAATGTACGGTGTGTGTGTGTGTGTGTGTGTGTGTGTGTGTTCTGTAAGAAGCAACTTCTCAACCAGAGCATAGTGGCCCAGGAAGTGGGTAATGAGACAACCCAGTAGCAAATGCATTGGCTTGGAACCAAAGGGTAAAATGCATGTTTTCAGGAAATTCTTTCTTTAAAAGCCTAAAGGAGGCTCTACTTGCATCTGGAATTCTTATATTGCTATTTACCTTGCTTTAGTGGTAGGATGATGATGATAGTGATGGTGGTGGTGGTGGTGGTGGTGGTGGTGGTGGTGGTGGTGGTGATGATAACACTAATAGTAGAATGTTTGACAAGCCAGAGGGCCTCTCAGGCCCTGGAAGTCTAAAGTGTGCCTCTGCCCCACCCATACCCCTAGCCCTCAGGTTCCTGGGTCAGACACTGATGGAAAATGACAGCTCAGTGTCACCAGGGCAGTGTGCAGGTTAGAGAATGGCCACTTTCATGGTTAGGAACAAGCAGAGGTATCAACTCTAAGAAAGGGGCTTTCTCTATAGGTCGCTGAGCGGCCCCTGAAAACTGAGAAGGATTTTCATGAGACCCAAGTAAGGCCCAGAGAGATGGTTAGACCTTTTTCTGCTTTTCTAAGAAAGGTCTCAGTTCACCCCATTTGCCAGGACCCAGCTGCTAGGAAAGGATGGTCAAAGTGAGCTGCTGGTCTCTGCAACCCAACATGGGTTCCTGGAGGGCTAGAATGGGCACAGCCACCTGGGGCAGGGAGCACTGTCCCTTGGTGGCCAGGCCTTGGTGGTGACTCCCTGTGTGAGAGAAAGCCCATGAAGGACTCCCCCACCACCACCACCACCACCACATCTGGCTCTTGAGCCTGGTGCCCTTAGCGCTAAGATGGGGATATGACTAGCATCTGTTCTGTAGTGGCCTTTATGAAACCTATGGTTTAGTCTGTAGTCACCACTCACAGACATGCCAGCTATTTTTGTTTATACAGTATTCTTGTTGGGAAGCAACTCTACCCTACCTAAGAGTTTCTTCCTGCAGCAACTGGTAGCTGTGTGGTGCTGGGTAAGTTCCTTAACTTCCCTTCTCACAGAATGAAGAGGTAGCAGCAGGAGGAGGGAGGGGATGTAAATATGAGCTTAGCCAGGGGCACCCTCAGCAGTCACTCCGTGTGGGAAAGATGCCTCTGTGGACTTAGTTCTAATGCATTCTGCTGGGAGAAGCCATCTTGGCCTCCGATCTTCCTTCCCTAAGGCCTCCTCAAAATGTGTCTCCACAGGCTGGTTTGGAGGTCAGCCGAGAGACATCAGTATTGACCCACCTGACAGGGCCAGGGCGTCTCCAGTCCTCTCTCTGCATCTCCTTTCCTCTTCCTTGGAGTGATTGGAGTGACAGTGTTTTAACTCTTGGGTAGATGGAGAAGTTAGATGAGAATTGCCACCTTCCTCCTTTTAGTGTCCCAAGGAGAGAAACACAAGTGTGACAAGCCCCACCAGACACTCATTGGGAGCCTCTCTGCCATCCGTCTTCCCAGTGGGTCACTGCTCCTGAGTTGTCAGGAACATCTGATTTAAAGTTTTAGTTCTGGTCATGTAACCAGAGTTGATAAGGCAAAAACGGAGGCTCTGTCAGGTTAGGCTCAGCCGTCCAACCTCCATACGACTGAAGGCAGGAGTAATGGTGAAAGTGGGGAAATCAAGTCATTGAGGCCATGATGAGAAGAGGAACAGATAAAGGGACCCAAGTCTGTTCTCAGAACACTGCAATGAGCTGCAAGTAGAAGAACCTGGGCACGGATCAAAAGGTATGCATAATTAAGCAGGCCTGACCAAGATAGCTGCCTGTAGTCACAGTTCTTGGTTCCAGGGATCTTTTGTCATGGTTTGACGGGCTCCATCTGGATTCTACATGATCCTTTCTGCTAGTGTGGTCTCACCATCCTGAGTGACTTCATGGTGGAGTATCTGTCCTCCAAGGGTCTTCTGTTCTGGGACTCTGAGGTGACTCAAGAGAAAAAGTGAAAAACCTGTCACTTCAGCCAAAGGAGACAGATGGACACAAAATGGAGGCACATATGTCAGATTTTCACTTTGCCTTTAGTTACCTTCTGGGACCAAGTGAGAAGCTGATGCTTTTGGGGAAAGGGAAAAACAAACAAACAAACAAACAAACAAACAAAACTAACAAATTCCCAACTCCAAAGGACCAGTTTTAAACCCATTAGTAAAATTATCGCCAACTTTCCAAACCACCTACTTTCCAAAACCACCAGGGCTACAGGTGGTTTTGGAAAGTAGTTTGGTGAAGAATGAAGACCTCAGGCAGGAAGGACTTCCTAGAACTGAGCCATCGAGAACAAACCAGAAAGTATCTAGCATAAAAATGAAAGCTTTCCATAAACATTTTTTAACTTGGTGCTGGACACTTTTGCCCTGTCCCACATGCAGCCTCTTGTCCTGTCTCTCGGTTGCCAGAAGGAGTAGAGAAGAAGAGACTGTGACCCAGATGTTCCCCAAGGTCACGGGACAAACATCCTGATGCACTCAGATTGAAAACCCGGCCCATGGGATTTGGTCTGCTGGTCTGTGGTCAGCTCATCAGCCAAGATCGGCCCCATTCCCCATCCTTAGCAGAAATGAGTCGAGACTCCTCCAGCTTGGTGTGACAACAGAGCACTCATGAGAACCCTTAAAGAGTCAAAGAGGTGGCCACAGGGAAGGGTCTGCAGTGTAGACTTACATTTCCCCGGCTACTCACCTTAGCCTCTTGTGACTCTATGCGTTAGCTATGCACTTATTCCTAGGAGTACTGGGTGAAACAGGTCTCAGAGCACACCCCACCTGACCTCTCATGTCTTATAAAAAGGGAACTTGAGCTTGGGGCAGGTGCAGGATTTATTGAAGGTCCAGCTCTGGTGTCTGGCGGCCTTAGGATCAGACTCTAACTCTCACTGGCTGGCTTTCAGCCTAGTATCTCCCATTTTTCTGTAGCCCCGGGGACAGGAACTGTGCTCTCCTCTTCTGTATATACTTCGCTCACAATACTTTAAACCCAGACGGAGTATCCCTTGTGCAGAATGCTTGAGACCGGTGTAGGTTGGGGTTTGTACTGGGGGCAGATTTTGGAATCTTTGCCTATACATAATGAGATGTTTTGGGTCAGGGCCTAAGTCTATATAGATATAATTCATTTCTGCTTTATATATACAGACCGAAGGAATTTTGATAGTATTTTAGTGCACCTGCATTTTGACCCCAGCCCATCACAGGAACTCTGATGTGGATATTTCCACTATGGCATCACACCAGCACTCGGTGCAGCTCAGATTGGGAGATTTCACCTGAGTTTAGGAGGCTGAGGCTGAAGTGAAGGTCTGCTTGTCCTCTCCTTTCTTCTTCTCATGTTAGCCTAGCTTGGTTAGGATGCTGTGCCTCTACACAGAATGCCTGTAACCAGAGCAGAAGCAGAAGGTTAGCCGAGAATTGTCACCCTTCACTGTCCCCTTGTCCTCTCTCATTACAAGTGCACACAGCCCCCTGAAGACTCACTGGAAAGCCCTTGTCCCTGTCCTTCCAGCCGTTTGCTGCTCCCAAGTTTGTAATTCTGTCTGGTTCAAGAATGACTTGGGCCGGTTCCTTCCTCTCACAGTTATTTTTACTCCCTGTGGAGTTTGTTTTGGAAAGCCAGTTTTTTAAAAAGTTTTCCTCGCTAACAAGAGTTTTGTAAGATTTTTTTTTTTTTAAGACCAAAACCAACAACAACAAAAGACCATTTCTTAAAGATACATACTTAGGTTATTCATTCATGCCTGGATTTGCCTGCTCTCCCTGGCTTTGTCAAAGGGCCATTCTTTCTCTGTGTTTTCCAAAGCTTTCCTGTTTTCAGAGGAGCTTTCTAATAAAACCCCTGAATGCCCGCGGTGTGTGTCTCCGTCTCCCTCCGCAGCCTCCTGGGCTCAGGGCCTTGGAGATGTAAATGGCCATTCCTTTTGGCTAGCAGCAGTTTGCTCCAGCAGGATTTGTTCACAGAAAGGTTTGCTAAAGTGAACTGTTGAGGGCCGGCAGCTGGAAGTTGGAGGTGGGGAGAGCATTAGGTAGGGTCGTTCTCTAGGAAACCCGTTCCCGGAAGGCATCCCTGGCTCCACTTGATTCTCACTGGTCCTAAAGATATCCCAGATGATTGTCATCTGGCCTGGCAACAGGGTACTTCTTGTGTAGCTTTCTGTCCAAAGTGCCCTCATCTAGACAGCGTGCGGATTGCAGAGTACCTTAACTGCATCTGTAAATCGTAGGCTGAAAGTTTGCTTCAAGTGAGATTTTCTGCCTCCTCACAGACTGCTCTGGGTCACTGTGTTCCCGGAACCCCTTTGCGGTAACGTCTAGAAACCCAAGACACTCCCCTTCTTCTTCTTCTTCTGTGTCTAGGAGATAGAGAGACCTGGGGAAGAGCTGAGGATGGGACACAAAGTTCTAGATCTTTCCCCAACAACCCAGTGTGATAGACAAGCTTATTCTGTTCACCTCATCCTTTGAAATCAGAATGTTGTCTGTGATCCTTTCCAACGTAGAGAATTTATGGGGCTGTTGTGTGCCTGTGTCGTTGAGAAAGGAAGATCCACACACCAAGTTTAGCGAAGCACAGCAGCAATGTCCTAAGGCCCAAGGATTCATGTTTGCCTAGGCCTGGAAGATTTTCCAGGACACAGGGATTTTTCATCCCCAGTAAAGTTCTAGACAAAATGGTCGCTTTAGAGACATCAGCCTTCCTGACACCTTCACGTGGGTGCCATACCCAGTGGGATTCCTGCTAGAGTCTGACTGTTGGGATAACTATTCCAGTAAGAGGGGTAAATATAAACCATGTTTGTCAAAAGATAATACCTTGAAGCCCTGAACTGATTCATTCTGCTTCTGCTTAACATGTGTAGGTAGGAAACTCCCAGGAATGGAATCAGGAGCCTGTAGAAAAGAATTAATAATCCCCCACAATCACCACCAAAATAGTAAAATTAAAAATAAGTATCTGGAGAATATATATATATATATATATATATATATATATATATATGCAAGTCACTTTAAGTCACTTTTACTTATCTCTAGTCTGCATTCCAGAAGCCTTCTCTGTCATGGATAGGCTGCCACCATGTGGCCATAAGCAGGCATGTGGGAAAGTGAAGGAAAGCACAGAGATGGGAATCGCCTCAGGCAACAATCAATAGGGCAGGCAGTGAGCTCAGTGCTTGTGCAAAGACTCAATTATGTCGTCCAGGGCCTGGCTTCCTCTGTGGACCAGGTTAATGCTCCTCTACTTGCCGCACCCCTCCAGCCCTAAACATTATGATCACCACAACGCTCGCACCTAAGGAAGCCGAGACTGAGGACTCTTGTCACAATGACCTGGCACAGAGCCAGATCTCAAACCTGAGCTGGTTGGCCCTAAAGCCCTTGGCCTCCACTCCAGGGATACTGGAGGGGAAACAAAACAAACAGAAAAAGGGGGAGTGGGATGGTCTATTCTGGAAAAATTAAGCCTGACTAATTTAAAAGATGGATGAGTGCATCAAGGGAGACTCCAGAATCCAATGTGTGGAACCCAGAGCAGAGAAGGAAAAATGGGATCCTTCTGCAGAAGTAAAGATGAAGGGAGGAGACAAGTTAGGAAGTACCCAGTGAGGTCTGAGTAGGAACCCGAAACCAACTAGGAACTGGAGGGTTAGTGGCCAGTGGACAGTGTCCTCAAAGTCTTCACATCGCAGACAGTGTCTTCTATAAACAGTGAGTACCAGTGTGGCTGTTGACTTAACTCTCGTGAAGCGTTTGATCCACTTGTGATCCATTGGAAGCCCTGTGACCTCTGTGATCTGATGACCCCATTACATTTAGGAGGAAACAGCCGAAGAGAGTGGCTGCCTTAACAAAAAAGGGACCCACAGCTTGAACCCGTGTCTTTTTGACCACCCCATGCTCCCTGCTGAAGAGAAATAGAGTTGCTTTGGTGGGAAGAGCTTTACTCAAAGTCTGTCAGCAAGAATAAGGAAAGGTGTTCGAAGTTGGAGCAGCTCAAGTACACAGGAGGCGAGGGCCTCAGTGTTGGTGATCTGGCTGGTATGTGTGTTGAAAGACTTCTCCTCGTGACATGGATGATGCCATTGGTGGGAAATTCCAAATCCTGGCTTCACAGGCAGAAACCTGAGGATAACGGGTTCAAGGCTTGCCTTTGATATAGAGTGAATTCAAGGTCAACGTGGACAACTTAGCGAGACCCTTTCTCAAAAATAAAAAGGGGAATGAGGTCTAGTTAACTAGTAGGGTACTCAGCTAGTATCCGCGTGAGGCCCTAAACTCTCCCCACTGTCTTGGAAAACAACAGGAACAGAGGAAAGAGGGAGGAACTGGAAAGGCAGCTCAGTGGTTAGGAACATTTGTTGTTCTTTCAGAAGACACAGGTTCACCTCCCAGCAGTCACATGGTGGCTAAGCCACCCATAACTCTAGTTCTAGGGGGTCAGATGCCCTCTTCTGACCCTTAGGGCAGCAGGCACACATATGGTACACATATATATGTGTAGGGAAAGCACATATACATAATTATATACATAAAATAGAGTAGATATCTAAGAGAGAGAGAGAGAGGTTTTTCCCCCTGCCACCTGTGAGGTCTGAGAGCTGCCTTTTCATCTCCATGGTGAGAAGGGCATGGACTTAAATGGACTTAAGAGGAGCAACCATAGCAGCCCAGGTATTCGCTTGCCCTTATTCCAGTAGGGGATCCTTCTGGAATTGCCATCCTCAGGCAGGTCAGTTCTCTCTCACCCCCAGTTTCCTTACCTGGCACATGGAGTTTGTGCATTTGTTTTTCCTCTTGTTGCACAGTATAAACTTGAACAGTGTGGTGTCTAGGACCCCCAAGGGTACATTGGGAGAATCTTAAGAAAACAAGGATGCTGTGAATAGGTTTCCAGTGATCGTCGGAACCGAGTGTATATCTTTTGAAAAGATTCCTTGTCCACATCTCAAGTGAAAATTATTAAAGTCACGTGTTGTTCAGAAGGCTTCACACCAGCAGTCCTCTGTCAGCGGCTTTGCTTTCTATGGATCTAGTACCATAGTGCCAACAGAGAGAGCACACAGTACAATATTGTATTTTGGGACCAGGGAGAGAACATATCCACACAAATTTTTATACAGTATTCTGTTATAAATGTGCTTTTTATTGCTGTTGTTAATTTCCTACTATGTTTAGTTTATGAATCAAACTTTATCCTAGGTGAGTGTATAGAGGTAAAGCAGTCCAGATAGGGTTAAGTAGTACCCATGGTTTCAGATATTTTCGAGCAGAGTCCTCATGGATAAAGGGGGTACTTCTGTGTGTGGTTGGATATCTTTGAGGTGCTAAGTTCCAGAAGAAAAATTCAAATTGACTTTGAAGACAGATGTTTGACTTAAGTGTCTGAAAAGCCTGATGCCAGCTAGTCAGGTGGTAAGGCATGATTGACTTAGAACATCCAATGCCCACTTTTCTGGTCTCCCATTATACACTGGCTGTCCCTACACTGGCAAGATGGCCATCACAGCCCAGCAACCCCATTCCCCATGAACCTCTTTGTTTCCTCATCCTTGTAGACACAGTCCCTTCCGTTACATATGGTGATCATGTGACAGAGAATAAGAAGTTCTGATTGGCCATGCTCAAGACTATCATGCTTCTCTGACATATGCATAGGAACTGAAATTAGATAGACACAGTTCTGTAAACCATAAAAGTCAGAGAAAAAACACAAAACAAAAACAAACTAACAAACAACAAAGCAGCCAGTGGCAAAACAAGTAACCAACCAGCAGTCAGTTAGCCACCAGGAACTCCTTCCTCTCCTGTCTGTCACCACCAGAAACACTGTCTCTGCCTCAAGCTTGCTGCTCCTAGGATTGCAGGGTGACAGTTGAGAGATGGCAGATTATCTGATCCCTTTGTACTTCCTAAGACATTGTAAAGTGGAGAAAACGGACAGAAAGACAGACGCTGGGAGTCAGGATGGCAACTTTCTGGCTCAGCTCGGGGGACAGCCATGAAATGAATTGGGTCCTCACTCCAAGAAAGGCTGTTGATAAAGTTCAAGGCAACCTTACCTCCAGCTTCAGTCTGCGGCCAAGCAAGGAATTCCCCTGCAAGTGCAGAAGCAGGGTAGCAACAGGGTAGCAGTACGCACTTAGGTGACATCATACTCTGAAATCACTTGGATGTTGCAGCGCTACTCTCCTGCTTTCTTGCTGCTTTCCTCTTTATCCTCCTCTGTGTGTGATATTTCTAACCCATTTCTGGATTTAATTATTGAAATCACTAGTCAACAATACAGAATTGGAAGGGTCTTACTGAGGACCTGGGGACTCAGAGTAGGGATTGACAGCTGTGCTGGACAGTTTGTGTCAACTTGACACAGGAGTCATCTGAGAGGAGGAAACCTCCATTGAGACAATGCCTCCATAAGATCAGGCTGTAGGCAAGTCTGTAGGGCATTTTCTTAATTAGGGATTGATAGTGGAGGGCCCAGCCCATTGTGTATGGTGCCATTCCTAGGCTGGAGGTCCTAGGTTCTGTAAGAGAACAGGCTGAGCAAGCCCTCCGTGGCCTCTGCATCAGCTCCTGCCTCTAGGGTTCTTCCCTGCTTGAATTCCTGTTCTGACTTTTTCCCATGATGTACAGTGGTGGAAGCATAAGGCAAATAAACTCTTTTCTCCCCGATTTGCTTTGGTCATGGATAGTAACCCTAAGACAACAGCAGAGGAATAATCAACCCAGAATCGGTAAGTCCACTTAAACTTGGGGTGCTGGTTTATTATGTGTAAATTCCTCCCCTCCTCCCTTGAAAATACAAATGTTTTTCAGAGTTACCCTGAGCTCCTCCCAGCAAGAAGTGATTAGGTCCCACAGCTCACCAGAGACACCAGGCTTTCCCATCTGCTGTGCCCCGACACAATAAGATTGACGTCCCCAAACACCATGGTGGTCCATGGTGATAAAGGTTAAGAGACAAAAGTCGGCCAAGGGAGGGAAAGTATTGTCAGAAAGCATGCCAGGTGACTTAATTGAATTTAAGCAATTCCAAGGGGGTGACTGGTTCTCATTTAGGAAATGTAGATTGCGTAGCTAGTTCCCTTGTTAAGGAGAGACTTGCAATTTGAGGAGCTCGGCATGAGGCACTGGCAAGCCAGTCTGTCTCGCAGTGCACTCACAGTCTCTGCTCACAGGAGCCGGCTCTGTGTTCACTAAGAGTCGCCTGCCTCCCTTTCCCCACAGACTTCCTTTACACTTCTATGGCTATTCTTAATTTTATCATATTCCGTTCCAAAGTCAAGTAATATTCTGCTCTGTTAAAAGTGCATTTTGCAATGTCTGTCCTTGCTGTTCTGGTACTTTCCCTGTCAACTTCTCCATTTCCTTTTTTTTTTTTTTTTTTTTTTTTTGACTTTTTTTGACTTATTTCTTAATTTCCTTCTTGGCCTTCTTTTAAAAACAGTTTTGTGTGTGTGTGTGTGTGTGTGTGTGTGTGTGTGTGTGTGTGTGTGTGTCTGTGTGTGTGTGTGTGTGTGCATGTGTGGGTGTGTGTGTGTCTGTGTGTGTCTGTGTGTGTGTGTGTGTCTGTGTGTGTCTGTGTGTGTGTGTGCCTGTGCATGTGCACATACATGCATGTAAGTACTCGAGGAAGCCAGAAGAAAGCATTGGGTCCCCTTGAGTTGTAATTACAGATAGTTATGAACAACCCAATGTAGATGCTGGGAACTGGAGTCCAGTGTTGTGGAAGAGCAGCATGTGCTGTTAACTGTTGAGCTGTCTCTCCAGGTTGACTGTCCCAACCACCATGGTGGTCCATGGCAATAAAGGTTACAAGGCAAAGTCAGCCAAGAGAGGCAAAGTATTGTCAGTTACTAATAAAGTAGTAGTAACTACTAATGTAGTTTCAATTCAATTCTAATGTAAGGAATTTGGTTCTTTTGAAAAAGGAAAGAGTTGTCATGATTTGTTGTTGTTGTTGTTGTTCCTACATCATACACTTCAAAACACTTCTTGGAAATAGTTGAAACCTTAAGCAAATAACTACAGCAGCAGACCTTTACGGTATTCCCAGCATGTAAATGCTTCATAATTTCATTTCCGCTCTGATTCCTGAACTTGCGTTCCATTTTGCAGGTAGAAAAGCAGGGTCGTAGAGTGTGCAGATCTATAGGTTTGCTCATAGCTAAAAGATGGTGGGGCAAGGACTGGGTCACTGGTGTTTGCCTCTCTCCACCACCCTGAGCCACATCCCCCAATGGATCAGAGAATCCAGACCTCAGCATCCCATGAAGGACTCAGGGCATTTCTTATGAAGGAGATATTTTCTAATTCTCAAGAAGGGGATGGCAGGGATTAGGTGGAGAAAACTGTGGCAATGGCTGACTCTTGATTTATGGGAGAAGATAAATTGGCACCAGACAGGGAAATCCCTGGCTTTAGGTAATCTGGGGGAGGTCTGTGTGATCTCGGAAAGCCAGAGCATTTATTGGACAGATAGTGTTTTGATGCCATTCTCTGGAGACAGCGTGCATCTGAAAGTTGAGACGGACCCTTTGACTTTCAAATGCATCTCCAACGAGAATGGCAAGGTGGCTTGAGACTGGACCGTCCACTCACCTAAGTCTGCAGGTCAGCAGAGGGACCACCTCTCGCCCTTCAGGTTTGATTGTTCTGCGATTTACATAACAAGAGTGGAAATGAACAATATCTTTTCTCAGAAGGAACGAGTGTGGTCCTACATTTGCCCCCCCCCCCCCGCCCCGCCTCATGTTTATACAAAGTTTCTTCTAGCAGAGATTGTTTGAAATAAGATCTGGATGTGGGTGGGTACGGTTACAGAGGCCAAGAAGCTGTGTACATGACAAAGTGTGAAGGTACACTGAGGATAATTACTGTGTTTGACGTGATGCATAGAGTTACATATTAAACATTAGAGCTCAGAGTTCCTTGACATAAAATAATGAGATGAAAGCCCTATGTCCTTTCAGTCCATTGACCTCCTCTTTGCTTAGTCCAGATAGAGGCTTAGCAGGCATGGATGATCTTCTAAAGAACTGGTCAACTGAACCTTCAGTCCAAGGCAAAGCTAAACCCCAGCTAGCTCCATTAGGATTAAGTATGTTTGAATGCTTCACAAGTCATCAGAGTAGATAGCCAGTTGGGGCTCCTCCTCTTCCTCCTCCTCTTCATCTCCTAAGTGTTTGGGCTTTGTTTTGGTTTTGTTTTGAGGGTTGTTTTGTTTTGTTTTGTTTTTGACACAGGGTTTCTCTGTGCAGCCCTGGCTGTCCTGGAACTCACTCTGCAGACCAGGCTGTCCTCAAACTCAGAGATCTGCCTGCCTCTGTCTCCCCAGTACTGCAGATTAAATGAATGAGCCACCACCGCTTGCCGTAACTGTATTTTTTTAACATACATAAAATGGTATATATTTGTAAAGTGCCATCTAATGTTCAACACATGTCCATTGTATTACGCAGGAAAGCGGTATGAAGTTCACATCAGGGTTAAACATACACTCAGTCTCTTGCCATTTCCTTATGGTGAAAACACCGAGACTCCTTTCTGCTATTTTAAGATGTATGTACAGTGTGTAACTGTTATCAAAGTCTTCTTAAAATGCCCCGCCAACAGATGATAGACATTTATAAGATACAATAAAGTAGCTTTGGAAAAATGAAATGAAGTCACACACAATAGAGACACAGTTTTTTTTTTTAAATTAGAGTCAACAGGCATAAAATTGTATTTCAAAAGTATCAGAATGTACCTGATTAGACAAAAGGAAAAGAATTACAGACTCATGCATGTGGGTCATGGGAAGGATATGTATAGGTGATTAATATTATGTTAGGGATGTTGTGTTGTCAAATTATGATAGAAATTTCTAGATCACTTACTTTTGTTGTATGTTTATGTCCTCAAGGGACTGACCAGTAACCCACATTTCATGGAATGGTGGTGACTGCCACTCAAGAGCTAAGGGGCCTCAGTCTGTGCTCCAGCCTTCAGGGCCCTTAAATACCCAGAGCCCTAGAAGCTGGAGAAGCAGATGTCTTTGACACAATAAGCCGGAGCCCTAAGAATAATATGCCTGACATTGATTCAAACCATTTATCAGAGGAGTATGAGAACAGATGAGGTATTTCAGAATTCAGGCATGGAGTTATTGATCCAATGAGAAATTAAGACTTATGGTTATTACAGCAAAGGGCAGGAGGGGAGTGGGCCATGGTGCCTCAGGTCCTGGATAACCTGTTCAACTTGATCTACAATAATTGAAGGCAGGGAGTGCTGGTGAGATCAGCGCCTGCTGATTGTATCTGCTCTCTCTCGGTGCCTCTGGCGGAGCTTTTTTATTTTATTTTATTTATTTTGATGGGTGTGAGAAAGGCTCTGTGCATAGAACACTCACTGTCTGCCCTCGCACTGCTGTGTACGGGGAAGGATCATGCTGTCTCTTTCCCTAAGGCCCCTGACCGCAGCACAATCCTGAAACTCTGTCTCCTCCTCTGGTTTCTATTCAGACCCTATCCCCTGTCTTAGCTCTTCCTAGTTACCAAAAGCTGACCGAGTGTAATCAAATCCTTGCTCTCGGGCAAATAAAGCACAACTCACAGGTTAGACTAGGCATACACTGCTAACCATGTGCACTTTAACTCATGCCCAATATTAGTGTCTCTTTATAATGGCAAAAATTCAGACAGCTTCTGAACAATGCCTAGCGCACAGTTGCTGAAAGTTACTTTCATTTAACAAATAATGTCTTTGTAGCAAAATACAAAGAAGGAAAACAATGCGAAAAGCTTTAAGTCAGTATAGAATTAATCAGTTGTCTCACAGTTGCCTTTTTGTTTGATTTATACATACAGGCATACCAGAGTGAGCCCAGGATTCTAAGCCTCTAGGTTCTCCTGCCTCTACCCTCCAAATGCTGGGGTTACAGGGATGTTCCACTCCACTCAGTTGTAACCATTACTCTGCTTAAACGCTTAGTTTTAGACTTCTTTCTTTTGTAACACCACAAACATTTCCCCATGCCAATAAATATCCTTGTCCTGGTCCAGTATTTTAAATGATTACATAATCCATTGCACAGATATGATGCTTAATCTTGCCAATAACATGCTTGCTTTTGTTTGTCTTTTTCTTCTGAAGTTTCTGCAGAAATCAGTAGTGTACAGTGCATCTTTGCAGGTATATCTCTGTCCAGGATTATGTCTGTAAGTCCATAGCCTTGTAGCACCGGGACAAAGGCTATAAAACATTCTGGAATCTTCTCGAAACTTCCCTGGAGGGCATAAGTTGGAAGGTTCTAGGGAGGCTAGGAAGAACTTGGGCTCTGAGGGAAGACAGCCCTTGGTCCTAATCTTCACTGTTGTGAACATGACTTCCATTCCCCTAAATCTCATTTCTACTGATATCATTTAGGGATGAAAAGAAAGGTTTTTGTTTCACAGGCTGGTTGGAGTCCCTTTGATGAAGTCAGGCATTCTAAACCCTCAGAGCATACCTGGTTTGGGGAGCAGCCTTCACCTCAGACGTGTTGGAACATGCAGGAAAATTCAACTTGTTTCTCAGTCTGCCTTCTCTGTCAACTTGCGCAGTGCCTGAGCTTGGGCACTGCTCCATGGTGCATTGTGGGTGAGGAGGAAAGAGTGTGGGGGCTGGAATTTGAAAGGCCTGCAGAACTGGTCTAGTTCTCCCTTGCTGTACCAGAATAAAAACCTCTTTGAACAAATGGTTTGAGTCTTCTCAGGGTGGGGCCCATTCTCCAGGAGGTGGGGCTGGCATGGTTCTGTCGAACAAGCTGACATTTAGTTACGCAGTTCTGAAATCCCAGAGCTTGGGGAGACCTTTGGATTCCCCATTCTGTCTCTCTCAGGGCTTTTAAGGCTAGAGAGAGAAAATATGCCTGCTGACCCCCAGCAGAGCGGTATGCACTTCCTTTCCTTTGCCCCGGTTGAAACCTACAAAGGTGAACATTGAGAAAGCCTGTGGGAGGCTGTGTGGTATGTGGTGAGCTTTGTTCTGAGCTGGAGTCCCTAAGTATGCCCTTGCTTTCACAGCAGCGGGCACATTTGTATGTTTGGATTTTCCAGGAGGGATAAATCACACAAACAGAGGGCCTCTGGATTCCTTGGGGGAGCCCAGCCCCCTCAAATTGAACACATGTCCCATTCTGCAGGCTGCACAGAGCGGGCTGCACACACTAGGCTGGCCTGAAGTGCTTTCTCTGCAAAACTCATTCTTGGAGAGAACGTTCTTTGTGCCACAGTTCAGCCCTTTAGACTAAACAGACAAAGAAAAAATAGTGAGGTGAAGGGCAAGAAGGGTTCCCTCTGTGCAGCAGAGGAGAGAAGGGATTGCTTGGACTTCATGGCCTCTGCTGTGGTACCCAAGCCAAGAGAGAGATGCTGGGAAATAGATCCTCTTGTTCATTGTGTCCTGATCCCTCTTTGTTTTTCTCCCTGCTTGGATGGTGCTGCGAGCTTGTCTGGCCTCCAAATGCACATCTCGTCCTCTTTGGGCCCCAAGTGGGCCTGTGGTATTTGGCCTGCCTAGCAGTCTTCGTTTAAAATCAAAGCATTGGAGGTTGATCTGGTTTGAACACAAATCCACAGCTTGGGGTTCTTTGGCATGTGAGCCCCTTGGGGCTGAGTGAAAAAGACGAGAGAGTTCTTCCCCCCCCACCTCACCCCCATTCCACCCATGAGCCTAAAGTGATGTTGAAGAATTGTGTCCTCTTTGATGCCTGGGAAACCAATGCCTGGCTAGTTTCCCCATCCTCCAGTCCTGTCCATCCGGCAGTTGAGTTGATCTGTGGGGCAGGCATCCTGTTTTTATTACAAGGTGCGTTTTGCTTGCAGGCCCTTTTGCTCCAGCCACCCCTATCTCCCCATTGCTGTTAGCTGAGACCCCCTTATTCCATTAACATGCTAATAGAGCCTGGGGTAGATGGCAGCCCTCGCCCACCTCACCCCCCTTCCAAGGTTAAGCCTCCAACCCAGGGAGAGAATCTTGGACCAGCAATTTCGGGAGACAGTTAAAAGATTAGATAGTAAATTTACTTAACAGAGACTAATCGCCTGGGACTGGGTTTCATATCCTGTTTTGAAATAATGTATTTTCTTTTGTGCTCTGGTCTGAATCTGTCATCCCTCTTCTAATAATGAGAGGCAGCGGATTTTTAATCTTTGACCCTCTTCCATATAATCTAATCATAGCGGTTTTCTGACCCTCTTCTCCTTATTTGGCAAAGTTCTGGAAAGAAAGAGAATCATTTCTCGGGCGTAGCTGAGCTGTGTTTCACTTCTTGCCCAGGGTCTGGGTTGACAGGTAAAATCAGATGCTGTTAAGTGGTCCTTTCCACTGAGGTCCGCTCAAGAGGAGGAAAAAAAAAAAAGGCCAAAAATGCTGATGTCTGAATCAGGTGACTGGGGAGAGCAACTAGGTGACAGATGGTCCACGCCAGGGTCCCATGTGAACTTAGTCGCACATGGGAGCAGCCTGAGGCGAGGCACTTGTTGATGAAGCTAGGAATGAGGCTCATACGCTCTTCCAGTTATCCACACAGGAAAACTTGTGCCTCTCTTCCCTGTCAAGCTGGGAGGTCTTTGGGAGTCTCCCCTTTCCTCTTAGGGTTTGGCTCACAGACGGGCGTTTGACCCCAGGCAGTACATGCCGAGGTCTTCCTTGATGTGTGGAGTCTCTTCAGACTGTCTGGCTTTGGGAGTTGCCCTGACAGGAATCTTGGAGGAAGCTGGGAGGTTAGCTTCAGTTCCAACTGAAAATGGAATGGAAGCAAGTAAATACATTGTTGCTCTCACTTTCCCAGCCCCCACCTGCTCCCTCCATTTAGATTGTGAGTGCTGAAGGGGGTGTGGCCAAGATCCATCCGTATACAGCACCTCCTGCTTTGCCTCAACGCCAGAATAAAACCATGACCTTTAGCTACCCAGCCAGGGTTGTCCAGCTCAAAGTAACAAAACACACCCGAGTCTACTTCGTTAAATAAAGGGTTGTATTGAAAACATATGGGACAGGGCTTCTAGAATGAAAGAGACAGAGAAGAAAGGATTGTAGTCCCAAGGAGCCAGTCAGCTTCTGAGGGCATTGAGATTGACAGTGGCTTAACAGTCACATCCAGACTGCTGCTGAAAGGGGGCACCTCTGTCACCCTTTCCTTCCCATTGCCTTTGACTCACACGACATAGTGGGGGAGACTTGTGGGTTGACATGCCCTGTGTACTTGGCCAGGACAAGATAATGCATCTTGATTATGGTTCTGCCAGACTGGATCCAGGGTACAGCAAACATCAGATCAGAAGCCACTAGCAGGCTATGTGTGAACTGAAGGCGGGCAGCCAGAAGCCCACTGGTTTTCCCCGGACCCACATCTCTCCAGAATCTGGCTTTGCTGAGAGGGTCTTGTTGGAGCAGCAAGCAGAGCTGTCCAAAGGAGGTTGTAACAACAATCGGCAAGGTTCCCTTCCCTCCACAGAATGTCAGCCCCCTCAGCTCTCTTGTGGGTACTGCAGTAGCCAGTGTCTCATGGAAGTTGGGTGTTTAGGGGGAGGCCATTTTGTTCTTCTTGATCTTTGGGTTCTTCTCACTTGCCTTTATGAACTGTTCTCCAGGGCCCCTTTGCTCCCCACTCAGATCTCACCCTCTCTGCCATATTCACAGCCGAGATAAAGAATTCATAGAGAAAAATAAACATCCAGCCCCCATCCCTCGCTCTGTATAATTACCCTCCCATGTGTGTGTGTGTTGGCGTCGCCCTCCTGGGAAATGGGAGAAGGGAAATGGGTCCTTTTAGCCAGTGAATGGCGCTTTGTTATTTTGATGCATGAATGCAGAAGGAATAAGAGACAAAATAAAGTTAATAATACATTGCAGCGTAGATAATTCATCACTTAAATCAATAGGAACTGCAGGTCACTGAACTGGAACTGGTGTTACTGTGATCCAAACATGGAATTAATAATTGAAAGTACACTGATGTGTCTTCCTGGAATGGGAAGACAGACAACCCCAGGGAGAGATACATTCAGCACAGGAGGAGCAAGGCGCTAGAGATAGACAGATGATTCATTTAGTGCCTACAGCTGTCACATACAGTAAATATGAAAATCTGCTTTCTATCTGGATTCCGCCTCATTTGGGAGCGAGGTTAGCTGAATTATATCCTTGACTCTGTGCTTATTTATTTTTTTCATCTATTGCTGGAATTTCACATGATGGGTTAGGAAGGCTCTCTAGCAGTGATGGGCAGTGGTATGCACAACACGTGAGTCCCGTTACCTCCCCCACACCCACCTGAGATCTGTAGGGACTCGAGGCCTAGGAGATGGGACCTGTAGCTGTATTGAAACAAGCAAATCGGTGATATGGAATTTACAAAAGAGCAAGATAGAAAAATCCCAAAGACATTCCGGGAGGTTCCCTGCTATACAAGGAACGTAGGGCAAGTTCCATGTTTTCTCTGAGTCACAGTCTACCTCCCAGAAAGAACAAGACAACACTCGATTCAGAAGCGTGCTTGAGGTCTGGGTGACATAATAGCTGGAAAGTGTTCAGACCGCAGTGGGTACCTGGTGTCCGGCAGTGTCTGACTTTATCCCCAGAGGAGATCATGGAGGTACCAGGCCAGGGTGGAGGTAGGAGTTGGCAGCGTCTAGAGAGGCATTTGTTGCAGCTGAACAGCCTTAGGTGTTTTGGGTTATGAAGGACAGAGTTAGCAGTTAAAGATAATCTACCCTTCTCCCTTCTGTATGCAGAAGTCAGGGTGCATGTGAACCAAATAAGACCCTGAGCAGGGTGACCACAGACAGATCTGCATACATGGTCGGCATGGGGAGCCCAGGGCGGGCCTAGGCAGTGTCAGTGTGTCCTGCCTGATAAAAATAGAGGAGAGTGAGGAGCCATCTTCTATTGACTTCTGGGAAGGAAGCGAAGGAGGGAATCCAAACAGGAATGCAGGCTGGAGCCTCTTCTTAGGAAGTGGCTGGAGTTTTAAGAACGGAGATGCTTAGAATTCATTTTGAAGCCTCTCTTCTCTTTTTAAAGATTTGTTTTGTTTTACTTGTGTGTGTGTACACGTGTGTACACGTGAGTGCAGGTGTACCCTTGGAGCTATCAGATTCCCCTGGAACTGGAATTACAGGAAGTTATGAGATGCCTGGTGTGGGGTCTAGGAGTTGAACTCCAGTCTTCTGCAAGAGTATATATACTCTCCTAACCACTGAAAGATTATCTCTTCATAACCTTCCTAGTTGTATTCACCCTATGAACATTCTGTCTTTCTAGGAAGGGAGTTTGTGTACCCTTACTGAGTCTGTGTGTGTCTCTAAGTGGGAGTGTGTCTGTTAGATATGTGCAGGTGTGTGTGGGGTGTGTGGGTGTGGGTGTGACATTTGTGAGCATGCATGTGTTTTTATGTCAGTGTAGGTGTCTGTGTTTACTTGTGTGGGTATCATTGTGTGTTTGTGTGCAGGGAGGTGTGTGTGTAGATCTACAATTATATAATTGTGGGTAGATTGTCCTTTCTCTGTGTGTGTATCTTGTGTATACTTATGTCCCGGAGTAGGGGGCATAATCAAAGGAAACAGGCTAAGTTTGCTGGCTTGAGGGACATGTCCTGTGACCCTAGGGAGCCTGGGGACTTGGAACTTCTTGTACCAATCAGACAAGCCTTCTACCCACCTCACTTTCTGGGCAACTTTAACCTGGAGAGGCTAGATAGACTTTGGGTGGCCATTATCAGCCAGTCACAGGAAGCACTTTTTGTCTATTTGTGTGCACCTGTGTTTCTCTTAGGAGGATTATCTGATCCTTGGCTTTTCCTTCTAGCTGTAGCATCTGTCTGAAGTACTTTGTTAATTTGGTCATCCTGGAAAAGAGAATGGGAATAGACCAGTACTCTGGACCCAGAAAGGAAGGCAGTACTGAGCAGGTTTCTTCTAGAGAGTAAGCATTTAGGTCCTTCCTCATCCCCAGAAGAGGGTGAACATACAAAAGCCAAGGACCACTTCTTCTAGGACTTCCTGAATCCCTCCAGACAGCCAGGCTCAGATACATGAGAGTTAGAGTATTGTGGAGAAAATATGGGTTATCTGAGCCCTAGCATGTTGTGTAGAAGGTCCAAGGCAGGTGACAGCCATACCTAAGGCTTGGGATAGCCACTTCTTCACCTCATAAAGATGATTTGAAAGTCCAGCAGGCCATTCTAAGGAGGAACTGTTTTGTGGGGGATGCTTTGCACCAGTAGTTGATGTAGACGTCTGAACATCGAGGGTTGCCTTAAAAATACCCTATATCTCCAGAGCCCTGCCCCTTCAAGACTCAAAACTAAGAAGCAACATGTCAGCGTCTGTCATCTTGAGGGGATCTGACCTTTTGGAATGGTAGGGGTGAAAGTATAGTTTGAACTAGAGAGGTGGGGGGGGGTAGGGTCTGCAAAGGATGGTTCTGTCATTGCTGAACAAGCAGTACAGCTGTGCTCCATAAGCCAGATACCCTCGCAAGTGTGACCCCAGTAAATGAGGGGACTACAAGGCAGCGAGCCAAGCTCTGCTCCAAGGTCACATGACCTTTAATCAAACACTTCAACTGCTTTGACTATTAATTTTCTAAACTTACAGACAAATTGAAAATAGATAAGAAGAAAGACCAGAATGGATTTTATTATTATTATTATTATTATTTTTTAGCTATGATTTCTTTATTTTAGTGCTTAGGGGAATCAAACTCAAGGTCTCACACACAGTAAGCCCGTGTCCTACTACAGAACTATGTTACCAGACTCTCCACGTTTTTCTATAAAAAGAAGTCATAATCAAAATGATCCCAAACAAGAAGAGAATGAGACCCTCTTGTGACTGTGGTTGAGTAGTTACCTGCATTCACCCTTCCTGAAGGTGTCATGAGGGAGGATTCCGGCTTCCCCACCGTGGGGTTGTGGAATGAGATTGCCAAGGGACAGTATTTACATACCATACGAAGTATGAACTGAACGTGTCCCATTTTAATTGAAATCAGCTAACATCTGTGCTGTCCTCCTTCTCCACTGGTGCAAGTGCCTCTTTCCTGTGTCCAGCATTCTGTGTGCTAGGAAAGCAGATAGAGGCAAGGTCCTGTCAGTTTTTGGTTCCCCAGGTGGGGAACTGGGGGGGGGGGGATTTGCAGGTATTCTCATAATTTAGAGGGTTCTACTATTTAGGACCTTGTTTATTTAAGCTCAGAAAGCATTTACCTCTTAAGCGTGGAGGTACACAAATTGTGACGGTACTGGGCCAAATTGGTGGTGTTGTAATTCTTTAGGAGTCCCTGGTGCCCTTTCAGGGTCAGAGAGGAAGAACAAGAGGAAAATCCTAGCTGTCAAAATTCCTATTCTCAGGGGCCCCTTCTTCAAGGAGACAGGTCTAGTTTTATCTGATTTATAACTTAAGATTTTCCAGTCAGAATTCATTTAAAGGAAAGCTCTGTGATGGGTTGAGGGAGGATACAGCAAGAGACAGATGATCTTTAAAATCTAAGCACTCCCATTTCTAGATCCTTGTGCTGCTCAGAGACCCAGACAAAAATCTGATTTTATGAGTTTGGGGCAGATGAGTCCTGAGCTATATTACCCAGGTCTCTGCTAGTTTCCAAATAAGGGGTGCAGATTCCTTCCCTTCACCCGAGTCATCCTGAAGTCATTAAATCATAGAGCCGATTCTCATTCTTGGGTTGGCTGTGTGTTGGCCAGAATTCCATAAAGCCACCTTCAGGACTGAATTAGTGAACACAGACTGGTTGCTCCTTGGGGAAAATACATACCCAGTGTCCATATTTTCTCACACTGGCAACCAACCCTGGGAGAATCCCTTTGTCTCATGAGGAAGCAATGTTTGTTTAGAAATGCTGTGTGACTTGCTTGTGGCTGCCACACTAAAGGTGTCAAGGACTCGGACCTCATTAATGGCCTGAGAGCCTGAGATTCTTGGACTGCTTGCTTTGCCCCTCCCTACCCCCAACATCTGCTCATCTCTGCAAGAGTCGAAACTAGCCAGCAGGACATTAGTTTGTTGGACCTCAGCTCAGAATCTGGGATCCAGCCTCTGAGGATTTCCTTGCCCAGTCCAGATCTCCAGTTAACACTAAGGCATTGGCAAGACAGCTGGGAGTTGTAGTTTAATCTTAAGGAAAGTATGAATTGCAAATATCGGATCTTTAATAGTGAGGACCCACTGTTTATGTAGTACCAGCCATGTTTGCTCTATTCATAGCTTGGTAAATCCTTTTTTTCCTCTGTTTTACTATTCTGATGTATGTATCCATTTGTCTTCCATGATACTCAGATGGTCAGATGACCTGGGTGAGACTTTGAACAAAGTCAGATTTTTCCCATTACAGCTAATGGAAAACCTAACCAGGGGTGGGGGGTGCACTGTAAGAAGAAAATGTCATTATAGTCACGTGTCCCTGAATGGTACTTCCTCATAGGATGGTGGTGCCATGACATTATAATGCAACCGAAAAATACATCATCTAGTTGGAGCTTCCAGTGTATTGAAGTGTGATGTATCACTTCCCACTTGTGCTTGTGTGGCTCATGTAAGCAAGCCTACGGGACCAGTCACATGAAGGTGTATGCAGTTATGTGGACAGTAACCTGTGTGGTTATGTGTAATATACTACCCTTGATAATGGCAAGCAATAAATGTGCTCAGAGGTGTGCATTCTCTATACTTTTATCACTAGTTCAAAGCGTATTTTTTATGCTTATTTCATAAACTTTTCTAGAGAATGCTATGCTGTGGCAGACCAATAGAGCCCGTGGTTATTGCATCCCTTGGCTACATTATTATCCTTTGTGTTCCTTTTAAGCCTGTGTTTTACTCAATACAGCCCAAGGAGCAATGGGCTCCTGTGTTATACACATACAAAAGTAACTCAGAGATGGATTTCTCAGAACATATCCATATCATATCATTAAGTAACATGTGACTATGTCTTTGACATTTGCTTTTCTTCGATACCCGCTTCTTACGGATCCATCCTTCCCTGGCCCGTAAAAGTCATGTCCTATCCTAAGCAACGTAGTTCCTATATACTTTGTTATATAAAATCTGGTACACAGGTAGAATGAAGGACCTGAGAGTTGGTAGAAATCAAGATTAGCTTAGGCCTAAAATATTTTGGCTGCAGTAATGTCCCCAGTCTCCCTAGAAAGTGTCTACATGCTGAAAAAAAAAAAAAAAAAAAAAAGATAGCTGTGTCTTTCTGGAAGGAAGTCGTATTTAGAGGTTCAGGTAAAGACTGGATTCTCTTTAGATGTTTGTGATACTTTCATGCAACTCCATGGATACCATGCCACAGGTAGTGTGACAAGGTGATAGGTCAGACCTAAGCATGGTTGTCTGTTGTTTCATGTGTGTCTTTGTGGTGAAATCAGGTCATAAGGAACAAGGAGGGACTTTGGATGCAAACTCTGAAGGAGAACATCATGTCTCTTCTACATGAGTAATTCTAAGATTGGGGGCTTAAGTCTCACAGAATACACGACCTTGCGGAAGCCAGTTTTCAGGGTCCAGTTCTATGTCTTTCATGTTTCGTTCTGCTAAGAAAACAAATCTCAGTGAGAATTGTCCACATATGCTTAGCGGTGCCAAATATGAAAGCCGAAAGCCTTAGAGTAAAACTTTGTGGTTGCTGAATTGCATGAGCCCGTGGTGCCTCCTCTGTAGAGGAGAAGTGTCACTAATGTGTGATGGCCTGAGAACCAGTGAGATAGGCTTACCACAATTCCTGACAGTGGATGGCAAGTACCTGTTGTGACCATTTTCTCTAGGAGGATATAGAGAAACATCTCACCCCAGATAAGGTGCCCAGATAGGATGGATGAAAATAACGACTCTACTGAAACCTAACTTAGCAAAGCAATGGGTTTCTCTGTGCACGTTATATAGAAAGCATGCATGAGGGTTTAGAGAAACACGGATAGTCAAGGACAGCTGCATCATCTGAACACCCATCCCAGCCTGGGTAACAACTCAAAGCTGGAGTGTACTGCACAACTGGCAGACGGCAGGGCCAGTCTCAGAGTCTCCACTCCTCAGCAGCTCTTGTTGCTGGTGTAGCCTTGGGGAGGGGTCTTGTGAATCTTGTACATTTTAGTTCTAAGAGTTATAAATTTTGAGCACTTCCTGAGTGGTACAAGCTTCCTGTAAAACCACACTATAAATTGGTTGTTGTGCAATAGTTATGTCTGTCTTATCATTGGGAAAAGTCACTCAAAGAAAATATTGTAGGGGCTGGAGAGATGGCTCCGTGGTTAAGAGCACTAACTGCTCTTCCAGAGGTCCTGAGTTCAATTCCCTGCAACCACATAGTGACTCAAAACCATCTGTAATGGGATCTGGTGCCCTCTTCTGGTGTGTACTCATATAAGTAAAATAAATAAATCTTTAAAAGCAAAAAAGAAAAATGTGAATAATTTTACAGGAGAAGCGAAAGCATTTGTCTGTAAAGAATGTGCGTACAGATGTTTTGGGCAGCATTGCTCACATCAGCCAAAACAACGGTGCCTGTGTCTATCAACGCTCGCATGGATAAATTTTGTGATATGGCCATAGAGGAGAATTCAGCCATAAAATGAGTGAAATACTGATACCTGCTGCAGCATACAGAGAGGTCTTAAAGCATGCCAGGTCAAAGTGCCGGGGTACCAAAGACCACATATTTTATGGCTCTGTCAATGGAAGACAAGAATGGGGGGCTCTGGGAAGCATAAAGTAGCTCGGTAGCCGCTGAGTACCGAGTAGGTGTACTGAGACATGGATATTGATAGCTAAAAGCACTCTTAGTGAGCTTTCTTTCTCGAGTGATGACAGCCATCAAACGCTGGCCAGCTTTGAGAGAGTTGCACTTCCCTGTGAGTATAACAAGGCTTGGAGTCGTTCAACGGAAGCAGCGGTATATCGCATGTGAATCAAATCTCAGAAAAGCTGTTTTAGGTTTTTTTTTATTTTATTTAAAAGGGAATAAGTAATATCTAGATGAATTTCTGGGGAGCGTGGGACAGAAGGTGACAGTGGGGGAACTGTAGCTCCATCCAGGGAAGCATTGGAAACGAGGCAGCGGTGACCTGCCTACTGTCTTTGGACCCTGCAAAGACGCTATCCTGATGTGATGTGAAACTGAGGCTTAGTTAGCATCCTTACATTGGGAAGAAGGTCAAAGGTCATCTAAGGAAAGCACGCCCCAGTCACACTCAGCATTTCTGCCCAGCCAAACACTTCTTAATCTTTACATATACCCAGAACCTAAATATTCATTTGGGGATATTTGTGGCCTGGCTTTGGGGGAGAGAGGACTTGGGAAAGAATGCATTTGACCCCATAGTGAGGGGACAGAAGAGTGACAACAGCTGTCCTGAGGTGTGGCTGAGAGGCTGCATGTTCCTCACACCCAGTGCAAGGCCCCAGGCAAACTCTGAGTTAAGCCAGGCCGAGTCAGGTCCCGCAGGGGACAGCAAAAGCAAGAGAAAGAAAGGGCCTGTCAGGCCTGAATCTAATAACACACTGGGAGCTTCCTGAAGGCTGTCCCTACTGCAGTGTTTCTCAACCTTCCTTCCTAATGCGTCAACCCTTTAGTACAGTCCCTCACGCTGTGCCGACCCCCAACCATAAAATTATTTCCAGTGCTATTTCATAACTGTATTTTTGCTAATTCTGTGAATTGTGATGTAAATATCTTATATATGACCCCCGTGGGGGTCGCGACCCGCAGGTTGAGAACCATTGCCCTGCAGCATCCCTGAAAGTCATACACCAGCTGAACCAATAAGGAAACCGGATATAACTTTTCGGTGGTTATGAGGAGAAATTGATTCAAGTCTTAGAATTAAAGTGTCATCACCAGATGCACCTGGGAAAGTGGGGAGGACGCCATCATCTGGCCAGTAGATCCTGCCAGAAGTCCTTTGCTCTCTGTTCTCTTCGGATTGGGTCAGGTTCCTCACCTGGGCCCTTGCTGCCATGCATGTCTGTCTGCTCCCGTTCTGTCCAGCCATCCTGTATGTGCTCCGCTATGAGCTTCCTCCTCTCCAGATCCACAGAAGCATGCGTGTGGGTGCCATACCTCCCCATAGAATGTCATCCAGCCTATCTCACTGCCAAATGCTGCTCTCTCTCTCTCTCCACATCTCAGCTCAGGGCTCCGCCCTCCCCAGAGAAACCTTCCTAGCAACTCATCTAATCTGGCCTCCCTCAACTGCTTACCATCACTCACTGCATTGCTTATTTCCTGTTTAATTCTTCTCTTTTGGGCCAAGTACGCGTATGTGTGCGCGTGCACGTGTGTGGTCTTCTTTCCTAGCTTGACAGCTATAAATGTGTAGAGGAGGAGGGCAGGAATTGAACTCTCTCATTTAGCCCAAGAACCTGGGATAATGCCCTGCTCACAGAAGATGCTAGAAGAAGCAATGTGAGAGAAAAGGCAGAAGGACTTTGCCTTTAGATAGAGAGCTGTATAGTGGACATATCTAAATTATCACCATTATTATTATTATTAATTATTATTATTATTAATTATTATTTATTATTATTTATTATTATTACTATTAATTATTATTATTAATTATTATCATTTATTATTATTTATTATTATTAATTATTATTAATTATTAATTATTATTTATTATTATTATTAGTTATTATTAATTATTATTATTATTACTATTACTACTACTACTATTATGTGTGTGCACATGACGTAGCACCATGTGCAGATCAAAGAACAGCTCTGTGGAGTTGGTCCTCTCCTTCTACCTTTATGCTAGTTCTGGGGATTGAGCACAGGGCAGCAAGCACCGGCTGAGACGTCTTTCTATGCACGCACATTTCTATATAGCGGAGTGCAGGGATACCTGCTTTCCCGTCTGTTTGCTATGAACATCTGAATGCCATCCCCATGTGTTTACTTGTACCAGTATTTATTGAGCACTTTTTATTAAAATGAAATCAATTCCTCAGTGATTGAAAACAGATTATCTTGGGACACAGGAATAATGAGTGCTAGAGTTCACATCTGTGGTCTGTGGTTATAAAAGACAGCGTTGTTGAATTGGGAGCAGTAAGGGGCTGACTGTCTAGGAAAGAGGCAAGTCTTGCTTTCACTAGGTACAGCCATCACAGGCCTTTAGCGTTCAGCCATCACAGTCAGGCAGGGCTATTGGAGGAATGGCTTTCTGGTTTCTACAGAGTGCCAGCCACCTACTGAGGTTGGCCCCAGTTGGGCTTCATCAGCTTCCCATGTGTATAAGGTAGGCACAGAGCAGGCAAACCCCAGGCCCACAGTCCATGGTTGGGACAGGGGAAGGATAACGGAAATCGCAGGTGCTGTATACATAGAAATATGAAGATGAACATATACATAGAAATATGAAGATGAAATATGAAGTGTGAACACTCTGGTACACACTTATCACAGAGCAGCCAGCGCCTAATTTCTTAGTCCCATCTGTATGATTTCTGTACAAATGTACACTCCACAGATGAGAAAACCGCCTTTAGTATTAAATCACTGACATTTGAAGTAATGCTTCACCTCAGGAGGAGGGTTAGTGGTGACTTGAGTATGCAGAGTGCTACAGTTAACCCCTAATATGCCTGGGCTTTATGTGTGGGGCAGGTTTGTCTGAGTCACCCCTACTGATCCAGTGTCTAGGATATACCTCGCTAAAATAAACCCTCAGTTATATTTTGAGTAGAGACTGCCCCATCATTTCTACATAGAGAGGAAACTGAGCTCCAGGGATTGTATGCATCCTGTTCAAGACTATATAGCCGGTGGGGATCCAGGCTTTTAATAGTGGGAGTAGGAAACCATCTAAAGGTAGACTGTAAGTAGGGTGAGCAGGTGAGTTTGCTCCCTCTAAGGGAATTTTTTAAGTCGTGTGATTTGGGGACAGAAAGCATCCTAGGGCTGAACTTGGGAAGATTCCGCTCCAAGTTCTCCCATGATGCTTCAATTGAGAAGACTGCCTTTGTTTGCTGATTGCAGGGAAAGATGATAAGGAAGTGCTAGCTGCTCCCTTCATTCCGCTGCCAACTATGGCTATTTCTAGGGCTTTAAAAGAACCCTGAGAAATGCATTCTCTCCCCTTATCAGGAGCCCAGGCTGCAACGTGGATGAAGAACAGGTTTGGGGATACTATACCTATCACCAGCAGGTTCCGGGTGTCTCCTTCCTATTCTTCAGCCATTAGCATCAGCCCTGACAGGAACTCACCCTAGGAACCTGAGTTTGTCAGGACTCTGTCTGCCCTTTTACTGGTTTATCTATGGCCTTTATTGTGACATATAAAAGGGCAAGGCCCTCTTCCTCTCAAGCTTGCCTTGAATGAAGTAGACCTACCCATCCCTTCCGACTGGGGCTGTGGAGAAGTCAGTTCTAATACCCATCTGCCAGTGTCACATGAACTCGCTAATTCCCCTTCCATCCAGTTAAACATTGACTCCTCACTGGAAAGACGTCTGAGGTACAGTGCATCAACTGAGGAGAAAATTGCCGGAAACCCTCTACCCAATATATTCATCACAACCCAAAATGGACGGTCTACCTGTCTACATTCCAGCTGCGGCTCACTGAACAGCTTCCAGTGTGTCTGTTTGAAGGGAGAGGTGTAGGCACACTCAGGGGGTAAGGTAAACCCCGACCCACAAAAAAACCCCAAGTCCCATCACACTGTTCCTCTCCACTGGGCAAGACAAGCAGGGAACAATTCTGCATCTGAATGATTAATTCATAGTATCATTTCAAGGTTGAAGACACTTGGTTGGGGGAGGGGGGGTTGCAGTGCTCTAGATTGCCAAGGAAAAGCTCTAGAGTAGGAAAGCAAGTGCAGACCACAGACTCTACCAGAGGTTTCTCCTGCTTCTAAAAGCACTGGAGACAGATATCATCATCATTTTATATGTGAAGATCAGAGAAGGATAATGTCTTACATTATCCACAGCTAAGGAAAAAAAGATGGGAGGTAGGGCAGATCTGACTCTGTCAGAGTCAAAGCTCTTGACTTATCCTTTAGGAGATAGACATACAGAGTTACGTGCCCAAGACCCTGATGCAGCAAACAAACCCAGTGTAGCAGGACAGTTACAGCTGTAGGATGTGGCGGAAGCAGATTGCTACCGAGTGAAAAGCTAAGGTTTGTATCATGTCTTCCCTGTAAAGAACACAGTTGGGTCAGTGAAGGGTTCACGCAGTGATGACTGCATAGGGCTGACCACAAAGATGACGTAAGGAGTCAGCTGTGAAGGCGTGTTACCTGCTAAGGTGGTGACAGGAACAGGATTCCTCTCTCTGCTGCTACCAAAGGGTGGAGACAGGCGCTCCCTCCCCTGCCATATTTGGGAAGGGGAAGAGCTTGAAGATTAACTGGGAGAGACCAGTGAGATTTTAACATCACGTGGAGAGTAATGGGTTCACAGGGGCACAGGGTAGTCGGAAGAGCTGGATGAGTTTTGAAAGCCATGCCACTGAGGTGCCCCGGTCCTGAAGACCTGCGAAAACCGAGACAAGCTTTGAGGGAAGGGATGATATATTCGACAGGGGGGAGGGATAAGTAACTCCCTTATCTTTATATATAGAGAGAAAGGTTCGAAGGAATGTGAAAATTCCAGCCTTTTCCAAAGCGGTGAGGAAGGCACCGGAATGCTTGCCAGAACTGGTTAGTGAAGCCTGGGAAGAGAAGCTGTCGAGGTGTATCGGATACCTCCCACTCCCAGCAGACCTCATCTTCCCTGACACCTACCATGGTGCCTCGCCCTGTGGCTGAAGGCTGCCCACACCAAATCACATTCTTGCAGAGATGGAGGGGATAAGTGTGAAGACAAACAGACAGTAAAGGGAACCCGACAAAGATTGAGACAGAAGCTGGGCATGGTGATGCACTCTTTAGTACCAGCATTCTGGAGGCAGAGGAAAGGAGATCTCCGCGAGTTCAAGGACACCTTGGTCTACATAGCAAGTTCCAGAAAAGCCAGAACTATGCAGAAAAACCCTGTCTCCCAAACAAACAAACAAAAAACAAAACCATAAAGATTGAGTGGAGATACCAGTCAAGTGTGTGTGTTCGTGTGTGTGTGTGTGTGTGTGTGTGTGTGTGTGTGTGTAAGACAGAAACCATCTGGTGAAATCATTCCCAACCTTGCTTTGTCTTCTACATGGCTTGCTTGTACTATGGGTGCTTTGTGGGAGCCTACCTTCTCATTTTAAAATTATAACATAGGACAGTTCTACAGTTATTAGTGCCTTCCCCATAAAAGTGGCTGTTGGTCTCCCTGAGTCAGGGTAGACCATGCCAGACAACTCCTCCAGCCGGAAAAGTTTAGGTGTTTTCCAGGAGCGATGGGGACATCCTTTGACATAAAACTTTGGTGCCATGTTTGTGCCATTTGGTGCCAATTTCAGAAATCTTCTCTGTGTATATAGATGCTACACTAAAGATTATGGGCATATGAAGAGGTGTTTGGTTGGTTGGTTTTTACACATACTGTCAATATGCCCAACAAGAAAGTAATACCAGCTTAGATTTCTCCTAAAATGTATGTGAACAAGCGTTTCCTTAATAGGAAGTAACATGGTAAATTCATGCCACTTCAGGCCTGCCGTCGTACCTTTAAGTAGCAGAGGTTTAGGCACTGGGCTGCTGGAGTCCCCATAGATGGAGGATGGAGGCTGAAGAGTCCAACCATACTGGGGGGATGCATTTAAATCCATAACACAGGCAGTGGTGGGGTGGAGAGGTCTGCGGTGAGTTCAGAATAAAGAATCAAGAGAAAGCTGCTACCATCAAGATGACATCTGAAAAAATAATCCACTCTGATAGTGGAGAAGACGGGAGAGGAGCAGTCCCTGGGAGAATAAATAGCTAGGGAGGCACCTGTGACCTCTTCCTTTGGTCCTCTTGGGGTCACCTCATACTTACTGCTCTAGCCCAAGCTGTCCCCTCAGGTTCCAAGCAAGAGTTTTGTCTCTACATAAAGATTCTGCAGACTCTTCTAGGCAAGACTGAACTTCATGTGGGAACCACCTGAGGAGAGGAAGCACGTGAACATCTGACATAAATGATGCAGATAAGACAGAGAGCTCTGCTTCGGACTGACAAAGGGTTCACATTCAAAGCACATGTCACCGACTCTAATCAGATAAACAGAGCATTTAGTTCTTACATCTGGCGCAAAACCCCTGCTTTTGTGGTTTCTATTTTTTTTCCCCAGAAGGTAATAAAACACACAATTGTATCTCATAACTGATATAGCATCTTTTCAGGCACTCCTGTGGATGAACACGCTGAGCGCCTGAGCCTCAGCCTGCCTCAGATAAGAAACCCAAACACCTTTTCTTACTCTCCTTGAGAGCCTTGACTGCTCAGTCTTGTCACTGTGTGACATGGAAGGCAGCTCTATTTTCAGAGCCACTGAGTGGGGTGAGCTAGAGAGGGGAGGGTTGGCATGGAGGGAGGAAGAATCATCGTAGAGCATCTTAGCTGCAATATTGAGCTGTTTACCTCAAAGCCAGAAGTCTCAGCGCAGACTCTAGTGGAAGGTTTGCCCTCAAAGAGGGTGCCTGTCAGTTGGTTAGTGATGGTGAGCATCGGAGAAGAATTCAGTCTGTGCCTGGAGCATCCTCGCAATATCCATTTACAGTGCCGGCAAAAGTGATTTTGGTGTGAGGTCCATCTTGAATGGCCCGCAGGATCTGCCATAAGGGGATCCACACTTGAATAGGCTGAATACATCATATTTTTCTGATCTAACTTAATATTGGTCAAAATGCAGTGAAAGTCACAATTACATATGTGGGGACTCTCTGGGTGAGGTAATTTTGTCTTTCATAGCTTTCTCAAGTTCCTATTAGAGTGTAATAAGAGGGAGACGGTTCTGTTGATGCCTGCCATTTTGCTTTTTAGTCATCATAGTTCAAAGTTCATCTTGCTCCTTTAGCTTCCCCTGGAGTAGCCTTCCTTGTTGGTGTGTGCCGATTCTCATAGCTATTAAACCTGTTTATTTATCAACCTCCTAAATGTGATGAGAATAGGCTTACACCCCAATTTTACTTTTAATAGCTTGTCTTCTAATAGGTAGTTGGGACCATAAGAATTTTACTCCCCCTACCCTGTGATTTTGAAGTGAAGGGCATCATTTCTCCCTTTTGAGCATGGAACACTAGATTTGATTCCAAGAAAAACAAAAAGCCTAGGATAGACCCTAGCCAAGGATGAGATAAGCCACATGTCCAGGACATACTTTTTAAGGAGGCGCTGGAGCCTAAGGATGCAGACGTGTGTAGCCAGCATCTGTGATTGGTATCTCTTTAAGTGATGTGCCCAGGTACGTTGCTCCCACCTCACCCCTCACTCAGCCCAGCCCTGGTCCTGGTTAGCATCTTCAGACTGTTTGGGATATATCAGTGATAGCCGGCTTTTCCAACCTTCTCCTCTGGAAATTTATGAAGGGCCTCCTAGATGTCAGGAACTGCATTTTCAGTGGGTGCAGGTGATGCAGAGCAGACATGGCTTATAGTGAAAGGATGCTGATCTCCAGGTGCCTGGCGAGTAACAACACAGATGGACGTCTGGTCCTTTAATTCCCTTCCTCAGCTTATGACACATCTTTACCTCCATTACATTTGGGCCAAAAGATTTGAAACAAATATCTCTAGGTGACCAAAAAGCTCAAAGGTTGACTGTGTTTAACTGGATTATTTTACCATTCTCCATTTGTATTTTATTTATAAGCAGGAAAAGTCACTCCATCCACCCAGCTGCTTACCTTTTGTCCAGCTTGAAAAATGAAATGAGTTTGTTTGGGGCACTGTGCATTCACCAGGCTCCTGATCTAATCGCACCCATACATCTTGCTGCCCAATAACATGTAAAGCCAAGCCCTGGGCATTTTAGAGTGTGTATAAGTATCTGCCTTTCTCTCTTTCTCTCTCATCTCCCGGGGAGTGATTTATCCAGGAAATGTATTTCCAACAGGTTAGGTATTAAACTCTCCCTTACATAAACCTATACTGGATATCTCTGATCAAATTGTAATTTTCTAAGTATTCTACCACTGTGTCCAGTTAAATTGTTCCTAATGTTTTCCCATGACTGGGTGGCTTTAAAAAAAAAATCTAGATTGCATTACAAAAGTGTTTCCTCAAACACTTCCAAATTGCCCATTTGGAAGAAAATCAACTAATGAAATTTAGTTATTTATTTGTTTATTTATTGCTTTTCTGAAGTGCAGTTTTCTCTCCATTTGAGGATACCTTCTATTGTAGCTACAGGCAGCTCCCTGTGGCCTCATAACTCAAGCCTGCTGATATTTATTGCTTTGTTGCTCTTTTTAAAAATGCAATCTGACGTTCCTCTGCTCAGAACTTGGTCTCTTGTCAATGTTTTATATATATATATATATATATATATATATATATATATATATATATACATACATATATATGACACTGTTATGAAAGTAAAATATCTTTTCCTGGCTTTCAACTCTAAACCAAAAAGAGGGAAAGCTGAAGGGAGAGATACCAAAAAGTGGGAGCAGAGTCTGGAGGTTCATGGTTCAAGTCTCCCTCTGGATCATTGACTTCATGATTTCAGTGGGTGTTTGCAAGGGCTTGTCCTTCCATAAATGCTCATTGTCACCTCTTAGCATGTAGACTCTGGACATCAGATGGCCGGAAAAGGAATGAGATTATAGTTCAAGAAAACTTCACTTACAAAACTATAAAAACCAAACAAAAACAAATCAAACAAACAATACAACAACAACCAAACAATGGGGCAATAAGTTGAGTTGAGCTTGGTGGTAGACACCTGAGCACTGGGATGTTGAAGCAAGAAGATTATTAGTTCAAGGCCTTGGACTATACCATGTATTTCATGACAGCCTGGGATTCCAATATAGAATACATAGAATGCACAGCTATTTCCCCATAATAGCGTGTGCATGTGGACTGGGATGATGGCTCAGCTGATAAATTGCTTCCCGTGCAAGCAGGAGAATCTCAGTTGGATTCCCAGAGCCTATATGAAAAGGCCAGTGACAGCAAGACATGTTTCTGTAATAGCAGCAATTAGGAGGCAGAGACATGGGGAATCCCTGGAACTTGAAGACCAGCCAGTCTAGCTAAATGGGGAAGCTTTGGGTTCCGTGGGAGACTCTGTCCTGAGAGCTGATGTGGAAAGTCACCTGATACTGACCTCTGACCTCCACAGGAATGCATACACGCATGCGCACACACTTTCACACCCATGAGGATGTCTGCGCACACATGCTGAAAACTCAAAAGCAAGTAATGATTGAACTTGACCTTGGCTCACTGCTATAGTATGCTGACCCCTGGACAAATAAAACATCAAAAATAAACATAACAAATACCACATGTGCCCCTGCCATGAAATGAACACACAGGGTGTAGAGACAAGTCTGGGGAGCCTACCTGCTCTGGAGAGACCCTCCCCAGATCTCAACAGAGGTGTTTGGTCAGGGATAGCAATGTAAAGGGAAGGACATGGCGAGAACTTAGTGGCCAAAGTCCACAAGGCGACAAGCGTCAGCTGAGTGTGAGGCGCTAAAAGATGACATTGGGCCCCTGTGCACCCAGCCTACCTTTTTGTACATGAGGTGGACTGTTCCTTTAAATTGTGAGAGCCTGCTGACATTTCCTAAATTCTGACCAAGAAAGCAGCTGCTCCAGCTGCCCTGAGGACTCACAGGGCCAGGGTCTCGTTCTACTTCTTGAGGAGACCTTTCACCAGCACGTGGGCTGTGGAAACTGTGCTTGGCATGTGTCAGGCTAAACAAGAACATATGGTGTGCATGCATGCTCCTAAAACAGAGCAAGGAAAAGGCAGGAACAGAGCAGCCTCCTGTAAACCACTAGATCAGAACATCGGTGTGAAGCCCAGAACCTTGTAACTGCCATTTCTTTCCCACAATGAAAGTCAGTTTCTTAGCACAAAGAATAGAGATGCAAAAGAAATCAGGCCCTTAATTGAACCAACCTTGCCTTCAAATCTACCCAGAGCCTTTGAAAGTCGCTGGCTTGGGTTTTCATTGACTTGTAACAGTGTCCTTCCCAGAGGCAGCTTTGTCCAGCATATACCATATAGAATTGCAAAGATTATTGTTTGCAGATCTTTTTCCCCTAAGAAAAGGTGGAAATTCGGATTTCTAGCTTACAGTTCATTATTAAAGTAGCCTGTGAGCCAAACAAAACACCTTTGTGTGTTCCTAGCCTCGTCTTCTCTGTGCTCCAGGGTTTGGTTATAATATTCTCTAACTCCGTGACTGCAAATGTTTATTAGGCCCCAGATAGTTCCCTTCCAATAGTCATAGCCTTGCCTTGCTCTGTGCTGCTTTGAACTCAAAGAGACCTGAGTGTGAACTAGCTAGCTCTGCTATGTAATCCAATGTAATCATGAGTAATTCTCTCTTGGAATCCTGGCATAACCCGGAATGCAGAGGGAACAGTTACTGGCTCCTGTCATTGAGCCATGACTATCAGAATGGCAGTGGGCTTTGAAGGTCCCCAGGATTCGTGCAGAAAGAGGAAAATTAAGGCAAGAAAATTTAAGGTGAATGCTCCTAGTCACCACTGTTTCTAGATGACCTGGGGAGGGGGTGGGATTCCTTCTCCAGCTCTAGGAAGCCACTCCTACATTTCTTGGCCCTCAGTTTCCCCTACAGAGTCGCATGCCATTTGAACTGATTTTAGCTAATCTTTGCTTGGAGCTCCCCATTTGACAGAAGATGAAAACAGGTTATAGATGAGAAGAAGCTTGCCCGCAGCTGCATAACTGACTTAGTAAAGACACAGAACCGTATAAAGCCCACAATCTCTGATATGCATCCAACCTTCCAGTGTCTACATTGGCTACTCTGCCTCTCTCTCATCTCACAAATCAGACCATCAAAGCCCAGGCAAGGTTAGCCATAATATTCCCTAACTGCCACAATACCAGCCCAGTTAGGTTCCATTAGGTCATTAAGGACCCAGTTTCTTGTTGCATCTCCATTCTTTGTGCTAAGAAACTGATTCTGCCATAAGGCGACTTCCCTCATGGGAGCAAAATGGCAGCCACACAGTTCTCAGCTTCACAACTCCAGTCTCTCTTAGTGAAATGGAATCAAGCCTCGGGCTTGTGTGGATTTCTAGCAGTTTTGCACAGGAGGTAACCCCCTGATGTGGAATGATGGTGGTTGCTTGGAACTCAGGCTCCAGTGTGAGTCATAACTCGGCCGTTTAATTCTTCAGTTTGTGATCTTGAACAGTGTAGTCCTGTCCTTCAGATTCCTCCATATGTAAAAGAGCTATGAAATTATACCCGGTTTGGGTTGTTATGACAACAAAAGAAGCCAATCATATCAAAGCCTTAGCACAACACTTGACTTGGAGCAGGCATTTAGTAAATACAGTTACTTAAGAATAGAGCTATGGGTTAGGAGATGTGCTGTTAGCTGTTTTTACCATTGTATAACCATCAGAACATACCTCTGCAGCATCGTTAGCTGAGCCTTCTTAGGCACGATTATGCTCTGTCACTGTCTTAGAGTACAAATTTAACCTGCTTCTTTTCAGAAAGTTTGCATTCCTAAGGAAGATATTGGCCCTTGAATGCTTATCTGTTAGGTTCTATTGCAGTGGTTCTCAACCTCTGGGTTGTAACCCCTGTGTGGGATTCAGTGACCCTTTCATAGGGGTCACCTGAGACCGTTAGAAAACACAAATATTTACATTATGATTCATAACAGTTGCAAACTTACAGTTATGAAGTGGCAACAAAAATCATTTTATGGTTGAGGTCACCATGCCATGAGGAACTGTGTTAAAGGATCACATCGTTAGGAAGGTTGAGAACCAATGATCATCGAATTATCAAGTTGTGCGTGCATTCCTCCAAGTCTCACTGACACCTGCTGTTGGGATGCTGTCCCTCTTGCCAGGCATCGTAGGTACAGCAGTGAACAGTTCACACCTGACCTCTGCCCTTCTCGAGTTTGCAACCCATCAGGGAAGATAATAAGGTCTCTAAAATTCTCCGGGAGTAATAGCCATGTTAAGCAAACCAGAATGTCTGGCTAAAGTCAAGGGCTCTGGAGTCCCAGTGTCTAGGATTGAATCCTTGTTAATGTGTTACCTCTGATCAGTTACTCAGCCTCATGGCCTTTATTAAATTCATTCTCAAGAAAGGCTAACAATGCTCACTACTCTGTGGGACTGTCGGGAGGATGCAAGCAGCTGGTGGTGGCTTGACATAGAACACCCACTGAATGTCAGCCACTGTGATGGGAGGCTTCTCGGAGAGCCGCAGCCATGCCTGCGTCCTCTCAACACACAGCTGCAAGCTCCCTCCTGGGCACAGAGAGAACAGAGGCGGGGAACTAACGAGTGATGTCTCTGAGGCAACAAATCCCACTTCCCACATCACTTAGGATAGATTTTTGGCCCCTGCACTTGAGGTTCCAATCCAAAGAGACCACCTGCTGCAGGCAGCCAGGAGGTGGGTCCTGTGCCAGCTTGTCTCTCTTAATTTGAACAAATGATTCTGTGTTTGCTTTGCTTTTTCTTCCTCTTACAGCTTTATCCAGCAAAGGTACAGACGAGGTGAAGAGTGGGCTCTCTGGGGTGGTTTTCACATATGTGGGTATATTTTCTTACACAAGTTTGCTACATAGTCCTATTAACACAGACAGGGGCTTTCTCTGCCTTCATGAACTCCAGTTGGCTTTGAGTGCCTGTCAGTGCCTAGGATGTTATTATTGGGAGAAACACGAAGTTCCCCAAGGCACAGAAACCACTCCTTCACTTACAGAGAAGTAAACCTGGCCCGTGGATAAGACATAACTTACACAAGGTCACAAACAAGTTCCTGTCTAAGCCAAGGTAAAAACTCACATTTCCCCATCCCCAGACACCTGCTATTTCTCCTTTGCCACAGTACTCGTGGGACTTACTGGTGAAGAACTACTGCTTTCTTTTTAAATCCTAACCTAAAAGAACTGACTGTGCCTGCCTGGAGCCCTCTGCCAGCGAGGGTGCAAGACTACATTCAGCCTCGTTAGGGAAGGGAGCTGTGATTGATTAGTGATGTCTGCCAGGTCTCAGCTAGTGGGGCCATGTATTGTACATATTTGTTATGTTTGGCTTAATGTTAGTCCAAAGAGACAGAGCTCACCATACAATTTCATTATAAGCCTTGGGTGAGAAGGAGATCGAAGGTGCTAGGTGATGTGATTTGGAAGAAGTTACATTTATAGAGTGTGGGAGAGAGAATATCACTGTACTTTCTCCCCCACTTTCATATCATATTGCTCCTTGCAGGCAACCATCTGTCTCCTCCCCTCTCTCCCTCCTCCTTTCTCTCTTCCCAAACTCTCTGTCAAAGAGTTGCCATGGGTTACAGGTGAGAAAGTTGGAGGTGTAGCTATGCTGGTTAGTTTGGAGGTTTATCTTTTATCAACATGACAGAAACAGGGATCATCTAGGACAAGGAAAACTCAACTGAGCCACTGAATCCATCAGATTGACCTGTACATGAGTCTCTGGGGCATTTTCCTGATGATTGATGCTGGAGGGTTCAGTCTACTGAAGGCAGTGCCATCCTTGGCCAGGGATCCTGGGAGTGCAAGAAAGAGAGCTGAATGTGAGTCTGATGAGTGAGCTGCCAGTGACTGTAATTCCTCTGTGGCCTCCACACGCTCCTGTCTCCAGTTTCCCGCCCTGACCTCCCTCAGTAATGGGCTGTGTTTGGGACAGGTAAGCCAGACAAATCCTTTCCTTTCCAAGTTGTTTTGGTCAGAAGGTTTTATCACAGCCACTGAGAAGCAAGCTAGAATGGTAGAGAAACAAGCTAGAATAGCACCATATTGGTAAGCTGTGAGCTTCAGTCATACCATCCTGCTTGATAGTTTTCTGAGCAGTTTGTTTATTTGGGCCTCAGTTTCCTCCTCTGTTTTGAAGAGATGATAATACTTGTCTTGCTGGGATTTTGTAGGGATTATAAAAAAGATAATTCATGTAAAACCCAAAGGATGGATAATAAACTCTCCAAAAAAAAAAAAAAAATGGCAGCTGGACATGAATACTAAGCTCCACGTAGAGTTCCCTGGAGCTGTGAACTACTAATTCACTGTCCTGCCAGTTGGAAAGCCGATGTTCCTGCATAATGAGGTCCTTGGAGCCCAACTGCCAGAAGGTTTTCTGAACCAACAGAGAAAAATTAAGAAAAACAATTTTTTTTTTTGCTGAGTGAATTTTATTATATCCTAATTTCTTAAAATATCTGGTAAGTAAATGACTTACAGGGTAATCATGTGTGCTTCATCAGAAGGTTTTATGTGTCAGCATATTCTATTCTCTCAGTATGCCGTGGCTAACTGGGCATGGTGGCATCCACTAGTAATCCCGAGGCTGGTGAAGAACAGACAAGCAAATCCCTAGGATTTACTCGCCATCCACCCTAGCTCCTCAGAGAACTCCAGGCCAAAGAGAGACACTGACTCAAAAAAAGGGAGCTGGATAACACGTTGAAGAAGGTACTGGAGGTTGTCCTCAGCCTTCCACACACATACCCACACATGCATGCACACCCACACATTCATGCACATCCACACATATGCACATACCCACACATGCATGCACACACACACATATGCATGCATACCCACACATGCACGCATACTCACACATGCATGCACACCATTATACATACCCCAAATATGAATCTGTCTTTTCCTCTCACCGTGTGTGTGTGTGTGTTTGTGTGTGTGTGTGTGTACATACAGGTTTGAAGGCAGTACTTCACAACAGCCCCTCAAAAGGATTTGAGAAAGGCAGTTATGGGCAGGAGAGGAAGCAAAAATGAAATGGTTTAGTAATAATTCTTGATTTCTGGAACAGAAAGGACTCTGTGATGTTTAGCTCCCATGCATGAACCAAATGATGAAACTCAGAATGGTCAAGCGACCTGTATAAGGACATACGGTGACAAAGTACATCACCAGGAATGGAAGCTACTGCCTCTTTGGCCCTCTGTGTCTCACTCTCCTCCCTATTCCCACTCCCCACCCCATCCCACTGCCTAGCCTCTCTTCCCCACTCCCCTCCCCTCACCACTCCCCTTCCTCTTTCCTTTCCACACGTACACACCTAAAAGTGTGGCAGAGTCTCTAGAGTTGCTAGTTGAAACTACACATCTCACTTCCTGTCATCAGGACCCCAGAATACAAGCCCAGTAACAGTTGTACCAGAAGTAGCAGGTCTGCTAACAGCCATGATCAACAAACAGCCATATCAGCCCTGGCTGCCCTGACCTGGGAGAGGCAGCTTGGCTTCCTCTGGGAGCTTGTTAGACATGTGGTACCTTGATCCCACCCCTAGACCCTCTGGATCAGAAACCACATGTTCATAGCACATGGATACCAGGCCCTGTGATGGGTGACTGACTAAAGCCTGAGATGGCCCAATCTGTGGAGAATTGAAATACAGAATCTTTTCCAGCAAGTTCCAAGGTCAAGAAGCCTTTCAAGGGTTTTGGGTTAACAAAAATATCTACTGTGCTGAGAAGCGGGCCGATCTGAGGCAAAGTGGTGGCGTTGGCCTTGTGGCTATCTCACTACTATTTTCGAAGAAAATATGTTTTAAAAGACAGGTCTTCTGTTTGATAGTTTGTGGCTCCGGCGGTTGAGATTTGTCACTGAAGATCCAAGATAAAATGGATATCGTTTTTTAATAGACTTTATTATTCCTTCAAGTATACTTTGGATCCAGCTTATCAGACAGGTTTTCCCAAGCCATCTTGTCCCACACAGAGAGCATTTACCTTGGCTTTCTTGGTCTCTGACTTAATGAAAACTGTCACAGCTTTTGTGTTTTTGTTTGATTGGTTTGGTTTTTTTAGTTGGTTAGTTTGTTTGTTTATTTTTCCCTTTGGGGGTGAATATCAGCTGCCCTGCACATCAGATATTTACCTTATGATTCATAACAGTTGCAAAATTACAATTATGAAATAGCAACAAAAATAATTTTATGTTTCGTCTTGAAGAAGTATCCCTTCTAACAGAAAGTGCAAGTGAGTGATAAATTAACCTTACACTTCAAATGGGGTGTGGAGGAATTTGGTTTCTCTCTAGGAAAATTCAGTGTTTCATTTCTAATTTCAGGTAATTTCTAGTTCCCTCTCCCCTTTGACAACCCACAATGCACTTGCATGGCTGCGCCTGGTGTGGCTGCAGATTGTAGGTGTTAGGATGGCTGGCACAAAGGTTTGCCTGGCTAGCCCCTCCTCTTGGTTCTGATCCACTGTGACAACAGAATCGGTGGCGTCGGCAACCGCAACCCTGAGGTTGGAGCTACAGATGGAGATGCTATATAGGGAGGGGTAGAGTCCGTAAGGAGGAGACAGAAACAGACTCACCTTCAGAGAGCTCTTTCCTCTCTGTGGGCACTGTGCTGCTTCTCCTCCCCTCCCCCACTACCACCTTTCTGTAGAGACTTTCACATTCCTACTCTTAATAGAACCTCATGGCCCTAAGCCCATTGTCATCTCTGGGTGCAACAAAAGTTGGAAGTTGGTGCAGTGGTGACATTTTCCACACCTGGCCCCTGTAAGGTATTTCCCTACCTACCTTCATTGTTGAGTCTAATGTATACTTTACAGGATGTATGTATTTGAGTTCCACCTTCCCTTGAAGGTTCAAGGCCTGGCATAGCCTGACCAATAGAAGGGCCTAGGGAAGCTGGCAGAACAGCTTAGCAGGTAAAGGCACTGGCTGTTAAAGCTGACAACCAGAATTTGATCACCAGAACCAGAACCCACGTGGTGGAAAGACTCCCATCGTTGTCTTCTGACCTCTATGGAGGAGGGGGGAATATAAATGTAAAAAAAAAAAAGAAAAGAAAGAAAGAAAGAAATGTTTTGAAGAAATGCTCAGGATAGAACAGGAACTTGAACTACTAGGCAGGCATGAGCCTGTTCTTGATGAGTGGGAAGGGTATAAGCTAGGAAAGTGAGAAACAGTTCAGCCTCCAAGTTTAGTCTCAAATGTTAGGTGTTGTCACTTACAAACTCAGCCACACAGAATCCCCCACCAGGGAGCATTACTGTCTAACCCTCCAGGGAGCATTACTGTCTAACCTGGAAAAAGAGAAAAATAATTTTCTTTTCAAAAACTCCAGGCTACCCAATTGATTTGCTAATGGGTTCTGGCAGCCTTTGTATTAGTGTGAGAAGTCATTCAGACTACCATTGACAATGTCGAACTTATAAATTGCTCTTGTTAGGATCTGTACATTAACGTTAAATAGGAAACAGCTGGGGAGCTGGGTCTTGCTGTGGAGAAGGCTCACAGTGCCACTAGGTGGTCTGAACCTGGTTGGGGGGTTGGGGGGTCGGAAATAGATGTTTGCAGTACCCAAAAGACCTGTAAAGTTTCCTGACACAAAAGGTTACACGATGAGACAGGGTCATAGTTCTTGGCTTTGAACTTTAGATTAGGTATGACACACAGAGACCTTTCAAAAGAGTTGTCACTACTAAACTTCCAGATTTTGTGATCCTTGGATAGTCAGAAGATCAGGCGATCATGGCAGGTGCTGTTTCATGGCAACCATCAGCTACCATGGTCTCTTTACTCACCTCTCTTCCCACAGTTCACAGTTCCCCTGATCTCTCTCATCTGGCTGCCTGTCTGTGATTACCTTATGAACTTGTATTCTCTCCTGGGAGGGCTAAGATCTTAGCTGAGGAGACAGAAAACCTGGAACCTGGATCTTGGGTGACCTTGAACAGGTAACATCTTTGCCTGAAGGGACTGGTTTTCTCATCTGTCCAGTGGTGGCCACGGTATCCTCTGAAGAGCTCTGGTGGTGAATGCAATTATATACAGATCCACTCTGTAAGAAGCAAATCAGCTCAGAGCCGGGAGCCTAGCGGGTGCTAGAAATGAATTCCTTTTCCTTCACTCTCAACGATTCCTAGTGTTTTTGCCCTCCAAGAGTTTGCTAGTCTTTTTAGTAAGTGAATAAGGATGTTGACGGAAGGAGAACATTTCTGGAGAACCTTGTGAGTACCAGATACTCTCTGTGTCCCTCTCCTCTCAGCCTTACAAAGTTGGGGTTGCTCCTGGTTCATGGGAGAGCAGTTAAAACTCAGGAATTTATCCAACCTGGCTGAGGTTAACTCCTTTGGAGAACCAAGTGAGCGCCTGAAGTCTACCGCCATCACCTGCCTCTTCCTCCCTATGCTTCATCCTCAGGGGTAAAACAATTTCCAGTGAATTGCAGGCTCTGGACTGACACCTGTTTCCCCTGGGCAGAAATGACACCTTTGAAGCAAAATTTTCTCAGCTCTCAGCTCTACTGGAAAAACCTATTTGGGGCCCCATTATGGCTATATCCTAGAAATCGTCAACTCGGGTGCTTAAATACAGCGTTTCTTCCTTTCTTAGCTGCCGGCAGCAGGAAAAACATTTTGAAGGGCAAATAAATATTTATGCATGAGGCCTCTGTGCACAGTAAATGTTTGATTCTGTTGCCCCAATTCCCTAGGCTGAGAGTAAATGACAGAGCCCCCCAAAGAGAGTGTGGGCGTGAATACATTCAGCACCTATATTCATTCAGCAAGGCTGTGTTGAGCATCTACCACATACGTGCCATGCTGGGCTCTGTGCTCTGTGTCAGTGTCTGGAAGCTAGGAGGGGCTTCCGAGAGCCTCCGGGGCACAGGGGGCTTTGCACTAATTATCTTACTTTAATTGCCACAAGGCTGTGAAATGTTTATCATTAGCTTCATTTTAAAGATGAGAGCCAGCTGAGTTCCTGACTGTGTGTAGAGACAGGCCAAGCAAGAAAAGATTCTCATCCCTGCCCCATTTCCCTGCCCAAACTGTAGTCTCCTACAGTTGCTGAGAGGCTATGGAGCCCTTCCTAGGGGCTATTTCTTTGAGTCATAGCCCACTGCCTGTGTGGCAAGGGCATGATAAACTCGGAAATACCGGCTGAGTGAACCACACACAGTTGAACCAAGCTGCTCAGAGCCCTGGTGGTAGGAGAAGGAGCCTCTGCTCCCCTTCTGCTGCCCAGGACTCTGTTCTTTCTCTACCTTTTATAGGCTTCTCCAAATTCTCTTCCCAAACAGGGCTTGACTCTCAGACTTTCCGTTCATCTCTGCAAGGCTGCTAAGTTGGTTTGGTCCAAATCCCCTCCCTCCACCCCAATACCTGAACACCTTTGATATCTTTATTCCTCCCTCATCCTGACAGAAGATGATGTCTGATCACTCTGGCCTGCCTTCAATGGGAATTCCCATTAAGTTAATTTAGGTAGGCCCTCTCCTTACCTCTTGTATTTCTTTCCATCTTAAGGAAGGAATTATTTATTTTTTGTTCACCTGCTCCTTAGCCATAAGTTTATGGCCAGTTTCTGTTCATATCACAAGCAGAGCACAGGCTATTCCCCCGGCGCAAAGCTGCATGGTAGTTGTCCTACAACTGTGGCCACAGTCTCAAATAAGTCCTGCCCTACCATGTTTGGCATCATTGTTACCAAGACCCCTGGCCACAAAGTCTGGCTCTAGGTAGAAATGTTCCCTCACATTCAGAGAAAGCAGTAAGATATGTGGAGGGATGAAAAAGAAAAAAAAAAGAAAAATGAACTTGGGTTTGGGGAGAAAGGAATTCCAAGCCAGTTTCCACCTGGCCACATTTGCATGTGTCCATTTATTCTTGTACCCCACCCCCATTATCTGACATGGGAAACAAATCTCAAGCCATGGGACAAGACTCTTGGGGGTGGCCGTTTTCACCCACAGTGAGGTATTTTTATGAAATCACAACTCCACCCCGTGCACGACCACACATCATTTTTGTCTTAGCACCTTTGTCTCAGGAGAAGGCTCGTTGCCCTCACTCATTTTTCCACTCTTGTCCTGTCTGTCTGTTCTCTTCAGAGTCTCCCCTTACCCTCTTCCTCTGATTCTATTTCCCTCCTTTCTCCTAGCCCTGCTGGCATTTCCTCTTCCTCTGCACCACCACTGCAGTCATGTGACTTCTTTGCCAGTGGGGGAGATGTGGGGAGGGGATTTCTGGGGATCTGGATGCGGAATGCTGGAACTCTGGGAAGTAATAGCAGATGTGAGCCCCCCAGTCATAAAGCACTTACAGCTGGAGCACCGGGCACGGGGTGGGGTGGGGGCGGGGCTGCCTGGCTTCGTCACTGGAGGGATCACAGTCGGGTCTTTGGGTGTATTTATACCTCCAACATCCTTTTCTGCTTTTCCAGAAAGGTGATCCATCTTCCCCAAGTTTATTAGAGGCGCTTTTCCAACACCACTTATAAAATATTGCAGGCAGCCCCATGATTCATGGCTTCATTTATAACTCACAGCACTTGGGAACTTTGGGGGAATATTTCTCATTAAAACTGTTTCCCAACTCTTTTGTGCTGCTTCCTACCTCCCCTCAATCCCCAAGAAGTGCCCGAAGATTCGAGATCAGTTTGAGCAGTGGGCCAAGGTAGGCCTCCGGGGCTTTGAGTCTGGTTCTGGGCTGAGAGGGGTTTAGGTGGCCTTCCAGCTGCCTGTGTACATGACTGCATGGCACAGTCTCCCCTCCCTAACCCTGTGCCGCAAAGCCCTCAAACTGTGTCTCTAGTCCTGCTAAAGCTCTGCCTCCTTCAGAGACTTCTTTTCACGAGGCATAGTCAGGAGAGCAACAGGTGGAGCTGAACCTGGGTCAGACAAGGGGTCAGCAGAAGTGCCTCCTCTGATAAAGAGGGCTCCCTTAGGACTCAGGTACTTTCCTATTTGCCCTCAGAATGGCATAGCTCCTCTCTGTAGCCTGATGCCACGTCCTCTTTACTAATAAACACTGTTAGCAGCTAGGAATCTCATTGTTCCTTTAGCTAAGGTCTAAGCCCTTGCCTTCAAATCCCAGACCAGGCGTTAATGAGATTTTCAGGAGAACTCTTGCCTTAGACCATGCTACGGAAAACATGGGTACTATTCTGTTGCAGAAGCCTGGCAGTAAAAATATTGAGAGGCCTTTCCCACACCACTGGATGGCCTCACCTAATCCTCCGCCCCGGGGCCTATGTTTCTCTTTTGTGACTTTATCTCCTGAGAGAAAGGGGCCAAATCTGCCTTTTATGACATTTTCCTGTCTGCCAACCGTGATTTAGATGGGCTGTACTCTCAAACCCCAGGATAACTGTAGAATAACTCACTGAACTTAGAAAAAATAAACAGCCGGGGTGGATGCTTGTTTTTATATTTATATATTTGATTGGGAAGGGTAATGTTCAACTTATATGGACTCTAACTCTGTGTGCTGAACAGGGAGAGGCGGATAAATCATTTATTTATTGGGCGATTCCGCCTGCCATTCTGTCAATGAATGCCCAGTTGAGCCCGAGATGGAAAGCACAGACCTGCTCCTCACCTCCCTGCTCCATCCGCGCCTGGGGCATTTTGAGACAGACAGTTATTATGAAGTGGGACTGTCCTCCATTATTATCTTCGATAACAGAGGTCAGCAAACCATGATCCTAGGAACAAGCTCCTGGGTCTGTCCAATCACCTGTTGTTTTAAATCAGGTGTCGTTAGAATGGTCAAGCACCCTCGTGGCCGGGCTGCCATAGCGTTGAGAACTGGTAACAGAGGCTGAATAGCCCATGAACTAAAACCTTGACAACTTTAAGCAAACATTTTCCTCCCTCTATTTGGCTTAATAGACCGGGGATGATGTAACAAAATACCAAACATAGACTTGGTAACTTCTAAGGAGAGACACATATTTTTCACAGCTCTGAAATCTGGGAGGTCCACAGTCATGCCTCCAGATGATGCTGTGTGTACCAAGGGCCTGCCTGAATCCTGTTTTGTGGATGGCACCTTCTAGGCTATATTCTCACATAGTACAAGAATGGACTCTCTAGAGTCCTTTCTGTAAGGGCACTCAATTCATCCAGGAGTCCACCTCCCCATCCCACAGAGGTCTCTTTTCCAAATCCTGTTACATCAGCAATTAGGTTTCAACCTATGGATTTGGTGGGAGATTTTGCAGTACAGCAAAAGCCATCTAATACTTTATCTTCATGGGTGATTTGAGGTCAATCTACCTTATTCTTTAGCCTCTGAACCTAACCTAGAGATGGCTCATCCCCCACTCTGGCACATTTAATTGTATTGTTTATTTGTGCTTTGCCCATTGTAGTCCATTTTGTGTCTAACATGCATGGGGCGGGCCACATACTTTTGAAGGGGTGTGAGTGTAATGTTTCTATGGATGGTGGACTAGCTGTAATGGGCGAGGCCATCTCTTTGATGTGCTCCCAGGACTGGGGTGCATGGATCCCTCTGTGTGTGGCACTGTACAGAGACTTCACTGAAGCCCCTGTTCCTTTCTATTTATGACATGCTCTGGTCCTCATGACTTCGTGACCTTCCTAGGGACGTGGTAAATGAGAGAAAACCTTAGCTTACTCAGACATAGGCGAGTTGCTGAAGATCACAGGTGAGATTGCAGAACCTGGGACCATTCTCAATGAAGGGAATCCCATGGTTCAGACTGTCTGAGGGTACCGGATCCTGACCGTAAGCGTTTCCCAAAATGCTTCTTCAAGGCACAGAAGCTAATGCTATCCCCATAGAATTCTGACCTCGACAGTTTGGAGTGAGGGGTGTCTGTACAGGGGCCTCCAAGGATTGGAAACTACTCTGGCCTGCCTCTTTCCTCCTCAGCCCAGAAAGATAAATCCAAATTGGTTCATCAGGTGCCTGGGCAGAACCAAGCACTGGCTTTCCTTTTTGGTCCCTACAGTGGATTCTGAAGTCATTTGAGCAGAGCTTGTGGTATTTGCAGGTACTTTTGAGACTACTGCAGGAGAAACAGCGGTGACCCAGGGCTCATTTAAGAAACAGAGCTCTGGCCTTCTCTGTTCTGGATGAGACAGTCTTTTCATGGTGCCTTGTATGTATTAGGCTCATGTTAGGTGTTTTCCCTAGAGCCAGCAGGAGAAAAATCTACTTAGAGAGGGAGGGGGGAAAAGTAAATTCTCAGCCTTTCTGACTCTGGCAACAAATGAGTTCTCCAAACCTTTCCCCCCAGACTTTCTTTTACTTGAAAATATCCAGAGAGGGAACACACACACACACACACACACACACACACACACACACCTCTAAACCTACTTCGGAAGGACCCACAAAGTGTGCCCAGAACCAAGATCATGTCTCAGGTGTTCGGAGAACAGTACCCTTGCCACGTTGCCTTTAACTGCAGTGCCCACAGGCTCTGGCTCTGCATTCAGTCTGCAACAGGATCTCATCCGCCTACTCCCAGTTGAGCATCTTCCTTTTCTGACTCTCCTTTATATCCAGAGACCTATAGCTTACCTATAGCTTACCTATAGCTTACCTATAGCTTACCTATAGCTCCAATGCCCTCCCTTCATTATTAACTACAAGTCAGATAGTGACTGGCATCCATTGTGTATCCACCTCTGTGTCAGGACCTGGGCAGAGCAATATGATGTGCAGTTAAGAAAGGAATGGGATCAGGACGAGGAGTGGGTGGGGTGGGGTGAGGGTATCACTTGGTCACTTGCCTCCTTTACCAAATCGATGGAGAACAGTTTTCAGGGGCAGTTTCCCTCTGGCCTCTTTCCCAAAAATGAACACTTCTTAATTCCTTTTCTATTGCTCAGCCTTCCTGGTTGACATCCAGTCCCAAACCAGTTCTGGTGGGAACTCTAAACCCTGGAGCTAATCTTGGTCAGGACAGAGGTGACTGACTCTTGGGCAATAGGAAAAAAAAAAAAAATCCCCAGTACCCCTGTCAGATTCTCCTTCCATGCTTCCTCTTTGGGCCAGCCTTCTGCAGTATCTCCAGGCTGCCACCTCCTGGCCAAAGAGAGGAATGACCAGGGGGCCCCATGGAAGGTGGACACCCAGGCTGTCAGCAACAGCTCCAGAGGGACCCAAGGAGCATCCAAGACCAGAGTCTGCTGAGAGGACACCGCAGAGCGTGGCTCTAATGGGCAGTATTTGCTCAAAGCCTCCCCATGCAGAAGGGGCACCAGTAGAGGCAAGGGTCTGTTTCCTGTCTTGTTACACTGCTCTTGCAACCTCTCCATTCATGCTGTCCCTGGTTTCTGTTTAGATGTTTAAACACTTGCATGTTTCACATGTGTGTGCCCCAGGGCATAATTACCCTTGTTCTTTGCTTCTCTGTTCGGTGTCTTTATTCTTCATAATGTAGGTCAAACCCAACGGAAGAGCATGAGACGTTTACGTTTTAAACTATTAGGGACATGGGTAATACCATGAAGAAAACTTTCCACCCCTGTGCGTTAGCCGTTTGCTTATGAAACCCTTTCTCTCTAAGGGAAGGATGACACTCATTTTTAGTTCTACAAATTTTTTCTCCACCTGATAAAAGGTACTGTGACTGAAGATTTTATGAGATCAGAGAGGGCTGCTGGGGGGTTCAGTGGGGTTCAGCTGGAGATGCTCACCCTAAGTCTTCAACTAACCAAGCTGAAGGGTAGAGGCCAGTGTAGAAAGACCTCAGCCAATCACCAGTGGCTAACAGACCCCCCAGATGCCTGCACCCTAATGATCAAGGTCCATGTGCTTATAAACCAGCCCTCAGATCTGTAGGATATCATGCTAGACCTGTAGTCCCTGCCATCACCCAGCCTCTCCCCTGGATGTCACTGTTGTGCTGTGTGAGCGAGCGACGCCCGGGAGCACTTCTGGGACTATGAACAACTCTCCTTAGAAGCTGCCACCCCTTGGGGCTAGAGAAGACACCCAGGAAAACTCAGAACAAGCCTAGTCTGTAGGCATTTTGTGGGGGTCACAACTCAAAATCCTGGACCAGTAGAACTGCCAGTGTTCAAGCCTGACAGTAATACCAAGACTATCTGGCTGTCTGATACAAAGAAGCTAGAGGGATAACTGGGATGGGCTGAGCCCCTCCTTTGCGGCTCATACACCCTCCTGGACAAAGGGTTCCAAACTGACAGCAAGAGGACTTTGCAGGCCAATATTCACAGTGTTCTGAGCAAGGAGCCAGCTCCCAGTCCCACACTTGCTAGTGAACACAGAGAGATTGTTTTACCACCCCTGTTGCTTTGCTGTAAGAAGTCAGAGAGAACAGGGCATGTAAAGGTTAACCCATAGGGCCCAACGTTGTGATAACAAGGTCTTCTAAAGCAGACAGCCTTCCAGGTTGAGAGCGGGGAGAGAACTCCTGTCTTTAATCCACTTGTGAAAATAAACACAAGTCCAGAGATAAGAGCAAATCGGGAGAGATTGGAGTCAGATTGGTGGATCCGAAGCCCTCTTTCTTTTCTTCCTGGTTTTGTGTTTCTATGAGATGCTGGTTACCTCCTTACAAAGTCAAGGGAGCACCCAAGCTTAGCCTAAAAAGCAGTTAGGGGACCCTTTTGTGTTATCTCAGTGTTGATATGTGTGGAATAACCAAGAACAAACTTAGAACATATGATAAGAAAAGCATGTGCCCAGGACTCCAGGCAGGGGGCTAGCACAAGATAAGTCACACCTAAGTGAGACCAGACCAGTGACCCTGTATTTCTCCAGCCTCAGTGATGGCCACTAGTCTAGAAGCCTTTGGTCCCCGTTTGATTTTGTTCCCTGGGTGACAGTTTTGCATCATTAGTTATTAAGGCATCTCCCTGGTGGGAATCTGTGTGGTGTGACTGGATGGTATCAGCTAATGTTCCCAGAGTCTCATTCTCTTCTGCTAGCCTTACCCTTGTCCCATTACCACCCAGCACTTACACATCACGGATGCAGATAGACCATGCTGGGTAAGAGCAACCAGAGCCTCTCCTTCCCTCCAGCATCCTCCAGGCAGGGGTCCCCCACTCATTGTATTTCATCACCAGAGAGCAGTCCCCTCTCAGTGTCAAAAGAGGTTTGTTAGGGGACACCACCCTCTTAGTGCAGGGTTCAAGAGAAAGGCCTACTTGATATTTTTTAAAAGTTACAAAATAAATCAGCAGGTGGTGAATTCAGATTTCCCATAGACTGTCAACCACATACAGGGATGCAGAAGATCCACCGGCCCCACTCCACCCCCTAGCACACTTGAGTACTAGTGTGCTTTTGAGTCGTGTGTTTTCTGGGAAAGCTTTTGGCACCTTTAATTCCATTGTCGGTGGGTCTGCTCATACTTCTTCCAGAGTTGTGCTTTGCTGCGGGGACTTGGTGAGGACAGAGGTGGCTGTGGGCAAGCCTCAGTGGAGGGGGGCAGGGGGCGGGAAGGTAAATTGGAAAATGAGACGGGAAAGGAAGAGAAGCAGTGCCCGAGCAGCTGCAAGATTGTTCAAAGCCATTTTCTCAACTGGGCTAATCATCCCTCCCCGTGGTGTGGGGACACCTACCCGTTCAGAAGTATGCATTTCTTTCTTGCAGGGAGCAGCCTATTAGGAGAGACAGATTGTCTACCAGGAGTCGCTTGACTCCCACCTCCTCCGTTCTCAGGCTCCTCCACTTCCTCTAAAACCCCTACCCCACAAGATAGCTCACCCACCTCTCCTCCCATTGGGAAGGGTTATCAGTGATGGGAGGGGCTGGACAGATTCAAACCAGCCCAGCTTGAGGAGTAGAAATAATTACAAAATCTCAGGCCGTTATCCAATTACTTTGACATGTGGCCATTCTAGGGAGTTCTAACTGGATTAAGTTCATTATAAAAAGATTAGTCCTAGAATGGGGACTGTGCATAACAAAGTGAACCTTCAAGTGTGCCGCTGCTGGGCCACCAAGGACTTTGGGAGGTAGGGGGAGGGATAGAGTAAATGGCTTTGTTTATTGAATTACTGCTTAGGGATTTGCTGAGTTTTGTTCAGATGGAGTCTGTGGCTTAAAGCGACTCTCAGCTGTTTCCTGTTTGCTTTCCTTTCTCCAGAATGTTCCTCAATACCTTTGCAGTGATTGTCAAAGCAGTTATCCAAAATGCCCATTCCTAATGTCCTGTGTAGACATGGAGGTGAAATTATCGATCAAAATGGATGTGAGACACACGAAGCTCATGCATTATTCATGGACTGTATATGAATGCACATATAGAGAGGACCGACACTCTTATAATGCCCCCCATTTACATAATGCTTCCTGGCTCTACAGAGCGGTTTCACATCTTTCATATGACCCACACAGCTGTACTCTGGGATATAAGTAGACATTATTGTAAAGATTGTGCCCATAATGAAATGGAGACTCAGAGAGGTTAATCCATGGTGACCTAGCCAGATAATCATCCAAAACTGAGTAACTACTCAGATCCACACTGCCCGGCCTGATGTTCTAGAACAGCATTTCTAAACCTGTGGGCCACAATCCCCACAGGGGTCACATACCGGATATCCTGCATATCAGATATTTACATGACGATTCATAACAGTAGCAGAATTTCAGTTATGAAGTAGCAACAAAACAGTTTTGTGGTTGGAGGTCACCACACCATGAGGAACTGTATTAAAGGGTCACAGCATTAGGGAGGTTGAGAAGGTTCCAGAAGCACACTCAAACTCAGCGAACACATGTGTTATAAACACAGAGTCTGTATTCATCTCTGATTGTTGACAGTTTAAATTAATCAGACTGGTTGAAATCAGGGTTGTTGTTTTTTTTTTTTTTTTTTTAATTCCCTTTATTTGCAGTAAGGATTTTATCAGTGAGCAGTTTTGAGCAACTCACTCACTTCCTAGATGTCACCATCCCCTTCCTGAGCTTGGAGCAATTGTTATCTAGGAAAATGTCCGGGAGTTCTTTCCATGTCTTCACTAGAGTATGTGCTGCTGTTAAGGGGTGTGTGTGTGGGGGGGGGGTGCTGTCACTCTCTAAGAATGAATGCCCAAGCTCTGTCCAAGTGTCCTGGGGTAAGACATGGATATTCAGGTCAATGGGAAAGTATAAATTAATAATCAATCTCCTATTTTCTTTATTTACTCTCTGGGACCTTAAACTCCCTGTGAGGAACAACTGTGGATTCAGATGCTAAGTACATAACCTCCTCTGTTAGGTGTGGTCAGGATACACAGTGCCTCTATGCTTTGTCCTCCCGTGCCCACCAGAGAATTGTGAATAGATCATCGTAACTTTCTCTACCTAAGCTGCTCTTGGAGATCCCGTCTCAAGACAGGGCTGCAAGCAGCTTTTAACAAGAGCCAGAAATTGCCTAGCTAATGGTGTCTGTTTAACCAGCCTCCCTGATTCTAGACTCTGGTGACCCCATGACTCAAGAAGACTTAAAAGGCATAACCAGAGCAGCCAGTTGGTCTATGTCTGGTGACAACCTGGTGGCCAGCGATTCAAGACACATAAAGAAGGCTGTTGTGAAATTCAATGCTGCAGTGGTGGTGGCGGTGGCCGTGGCGGTGGTGGTAGGGGTAAGGGGGTACCTGGCAGGCCCGTGCTAAGGTGTCCCCCTGAGAAATCACACCATGCGACAGACCTGGTAAAAGGGAAGTTTATTTGGGGGAAGGGAGGGGAGTGAAGACCTGGAGAAAGGGTAGAGGCAGACAGACCTGAGTGCAGAGAATGGAGGACAGAGACAGACAGAAAGAAGGACAGGAAGAGAGGCTGGCCGGGAATACATCTGGTGGCATCGGGTGATGACATAAGTCACTGCTAGATCCCTGAGAGGAGCCCAGCGGAATCGCATATAAGCCAGCCAAGCATTAGCCCTGGAGAGAGAATATATTTAAAGTTACACTTACAGCAAAGGTTAAGGCAGACGCCAGTTAGCAAGGGAAAAAAAAAAAAAAAAAGTTGTGTGTAAGCAGAAATGTAGATGGCTGCAGACCAGTGACCCCATCTACCCTGTCTGAAATGAAACACCCAGACAGACACAACAATTTATACAGTCTGCTACTCCCTGACGCAGCCCAGTTTATAGACCATGTTTAAAAGCAAAATAGATCTTTGGAGATAGTCAGGACTCTCATTTGCAAAGAGTGAAGCCATAAACTCAAAAAAGAAAAAAGGAGCTTAGGGGCTCATGAAACTAAAGCGTCGTGAGCCTTTTTTGCAATGGGTTTAGTCTGGTGGCTCAGAAATATCACTGAGACTTTGGATGGTGGCTTCCTAATTTTGCTAACCTCTTCAGTGAGTAGGTGTATTTGTTACTTTGACATTGCTGTAACCCAATTCCTGACAGGATGACCTTAAAAGAGGAAAGGATTAGTTAGGGACTAGGGATATAGCTCAAGAGACAGGGTGCTAAACTAGAGTGGTGATATTCTAGGCTCAGTCTGTCGGGTGTGTATGGGGATGGGGTGTTTGAGGTCCTGGATCCAGAGAGATTTAAGGTTGTTGTAGGTGAAGTCATGGCTGTATCCATGGTGGGAGGAACAGTCAACAGCAGGCAGGATGTCTTAGGGTTTTACTGCTGTGAACAGACACCATGACCAATGAATGCAACTCTTATAAGGACACTTAATTGGGGCTTACAGGTTTAGAGGGTCAGTCTATCATCATCAAGGTGGGAACATGGCAGCATCCAGGCAGGCATGGTGCAGGAGGAGCTGAGAGTTCTGAGTCTTCATCTGAAGGCTGCTAGGAGAATACTGGCTTCCAGGCAGCTAGGGTGAGGGTCTTATAGCCCACACCCACAGTGACTCACCTACTCCAACAAGGCCACACCTACTCAAGCAAAGCCACACCTCCCAGCAGTGCCACTTTCTGAGCCAAGCATAAACAAACCATCACACAGGACTATGAGCTTATTTACATAGTGGTATGCAAGAAGCAGAGCAGTCCAGAACAGAACCAGGGGAGAGGAAGACCTTCCAATGTCTGGTCCCCAGTATCCCACTTTCACTATCTGACCTTTACCTCCTAAAGGCTTCCTCATCACAGGCTAGAGCCCTAGCATTAAGACCATAAAGGCCAATGAAGAAACATACAGATTTCAAGTCATAACCACAGAAAAAGGGGGTTTACTTTCATAATGGTTCCTACAAAAGTTTTGGAATTTATTCTTACTGGGCCCAGCCTGGTGACATGCCTATCATCTGAACTAACCATGATTGCTGGGGGATGCTCTATTCACATCAGCCATGTCTGTGTCATGTGATGTCCCTGAAGCCTAGCCTTGCCTGGCCCCAGTTCTCCTGGTCCCTCATGCTAAATGATTCCAGATACAGTGGTGTAGAGGGCAGGGTAATAACTTTGGGACTGACTGCTTGCTGCGTACCCTGCCCAGTGCTAGATGCTAAAGAAAGTGTTTACAAATGGGCCCAAATCTTCATGGTTTTTCAGACTCTTCGTATTAATAATATCTGACCAGGGCAAATGGCACAAGGTTTCTATTTTTCTAATCATCTTGATCTAGTTGAGGGAAATTATCCAGTGAAATGAACCTGACATTTGACCTTTGATTTGTTACATTCCAAATCCTGTGTACATTTGTTACATTCCAAATCCTGCGATTCCACTGGCCTGCTCTCAGGGGCCTAGCAGCTGATTATGTCACCACTGCTGCCAGGTGTGCCAGGTGTGTGCTGTGGATAAAAGAACCATCAGCCACCCCAGTGCTCTCTCTGGTCCCTGTGAACACCCCTGCCCTGTTCTCTGTGGTTCTGTCTGTCTCTCTCTCTCTCTCTCCTCTCTCTCTCTCTCTCTCTCTCTCTCTCTCTCTCTCTCTCTCTCTCTCTGCTGTCTCTCTCCCTCCTTCCCTCTCTCTCTTTCTCTCTCTCTCTCTCTCCTCTCTGCTGTCTCTCTCTCTGCCTGCATTCTGAATTCCCCATCTCTCAGCCCTCATGATTCTCTCTGCTCCCTGGCTGTCTTCCTGTCTACATGTCCGTTTGTCCTATCCCTTCCTTGGGTCCCCCCTCCCTTCTCTTTCCCCAGTAAACCTCTTTTACAGAAACTCTGTCGTATGGCATAGTTTCTCAGGGATACACCTTGGCACTGGCCCACCAGAGGTTCCCCAGTCTCGCATATTTATTTTTTATCCTACCAGTGTCCTTCCCAGGAGGCTTTGGTCAGGATTGGATGTTAATTCGGGAACTGTAAGTTCTTAACTCCTGAAGGAGGCGATCCATAGATGACAGTTTGGCTCTTCCACTTAGGAACAAGTCTCGAACCCCCACATTTATGATAAGGATGATGCCATTGGCCAGTGCGATTTATCAGCAAGCTGAGAGGAGATGCAAGGGGGAAAGAAGGCAATGGAGACTCCACCGAAAGGAAAGCAATCAGAAAACAGGCAGCTAAAGCCAGAATGCAACATTGTATTTCAAATGTTAAAACTGATAAGGCTTCTGGTGTCCCAGCCCCAGGGGCCCCTTTGCTTTCTTTTGACAGAATGTGGCTCATTGTCACTCTACTCCCTCAGCAATGACATCAGTCCTGGGCTACCCGTAGTGGTCCCTTCTGTGGCACACAGCGCTTAACTTCCACACCTCAGTCCTGGGAGCCCCACCCCTTGACATACCTGCTGGCTGCAGGCTGGCATTTGCACATCCGCTTGAGCTCTTCAGGGTATGAGAGTCTCGCGACAGACCTGACAGCTTTCAATTTATTAGGCTTATTAGCAAATAAAACTGTCCTGAAAAGCGCAGATTTGATATCTGGAAGATTCATTTCGGGAATGATTTAATGCAACCTGCCTGGTAGTTTATCTCACGTGTCTCTGGGTTGGAACTAAATCACCCCTCGTCTAGTTGATGTCCTTAATGTGATGGTCCGTGTTTGCAAAATAAAGAACCAAGAGACTCTAGCTGCTTTCTGTTTTTTTCTTTCATTCTTTTTTTTAAAGCTGAGATGATAAAAAAAATACTTTATACATCTAGGAGATTCTGGGTGTTTTTCCTCAGTTACTCAGTGATGTCGTTAGAATGGAAATGGTAGGGGTGTGTGTTTTAAACCGTGGTTCTTCTCAACTGCTGATTTGTAGCAGTGGGAAAGCACCCGCCTGCTCTTGAATCCCCATCTGCACAAAGGACTGGTGACATCTGACATTCAATATGACAAACCTATAGAGGCTCCAGCCAGGACCAGTCCATCATTTAAGTCATCTTGTTCTTAAGCCCTGGGCTGCTATCATACTTCCTCAAGATGAAGACCTGAACAGAGAAAACCTGTTATTACCAAACCAGCCAATAGCACTTACCAAGGGCTATTACTCTGTGTTAGCATTTATCACCCGCGTCTCATTTGACACTTATCATTTATTGCCTGACAGTTTTATTTATCTTTTATTTTATCCTCCCAGTTGGATTGCCATCTGCTGAGAGCTTAGGCCTTACAGCTAGCTAGCTGTTTCCCAATTCTGAATCTGCCGCTTCCTACCTGGGTGACAATGGCTGTATAAGTTAACCCCTCACCTCAGTTTGTTCAATTTTGAAACAGGGATAAAAATGGAATGACAGAAATAAATGACAGAACACATGATGAAACCTTTAACATGGTGCTGAGCACATGGAAAGTGTTCACAGAGTAGCTATTTGCTGATGTGATGAAGTTAGTAACATCCCTGGCAGAATACACACTCTTAGACCTTAGTTCATTCATGTACCGAAGTCCCTTGTGTAAAAGCTTACGATGTGGGTCCCTAAGATGTCTCAGTTATAGAACATGTACAAAAAGTCACTTCATTGTGTTTTAGAATTTTATGTATGGTCTTTTGGAAAGTGGAAGTATATAAGTAGATTCTATATATATAATATAATTAATATATATGCCCAAAAATTAGTTGCTTCCAATGAAGACATTTAGAGGAGCTTATCTGGATGAAAAATGTCTTCTAGATGTGCTTTCTGTGCTTGGGATTCCTAGCAACTGAAACCTCCCTTTGTCTTGTTTAAACCAGTGCTCTGTTTTCCAAGCCTTCTTCAGAGCACATGCTCAGATCCGATTAAGCCTTCTTGGATGTAGAAAGCTTCTTTATCTCTGCAGTATAAGAATCTACACTTTTGGGGCTATTTTTCTTTTCATCTATCCTGTACTCACTGGACAGCAGATCAACTAGACTTCACATCCAGGCACACACTTGTATGCCCCCTGTTAGCTGTTACAGTCATGAGTCAGGAGCTGGGTGATGGTGGCTTCCCATGCTAAAATGTGCCCAAGCCCAGCTGCAGCACTGAAGCCCTGACAATCGTGGTCTTTTCCTGCAGCAGGTTTAGACTTGCCACCCAGGTACTATCGTCCCCACCTGCTGGCGCTTTGTCCGCCTCGGTCCTTCTTAATTCTCTGTGCGGGCTCTTTGCACGCTTCCTCTCATCTGTCTCTTCATGGGTTATTTACATGCTCTAGGATACTGGTGATGACACTGTCCCATGTCACTGCCCTGCTGAAGATCTGTCCACACAATATGCCCAGGTACCTCAGCCTTCCAAATTGGAATAGAGTTGTTTTTTGTTTTTGTTTTTTTGTTTGTTTGTTTTTGCGATTGATTATTGCACAGTAAAAAAACATAAAGAAGGGGGATTTAAAAAGTCAAATCACACTATCTAAATACTTTGGAAGTGTCTAGATCAATTGCAGGCTCCAGGGCTTTCTTAAAAAACATGGTGTCATCTGCAGCAGCAACACAGTCATTCTGCCAGGTGATTGGTCTTCTTAGGGATCAGGTGATGTGCTCTGTAGTTTATATCCTAGGTACGAGCTAAATGCCCTTTTCTCACAAACAGTAATGTCTTGTATTAAAACAAAAGATTCTGTACAGAAGAGATCTACAGATACTGTTAAGGTGTATCTGGGCAACAGTTAAATATAGATAGGAGGCCCTAAGGGAAGCCAAAGGGTTTACTTGCCTACGACAGGTTGAACATCCCTAAGCCCAACTGCTTGTGACCAGAAGTATTTGGAGTTTGGGGCTTCTCCCCTCTGGATTTTGAAGAATGTGTTTGTGTGTGTACTGAAATACCTTGGGAACGAGACCCAAGTCTAAGTTCCCAAATCATTTTTGTTTCGTATATACCATTTTTACGTGGACTAAAAGCAACCTGACTCAACGTTCTGAGTACACCTGCATTGTCTGCAACCACACTCAAAATCCACTCCCCCTGCTGGGAAATCGTTGTGGTTTATTGTATGTTAAAACAAGGATTCAGGGTTAGGAGCCAAAGGAGACTATAAGAAACATGCAGACCCTGCTGTGGGCCATACGGAGAGAACCTCCTGGACCTGGAGCTACATGGAACACTTGTATTCTAGCAATCAGAGAAAGGCAGAAGTTTCAGTGTAAATCCAAAGGTTTGCTTTGCAAAATAACAATGGCGATTACAACCACTACCGTTGGCTGAGATGCTGAAAGCCAAGATGCACGGAGAACTGAGTGATTCAGAAAAGAGCAGTTCACTCAGACTGGTATAGCCCCTTACCCATGTCTGGGTCTTTCTTCACCATCCCCAGGACACTGTTGGTGAATGCCAGACCCTCCCCTTCAGCTCCAAGAGGTTGATGCCATTTAGAGACCAGATCTCAGTCTGACCCACAGATGATCAGTCCCCCAACATAAATACTCCATTTCCATCTCTTTTCCCCACCATATCCCTCCACCTCTGCCCAAGGTTCTCAGTATCCTCCATATACACTAGCATGCAAACTCACACACACACACACACACTTCTCCCTTTTACTTCATTCTCCATGGAGGTTGAGGAGATAGCTGTGCAACGATGCATGACTGGTCTCTCGATTTCCTGTGGAACACACTAGAACAGTGTTCCTTTTCTCTTAGGTAGACAAGGGTCCTGTGTGCTCCTACTATCATCAGCCCCCCCCCTCACCCCCACTCCCACCCCTGCCTCTGTGCTCTGGACACAGTCACCACTTCTCTGCCTCTTTGGTATGCTGGCTTTCTTCCCACCCCACAGTCTCATAGCAGCTTTTCTCCCCGATAGAATTCTCATTCTTCAAACCCAGCGACCTGCCTCCCACCTACACTGCCGGCTGTGTGTCGGGAGCTCACTTCCATCATGCTACAACCCTGGTTGCCAATAAGATCTAACTCCAGATAAGACTCCAACCAAAGCTGCCTAGGGTAGATGGGAGCCAGGCTGTTCAAATGCCTCTCCTGGGTCACAGATTTTCTACTCAAAGCCTGTGGTCTTTGAAAGACCTCCTAGGAAAGAATTACATGAGCTACTAACCTTATGCTAGAATAAGGGCCAGAGCCTTCCAAAGCTCACGGTATCTCGTAATGCTGGGTGACATGACCCTCAGTGTACATAGTGTGGTATGGGGCTAAAGGGAAGAAATGCTGGCCTCACCAGGTGGGTTAGTCACCTACTCCACTCATTCTCCATCCTTCTGGTCCACCCCCACCCCCACCCCAAGGGTGACCCTTCCTAATCAGTAGGATGGCATTCAAGAGTCTTTATTTGATGGGCCAGGTTCATCTCATTGTTTGAAATATGCTTGCAGTCTGATAGTTTTTGGTTTTTTGTTTTCTTTTGTTTGTTTCCAGAAAAGTGTAAACAGATTTATTTCTTTAGTGTTCCCATCTTGGGAAGAACATTCTTTAAACAAATATCAGACACAAATACAAAGCATGCTCCTCAAAGGAACCACACCTCGGTTGTCTGCGCATGCTGTGAAGGGATGGTTCTGAGTTTCCCCAGGGCCCAGGGAACCAGAAAACAATGTCACAGTTTGTGCCGGAAATCTTTGTAATCTGGTCCATCCCATTTCTCAAAGCCCCGAGACTCTGCAGCTCCTTCAAACTCCAATTGGCCAGGTACTGCAGGCATTGTTGACTCTATGGGCTTCCCCACTTAAAGGTCTTCTCATCCTGTGATGCTGCCAAAGAAAATATTGACAAAGAAAATGGTCAATCAGAAAATATATATTGCTGTGCTATGGGTGAATTAAAACACACCCAGACCAGAAAGCAGGCTGCAGCCCTTGACAGCAAAATATATTTAGCTTGTAGTGTTTAACTGGGACCCAGAGTTTCCAGGGCATAGAAGCATCTCCTGCCCACCAGGCTGATGAAGTCAAGCAAGGCTTCCTGGAGAAGAGAGAGGGCAGCGGGGAGAGGGAGAGAGACAGAGACAGAGAGACAAAGACAGAGACCTTGAACAAGTTAGGTACCCTCTCTGAATCTATTTCTAATTTGCAAGCTGAGGACAGTGCCTACTTTATAAAGCTGTTCTTCCTTGTTATTTTATTTTTAAAAGCTATTACATAAAGTAAATAAAGCATTGAAGATAACCAGGCCCACAATAGACATTCAAGAATGATGAGATATTGTGTACACTCACTACTGTTTGAATGAATTCCCACACTCCCTGTGCCACCAGAGCTTAACAGGTTTTCTGCTCTCCTGGAATACTCATCCTTCATCCCAAAGGATGCCTTTGCTCTTCCTTCAAGATTGAACTTGAGTGTTGGTTCTAAGAACCATGTGTTATGCCTGTATACCCTTGCAGCCTTTTGCCTGCCTAGCATCTTCGTATGGACCAGCCCTTCCGTAGAGACGCTTCCTGAAGACTAAGCCCAGACTAGCCTATCAGCCTTGTCTGGTGCTATACCATCTGCTGGCAGGGTTCACTCAGCCTGGCAATTCAATTGTCTATAGAAGACTGCAAAGCTGCAGTCCTGGGGGAGGGGACTGCTGGGAGGCAAACCAAGCTCATCAACCCTAACTGTCTCTGTAGTTGGGTATTTGTTGTTTCTTATTCATCTTACTTCCTTTTGCCTGATAAAGCAGAATACATCCCTGAGTGAAGTGAGGAGGGCACCAGCCATGCAGCCTGCCCAGCACCATCCAGCAAACACGAGCTGAAGGAAAGAGAAAAAAAGGCCCTCCTTCTCCACCATTGACTTCATTGAATTCGGCCCATCCTATCAGGGTCTTCCAATGAAATCCTCTGTGGCCCTCCTCAGGGTCTAGCCCCAGAGGGTCCTTGAGTTCTATCCAGCGCTTTCCCCATTTGAATGCTTTAGAGCCAAAGACCTCAAGATCTTAGAATCAAGTCACAAACATACAGAGCTTCTAAGCTGAGGAACTAGCTCTTTGGAGCTTTGATTTCTTCATCCTTCAAAGAGTGTGTGTGTGTGTGTGTGTGTGTGTGTGTGTGTGTGTGTGTGTGTGTGTGTGTACACAATCTCAGGTGCCATCCACTTTTATTTAGAACAGGGAACTCACCAAGCAGGCTAAACTGGATGGCTAGTGAGCCCCAGTGATCCACCTGCCTCTACCTGGATTGCAAGCAAGGGCCATTAAGCCTAGCTTTTCTTAATGTGTATTCTAGAGATCTAACTCAGGTTTGCAAGGAAAATACTTGTCACATGCAAAGGAAACCCTCTGTCCCCAAATTCTGGCAACTAGACAAAAGCCATCACTCTGTTCTATCAAAAGGAGTCATTTCCCTGATCCTTGGCTGAAGGGACAAATAGCTACCTGAGATGCAATTAGCATACCAAAGCACATGCTAAGCCTCCAGGCTCTCTCAGTATCTTAAGTCTCTTAGGGCATCCTGGCTCTTCTTCCTTCCCTACCTGCCCTAAACTTCTTCAACTCATGGGCTTTCTCTCCACCACCCTGCCCCCCCCCCCACTAATCATTTATCCTTATAACCCTGATATTTCAGCTATTCTCGACTCCCCCTGTCCCCTCTCTTCCCCTTTCTCTCTCCCTCTCCCTCTCTTTGTTTTGCTCCTGCTTCTCTCATGGTCAGGTCGTCTGCTGGCCATATTCAGTCTACTATGTTCTCTCTCTGCTCCAGACTCTTCCAGATGCCTCTGGCTGTTCTTGCTCATATACCAGAAGAACCTTCTCATACTATTGAGTGGTAATATTTATACAATACTATATTGACTGAGCCATCTCCCCAACCCAAGAAGTGTGATACTTGCCCCCTCTGGACTTTGAGAGTTAGGAAGAGGATGCTCAGAAGCTCATAGCAGACTAGGGCTTTTGTCCTCTCCTGTCCCATGAGGTTTTCTTAATTCGCTGATAACAATTGTTGTATTCGTGATGTGCCAGTACTGTTTTGCTGGTTTAATTGTGGCAGTCACATAGGTAGAAGGCTTGGGTACAATATAAGCCTTTGAGGACAGGAACTGTGTCATGTCCTGATAGCTGCTGATGAATTAATTAACTCTTCTGTGGACCAGGCTGCATCATGACCTCAGATACAAGACACAGCATTTGACTCTGAAGGCTGTTGAAGCAGATATGTGGGTCTATGTGTGTTAGCTGTCATCCCTCCATTCTCAGAACAGTCTTTAGAGTAGACATTCCTGTTTTACAGTAGAGAGCTAATTGAGAACACAGGCACCTTCCTGGGTCTCACACACACAGCTAGATTCTACAGTTCCCTCCAGGTTTATTGGGTGCTCAACAACCGATTTCATGGGAGTACCTCTAAGGGAGGGACTTGCCCGGCATCCATGTGTTGATGGATTGACCCATGGTCATCACACCAGGATCTTGCTGTCTGTGAGATATTTGTCAACTGAGAAAGCAGTGGCTAGTGTGCTCTCTGGTCTTTCTGCCCCTTTGTAATGGAGAGGATAGAAGCGAAAGAGGTCACGAGAGAGAAATCCACAAACTGTGTTTTCTCTTTTCTCCTCTTCTTTTAACCCTTATCTGTACCAGAAGAAAGACTTGACAGTATATGGCACCTTCTAAAATAGATACCTGTCCAGAATAGCATAAGGAGCCTGGATTTGGGGGTTCATTGGGCAAAATGATCCACATAATCTTAGCCACCTGTCACGGAGCACCTGACCTCAGGCAGCCATACTGCCCTGCAGTAGCAGACCCTCTCTATGATGAGAGCTTGTGTCCTTCAGGGAGTGAGTAGTGCTCCAGAGTACCTACTGAAATGCCTGCTCACCACTACCCCTCATGAACCCTTGCCTTAGGGCAGGGCCCAACAAACAGGCAGCATTCAGACACTCAGTGGAAGTTGTCAAAAAGAATTTTCAAAGTCTCTGGATAGATGCCCAGGCAGGCCTGCTGTGCCAAGGGCTTGCCTTGACTGAGCAACTCTTCTCTGCCAGACACCAGGCTCAGCCCTCTGTGCTTTACCTACCTAGAGTCCCCAGCACTGCAAATGCAAGACCACACAGTTTATGTCTGGCGGAAGCTGACCTCTCCGTTTTCAATTTGGTTGGATTTAGAGACACCTGGGAGAATTGGAGAGGCACCCTTCTGGGCATCTGTGAGGGGTTTCCAGAGATGATTTACTGAAGGGGGAAGACATACCCTGAATGATAGCCAAACCATCCCATAGTCTGAGGCTAAGGATGGAATGAAAAAGGGAAAAGAAGAAAGCCAGCCCAGCACCTTGGCACCCATCCTTTGTCTCTTGTCTACCACACTCTAAGCTGCTCAGTCATAACCTCTCCACCATGATGAACCGAACTTTCTGAAACCAGGAACCAAACTCCCTCCTCGTCTCTGTCAGATATTTGGCAAATGGATGAAAATGGTGACTGATAATACCGACTTCGGGTAACTTGTTCAGAGTCACCCACAAAAGAAGACTCCAGGTTGGAAAACAGATTGCCTGGCCTCAGAGCCACAGATAATAGTTTACCTGTCTGTCTGCCCCTGGTGTGCTGATGTGAAGGAAATTAGCAAGGCCTCTGTGTCCTCCACTACAGAACCTTTCATCTAGTGGGCACGTCCCCTTTCCAGTATCTTTTCTCAGGGTCATGATTCTCAGAACCACCACAGAGGATAGAGCCACCTACGGACAGATGGACAGGTGCTCAAATTTGCCTTCCTTGCTGTAAGAGGTGTTGGTTGGTGGGGATAGTGCCCAAGAATTTGTCTTTCATTGTTCCCTAGAGGGCTCCCCTGTCACTTCAAACCAGCTGAGACCTCCATTCTGTGTCAGGAGAATGACCTGTACTGTAGATGTTTGGCTGGCTAAAGCCCCTCCAGGCCTCTGTAAATGTGGACAGGGGACAGAAGGCAAACATGTCCTGGGGGCTCAGGAACAAATATTGTGCCAAGGTCTCAGGATTCCCAGGAGAGCTCCAAGAATTGCTTGATCCGATGTAGTGATACAAAGAGCCTTTTAATAAATTCGAACCCGGTTCAGATCACAATCCGTTCCTACTACACAGGACAGGATTGTGATCCCGCATCTAGGGGCTTGGGGAATTTATACACAAGCAGATTCTGGGGATTCAGGGTTACGTGGCAGATAAAGGAAGTCATTTTTAAAACACAGTTCCATCTCTTTAGGCAGCGGATGGGGTCGCACAATTGGGGAGGGAAGCTCGTTTGCTTTAGGGAATGCTATTGGAATGGGGATTGTGGAGTGCTGGGCTGTGGCTCCTTTGAAGGGTAAGGAAGGAGCAAGGGGGGCGGGGTGAAGGAGAGCTTTTGTGAGCTTGAGGGAGTGCTGAGGCTGGCTGCCCAGCCTCTTCACAACCTACAAAATCAGCCAGGCCTGAGCCTGACTTTGAAAAAAGCACACACTGCCTCAACAGTGAGGTCAGCCCAGAAGAGACCATGGTCGGGAGGGGGACACCTACTGTGACTTCTTTTGGAGCATCCTGAGAACTGATGTGAAGTATTGGGTGATCTTCCAGTGTGACTCCCTTCCCCATACATGCTGCTCCGACTTCAGATAGATTCGCCTGCCAGTTAGAGACAGCAGTTCCTCCAGAGATACTACGAAAGTTTGAATGCCAAGAAGTATCTCCAGGTGCACTGCCCGTGTTGACATGGATTCTGAGCTTGCCTGCCATTCCGTACCGCTGCTACTGTGTGGTTGACAAGAATACTTGGAGTAGGTTGGAATTACGTGTGTTTGGTGGTTTGGGGGGGGGGGATGTGTATATGTGTGTGTTAGTTCATTTACTACCATGTCTTTGAGATTCTACATATGTTGAAGCACATGTCAGAAATCCACTCTTCTTTAAAGCTGAACAATACTCCATTGTGGGCGAACCCCACGTTTTGTTTGCTCATCCATCAGCAGAAGCTTGGGCTGCTTCTGCCTTTCAGATGTGTGACTAACACTTCTGTGGTGTATATAGATTCCTTTTCAAGACTATGCTTTTAAAATTCTATTAGGTGTATACCCAGAAGTGAAATTGCTGGATCATGTGGTAATTCTGTTTTTAGCCTTTTATGGAATGGCCATACTATTTTTATAGCAATGGCACCACCATCTTCCCTTCCTGTCAGCAGGGCTCAAGTGTTACAACCTCCCCAAGTCCTTACCCGTTACTTCCTACTTCCTTTTTCCCATGTAGCCATTTTGCTGGATACAACATGATACCTCATTATGGTTTGATCAGCAATTCTGTCACAATAGTGAGTGTATCGTCATGTCCTTCAGCTGTTTGTGCATTGTCTTCGGAGAGGGGTTTATTCGAGTCATTGACCTGCGTTTTAGTTGGGTTCTGAAGCTGCCGAGGCTGTCAGATGGACTCACTTTTAACTAATGGCAAACCAGAATGCTTGTAAGCAGGTTGTTAACAATGTTGGAGTCAGACTGGAGAAATACAGGCGAGAAGTCAGAAAGATGAATTAGACTGAAGCAGCAGCAAGCACCGCAGGAGTTGGCTTTGCAGTGTGGTCTGCTTGAGAAATGATGAGGGCCAGAACCGAGGCAGCAGAGATGAGTAACTGAATAATTAATAATTACTATCTGCTCGCTCCTGCAAACCGCAGTCCCCTAACTGAAGATGCATGTTCCCACTTAGAGAAATGAACCCCTTCTCAGGACCTCGTATCTACTCCTCCCCCACCACTGGGTACAAAGACTCGTCCCTCCTGCACTTTGGGGACTACGACTTACAGTCTTGTGGCTGTCCTGAATTCTGAGACATTGCTCCCTAGAGAAAGGCACTGTTGCTACAGGATGCTGTTGGATGAAACTGTGTCCTCGGCAGAGTGATCTCTGCTTGGGGGGCGGGGGGGGGGGAGGAGGCTGGAAAGGCTAGTGGGGATTTTAGATTCCATGCAGCCCAGCGAGTTCATGGGCTGACCCTTGTCAGCTGCCTTTTAATCCGTTTCCTAGCAGCAGCTTGAGCTCTGAAATGCATCATTTTGTCAGTCAAGGGACCAAGACCTCACTTGTTACTGCCTTTGGATATAACAAATGACAATCTTTTTCCCTTTATTTGAAAAAGCAATGGAGCTTGGAGTTGGCAAACCTGGTCTTGACTTCGGGATTGAGTGAGCATCTCTCCCTCCCCATCCAGTTTCTGTATCTGTAAAATCAAGGTTATGGTTCCCACAACCTGCACAAAGCCCAAACATTGCCTTACTCTGCGTCTGGTCCTGCAGAGATGGGAAAGCTAATCCTGGCCCTTCCTACAATGAATTCTCACTTATGAAAATGATCTTACATTCACCTTCTGAGGCGTCCACAAGCACTAGAACCCAGAACTGAATTAGGTAGTTAGAGAAGATGCCCATACAGCCCATGCAGGTCCTGTAGGCTTGGCCCATCTTCAGATTTGCTTCCAGTTCTCCATGTCAGTCAGCATGGTCTGATTCTGGAAGTGGCAGCTGGTGTGGCTACTTGGTGTATGTGTGGTTGCAGCTGCCTCCGTGGGTCAGATTTGCAACATTGTTTCAGAAAGTCTCTGTAGACAGGCTCCTCTGGAGCTGCTCTTCCGAGTCACACAACACATCTGTAAGCATCTAATCCTTTCCGCTCCAAAATTGGCAAATGATTACCAGATTGTTGGACTTCGTCCTTTAAGCTCTCTGTAGTAGCTACTGTCACCTGCCCAAACTGATTGGCAGGGTTTAAGAAGACATCCCAAAACAACCAGCAAATGAAACCTGTTTCTGGTTCTTAAAGGGTACCCTGTAAGTAAGTACTGGTCAAGTCTAAACCTGAAATTAGGGCTAGTTGCTACCTGATGAAAAAGACAGTTGTTTACCTCTGGGGTGGGACCTTAAGGCTGCTTCATACCTTCCCCTCTGCCCTGTGAGCACTGTCTACAGCTGCTCACAGCTAACTGTGGGTTTTCAGAGGGGAAGATGAATTTCTCAGCTAGAAATAAGGTTCAGAGGGCTGGGGGTGGGGGGTTTGTAGTTTCAGAAAGTCTCTATAGGCACAGCGTTGCCTATAGTATCTGAAGAAGGAGGAAGGTAGAGTTCTTCTCCTGGCATGGGTTGAACTGAGGTTCAGTTTGGGATTAAGGAGAAATAAATGAAGGAAGTGGAAAACCCTGGACTTCATTTTAAACAAGGAAAAAGACTAGAACACCAAAACGCACAGCCCTAGCAATGGAAGGGCTAAGAATGCCTTGAGTTCCAAACATCAGCACCCTAGAAACATGGAATTGGGGTGCTTCACATGTCATGTTAACACATAACACTCAGCTGTATCCCTGAGATCCCTGGGAACAGCCAGAAGTTGTCTAGTGAAATGAAATGAGAAAGACAAGAGGGGGTGGGGGATGGGGGATGGGGGATGGGGTGGGCATGGGAGATGGGGATTAGGAGTGAGGGGTGGAGAAATAGGCATTGGTCATACAGTACAAGATCCCATGGGTCACCATAAGGACTTTTGTCTAGTACTGCAGTTGGCAAACTTCTTTGGTGAAATGCCAGGTGACAAGTGCTTTCAGCTTTGCTGACCAGAAAGTGTTGGTGCAAGTGTCCTTTTTCTGTCTGTCACAGAGCAAAAGCATCCAGAGATGGTGTGTCAATAATGGCCACAGCCCAGTTCCAGTTCCAGTAAACCGGGCTTCGGGTGGAGGCTGGGTTTGGGTCACAGATCATAGTTAGCCAGCGTCCAACTAAGAACCCTGAGAAACATTTAGGAGATATTAGGAAGGCAGCCTAATCAGGTTAGCATTTATAAAAGCCCTCTGATTTCAGAATAGAAGCCGGCAGGAAGGAAACAGCTCAAAGGAGAAAAAGGGGTGGATGGATAGGTAGGTGTTTGGGAGCAAAGTAGGTAATAGTCAATGATTGGTCAGATATGAAAATTATGATGAGGGAATATTAGCATAGACAGATGTCCAAAGATCTGACTCATGGAAGGTTTTAGGGTTCACCTCCGTCCCTCCTAATGATTTGTTGAAGCAGACCATTTTCCCTCAGGAGAGTCTCAGTGGAGGCGTATGTCTTCCATGTTTGGATTCACAGTCCTGGGCCTAGCCATAGAGCACCAGGCTGCATCAGCCTGGACTTATTTCCTGGAGTTCAAGTGCCCGTCTGTATAATCACACATCTGATGGCTCTGACACTTAAAACCTCACAATGCCCTTAGCCAGGCTTTTCCCATCTACACAGTTCACAAGTTCAGACAGTGAGATATTTGTACATATGCAGGTACCAAGGGACTCAAACGTTGGTCCAGTAATTCGGGTCCTGCATTTAAGATAGAATTACTTAGCAACTCACACCCTCATTCTCTGTTCCCTCAGTGCCCTGATATAGCTGGCCCCTCTCTGCCAGCCTGCAGGTGTACTCTGCTCCCCAACACTGTGCACTCCTGCGTCATTAAAATTCTGAAGCTCCATGCAGTACGCTGCCTAAGATCTTTTGTGGTTGTCACTGACCCCAAACTAAAGCTCCTGGCCTTCATCCTTACATGCCAACATCTGCAGTTACAATCCAACTCCTCTCTCTCACCTTCCTGATCCCTCTCCCTCTCCTTCTGCTCCCCCCCACCAGCCCCCCTCCAGGACCTCTTGACCTTGGTCACTGTCCTCCCCGACAGACCTATCTGCACATTCCTATGCCTGTAGGATTTTATTTACACTAGTCCCCACCCCGCCCCCCACTAACCTGTCCCATACAAGACTGGTTCATCTGCACACTGTCCCTTGGCTCCCAGCTGAAGCATGGGGTCAGTTGCTTACCTTACAGAGCCTCACTCTTCTCATCTGTAAAATAGAATTCCCTTGCATGGCAGACAGGAGAAGTAACAGAAAAACCTCCCAGAATGCCTTTCGAATGTAACAGGTGTTCAGTACACCATGGCTCTCTTTGACCACAGCCCACAAGAGCAGTGCATGCACTTGAGCAAGTTTTTATACATCACCCGTGTAGAACAGTGTGTCACACAGAGTGAGTGCTTTGCTGAGATTAACCATGTTTTCTTACTTAATTTGAAGAGATACAAAGCAGAATTTATAAGCAAACTCTTCCTCTCCTTGTCATCCCGACCTCAGTTTGGGGAACTTGAAGATGCTACCTGAGAGAGCTGGGGAGGGAGACAGCTAGGAGCCGGGAACGGGAAGACACACCACCGGAGCCAAGAGGACGGCAATAAATGTATGCATTTCCCAAAATCAACTTTGCCTCATTTTTAATTTCGCTAATGGCTACTCTTCATTTGAGATGTCATCCTGAAATAACTCTTTTAATAAAGGAGAATGAATGTACTCATTTTTCCCCTTCCTTCCTCTGCATCAGCAAGGACTTGGTGCAATGATGTATATCACCCTTTTATTTTAATTAAGCATATAGCTCTGAGAGGCTTGTAAAAATGTTGCCAACAGAGAAATGCTTTAACGGATGTGAACTGGAGGTTGCCTTGTCCCATATATCTTTACCACATAAAAGTGCCCTCCTCATCTCGCACGTGAGGTGAATGAATGGATGAGCCGAGGTTTGCCTCTGAGTGGTTGTGTTTCGGGAAGAAGGGTATTTGGAGTCTCAGAGAACTGGAAACTATGTGTTCCAGTAGATGGGGGAAAGTGAAGCCAGGAAGGGAAGAGCTGCTTTCTGTCCATGATGTCATGCAAGGGACTGTCCTTAGGGATAGAGTTTCTATGTCACTTTAAGGTCCACATGTCAGGTGACAGGTGATGTCTAAACACACCACCAGTTTTTGAAAGGAGGGAAAGGAAGGACTTTAAATCAAGAACTTCGGATTTAAATGAAAGCTAATTAAATCCAGAGCCCCTGGACTCTTAATAACTTAGCCATTCTGCTAAGCTGCTCCCTGCAGTTCTCAGTGCAGGAGGGAGGCAATGCACCCGGTTGATCACACCACAGACAGTTCTTTTACCAGAGACAAGCGAACAGACAACTGAGCAAGGCATGGTGGATATTTACACACTAGCTTATCTCCTACAGATCACTGCGTGCAGTGTGGCAGCTTTAGTGTGTGATGCTTCTAATTCCTGTTTTCCAAAGTACAGGAAAACAGACTGTTAGAAGAAGCTGTGTGTGTGTGTGTGTGTGTGTGTTTGCGCACGTGCTCATGAAACATAAGTGGCCAAAACAGAGATTAAGCTGCATCAAAGAAGACTTAAAAGAAAATTCCCTAAGGCCCAGAGAAGTGAACTTGAGCTGAAGACAGACAAGGCATTTTAGAATGAGTCAGGAGCTCCTGGAATGCGAAGCCCTCATTGGCCAGGGCTGGAAAGATGCTCTGATACCACATACAGAGGCTGGGTAGTGCAGCCTCGTGGCTCGGGCATCAATATTCCCTCCACACACCCACAATTGTCTCACTGGTGAATAATTCATTGTGAGATTATCCTTCCTGCTTCTAGTTCAATTGTTGCTCTTCCTCTCTGCTAAACTGGCCCAGGCAGGTAAAGTTGGTGTGATTTCTTATGTCCACTCTGTCTCGAGGATAGATGTTAGCTCCATGAGAGAGACTATAAATAAAGACCTTCCAGGTAGAGGGACTGAGGTCAGAAAAGGCTATATCAGACAAGCTTTGCAGACCTGAGGGCAGGCCTAATGTACTAACCTCTTAACCTTCTACTGGCCTCTTCTGGGTTTATGCCTCTAGAGAAACCGTATACCCACCAAACCTCAACACTCCATAACCAAGGGCTTATATTACAGAGTTTGGTGACTGAGTAACTCAAGGATCTAGACGTCTCCTCTTAGAAGAACTCAAAAATAAAGAACAACTACTTTTATACCAGACCCGGCCCCTCTGTTTGATTTTAACCTCTCCACATCTCTTATTACATACTAAATATTGACAGTCACTCTCCTCTAGCTCATAGTGAATAATACCAATTTGAGTGAAAATCACCCAAAACCACCACAGAAGAGGTCCTCGGATGTTAGCTTTTTCATTGACGAGGTTGTAACTTTGGCTGACAAATGCATACGACTCAAACCATAATTTTCCATTATCACTGATAATAATGCCAGAGAGGAAAGTAAAGGACTGTGGTGTTTGATATGAGGGCAAATGATTAAACCCTCGCTTCATCTTAGCCAAGGGACATTCTTTCAGTTTTTATTGAACAACAAAAAAAGATATGTTCTTTGTTTCTTTCTGGGAAAAAAAATCACATGTAATCTAATTTTGCAATATAAAAATATTCTTCTGATGTGCACCATGTGAGGGTAACAATCACCAAAGGTTTTGTTATCCTTATAAAAAGTTCCCATGCATAGTAAAATCAGAGTGCATACTATCATTGTACAGCCTCCTCCTATTTCACTTCTCAGTAGGCTGTAGTCAAGTCTTTAGGACGGAACATAATTTCTTCCTTATGTAACTAACTACATGTTGTACGATACATCCTTGGACTCAGTTTGAAACTAACTTGGTGATCTTAGATAAAGATTCAGGTTGTTTCTAGTATTACTGGATGAATACTGTGATAGCTGAAATTACATACTTATATCCGCACAATACTACGAGTGCCCCTGTAAGACAAAAACTTCCAGAGTGGAGTATCAGGCCAAAGGGAATGAAAACTTTATGCTTATATATTTATTACCAAACAATTCTAGTGAAGTTCAAGTTAAATTGTAACTTTTGCTTTAATTTAAATTTAATACAAAAAATAAATATTTTTATTAATGTTTCACTTCGAAGAAAAAAACATAGCTGTGTCTACAGAAGATTCTTAATATAATATTTTAATTATTTGACCATTTCATACATGCATGCAATGTATTTTGGTCCATATTAACCCCCACCCTCGGTATAATTCTTCCCAGATTCACCCTACACTGGATGGCCAACATCATATTCTCTCCCCCACCCTCTCATTCCATACCAAGTCCAGTTTGTGTAGTCCACATACTCATGGGTGTGGGGCCCATCTACTAGAACATGGTGTAATATGCACTGTTAAAGAGAACTAGCCCTCCCTCTCCAAGACACCATCAACTGACTGTAGTTCCATGTCTACAGACAGGGACGTGTGAGCCCTTCTGCAAAGCTCTGTAGAACTGGATAAAGAGTTGAACTGTGGCATCCCTCTATGATCTTGAATGTATCCCTGGGGCCATGACTCTTCCTACCTAACTAGAGTGGGCACTGGTCCAGCCCTAGATGCACTGCCAAGTGGGTCCCCAGGGAGGCTGGAGCCTCGGGGGCTTTCTGTGAGCTGTGCCCTGGAGAGCTGAATTCCTTCATGTGGGTGAAATTAATTACAGGAGCAAGGAGATGGTTGGAAACACAAATCTACTTCACAAACCTTTCATAAACTGTCTCCACCCTCACTCACCTCTACAGCCCCTGATAGCTGGGCTGGCGCCTCGCTGAGAACAGACATACCAGTTCCCCCCACCCAAAGTTCTGGAAGCCCCAGAGACCCTTTAAATTCCATCTTATTTTTCTTTTGCTCAAGGCAAAGCACCAGGAGAGCCATATGAATGTAGGACACAGTTGAAATGCCCCCTGCTAAGGGCCTCTCCACACCTTGAATTTTGGACTCTCAAACTGTTTTTAACCATGGCTTCATTTTTCTTCCCTGTCATTACCTGATTTCATCTGAAATAGCTCAGCATGTGGTTCTCTTCCACCCTAATTCATTAGATTTGGCATTGCTGTTTATTATATCAACTTGACATCTGTCTAATAGAACATCTTTGAAGCACCAGGATGTTTAAAAAATAAAAATAAAAAAGAAAGAGAGAGAGAGAGAGAGGATTTAACTCTCCAGGGTTAACCGGAGACTGTTTAAATTTATAGAGGTGACTTTAGCCCTTTGTAGATCTTCCTCTAGATAGAAATATATTTGTAATCAAAATGATAATCCATATTTCCTCATTCTTCAAAGGAGATGAAGGGAGAAAGACTTGGGGGAAGGCCCGGCTATTTACTCGAAGGTTGTTTCAAGTCCATGTTAGCCTGTCCTGGGAGAGAAGATTGCATTAGCTTGATAAAGCTAACCCTTTCAGCCTGGTGGAAAAAAAAAAAAAAAAACTCGAATTGCACAATGCCCCTGCGAAGGTTTCCTTGGCTTCTGTGAAGATGAATTCGATTTTAACATGCCATAACCTTCCAGATTTGGAGGGTATGCTTCTAGAGATAGTATGGACATAAAAGCAATAGTGAATTTTTTGTTTTTGATGAGAAACAAGAATCATGGCAGCAGACTGCTTTAGAAAGGAAGCTGACTGGAATGGGGGCAGGGAGGATGGGGTATGGGGGTGACCATCTTCTTCAATACAGATAGTGCCCATTTTTTTAAAAATAAAAAAAAAAGGTCATTGTTGTCTGCATGAGGATAATGCTTCCTGTTTGTATTTCTGAGAGTTGGAAGTCTTTGGTGTGAAGTTTGATAAATAAATAAACAAACAAACAGATAGACGAATCCAACGTCTATGGGGACTGATTCTTTATCCCAAAACAAGGAGGGACATAAGCTGGGGTGAAGGGGGAAGAGCCCTGGACATGCACAACAGGAGGGGGAGGAGCCTAGAACAGCCTTCTTATGCATTTCTCAAAGGGTGATAAGGTTGGGATGTAGCTAGGAATCTCTATCAACCTTTGCCTGGAACAGAAGCTCCCTGAACCTGTGATTTGAGGAAGGGTGCTAATTTCAGATCCTTATCCAAGCCTCTCAGACCCTAGACTCAATGGATACTGTGCCATAATGCCGAAGGCTCTGTGTTCCTAGGTATGCATCCCACCTGAGGGACAGAGAAACCCTTCCTCGTTTGTTTCTGTCTTCTTTGTACCTCTGAAGCTGAACGTATTAGTCATGTTGTATGACAAAGATTGCAGAGATGTTTCCAGCTGTTCAGGAGAGGCGCAAAATGACAGGCAGAGACGCTACTATCAATAATACCGCGGCACCACAGGTGAGGTGCCTGGCATTAGGATGCTGTCAGCAGTCTCACCAGACCCTGTGGGTCTCCTCCTGAGAGACTTCCCCCATGGAGCTGAGTAAGAAGTTCCCTAGGGAAAGAGATGAAGGAAAAAGGAGGAGGTGGGGGAGGGGAGCTGAAGTGGGGAAAGAGGGAAAGCCTCCTTAAGACTAAAAAAACACATTATTTTTTAAATTGCCAATCCTTTTTGTTAAGCTAAGTGGAAGCAAGTTATGATCTAAATCAATAGAATTGAAAATCTTTTCATCTTGAAAGGTTAACTGTATTTTTGACACTATCCTATCTCCCAAGCAACTTGGCTTTGGGGGTGGGGGTGGGGATCCTCCCCTGGGCAAGAAGCCTCAGATACACTTAATTTAAGGCCGATGTTTATGACTGATTGTTGACCTTGAAATTCCATTAGCACTAATGAAGGACAACAGTGAACTCTCCAGTCTCAAAGCCTGTAAGTGATACACTTGGTGCCAGGATGTTTCTGTCCTACATTGGGATGGGACCTGCCATCCCTGGGTCCTGGTGTATCAAGCACAGCTCACTTGATTTTGGAGATAAAGAACCACCTTTCACCTCAGGTTCTCCAGAGGGGATGGAGAAGCACCAGTGGAGGAGGGCTTCTTGCTGGCTGTGTCTGCATCTCCCCTCTTAGAAACTTACAGTCCACAGGCATATTTTGCACCTGACATCCTAAAATATTACAGTCACTTAACGCAACACCCCCCATATACCCATCACCTAGACTTAATAGTTAGGAATGTTTTGCTGTGGGGGAATAGAGACGATTTTGGAGAAGTATATTAAATGACAGTGTGGCATTTTACTCCTGGATATTGCAGTATGCCTCATTTTTAAAAAGTAAAAATACATTCTTACAAGCCTGTAGCACTTTTACCACACCTAAGTAACAAAGAATAATTCTCAAGGATCATCCAGGATCCAGTCCCTGTTAAGAGTCCTTGAGTTCTCCTAAAATGATTTTTCACAATGGATTTGTGTGAAGTACATTTCAACATGGCCTGTCATTGTGTATAATATGATTCTTAGTCAAGAGCTATGCTATTCAGTGTGTTCTGCTGGACCAAATGAAGAAGTGCTATGAGTGGAAGATGCATTGTGAAAGATGCATTCTGGAATTCAAACCCAGTACCAAGAGGTGGGGAGAGAGGGAGGGAGAGAAGGAGGGAAGAAGCAATCACATGACCTCTCAAGATAATTTTACCATAGTTTTAGATTGAAATTATCATATTCAGAACATACCCATAACAAAATTCATTACTAAGCACTTCTTTGGAGGCTGGAGTGATGACTCAGTGGTTAGGACTCTTGCAGGATTTGATTGCCAGCACCAACATCAGACAGCTTATAACTCTAGCTCCGGGGTCTCATGCCCTCTTCTGGCCTCTGTGGGTACATGCACTTAGGTGCGCATACAATAAATACATATAATTTTAAAAGAAAATAAGGGATTGGAAAGAGGAAAGGAAAAGGGAAGATGATGTAATTATAACCTCAAAAAATATTATAGCAAAAAATATAAGTATTTAAAATTTTTTAAGTAATCAATGTTTTTTTTTTTTTTTTTTTTGTTTTTTTTTTGCTTTCACTTTAGCTATCAGAAAATGTTACCTTACATATGTGGTTCATATTGTACTTCCATTGAAAAGTGTCCATCTAAAACTCTGTCCTTCTCTGAAATCTATACTCTTTTCTTCCTTCCCTTTGACTTGCCAATTGACTAGAAACAGGTCAGCTACCTGAAGTGTTCCTAAAGGTGTCCCCTGATACGATTTAATATGTTTCTCCACACACACACACCCCTTGTCTCCCTCAGACAGCTGTCTGGATAAAGACTTTTTCAGATCTAGGGTTCATTTTTAGTGGAGAATTCTCAATAAGCGAGATTCTGTGTGTGGAGAATGAGTCGGGGATGTGCCTGACACCGGCTGGCTCTCAGCTCTCATGCAGAGATTGCTCAGCACTTTGTCTCACAATTGCATTTCTAGCTCCATGGTCAGCAGTAACTTGTGAGTGGTAATTTGGAGCCCCTTTAAAAAAAAAAAAAAAACCCGCCTTTCACTTCAGCAATTTTAGCACTCACTGATGACTGTCTTCGGGGTGGCTTATTTAATTAGAAATCGTGAATTTTTTTTTCTTCCACACTACTTACATGTATTATTTAGAGTTAATTCATATATTTAAAAAAGAGAGACAAAAACTGGGCTCTTTGGTTACCTTGAAGTAGACTTCCTATATGAAGAATTAAATGCTTGATATATTCTATTTAACTGCTGGTTTTCAGAAAGTTGAGTCAGAATAAAAACTGTCTCTTCTGACAAAGGAGGTTTGTTTTCTCTTTTTGGGTGTTACAAACTTACTGATTTTTACATAAATTTAAATTCCGATGGAATCTTTAAACTTTTGAACTAGCTTGTAACGTTTGCAAATCTAGAAAAAGAAGAATCTGGAGATTTTTGCATACAATTCCCATTTCTGGATTCGCATGGAAAACCAAGTCCCCTCACGATGTGGGGGGTGGGAGCCTTACCACCTCACCCCCACCCCACCCCCAGCCCGATACAGTCCATGGGCCATTTCCCATCCAGACAATTAAGTAGTCCCTGCCTTGTCCTTGCGTCTGAGTTTGTGACCCCCAAGTTCAAACACCTAGGTTATAAATATGGAAATGAAAGTACCGGAGAAGATAAGTGCCTGTGGGTGGAGGAACAGGATGAGTGGCAGAATTAGAGCTGGAATCTAGGTTCCTCTCTCCCAGGAGGACAAGTGTTCTCATCCACAGTTACCAAGGGGATGCTCCCCGACAGTCCCAGTCCGGGGAGCATGGTGGCAGCTACTGGAAGGTGCCACTTAGCAGACTCTGTGCTTTCCATATGCAGATGAGAGAGCTGTCACTGTGGCTCTCTCTGAGAATGATTAAACGTTTCCCAGACCGTGGGCAGAGTCTGCCCACTGCATTAGTGCTATCCCGGCCCTCCTTTGGGACTGTGGTCAACGGAGTCAGCACGAATGCCAAGTAAACAGGATTAATGCCGCCACTTTGAGGCCCCCTGAGGGCAATTTTTATCAAATTTAAGTACATATACTCCCTTTGACCCCGCATTTCCAACTCCTAGGAATTTCTAATAGCTGTATTCACAAAATATTCCAAGATTATACAACCCTTGAAGTTCTTTGCCTTCCAGAAAACCAGAAGCAACTTTGAATGGAGTACAAGTTACTGGCCTGACACGTAAAAGAACAGGAGATGGCCAGTTAAGACTTAAGTTGCAGTGCTTGTGTTGGAAGGTCAGCCCAGAGGATGCACAGTTAAATTAATGAAGAAAAATGCAGGGTATTTGTGCATATCAACCTTAAATAGTATCTATAAATATATCAGTACATAATATAAACACCGTGAAAAAAGATGCACCAGAAAATATTAACATCTCTGAAGAAAAAAAAACAGAGGTCAGAGTGGGAAAAAAATGGCTTTATATTCATTTAATAGCTGACTTTATAAGATTTAAAACAATATTTTGGATATATTTTGCTTTTAAATATTGAATTTATAAACATGGTGGAATGTTCAGATGATCCAGCAGGGTTGGGAAAACTAATTGGTACAGCCTTTCATCTGTTCTGTCACTGAGCAAGATGCTCTTTGGTACTGCTTTTCAGGCCAGCGGCAGCCAGGTGCCTGACTGTAGGGTTTAGCCAGGTACAGTGAGGAATTCAGGCAGGTGATAAGGAACATGTGGTTTAGTTAGGGAGAGGGGGGGAGGGGAAACTAGACCTTAAATGTCTCAAAGCAGTAGCAGGTAGTCTGAGATTGATGTTGGTAGTGGCTTCTAGACTCTGGTACTTTGGAATACAAAAGAGAATCTCCTACCAGGAGACGATGGAGTGGGGGTAGACTGCCTAGCCCAAATAGGCTGTAATAGAAGAATCCAGGCTGGGTAGACACCACGAAAACGAAGAGCAATTTGGATCGAAATTATGAGTGGGGCCAGGGCATGGGAACTGAGAGTGGCTGAGGAGAAGGGAGGCTGTGGAAAGTTCAAGGTCGCTCAGTTTAGTCAGGAGATGAGGTTATAGCTGAGATGGGCCATTTATTGGGGGTCTCTAGGCAAATGGTAGCTTCCTTGTTTATGAAATATGTATCACGCAGGTATTTTAAACATTCGGGAGTGGAATGCTCTTTCTGTGGTCAGTTTGTTTGCAATACCCACCCGGCTGTGCAAGCTCTTACATAAGCATATATAAGAAAGGAGAGAAATGGGGGGAGAGCATGCGGAGGCCACTCATGGAGAGGAATGCTGTTGGCATATCTGCATCAGCCTCTCATCAGAGATGCTCCAGCTGTGTCGAAAAGAGGTTTTCCTGATCTTCTGAGACCTTGGTTTCAGAAGAGAAAGAAAGACTAAAACCAAAAAAACCAAGATTGCTTTTAATGCAATCTTATACTATGTACTTACATGTGTAGGGCAGCTGTAGTCTATAGGTTTTAAAATGAGAAGAGTTTGAAAAATGCCCACACCTAGAAATGAACGTATCTGAGGGGTTAGAACTGTGGCTCGTCTTGATTTGATTGTCAGACAGTACATACGCGTGTCAAATTATAACACTCCATAGTACATGTATTCTGCACACTGAAGATGATTCAGCAGAACCAGCCTTTATCTGGGCCGTCTAGGTTTCCAGGCAGTTTCAAAATATTATTGTTAAGTCCCCTCCAAGACTCTCAAGATACGTGAGATAAGAAAGCGTAGATGCAGGAGGGAAAGGTCTCCCTACAAGGGAACATAACAGATTTGAAACTGGGTCTTCTGGGCTCTGGCTGGCTGGCTGGCTCTCCCCGTTATACTCCTGATGCCTGAGCTGTGATCTCATGCATACCATTCTGAAACCAAAGGCTGGGAAGTTTTTACAAAGATGCCTGGTTATATGATAACCACTTCTTATTGTTGGAGAACATGTGTAAGTTCCAGTATGGTAACAAGACTTATATGCTATGAGACTATCTCAAGAAAAAAAAAAAAATCTCTTGAGCGATGCATTTAATTTAGAGCTTGCAAAACCTGGTGTTTAATCAGAGATTCTTCATTAAAAGTATATTCACTGGGAGCCAATGATAAGTCATAAAAAATAAGTTTAAATCCATAACACCACTGCTCCCCCGGGTGTCCTTAGAGCAGAGGCTACAGAAAAGAGGGGGCAGGGCGCTGTAGGAAACTAGTGCAGGCAGCTCAGGTCCTCCATGAATCATTCAAAACTTACATACTGTGGTCTACCATGCACGTATCTATTACGTCGTAATTATTCCTTCAGAAGTACTTCAATAATCATTTGGTATTTAATTAACATGCCCAATTTGTCCTGGGAAGTAAGGGTAAGCAGGCTAAAATGAGAATCCAGGCTAGAGAAGAGCCTGGTGTGTATCAGTCCAAGAAGTTGTTTGGTTTTTAACCAAGCCTGTTCTGTCTTTGTTTTTAGCCTGGTACCAAACACCAGGCTGCAGCCCCCATTTCTAGGGCCTGGGATCTGTGGTACTGTCTTCTTTCACAGGGAAGCCTGAGGGCTGTGACGTCCTTCAGCCTCAGAGGCAAATCTCCAGTGTGCTCCTTAAGGAGATGAAGTATGAGCTCTGCTTTAAAGGAGGCAGTATTTGCAGAAGTCATGTCAATCAAGGATAGCAATGCTCTTGTTATGACCCTCTCTCTACCTCAGCAAGTCCTACAATGGCTTACTCCACCTGTCCCTGATGTAGGACCCAAAAGGTGTATATATGTTTGTGTATAAAAATACAAGTGTACATAGGTGATTATAAAGTGTGTACTGTCATGGAATCACCCGTGTGTGTGTGCAGATGCTTAGACGGGCAGTTGTGTAAGTTTAGGAATAAAAATTTTCTTTGAACTGGAGCAAACCGATATGGTAGAAACTAGATGCATTTAGATGTTATTCTTAAAGGTGGTGGTCCTGTGACAACAGACAGTATTCACATTGAGCCTTCAGTGTCCCCATCAAGTTAGTAAACAGAACTAATCTACATTACCAGACTGATTCACCAACAGGCTAAATAAATATTCCCTCGTGGTCCAACATGAAGGGGGCCCTTTAAGAAGTTTGTCACCAGCGCAGGTGGCCCGGTTCTGTGCATAATCACCTGATGATGATTTTCTGGCTATGCAGCCACATGCCCCTGTACATGTTTAACAGGAGGGGCACAACACATTTCTAACAAGCAGCATAGGTTCAAACGCAGTAACTTTTAAAGCAGGTGGTCATTAAAAACAAGGACATGGAGTTCTTTATAGCGAAATACCTGATAACTGAGCCCAGTCAGGTAAGCCAGTCCTAGCAACCCAGTTGGGGACATGCCTCAGAGGATAGGAAAGTGGATGGGAAGTGCCATTTTGCCCTCTTGTGTTTCTTACCATTTATAATGCCTAAATAAATCTCCAGGACATATTCTCTAAACTCTAGGCCAGGGATTACAACTCAGATGCCTTCAAGTAAAGTAATTGAGTGAAGTGGGCAGGCGTAATAAAATCACTTCTCTGCGATTTGAAAACAACAGTGCAGGCTCCATGATGAATGGCAGTGGCGGCAGAAGCCTCTGTGTTAGGAGGCAACAGGGACATTCTCGGGCGCTGCTGAACCTGAAATACAAACTGCCTGCACCTTCTGTAGAGGATGATTACCAATGAGCTTTGTGTCACAAGAGAGGGGGCTAAACTGGGGTGGGGGGACGTGGTATTCGGAGTTCTCAAAAGAAGCCACTACTCCAGTGTTTGTGTGAACTTTCTGATTCTAAAATATTTACCTTGGGTTTTTCTTTAAAGACCATGGACGCCACATTAAATGCCAGTTTGCAGTGTGTGCTGTGGGCATACTCAGAATGTGGGGGTTCTACAAGAACAACTCAGGAGTGGACATTTACTCTCAAACTGACTCTTTGGTCACACATCCACCTAGGCATGAAGAATACATTACGACTCTGTGAGTCTGATGGGTTTGCATTGAAACACCCTTGAAGGTGTGGAGAGATAGGCAAAAATACTAAATGTGCACCCTACAGGTATGTCCATGTCAGTTTCACGACAGTTTGAGTCCAAGTAGAGAGTAAACTGTTGTGGGGAATACCACTGGGGAGCCTCTTACCCAAGGCATATACGGTGCAGGCCAGTCCATAAGAGATGGCTACGCACTCCCTGTAGGTCTTGCATGAGAAACATTTTCAGTGGAGCCAGACATCGGTCACCTCTAGTCCTTAATGTGTGAAATGGCTGGTCCAGATAGGAAGGACTGCAGAGTGCTGTAGTGTCTCGCCTGGCTTTTAAGTTATTTCAGGATGAAGAAACTCTAAAAATCCGTGTCTACCAGTCTTCTAAAGTCCCCCCTTCCCTGTGCTTCCTTGCACAGTTTGATACTCTGTCTGTAGATGTCTCAAGTTCCTTGTTATAAGAGCCAAGAGAAGTCCCTGGAGCCACCTTGGCCACCATCAATCCAGAGCACTGTGTCCCTTCTCACTGCAGTACAGGAGACTTGGAGACACTATTAATTCAGTCCTGCTGTGTGGCTCATCCTTCCCGACATCGGGATCCATTCCCATAGGGTGACATCATCTCAGCTGGGAGTCTGCCTTCCCTCCTCCACAGATGTGGGGGGACTGAATGCTATTCAGGCAGATTAGGAGAGACTGGACGAGAGTATAAGAAGGTCGAGGGCCCTGAGTGGCCTGTCTGTCACTGCAGCGTCTCTGATATGGCCATTGTCCCTTGGGGAATGTTTACAGGGAATATAATGCAGCCGTTTAAAAAGCCAAGCAGACAGAATGCAGTAATGCTTGGGAAATAATTAATGCAACATCGGCTGTATTCGAACGTGTTCTTTAAAAATATGTGGAGCTGGGTGTGACGGTAGACACCTCTAACACAGTGCTTGCCGGAGGCAAAGGCAAGAGGATGGTGAGCTCCAAGCAGTGCTGAACTACATACCCCGAGACCTCATCTAAAATCCAAGTGATATATTCATAAATACATCAACTAGATGATATACCCACATGATCTCACATTCAAAAACTACAAAAGGTTACACAAGGAAGTGGCCCTTCGCCTCTGCTGTGCACTGTTTGTGAGGGTAATGTTAGGTAGAAAGGTAAAGTCAGTCCCCCCTTCATTCCCTCTCTCTGTATGTATGTATAAGTGTTTAAGTTCAAACAACTTACATACATGTATATGTGTATGCATATGTATAAGTTCAAACAATTTACACATAAAGAAGGCTGAAAGAAATAAGCAAAATATTTATAATTGTTACTTAGCGCTCAAAAATTATGGGTATTTTTGTTTCTGAAACCTTTATACTATTTATACAGTTTTAAGGAAATAATAAAGATTTCCTTTTTTTTTTTTTTTTTTTTTTTTGGATGTATAATGTAAAGCCACTGTGAAATGACCAAATAGAAAGCACAGATAACCACTCATTTAAAAAGAGAGAGAGAGGGGGTGTGTGTGTGTGTGTGTGAGAGAGAGAGAGAGAGAGAGAGAGAGAGAGAATGAGTTCCTCATTTCCCCAAAGACCTAGTAAAAATTAATAATTTTTTGCTTACTTTCTTCCTTGTCTTTCCACTGTACATGGTCATATTTAAACTAGTGTTGAATAACCTGCCTTCTAATTAACAAAATAATGAGACAGGTTTGTAATTGAAATCTAACTTTCAAAGGCAGGAGCTTAGAAAGGAGAGCATACACAGGCTGATGGAAGAAACAAAGGGTTTTTACCTTTGTGCATGTGGGTACCTCTGCCTGGGTCAGCCAGCAGCAGAGATGATGAAAGGGGACTGAAGGGACATGCCCTCCCTGGCTGCTCTGCCCTGGTGCTGAGGTCTTCTCCAACTGTGCTTCCTGTTGATGCAGGGCAGAACACAGCAAAATGCTTGCTCCTGCTCCATTCTGCAGTCCAGTGATCTAAAACACTCAGAAAGTTAAGTCCTGGGGACAAAGTGAACTCTGAAACAATCCTTGCCTGCAGTTTCAACTTCCAAGCATACACAACAACCTGCAAATACTATATAGTCAAACCCCTAGAGATACAAGCCTATGGCTTGGGTCATATATTTTTATTTTCCTCCATTTGGAAAACAAAACTATTCTCCTCAGACCCTCTTCTCCCATGCCCACTTCCCCAGGGGAGATGGCCACTGTGGCAGCTTGGAATCTACATAGAATCTCTTAGGCAGACTTGCATCCAAACGTTTCCACAGTCATACACAGACTAATGAAGGCATAGGCTTTTTTTTTTTTCCTAAGCAAAACACAATCTCATAGGTTTTTCATTCCCTGAGCTCTAACCCTCACTTATTTTAACTCTTTTCCAGAGTAATAATGTTTTCACGTGTGAGTCACCAAATGCTAAATGTGCCTTTCTCAGCAAATGCAATTCGTTTGAGAATAACTCTCAACAAATTGCCTGCGATGTTTCCCTATCGCTGGAGGAGACACTGCCGGTACCAGGCCGGCAGAGAGAGCAACACAAAACCTGCAGTTAGTTTTAATCCTTCCTGCATTTCCCGTTATAACAGTATGCGAGAAGCGTAATGATTCTTTTTTTTTCCGTTTTCTTTCTTGAGTGTTAAGATATGAGAGTAAGATGAGGTGAGGGAAAGTGTGGTGTCTTCCTTTTGAGAAATCGTGACTCTCTCTGTTTCTGCAGACTCCGGAGGTTAGGAGGGGGCAGATTGGGACTTGCTGGTGACAAGGGTTCAGGGCTTGCTGTTTCTTGTGGTCCCAGCAGGGTCCTCAGAAGACCCCCCTCTCCCATGTTTTTTTAGCTCTCCTCCTCTTAACACTTACTGTCTTAACATTTACTATTCAACTGGAACCCACGATAAGGCAGGGACCAGGGAGATGGCCCAGAGAGTAAAGCACTTGCTGTATATCTGTAAGGACTACCAAGTTTGGCTTTCTAGCATACAAGTCAATGTCTGGGAGAATGTCACTGCCTGCCTGTAGATCCAGCATCGGAAGATACAGACAGGATCCCCAGACCAAGCCGGCTAGCTAGACTAGACATATCTGTAAGCTTTGGGTTTGATTGAGAGACCCTGCCTCTGTTAATAAGGTGGAAGAAAATGGATCAAGAATGATTTCCAACATCAACTTCTGTGTCTTCAAATGTACATGTGCATATACACATACCTAAGCCCATACATATGCAAAACATTGATACACATCCAACACCACACACACACACACACACACACACACACACACACATCACAAATCAGAAAAGAACTCACTTGGCAGAAGATAACTTTAATACACGTGTTTATGCCACATTTGCATGGGGTATCTATTAAGATCTTCCCAACAGATCGGCTTCATCTTCTGTGGTGTTCCCTATACCTCATTAATGCTAAAGCTTTAGTGTGACCCCAGGAAATTAAACTCACTGAAGTAAAATGATATTTAACTCCAGAAAAAGTTGGCATCATTAAACCAGGAGGACACCACCATCTTCTTTCCAAGGTCAAAAAGTCTAGACATTGCCTTTGTGTCTGTGAACACTGAGGTCTGTCCATTCTAACTGGGTGCCGGCAGGAAGAGGTGAGGATGTCAGCAAGCATAAAGAACCAGGGCTTCTCTGAGTAGCTGATTTAATGAGGGGGGAAGCAAGGTTCAGTGCTGGTCAAGCCCAGCTTCAGTGTCTCTTTGTGCTATTGGGTAGCTTCATCAGTATCTGAACTGTAGTGCCTTCAAATGGAAGATCAGAACAGTGGTGCCAGCTACAGAACATTTGTGAAGCTCAAATGAGTGCCTATTAGGTATATTAGTTAACCATCTATCACAATAACAAAATACCTGAGATAATCACCGTGTAAGGAGAAAGGGTTTATTCTCCTCTTAGTTTGTTGAGGGTGGGGCAGGGGACAGCCGAAGACAGGCACAAGGTCAGTGGAGACTGAGCATCGGTAAAGGGGTGTGTGCTCTAACCATCCCTGCATAGCAGTAGCTCCTTCTAGAATGCTCCATCACCCTACCTCATTCGCAGTATGCTACCACAGTGTCCTCCTTTTTACAAGACAACTAGAACAAACAGGAATTCACCAGTCCTGCATGGACTTTCTGGAAGCCGAGTCATCAAGCAAAGCCTGTGGGTGAATTAAGCCTGTGGGTGCTTAATTCACTCCTGACAAGGAAATCCCGATGAAATAAGAACATGGAGCTTCTGGGGACACCAGATTTGCACCCCCCAGGGTTCCCAGCTGCTTCGGAATTCATTGTTCATCTACCTCCTGTCCCTCCTGTGGGGGAAGATTCCAGGCTTACTCCTCTGCAGAGAGCTGAATGAAGAATAGGCCTATGGTGACAGAGTGACAGGCTGTGGCTTTTTAAATGAAAATTTATATGCAAATGTGCGTTAAAGTGTCTGTTAATTTTTAATCGGCTTTCCAAATCGGCATGAGGAAGACCTGTGCTTGGCTATCTGCTGCCTCAGTGATGAGATCCTCATAACACCGGTGCACAGTGAGCAGCTGTGTTCTCCTTGCTCAGAACTCTTCCATCTTCTTCCCTGACCTCAGGCCATATCCAGACAGGACCCCAGCCCCGTTACCTCCACTCTCCTCAACCACCTACCTCTGCAGCCTCCCCTTATCCCTCTCGGGAGTCACACTCACCTCTGTCTGCTTCTCAAAGGCATGCGTGCTACATGCTCAGCTTTCTCAGTGTTGATGCTGTTCCTACTATGGTACCTGCTTGATGGCAGGGGCTCTCGCGCTTCAGTGTTCATGACCCACGGGTGGTGGTGGTGGCTGTGGTGAGCCAGGCATGGTGACACACACCTCTAATTCCAGCATTTCAAAGGCTGAGGCAGGAAGATCTTGAATTGGACTACTTAGCCTGGACTACTTTGCAAATCTCTAAATAAATCCCCAGTGTTTGTATCCCCTATCCCAGCTTGGAATTTAGACAGTCTAGGATAAGACCTGAGTGTTTCCATGTCTTAAAGGGCCCTAGATGATGATCCAGAGGCTATCCTTTGACAGCCTCTGTGCCACCCTCCTTTTCCCACAAAGCCTCCATAATTCCTGAACCTGCTCCATGAGTCCTACTATGCTCTCCTTGCCCTAGCTGTCTAACGTGGATTGAGCTCAAGCATTCCTCATGCTCCCCTCATTTAGCGTCTCTCTGGCGCCTTACAGTCTAAAAACGCTCATCCGTGGAGTTATTTGTCTGAATCCAGTGCCTGTACAATTCTAGAAGCTCTAAGAATCTGTAACATCCCACCCTTACCCATGAGCCTCAGAACGCCTCAGCCTCACTTTGAGTAAGTGCTTGAGGCACGCTCAAAGACATCAGATGCATGAATGGGTGAATGACTACAGTTCTCGGTGATTTATAGTTATTTTTTAAGACAGCTAGACCAAAGGATATAAAATTGCCTGGCACAAAGAAATGGTAAATTTTGAGGTGATCGATATGCTAATTGCCATAATTTCATCATTACACACCGTATACATGCATCAAAAATCATATTTGTGTATACAATTACTATATGTCAATTTTAAATTCAATTTAAATTCAAAGGAAGAAAATCGATCCGTTCTAGATGTGGGCCGAGAATTAGAAGGACTGTTCATTCACATGGTACAGGCACTTTGCAGAGCGGTGGCCAAGAGGGAAGGGCATCTGTCTAGTTACCCAGATCAGCCAGGTGTACCTTGACAGCCAGATAAATGGCAGCCACTAAGTCAGCCCTCTCTCGCATCTTTGTCCTGCCCTGTTTGTACAAAACGGAGTCACATTTGGAACAGACAGGTGCCTTCTACAGGCTCCTAGACCTGGTTCTTTTCCCAGGATCAGGGACAATAACAACCCCTTCCTCTCTGGGGCCTTGGTTTTTCCTCTTTATGACCCATGAAGGTTAGACTTTGGCTCTAAATTTTATTGAAGACCACAGCAATGAGTGACAAATGCTTCATTTTAATGAGGTGAAATATTGATTAGGATGTGGGGTCCTTTCTCTTAACCAGGTCACGAAAGTATAGCATTCAAACTATGAGGGTAAGCTGAGTTCTGGGGTTCAAAATGGAGACCGTTGCTTCTCTCAGGAATGTGAGACTTGGAGTCAGTCATCCATCTTTAGGGACTAGGAGGGAGGTATGGAAAGGCCTGACTCAGATTCTCAGGGAGAATTGTGAAGCACAGAAGACCAAGAGGTGGCCACACCCTGCTTCCTGTTCCCTCTCTAGAAGCAGCATACACCCAACTGCTTGGATAAAGTTTGGGGACTAGATTATGCAGACTTTGAAAAGTGCATGTTTATTTGGGGTGAGTACTTCCCCAGAAAAATGTATCTTCTTTCTGTCATTCTCTCTTTAGCTTCTGCCCATTTCAGTTGTAGCCCTGAACCAGTAGGCTCGTGTTCACAGCTTCACACTATCCTCAATTTACGGAGAAGAGACTGGAGCGAGAGCTGCATAAATGTCCAGCATCATTTAGAACTCCTTTCTTGACTGTGTGCATTCAGAACTTCTTTCTTCACTGTGTGTGTCTTCAAGTTTGCACCTGTCACAAGTTCTTTTCAGTTTCCATTATTAAGAGAAATATATTGGTTATATACAATATTAGATTGATTAAGAAAGTATTAGAAAACCCGAGAGAGAGAGAGAAAGAGAGAGAGAGAGAGAGAGAGAGAGAGAGAGAGAGAGAGAGAGAGAGAGGTAAGAGTCTTCATTTTGTTAGACCATGTAGTAACCTGGGGGCCATTTTGTTTTGTTTGTGGTTATATTTACCAGGACCCATGGGTGGGAATGTTTTCTTCCTTTATCAGGACACCAAGGAACAGGCTTGAGATGGGGGTGGGATGGGGGTGGGTGGGGCGGGTGGGGGCGGGTGGGGGCGTTCACAAGTTCAGCAGTGTGAGCCTTAGAGAAGTTGATAAGACAGATTAAAAGTGAAGGCTTAAAAGAGTCTTAAAAAACCAGGCCATTATAAGGCCCATTACTTCCCATACATTCTGTAAAATCACATGAATGCAGAGAAGGAGAGCAAGGGGGCTGGAGGGAGAAACTGGCTTTGGTTCAGAACGTCAATTATGTCCTTTTTTTTTTTTTTTTTCTTTTTAAATTCCTTTTCACAATTTATTTGACATTTTGAACAGTGGCCAAAAAAGCTATTATAACTATAAAACATATTCATTGGGATAAATCTCATTAGTTGAAAGATTTAATTAAAGTATTGACATGCTTAATTGATACGTGTAAGCCAAGACGGTTTTCATGTCTCATTTCCATATGCTTTCTGCTTTAAGAGATGCAAGGAACTGTGTCTTAAAAAAAAAAAAAAAAAAAAACCTCCATAAAATTGCTATAGATTCATCTGCTCCCGCCATCCCCAGGGACCACTTCCTGCCACTCTCCTTGATTCCCAGCCAGCTACTCCTCTAAGTGGCGCTTCTGGAAATGAAGGTGATGTACATCCAGCTTGAGTGCCTGCCAGGCCCTCTTATGATCAATAGGAGAATATTTATATTAATAAAGCAGTGAGTTAATTAAATAAAATGGTCCTCTGGGTAAAGTTAAGATACTAGAGGATGGGCAGGGATCAATACATCCAAGCATTTGAACATTAAGTGTGTGCCTTGAAATTTTATGGGGCTTTAAAAAAAAAAAAAAAAAAACTTGCTTCGTAATGTAAAAAGTTTGAAGCCTTCACAAGTTAGCTCTGCCCAAACCTCGTGTCTGGCTTCCAGAGCTCAGGCAGACGGGACTGGAGAGCTGCAAAGATCTGTACTCACTCAAAAAGGCCCCATAGCAGACACCCCCTTGTCCGAAGAGCACCCCTCCCAGATGGGGAGCTTATCTTGGAGGACAAAGGCTGGGCTGTGGTACGAAGGCCTGTGCATGCATAGCATGCACACTCTTAGAGCATCTCATTGTCCACAGAACGGCCTCAATGGAAGCTGTAGCCACACTACCTGTTCCCAGTGACAGGGACTTTGGGATTAGCCTTTGCTGGGCAGGCCTGCGTACCCCCTGGGTTTTTCCGACTTCCTGGGTTTCCTCTTGCGTCTCTGTCTCTTCCTCCATCCACCCTCGATTTCTCTGTGGAGCAGGGTGCTAGGGCTTATGTGTGCTTACCTCTCTCCATCCTAACTTCTGGTCACCCTTCCACCGTCTCTTCTGTGAATGCCTTTCTCTGTCTGTGTTTCTGTCTCTGGCTTTTCCTCTTCTCTGTTTTTATTGTCTCTACCTCACAGTGCTGTTCTCTCTGCTTCCGTCCGTCCGTAGCTGCCTTTTTTGTCTCTCTCCCTGACTATCTCTCATTTCCCTCTTTCTGTCTGTCTCTGTCTTTCCCCTTTTCTGTCTCTCCTTTGTCTGTCTTTAAAAGGGGACCACATGCTCCCAGATCGAGACATCACACCAGCTCTGGGGACTGAGTTGCTGGTCTCTCCCTTTGCTCCTTCAGCAGCCACCCTGTAAGCTTTAGAGACAGGAAGGAGGCCCCAGTGTCCTGCCTCAAGCCAACAGGTCTGTAGCGATGATGTCATTTCTGCTGTCCTCTTTTGCTGTCTCGGTGGACCGTGTCTTCCCATTGGCTTAGCTTCAACACAGCATCTAACTCTCCAGGTATACTGAGGTCATCTAGCAACGATAATCTTCATTTAGATATAAAACCTGAAATAGTTTTTTTTTTCTTTTAAAGAACATTAAGGATTCCCTTCTCCATGAGAGAAATTGATATCACAGGCAACAAATTTCAATTTCATTGCTGCCTTGAGGGACCTTAGTCTTTCCCCATCATAGCCCTTTGCAAGGTGTCCCACATCCCCAGCATCCTCCCAAAGCAGAGGAATACTTTGGTCCCAAGTCATACAGGAATCACTGACCTACATTCTGCTCTCAGCACAGTTCTGCATTCTGTGCAAAGCTGCTCCTGGTCTACATTCAGGGCTTCAGTCTCACAACTAACCTCACCACCTCTCACCCCAGGTGCCTCCAGGCCCTTGTGGACTCTCCGGCGATTTCCCCCAACAGAGCCGTGACTGCACCGCTGATCACTTCCCACCCAGCTTCCCTGGTGCTGGGGAGCTGGCCTGCTCTGGCCTAGACTTCCATCTTTCTAGAGATCGGCTAACCTATAAAGAGTCTCTCTAAGGGGCTGCCGGAAGCACTGTTGTACAACAGGCTGAGTGGGGCCCGGTCATTGCCTCCTTTCCTCTTGAACTTGACCTGGAATTGCTGCTTCCCAATGGCAGAGCTCTTATATATATTGGTTTATTTCTCATCCCTATAACAGAATAGCTGAGACAATCAACTTGTTAAAAGGAAAGGGGTTTATGTATAGTTTTAGGGGTTCTAATCAATGACCTATTGGCTCTACTGCATCTGGGCCTGTGATGAGGCACTGCATGGTAGACAGAATCCATTTGACTCATGGCCAGGAAACAAAATGAAGTTCGAAAGGACCTGAGTCCCCCTGCTTCCTTCAACAGTACACTACAAGGGTCTGTGTATCTTTCAGTAGACTCCCAGTTCTCTAAGGTCTCCTATCTTCCTGCTACTTGGGAGACCTCTAAGATCTAATCCATGCACTGTTAACATCTCAAGGGAAAGAGCACACAAACTTACCTGTCTCCTACAGTGCTTGAAAGTTAACTCCAACAGGCTCAAGTCAGGGAACAAGCAGTGAGCTCTGAGTTCCTTCGCCATCTTACATGATTCTCTGACATCAGGAAGTTCATGGGTCTCTATTCTAACAGATACAGAAACCGAGATTCAGACAGTGTAGTCTGGTCATAAACCCACTGTCCTAGCAGAGGCTGGAATTCATGATAGAATCTCCCAGATCCTGAGCTGAGTTGTCACCACTGTAGCTCCTGAGACCTGGCCATCTGTAGAATGCTGGAGACTGGTGTGAAAGATGTCATATTACCAAGAGAAAGCATGGCTCGGGGTTAGACAGGGAGCGGATGCAGAGAGATGAAGGAGGCGTTCCTGAAGAAGTCTCACCTTTCTCCTTTGTCTCTGGTTCACACCGTGGAGATCCTTTCCTCTTTGTTAGGGGCTAGTGAGCTCATTGTATCTGGTACCAGACTAGCCTCCTCATTACTAACTGATTTTATTTTTTTCATTTCCCTGGATCCTCCTAGTACTCAGGTTCTTCGTCTAGAACCTTTCAAGCTAAACATCCAGAAGCAGGCCTAGAATTAGACATTAGTGTCAACTTCGAACTAGGTGTGAATCTATTGACTTGGTGTCCATCTTCGCCTAAGTTAGAGAACAGCGCCTCTCCTTTAGGCCATACCCAGACATACGCAGTGGGAATCATTAACAATAACTGGAATCACTTTGAATAGAACAATAAGTAGTGCCAGGGATCGCGGCAAGAAATGTTTATACTGTTAGCACGGTGTGATGACTTAAGCCCCTATGTACGTCATCGTCATCCCGTGCTGGGCCTCCAGAAGCCGGCCTTTGTCATTCAGGGTGTTGGGCTCTTGCTGAATTGCTTTCCTCCTCTGGTAGAGGATAATTTTGAGCCTCTCTGAAGCTGTATCGATTTTATCGGCAGATGGCCCTGGGATAGCATCTCACCTTCACCGTGGAGATTCCACTTGTTTAATGGGGTTCTGAAAAGCTACAAGAAAGAGCAGGTACATACAAGCCACGTTTCCTTGAGCTGCTGCCGTGCATTCTAAGTTCCAGGCCCTGAGCGGATACAGCCAAGACTCAGTTCCTCCCTACCACCCCCAGCATACTCATATCCTTCAAGGAAAAAAGTGGGGGCAGGGGGAACTACACAGGGTAACCTCAAAACTTCTCCCTCAGAGGAGGGAGGAGCTAAGGAGACACTGCATGAGAAGTCTCCGGATGAGGCATGAAGAGTCTGAAGGAGTGCTCAGAGCTTTTCCCTGTGGTCAGCTTGGGCTGTCCACACGGTCCAGCAGTGCTATCCAGGTTAGGGATGGGCTTGGGCTTCCCCATCCCTCCTAACTTCCTTTCATCTTCACATTTCTTCCCTCCTGTAATAATCCTCAGTATCTTTTAGGCAGCTTGGAATGAAGGAATTAAGACACAGCATTTGCCGTCCCAGAGACAATCAGGACCCTGTCACCGCCTCCCTCCCTCCCTCTTTTGGCATCTTCTAGAGTCTATCAAAAGCATCCTGGAGCTTGGGGTTTCACCCAAGCCCCTGCAAGCACCAGGCTTCCGAGAGAGGGAGCAAGGGACCTTGGTGAAGAAGCATTGCCGGGGATATAACTCTTTTCGTCACTGAGTGCATTTTCTAATCTGTTGTATTCTTTCAGACCAGGCCGGGCCTCAGCTCTCTGCAGAGGTGGTCCATGTGCTTAGCCGGCCTCCCTGGTATGGCTGCTCAATCCCATGATTCAGCTCAGCTCACTGAACCTCTCAGTGAGGCCTGGCCTGCAACCCCTTCTTTGGAAGCCAGTTCTAGTGACCTTGCTCACCAAACACAATACTCCCAACAATGATTTAGGGTAGCGAGGACTCTTGAGAGTCAGAAGGAACAAACTGGATTTGGGAGATAAAATGATCCAAAGCTTGAGATATATTCTGGGTCATCCATGAACCAAGCAGCAGCATGAAATCATTTTTACTTGAGGTTTTTTTTTTATCTTAATATTCATCCAACAAACATATTTTAAGATAAGTACAGAACATAACAGCAAAAGCTACATGCAGCTGAGTGGGAGGGGCCAGCAGAAAGACCATGGCTCTTCCCAAACTCACTTCCAGTAAATATGTAAGCTGAGTGACAGCTAACTCCTCCTGATCCGGACTTCTTCAGCCTGTACCCAGGTGGCTAATTTGCCTCTGGCTTTTGGGGGAAGTCAAATTTTAACAGGAGCTGGGGACTAGGGCTGAGTTCAAAGGACCACACTGGAGATGAGCTTCCATTTTGTCTAAGCTCTCTTTTGTAGGAAAGGTTAGAAGGACATGAAAGAAACATTGAATCATTTATATCCTCACTCCCTCCTCCCTGACAGGGACAGAAATGAACTCAAGTCCTAACCAAAAATATAAATTTACTAAAAACAAAATGGTTAGAAACAGTTTTTTCCCTCCCGCTCAGTGTTTGCTAATGATGCTAAAATAGATCTCACCACTGGGACGATCGGCCTCTGAACCCAGGCTATCAGTCCTCGACTCAGAGGCAAAAGAGGGGGGCTCAGTTAGCAATTAATCGCCAAACGCACACACTCCAGAATAATTCCATAAGCTCCCTGTTTCCCCACAGTCACCTCCCCCTCGCTTCCAAGGTTTCATTTTCTAATTGTAAAAGCTTTTTGGCATGGGAATGTCTTTGTGAAGAGAAGAGGACTCAATTTGGGCCATCTCTCCAAAGAAGACATGGGGACAAGGACACTTCTCCAATTAATCAGCAAATGCCTGGCTCTTGCATTCAGGCCAAAGGATCGATTTACATAAAGCTACTTCTTGAGATGAATTTGCCTCCCGGTCTCATCCTCTACCTTCCTCCCCCCCACCCCCAGCCCCCAGCCCTGCCTCGTCCAGCCAGCATTAGATATGCTAGTGGATTTCAGATTGACAGTGTCAGCTACGACAATCAAATTAGACATGAAAGCCTCAGATGGCTGCCAAGAAAGAGGCAGAGGAGAAGGGGGTGGGGAATAGAATAATATGTCAAACTCAGGGGAGGGAAGATTGCATGGAAGTGAGCCCCATTTCTCCAACCCCAAGGGGCAGACACATCACCTCAAACAAAGAAACTACAGAGTGTACATCATCATTCTTTTGGACCAGGTGAACCCCTCCCCTGCACAAGGCTGATAAGCCAAAGATCCCGTCAAGCCTGAAACTTGGCGTGGCACTATCTCAGTTAAAGAATTAGGTAGGGACTTTACAATCAGATCTTCAGCATCCGACTCTGGCACATCCAAATCTCAGTCGTGACTCTAATAGGCACACGGTGATGTGTGTATGTGGTGACTCTGGCAGGTGCACAGTGATGTGCATGCACGGGGACCCTAATGGGATTATAGTGACAGGCACAGGGACTCTGATGGGTACATAGTGATACACATATACAGGGACTCTGGCAGGTACATGATGATATACATGTGCAGGGATTCTGACATGCTGTAATTGTATATACACAAATTGGTACCTGGTGCCGTACATACATAGGGACTCTAATGGGTAACAGTGACGTTAACACACAGGAACTCTGACAGCTATGTAGTGAGGTACATGCACAGAAGCTGTAATGCAGTGGTTCTCAACCTTCTGAATGCTTAGACCCTTTGCTACAGTTCTTCATGTTGTGGTGACCCTGCCCCCCAACCATACAGTTATTTTTGTCGCAACTTCGTAACTGTGATTTTGCTGCTGTTATGAATTGTAATGTAAATAAATATCTGATGGCCCAGGATATTTGATATGCAACCCCTGTGAAGGGGTCATTCGACCCACAGACTGAGAACCACTGCTCTGGGACACACAGTGCTGTACAGATGCAGACTTGGACAGTTTCACAGAAATGCCCATGCGCACGGATCTGGAGGATCTTCCTTGCTGTTGGGGATCTTGTTTGTGCTTCCTGGGCCACTTAGTGGTATAAGGAAGGCTAGACTAGCATGGTCGGGCTGCTAGTGAGAGCTGCCCAATCCTATCTAATGCCGCTAAACTGTGGTGATCCTAGGGATTACTGAGCTGTGGAGAAGCTCAGACTCCACATCCTTTGCTGGAGATGATCAATTATAACGCCGTTTCATTAACAAAAACAGCATTAGTTGGAGTTGCAGCGAATAATTAAATGAAGAAAGTTTTTGTTTGGACTGGGAGCATTAGTTAACCCCGCCAGCCCTTGGAAGAGCAATAGATGGAAAAATCGTGTGGTCGGAAGGAGGTCCTCAGGAGGGATGTCTTAGCCTTTGAAGTGTATCAGGCTGTGGCGAGCTTCCCTGCCATCTGTGGGTTTCAACCCTGCCTGGCTATCCTCCAGGGCTGCTGCCACGCCCACACTCCCGAGTCCTACACTGGGCTCCTCTAAAGATTTGTCCCTCTGAACAGAGACCATGAAGCTGTAGCTCCCTGCCCTTATTGTAGCCCAGCAAGGTCACAGCAGCAGGAAGTATCTATGTGTGACCACTGGCCATTTAGGAGGTGACCCCTAGTCCAAAATGGAGTGAATATGAAATATATATCAAGTTTTAAAGACAGTATGAAAAAAAATCCCAGTAAGTTTTTTTTAACTGATGACATGACAATATTTTAAACATAATGTTTTCAAAGTGGAAATTAATAACCATTTAGTTTATAGTTTTTACACATTTATTTATTGTGTGTACACACGCACACTTGTGTGTGTATGTATATATATAAAAATATATATGTATATATAATATATAAATATAGCATAAACATATATATAAGTATGTGATATATATGTATATATATATATCACACTTATAAATGGGGACCCACAAAGCCATGATGCACACACGGAAGTCAGAAGACCTCTGCTCCCTTCTTTACCATGTAGGTCCTGGGACTAAACTCAAGATGTCAGGTTTGGTGGCAAATACCTTTACCTGCTGAGCCATCTTGCTGACTGACCCTTCAGCCATTTCTTTTTCCATATTTAATACGACTAATGAAAAATTTTAGACTGCATCTGTGGTGCATGTCACATATCTGTGGCTCAGTGCCTTTCGGTAATTAGTTTCCCCGAAGAGTTGAGAGCCCACTGGTCACAAATTCCATCAAATGAAACCCAGGGCTGAAATGTCCTGTTGACTAGATAAGAGGTTGTGTGGTGTTGGCTTGTTGGAAATGAATATATGTAACCGTGTATTGGCCCAGTTCAATGTCACTGCTATCCACCTCCCTCAGTGACTTTTCCATTAACTTTCTTAGCAGACACCAGAGCTTTTGAGTTTGTATTCTTTAAGATATCTGCCTGGAAAGGGACACAAAGGATACCCATGTTGACAACTGTTCAGAGCAAACCAGTGGCCTCTCCGTGCATAGCCTTCCGGCATCCACTGCAGCTTAACCAGATCTTCTATATACTTCTATATGCACAATAGCTCCAATGTGTTTGTTCCTCAGGCTGGGATCCTGGCCTCTGCCTCCAGCAGTGTAGCCAACTCTGGTATCAACTCCTCCCTCCCCCCATGATTTCTCCCCTAGAGAACCTTGTTGAGCACTGTAGGAAATTTGTCTGAGAGCCTCCTCTGGGAATATCCTAATCCAGCAGCAAGCATGCCTCCTGACGTCTGGGAAAGTGCAGATTCAAAGGTCCTAGGGACTTTCTGCCATTCCTGTGATCAGGATCACAGAGAAGGAAGAAACTGTTGCCTTCTTTCCTCCTAGGTCAGCCTCCCCAGTGAACTCCTGAAGAGTCTTCCCAAGTACAACTCTCTCTCTCTCTCTCTCTCTCTCTCTCTCTCTCTTTCTCTCTCTCTCTCTTTCCTCTCTCTCTTTCTCTCTCTCTCCTCCATCCCTCCCTCCTTCCCTCTCTCTCTCTCCTTCCCTCTTTTTCCCTCCCTCCCCCTTTCTCTCTCTCCCTCCCTTCTCCTCCTTTTCTCTCCCTCCCTTCCCCTCTCTCCTTCTCTCTCTCTTCTCCCCCCCCCCGCCCCCACTCCACCTCAGGCTGCTCTGGCACTCCGTTCACACCACAGGCATTTTGCACATCACCAGCAGCTTTCTTGAACATCTTTGCATCCAAGCACCTTTGCATCTAGGGCCCAAGATTCTCCCCATAGGCAGACTTAGATTTTAAGACAGTAGGGTGTGGCGAATTAGCTTCATACTAACCAAGTGAAAAGATCACTTTCTCTTATGCCTAACCTAATTTATAAGTACCTAATCTCATCTTATTTAGATGAGAGGGTTGAACAGATCCTTAAAGAGATACAGTCCGTTTATCAGCAAAATTGGGATATGAACTTAGTACCTGACTCGGTAGTCGAACTGTGCATGTGATTCTTATTTGTTGACAAGTTCAACTGCGGGACTCATCCGGTATCTGGCGCATCTATCTGGGGTGGGTCTCAGGAACCTATGTTAACTTTCTATAAGAAATTCTCACATATTTCAAAGTAAAGTATAAGCAATAGGTGACTCTTTTTTCTGATCACACAGCCCCAGTCACTCCTGGTCAGCTTGTGTTTTGTCAGTATCTCCATCCAGCTCCCCCCTTCTGGAGTATATTGAAGCGAAACACAATCACTAGATCCTCAATGGCCTCAGTATGTCTCTCTCAAAGACCAAGGTGAAGTGAAGCGAACCATTCGTGATATCATTCTCATTCCTGACTTTAAAACACTTAACAAGATAATTTGTAGGTGTTTTTTGGTAGCACCACCTACAAATTCTGACCAGCTGTCTGACAATGGCTGACCTGGGCCTCTCTCTCTCTCTCTCTCTCTCTCTCTCTCTCTCTCTCTCTCTCTCTCTCTCTCTGCCATAGCTTCATCCTGCCAGGATTTTTCACCCCATCATTCTGAAAGACAAAGCTTTAGTTCCTGATGGAGCCAGACTGCATGTTCTAAAGCTATGGGGATTCAAGCTAGCATCATCTTTCTCTCAAGCTCTAAAAATTCAAATAATTTTGGATCCTGAGCAAAAGACAAAGCTGTAAAAGCATTGTGTGCTTAGAGATGGGCTTTCTTCTTGTTGAAAAGCAAGAAGCATTAAAAACATTGGCCTCACTTCTGGGGGGTGTATGGGACGTATTTCATACTTGTCAGTGTCAAGGTGCCGGTTTCTTTGTGTGTATGTCAGTCAAGAGTGTAAGTTCCAGAAGGACCAGTGGTCAGTCTTGTTTGCTTCTGTGTTCTAACACTTAGTGGGGCGTAACACACAGTAGGTACTCAACTCATCTTTTCTCAGGGAAACACAATGTAACCTGACACTCAATCCACTGATCTTAAATACCCAAATGATGATGGAAGTTTCCGGTAAGTGTGTAAGGATAGGCACAATACAAGCAGCCTTGTTGGTACCTTGCATTCACTTTTTAATATCAAGATAGCTGGTAATGTGGACTCCTCCAGTAAGAGCCAGAAACACAGCTGGAAGGCTGATAAGTGGTTGTGGGTCATCCCCCTTCCCCAACACACACACACACACACACACAGATTCTCTGTGTCCCTGAGATAGGCTGCAGTTCTTCAGGAAATGATTCCATTACACTATTGCCATCTCCCTTTGACAAAGGAGACCACTGACTAGACATACCCAGCCAGAGGGAGCCGGGCTTCTTAGCTGAGGAATACGCTCGGTGCTCATTTGATTTTGACAGGGACCCAACTGCAAATATATAATCGTGCTTATTAAGATAAATTGCCTGCAGAAGAGATTTACCTATTAAGATAAATCTTCCCTGAAGTCCACACAGTAAAATCCCCAGGGAATCATTTTGCCTCCAAGTCTGTCCCTCCTGCCACATAGCATCAAGTAAGAAAAAGCCACGTTTTCCCTCTGATTCTTAGAGCAAAGTGATGGGTCCCCAGAACACCATACATTTGTTTGGAGTTGAGGGCTTGGGAGGGGATGCTGAAGGGTTAGTTTTATAGAGAAGTCTTGTTGGGAAAACAAGAATTGTAAGATTTGTGGCTGGTTTGTCAGAAATCTTTAAATCCCTAAACGAGTTTTGATTGATATGGTCATCGCACCAATGGGAAAATTCCCGCCTACTAGGCAGAGAATGTGAAAGTAATTTTAACATATATTCAGGCCAGAGAGAGTCAGAGCGGTAATCCAACACCCTGATCCCAAATTCAATAATAGGTCCAGATATAAATGCTTTTTTATATCGTGCTCTGCTTTAGTTTGGCTAATCGAGAGCTGATGGATTATTTTTTTTTTTAACACTGCAGTCTGAAAACATCATTGAATAGTCTCGTGTGCAAAGGGATTGAGGCATTGGACAAAGGAGTTTTAAACCTCATTGACTACTTCCTGTGTGGGCTCTTAATTCCTGTTTGGGGAGTGATGTTTCAATCTGCTACCAACTTGCTGATTGAGAATTGTCTTTGAAGCTGTCTTATCAGTGGGTCCAGCCGGCTAGGGTCTAGGTTGTCTCCTCTGGTACTGGCTTCTATTCCCAGCACCTTTTGGCTTCACTGATAAGTCTCATAGCTAGGAACTCTTCAGCAATTTGTGCTAAGTTGCCAGTATCATTCACCCTTACATAAAGGAGGGCAGGCAGTGCCTGGGAGTTTGAATTCTCTTGGGTGGTCCCTAACCAAGGATTGTCTGGAGCAGGGCTGCAGAGGCCAGCCCCCTTGCTTGAAGCAATGCACTTGCTTGCTTGCTTTCTGGCTCTCAGGTCCTTTCTCTCTCCAAGACCTAAGGCTGAGACCTTAGTAAGTTTTCCTTCATTTCCTTCTTCACACCAACCCTGCCTTACTGCTTGCTCTCTCCTATATTAGAGTCCTGGAGAACAATGTTAATACGCTGTTTAACCTCTGAGTCCTGATTTCTCAGCTAGTTCAACCTTTTCTTTCCTTTTTCTTGTATTGAAGAATAGATTTTTCGTGTAATACATTCTGATTATGGTTTTTCCTCCCCTACTCCTCCCAGTTCCTCATTCCAAAAGTGACTGTGGACCATCCCCTCCCCACAACACATGCACATACACACACAGAGTCCTGCTCCACACCCTTTCTGTCTCTCCTTAACAAAACAAACAGGAATCTAAGGACTAATAATAAAATAAATAATATAAAACAAAACAAACAAATCAGAACAACAACAACAACAACAACAAAAAAAAAAAAACAGAAGAGCCAAAAAAAAAAAAAAAACAAAAACAAAAAACCCCACACACAAGAGACACATAGACAGAGACACATGTTTGTACACACAGGAATCCCTTAAAAACAGAAACCCAGAAGTCATTATACACACACACACACACACACACACACACACACACACACACACAGAGGATCTGTAAGATTTTTTTCTTAAATGCTCTGATTCAACCTTCTGAGACAAATCCAAAGATGCTATTGAGTTCGGCCATCTACGAATGTCGCCTGCCCTAAAGAGTGCTTTGTTTCCTCAGTGAGACTCCCTTGAAGAAAACTTTTTATTTGCAAGTGGTTGTCAACTGGAGATAGCTTCTGGGTTAGGGATGGGGCATGTGTCCACTTCTCCTTTCGGCCCTAGGACCCCATGATATAGACCCATGGAGGGCCCGTGCATGCTGCCACCGTCTGAGTTAACACTGTTTAGCAGGCCTTGCTTCCCTGTGTGTGTCCTCTGTCCCCTCTGACTCAGTCTCTCCACCTCCTCTTCAGCAGAGGGTCCCTGAGCCCTGATGGGAGGGATTTAATGCCAACATCCCATATAGGGCTGAGTATTCCAGTGTCTCTCACTTTCTGGGTGTTTTCTGGCTGTTTGTCTGTCTGTATTTGTTCCCATTTGCTGCAGGAGGAAATTTCTCTCGTGTGTGGAGCGAAGCATTAACCACCGTCTTCCCTGACCAGTCTTAACCTTTTCCTTGAACCAATCTCTATTGTTTCAACCATCATGAAATGATCCAGACTCAAATATGGGGAGTCCTGTGTAGATGCTAGACTAGGGACGTGTTAGCTTCTGCCTCAGATTTTATGGAGGGACTACTAATAACACTAGCGTGTTTTATTCCGTGCTTAGTCTCAAGTATGCGTACTGCAGGTAACAACTGGAGACATTAGCTACGTAAGTCCAAACCTAAATGAGGGAGAAACTCCAGAAGTAAAGCACAGTTTGCAGAATGTTCTCTGTGCTGCAGGGGTACAAAGCGCTTTCTGGGGAAGCTGGTGAACCAGTAATCACCTTTGAAAACGAGGGAACAAAAACAGAGTATTGAAGCAACTTGAATGATCACGCAATGTAGACATCATGCCACAAACTTCAGGAACAAGCATTCACAATGTTTCTGGAAGTTTCTACCCAATTTATAAATTTATAATCATTTGTGTTTGAAACGTCGGAGCAGATTCCCCTACTCCCCCCCCCCCACTTCCCATCCACACACACAAACTGCCACTTAACACAGACAGGTTAGAATGAATGTACCCAAAACACAGGTACCCACAGGAGTACTTCACTCTGCAGGGTTAGGGGTAGGAGCAAGGACTGTCATTCACTGTTGTCCTGAGAACAAAGCATGCCTGACATTGCAGGGAGAGCCCAAGAAGCATTTCAGAAGCTCCTCTGGAACTAGACAACCTTTCAATCCATTTATCAAAGTGTCCGCGATTTCTGTTTCAAGGTAGATGAAACAATAATAAATTTGCCAAGAAAGTTAATCTGTGTCCAAAGCATTTTAGTAAATTAAAAAGGCTGGGAGAGGGCTGGCTGGATGCAGGCTATGTCCCTTCTTGCCAACTCTTATTTGACTTAGTGTCTCCTTAATAAGTCCTCTTTGGTCCTGTGTTTTGGGATGGAATAATCAGATGGTTAATCATTTTCCGGAAGCTGGGAAATGCACTTTAGCTAATGCACTTCTCCTTAGCTTTCAGAGGCCTAATTATTTAAAAAGGCATCCTGATCCATAGCCCACTTCCCAACCAAGAACGCCTTCCCAACCTGCCATTTTTCTTCCTGGCACCCTCTCCAAAAAAAACCCAGGACACTTTGCACATCCCAACCTTTCTTTAACTTGTGCCTCCCTTCTGTTTAAGGTTTTCAAAAACTGCCTTTCTGATCATTTCTGAGTATATCTTTCTCTTGTGAAGGGTTAGATCCTAAAATCCAAACAAGCAATTGACCAGAACTAGGCTCTCGAGCATCATGGAAAGAATTTGTTATTTTTATTTAATTGTCAGCCAAAATGGTTGCTCTTGTCTGTCGAAAGGATCGGACTTAACAATAGCTCCGTGCTCAGACATCATGCCGAGATAAACACACTATTAGGAAGCCTCACAAAGGCCCTGAGATAATTGTAAAGGGATGGTTACCGAAAAAACGAAGCACCCAGCCCTGACCCCTCCTCCACGCCCCATCAGTAACACCATTAAATCTGTCAGTTTGTCAGCCCACTGGAGGTATTTATGAAATCAATATACAATCCCGTAGATGCGTGGCTGCGGTATTGTTAGCTGTAGAAGAGAGGCTCAATGGAAAATAAAATTAATAAAATTTACAAGCGGATTGTCACGGGGAACGGATAAATTCCCTACCATCTACCGTTTTTTTTACTGAATTGGGATGGGGTTTGTGGGGGCAGGGATGCAGTGACAGCAAGCCGGGAAAGAAAGCTCTGCCTTGTACTGGGTTCTTTAAGGTAGAAACAGAGCTGGCTACATTTACAGGAAGGATGTGGTAGCCAGAAAAACCAAAGCAGCTGTTTCACCCAAACAGGGTTTTGTGCCCATGGGCTGCCTATGAGAACTGCCTCCCTTCACCACAATGTCTCTTTCTGTTTAAGTACCATGCGCCTGTCTTTATCCCCACACTCTGTAAGGTACAACTTCTCTGTCACTACTATGCTGGCTGCTGTGCTTCTCCCATATGTATGGTATGAATCCTGTTCAAAATGGGCTCCTGCCCTTTCAGAAATAGATGCCACCTTCTTACAGCTTTCAGCAGTAGTTAAAGCTGTCAGTTCTAAATCTTCTTCCTATTTGATTTCTTTCCCCCCCCCCGATTTTTTTCCCCTCATCGGCCATTTATCAGACATGTGGCCAGGTCCCATCTCCCTAGCAGCCAGAGAGAACAGCAAAGGCTGAGAAGGTACTGGACAGACACTTGTGGTCTGGAGACTGACTAGGACAGGAAAGACTGGGCCCATTGTGGCTGCAAGAGCCTCCAGTGCCGCCCAGATGCCTGGTGGAAATTGCATTAGTCGGATGACAGGACCTGGGCCCCCTCTGTGGAGACTGATGGAGAATAACCGAGTGGCCTGGGTGACACTGCTTGACCTCTGCTGTCATCGTGGGCTTTTGTTCAGTGCCCTGACTCCAAGCTGGAGCCCCACTCATTGAATCAGGCCTGGCTGGGAGAGCCTGCAACAGAACTTATTATGCACCAGAATTTACTTACATCCCTTGTAGAAAGGGGAAGCTGAATCTGAGATGGGGGAGCACTCTGCTAGGAAGCCCCAGAAGTGTTTAGAACTCATAGGTGAATCCTATCCTAATAGCAATTGTTGGTTTGGAGCCTAAAAGTAGTCTGAGGCTAGCCCAACTGTCCGGAGGTTCAGCCAGCTATTTAGAGCGTGTGTTTCCTTAACAGAGAGTGACAGACAAAGAAAAAAGAAAAAAGAATGATGTCTCTCTTCTGCTTTCTGGTTCCCCCTCCTCCTATTTTGCAAAGTGTCCCTGTAGACCGCCCACTCAGCAGTACATGGCTGCTTGCCTTCTTCTTCTGTGTGTGTTTGAAGTTCTCTGTGGCTTTTGAGGAGGTGCCCTCAAAAATCAGCATGTGAGCATCTATCACAAATCTATCTGTAGGAGAACTCCCGAGTTTAATCTGTGACCAGCAAGTTCTCACTGTAGGAACTTGTGCAAAAGGAATGCCTGGGAAGTACCCCAAGGATGTAGACAGGGAAATGTGTCCTGCTGTTTCTGTTTAAAAAGAATTCTTCTTACATTTTGTGTGTGCACACGCAGGGTGTATGCATGTGCACACACAAGCCATGGCACATATGTAAAGGTCAGAGGACAACTTATAGGAACCTGTTTACTTCTACCATGTGGGTTCCAGAGATGAAATTCAGGTTGTCAGGTCTGGTCAGCAAGCAAGCCCCTTACCTGCTGAACCACCCACCTCATCTAATCCTGCTGTCTCCTTACCTGATGGAAGTTGATCCAATACCCACTAAACAGTACACAGCAATAGAAGGAACCATACAGCTAGATACGGTGCAGCCATTCAAAATGTTGGCATTGATGTGTTTGGTAAAGACGTGGGCAGATGTTCTTAATATAGCGTGTGGAAAAAAATGGTTTAGAGTAGGCCATATGTTAAGAGGTCATGTCGTTGAAATTTATATACACTGTGTATAATTGTTAGCAGTGGTTATATATATCTATGGTTAGATGTTCTCCCTTCATTATTTGAGGGGTTTTCTTTTCAAAATACCAGGTGTGTATATTTGTGTATATGAGTATGTGTATATATGCACCTTTGATATCTGAAGAAAACATAGAAGGCTAGCCATCGGGCAACGTCATCCTCACACATTTGTTCCCTTCCCACCATCCTTTTTGAAGATGTTCCTGCAGCGCGGGGCTGTACAGAAATAGCCCTGCTTACTTGCAGCATTTGGCAGAGCTGCCTCATGTGCCTGGGGTCCTGATGGGTCTTTACGGATTGATTACTTACTGAGATCCAAGCAGGCTTGAGGTCTGAATGAAAACAAATGCACGTGTTTGGTCTAGCAAAAAATAAAAAGGAAGCCAGAGAACAAAACAAACCAAAAGAGGCCTATGTAGTTTCCTAGAGAAGGAAATTGCGACTCTAGAGGGTACTTAAATCCTTGGAGAAGATTTGGGTTGGAGCCAGCCACACAGGGTACCCCTAATACCCGCTTCGAAGCAGCCAGTGTGTTGACATCCCTCCATGCAGAATGAGGGGTGGGACCCCCTGGTTTTGAATGGGGTGTGCGGAAATGCATAAGAGGCCCTCTGTCCCTATCAGAAAACCCAGTGATCAGGCTCAGTTCCAACCCCAAATGCCAAGAGCAGAGAACTTGAGTGTCAAAGGACTGCCCAAGAAATGGGAGGTTAGTTTGGGAGGGATGTCTTGAGGTGAGGAGAGTAAAAATCTTGTCTGGGAGGTGCCAAAACCGAATGGGACGCAGTGTGTGTAACAAATAATGTGTGGGGTCCTAGCTCCTGGCCTGGAGGTGTGAGACCACCCACGGTGCCTGCCCTGAAGCAAGTTGCTCCCACCCCCACCCCTATCCCCATCCCAGCACCTGATAACCATTTCTGCAGAAGTCCTCACTTGCAGAACAATGTGCAGGCTTGTAACAGCCAGGGGCCTGAGACTAAACAGCCCCTCAAGCCCTTCTGGTGGGCTTCTCAGGCCTCCAAGGGTTTTGTTATCATAATGAGATGCGGAGAGTGCGCTCTGGGTCACTAACTGCTTTGCCTCTTCTCTTCTTGTTTAGAGATCTGAGTGAAAACCAGATCCAGGGCATCCCGAGGAAGGCGTTCAGAGGCGTCACAGGCGTGAAGAACCTGTAAGTAGTGCCGGTTTTGGTGTTTTGGCACAGACTGAACTCACTTGGGCTGTCTGGTCAGGAAGGGAGTGAGAGGCAGGAGGGCGTTCCTGGTGGCTTGGAAGAGGGAGAGCTTCCACAAAGCCCTGTTCTTCCTAGGTCAGGGCCTGGCCGAACCCAGACTGCATGGCTGTGGTGCCAGCTAGCTTCTCCAAGGGTCTTGTATAGCGTGGGAGTAGTAATCTGGTACAGGTATTCTAGGCAATTGAGAAAATGAAAGGGAGGAAGAAAGGGAGGGAGGGAAAAAAGAAAAAGTCTCATTCACAATATTTCATGAATTTAAGCCCTAACGATGGTGTTTGTGGCATGACAGTGATGATGGCGATGGTGATGACCTCATTGTCATAAATGGGATTGTCACCAGCCACTTATGAAATAGCATTAGAACTTGTGTGCCAGGACCTTGGGGACATGTGTTCAAGTCCATTCCTACTGCACTTGACTTTCATGTGTTTGCTCTTCACATTTTATTTTAAAACCATTATTGATTGGCAGGTAATGTCAAGAAATTATAGATAGGTCCCTGTTAGTTCCCCAGTAGTAGCATTCTATGTAACTGTGATCGCATAGATCTGAGTCTTCAGACTTCAGTTTCCTTTGCAAATGAAAACAGCTCTGCAGTTACGGCATGGGCCCATGCACACACTGTCACCGTAGTCCAGGGGCAGACTTGACCTAACACTGCGTATTTGAACTGGCCTAATCACTGTGAGTCTTTTCCTGTGTGAGCCCCACCATTCCTGGGCCTTGCCTTTAGAAGGTGTGTGCTTTCTGAGTCTCTACCCACATAGCCGTACCATGGTGTCAGAGCATGCTTTGGTGAAGGGCACAAAAATAGCATCTGGTTTGGCTGAGCAAGCACGTCTGCCCACCAGCCTCCCTCGTTAGCTCAAATTCAACTGAAGCAGTCTTTATAAGAGACTAAAAGGAAAAGAAACAAAACAAAACAAAAACATACAAACTGTCACTTCCCCCTGTAACAAATGATGGGGGTGGTGGGGGTAGTTTACTGGTGATGCCTTCCAGATGCAGGCCATCCGCCTCTTTCGCCTCCCACCCCGGGGGCTGGAGGCTGGTGCCTTGTGAAACCTTTGGTATTTAGCAGGCAAAGCCCACAGAGGGTATAGGCATCTTTGAAAGGTGAGGGACTAGGATGTAGAGATGACTTTGCAAGGCCTCCAGGAAAAGGGTGGGCTGCCCACAGCGTCCTCTGGGAACAGGAAAGGTGGCACAGTTACAGCCGGAGTGCATGAGTGCCTCTGTAGATGTGTGGAGGCCTTAAATAAGGCAGAACTTTGGGGCTGGAGAAAAGTAGCAGGGCGCATGAGCAAAGCCCCGCTTCCCACCCAGGTGCAGCATCTTTACCAACTTCCCAGTATTCTGTTCCTTGAATTCTAAGATCTTAGGACTGCCACCAGCTCAGACCCATCACATCATCTTAATTAATATTCCAGAATATCAGGACAAACAGAGGTCTGGAGAAAGACAGTTGACTAACCCAGTGTCCAACAGTTTCCTGGCGACTGAGCCCCAAGTTAACGTTTCTCTATATACAGAATGATCTGTGTGGTCCCATGGTGGTTAATTTTACATGGCTGAGTTACCAGACACACTTTAGTCATGTGTAAACGGGGCTGTTTAATTGTCAAATGCATTTATGATTCTCAGGAAAGTCATTCAGTCCCACAGTGGTTCCTAGTGACAACTAGGGCTTGGGGAACTTTATCTTCCCCCGTGGAATATCTGCAACCATGCAAAGGCCTCAGGGGTGCGGGGGAGTGTGTGTGAAAGCTTCAGGATTCCCAAGTCGTCCAACAAATGCTGTCAGGCCTGTCGCCTTGACAGAGTGTATGCAAATACAGAAGAACCAGCATTCTTTATCTGAAAGGCTTGGGACCAGAAGTGTTTGGAGTTTCAGGTTTTGTGGGTTTTAAAATGTTTACATAAGACACGTTGTAGAAGCAGGATGCAAATCTAAACACAAAACTCATCTGTGTTTCATAAATACCCCACCCCCACTGCTGGGAGGTCATTTCCATACAGTAGGTGGGGGTTCTTTTGGTTTTGTTTTTAATTTTGTGCATAGAACCATTGGCTGGTCTAGATTCCTCATTCGTGGTGTCCTGAGGAAATGCAAGGTTTGGAGTAGGGGTAATCTTCCTGGTTATAAGACTCAGGAACCCGACATAGGATTTTCCTCTCTTTGGGTCTTATCCCTTAACTCCCTGTGGTCCTGGGAAGAAGAGAGGGAAAAAGACTCATCTTCTAAAGGAAGAGTTTATAAAAAGAAAGAAGAGAAAACTAAGGGGAGGGTGGAGGATATTTCTCTTTTCATCAGTTCAGTTAGCATTCATTGTACATAGGAGGTAGAACCTGTAAGGGCCCAGAGACATAATTCCTCTTCTCCCGTGGTTTACCATGTGACGGGGATAAGGAACATGTGCACTGAAGAGGATGTTAGTAAAATACTGGTAACATCATGAGCTGGGTGGAGTTGGGGGTGATCAGAGGAGGAGGGAAATCGCTTAAGGCAAGGCAGCCTAGAGGTTAAGAGCATGGCTTGGCTGTCTGATAGAATTATGTATGAATTCCATCTGTTTTGGTCCTGGGTCTGTGACCTTTGGTAAATGCCTTGACACTTCTGAGCGTCGGTTTCTACCACTGTAACATGAGGCTGATAATTGGTCTTACCTCCTAAGGGTTTTGTGAAGGTTAATAAAATAATGTGTATGAATAACTCTGCGCGGTGCCTGACACATGCCGGCGTTCCAACACGCTACCTGCTGTTGCTGCTGCATTCCTCTGTGGTTGTCTTGGTGGTACAGGCTGCATTTGTCTGGGCCTAACGGATGCTTAGAATTCACGGGGTAAACAAAGGCAGGCAGGGCAAACAAAGTGTAAAGGCAAAACTGTGTCCAGGGTAGATACAGAGACAGCTCATGAGGCTTTCATCCTGAAAGAAGAATATGGTCAGGAAACTATGGAAGAAGGGAAGGTGGGGGGGGGGGGCTAAGAGATAAAATTCTTAATGGCCCCAAGGACATAAGGGCTGGACCTTGGGAGATAAGTAAAGAGATGAAGAACTTAAAGGAGGAGCCATAGGAACCACACCAATAGTACACAGTGTTTGGAGATTCCTTAGAACCTGGGGAAAGAAGTGTCGTCGGTTGAGGAGGTCCAGGCTCAGACAACACATTGATGGCTAATTCCCATAGTCATCCATTCTTACGTCAAGATAAAATTTGAGCTCCTCTTGAATGCTATTCGGGACAGAAGCAGCAGAGAGTCAGAGAGTCATGTGTGGATCTGTGAGCTCTGCCTTCTCAGAGCTTCTATTTCATAGAGACGGAAAAACTCAGGAGGCAGAGCCAGGCTTGGAGGACTTGGTTTGTCATTGTGTTGAGTGTACAGAGATGCCCTGTCTTCCATGGCCAGTGTGAACAGAATGTCATCTGTGTGCTGGACAAATTTGACACCCTGTCTTTCTGATTGAGGGCATTTGGCAAAGCCACACTACTTCTCTGGACTTTCTTGGTTTTAATGAGGGAGGTGGTTCAAAGGATCCTATAATCACAAGAGAAAAGCACCACATGGGTAATGGAAGATACAGGACTGGAGCTAACAGCGAATTCACTGAGAGCTGGCATCCGGGCAAAGGTGATAATGAAGTTGAACATTTAGATATGCTTCTGGGGACTGAGAGTGCACCTCCATGGTACATCACATGATTAGCATCTGTTCCCATCATTCTCAAAGAGAGGAGGTGTCAGGAGGGGGCATCAGCCTATGGACAATAAGAGGTACTTCTCAGAAATAAAGTTTTCAGAAGACCCATTAAGACACGTTCCTGCTGGAACTAGATCGCCCACTCGGAGCATGAGGAACAAGCCCCAGACCCTTTCCACCACACTGTGTAGCTGAGAAATACACTGCTCTTGATCTATTACCTGTGTAAAACATGACCCAAAGATGAGCTACTGGACTGCACTGTAGGCTTCAAACCAAATGGTATGTGAGATGCCAATGGTTTGGACCTGCCCACGTTGCTCTCTGCTGCGTTATGAGGAGAAAACGCAAAGATTTACTGGGGTGTTTAAACGGAAGCTCTGTAACGTTGGAATTAATTCTCTTTGCTTACCCTGGTGTACTTTTCAAAAAGAGAACTTGCGATGCCCCCATTTTTTTAGATGACAAAATGAACTTCTCATCTGTGTGTGTGTGTGTGTGTGTGTGTGTGTGTGTGTGTGTGTGTGTGTGTGTGATTTAGTAACAGTTGGTGGACAAAATTAGAGTAAGACTTTCCACCCAGACCACAGTTAGTACTCTGGCTAGCTATCCTTGAACTCCTGACAGATATGGGGTTCTACACTTGTTCCCACCCCTTGAAGCCATCCCAGAAACAGGAAGGATGCAGAGTAACTCAATACCCTACGCCAGAGTGCCCCCACCCCCAGGAGGAGGAAACCACGTGACTTTGATCAGTTACAAAACAAAGGCAGCAGTATCTGAGCACTACCAAACTAGGGAGGTTCTGGCATGCCACTCTCACTGAAGGACTCGGTACCGTGCCCCTCCCAGGCAGTAGAGGGAAACCCCTAATTACTTCCCGGTTTCTAGAAAAGACAGTCATTAGTTGGGGACTCCACTCCAAGCAGCTACTGCAAGCTGAACGCAGAGAATGCGTCCCACTCTCTGCAGCCTGTCGGGAAGGACAAGGGTGCTAAGTCGAAAAGACAGCTGACAGTTGCTCAAACAAACTGATCTGGAGGAAAGCTGGCAGAGAAGCCCACCTGTGTGCTGCCATTCACTGGGCCAGTATTAAGTGCCTGCTGTATGCAAGCACTGCTCTAGGGACTAAATAAAGGTACAGCAAGAAAGCAAGAGAAATTGGAAAGACACACAGCTAAGGCTGAGAGCAAAGAATTAGAGACAGAGAAAACAAGCCAATATCCAGTAGTAGGTGAGACGACCCAACCCCCAACCCCCCTGCACAAATTGTTTTAAAAAGAAATGTCCCCTGGCCCTGTCTTTCTCAGCAGTCATGTTTTCCTCTGTTTTTCAGTTTCTATTTGCGAGGACTCTGTAGGACACGCATTCCAGAAGGGAAAAATCAATAGCCCCTGTCTCTGCCAGCTAGCAGAATTTGGAATTGACGGTTTGAAAACAAAGCCGGCCAGGCAGTCTTTGTGTTCTCTAGTTAGGCAGCCAGGTAGCACAGCCTCCACCAGAGATTAATGAGAGCTGTCTCCGCCCCATGAGAGGGTGAGGGAGGAGCAGGGAGGGACACTAGCCCCAATTCCTTGGTGCCATCTGTGTTGGCAGATCATTCTGTCACCCTACCTGGACTGGCAGCTATACTCTAGTCACCTCCAAATCAAGGCTCTGTGTGATCTGTGTCCCTCGGGCTTAGCCCATGTATAAACACACACGCCAGTCCCTCTATGTGATCTGTGTCCCTCAGTTCAGCTCAGCTCAGCTCATGTGTGAGCACACTCACACACACACACACATACACACACACACAGTCCATTGTCATCCTGTGGTCACCACAATACCTTCTTGTCTCAGGACCTTTGCTCTTTTTTGTCCCAACTGCACAGGATATGGTGCTCTGGGGCTTCTTTACTTCCACTCCTGATCCTTCAGGCTCAGCCCAGAGCTGCCTTCCCAGGTCTGTCCGAGGCAGCTCCCCTCTGCCCTCCATATTTATCCTATTGCCCAGTTATGATTCTTCAGAGCATTTATCAGCCCCTGAAATGATCCGGCTCATTTGTCAACTCGGTTCTGCATGTCTCACAGAACTAACCTGCATATACACACATTCCGCCATAGCTATCACTGAGACGGTCACAGCGCTCAGGTGGTTCACGACGGAGTTGGTAAGGTTGATCCAAACCATCAGAGACACAGATAAGTTCATTGCTCCATTAGTCTGCTGGTGGATATTACCTACCAGAATACATGTGCAAGAGTTTCAATGCTTCCTACAAAACTAACGTTACAAACAATAGGCATAAGACCATCTTTATACTTGAAGGGTTCACAGCTCAAGGGGGATGGACTGATGGTCTAGCATGTGTAGGACATAGGTCCAGGGCTCTGTCGTAGTTAGCTTCAGTTGCCAACTTGACACATCTGTGAAAAGGGAGACCTCAACTGAGGAACTGCCTCCCTTGAGTTGTCCTATAGGCACATCTGTGGGGCATTTTCTTCGTAAGAGGGCCCAGCCCACCGTGAGCGGCGTCATTCCTAGGCAGGTGAACCTCAGCTATAAAAAGGATAGCTGATGTTAGGCTGGAAATATTCCAGTGAGCAGCTTTCCTTCATGGCTCCTGCCTCTGTTCATTCCTTAGTTCCTGCCTTGGTTTCCTTCAAAGACATGTTCTGTAAGCCAAATAAACCCTTTCCTCCTCAAGGTAGTTTTGGTCAGATTTTTTTTTTTTATCACAGCAACACAAAGAAAACTATGACAGGTTCCATTGGGCAGAAGGGCAAGAGTGAGGAGAGACTCAGGAAATCAGAGTGATTCTGTCTTTACTGAGGAAGTGGCCTGTGTTAGGTTTTGAAGGATGAGTAAGAGTTCACTCATGACCAGGATAATCCCAACAGAAGGAGCAATGTGTGCAAGATCTCCAAGAAGACAGCAGTGCCTGGAGCACACTCAGCAAGGGAGGAGAGAAAGGGATATGCTCAGAGAGCAGGAAGCTGTGGGGAGGGACTTGAACACCAGATGCCAAAGTGATGGTCACCGAAGAATGGGGGCTGTAGCCTCAGTGCGGAGGACAGATTTTTCCAGAAGAGACTAAAGCTGGAGTGGCCAGTATGGAGATGTGATTCAGAAGTTACGGGGGCTGATGGGAAGAGCAGACATGATGGCTGCCAGGGTTGACTTCAGTGCTTATCACCAGCTTATCGAGTGGAAGCAGAGGTGGGCCTTGTGAGAGTCACCTCCAGGATGCTGCATGGGAACAGTGCCTGTCCCTCCTGAGGAGGGGGGTGTCTGAAGATTTCCTGTGAAGTCCAAGGCAGTACTTCCCAAAGACCCAATGTGTGAGTCTTCCAGTTTTTCCTGTTGTGTGCTCCTGGCTGAGTGCAGGCTTCAGATCTGCTGCTGCAGGAGCCAGCCTGCCTTCTTTCCTTCCTTCCCTCCCTGCCCCTCTCCCTCCTTTTCTGTCTCCTTCCCTTCCTTTCTCCCTCCCTCCCTCCATCCTTCATCTGGCCTTCTTTTAGTCTTTTCTTCCTTCCAGCTATTCTTCCTTCCTTCTGTCTGTCTCTCCCTCCTTCCCTCTATCATTTTTCCATCTGTCTTTCTGTCTGTCTGTCCTTTAGTCCTTCCTGCTAGTCTATCTTTCTTCCTTCTGTCCTTTCGTTCTTCCTTCACCCCTCTCATCTATCCTTCAGCTCTCCCTCCCTCCTTCCTTCCTTTCTTCCCTCCTTCCTTCCATCAGCCCACCCCTCCCCTTGCTTCCTCCTTCCCATCTTCCATTTCTCATCCCCCTGTCACAGTCATCACTGTGTCCTTACTCTTGCCAGGCTCAAAGTCACTCCTAGAAATGAAACAAGGTTCCATCCCTGCACCAGAAGAGTTTCTGTTTACAGAGGGACAGCGCTGCACAAAGAGCAGGTTAATGTGATAGGCGGCCCCTCTAGCACCCGCCATGCTTGCCCTGTGGGTAGCAGTGTGAGTGGTCCTTAGGCACTGGCCAGGGGGAAAAGATGAAGAGATAGGTAAAGTAGACTGAGTCAGTTGCAAAGCATATGTCTGGCACTTTCCACAGGAGAGGAGTAGTGGTAAGCCCCAAAACTCTGCCTGGAAAGTGTACAAAAGCCACAGTTGCAGCTTTAAGCCTTTTATTGGCATCCTCTGCTGGCCTTGTGTTTCTTCCAGCACCCCATTCTGAGTAATGATTGGGTACACGACTGTCCTAAAGTGGCCTGCATGCTAGGTAAAGGGGGAGATCAAGTCTGGCTTCTAAGAAGTGGTTCTCTGCTTGCCACGTAGTAGGTGCACAATAAACAGTACCTACTGGGTGAGTGGATGAGCAGAGCCTCTGACATACAGAGAACAGCCCTTGTTGGCAGAGCCTGATTATGTCTTAGAAGCAAACAATGAAATCGAGGCTTCGAGAATAAGCCCAGAGAAGCCTTTGTGGTTTTCAGGATAATGGAGACCATTATTCTTGATCCAGCGTTAAAATTTATTATCCGGGACTATTTTTTTGTAGTCCAATTTGGAAAAAAAAAAAAAAGCTTGTCACAGATATTTAACCCCCTTAAGCACAAAACCCACAGGAAGCAAGGGGTTTTAAACAAAGATCCAGGATGGATCCACAGAAACCTTGCCAAAGAAGCACAAGGCTGCAGGCTCCTTAGACTTGGACTCCGGGATCTTAAGAGAATTTTGCTGTTGGACGGAGCCCATGCCTGGAGATTTTTAGCTTGAATGAGAAATGAAAGGTCTTAGGAGAGATGCATATTACTGTGGACCTCATACTTAGTCTGGTGCTCATGGACTCTCAGAGCTCTAATTTTGCTGGTGTCAATTGAGTGTACCCATAAAAATACAAGTTTTAGAGCAGACAGAAAAATTGGGGAAAATTTTTTTTCCAGTTCTAGATTTTCTGTTTACTCTCTGTGTACTTTGCCCTAGTTTATTAGTCAGTATGAGCTTAAGTCTTCTACTGTGGAAGACATGTTTAAAGAACCAGGAAAGAGTCAAACCGGGAAGCAGCGGCACAGTTCCTCTGTATAATTCTCTGTGGTCTACACGAAGTCCTTATATCGTCTTGTCTAATTGTCTGCACTGTCTGATAAATGGAAACTTTGTTCTCCTTTAGACAGAGATGGATGTGGGTGGGTCCTGAGATTCAAGAGCTGTGTCCAAGCAAGAGAGCTGGTCCTAGCGCGACTAGAAAAGGCTCCCAGGATGGGTGTGGACAGTTAGTGAAGAACTGGGAAAAGCTCTCCATCTTGTGGAATGGATGGAGTAAGTCCTAAAGGAAACAATGGATCCTGAGGTAGGCTGTGACATCCACCAGTGTCAAGGGTTTCTAACAAGAACACCAATGCAGTCCCTTAGTGCTTATTAATTAATTTTATTAATTAACTAATTAACTTTATTAATTAACAAACTAGTGGATAGTTATTAATTAATTAATTAATTGAATATGTAATTATTGAGTGCATCCCTAAGTCTAGGTAAAGATTAAGCAGACTATATGAAGGATTTCCCAAGCCTTACAACCCTCACAGGCTCTCACATACACACAGAGCGGTTGCAGACTTGGTTACTAAGATCACTGGTCTAGAGTGAGGTTCAGTTGATGGTATGGAAAGACGTGTAGCAGCCATCATGGGATCGAGTAAGAGTTCATCAGATGCTCTGAAATCTCGCCATTCCTCCCACTTGTCCCTTTCTCCATTCCAGAACCCTAAAATAGGTGCTTTCAAAATATCCACAAATCCCTTCACAGTTCCACAGTGCTTCAGAGTAGCGTGTGTGTGTGTGTGTGTGTGTGTGTGTGTGTGTGTGTGTGTGTGTGTACATATATTCAGTTTTTCAGACTGTTAAAACAGGAATCTGTTTTCGGAGCTGGGAGGTTTGCTCAGGAGTAGAGCGAGTACTTAAGTACTTAGTATAGCTGGAGCCTGAGTTTAAGTCAGAAGCATTAAAGTCTGTCTCTCAGTGATGATTTGTGATCTACAGAACCTGCCAGTGCAGGGAGGGCATTCTCTGTTTCCACTGAGATGGGCAGATGACAGGTAAGAGTCATGCTTACATTCAACCCCTGGCTTTCACCCATGTGATCCTAAGTATATTATACACTTCTTTCTTTGCACCAGCTTCTACATGGTAACTGGAAATAATTTACATTCCCGGTGCTCTTATGAAGAATAATCAGTTTTTCTACCTTTATCTCATTCCTAGAGAATTAATTTGGCTCAAATTATTACATCTAACGACTGAATAGTCCCTTTCCAAATGAATCCGTACCATAGAGGGTCACAGCTACAAAGCCCTGGCCCCAAGACCGTCTGTCCTACCTTTTAAAATCAATCTCATTTTGCTCCCTCTCATTTCTCTCAGGTCACATGTCTATCCAGACCTAGGACTGTTTTCCCACCCACCCAATCCTTTTCCTGTCATTGCAAAGTCACAAAAAGTACTAGAAGAGCCCAGGGTACCAAGTTCAGTGGCAACCTGTAGCAGAGTAAATAACATGCACACACACACTCACACACTCACACACTCACACACACACTCACACACTCACACACACATGCTTGAACGTGCAAGCACACACATACACACATAGACTCACACAGGCACACACACTCGCACAGACACAAACACACACAGAGACTCACACAGACACACACAGAGACACACACGTACAAACATAGACAGACACACATACTCACACACAAACACGCACAAACGTACACAAGCACATATCCTGATCTCTGGGTAAATGAGACTTTCAAGATGTGATCAAATTAAGAATCGAGAGTATATATTATCCTGGATTGTTGATGTGGGCCCAGAGTAACAGGAAGGATCTTTAGATGAGAAAAGGCATGTCCCAGAAGAGAGAGAAAAAGCCAAATGCCAAGGATGGGGACAGCCTGCATCTTAGACAGCTCCTCTCTGCAAGGACTGTTCCCAAGACTGTTTAGAAGGAACATGGTCCTTCTCATCCCTTGATGCTAGCCCACTGAACTCCACATAGGAAGTCTGGCCTCCAGGACGCTGAGAAAGTCATGCTGCCTAAAGACGCTGCTATCATGCTCTCCTTATCTTGTCACGGACCCTCTTGCCTCTATTTCCTTATCTGTTAAACTGTTGGGATATGGACGACAAATTGCAAGCTTGGTTTCAATGCTACAAAAAAATCCACACATGTCAGTCACTTTTCAATGATGGTAAGATTTAAATTACCTCCATTAGACACTAGAGGTCAACATGAGATTTTTGTTGAACAAAGAGCATGGGGACGGGGTGTACTTGAGATGTCATAGGTAATCGGGTCTGTTCAGATGGCTAAGTCTGATGGCTTTGTGAAACCATCTCTCATTGGGGGAAAGATAGGTTTAGTCATTGAGATAAACCCAGCTACAGAGGCAAGAAGCACCAATTGCCAGGCAGCCAGAAGCAGAATTGTCCCATGTCTTTGGTTACCTTGCTGTTGTCACTCAACTCCAGGGTTGAGGAAGAAAGAAAAGACAGGTTGGATATATAAGAGCAGGTGATTTTTTTCTGGAAGAGGACCAAGGGCTTCTAACCCATCTTGGGCATGGGTTAGAGATCCGAAACACTGCTAAGTTCAGCCCTCTCTCCTGGCCCACCTCCCTTCCAGCATTAGCCCTGGATAAACTGCATTGCATCTTGGGAAAATGGCTGGTCCTTGAAAGAGAGTCCTTCACAGATCCACTGAAGAACATTTGGTCAGCTGGGGATCAAACTGTTCTTACTGAGTTAATAAGGAGGCTGTCTGAGCAGCACCCTGCACTAAGCTTTTAGGACCTCTTATCTGGGTGCAGACCTTACTCAGCATGCATGTGGCCTTCCTTCCCTTCCCTACCCAGGAGCTGGTGCTTCATAGCAGACCTATAACCAAGACTGACACATTCATATGCAGGAAGGACACTGCCATGCCAGAGGGGAGAACTTTAGGTCTGGAGCAAGTGTACAGCCCTAAGTGAATGTGGTAGGCGTGTTCATTTCCATTCACAGCAAATTTACAGTTGTTAACAGCCTCTCTCGGCACAGGATCCCAAACCTCAGTTCCTTTTAATTGTAGATGATGAGTCCTTCTGACAAGAAAGCAGCCTAGCCAAACCATTAAGTGCCAGTGGCTAAGATCTGGGGTACACAGTGTGGGGATGGTTCAGCAACTCATCTAAGATACTCGGTACCCTTCTGTTGTGGAAGCTGCAGTCATTCTGTGCTCCTAGAAAGTATATTTTGGGAGGCTTGGGGTTAAAGTATTTTTGGTTCCTATGAAGGATCATAACTTAACCCCAAATATTTCATATCTCTGCCTGCCCTCCACACAGAATCAAGAGAGGCAGCGTAATTCTTCAGTCCTCTTGGTCAGTCATGAGTTTTTATAGAGCTCGGCTGATTTGTCACCTTCTACCCATTTAATCCTAGTGACAATCTTGTGGTCACCACCAGCTGACAAATGATCCAACCTGTAAGTCACAGAAAACAAAGTGATGTGCCCAGAGTCACCTAGCTTAAAAGTGGCAAAGCTGGGATTCGAACACAGAGCTTAAATGTAGACTACAGAGTATGTAACTATGCTACATTGACTAATGAACTCAAGGAGTTCAGAAAGTGAGTAACAAACCCACTTCTAACAAAACTGTATTTCTTTCTTGTGGTGTTTCCAAAATGAGTAGAGCTGGGCACATAGCTCAGAGGTAGAGCAACATCTTGGCACCCATAAGGCCCTGAATTTGATGAATGCACACACACACACACACACACACACACACACACACACACACACACACACCTAGCAAGACCAGAAGTCTCTAATATGGGCACTGGGCCTTCCCCTTTGCGCTGGCCTGCTGCTGGCTTTTTGGACCCTCAGATTTTCCTCTCTTCACCCTCATCTCCTCAAAGAAGTAAAGCTGATTAGCCCCTGCCCAGGCCACAGATTTCACTGTAATCGGATGAGCTGGCAAGTGGGAGGAACTTAGCCAAAACAGAGGCACCAAGAGATGCGAATGAGTGGGAATGCTTTGCACCCCACTCCCAAGTCATCTCCTTCCCCTGACACAAAGTGCGTCGTCCCGCAGGTGAGCAAGTTGACCTCTGGGCTTGTGAGTTTGGTCTTGGGCTCTCCCTCTGAAGTAAGGTGTCAAAGTTAAACCCTTCAGTGAAGGATTTTAAACTGAAACGCTTCGAGTTGACACATGTCATATAGATACAGCTTGAGTGCTGTCTGAGGAATAACTGGGGCTGACTGGAGATATGGGCACTGTGTGACGGACCGGTCCAGCGATTTAGTAACAGCAGACGCATTCGAGCCTGGTGTTTAACAGTTTGCATTGTTACTTGAAACAAGTAAAACAATTAACTTTATATAGTAATTGTCTGGTTTTGGATAGTGGCACCTAATGCAAAAATCCTTTTAAATTATTTGTTTATTTTTGTGATGCTGGGGATTAAACAGGGCTTTGTGCAAGCTAGGCAAGGACTATATTAAACCAAACCATCTCCAAACACAAAATCTTTTAAAATATTGAATGTGAGGACAAGGGGTATAATTTGAAAGACTATATGTCACCTTCAGCACAGGAGGGAGGGAGGGATGAAAGAAAGGAGGGAGGGAGAGAGGGAGAGAAAGACCCTGAATATTGTGTGTCTACACCATGTAGGCTAAATCAAATCTCCTATGGTCATATTTAGCCACAGCTCTGACTAGAACTCACCTCCTACTTTGGGGACCAACCTTCTGCAGATGGAGGAGGTGACCAGAGGTGTTTAGCTGTCTTCCCTACAGTCAGCCCCAGGTGTCAATAATCTGATCCTTGCTAATTTGTTGGCAAATCATGATGCCCTATTCTATAAATCAATTAAAATACACATATATCCAAAGTCCCCGAAAGACTTATACTGGTAATGGCAGCCGAGGTGACTGGGAAAGGGCTGACTTAGAAGCAGGTGTTGATGAGACTCATCAGTATGGACTGTTGATTGTTCTCAGCACACATGACTTTTGGACTTGAACTTGTGGCTTTAGGATCTGGACCGGTCCCACTGATGAAGTAAGGGATTTTGTGCTGCTTCTTTCTGAGTCACACAGCAGTGGTCGTTGTCACTGAAGCATCCCAGACTCTAAATCCCAAAGGAGCAAAACACATTCAGTCTCCATTCATTATTCATTTCTAGAAGTTGTTGCTTCAAATGAACTCACTTGATTGACTGCCCTTGCCTCCTGCATCACCTCAGCCTCTTGTCCCATCACCAACTGCCTTTTCTCTGGAAACAGAGAGCTGAGAACTCAAAAGTCCTGCACTCCTTCCTTTATCCCTGGCCTGCTTTAGAATTGCTCTCTAGTATTTGTTTGTTTTGGAGATAGGTATCAGTTAGCTCAGGCTGACCTCAAACTTGCTTTGTAACTGACATAGCCTTCACAGCTTCCAGGACCCAAGTGCTAGACTTGTAACCCTGTACCAACACTCTGGGCCACGTGTAGAATTCTTGGAATGTGTGTTAAAACCCACCTGATCCAGAACCTTCTGGATCCTGTTAGAAATGCATTTCCTGATGTCTGTGAATGGATGGACAAATGACAGCTCTGGTCAAGGACCAGGAGTCTGCACTTTGACCTGACTTAGAATCGGAAACACGTAAGACTCACTCATATGGACTGTTGTTAATCCTTCTCAGCACATGTGACTTTGGACCTGAATTTTCTCTCCCAGGAACTGGGTTGGTGGCGTTAAGGGTATGGACTTACTCTCTTACTGACTGTACAGTCCTTGAGGCTGGAAGGGAGGAGAAGCTGAGGTTATGAGGTGTCCTCCCCTCTGGTCTTAGGCAGGCATTTGGTATTGTACTGCTTCCTTTTTCCTGAGTACACAAGGCTGCAGCTGAATCAATGACTGGGCAGTGGTCAGGGAGTGACACCGCATTTCAAATGCAGGTTCTTGTTCTTTGACTAAGTACTGTAACAACCCAGTGGGGCAGGAGTCCTCCTCTCTCTTGAAGATGGGGAAATTTAGTCTCAGCAAGGTTGGGTGATCAAGCAGCATGGTGGAAATACAACCCACAATGACATTTCTCAAATTATTAATAATTCTTAAAACACTGGTGGAAATCAACCCAGAATTAAAACAAGAACAAAGCAAGAGGACCCCTACACACACACACACACACACACACACACACACACACACACACACACACACACACGGAAATGCTGAATGTGCTGACCGTGCACTGCTGGCATCTGCCCAGGCCTGAGGGAGATGGGGAGAATGTCTGTAGCTCACACCGACTCCTGTGTGCTCATTACCCAAGCTTTTGTTACTCTGAATTTGCTACTGCCTGGGCGTGTTATCGGAGGGGAGGTCCCATTCCTGACAATGGGTCCCGGATTGAAGGGAGGAGTGTGCAGCACTGGCCAGAGAACAATGCCTTCTTTCAGTGACTCAAAGGTTTTTGTTCCCCTCAAACAGTGGAGGGTGGAGGGCCTCTGCTTTTCTCAGGAGTCTGTTCAGAGTTCCTCCTTGTGAACACCCACCAGCTGTGGATAGAGTCAGGTCTTGGGTTCAGTGGATGCTGGAACCATAGCAGCACCTTGGGAAAAGACTCCCTTTGGGCTATGAGCTGCTGCCATCTGCCTGAGGCCAGATTAAACCATGTATCTCACAGAGGCAAAGAGCCTTTCAACAGGTCTCGATATGATCACGCATGGCAGCGTGCACCCATTATCTCAGTGCGTGGGAAACTGAGGCAGGAGAATTACATCAAGTTTTAGGCTGTACTAGTCTTCATGAGACACTAGAAAGGTAGGGGGTCTGTCTTTTCCCATTTTTGGCTACTCCACCATCACTGTTTGCTTTACGCTTAGGGGTGGGAAGACAGAAGGACTCCTATTTTTCTAGGACTGAGAAAGTGATAAGAGAATGAAGCCATTCAAAATGTGAAACAGGAGATTTCAAAGACTTTTTTTTTTAAGTGAGCAAAATACAAGCACCCATATGGTGAAAAATGAAATAAAATGAAAAGTACACTTAAAAATTTGAAAATCATTTACATGAGGACATCCTGACATGAGGGAACAATAGCTTCATTGAGGCATAATCCACCTTTGATTTAAAAAAAAAAAAATGCACCCAATTTTTTTCCCATGTTGTTCAAGGAGTTTCACAAATGGACCATCCTGAAGATACCACTAAGAATATTCTCTGAACTACCTCACAGTCCACCTTTCCCCCATGCAGGGACCCTGCCACTGCATGCATTCATTAGAGAACACCTTCCATAGACAGAATCACTCATTGTCTTGACTAGCTCGCTTCTTACACTTAGTATTTTCAAGTTTGCCTTTCACTGTCTGTCAGCAGTTTGTTTCTATGGCTGAGTACTGCTCTGCTGTAGGGATCTGCTCCCACCTGGCTCACCCACCCTTCTGTTGATTGGCATTTAGGTTTTTCCTAAGTTTGGGTTATTATGAATAAAGCTACTTTGAGCACACAAAAATGTAAGTCTTGGTGTGGCTATGTCTACATAGGGCAAATAGGATTTTCTTTCTTTCTTTCTTTCTTTCTTTCTTTTTTTTTTTTTTTTTTGGTCTTTTTTTTTCTTTTTAGTATTTCGTCGATAAACATATGACACCAATATCAGAGTAGGGAAACCCTGTGCTGTGTCTCAGAGTTTTAGAAAACTAACCTAAGTTGGCAGAGAAAGCCCTAATCAATATATACTGGTCATGGCTCCCTTGATTCTAGACAGCACATCCAACTTCTTCCCTTGAAATGTAGAGGTGATTAAAAAGGGTCCCCCCCACTCCCGATTTCTTTTCCTTCAATGCTGGGGAAGAATTTAACAGCACACTGAACTGAGAAAGCAGAAGGCAATCTTTGACCCTGGCACCAGGGACATCATAGTCCTGTAACAGCTAGTGGCTGCATCCCAATATACCCAGACCCTGCTACTTAGTTTTCATAAATGTATGTTCATATCTTCAGAAGGCCCAGCGTATAGACAATGTGTCATCTGTAGAGAAAATGTCTTGGGAGTGACCAGAATCCTTGTCTATGGGACTCTAGGTAAATGAGTACCAGCAATGTGGTCATTCACTCATTGGATTATTACAGAACATTTAAAGGGGAAAGATAGGCCACCCTGTTTGATACAGACAGCACCCAGGTTTGCACATGTGAAAGCAAGGTGTGAAGTAGTCCGAATAGACCCGTGACACTTGGGTCGGTGGGCTCTGCATCCTCCAGCTTATGGTTTGAAAATAATTTGGAAAAAATGTGTCTATATAACACATGGATGAAATTCTTCCTTGTTATTTTTCCAAGCAGTGTAACAGTGACTAACATAGTGTTTACATTTATTGCACATTGTGAACAGTGAGAGGTGATTTAACAGAGGATTGCGTGAGATTACGTTACTACTGCACCATTTTATGTAAAGCACTTGAGCATTGCAAGGTTGGGAAGGAGTCCCTGGACCTGTGTTTGTTCTCTTAGCCTTTTGTATGTGTGAAGTGTGTGTGGACAGACTCACGGGGGCCTTCGTGATACCTTCTGGAAAGTCAAAGTTTGGACCTGGAGCATGGACAAGGGTTGCTGTCTTCAGTGTCTCCTTGACACACTCCAAAACATGCTTTTATCACACATATCTGTCTGTACGTTAAATCGTTTTATTTATTTTAGCCTAAAGGAAGGAAGCATTCCTGTTTCACCCCACTTTGCTGCCATCAATGCCACGGGTGTCCTTTTCCCAGCCAGAGCCCAGAGGCTGCTGAGTCGGCTCTACCCAAGCCACCCTGTCACTACTGACTTCCATAGCTGGAAACTGTGGTCCCCACCATCTTCATAAGCATAACTACAGCCAAGGTGTGGCTCCTTGTTTTCAATGAGGAGAATTATTTGTATTCCACGGGCCTTTCTGATCGTGGCCTTGACCAACATTGAAATATCTTTCAACAACAAATCACCAGCAGCCAACCCCATGACCTTTGGAAAATGAATTTGCTTGCCGTTGGGCTGGGCCCCAGCTTTCTTGCCCAAGTAAAATGTCAATTAGATCACCACTGGATATTGCTTTGTCTGCTTACGTATATTCAGCTCACAAATCTGGAAGTGGTAAATGTTTGCTTGTGTCTTTATTTAAAAAAAATAAAAAAGACACCCCACCCAAGTTCAGCATATGTCCCTGGCTCTATTGTGACTCCGAGGGACAAGGAGACTCAGCTCACTGATTTATGGGAAAATACACGGGCTGAACCATCAGGCAAATTCAACATGGTAACAGGGTGAAGTGATGTGGCTCACGGTATGTCTCCTTTACTCTTAGCACACATTGGTCCCAGAGCCAGCCCATGAAGGAGAACATGACTTCCTTTTAGTGACTGTGAGAGAGGTGGAGCTCAGTGACAGACTTTCAGCCCCCAGCACAAATAGTAAAGAGGACATCGCTGCATGGCAAATCTTAGTTAGTTCTGACCTGCTTTTGGAGTTCTGAATACTCAAAAAAAAAAAAAAAATCAGGATAAAGGAATTGGAACACAAAGAATTTTCTAAGATTGTTCTTTAAGTCAAAGACTCTGTTACCTTTAATCCGCTCTTTCTCTTCTGTGCCTTATTTTAAATATTCTAACGGATTCCTTTGACCCGTGTCTGCCGTAGGCGTGTTGTCCATCCAGATGAAAAATAGAGCACAGAACCCAAAGTCACCACTGCAGCCTTGCTGGGTAGGGAGTGGGGTTGGGATCTCTTAGAGCTCCGTCTCCCATCTTGCTGCTGCTCCCCAGCTGGTTATGGTCGGAAGGGCTTACCACCGACCGCCCTGCTCACTGAGACACCAACACTCCTGGTCCTGGGTTCTTGCATGGACTATTAAGAGACTAACTCACCCTGTGCTCTGGATGGCTTCCATCAGACTAGACAGACTTTCTGTAGCCTAGGGCATCTTAAATGGCAACTGCCAGTGAACTTCTGTTTGGGTTCTTGGGAAGTTGTTTCACACTATTCATATGCTTTTGGCAATTTGACCCTTCAAAAGAGGATGGGGGTCCCCAGCATTATGGGGATCTAGGATAGAGGTGTAACTTGGTGGTAGAGCACCTACCTAGCATGTGTAAGGCCTTAGCTTTGATCCTGAGTGTCTCTCTCTCTCTCTCTCTCTCTCTCTCTCTCTCTTTCTCTCTCTCTCTCTCTCTCTGTCACACACACACACACACACACACACACACACACACACACACACAAAGATGGAACCTGTATTAAGAAGTACAGCTACAATGTAGACGTGTAGATTTTTCTGGTTGTCATGCAGAAGACGACTCTTCTCAGTGAGCTACCAATCCAAGACCCTTTTCTGGAATTAGTTCCTTAATGCAATTAGATTTCCAAAAATGATTTTTTTCCCTTGCCGTTGTACTGCTGAAGCGGGCAGGGGAAGTGCTTTTATGGTAAGTGGCTTGGCAAGCACACAGATCTTTTACTGCAAGCCAGTCCTTCTGCCTATTGCATTGCAGGGCTTAGAATTCGCTCCCCTCTACTGACTCACAGACTTAACAAGCTAGAAAGGGTTTTAAGAAATGAGCCACATGGTCCAAATTTCTCCTTTTACAACTTAGAGATTAAATTTGGCCAGGACTGTTCGGATGGTCAGCAAGCACTGTGCCAAACTGAGGCCTCCTTTGTTTCCTGGTGTTAACTCATAAAGGCGATGGAACAATGACACAGAGAGGCCAAAGCCATTGAAAGAAACATTTGTTATTACTGACAGCCTCCATAGAGACCAAGAGCCTAGCATACTGTGCAGGGATGTGGTGGGATGCTCCAGGAGAGAAGCAACGGGGTGGGTCACAGCTTTTATTGGGGTTTCCACTGAAAAGCTAGGCCAGGGAGGGAAACAGCCCAGGACTGGGTGGTTTGGATAATTCCAGTGGGGGACAGAGGTGTGGTTCTGGTCCTGAGTGTATGATACCTGGCCTGCCCAGGGCTGATTTGGAAAAGAGGGGAAATACTGACTTACTCTGTAGAATTGTCTGGAAGGAGGAATTGAGAGCACAGGATCTGTATATGAACAGGGGTGAGGGTGGGCTTCACCCTCAGCTGTCCACTACCCCTAAGAATTAACTAGATCTATGAGGGGCATTCTCCCTGCCAGCAAGCCCCCCCTTTGTACAATGTCAGGCCATTACAAAACACAGAAAATAAAAACTGTATTATCATCATCTTGAAAAGTCCCCAGGAGTCCTCCATCCCCATCCTTTGCATATTACCATGCAAAAGCCCAAATTAAATAGAAAAGGCCAAGCATACCCAAATTCAATGGCATTTCAGACTTGAAGCTACAGGTTACCATCATGTACAACCTTAGGGGTTTTTTCCCACACTTTTTCTCCCCCAGACAGTATGGTTAGAGATGAACAACCCAGGCCTGACTTCCCTGTTGAATGTCATCTTAAGATTTTTTAAGTAGTTTCTCTTTTCCTGTGAGCCCCTCTTTTTTCTTCCTTTGGAAATACTGGACTTAGAAGCAAAGATCTGTGCCTGCATCTGACACTGTTATACTGGGAGCCTACAATCACCCATAGGGCTGTGGTCTTCTTTAACAACACTGAAGCTCATATTAAGAGAAGATGAGTTATTTCCCTAGCTAGCTCCCCATCAGTCTGACAAAATGCCTAAGGTAGTTAACTCATAAATAGAAAACGTTTATTCTGACCGATGGTTCCAGAAGTTCCTGTCCAAGATGGCGTAGTCCCATTACTTTGGGCCTTTGGTGAGAATCAACCCATTGTGGTTGGGGCATGTCAAATCAAATGGCTTTCCTCCTGATTCAGGATGGGATGAAGCTACTGGAAGAGATCAGAGCCCCTCAAGTCCCTCATGACCACTCACTAGAGTCTGCCAACTAAACCAGCCTCCCAACAGTGTCACCCTGTCAGAGATCAAGACTAAACACATGGATGGATATTTGAGAAAAGCTTATCAAGACCAAAACCACTGTAATGACTTACAGACAGCTAAATGGGCAGATAGGCAGGTGGGCAAGTAGGTAGAAAGATGTTTCCTAAGAAATCACCCATTGTAGGTGGAATTCAGGCTCAGGAAACCAACCAAGGACAGTGAGTCCTTAAGGAGAGAAAACATGGAAGTCCCTTCTCCATTTGATCTTCCCTATCTCTCTCATGCCACCTCAAGTCCCCTCCAAACACAAAAACATCATCTTCTCCTACACACCGTCTGATTCCTTTCAGAATATGTGAGCTGAGTAAGATGACCAGAGCCATCAGATCTCAAGTTGGGCAAATACAGAGACAGCGCCTTCAGGCTGCCTAAAAAGCGACTGTCAGAAATCTGCCATTCACTCAAGGTCTCTAAGTGCTCTGTCAAGCTTTAACTTGATTAAAATTGAAAACCCCGTTGCTTGAAAACCAAACGTGAAATCGAAATCTCTTTACCCGGCGTTCTTACATTCCAAAGCCCAGGCTTATGGATTATCCTCAGTTAATTTATACCATCTTGGTGCCATACATTAATTTTGAATATATTTGTTGAAAATTTCCTGTAGCTTGCATTTATGGTTGTCAAAGGGGCTTTTATCTTGAAAAAAATGGTGCTGGTTTTAATTACAATTCTAAATAGCTTCATAACCATCGTGAACCCTGGGTTTACATCATCTTTATGACAGCCGCGCAATTCCCACTTTATTGATTTTGTCATTTGCTTCATTACAGTTAATGCAAGCCCTTTGTACAGAGACAATTCTGTGCTGCTCTCTTCTTGGAGGGGTTAGTATAGAACATCTTGACGGACACATCCCCCACCCCTCTACCACAGTGCTGACCCAAGCGGGGGGGGTGGGGAGGAAGCAGAAGGGGAGACATTCCCAAAGTGGCTATCTATCACAGGCAAAGGAAATGTTAGCTCTGATTATCCAACCCTTTCCTCTGACCCGATGCATTCACACTTGCCCGTTTGGAAGCTGTGGAGATGGTGTTGTAAGTGGAGACACCCTATGCCTCATTTACCTTCTGTTTAGAGAAGACCCACAGTCGCAGCCACCGCCTACAACACTTCACATGTCATTCCTTGCTCCCGACCCACTGTCTAGATGCCAGTGCAGTTGGGGACATGGATAGGCAATGGACAAACCGAGACTAATCTCAGTAAGTAAATGCCCAGGAAAGCAAGCAAGTTAACCAGGGTGGAAAGGGAAGCCCCCAGCAAAGAACTTAAACAAGAAGGAAATAGAGTTGGGGACAGAGTATAGGAAGAAACAGCATGTCTGTTTAGAGTCATCATCTATGAGATTCTGAATGCCAGGGACAGTTAAGGGCACTAAAAAAACTTCTGGGAACCCAGTAATTAAAGGAGACCCCTTGAGGAATGGGACCTATAGACCAAGGCTAGGGTGCTGTATAACTGAGTTTCTCATTTTTGATACAGAAATGAGGATTTTTTTTTCTTTCTCAGTTTTTGCTTGGAATGACCCAGTCTTTTCCAGCCAGGACTAGTAAGGTGGCTCACCTCCTGCTAGGGTGTGAATGTGGAGTCAACTTTGCAGAAAGACCAGTGTGAATCTACACTTCTCTCCTGGTGTGGGTCAATCCCATCTCATGAGGACGTGGGGAGTGAAGGTCGTTTGGTGACTTTTCTCCTCTGCTGCATCTCCAGAGCTTCTCAATAGAGGGCCTCCTCACCCCTATCGCACCAAGAGTGCCTCCTCACCCCTATCGTTCCCTTTTCCAAGGGTTCTAATGGGTAGGAGTCCAGCCTCAGCTTCCTAAAACGTGCTGACGTATTGCATGGCATTCAAACTATGGGTGCTCTTCCATGTGAATCATGGGAAGAGGAAACACTGCTCTGGAGACATGGGGGAGCTGGGCAGGGGAGGCTTTGTAAGAAGAGACTAGTAGCCTAACTACTTGTTCAGAGCCCCCACAAGCATGCAGAAATATGAAAGCTGGTCTCATCCTCACTCTGTGTTCCTCCCCAGCAGGTGCCTGGGGGCGGGGCTTCTGAGCTGTGTCCTTTTCCAGGGAGTAATTTGGAAAACGTTAATACCACATCCATTTATACTCCAATTCTCTTCCAACCTACTGTTCAGGCCTCAAAGGCATTGGAGCACCCTCAGCTTCGCTCTTCCAAACAGGAGGAAGCTCACACTTTCGTTCTCGACATACTGCATTAAAAATAAGATCTAGCTCATCACAGCGAACCCAGCCCCAGAGTGAGAAAAACACCCTCACATGCACACAGGGGCTTAAGTGGGAATTCAGGGTCCCAGAATGTCACTTCTCCAGGGGCCCAAAAAGACATCTGTCTCAAGGAACATTTCAGCCCAGAGAATCAAGGCCACAAGTCATCAAGGCAAAAGATCCTTTCCATCTGACTCTTTAGCAAACTGCCTGCTTGTTGGTTTGTGGTTGTTTTGGTTAGGTTTGGTTTGTTTGTTTCTACTAAAAGCTATCACCTTAGATAAAAACGAGAGTGCTAGCACTACTCATGCACACAGAGAGAGACACATACACACACATACACACACATACGTACACACACAGACACATACACCACACACACATATATGTACACACACAGAGACACACACCATATCACACACAGACACACACACACATACACCACATACACACACACTACACACACATACACACACACACACACACACACACACACACACACACACATACACGGCTAGTGCCTTCTTAGCTTAATCCTCAATGCCAGCACTGGCCTGTTTGCCCTTCTCTGGAACTGGGAGGGACTTATAACCCCTTCAATCCTGCCGTGGCTTTAGAAAAAACTCACCATACCCCCAAGTAGAATCAGCCTCCACCAGAGTGGAGGAACCCAAGAAGGAACCATTACATGTAGCATTATGGTTTCCAGTCTCTTCCCCACTCTGTTTCTCTGTCCCTTCATTCTATTTCAACATTTAAAAATAAACAAAACAACAACAACAACAAAACCACCATTGATCAGCGGTGGTGGCACACACCTTTAATCCCAGCACTTGGGAGGCAGAGGCAGGTGGATTTCTGAGTTCAAGGCCAGCCTGGTCTACAGAGTGAGTTCCATGACAGCCAGGGCTACACAGAGAAAGCCTGTCTAGAAACATGCCCCCAACCCCATCCCAATTTTTTTTTCTCAGCACAGTGACATTAATGTGGCTGTTCCTAAATCTAGAGAAAATTGGTGACAGCCTTAGGGAAAGGGCTGTCATTTTCCCTCAAGCCCTGTATGTCACTTCTTCCTCCAGGGTCATGCTTACAGGCTCCTAGTCACCTAGATCAGGGGCTAGGCAGAGAAGGCTTTCTGATCCCAGATGCTTCTTCCTCCATCCCTATAGTAACCGCATCTACACCTGCTGTCCATCTTCTCAGGGAAAGAGAGCCAAGAGCCAGCCTAGGTGAAGGCAAAACAAGAGCTTCTGAAATGCAAACGCAATCTGCTGAGTTATCTGTGCTGGACACTGCCGGTGGAGTGGAGAGGGGAGGCAGCCATGTAGAAAATGCAAGGTGGTGGCTGGCCCTCCATACTTGATATTAGGCTTGGGAGTCTAGCAGGCAATCTTCTACCCTCCCGGCATCAAGGTCCCCACCCCCTTTTCTCTCTGTGTGTGTGGCCCTTTCCTGAGTGAAGAGTGACTGGCAATGTCCTCAGAGCAAGCTAGGAGGAAAGCAGTTTAAACACTGCTATAAATAATCCCCCAAAGTGTATAGATTAAATCCCATCCCCATATTTCTCTCCTGGTTATCTCTGATCTTTGTGTGCTAACATACTTCTGTTCACACCCAGACAGAAAAGGTTTGCTGTCTTGTTGAGCCCAGGCAAAGGCCTGTCCCAGGCTCCTCTACTTCTCCATACAATATTGTCACAGGGAAATGACTCTTGTGGTGTGGTACTGTAACAACGCCGCTCCCAGCTATGGATTAAGCTTCTCAACGTAAAATACACACACATAGAATTCAACATTACAAAAAAGAAAAAAAATGGGGAAAAGAACATGTAAAATTCACTGTATGCCTAAGGCATGGGGTATCTAGCTTCTAAATGAACCACTTAGGAGTGTACAGCTTAGGCCAGTGAGAAGACTCAGCAGGTAAAGGTTCACAAAGCTGGATGACCTGAGCCGGATTCCCAGAGTCCACGCAGTGAAAGGAGAGAGCTGATTCGTGAAAATTGTCCTCTGACACTCATAGGACATGCATGCACAAAACAAACAAATAACTGGTTAAAAATTTAGCCGGGTGTTGGCAACACACACTTTTAATCCCAGCACTTGGGTGGCAGAGCTAGATTCACCTCAGAGTTTGAGGCCAGCCTGGTTTACAGTCCAAGTTTGAGGACAGCCAGGGCTATACAAAGAAATTCTGTCTCAAACAAACAAAAAAACGAAACAACAACCAAAAGCAATCCTAAGTTTAATGAGAGTAAAACTCAGCATATTTTTTATTTAATATACTTACAAGTAATACACAACCATCACCTCTCTCTAATGCCAAAGTACTTCCGTCTCCCTGAAAGGAAACAGTTTACCATTCATTTCTCATTCATGTCTCATTCGTGGAACTGAACAGTACACTTTTCATGCCTGGCTTCTTGTCTCTTATAGACTGTTTTCCAGGTTCCCCCATACTGGGTGTGTACCATTGCCTTATCCCTGTTTTAAACGGTTCAGTGATATTCACGGTGTGCATGCTGCAGTGTGTTTATCCATCCGTCTATTGGCAGAGGTGTAGGTTGTTTCTGGGTTTTGGATGTCTTGCTGCAGTGAACAGTTGTGCACAAGGTTGTGATTAAACACCTGTTTTCCCTCCTTTTGGGCTGGGAAAAGACTCTCTGGATCACATGGCAATCTTTTTCTTTTTTCTTTTTTCTTTCTTTCTTTCTTTCTTCCTTCCTTTCTTTTAAAGATTTATTTATTTATTTATTTAATGTACACCATTGCTCTCTTCAGACACACCAGAAGAATCAGATCCTATTACAGATGGTTGTAAGCCACCATGTGGTTGCTGGGAATTGAACTCAGGACCTCTGGAAGAGCAGTCAGTGCTCTTAACCACTGAGCCATCTCTCCAGCCCCGCCCCCCCTTCTCTCTCTCTTTAAGGAAACCATCATACCATTTGCTTCTCAGCTGCACCATTTTGCTTTCCCACCGGCAGTGTAGCAAAGCTCTAGTATCTAGCATCCTCACCGAGCACCGGTGGCTTCCTGCAGTCTTAGTGGTATAAAATAGCATCTTTTGTGCCCCCCTAAGATTTGTACCAATCTCCTGACTGGTGCCAGCCACTGTAACTATGGTACAGGTAGAACAGATGCTGTTGCCAATGAATCTAACTATTCCTTATTCCTTAAAAGTAATAGTAAATAAAACGAAGCAGGCCTTTTCCTAGAGTGTTTCAATTCCGAATATTAGCTGGATTGAATGTAGTTATCAGCGCCGCCCACATTGCTGGGTTTTGACGACACTTTTCCCCCCACGCAGTTAATTACAGAGGCCCTGATATCTCCTTACACGGAGCTTACAAGACATACTTTAATTGGCTTCTGCTGTCTCAAAGATACCTGTGAGTGATGCCTTGCTAATGGTCACTGACCCCCAATATCCTACTACACGATGTAGTGAGAGCTGCTTGGTAATTTCAGTACCTGTAGCTTATGCACCTTTGGAAGACAAATGTGTGACACCCCTCAGGGAGGGCATGCCTGGAAATTACTGACCAGAATCTTTGCGATTTCCAGCTTGCCTTGGTGAGGGGTGTGTGGAACGGTACACAACAGACTGTTTCTCTGAGTGTGTTGTGCTCCTACCCAAGAAAATGCTAAGCTTTCCCAGCCTGGCTGGCACCTGAAGTCCCATCATATCTCGTGTTTCAGGCCCCGACCCTATGTTCAGCAACAGTGGCTCCCAGCAAATCTAAAAGTTAAATTGATATGAGATGAGTGGAGGATATGTGAGGGGGTCCTCCCTTTTCTACCATTTGTTGCATGCTGGTTGGCCAGTGAGAGGAACTGGGTTCCAGTGACAAATGCCAAGACCAGATCCTGATTTTCCCCATCCGTCCCTTCTCAGCCTTCAGTAACAGAAGGCCCATATAGTCATATTAAAGCGCCCCCTCTCCCAGTTTGCACCTTGAGTGTTGTGGGTGATTCGGAACAGTGTAGTAGATAAGCCTGAGACTCGTGCATCAGGAAGGTTGGGTTGAAGGTTGGGTTGCGCTCCTTGCTGCAGCTGCAGAACATCTGTGAGCCTCATGTTACCTATATGTTCACAAGTATTTGAATGAAGAGATAACCAAAGGGTCCTGGGACTCGGGTTTCTTTTGCTTAGGTTTGCATAAGTTTTTATAGAGGATGCGTGCTTTAAAGATGTCCTTGTCTGCCTATGCTCCACAAACAGGAGGTGGCAAGGACCAGCAAAAGTCAGGCACAGAAGAAGGTGCATGATGTGCTCAGATAGCGCATTGGGGAGGAAGCAATACCAGGCAGAGGATGTTATACTGTTTCTAGGCTAGAAGCTGCATCGCTTCTCATCTTCAGTAGTATGGACACACCAAGGTCCAAAACCAAGTTCAGAGATATTACCGCTCGACACTCTACATTCCCCTTCTGTAAAGCAGGGACTGTTGTGTTGTCGGTTCACTACGTGATGCCCACGTTAATAAAGGCTATTTGCTATTATTGTGACTGCAGTGGCTATCCCGTGTATACCGGGGGTTAGAGAGAGTCACTGTGTACAGACTCAAGAATATCAAGACTAAGAAATCCTATGCTTGGTCTGGAGCAATGGCTTAACAATTAATTGTACTTGATGTTAATTCTGAGAACACGAGGTAGGCTTACAACCACATTCCAGGGCTTCTGACCCCGACAGGCACCTGCCATGCACACGGTACACGTACAGACAAGCAGGCACACACATATGTGTACATAAGTAAAAGAGAAAAAAAAAATTACATACCAAGAGACAGTGTGCCATTTGAATGCTTTAGGTGCACTGCACATTAATTGATTGATAATTAATTATAAACAGCCAGCAACAAATGAAGTTAAACTTTGCAGTCACTCTCCTTTAGTAGATCTCACCCATGGGCTTCAAAATATGTCACCGAATTGTCATCATTTCTTGTGAGGGTCAAAATGTGCATTTTCTTTGATGTAAGTTTTTAGTGGCTTCTTGAATTTCAATCTCCTAACGGCTGGGGAAGTTTGAAGCGCCCATGGTCTGAACTGCTGGCCTTAGTCCAGAAAGAATATATTGAATATCTCAAATAATGGATTCTTTGGGCTGAGATGGAGAAAGGAGGGATAAAACGGATATGCTAGGATCGCAGAGGAGTCCAAGTAAAATGAACAGGATTTTTTTTCCCCTTAAGAACTCATAAGAAATCAATCTCAGGACACATAACTTCAGAGCAGAAAGAGACCTTAGAGATTACACAAGAAAAAAAAATGGACGCCCTTACTTAATAACATTAGTTTTAAAGCAAATAAAATTAAACAAAGCCAGAAATACATTTCCAGCACGTACACACTTCATTACTTTAAGTCTCACAATGGCCTTTTGTCTGAACACTGTCATAGCCATCTCTCAGAAATGGAAGATTCGAGGACACAAATGCCAGTCTCTTAGTTTCCACAGCTAAAATCACATGAGCTCTAGCCTTCCGTTAAAAGAAAAAAAAAATGGATGTCACACATTGAGAATTTACAAAGGATTTGTTAGAATAAATTATGAAATGGGATAAATTGAGAGATGCACGGATTTCTACATGAGTGGTCCGTGTAATTTTTTAAAAGGGAAACAAAACAGTCTTTGAGGGTCTCGGGATGTCATGCAAACTCAATGCACTATCAGGGAGAGATCGTCAGGCTGTGGCAACACATGCCTTCAACCCTGAGTGATAATATTTACATCCAACATGAGGGCAAAAAAAAACCCCCACCACCTCTTGTGTGGACACCCACATGGCATCCAGGGAGAAACACCTCTGCTCTGGCTCCAGCTTGTTAGCTATAGTCATGGGGCTGTATCCGTTCACAATGCCTAATACGAAATTTTCTGAAACCCCCATAGGGTGAAAAAAAAAAAAAAAAAGCTAGCCTAACTGCCTCACTAGAGTTTGTGATGGTTGCTCAAGAAAAAAGAGTGGAGGCAGGTATACAGGACTGTAACTTCATGCCTGATCACAAAAGTGCATTTCTTCTTCCCATTCCTCCCTCCTCCCTCCATCCTGCGCCTTTGCCGAGGACGAACCACAGATGGTTATCTCTCAGAAGTGTGTAACTAGGGAAACCACAGACCTGCCCCAATCGCTATGGAGACAGCCCTTTATTTGTCCAGCCTCTGAGTATTCATGACATCAGCAAAGCCAATGAGTAAAACACAGATATGTCTTACAAAGAAACTCGAATTCCCTATCAGGTTGAGAGGGCCCAATAGAACAATTGAGATACTTTCAGGTGTCCGCCAGCCTCGCCTCTCAGTGTATCTGCACAGAGTTCATTTTTTAGTGAGAAGCCTTTTGAGGTCAGTGTAACCAAAACCAAGCTTGCGGATCCAAATCCAACTGAAGCTTCAGAAACCAAGTAGGGGACTAATGCTTTGAAAATGAATACCCTTCCAATGGACTCTGCCTCAGGACCCAACAGAATGGATAGCTACCACGTGAATGTCTGTACCATCACAGTTTGCCTAGGACTGATGAGTTTTCCCAGAGTAGGCTATGTAGAGTCACAGGCAAACTGTGATGCCATAGCAACTTGGTCAGCTTTTGGTCCAGACCCTCCACAGGGTCTGGAGCTGGCATGAGATGTGAGCCTTAAGACATTTTATAAGTAGTAACCAAGCCTTTTTTGGTCCCTTAATCTAGGAGGTCAAATGAAGTGCTCTCATTCTGAACGTGGCCTGTTTTAGACAGGTGTGATTTCTGTCTGCTTTACTGTTGTTCCTTTATTTACCTAGAAATGGCAGAATTTGTTTCAAAATCAAATTTGACATGCACAAATGAAACGGGTGTCTGTCTCTTCCCTTAGCCTACCCTTGATGCTACATTGGTTTACAAGAATCCTCTACTTGGATTTTTCAGTTCAATCTTGTCTGCCAAACACCCCTGTATAGGAAGGCTCCATACACAGAACTGAAGTTATTGATATCTCCCAGCCACATGTGAGAAACCCCCCCCCTTCGCTTTATTCTTCAAGGTCAGGTGTGCCTCTTTGCTGCTAGTCTGTCAGCAGTGTTTGCGTGATTGCAGAGCTTACTTTTAGAAGCATCACCTAAGCGGATGCAGTTATGGTCCTGCTGAGAAGTCGCATATGTTGAACAGCAATGTGATATAGACTCAAACAAGAGGTACCCCACTAGCTGTGTGGCAAAATATGCCTGACGATGCTGGATCAAATAGATTTCTGTTCCATTTTCAACTATGTTCCAAGCAGGCTCTTGTGATCAGAAAGCTTAATTAACCGGACTCTGTCCCTTCTTCACAAAGTAGGTTTGGTTTGGTTTGGTTAGTCGAAGTTGCTAGAATGATAGCAATCAGTTTTCTAAGTAATTTTCGAGTATATTCACATTAAATGTCAGAGGTCCATTATCACTTTGACTATTTTGTAAGCTACATTTTCATTTACATGTGTCCGCAAGTAAGAGCTTACACCTGTACATATGGATGTAGGAGATACAGGCATAGACTTGTCAGTTTACAGACAGGGATCTTTGCAGATACTTAAATAATTCATGGGTGGGTAAACATATCTATATGCATGTATTCCTGGGTCTGGTGGACGAGTGTACTAAATGTGCAGAATAATAGATTCACCTCCTTTTGCTCATGTCATTTTTAATGTGGAATTACTGTAGCTCCTTAATGGGGAGAAGAACTGACAATTCATTAACAGATTGTGGCTAAGATCAAGGGTTTGATTTGCCTACAAAGTGTGACCAGCACTCAATTATATGAGGTGTGTGCGTTTCTTTCGGATGTATTCTTTTTCCCTTTTGCCAGTTAAAATAACCTTGAGCTCTATTAATTTTTGAAAGAGCCGCAGACAAATGCTTCTACAATGTGTTCCTCAATAAGGAGATTTATAATGTTAAAAGACATTTTTAAAAAAACTGCTGCTAAATTTCCTGTGTCCTACTTGAACAAATAGGTAAAACCGAGAATACAAACAACGTGTTGAGACTCTTCCTGTCTGGTCCCCGGTCTTGGTTTATGAAAGCAGGATTCCCACAAAAATTTTTTGTTAGTCATATTATTTGTTTCTCTAGTCTAGAAAAAGAAAGTATATGGAAGATATGCATATATGAATATATATTGCAAAAACAAATTCAAATTAGTTTGGACTTTTAGAATTATACAATAAAGATGTTTGGCATGGAAGAACCACAGATAAGGTAACCATCTTGCTATTTTCAAAGGCTATCCTGTACTTCATTCTGTATTTTGGGTACCTAATGCAGTCTGAACTTCTGCTAATGTGCGGTGAGTACTCTAGGTTAGTTAACTGCTGGATCCTGTGGCCACAGACTTGTTTGGCTTCCTGCTAAGGCTTTCCTTGTGAATTTTGTACAGAAGCCCTTTGCTGGTTTGTATGTTTTGTGAAGGTAGTTTTGTTCAGAAAGCAGCCAGTGGTGTAAGTCCAGAGGATGCCCAGCCTCCCCTGCTTCTTTCGCTTCACACAGGATGACTGCAAAGACTAGCCGTAGATCCAAAGCCGAACGCTGCTGCTGCTGCTGCTGCTGCTGCTGCTGCTGCTGCTGCTGCTGCTGCTGCTGTTTGGGGGCCCTGGAGTGACAGTGCCTTCAGGCTAAGTTTCACCAACCATTTGACAGGATGCTGGAACAACCCCCTTCCCAACAGCTGGATGAGCCCTGGTGTGCAGACCTTGCATATGGCATGTGCACAGGGAATTTTAGTTGATAATTCTATTCTTCTTCTTCCAAATACCAAAGCCTGTTTCTGGAGATTTCTATTTCCCAGGTATTTCTCATAGGAACTCACATGCGACATTGAAGTCTTGGGGTTTTCTTACCCTTCCTTCCTTCCTTCCTTCCTTCCTTCCTTCCTTCCTTCCTTCCTTCCTTCCTTCCTTCCTTTTTTGTGGCTGTTGTGGAGTTGGGTGGTGTTAACGCTGTAGACCAGTTTTTTTTTTTTTTTTTTAACTTGCACCTCTTTTAAGGATTTACACATGCTCCGTAAAAATTTCTGAACTGAAAATAAAAAAATGCGTATCTCCTGCTCCAATTATGAAAATTGAAACTGCAAGCAAAGTAGACGGACTGTGATAATTCGGAGAATATTATACTCGTAGGATCAGAATTCTCACAGAAGTGCTAGTGCCTGGCCTGTCATATGAAGAGATTACGTTAAGTCCCTCGCTCATGTTGGCTTTCCTTCCTGATTTTTTTTTTTTTCCAGAATATAAAAACTCAGTAGTCAGAACATTGCTCTCAGGGAGTCTGTACTTAGTCCTTATCTGACAATTTCTTTCTAAATGGGGCCCTGGTACCATTTCAGCAGGTTTTTGTTTGCTGAAATGGAAGCTTCCTGGGGAAATAAGAGCGGTTAATTTAATATCATGAAATGTTTGGGGGCTTCTCAGCTTATTCAGAGACTATGGAGTGCAAATCAAATTAGGTATTCTGTATAATGAAACAACGGAAGTTACCTCCAAAAAGAAAAAGTGTTTTTCCTCTCCCATCCACTGCTTTCCCAGACTTCCTAGGAAGAGCACAGTAACCTCTTAGTATCTCCAGTTGTTTCTGGGAATCCCTGCTTGGGGGTGGGGGGGGCTTGGGGTGGCTGGGCTCCATGTCTCAAGAAAGCAGGAGGTGCTAAGCTCTGTATGGGCTCAGAGGGAAATAATACTTAGGCGTGCTTTCTTGTTATAGCAGGGGCCACAGGGCTCAGGCTTAGCACTTTCTTCCTCGGAACTGTGCTAAGCACCGGCAGACACTACCTTGCAGCCAAGAGAAATATACCTCTCACCACACAGGAAGAACAGGGGCAGAGCCAGGCATTACTTAGTGAGTTCTTTCTGCTCACATTTCTTTGTGCCCATGCCCCCTAAGTGACAGTGTGCTTGGCATACTATGAGTTTTTCTCATGCCTTTTTAAAGAGGGTCTTTGAGTGAATCTTTTCAAAGGCGTGATATAGACCTTTGACCGGAGAGCTCAGAATACATACCAGCAGCCTCCAGCATACTGAACTCTCAGAAAACAAACTGCTAAATCAAATGCTTTGGCTTCAGCTACCAGAAGATTCTCTGTGTGTTTATTAGTCCTCTATCCCAACACCAACAAAGAAATGCTGGGCTTGCATTTTTGCACCACCTCCCCCACCCCCACCCCACCCCCACTATGTGCTTTAGGACTTTGCTGTCTCTGAGTTGTTATTTTGGAAAGAAATAGCAATCTAGGGATGGCGGCAGGATGGTTCAGTGGGTAAAGACACTTGCCACCAAGCCCGATGACCCAAGTTCAGTGCCCCCAAAGCCCATGTAGTTGAGATCAGACTTAACTCAGGTTGTCCTCTGACCTCCACACCCCACTCCCTAGAATAAATAAATAAGTGTAAAAGAAAAGGCATCTGTCTGAACAAAGGAGGCTCCTGCTCATTTTGTTTGGGGACCCAGTGTTTGCATGAAACAACGGGACTGACTGTGAGCTGTTAATTGGGCTTTTTGTGGATCCTCTGATGCTCAACTCCACAGAGATATACTATCGGGAAGGCGGAGTCAGTGTTGTAGTTATCACTTACCCGACACCTCCCCGCCTTCCTTCAGGCAGAGCACCTCAATAAGGCGCATCTTGAGCCTGGCCCTTTGACTAGAGAGGATAGTTGGGATACAAGTCCTGTTCTGCTTATGTGTGGTTGGAATGAAAGGACACCATCTCCATTATAATAAACATCTTCTGAGCAAGCACACTTAAGCATAAATATTTTAATCTTTGATCCATTTCATGTGTGCTAAAGTAAGCTAGAAAACACACCCGCAGAGATGCTTACATTACATCTCAGTTTTCCCTCTTATGAATAAACAAATAGGTGTCAATTTGTGCCTCCCACGGAAAATAACTTAAACATCACACAATTAATAATGGATTCGACCTCTCTGATTTTGCCTTCAATGGTCAGGGTCCTCTTGTCCATGCTATTTTGTGACCTGGGCTTCAGGACTCTGATGCCACATAGGACTGCAGAATTTTATAAATCATTTTAGCCCTCCCCCCAAACTTTTAATTCTCTTTCTACCGTTCTGTGGTGGAGTTCCGCCCCCCCCACCCCTTATCTCTATAACTTTCTCTTTTTTCCTGAAGATTCCATTTTCTCCCATGGGGGAGAAAAATCTGTACATCTAGCATCTCCTCTTTGGAGGGATGGAAACACTTTACAAATCCATCCACTTGCAGTGTGCTATAATTGCAAGGACCTCTCCGAGATGCACACACATGGACAGGTTCACCACAAATTGCCATCTCGCCACCGCATTCCAGTCTGATGATTTAGATATTTTTCTACTTGGGCAGATGGTGCGGGGTTTGGAGTTTTTTTGTTTGTTTGTTTGTTTTGTTTTGTTGTTGGTTTTTTTTTTTTTTTCCAAATTCAGCACGTTCATTGAACAATTTTTTTTGGAGCTCAAAGCCAGCCCCGCCGACTTTCTGCCTGGTAAGGTTTGGTGGCCTTGACGTGAAACAGAGGTTGTTGATTCATCGGCCTTTAAACTGATGATAAATCTGGAAGCTGGGCAGCAAGACTAGACTGTCCTAATAGACCCAGTGTCCAGAAAGTGGCTGCCCCAGTACAGATCCAAAAACATCAGCAAAATTGTGTAAAGAACAGCTCCAAAAAGATGAGGGACTAAAGAGCCCAGGAAGCCCAAATACTCCAGGATTAGCCAGGACTTGGAGCATTAGGGCTGGAGCTGATCCCTATCAAGGGTGCTTCTGCTTTCTGAGACTTGTGTCTTGGTTACTTTCAATTCTGGGCATTATTTATTTTAAGCCTTGAACCGCGGTGACTGTCTCTCTGGGTGATGCAGTTTCATAATGTGGCACAGTACCTGACACCACGCAGGAGCTCACATGCGTTCATACCCCTACAACCATATACTTTCGCAATGATACTAATGCTTTAGTTTCAACTCTATCTTCCTTTGGTAAAAATAAAATAAAATAAAACCCTCTGTGAGAGTTACCAAATGAGAGTCTGACTGTGTTTTGTGGAGAGCTGATTTGGAATTTATTAATGGAAATTACAAATGACAATACCAGCCGTTGGAAGTGACTCACTTGGAAAGTCTCAGTTTTTCATTTCCCATGAATCTCCATGGAGAGAGTTAAGTACAGCCACTTTCAGCCTATCCCCAACTGTGGTGTCCTCTGCAGAGGACAGTAGATTGCTGCTTGCTGATTGTCATTTTCTGTACAAGATTCTTTTCTGTCCATTGCCATTTGGAAAGTGAAATGAATTATATATAGTATAAGTTTGGGTATGGTTATTGTAAATACCCCAATTTGCTACTTATCAAATAATATGCATTTTTGACTCAGAAGGAAAAAAAAAAGATGTCTGTATATTACTTCTCGACTAAAATTTCTCAGTCTTTAACTGGAATGTGTATTAGTCAAGGCATCTTTGAGAAAGGCATTAGTTTCTTACACTTAGGACGGGAAGGGGAAATTAAAAAGGAATCCTAAAATAGGTGCATTTAATTCTCCCCAATTTAAATGTAAGTGGAGCATCTTTTAGGCAATAATGATATGCCTTTTAGTCCTCCATCACAAACACTCCCGTGAATGGATTTCCTTAATGTCAATGATGGTTAGTGCAGTTTGAGGAAATCTGTATTTATTCAGAAAATGTTCCCATAGAATGACCTACCAGATGGGCCACGTAACAATGCATGGAGACATCAAACCACCACAGACATTTGGTGCTTAGAATAATAAAAAGACTATAAAATTAGATTAGTTGAGTCTAATTTGGAATTGGTATATTCCCTACGCACCCTCACCGCTCTTGGGCAGATAAAGCCTTGAGATTTAGCGCTGTGTCAAAGCAAAGACTGTAACTTCCAGTAAAAGGGAGCCGAGGGAGAGGGGGGAAAAAGCATTCTGGGAGGTCTCGGAGGGCAGAGCAGTGACCTCCAATGATTTACAGGCCTTTAGCTTAATGAAATTGTTTCAGTGACATGACAGTAAGAGCTCGTAATGGATTGGATGCCCTAATGTAATGAAATTACTCCCTTCTGCCTAAAAAAAAAAAATGCGCAATTAATATTTACTGAGACCTGACAGCCTTTGGTGCGCTCGCTCGCCTGTGTAGTTCCCTCAGACAGTCAGAGAGAAGAGACAGAGCAGCGTGGCAGACAGGCTGGCTCTGCAGGAGCTCCTGGCAGGGACAAGCAGAGCCTGCAAGGGGTGGAGGGACAGGCGCTTGGTGACCAGGGAGCCGGCTAGCCGCCCAGCCCCTCTCCGCTGCCCCGGCTCAGCCTTCATGCTCTCCCTTGCTTTCCCACAGGCAACTGGACAATAACCACATCAGCTGCATTGAAGATGGAGCCTTCCGAGCGCTGCGCGATTTGGAGATCCTGTGAGTTGATTTTGCGATTGCTGCCTTGTGTGAGAGAGAGAGTGTGTGCGTTGTGTTGTGCGGAGAGGAGAGAGGGGGACGGGACGTGTGTGCAGGGGGTCCTTGTGGGTGCGTTTCTGGATCTTCTGCTGCAATGCTATTAAAATCAGGCACCGGGAGATCCCTCAGGCTTACCTTGCCCAAAGTGTTTGCAGGCTGCAAAGTGTGATTTCTCACCTGCCACAAACTGGGGTTCCTCAATCAGCCGTATCTCCCATGCTCCTGCCGTATTTGGTGGAGCAGATGGCCAGAATAGCCCCCCAGCATCTGTCTGTGTATTCAGGGAGCGGCTATTTGAGTGTGGGCATATAGGGAGACAGGTTACAAGTCTGTGGCCAGTGACAGAGGGGTTACCACCAGAAGGTGAGTCAGAATCAGCTAGAAGCAGGGAGGGACCTTGGCACAGGACAAGGAGGGAATGAGAGACAGCCTGGTAAGGTCTAGCATTACTACCGCTCCTGGGATCTTATCTTGGGCTTAAATTCAAACTTTAAATAGTAACCTTAAAGTGGCGGGGATGGGAAGATGAGAGGAGACGCTCCTTCCTTATAATCCCACCCTATATACATTGAGTAGAAACAGACACACACAACACCTACATGCACGCACACGCACACACAAGACTGTCCTCCTGTGTCTTGGATTTTTCACGTGCTCTAACTAAAGAAACCCGATTTCTGGAGAAAAGTCACTGAGGGGAGTCATGTTGGGGTCATTCAACTAAAGTTGGTTTGTGTTAGGAAACAGTTTGATTGTTCTCCTCAGCAACTAGGCTGCCCACTGCCCTTGATGTGAGGAAGCCTGAGAGGAAGGAAGCAGTAAGGTGTTGTAGAACGTAGGTCAGGGGTTATGCTAGTCAGGACAGGGACTGACGCTAATTAGCCGTGTGACCTTGGGCAAGTCTCTTTGGCTCTGGGAAGCCTGCGTTTTCTCTTTTGTAAGATAAAGGAGTTGATTGCTCTAACTTGGGAGTGACTCTCTCCTAAAGCTACAAAAATAATTTCATTGGAACAATCTAGCTTCAGAATGATAAGAGGATAGGTTGGGTTGGGCATCTTTGAGAAATAAAAAAAAAATTTTACAAAATTACATAGTCAAAGGTTTTCTGTGTCTGCTTTCAGTATAAGAATGAATGCCAGATAAATGAATGAACGTATTAAAACATCCCTTTGTGCATAAAGGAAGGCGTACACATTCTCCCATTGCATCCCTTTTTCTTTTTTTTTTTTTGCCTGGAAGAGGCCAGCAGTGGGTTAGAGAGAAGGGAGGAAGGTGATTCTAGGAGGAATCACAGGAAATATAAGGGATGCTGATGCTGCAAGCTACTTGGAATGGGTTGCAAGCTGAGGATTCCTGGCGTAGAAAAGACAAGACCCACAGACAGGAGAGGTCAGATTGTCAGTCCTAAGATGGATGGTCTCTCCTCACCCAAACTCTGACCCCAGAACCAGCAACAATTGCATGTCTGTGGGAGAGTGTGCCAGCCCAACCCAGGACTTCTCTTCCTGGGAAACTGGAGTTGAGAAGGGAGGCGTGATTTCCCCTGCCTTCAGGAAAAGCCTGAAAGGTCGGTTAGGAACCTTTTTGCTCCTTGCCAGAGAAAACGAGAAATATGAGAAAATTCCTCGGGAAGAACTGAAGACATGGAAGTCACAGCTGCCTCAAAACAGCTGTGGTGACCTGTCAGCCCCTTGGTTAGTTCTCTGCAGCAATTGGTGTCTGAGGGAGTCTCTAGGGGAAAAGGAGCTTTAGGAACAGACTCATGTGGGCGGGAACTAGGAAGCCGTGGACTTGGGTCAAGCTCTGTGACCTCTCTGGGCGTTCCTCACCTTTGAGACGGGACCACACAGAAGGGACTCTAAATGTTGCTCTTCCCACATCTATTTCTCTCTTCCCTGTCTTCATCCTGATCAAACTCCTGCCCAGGACACATTTAGACAACTCCTCTCTTCTCAGCTATTTGCTGGGCGGCGGTGGTGGTGGTGGGGGGGGGGGGGGGGACCCATGATACCTAAATATATCAGGTGTTGCTGAGTTAAAACCCAGAAACCCATGACCAAAATAATAATAATGATAATGATAAAAACCAATCCAGCTCCTCATTCCTCATCATTGCAGAAGGCCTGCAGGACCTGATTAGTTTATCTTCTCAATCCCAAACAAAGCCAGATCAATAGCTTTGTTTTAAGGATGCTCGTTTGGCTTCACATGGCTAAGCACTTAAAATTAATCATAATCAGTTATCCCATGGTTTTTTTTGTTTTAATTTCCAGCAGAGGCATGGGGCTTTGAAGACATTCATCTTAATGGTGAACCATTCCAAAATTGGCCGGAGTTGACATCTCCATTTAAGGAGCCTCCCTCCCCCACCCAGACCTTGCAAGCATCATCTACACATTGATATTTTATAGCACGTCTTTGTGACCGAATATTAGACACCATCAGAAATCTTGTCAATGAAACAATGAACAGTAACTAAGTGGAGGCATTTACACATTAATAATTTTTTCAGATATAAAGAATATTTTCAAAATACACTAGCCCTAAAGAGGTTAATGTTAGGATCCTGAAAAAAATAATATCTTACACATTAAAAAGAGTATTGTAGTTTGAGATATGCTAACGTTACACAGTGTGTGATATGAAATCAGGACATGCTTATCTCTCAGAAAGTTCTAGAGATTCGCTTAAGAAAAGTCTGTGAAGTCAACCACTCAGGAGATTTCACACTCAGTAATGTACTTTCCCCCTTCCTGTGGGAGGAAATCCCATCAGTTTTCTTTGTATTGAAAAGTTGGTTGTATTTATTACATTGAACTTGAACTCAGAAGGTGAATCTAAGAGGGGACTGACCACCCACCGCGAGGAGACCGAGGTCTGGGGCCAGAATGGAAAAGGGTAAGAGGTCCCACCTTCCTGTCCATGCTGGCTGTGTTCCATGAGGAATGTTCAGCTCAGGGTGTAGTGAACAAAGAAAGAGTATGCCACCCTGTGCTTTCCAGTCAACAGAGAGGGGAGTAAGGAGGAAGTGTAGTACAGATGAAACTTCCTAAGGCTGGCACCTTAGGAAACCCAGGTGATGACAGGGGAGGAAGAATGGCAAAGTGGCCAGGGCTGGCATTTCATTATGCCTCCCCACCCCACCCCCCATCATAGCACTCCCTCATGTTATCTATTTGCTTGCTTTCAGCTCTCCCTCCAAGAAGCTACTATTCCTGTCACCCTCCTCTTACACTAGTTCCCCTCAGAGAAGCCAACTAACCGCTGAGCAATAAGCAGCCCAGTCTCTGTGACCACTGTACCAAGCTGCCTCAGCAGCCTTGTTGCCAAGGCTGGAGATGTTAGAGGCCCCTGAAGCGTGGCCATTGTGTGCCCGCAGGGTGGTGTGAAGTGTTCTCCAAGGGCTGAGCCAAGGCAAGCTGTCAGTGCCTCTTGTCAGAGCTTCCCACAGGCGTGCAAAATTGTCCTTGGCACTCCCTTGGCCCAGCTAACAGGCCCCTCAAAGTGTGAGGCTCTCTTGTAGTACAAGGCCCTGCTAAGTGTTAGATATATCAAACGTGCAGGGGAAAGTAAAGAATTTTTTTTTTTTTTTTTTTAACTTACTAACATTGTAATTCCAGGGACGATTTGGTCTTACTATCATTGTCTCTAGCACTCAACAGTTTAGGAGCTTCGTGTTCCACAAACTCATACACACACACACACACACACACACACACACACACACACACTACAGATTTTATTCCATGGCATGTAAAGGTCTTAATTGGGAAGCACAGGCTTCCGTGAGGCTGCCCTCCCTTTGTTATTCCACCGATGACCCTTGCACCTCCACCTGACCTGCACATCTTCTATCTTGCAATTCATAAACTCTTCTCACCATGTAGGTTGTGTTGTGTAGCAGCCATGCATGCCGATGCTGCATTCTGAGTTTCCTGTGGTCAGGATACTGTGAGCTAGGCTTCCAGCCCTGGCAGCTAAGTTGTAAACGGTCCAGGCACTTCTCAGAGAGACCAGGCCTCCCCCTCAAGACAGCATCTCTTTCTGAATGAAAACCAACAACAGAGACTTTAACTTGTACTTTAAAAATTGAGAAGACAGACAGTTGAAACAGAATGAGACAGGGGAGTGGCTCAGTTGGTGAAATGCTTGCTTTTCAACATGAGGACTTGAATTTGATCCCCACAACTCTGGCTTTAAAAAGCTGGACCTTTGTAATCCCAGCCTTGGAGGAGACAGAGTCAGGTGCATCCTTGGGGCTTGCTGGCCAGCCAAGCCTAGCCTACTTGGAGTGTCCAAGCCAGTGAGAGACCCCATCTCAAAAACAAGATGACTGTTGCTTGTGAAACAACACCCAAAGTTGTCATCTGATCTCCACCTGTGTGTACACACACACAGGTACAGCCACACATACACTAAGAATCTTAGTTTATAAGATATTTGGGTTTTTTTTCCTGTAGTTTATAAGAGATAAAAAGATATTTTCAGATATTATCCTCAGAGTAAATTAACAAGTTGGAATTCCAGTAGATAATTATCAAAAAAAAAAAATCAAGACTACAGATGTCAGGAAAACACACCTAGGGACCAGCTGAATAACATAGAGATCCCGTGGTGTATAGTTGATCAGCGTGTACAGGTCTAAAGGTCTTGTTTCTACTTACGGTACTTGCCAATTTGGGAAACTCAGTGACTTCACTGTAACCCGTTGCTGGCAGGACCTTTAGGGGTCTCCAGAATGACCAACTACTGCTCAGGTAAAGTGTAGAGAAAAATGACTGGGACTGGAGGAAGAGCCATACTGTCTGCACCCTGGGTACCCCTGTCACCTTGTCTTGGTGTCTCCAAGGTCGACAGTAAATTGTCATTAGTAGAGAGATTGGAACGCAGAGGTCTTGGCTCCCTGGTCGGCGCTCTTGGCCTTCTTTGGGCGTATGTATGTGCCATACAGCTGCTGTTCAAAGCAGACCCCTGGCAAGGATGGGGCTATAAACACAGCTTGCCTTTTCAAGATCCACCTACCATTACAGTCTGGTAATGTGAAGGAGGTTGAGAAGGGCAAACATGTCCATGACAGAGTCGAAGGCCAGTCCTTAGACTTTCTGTTCACTTTCAAACTAGACATTGCAGACTAAACCACAAACCATATTGTATAGGTAAATAAGATTTTTTTTTATTCTATAAGTATATATACATGTATACGTGTGTATATATATACACACACATCAGTAACATTTCACATTTAAAAATTGGGACCACCTACATAAACATTAACATTTCCAGCGTCTCTCAAAAATCCAGACACGGCTGGCAACCCTGAGACCACAGCTCTGCACTGCAGTGGTCATCCATGGGCAAGGAGCCTCCGCCTGCTTACATTCTGCTCCACCATCCACTTGGTCTCCTTTACGTTCACTGCCAACCCAGGCAACCCTGAGGTGTAAATACACTGTGTCAGCAGAGTGCCAGGTGATGTGCTTCGGGCCAAAGCTTGCATTTGGCCATTTTTGAATGGCCATACACAGAGAGACCTGAGCGACATAGAGTCTGGAACTCCTGAAACTGAGCAAGGACACCCCAGGAACAGCCAGGAATGCCTCATGACTTATACCCTGTGGGGTTTCTCTCAAGAGTTAAGCTGGCCTCCAAATTCCCTTTGGTTTTAAAGCAGTAGCAATTGGGTTCATGCATCCTAACATGACTCAACGTTCACTAGACTCCTAGTAGTTGCAATTCAGCTACATCCAGGCTGGTGTGGCATGGCCAGACATGATACCCACACATAGACAGAGAAGGATAAATGGGAAAAGGTTTTTTTTGTTTTTTTTGTTTTTTTTGTTTTTTGTTTTTTTGTTTTTTTTTTTTTTGTTTTTTTTTTGTTTTTTTTTGTTTTTGTTTTTGTTTTTGTTTTGTTTTGTTTTTTCTGGTGCAAGAGGAAGATGGCAAAAATGAATAGTCTTGATGCTCTTCCAGCCTGTGGCGATGTCCTAGCTGAGGGATGTCCTATGAGGCACTGATGTTGGGGTGGTCAAGGACAGTCCAGTTTAGAAGAGCCAGAGTGAAATGCAAATGGAGATCTGTCCTCCACTTCAACTGAGCTGCCTCTGTTCCAGTTAATACTAATGTCATAATAATATATTACATAGCATGGTGATTAATATATGAGTTGATAGGGATATTGTTATTTCCTCCGTGTGTGAGTATCTACTACTTTGGAGCATCTGCCTTTCCTTCTCAAGCATGTTTTAGACAGCAAGCTAAGACTTTAAGGGGTGACCTTTTACTTAAGTGTATGCCATACCTTTATAGGATAGATTATATTAATCCAGCCCAACCAGTGAGGAGACTGAGAATCAAAGAATGTGAATTAAGTTCTCCAAAGTGACACTGGCCAGGTTAAGGGAATTCTTATTCTAGTGTTCAGCTTCATTTCTGCATGAAACCTAACTCTTAACTACTCTACTCAACTACTCTACTATAATAACGTAACTAAAAATTATTAATGATAACCTATAATTCCCAAACTATAGGAAGACACGAATACGTTGGTGTGGCCAGTGGCCGTTCCCATTGTGTAGAATAATGCAGGAACCATGGTTTTTCTCTTTGAAAATCTGGTTGATAGGGTCGTCAGATCTACACTTAAACCCAGCTTAATCACCATCACATACGGGTCGACAGAACTGCCCCACGGTTGAGCATGGGGCTGGCAAGTATTCTCAACAAGCTGGAAGCCAGTCCATCGTCACCAAACTAGATAAAAGAGGTTCAGTCCTCACTGGACAGTGAGAGCATCCACACATATCCGTTAGAGCTATTGTGTAGATTAAAGGAGATGTCGTGTGCCTAACAAAAGCAAATGAAGACTTAGGTAGTCAGCTAAAGTACAAGACGCCCAGTCAGGATGAAATTAATAAACTACACGGAGACCCACCACACCACAATTCCTCTACAGAATGCTATGGCCTTCTGGCCCAAAGTTAAGGTGTGGCTGTCGTCATATGTCAAAAGTCGGACAAGGTGTTTGACAGAAACTTCCCTTTCTCACGTTGCCTGTGATTTTATAGTTCTCCAGCTAAATGGTATCTCCCCCCTGCCACCTCAGTCCTCTCTTACTTTTAATACTGAACAAAATCAGAGCTACGGTGAAAGTCGGTGTATTCTAATAGATGAGATTCGTTTTCATTTATTTACGAAATGCGTCAGCTGGGTTACTCTGGGGGCTGCGCGTTTGTGTTAACAGTCCTGGAATTGGTGTTTACTCACGACACAGTTTTGAATTTAGAATTGTCATTACTTAATGAAACTCTTAAAATATCCCCGAATATGAGGGGGTTTTTTTGACACTATGCCGAAAATTGCAATGTGCCCCAGACTATCAGGATTAAATTGCATTTTGCGAATTCTATCCAGCCTTCAGCCTCCTAAGACAGGCACTGGCTTCTCTCTGAGCACTCCTGTGCTAGGTGACACCTTCCCTCTTCCAGAGTCCCTCAGTCTCTGATGGGACATTTGATAGAGGTCCTATGTTTAAAATAACTAGGTTTTAAGAATGCCAGCTTCAGAAAAAGTAAAAAGTAATCAGAGGTCTAAAATAATTTTTACATTTAAATAACCAACATTTTTTTTTTTAGTCTTTAAGGAATCTGCAATCTGAGGTACCTTATGATTTCATTTCCCTCTTAAGTGAACGCTGGTTATTTGAAAAACGCACTGGTGTCTATTCCTAGATAAAGAGGATGTACTGAGATAGCTGAGGTGTTCTTTACTAACAAAGGGTTTTGAAGCAAGCCCTCCTATTGATGCCATGTGGTTTTGGTGACTGGGGCTCCAGTGTAAGGTTCTGGCTTCTTATCGAGTTTTGCACCGTTGTTATTGTTGTTTCTACTATTTAAAAACTAGTGGAGCTAGGCATTCTGGTGTACACATGTAATCTCAGAACTCAGGAAGGTGAGACAAGATCAGGAGTTCAAATCCCCCCTGGGCTCCATGGTGAGTGCCAGCCAACTTGAGACGCTTAGAACAACCCTGTTTCAAAAAGAAAATTAGAATCCAATCCCAACATTTAGAATTCACGTGATTTTATATAAAATAATATGTTTCCAGCCTCCATTGACCGTCGGAAGGCATGAGAACACCGGGCACACGCGTGGCTGTAGTCATGTCCGGCAGCTCCATCCACTAGACCTACCTGTGAGGGAGATACTACAACATCTGTGGGATCTATGTGATAGCTACAAGTCAGGCGTGACTCTTGAGCCCATGCACATGAGAATGAATTATTTCATCACATCTCACTTCAACTAATGGAAATTTAAATATCCACATTTAGCACCTAATGGGACAGTGCCTGTTGAAGGTTAACTGGCAGTCTGTGTGCTGTTTGCACTAGGCAGGCCCTTCGCACTGTTGCTGAGTTCTTTCCAGGCCTGAATCTCCAAACCTCCCTTGCCATTATTGTATCTTAAATAGCATTTCCTAATAGTAAATCCATTGCTATACCATTCTCTTCACCCTGAACTTCCTTTACCTTAATTGAAACATCTTATACCTCTCAAAAGAAGCATTTTCAAAAATCCTGGATTATAATTATTACATTTGCACCCCACTGAAGTCAGACCCCTTGGAGAATTAGTTGTGATGGCCAGTGTTCCCTTCTCTCAGTCTTGTGAATGACTTCTATTTGCTAGATACTCAACTGAGTGGCAAACTCACTTCCTTGTCTGGCCTCATCTGGCTCCAACCATGAGTCGGAAACACGGGATCCAGTTAGGGAAAGAAGCCTATTGGCCACGCAGAAGCCGAAGCAGGTATCTGCATAAAGAGAGAAAGAAAGGAAACCTTGTTGGTAACTGTTGTCACAGGCCAAGTTCTGGAGACTGAAAGTGACTTGTAGAGTCTGGCCAGGTGTCCTACCCCTGTGCACAGCTGGGAATCCAGGATACTTTATAGTTGTGTTTTGAAAGCTGTTCACAAGCTAGCAATAGAATTTTACAGTTAGCACCCACCAGCCTGGAATTAGTGAAATTAAGGGCTAGAAAGACCCTGAAGGGTGGGAACTCTCTTCATTTTAAAAGGAAAAAAAAATTCCCTCTGGAAAGGTTAAGTGAAGTGTTTGTAGCTACAGAAAAATTCATGGCAGAACCAGGCCAGAAAACAGTGTTTTTGGCTCCTTATCCAATGCTTTTTTTATGGCCGTCTGCTTCTCTGTATTACCAGACAGGAAACAAAAATTAGTGAAGCCAGACTCTGTGTCCTGTCTGTAGCATCATCCCTTGATCCCTGGGCTTGCCAGAGGGAACATTTTGCATTCTGCATGAGGACAACACCCTGCTTTCCTAGGCCCTTCAAAGCATATGGCCACTGCCTAAGAAACGGCCACCCCAGTGTCTCTGCTTAGTTAGAGAGTAGCCTGGGAGGGGATCCAGGTCATCATCATTCCTCAGCTAACACTGGAGATTGGAGGCTCAATTAGTAAATCCTAGAGGCCCCACCCTGACTTGTTTTTGTGAGCCCAGATAAGCCAAGGTATGAATTGTACTCAACTCTCCAACAAAGTCCCTCCCCGCTACGAATATCAGAGATCTCTTTGGGTCTCAGCCTGAGAACAAAGCCACAAGCCCACTGTGTAGTTTCTCTGAAGTGGCTCTATTACAAACTGTATGCAGGCAGTGACTCAGTGTGCAGCCATAGATCTGATGAGTAGAATTAATCTTAGACAGGCAGGGATGGACCTGCCAGGAGGAGCAGTCTTCTCCCAAGATCAGAAACTTGGAGATGTTTGTCACAAGTAATAACCATGGAGTAGAAGACACCATTGTATCAGGCTGGGTTGTTAAAAGACAGGGAATCTGAGTAGTAGGTTTGCAGGGATGTTTCTCTGGAGACAGCTGCCCTTCGGGGGATGACATGCGGAGGAAAATTTTAACCACAGCTCCTGTGTGCCATCAAGAGAGTTATTCTTAATATGTGTATATACTTATGTGTATGAGTGTGTGAGTATGTGAAAGTGTGTGTGTATGTGAGTGTGTGACTGTGTGTGTGTGTGTGTCCTAATTCAAATTGTTCATTGTTTAAGTCAGAGAATAAAACCTGGCTCCCGTAAACCAAATCTACTTTCCAGGTATTTGGTTCATTTATGGATTTTGTTTCTATAGGTGAGTGGTGCCAATCTTAAAAATGCAAAAGATTTCCTATGAAAATCCTGCAGGATTCACATTCCTCTTTAAAGAATAAAAGGAAATCCTGGAAACACTGTGCTCCAGCTTAGCACAGGTTCTGAAAATTCTAAGTGACAATCCATTTAGGAAGGCTGCATTTACTGCAGTCCCTGTACAGCCCACTCGTGTAGATAATTGAGTTGTCCCCTGGATTAGCACAGAAGGCTGTTCGATTCGGGCATTTATTTGTATCAAAAGATGCCCAAAACACCACCCTTTAAACAAACCACCCGTTCGGTAAATGTTTACTGAATCTTCCCATGTGCTAAACATACAAGGCCCTGTTTATATAATGAAGTATAAAACAGTCTTTCTAGGGCCAGAAAGATGGCTCAGTGGTAAAGAGCACTGGCTGCTCTTCCAGAGGACCCAGGTTCAATTCCCAGTACCCACATAAAGGTGGCATCAGTAACTGGTTCTAGGAGGTCTTCTGTCCTCTGTGGACACCAGGGGCACACACAATAAACATATATACATGGCAGGAAAGATATTGCTACACATAAAATAAAAGTAAATAAATCTTTTTTTAAAAAGCAGATACAGTCTTGCTGTCTTTAGCAAGATGGTGTGGTATCCAGTTATTGAGTAACCACTATCCTCCTTCCTTTCTCACTAGGTGAGACACCAAGTACAGCTGAGATTTTAAAACGTATCTATTTCTTCTCTTCTTGATTCCAAACTCATCTGCCCACCTACAGAAGTTGGAGGGCTACTGCAGATACCTTAGTATAGTGGCAATTGCCTGACTTCTGCATAGGACAGTTTTGCAGCCCAGATTTCATCTTATAGACAACAAAAGGAAATAGGAAGACCACTGCTTTCATAGTCACGTTACGTCCTATGGCATATCGTTCTCAGTTAACCAAGTTGTAAAGCAGTTGGACCATTCTGAAGCACAGCTAGTATCCGTGAATGAATTCTTCAGCATGCCCTCACCAAAGACACCAGGGCATGATAAATACTTACACAAGCAGGTGCCAGGCTGAGCAAATGGCAGCGTGTGAGCGTGTGAGGGCTTGTCTGTCTGTCTCTCTGTCTCTGTCTCTGTCTCTGTCTCTCTCTCTCTCCCCCCTACTCTTCCCTGTCTACACTTTTCAAAGCATCTTCTCTTTTCCTCTCTTAACTCGGAGGCTCTGCTGAGTGGATGGAGATGAATTTCTGTCTGTTGTAATCTGAATCCATAATGAAAGAAGAACCGAAGACAAGCCCTTTTGTTAAGGAATCCTCCTCATCAAAGACCCAAATTGGCAGCTGATTGTTTTTATTTATTTCTGTAGGTTTTACACGACACCTGGAGACCATTTAAAATGTTACTTGGCGGTGAGCGCTGTGTGTTTAAAAATAACACTCACCCAGTGCCAAATCACTTTAGAGTCGGGTACAAATATTGAGACAAAAACCCCAGCTGTTATTGCTTTGGCTGCTAATTTGAGGTGTCAGATGAGAGCCCGGCTGCTATACGTCAGTGAATAAGGCCCCTTGTGAGATCATTGTGTTTTCTAACAGTTGAGAGTAATGGTCCAATCAGTGCGGCATCAGTTGCTTTCATTATATGCCCACACAATGGTTATGAGCTTTAATTTAAACGGTCCACAGGGAGATCAGGGAACGTGGTATAACGTAGCACCCAGGATCGCTCAGAGTAGGTAGTGGAGGTTCAATGGCTGCCTGTCGTCCTTCCCCTGCCTCATCTGACCTCAGAGACCTATTTTTCGGTCCAGTAGGAGAAAGATCGGCTTAGGTTAAGCAGCTTTTGGTTCTATGGTGTATTTGTAAACGCCCGTTCAGCCTATTCAACACCAAGGGCTGTTGATGATTTTTGGTAACATTTTCACCTGTTGACCAAGCCTTTTCCTTAAAAGGCATTGGGTTGCAATTGCCTTCTCTTGCATGCAGCCTCAATGGCTCCCCCACACTGGTATAGCTAAACTCTTCCTCTTCAGAGAACAAGAGCAGTGAACCTTGTCCCTGACTTGTCACCCCAGTGAGGAGAGTCCAGCACAAAGCAATATGACCCACCTGTACCATGGAATACTGACAACCACGGACCCCGATAACATACCTGGCCGTGAATATAGTCTCTAGAACGGTGAATATAGTCTCTAGAACGGCAGTGTGTGTACTGAACACAGTTGACAATGGGATAACGAACGAGCATAAGGTTTGGATTTCTGGACGTTAGGAGAAAGAAATGAGCTAGATAGTGTGTGCACAGTGCCCAGGCCACGCAGACAGAGTATCAGCACCATTACTACTATTGTGACTGTCATTATGGTCACCTTCACTGGCAACTCTAGGCAGTCCCACCTCAAAGCGCTATTCTTTCCAGACAGGTTGAGCTCGGCAGCAGAAATTAGGGAGATCGTGAGAGAACATGTAGCATCCGTTTGAGATTTTTCCCAAAGGGTTAACCACCATCTCTTCCTCCTTCCTGACTTCTAGAGTTGGCTAGAGCATCGGGACAAATTAGAACAGTACAGGGCTAAGAGAGACGGCGAATCGCACCTAACTATAAGAGAAACAGTAGAGCGTCATGCACAAAGGCTGACTACTGAGAGGTGCCTTGGGTAGCCAAAGTCCAGTACAGGCTTAGTTACAGGTGTCTATCTCAAGGTCACTGGGCCCAGTGTGTGCTCTCTAAGGACCAAGGCTTTGGAGACATGCCACGAACACGCTGATCGGAGGGAGCTGAGTGAGCAAAGGCTCACTTCAGGATTCCACTGCTAGGATCTTGAGTGTGAGAACTTGGTCACCAGCCACAAGTTCTGATTCCTGGCCCATGATAGTTGCCAGGCAAGAAGAGAAACAACTAGTTTTGCTATAACATACGAGCCAGAGAAGAGAAGCAGCCATTTAGGAAGAACCCTAAAGACTTGAGTTTCCTTCCCCTTGTCTTCCCTGAGCCAAGCAAGAGGGAGGGGAATCGGGCAAACTCCCTGCCCCATCTCTTGAAGTTCACAGGCTGCCAGAACCCCTGCTGTGTTTCACATTCCCCTTGCCAGTGGTTTAGATGTTTCCCACAGGGTCTAGCCCCAGTGTTTACACTCAGCAGGCTCCTCAGAAAATGGTTCTGCATCCTATGAATTCAACAGAAGCACTGTTGGAGATAGTTCTAACTTTCAGGCATGAGACATCAGCCATGTCCAGACTCACTTTAAATAAAATTGGCTGCTGCTGATTCACCAAGGTGACCATCCGGGAAGGAGCCACCTTACTTATCTGGCCTTAGGGAGAAGGAAGCCTGCTTGGTGGCAGGGAATGACTGGGCCAGTCTACCAAGCAAGTCCATCAGACAGACCCAAGGAGTCTGGCTGTCTGGAGGGGGTGCATATCAGAGGGGTTCTCAGAACCCAGGAAAGTTGGCCCAGTGGGAGGCTGCCGTTACATTCACCACAGATGCCTGCTTTTGCAATTATGTGATACACGCGCACAGATAATATTATTGCATTAGAGCCAATTACATGGTGTTATGGACACACAACATGCAGATTACACCCAGAGCCAAGAAAGCTCGGAGTGATAAAGCGATGGCCTAATGGGAGGAGACAGAGGGAAATGTCATCCTTATTAAGGTTGCCAGGGTGGAGTGGATGTAGCTGGTCAGAGCTTCTAAGATCAGAGATGGCTATCTTGAATGATGTAAGAGAGAACTACATGTTAGCATCCAGCAGAGACCAATAAAGAGCTGGGAGTGGGGAGAGGCAGTAGAAGCCACACCAGATCTCTCTAGTGGTGGTTACAGCCCCCTATTCCTAGTTGGGAAAGTACAATCCTTGCCATAAAAAAGGTCTTCAGTCATCCTGTATACTAACCTGTGTATTTACAGGCAGGAGAGTCTGTTCTTAGCTCCCCTCCTTGTTCAGCGAGTGTCTATTGTGAGGTTAGTTGAGTGTGGTGGCACACACCTATAATGGCAGCTTTTTGGGAGACTGAGGCAGGAGCATTGCAAATTCAAGGGCAGCCTGGGTGACTTGGTGAGATCCTGTCTCAAAATTTAAACTAATAACTAAAGGCGAGTAAATCAGTGTTGTCTTGCATGCCTCCAACCCTGTGTTTGAACCCCAGGAGAACAAAAAGAAGTGGGCTCTGGAGGGGTCGTTAAAATGAACAGCACAGGGGTCCACCCAAAGATTTCTACTCAGAAGTTCCGGGTGGGCTGAGAAGCATGGCTAACGTTCCTGGGTAATGTCGCTGGTCTGGAGCTGTACTCTGAGAATCTCTGCTCACTTCCATTCCCTATCCAGCCCAGTGTGGATACGTCTTGTATCGGTCCTGGTCCCCACACAACACTACAAGTATAGAAACTCTTGGGTCAGTCCAGGCTGGGAGCATGGTGTGCTGGCTAGGAGTTTAACTCTCTGCCTTTGGTTCTGTGAATTACCACCATTGGGTTCCTAGAAATATTTGGGCCTCTTTTTGTTTCTAAGTTCTAATGCCTTTAACCTAATCCCCTAGTTTTCCTGAATAGCTCTGATTTACCAGGACTTATTCTCTGGCAGACACAGGATCAGAATGGCAGAGCTTGACAGTAAATACTTTAGGCTTCACACAAACGCAGTCGTAGACAGCGCAAAAATAAACCAATGAAACTTTATTGACAAAAATAAGCTTATGGGATGGGATTTGGCTCATTGTTATGGGTGAGCCCCTGTTTTGACACAATATCCCAGCATTTGACTTAGAAACTGCAGGGCACCCGTGTCTTATATGTGCCGTATGGTAGAAATTGTGAACTAGCTAATTCTTTATGGCTTGAAAAAAATCAGTTAAATTTATTATTTATTTTTATGTCTATGGATGTTTCAACTGTATATATATCTTTGTATCTCTGGTACCTATAGCAACCAGAAGAGAGTGTCAGATTCCCTATAACTAGAGTTACAGATAGTAGTAAACCTTCATGTAGATGCCCCTGGAATAAAAACCTAATAGACCCTTTCTAATGCTCACAATCACGGGGTCCACAGGCAAGTGTGTCATTGGTCATTTTTTATTAGACGTCTGTGCTCCAAGTACGACAAAGCCTAAGAGCCAGTGGGCTGGCATTCAGGCCTCATCATTGAAGACAGCATTTATAATGGGGTAAGGACGTAACAAGAGAGACGTGGAAGGGGGTGGAATGTCATTTCAACCCTGTGAGGAGGGGAGATGTTTCCGATAGGTTTCAGGTTGACGTGTTCTTTTGGAACCAAATGTCCTTTGGGGTGGTTGAAAATGGGACCCACAGGCACCAGGCATGCAGGCAAAACACTCATCCAGAGAGAGAGAGAGAGAGAGAGAGAGAGAGAGAGACAGAGAGAGAGACAGAGAGACAGAGAGAGACAGAGAGACAGAGAGACAGAGAGAAATTAACAGAATAAATGTAACCCTAGATTTGAGCTTGAAACCTAAAGCAAAATGCTGAATTAATAGTATTTACTTAGAGAAGAAAAAAAACTCCAATCTTATCTGGATAATTTGGGAGAAGAACATAGCTTCTGAAGAACAAAGTGAAGGGGCTAAAGGTAGACCCAGTGTGGCTTCTCAAGGGAATGGAGGTAAATACATGAGGTTGACAGGATCATTGTAGCACAGAACAGGCCAGCCAACTGTGGGGAAGTAGGAACAGGGGCATTGGCAGAGGGAGCCTTATGTTCTCTGTTGCTAAGGCTTATAAAACATGAGATGACAGGAGGGTGGTGCAGATTTCCTAGCTTTGGGTCCAGAGTAGATGTGAGGACAGATAAGGGCTGTACGGCAGTAGCAAGCTTGCCCGAAAGCAAAGGACAGTGGGTGAGTCAGGGAAACAAGATGGGAAGAAAAAACAGCCAGTCCAGAATTCACCAACAGCTAGTGTGCTGCCCATGCAGGACCCTCAGCCTTTCCTAGCCTCTGACTGCTTGTCTCCAAAGTGGGGCTGACCTCAGAGTGCTAGCTGTACCCAAATGAGACTCTGGGAAGCCATGGTGGGAAGGTCTAACCAAAAGCCACAGTCGCAATAGCGACAATCACTGGAAGTCAGTTTGGAGCCCTCCCCCACACTAAGTGCTTTATTTACCTTATTTCAAGGGGATTAGTGGTTGGCTAAATAATGGCCTGCCAAAGAGCCCAACATCTTCATCTCAGAAATCTGTGGGTGTCACACTACATAGTTAAAGGGGCCCTTGAAAATGAGACCAAATTAAAGATGTTGTAGGCAGAGAGATGTTGCAAATGTAATCCCTAGGCTCCTTAAAAGGGGGAGGAGACAATCATAGTGGGATCCTAAGAAGTTGGAGTGACCCAAGGAGGGGAGCATGGTCCAAGGAATGTAGACTCTCCTTCAAGTTACAATATGGAGAAAACAAACATCCACCCCCACAGACTCCCAAGAAGTGCACTCTCCTGGACCCACTTTAGACTTAGGACTTCCAAACTGTAGGAGAATAAATTCAAGCCTCCAAAGTCCTGGTCATCTGTTACAGCAGCAACAGGAAGCCTACACACATCTCATTCCTGAGATCACACTTGCTTGGATTTAAGTCTTGACTTGACACTGCCTCTCGATTTACCGGGTAATAAGAGGAATCGGTGGGAGTTCTAGGCATAGCCTCAGCTTCTCGTGAGTATGAGTGCAGGACACACACTTGACCGACGGAGTCACCTTTCCACCCCTTGATGATCGGAATCAAAGGGTAAGACACAGAACCACAGCCCAGAGCCTTCCTCCGTATAAGAGGCTCATGCTCAGTGAGATTATGATTATTACTCTTGTGTTGCAAAGGAGAAAGGTAATGAGATTCTGAAAGTTATCCTCGGTGACGTAGGCTATAAACGGCAGAGCCAGACTCTAATAAGGGCTCTGCCTTTGAGGCCCATGTTCACAGGCTCTGCCCCTCTGCACTGGGGGACCTTATGCCAACTCTCTCGTTGAATGCCAGCTGCTTAGGCAGGACCTAAGAGCCAGACAGAGCGTGGTGCTCCCCCTCCCTGGGCCAAAGCTGCCAAGACCAGAAATCAAAGGAATCTGTGTTTCTTAGCGAAAAAGAAAAAACCGGCAACTGCGGCTTCCAAGGCAATCAGTGTGTCTAAGAGGTTAGCAACCTTCTGACATCCCTGGGCCAGCCAGACTCAGGCAGCAAATCATGAAAGTGTGAATACTGTGTTTAGTCATTTGAGCTCTGGAATAATTGCTATTATCGTAAATGTTTTATAGCCCTCATTACAGCTCACATTTAAATATCAGTGTAGTAATACGTTAATAAGTCATTGCTGCTGGGCTACTGCTGGATTCCTGTTCCAGCTGAAGCCTGAGTGTAGCTGCCCCGCGTCTGCAACCAAGTGGGTGAGGGCTGGCTGTGAACTCCACTGAGGGTAACTGACTAGGCCTGTTGAGCCTTAGAGTAGTGAAAAGGATGCTCAGAGTTCTGTTCCGTAGTCATTCTGCAAACCTAGCCACAGGCAGGCAAGGAGGCTTTTCTATTTTGCCGTAGCTGCTAAGCTCTGTTGGTGGGATCTGAACCTGGCGCTCACCTGCTCCCTTCCTGGCTTTGTTCTTTGTAGGCACTGCCTTGCACATAATGCTGGCCCCTGAGTGTAGAGCCTGAAATTCCGAGGTGATTGGAAAAGTGACAGCTTTGCTTCTCTCCTGGAGACTTACTCTCCTGATCCAAAAGAGAATGGGAGCCCAGCCTAATGGGGGCGATGAATTCTTATTTAGTGTTGCCTTATTAAAATACTCTAAAGGCTTTCTGAATGGGTGGGCAGACAGACAGACAGACACACACACACACACACACACACACACACACGTGGTGTTAAGTGGATGTGCACATCTCTACTGAATTCCTAACATAGTACCAGACACACAGTGAGTATACACTGAATGTCAGAGGGCCGGGGGCACAAGAGCTAGACGCCTTTCCTCTGTGTGCCCCCACCCCAACCTTCCTCCTGTTGGCCAAGCCAAGTAATGGAGAGACCAGGGCATTTGAGGAGCATATTTCTGTGGTAGATGTGGTCACTGGAACCCTGCTTGGGACTAAGGTCACAAGGGCTGGAGAAGTCATCTGTAGGACCCGTTGGGTTGGGGCATGGGGTGACAGTGTTTAGTGTTTGGATGAAGCACCCTTTCTCTCTGGAAGGTTGAAGTGAGGAATTGAACACTCCAGGATAGGACTAGATTCTCTCCAGCATGGTCAGTAAATTGATGATCTGTATTTACTGAACACAGACGACATGTCCTGAGACTGTAGCTCACAGAGAAGGTGCTTTAAGATAAAGGCAATGTATTCACCATGAGCCCACAGCCCTGACTTCTTGACGGGCAGTGGCCCCTTCTTGAGCCAGTGAAGACCAATGGCGTCCTAGAGTAAGAGAAACATGGTTAGTGAGAAGAGTGGGATCGGGTATGTCTCTGGAAAAAAAAAATCAGAGACAAGAAAGGCCCAGGTGCAAGTGGATAGTATGAAGTGCAGACCAAAGGCCAAATCCAGTTCTTGCACTTTGGAATGCAAAGAAAGCAGGGGTGGGGTCAGAGACAGAGAACCAGTCTTAGGCTTCCCCGGCATTGCCACCCCTCTGATGTGTAACCACTGACCTGAACTGCCGACACCTCTGCAAAGAGCTTTCCCTCACTACCACACTCCTCCGTGCTTCAGAATGGATCTTTTTATTGGGTAAACTGAGGCAGTACTTTCTTTGATCCTGGTTTCAATTCTTCAGCAGCTTCATCTCATTAGATCCAGTTGTACAGCTCACGTCTTTCTCCATGTTTTCTTCTCTGTCCACGGGACAAGCCGTTCCTAACACTGCCCCCACGGAAACTCCACCCACGGTCAAGGAGAGCACCAGAAAGAGGAGAGTTAGTACCTCCTGAGATAAGATACGGCTCGCAAATGCTGATTAATGTAGCATCACGTCCCGGCAGTGTGTGTGCTGAACAGAGAAGGGTGGAGTGGGAGAAGGCTTGGGTCAGATCCCACCTGCGTGCTGAGCAGCAGTTGCAAAGCTACAAAGTTGCCTTGCCCGGCTGCAGCTCCCCTCATCATCTGTAACAAGAGTGTAACATCTCCTTTGGGGGTTCTGCACTACCAACCAGAAAGGGCAGATCTTCCCTCTCCCTAAGAGAGAACAGTTGTATGTAACTGACTTGTCTCTGTAAGAATTAAAGATGCTGGGGCTGGAGAGGTGGCTCAGCCACTCTTTGTGTGTACTGCTCTCGATGAGGACCCAGGTTCCTCTCAAAGCACCCATGCCTGGCAGTTGCAGGGGTCTCTGATGCCTCTGACCTGTGTGGGCACCAGCACCCATGTGCCCGCAAACGCATTCATACACGTGATTGGAAATACAATGAATCTCTGAATGCAAAAAGAATTAAAGATGTAATGAACTACCCAACACAGCAAGACTTAGTCATGGGTTTACTGTTCCAGACAGTGGGGGAATCTACATGAATAACAGAACTGTGAATTCTCCATTGTCTGCAGAGTTTCCACATGTCTCTAGATACTTGACTGTTCTGGTTCTTACCTGTTGGATTTTTTTTTTTTTTTTACAGCCACATATGTTCCTCCCCCGCGCCTATGAACATCTCAGGGCCCCTCATTCATAACGTTTTTCCTCTGTTTCTGCAGCACCCTCAACAATAACAACATCAGCCGCATCCTGGTCACCAGCTTCAACCACATGCCGAAGATCCGGACTCTGTGAGTAACGACTCTGCTTCCTTCCCGCCTTCCTTCTATGTTAAGCAGCCCTGGGTGCTGCTCTCTCTGCTTGTGAAACCTACTAGGCACACAGTTCCCACATCCAAAGTCATAAAGCAGGTGGGGACTTGGGGTGTGAAGTCAGGAGCAGGCCAGAGTCATGGTTCGTCCCTGCTTCCTAGCTGTTGGTTTCTCGTTACCCTTAAACTATGGGAAGTCTTCCTGTACTGTGTTTGTTGTTTGATGGGAAATATGTTAGCTTTCTGTTGCCAAGGAACACAGAAAACTTAGCTGGTGAGACCCGCATTGATTCTGCTCATGCCGTACCCCATTGGCGGTTCTGTTCTAATGTGACAGTGGCAGTTATTTCCCTTCTGGGAATGGAGGAGTAGTCTCTGTCCTTTTTCTATCCCACCAAGATGCTACCTGCTACATTCTCCTGCTCTCTGGGCAGCATGGGGATATTGGAATACACTTAGCGCTTTATCTTGTAATGTCTTGGGTAAGCTTCAACCTCCAGGTTGTATGGTGCAGAAACAAGCCCGTGACCGATTATGTGGGTCACTCACTCTGCCTTCAGCCAGCAACCCGCTTGTAGCTTTTGCAGCAGAAGAACCCAGCTTGGCATTTCCAGAGAGATTCCTGCTCCATGTTCTTATCTCTGAGAGTGTTCGAATCACAGTACAAAGGGAGAGCCAGCCCAGCCCGTGACAGCTTTTAGCCAAGTACATTTAGGACCAAAGCAAAGAACTGAGATGCCCTCTGCCCTTAATTGGCGCTGTGCCTTCTTTTCCTTCCTCTATAAATAGGGCTGGTGGTGAAGAGCACATGCAACTAAGCACATCCAGTGCCCAGCTCCCGGGAGATGGCATTATATATTATCATCACACAATAGATGGCATTATATATTGTCACCACACAGTTATCTCGAAATCTGAGCTGACCGCTGCAAGCTCATCTAGGCTCCACAGGCAACATAAACGCCAAGAGAATGGAAAATCCTATAAGCAGTAATTCTCTGACCAGCAGCTCAGAACCATCTGGAACTTTCCAAAAACAAAGTCCCAGGACCAGCCTAGGCCTCTGAGGTGACGACCTCTTGGGGTCTTGCCCATAAATCTTTTGGCAGTGAGACATCACGCTCTTGTAGTTTAAAAGATACTGTGTTCCTCAGAGAGTGAGCTTATCTCTTGATAAGAATAAAACCAAGACCAAGGAAGAGATTATAAGATACTACGAAGAAGAAGAAGAAGAACAAGAAGAAGAAGAAGAAGAAGAAGAAGAAGAAGAAGAAGAAGAAGAAGAAGAAGAAGAAGAAGAAGAAGAAGAAGAAGAAGAAATAATATGATAATAATAAGAAAAGCTCAGCAGTTTAGAGTGGGCAGATCTAAGTTTACATGCAGGCTTCACTACTTACTTAGGACATATCTTCATCTTTCTGTGCTTTGGGTCAAGGAGTTAATAATACATGCTTATGTTGGATCCACTGTTAGGGTACACTATGATATGTGCTTATTGTGGGATGTGCACAGTAGTATTAGTTATTATCCATCATGATCATCCCAGACCAGTTTCCATCTCTGCTCCCCCAGATTCTTGTTGGATACCCTCAGATGACAGCACACCTAGGAACCTGTATTATTTTTCCTTCCCTCCAAAAATGGAACAGTACATTAACTGAATTTTAAGGAGATGCCATTTAGTCCTCTAAAACCACAATTAAATTAAGGAAGCATGAAGCCCAGGTTTCAAAACAGGAAATCAAAAGTGAGCCTCAGGATACTGGGCCTGCTCTCCCAAGGGAGTGAGTATCCAGAAGTTCTCACTGTAGAATGTAGCCATGCAGCGCCTGCTGACACAGCCTGTGATGGGCTTCCCTCTGTGATGGGCATCCCTCTGAGCCCTTTTCAGTTTAAAAACAACAGTGACAGAGCAAGGATAGGTCCAGAGGAGCTGGGGGAGGTCTAGCCAGGGCTCCTGGGTGTCTAGCCTGGGCTCCTGAGTGCCTGCTCAGGTGTGTTGAGGAGGGAAGTGAGTAAGGAGTCTTATCTCATTTATGTTGTGATTTTCCTCTGTGGTCCCAAATATCCATCTGATGAGTTCCGATCAATCAGTCAATCTTGTCTGTTCTCTTTGCTGTCTGCCTGGCTGCCATTTTCTCTAGTTTTATTCAGAGATGGCTCTGTATGGAACTCCCTGGGGGTGCACTGACTAACCCCCTTTCACTGTCATTAAAGCTTTGGGGGTGGGAGACTGGTATTGGAGAAGGAGGTGGGGGCAAGAGAGGAAGGAAGTCATAAATGGGATTTCCAAAGGAAAGCTTTTACATAGAATTCAGGACACCACATTTTATGGAAAAACATGCACTGACCCCTCTCTAAAAGGATTTGTTGGAAATTTAATTTGGCATCTGCGGCTAAAAGGCACCTTTTGTAAATTGGCATTTGTATTCATTCGCCTTCTGCTCCACAGAGGAGGTCTCATCCGTGTGGAATATGGTTTGTCCAGTCTCAAAAGATCACAGAACAGCACGTAGGAGCGCCAGCCACCTGGATGCTTTCATGTCTCCATAGGCGGCAACAGCTGCATACAGGCAGCGCCACAGTTTGGAAAGATACTGAAATCTACACTGTTTGGACACACACTAACAGTGAATATTTATTCCATGGTTGCTGTGCACCAGGCCTTGTGTGAAGCACTCCCTGTGAGTTACTTCAACCCACAGAACAGTCCTTCCCATTTTGCGGCTGGTAACACTGAGGCCTAGGGTGAAACCGCTGCCCCCAAATCAAAGTCAGCTAGAACCAATGTCAGCATCACATAACCTGACATCAGAGCTCACGTCACTCAGAGGGATTAAAAAACAGAACATGGGGCCAGGTGAGCAGTGCAAGGAGAGACCAAGCCTTCCACATGGTCCAGGGTCCCTAATGTCATCACTGTTACATCTTAAAATTGTGCAAAGTAATTAAATAATTCCCCTTCTCACTCAGAGGATCTGAACCTTTTTTTTTTTTTTTTTAGCAGTTTCTTGTGCCAAGTTTCACGATGCTCCTGATTATTTTTAAAGATAGTGTTTCGTCAGCCAGCATGACAGTGCACATCTGGTCTGTGATTCCGGTGCGTCTAGGGCAGTATAGAAGGTAGAGACAGGAGAACCTCTAGAATCATATGGGCCAGCTAGCCCGGTACACACAGGATGTCGGGCAATAAAGAGACCCTGTCTCTTCAGAAAGCAAGGACTGACATCCCAGGATGTATTCTGGCCCTCACATGTACTCACAGCAGTGCAGCCCACATCCCCACACCCAGGCACACACACACCACACACTCATGTTTAGCACGCCCAGATGCTCCAACAAACAAGAAGTATCCTTAGTATCTGCAACGGGATTGCTCCACCCTGTCTTCCAAGCATGGTGTGAAAAGGCCGCTTGAAAGAATCTGTCTAGCTTGGCCCTGCCATCATTTCCAGTCAGTAATAGCCCAAGCCTAGGGAGCTGAGTCTGTCCTCTGCCCTAGCTAGGCTTTCTGATTGAGGCTCCATGTGGCTTCTGTATCAGTTGAGGTCACTACTTTTCTGTGATTGCACTTTGGAAGGGAGAAAGTCTTTGGGAAGATGGCCAGAGGGATAGAATCATCTATAGCAAGACTGAGAAGAGCAGTCATTTGGGGCTGGCTGGCTGGGGCTGAGAAAGAATCCACCTAACACCAACTTTCAGACAGAAGCCTCCTTTTTTTTTTTTTTTTTTTTTTTTGGTTAACCCAGAAATAAAGCATCTGACTGAAGCCCTGACGTGCCTAAAGCTCGTTCTTGTCCTGCTAAACCCTCACCTTCAATTGGTTCTGGATGGGAACTTCTGATTTAGCCACCTCAGAGATGCACACTTTTCTCAAAGTTTTCCCTGTTGTCATACCATCAGTGCATTGGTGGTTATATGCCACCAAACAGCGCACATAGAAGGCAAGCTGATCAGTGGCTGAGTCTTGTGGCACAAAATAGAATCCCCTCCCCTCAGCCTACACTACCCTGCAGCCTGCCCTGGGCTCCTCCTATCCCTCACAGAACCACTCTGATAGTTGCCCAGGCACCCGTTGCTTCCTGATAGGGGCTGGTAGGACATCCTCTCATCTCCTCCCCACTGTTTAGGAAATGTGTTCTTGGCACAAAGCGGTCATGCTCATTAGCAAGCAGAGAGTCTTGCCTACCCTCCTCTAACTGAGGTCTTTCCCACTGGCTTGGGACTTTGACCACAGCATCCTTCCCAAATGTTTTATGATGTTCAGAACTCAGGCTAAGGGGAGCTCATGCTTGGATTAACTCAGAAGGTTTGGTCTTGGAAATTAAAGGATGTTAGTTTCCAAGTATGTTAGGACTTTTATAGTTCCTATGTCTAGGGCCTCAGAGCTTCTGAAAGTATGTCTGACTTACGCTGAAATACAAGAGGTACCTAGTATATGCAGAAATGTTTTCCAAAAAAAAGTACATTTTATGTAGGTTTGGGGTTCGTTTAATGCACCTGAAATGTCAGGGTTTGGAGCAGCCCCGGTGGAGCTGGCCTGCTGGGATTCTGTGCCTGTTGGTGACAGAGGCTCAGCCAGCACCAGCCTGAGTTGGTTACACTTGGCTAGTGTTTGGCAATGTTGACCTTGTGCTAAGTGGGATGTGATCAAGGGCCCTTCAGTTCTCTCATTACAGAGCAGACACGATCCAAGCCACTCCTCTGGGATGCCACACTGTATTAATGAGCTTGACAAGGGGCTCTCGACAGTCCCAAGATAACAGCCGACTGATTAGCACGTCTTGGATTACCCATTTGAAATTTGCAACAAACCTCTATGCTCTCTTGCTACTAAAACTCATGCACCTCCAATTCTAACACCTGTAGGGAATATGGAAGTTAGAAACACTGGCAAAAAGTCCTTAAGGAGGGTCCTCTAGAAGCTCCTGGGTAGCCTCAATTTGCCTCCCACCTCATAGAAGGAAGTTCAAGTCACTTGAGCAGATGGAATTTCCCTCAGAAGTGGAACAGGCTGGTCCCATCTAGGGAACCTCACTCACTCTAGAAAGAAACTGCTCTGGAGCCACAGCTCCCACTGAAGAACTGTAGTCTGTTTAGAATGGATAGGAAGTCTTCCTGTAGCCACCAAGATCAGTCATAGTAGGTAACCTCCAGGTAAAATAGAACCCGACAAGGAGGAGACAGGCACCACCAGGAGAGTATAAAGAATTCCGAGAGTCTGCTCAGAGAAGCACCTTATTTAACAGGGGGTAGAGAGAAGAAGCATCCCAGAAAACACCTCTTTCTGTGCCTCCTCACCCTGTCTCACACTCACAATTGGCACTGGCTTAGAACTCCCCACATTTCATGCCGTGGAATCACAAAGGACACTTAAGAGGCCATGAAGGAGCCTGGAGCCGATCTCAGTCACACAGCAGCACAGACAGGAGGAGAAACAGAACTCCATTTAGGCCAGCTATGAGTCCTACACGCCTCCAGTGTAGCAGGGTGACCTTGTCGGCTTTGACTTACACCTTGACATATGTGATGTCATTCTCTGTCATCACCCTGTGATAATGTCATTCTCCCACTCCTCTGTGCTGATGCCTGCTTGCCAGGAAAGGACAAGGGCAGAATTACTATTCAGACACAGAAATTGCACAGAACCTCCAGGATACTCATTGGCTGTGGCCTACACATGAAAATATTAGTGGCATGGTAATAAAAGGACCAAGGCTTCTGGTTTTGTTTGTTTTTGTTGGTTTTTTTCCCCCTATGCATATATGCATGAATGCTGCCACAGCCTCGTGAAAATTATCATGCTGGGGACACAGTCACCAGAGGTCTGGCCCACTCTCTTCTCTGTGTAATGGCATCTCTCTCTGTCTCTCTCCTTCTCCAAGGCGTCTCCACTCCAACCACCTATACTGTGACTGCCATTTGGCCTGGCTCTCGGATTGGCTTCGACAGCGGCGAACCATTGGCCAGTTCACCCTCTGCATGGCGCCCGTGCACCTGAGAGGCTTCAGTGTAGCAGATGTGCAGAAGAAGGAGTATGTGTGTCCAGGTGAGCCAGCCCTCCCTGTTCTCCCCTTCCTAGGCTAAGATCCACATACTCATCAGTCCTGTTTACCACGACCCTGGTCCTGATCATACCCATCCCAGAGCTTGGTATAAAAGGAATCTCATAGTCAGCTGAGGTGTGCAGTAAGGAGTTCAAAGAAAGAAGCTGTTGACATCTAGAACAGAAGATGCAAAAGGAAAAATAACCTCACAAATCACTCTGTGTTGAGCCCGGTAGCCACCTGGTGCTAGGAAACCTCACATTTGATGACCAGTGTGTCATGTCATCAGAACACAGGTGTAATGGAGGTGTTTTAGCACTGACTAGCATTGACTACAACCCTTCTGTCACCCAGATGCTTGGGTGACAGAAATGGAGATGGGATGATGCAGTCTGTAGACTAAAGCTGTCTAGCCAGAAGTCCTAGCCTTCCCCTTACTGGTGTGTGACTTTGGTAAGTTACCATTCACCCGAGATAGAAAGAATGCTAGAACACGGCTCAGAGAATGGGTGGGAAGAATAGGTAAGATGACATCTATAGAGCACTTAGTGTGGTACTTAGTAAGAGAGCGCTCAGCGGTATTTGATTGTTGCAGCTTAGTAGGCCCACAGAGTGGACTGAGCAAGCGCATGGATCTGTGGGTGACTAGAGTGTAGTAGGGACCCAGATTGCCTATAGAGCACTCAGAACTGAACCACACACGTGAACAGACATGTGAACAGGACAGCTCAAATCTCCAGGAGTGAGAGGTGACTAGGTGACCCAAGATCTTCCTGGAGGGGCATAGCTTTTAAACCAGACCCTAAATTTTGTTTGCTTCTGTTTAATTTTACTAACTCTTCTTGTGGCAAAGAGGTGGAGATAAGTCCTGGGATTTGGAGGAAGGGAAAAAACACATACACACACACACACACACACACACACACACACTCAGAGTTCCCTAAGAGTCACATAGCTTTACCATGATCTCAATCCTGGACTGGAATTCAGTGATCTCTAAAAGGCTGAGCCAGGGCAGCCAGGGCACACAAGGAGCCCACCTTGTATTTCTCTTCTTAGCTATGTCTTGCTTTCCCTTCGGTTCTAATTTGCTTTCTTCTGCTGTGATAAGACAAAGAGCAGAAGCAACGAAGGGTTTGTTTCATCTTACAGCGTACTGTCCCTCACTGAGGGAAGTCAGGACAGGAACTCAAGGCGGGAGCTGAAGCAGAGGCAGTGGGGGAGCGCTGCTCACTTGCTTGCTCCCTGTAGCTTGCTCGGCCTGCTTTCTTCTACAACCCAGGACCTCCTGCCTATCAACCAATCTTTAGGAAAATGTCCTCTACACTTCCTTATAGGCCAGTCTGATGAAGGTGTTCTCTCAAGTGAGCCTCCCTCTTTCCAGAACTCTAGCTTGTATCAAGTTGATGAAAAACAAACAAGCAACAGCAATCAGCATGCCACTAAGGGCTTAACAGACTCAGTGTATGTTGCTGGGCCCCACAGCGGCCTGGAGTACAGGGCGAGTGACTCCTTCCAGTCTTGAATTCAGCGTGCCCCTCTCCTCTCTTTCCCGCTCTCTCCTCGTCACATTACTACGTCATCCTACTATTTATTCTCCGAAAGCATTTTAACACACCCCCCCCCAGTAGTACCTCAATAACTTCCTACACACGCCCACTTAGAAACCACTTCCCATCAAACACATAGAATAAAACCGTTTATCACACAGGCACCAAAATCAAATACAGTGACTATAATTACAGTAATTATCAGGCAAAGGGTGCAATATCGGCAGAAGTGCCAGTGAGAGAAATAATTACAGAGTGCAGGAGCCATCCAAGAGCTACCGAGGCAAACTAATTAGAGAGGATGTAAAAACACTACATGACAGGTGGGTTCTGAGAGTAAAATGGCAGGTGACCGTGGTGCTCCTCTGTTGTGGAAGCTGCCTCTTGTCAGCACACTGCCCAGACCGTGCCTGTCCAACAGCCGTCGGAATCCAAGCCCCATGAGAGTGAGGCTGCCTGACCCCGGTCCTAGAAACACTAGTGCCAGAGCCGCAGCCCTTTGAAGAGCCTAGATCCAGCAAGGGTCTCCTTAGCTAAACATAGGAATAGAACATCCTTACTCCCTTCCCTGCTTAAAGCAGCCAAGCCCACTGCACGTGACAGTCCTTGTAATCCTAGCATGAAGCCAGATGTCTTTTGAGGTTGTGAGAACTTCACCCCCAAATTCTCGACATCAACGTGCTATGAATCTCACCATCTTGGCGGTAGTATCAACTTTGGGCATTAAGATAGAGGGGCTTCCCCCTATGTGTCAGACACCCAAGGATTAAACACAGACTGTTCTGGGAAGGTGGGTGCTTTGGAAAGGTCAAAGTTAGTTACAGTGCTCAGGGGTTCTGGCGAGCCCCTCTGAAGAATGGACACTTCCATGATGTGTGAGGTACAGGAGGTGCAAACCTTGCACCTCACCTCCTCTGTGTGAGGGACGCTAGAGGAGCCAGTGTGGAACAAGGCAATTAAGGCAGCAGTGACCAGTTCTGGGAGGCCCTGAGGAGAAGGTCACAGAGAAGGGCTGTCTTAGGTCCTCACTGCCTTTGTGTGCCACCGTGGAGAGTGCAGGCCCACCCACCCCAGGCCAGAGCCCAGCAAGGCATCTGAGTAAGGCCGCCTGGTGTGGTCCTGGCCGTGACTGTCTAAAGCTGCCCAAATACAAACCTGACTATTCACTGAGGAGACTTCAGTGAGGGACAAGAACTTCTGAAAGATATGGATCACCACTCGGAAGCAACAGGGGCATGGAGCACCTGAATCTCCCCTGCCATCCTCAGAGCCCTGTCAAAGCTGCAGGAAAAAAACCCTGGTCCTTCAGTGGTTGCTAAACCTTCCCCAAAGGCAGCTCCAGAGATAGGAAAGACCTTATCTCACTTAACTGGGAGGCCCTCCCTGCCCAAGGCCCAGATAGTGTCCTTGAATTAAATCCAGCCATCCAGAGCCTGGCCTACTCTCACCCCGAGAAGCTATGGAGATAGACACACTATCTCTCCAGCTATCCAGAACTCTGTTAGCAATGCACTTAGAGAAATGCATCTCCTGTCAGCTGTATCCTTCCAGTCTAAGACGTTTATTTCCTCCTTTTGGGGAAACAATTGAGAATTTTTTTAAAGAGGTGGGGGAGGGGGGAATATGTCTCTATTTTATCTTTTATCAGAGTGTCTTCTGTGTGGTACAGCCTGCCTACTGGGCTTCCTTCAGTGACTACTGAAGGATTTCTCTGTTAGTATCTTTTGTGTCTAGAGCCTGAGGGCTATAAGGACCCACAGGCCATGTTTCATCTGCTTGTCCCTTGGTACATATCAGGATTTTATCAAAGTGCGTAATACATTAGAGAAGAACACGTCACGTGATTTGTGACTTTTCATTTTTTTTTTCCTCATCTTCATTTAAAGGGCTTATTTGGGAGTTCGTATCCTAAGGTTTAGTTTTTGTGTTGTTTCCTTTCTGATATCTTAATCTCAGAGAGTTCCTACCTGTCATTATTCATAATGTATGGCTATTTGTTAACTATTTGACCTCTTGAATCAATTATCTCTTCCCTTTGAATGTCTTTGAGCCCATTGATTTGTCGATCTGCTTTCAGACCTGTGGCCTTGAATATGAAATATCTTTTCATAAAGATATCAATCTTATCATCCAGTAGTAAAGGACAAATCCCCTTCTTTTCGGGTGCCCCTAAACAATGCTGGATCCAATAGCCGCTCCATAAATTTCCCTTTTTACTATTCAAAAATAAATATACTTATCTCCCTGGAAACAGAAACTTTCCTTCATTCTTTTTCTTTCTTTCTATTTGAGACCAGTTACTAAGTATAAAGATAATTAAGGTAGGCTGTGTCTAGCCACCCTTCTCCTTAGGAGGTTTTAATTAAAATACCATAATTGAACATTGCAGGAATGAGATTATTAGGTTTATTTAGCCATTTCCAAAATTATCATGCCTCTGGTATTTAAATCATGTTCATTTATATTCCCGCCGTAATTGCCAGAGTTCCGTTGTCAGTGAAGTCTGTTGTTGGCTTTTGAAAGGCCAGAGGCCAGTTGGGAAGCTTAATTTGAATACTGGAATTAATTTATTTCAACACACTTACAAGGCCATTGGATATTTTTACTCTGCACTCTACTGGGTGAATATATATATATATATATATATATATATATATATATATATATATAATTTTTAATCAGAAAGAAACCCAAGCAGGTTCTCCCCTCGCTAGTGTAGCTTACACAAGTCCATGTCTCAGCCCTGCCTCCTACCTCCAGGTTCTCAGGCACCACGCATTTTCAATTCTATGGCAATAAAAAGCCGCATTTAAGGTGGGGTTATTTTTTTTTCCCCCAGAAGAGACAGAAAAACGTTCAGCCAGATGTTCCATAGCTCTGTGGTCTTCGGTAGTTTCTTTGGCCTTCATAGTCTTCAGGCTCATCAGTGTAATGGGACTGAAAGAGACAGAACCCGAATCACAGCTGAATTCAGTGAGGATCAAGTGGTCTCGTATATTCTAGGTACCGAATGGGGCACAGGTTTCACTTTGTGGGTGCCGGCTGCTACTATGAGAAGGCTGTTCATTCTTGATATCTCCATGGGTTCATCCGAGACCAAAGCACGGGACTGGCAATTTTAAACCATTCTATTTTGCCAGTTTAGGAGAACAAAGATGAGGTGACACCTGATCAGGGGCCAGCTTCTAGTCATAGATCACAGTCTCTTCTCTCTGGACGCTAGGCGAGGAGGAGCTACATAGTGAGCCCAGGAGGGATCACTAATGCATTATTGTGCCTGTGTCACAGCCACAGCAGCCTTCCTGAGGAAAGGTTCATCTGGGGACCTCATCCTCCCCTGGTCTGGGAAACCCTCATCTCAAAGGGCTAACCTAGGATAGCCTTTCTTTGTGACCTTCTTCTCAGGGCCTCCCAGACTGGTCATTGCTGCCTTAATTGCCTTGTTCCACAAGGCTTCTTCTAGTGTCCCTTATCAGAATCTCATAAATTACCTATCGCACAGTGGAGGTGAGACTTGGGATTTGCACGCAGGAGCATCTCCCACTCCAGGAAGCTGTCCAGAACATATGTGATGGTTCCCCTGGCTCAGTCCTCATGCATTAACCCTTTGATGTAGATGGCCTGGTCTGGCAGTTTTCCTTGGGCAAGTCACCAACACCTCAAAAGCCCTGGCATCTGAGGCCAGCTGTTCCCAGGCTTCCTCTTATTGGTGAGGGTGATAGGTCAGGGTCCCTCCATGCTGGATGCTCTGCATGCTTTGCAGGAATAAAACTCACCTTGGGGTGTTCCATGCCTACAGAATCCATTCTGCTAAAGGTCAGGTGGCTTGGCAGCTCCAATAAGGACCTCAGAATTTAATGGCAGCCAGTGCTTCTGTTGTCCCACGCACTGCTCTGCTCTGCCTCAAGACACCAGGTCATAGCACCAGATAGTAAGTAGCCTTTGCCAGCACCAAACTACAGAAGACAGAACATCAAGAACAGGTCCCATCTTCCAGGGCTACTCCATCTCCTATTCAACATCTGACCCTGCCTACCAAAGCCAGGACACTCAGAACTCAGGGAGCCTTTCCTTGGGGGCACCCAGAAGTAACACTCACCCACCTCGGGGAACATCCTCCGACCTCTTCCAGACTCCTAAGCCAATTCATTCATCATCATTATCCAGAGTGTGCTTTATTAAGTCCATCCTCTGCTGAGACCTGTTTTAAGCAGTAAGAATACAACAGTAAGACATAAAAAAAAAAAAAAAAAAAGCCATTGCCTTATAGAATTTACATCCTCAGTTTGGCCAGAGACCGCAAAGGGGTGGGACTTCCTCCATCACTTACAGACATCGAGGGTTTTAGGGGACTTGTCCTGGTTCTTCAGTCATTCATCAGAGGGAAGTGCTTGCCAAGGGAGGGAATCTGTCTTTCAATCATATTGAAGCCCAGAGTGGTTAAACAAGGAGTAATGGCCTCACCATGGTAGGGTGGTGACGGCCTGCCTGGAGAGCTGCCAGCCCAGGGTGCTGACAGAGGCTATAATTACCGTTGTTTTCTCTGTGTAATTAAAGGTGTTGTTAGTGGCCTCGTTAAGGAATCTTTTTCACAGTCTCTTTTTTTTTTCTCCCCCTTTGGCCTTGACAACATTCCTTGAAATGTATTGTACACCTCTGTCTGACTAAGAACCACCTAGGGAAGACCCAGACAGTTCCCAGGGGACTGCTACCTGAGTCTGGTTTAGAATCAATCCATTTCAGTGTAAAAGTCAGGGGGGCGCCTTTGAAAACTGCCATGTTACAAGCTCCTGTTGCCAGCAGGAGCCCTGGAATTTGATGCTCACCCTACCCCTGGCTTTTCTGAAGCATTCTGTACAAGTAATATTTTTTACCTGATCGAAAGAGGGGCCATCTTCAGATCCTTCTGCCCAAATGGGTAGACTTGCCAGGCTCAGACCAGCATTTCCCACTCCAGGAAGCTGTCCAAGACGTTCACATGCATTTACCCCATGTAGATGGCCTGGTCTGGCAGTTTTCCTTGGGGAAGTCATCTACACTTCAAAAGCCCCCGCATCTGAGGCCAGCTGTTTCCAGGCTTCCTCTTATTGGTGAGGGTGGTATGTCAGGGTCCCTCCATGCTGGTTCCTCCTCACGCTTTGCAGGAATCCTACACTCATTCTGCTAAAGTGGCTTAGCAGCTCCAGTGAGGACCTCAGACTTCATGCCTTCCTAACTCCGTATCTCCTAAGATGGGAACGGAAAAGCTCCGTGTTGCCGCTTGCCTAAGAACAATTGGAGGCAGGATAAGACCCAATTACAATAACCCTCTCGGAAGCTTTTCTAGGAAGAGTCCTTACCTGCCAGGCATCCTTCTAAAAAGTCTATCCAACGACTACCTCTGCTTCATAACAAAACCACACTATATGTTAGGAACAGTCACACACACACACACACACACACACACACACACCATTTTACAGATGAGGAAAACTGAGGCACAAAGAAGCATGAACAAAGTAAGAGAACTAAGATCCAAACCGAGGCTATAGTACTCCACAGTTGCCAATGGCAGCCACGTACCTGCTGGCTCTCGGTTTTGCCACTTCCTCAGGATAGAAAGGCCTTCTTTCACCTTACAGTAAAGTCAGAGTACCTCCTCTCTAAGAGCAGCTTTGAGTATTAGTATAAGTCATCAGCTCTCTGACATGCTCCATGGTATCTTTTGGGTCCTCTAGTGTGTTGCTGGTGTCTCTGAAGTCCTTATTGTTAACACTTTGTCAAGCATCTTGGTTAAGATGCTGTCTTTTTAGTTTTGTGTGTTTAGATAAGGTAAAGTGCAGAAAAAAATCTTTGGTAGGTGGGTTGGCATTTTCTGGGAAGAGCAACATACTAGATGGAGTGTTAGGCACAATTTGACTTCAACAGAAAGGAGGCCATGGGTACTCCTGGTTGTGAGGTGTGAAATTCTCTACTTAGAGCCTTGGAGTCTAGATGAGGTCTTGCCCCAGGCTCAGCTGGTCACCTCATTCAAGCACTGTAGCAAGACTCACTCGGGATTCAATTTCTCCAGTGAACACGGGCCAAACCACAAGTCATTTTTGCCTGCAGATTTTTTCCATCTTACCCCGTTAATCTGTATCCAAAACTGTGGGGCCCAAGGGGAAGTGTTTGAGCAGTGAGGGGATCTGCATAGTCCATCTGAGCTCGACCACAGCCCTTAGTGTGTGTCCTTTGGATTCTGATAGCTTGGAGGGAGATGTGGAAAGACATTGAGATTACAGTTGGAGGTATATCCAAAGACCACAGGCTGAGGACCCAGGATGCTGCTGGACTCAGTCCATGTGCAAAAAAACAAACCCGGTGTCTGAGAATCTTATCTCACTAGGAGGTGGCAAGCAAAGCAGGGAGGCATTGCCGGTGTCTTTAAACCATTTCAATGTGTTTCTTGCACTTAGGGTTTGATGTGACCACCAAAGGCAATCATGGGGGTTCATGGGGATTTTTTGGATCCTGAATTGAATTTGTAGCAAAATCTATATATGTTTGGTGTTCACAATAAACTCCTGAGCTACCATTTGCTTAGGCCTTTGATCACATTTAAGTGAACACTGATTCTCGGCCCAAATGTAGTGAAGAGCAGACTCCAAAATATATAATAACTTACTCGCCTCTTATCCAGTTTTAATCTGGCTCTTCTATGGACCCAGTTGGATATAGCCTGGGTGTCACTTCTGGTCATTGTACTCATGTTTTGACAAAATTGATGCTGCAATTGGGCAAATTCTGCCACTTTAAGCCTCTTACGTGGTTGTGACAGCCAGCAACTTTTAACCCCAGAGTAGAAGTTCTATCAGCTGTCAGCATCCCATCACCAGATGTAAACAAAAATTCCAAGATGCTGGGCATGAGAATGTGGTCTTTGTGTGTGTCCTTTGGATTCTAATGGCATAGCTCTATGTGTGGTGCATGCTGGGAACTCCTCTTTCTATAAATGAAGCAGGTAAGATGCTTCAAAAGAGTGGGGTCAAGGCCAGAACCTCTCTCTTGTCTCCCTGAAGAGGGAGACACCAATTGGTAGTAATTCACCAGACTGCTTGACACTCAAGCTGCATCCTTGGGAAGCGGATCAGGAGGCTCAACACCAGGAACCTCCTAGTACCGACATGAGTTGACCATTATGCTCTGGTTCCACAGGTCCCCACTCGGAGGCTCCAGCTTGCAATGCCAACTCCCTCTCCTGCCCTTCTGCTTGCTCATGCAGTAATAACATTGTGGACTGCCGAGGGAAGGGATTGACCGAGATTCCTGCCAACCTGCCAGAGGGCATCGTGGAAATGTAAGTTCCCATTTGCCTTTCCTCAGTCCCTAGTGAGCTAACCTCCTGACTCAGTGAGTCTCTCTGTAGACAATCAGAATGTTTGACTGTTAAGTGTGGCCAATACAAATACTCAATGAACCTCTTCTCTAGACTCTTAGGGTTTTTTTTTTTTTTCAGTCTAGTTGTCAAGAGTATGGACAGGCCCAAGAATAGTCAGAAAGCAACAGACTATAGGAAATTCACGTGCCATCTATGTTACAATCAAGTTCTATTGGCCCACATGCATCTCTGTTTGTTGATACTGTCTTTGGCTAGTCCCTCAGGGCAGGAGGAAGTAGTTATGACCAAGGACCATATGGCATCCACAATGTAAAATGTATTCCGCCTGGTCTTCCTCAGAAAGCTGCCAATCCGTGAACTGGGATCAGACCGTGTCCATACCCTGGATCTCCTGCATGCCTTCTGTTTGGCATTTGTTAACTAGTTCTCTGTGTTGACATTGGTTTTTTTTTTTTTTCTCACTTACACCTGATAATTGTAGTATTATATTTCAGCAGGTCATAGTGAAAAACAAATGAAATGTCTGTAAGACACTGTAGCCTCAATACAGAGGCAAGGGCTTTTCCAATGTGGGTGGAAGCAGAGGAAGGAAAATGATGAGCTAATTTCATAGCTCTTTACCCTTTCGTATGAGACTTTTGTCCTTTAGCTCTTCAGGTAAAGCGACAAAATTGTGTATGTCTTGGCATGTGTACAGTTGTGAGCCTCTGCAGGAAGATGTGTCCATGTGGCTTAGCCTTGTCCATCATCCCTGGTGAATTAGAAAACGGCCATTGTCGATTCCTAGGACAAGTAGTGTATCAGTCAGCACTGACCTCAAGCCCGCTCCTAAAAGCCCACAGTTGCCTTCATCTCCTGTCTTTACCATTATTGCTTTATGGAAGCAACTGGAACCCACATGGGATGGAATCCCTTAATATGGAAGTTGTAGAGTCCCTTGCCTCTCGGCCACACCATCTCCTCCTCCTGCTCTGTCTCTGCCTCAGCCTCGCCCGTTCATAGGCTTCTTTTTTCTCAAGCCATTCTTACACATGATCTGCTCACCACTTACATTTGTGTGTTTGTGAGGCAGTTTGTCTGTACTTGAAGACAAGGTGTCTGCTTTTGTGCCCAATGTCTTCTAGAGAGATCAAATAATAAAATAATTCAAATGATATGTTTAAACGTAGGCAGGGGGAAGGGAGAATAGAGCAAGAAAAGGAGTTGAAGCAAGGGTAAAAAAAAAGTACTATCAGTAAGATTGTTAGGGGGGTGTGGGGGGCAGGGGGAGTGCCATGTGCAAAGGCCCTAAGGTGCAAGTGCATCTGGTATACCAGGAGGCCATTGTGTCTGAAGCACGGAATACAAGAGGGCAGTAGTAGGAGCTGAGAGGAAATGGGGCCCCACCATGGGCAGTTTGAGGACTTTGGTTGCACTCTGATTGGTTGGGATGGAAAGAACCACACAGCTCACAAAAGTGGAGTCCTGGTTTGTTCCTCCTTCCTCTGCTTGACCAGCTCTTCTCTGATTCTCTTCACCAGCCCCAGAGGGTGCAGGCTGGTCTGCAGTCAGGAGCTAGTGAGTAGGGAGGGCTCTCTGCTATCCATGCCCTGTGAGGCCACCACACAGTGGCTCCCACAGCCATCTCTTCCCAGCACTAGCTGAAGGGCATTACACTGTAGGTATCCACACTGCTGTACCCTGGACCAGGAGAGCATCCTCTTCTGGAGAGCCCTGCCCCACTCTCTTTTCCAGATTCTTCCTTGTTCGTCTCCTGCTCCTGCTTTTCTTTGCTTGTCCTCTTGGCCAAGATCCTAACTCACAGCCTGAAGGAAAGGCCCAGGGTGAACTATCAGGTTGTATCCAGGGACACCACCCCAGCCCAGTCCCTCTCCCTCCTTCCCAGCTTCCCATCTGATCCCCAAGTGTGGCCCTCACAGGTCAGCTGGTCTCTCGAAGTTCAAAACTGCAGATGCCTACACTGAAAGTGTACCCTGTATAGATAGGCCTGGGTGACTGGACTCTTGCCTATAAGGACCTAGCCTATAATACCAGAAAGTCCAGGAATGGACAACGTAGGCAAGGTGTTATCCAAAGATAAACAACAACCATGGAGTGGTTATGACGCTATGCTCCAGCACAACCCCCACCCCCCACGATACCTCTGGTCTCGCCTTGAGGCCACTGGCAGTAACTTTTCTGAGCCTTGCTTCTCTCACTTGAGAACTGCAGAGGCCGATGGTACTTCCTCAGCAGCATGGGCTGCAAGATGCTTAGCCTTGCATCCAACACAGAGGATATACTTTCAACAATAATGATCATCTCACAACCATAGCTTCTGGGATATTCCCACCACCTCTATTCTTAGTGGCAACAAGAGTTAGAAAGCGTGTCCTGGGAGGCACCTACTAAACAGAGCCCTCCACGAAGACAGTTCTTTAAGAGTAATGGTCGAGAGAATTGATTGCAGAGGCTAGCTGCACACGGTGTGACTTGAACTTGAGAGTAGCTCATCTTCATGCAAATATATGCAGACATGCTAATAAGGTTGCCCCTGCTTATTGGGTACCCACCGTCTACCAGATGGATCACATGGGACTTCTCTCCCTGAGCTTTCCTCATTCTCCTCTTCAATGAGAGATTAAAGCAGGTGAATTAAGTTCCTGTGGTTCAGGGCAGGAGAGGGAATGGTGATGTGTAAGAGAGAGAGTGAAGTGGTGAATACCAGCAGCACCCGGGCACGGATGCTTGAGGACCGGTTAGCCCGAAGTCTCTGAGGCAGCTAAACTTGGAGCGGGGATAGAATGCCAGCAGAGGCAGGATCTGAAGAGAAAAGAGGAGCAGAGTTAGAAGAGAGGAATACATCTCGGCAGAAGAGGTGTGTTTGATTTGTCAACCCAGACACATCAGAACTTGGCCTTCTCTTTAATATCAAGAATTCTACCTCTTGCCCATGGCCACCTATAATCCAGATTTACATCTCCTCACTTAGGAATGCTTGGAGCCAGACTCCACACTCCCTCCTCTTGGGCTGTAGCCATTGTGGATTCTTTTAAATCATCTTAACCTTGAGAAACAGTCCGTACTCCCGACATTTGGAAGGAGTGCCTATCTCTCATGCAAAGCAACCTGGCAGACTCTCCTTAAAAAAAAAATTTTTTTTTTTTTTTTTAAGAGAAGTGTGTGCTGGTCTCCTCGCTTGCCGGAGCCAATTTCTCTAAAAATAGCTTTCTTCCAGAAAACCCACAGCAAAAGGGTTTGCTGTAGATTTTACTCAAAACTCCCATGAAGGGCACTGTTCACGTAGCTCCCTGGTATTTCCCTGAACAGGCTCTAGGCTCCAGCCAGGAAAGATGGGGGGGGGACCAGAGGCCCACACACTTCTGTTCTTGGTCTGGTGACTCCCTCCTGTGCCTTCAAAAACTCTAGAAGGAGCATCAGTATGAAGAATACCTTCTGACTCCTGGCTCTGTCTCTTCCACATGTCCTCTGAATCCCTGTGTGATGTCCTCTAGTGTCTTGTGTTCTTTGGAAGGAAACCTGACTTGATGGGGAGAGACTGGGGATAGGCTTCAGCATGGATCTGTAAGAGAATGTTTGGGAGGAACACACGGCCCCAATATCAACCTCATCACTAGCTGACGGGAGGAGGCACTGGCTTAGCTAGACTTGAGACTTGCACAAATTGTATAATTAAAAACAAAATGACCAACCAATCAAACCAATGGCCAGAACACTCTAGATATCTAGATACTTTAGTGTTTAAGAGGACTCTGAGGCACTGGCCCGAGTGGGGATGTAGATAGGGCAAGGGATATGGAGACAATGCTGGCAAAATGAAGAAACTGGTCAGGACAGAGGGTGGTCCAGGGCCTTGGGGTCAACAGTCTCGTGCTGGAATCCTGCTTTTGTCTCTTACTTCTGGCACATTTCCTAGTATCTCCTGTCTGATTCAGGGGTCCCTGGTAAATGCAGGTTATCATACCTACCTAGAGATTTCCCATGAGGATTAAGGGGCATAATACAGAAAGTTAGCATGGTGTTTGGAAGTTACTAGAAGTGGAATGCGAAAAGCAAAACGCTATTCACATATGTGACACGATAGCATGGTTTAGTCTCAAGTTTCCACACTGTTCATTTTTTTCCCCTTAAGATTATAAAGCATCCTCTGCGGGCATCCGCACACATGCATCTCATAAGAAGAGTGAGTCTGGCACTGTGCCTGCTCCTCCCTCTGTGGTCCATAGGCAATGCCAGGTGTTCTGCAGACAGCCCATTAGAGATGGCAGATGTCAGATTTGCCCACATTCCTCATTTTTACCGTGGACCAAACATATGAATTAAGTGGAGGAGAACACACCTCACTGCTAAGAGCAAAAGTAAGGACCGGGAGTGCAGAAGTTGAGCCCAGAGTACACCTTGAAAGGAATTATCTTCAGCCCTGATCCAGGCATGGCCAAGCATCAAGAACTGAGCTTCTGGACTCTGGGTTCTTGTATGTTCTTCAAGCAGATGTCTCGGGATAACTTGGGAAACGGATAAACATGGCATTCCCTTCCTTCTCCGGAATGTAGATATCCGAACAAGAGTTCCCAAGTCAGAGTGCTCAGGACATGACTCAGTCCATAAAATACCTGCTGCTCAAGTGAGAGGATCTGAATTCAGATCCTCACAAGCCTCATCAAAAGTAAGGAATGGCTGTGTGTGCCTATAACCCCAGCCTCGGGGAGGAGCCAGTTAGATCCCTGGAGCTCATTGATCTGTCTGCCTGGCTGAATCCATGGGCTTTGGGTTCACTGAGGGACCCCTGATTGAAAAAGTAAAGGTGGGCTCAGTGGAGAAAGACACCCAACATTAACCTCCAAATACATGGGCACACATAGCATGTACACGTGAGTATTCAAAGAGTTATTGAACCAGGGAGTAACTAAGAGCAGCGACAATTAAGACACTCTTTAACTGGCAAGGACTAAAAGAATAAAGGTAGTTTCCCAGCCCTGAGATAGGAGAGCCAAGAGTTAAGGAGCCAGGAACTTGGGTCACAGCAGTCTGCCTTCCATTCATTAAGCTATTGATCTTCTGGGACCATTCCTCCAACACAGTATAAAGGTACTGCCTGCTCCTTGGCACTGTAGATGGGAAAAAGGTGAGCCAGTATATGAAGGGCATCCTGTCTGACATTCGAAAGTCCTTGATAAATGCAAGATGTTCATCCTATGGTCATCGCTGCCAGTACCATCAGCAGCTCAACATGGCTGCAACATCTCCTTTCTAGGGTGACTTATAGGCACACCCCCATACCACCTATACCCCTGCATTCTCTGTGTCATCATGGTGACTTATGGATTGCCAGGCATATATTGTGTTCAGTCACATGTTTGCAAATGACATATCATTGGGGTGGGGTGGGGCACCTGAAGAACTAGGGCGAATCAATACGGTGCACAGATAGCTGAAATCGCCATCAGATGTTCCCTTTCTTTCTGCTGGTGCAGGAGGATGTTCGGATGTTTGATTTGTGTGTTTGTTTTTATGCTAGCTCTATTAAATCTGTTTGCAGCCTGAAGAATGTTTGCCAGACAAAGCAAGACACATGTGCCAGTTAGGAGAACCCTGAAACAGCTGTTGGCTTCAGACATTTCCTGAGATGTGACAGATTTCGCTAATGCTTCTGAGGCTTCTTTTTGTTCTTTACAATGAAGCAGTTTCACTGGGAGGCTCGATCGTTGTCTCCTTGTTCCGAGCTGCAGGACTGGTGAAGTGTTCAACCTCTTCAAGGTCCTTACTCTGTGCGATGGTGTGGCCATGTGCATCCATATGTCCCATGTGTGTCCTCCGGCTCCATTTTTTCCTGACAATGAGCTCGCAAGAATAAGGAAAATAAATGGCTCACTAAAACCTAGCGGTTGAGAGCCCGGGCTTTGGAACTAGATGAATGTGGATCAAAGCCCCCTTTCTAGCCTCTCCTAACTGTGGACTGGTGTCTGTGCCTCTCTGAGCTTCAATTCTTTGATATTTAAGGCTAGAGCTCGCTATGGCGGTACACACCTATAATCCTACCATAAGAAAGGCAAGATAAGCATAAGTCCTAGTCCTGCCTGGGCTACATAAGGAGACATGTCACAAAAGGAGGGAAAAGGTAGGAGGGACAGACTGGAGGTGGTAATAACTTATAGGTAACACCTCACAGATGTGTAAATATTAAGTTTGACATGCCATAAAAGCTCAAAGCCCAATGCCTAACATCTATATACTTGATACATGTTAGTTCTTAATGTTGTCCATACCCTCACCTTTGCTTTATTTAAGGGAAACTGGCTATTCACACCTACCCCATCACCAAAGAGTTCTCACTGGCTTCCTCCTGGGCAGGCCATGCCTTTGACAAGCCATTAGGAGTTCAAGGGAAGGCTAAGAAATACGGATAAAGCCCATTCTCAGAGTAAAAACCTCTGAGGAGTGCATGCCGGGTGCAAGCCAAGGTCTCTACCAGGGTTAATAGTCTAAGCTTGGAGTTCTTTGGTTTATGCCCAAACCTCATTTCTTTGCACTCCATATGCATATTATATATGCATGGGGGTACTCCCAGGAACCCCATGAAACTCCTAACCATCAGAGGCTCAAATCCATTACATAAAATTATATTAAAATGAATATAAACTATGAACATCTAAGTCCTCTCTCAAATACTCCCAAGTACCAACACTGAGTGGATGTTGGACTCTGTTGTTTAGGAACTAATGGTCAGGAAAGTCTATCCATGTTGAATAAGATGTCTTTTTATTAATGTATTTTAAACACGGTTGGTTGAGTCTGTGAGTGGTGACCCCATGGATCCAGAGAGCTGAAAGTATTCATTTCCCATCTCTGTCCCATCCATCTTCCCTCGGCTTTGAGACCCTATCCACTGAGCATGGATACCCATGATGTCAGTGGGCCAATGCCTCAGGCTTTCCCATGACTGGGAGAAAGCCCCTGTTTACCCATTTTCATAAATATGGACAAGCAGTGTGACTGACAGATAGGAGCAGGACTCATAAATCCCGCCACTGACCAGCTGTATTCTTTTTGATAGGCCTTTTGATCTCTTGAGGTTTCCTTTGCCTTGTTCACAAATGGGCCAGTGCAGCTTGCCTCATAAGAGTAAGGGTTCACAGAAATTACAGGCATAAACGCCACCGTGCCATTAATAATAACACTCCGTAATAATGATCTTGATTATTATAGCAGTGAAATTCAATTCTGTGATGGGCCACCTTGAGCTCTGTCAGTAGAGTCTCAACGTCCTCGAAGTCTGGTGTCACATCCTGCTCTTTGAAGCACTCCCCCCTTAGTACTTGCCAAGCAGAGGCTGTCTGATTGTAAACTGCACACAGAGATATCAGAACTCGTCTCCAACGTTGCTTCACAGAGACAGGCGTGTGGCTACAGCAAGGAGCCATGGATTCTCCTGCACAAAAGCAAAAAGGGTCACTATCCTTGTGGACAGTGGTTTTCTCCAAAGACAGCAAACTATAAAGTCCCTTTCCTGAGTGGCAGGTGACTCACAGGATACCTGGAGAGCCTGTGGTGCCCCAGAGATCCATGGAGCTGTTGCCTTGGCTGAGAATTCCCTGCTGAACTCTCTACTCAGTCAGAAAATGAGAATGTCCTTGGAAAGTCTGTCAAGGCATCCTCTGCGGGTGGCTGTATCCAGTAGCCCGTGGCCCCACAGTCCCAATGGCAAGCCTTGGTGACTCACCACCAGCCAGTCAGCCAACTGGGTCCCGTCCAGCCTGCCTGTGATGTAGTCCCAGGAAAGTGCCCTCCCCGCCCCCTCCAGCAGGGCACAAAGACATTGCTAACAGACTGTGGCAGTCTCATTTGTAAACCGTGTTCATCCAGCAGCCAAGAATGATCAGCCCTGATGCTCCCTCGCCTCTCACCCGCCCTTCCTCTTTGGGCTCCCACTCGTTCCCCCTTCCTTTTGCCTAGAGAGTGATTTGTCTGTGTTATGGGTCGGCCTGACAAACCATTCCACATTAGCAGCTGAGATGTTGTTTGAAATGGGAAAATTGCTGGCAAACTGCTCCATTAGCGGTTCCAGTAACAAATACTCTGTTCCCCCAATGAAGATGAGATCGTGGAGGCACAAATTAATACGACTGTCTCCCCCACTCTGCAGCGGGGATTACTCTTCAAGATGAATGGGTCCTCCCTGCCAGAAGTGTGCATCCACTAGACATAGCCACTGAGGGAGCCAGTCCCTCCCCTCTCTCCCTCTGGCACCCCACACATTCCCTTCCAAACATTCACATTCATTCATTCATTCATTCTCTTTTTCTCTCTCTGTCTCTCTGTCTTTCTGTCTCTCTCTGTCTCTGTCTCTGTCTCTGTCTCTCTCTCTGTGTGTGTGTGTGTGTGTGTGTGTGTGTGTGTGTGTGTGTGTGTGTTCTCAGCTGAGGGTTTGGGGAGCAGCCACACCAAATGAGGAGTCAATGAAAAGATCTGCACCTTCGGGAGAAGGGAGATGGATGGGGATGAGACGCTAAGTCCTCAGCCTGGGCTCGGGTGTCATTCATCATCCGTAATAGAGTGGCCCACCTGCTGATCAGGCCTGTTTCCCACTACACCGGTTCTTAGTGGTGGGAAGGCATTTGAGAGATGACATAATAAGACTGGAAAAGCTTGCTCAGTCCCCATTGCCCCTTCTCTCCCCAGTAAGTTCTGGGCTCAGTGCCCGCTCTATCTTATTCTTCCCAGAGTCCTATGAGTGGAAGCATTCGAGAAAGTTCATATAAAGTATGAGGTACACTTTCCAGCAGCTATTCAGGGGTCCAGCCTGGGGCCTGAGACTTCCAGAATCTCAGGGAGTCAGTTTGAGGAGTGTCAGACTGAAAGCCTAGAGACTTTAAGGCTGTTTCTCCACAATATTGAAAATGTCGAATGAAGTCAGCTGCTGACAGTTCTGCCCTTTAGCTGTGTGGTTGAGATGTCACCTAAAGAGTGACATGGTTCCATGGCAGGGAAGCACAGCTGTCCTGTGTGGTCCATCTCTTTCTTCCTTTGTGATGTCAACTTATTTTCAACCTCCTGCTAGTTCTAGTTGCTTCCTGCAGCATTCTCTGAAGAGCACAGCTGCCTCCAAAGGCAGCTGACAATAGCAAGCATCAAAGCTCCTGGAAAGGCTACTTCTCAGCTTTCTTCAGTCTTTGGGTCCGTGGATGATGCTCTGTAGGCCAACAGCTGAACACTGTGGCTATTTCAGTGTTTGTCCTGCCTCCCACAACCAGGACATGCGCTTCGTGCTTTGTGCTAAGAGACAGCATACTGTTCCCAAGGCCAGAGAATATAGCAGCCCCTCCGTAGTCCCTTGTTGATACGCAGTTGATTAATTGACTCTTCTCTGCTCTCTTCTCCAGACGCCTAGAACAGAACTCCATCAAATCCATTCCTGCCGGAGCCTTCACCCAGTACAAAAAACTGAAGCGAATGTGAGTGTCCCTTGGGAAGAATTTGTCAGAATGTTTCCATGGGATGGTAGATGGGTAGAGGGCTTTACAGTGTGTAGTAGGCATCCCATCCAATTGATAGATCAAACCCACTCCTCTCAGACAGGTCTAGACTGGTCTGAGATTCTAAGGAAGTGCTCTATACCCATGGTAAGGTTTGTGAGCTTCAGCATGTAGAGCTAAGAGCCACTCTGACCAGAGAAAACGGAAATTCTTGTGAGAGAAGCAGGTGAGCTGCCCCACCCCCACAGCCATATTGGCCAACTTTAATGTCCTTGGCTTTGATGATATCAACAGTCATATGATAGTGGCTTCACATCCTCCTGTACCACCATCAGTAACATCCCTACAACCATGCATACACTCATATAAGTAATACTGAAATGAATGGTAGCTATATTGCCAGAATCTGGATGGAGCCATGAACAAAAATGGAAGTTACCTTCATGGAGGCTCTACTTCAGCTGGGAGAGCACAGACAATAAGGAAATAAGTATCAGAAACTGATAAGCCATCCTACGCAACAGTAAGGGCAATTGAAAGGCATGGAGATTGGGCAAGGTAGTCCATAGCCAATGAGGAGGCGTAAGCGAGGGAACGTTGGGAGTGAGGCTTGTTAGGAGGGGCAGGTAAAGGCTAGGTCACGTGAGCACTTGAGACCACAGTAAAGGCTTTCCTGTCTAAGTGACACAGGCTAGTCCTGGAGGTTATGGCCGACATATGGGCATATGGTTTAAAATCATAGTTATCTGAGTTGCCCATGGTCAAAACCAACACCCCCAGAACCACAGTTACTGATAGCACACCCCCTCCCACTGCCTCCTACTGGTAATGCCAGCATGCTACCTCCTCCTTACCATGGCAGACTGTACTCTTGCATCATCCCTGCCATGGGGAATCACGTGATTATATCAGTCACATGATGACTGGGAACCTTCTCTGTGAGTCACTCAGCATGGAAGTATTTGAAAGGAGGGAAATTGGATTTGGGAAATGACCCGTCACAAAGATTACAATTCTAGAGGGAGATTCCTTTTCCTTTCTCCATGTTGGGACCCATTAGCCTCAGCTGGTACTCAGTCTGCTGTTCTCGTTCCCCTGGAGACTGAGAAACGTGCGTGGACTCCATCCAGTTTTACCTTGTGTGGCCCGGTCTGTTTGCTGATTTCCCTGAACTGGGAGAGAGGGGTTTGTATCAACAGGGTCTCTTGATTCCTTTCCTGTTCAAAACAAATATGTCCACGAAACAGTGGCATCAGGAAGTTTACCCTCAGATCTTAGGAAGCCAACTTCCTATCTCCCTGGAAAGCCAAAGCACACAAGATTTTTTTTTTTTCTTAGTGTGATTCCAAAAGTGGAAAGCAGCACAGCTCAAAGCACAAGCTCCTTCTCTCTCCTTGGCAGCATCTTTTCTGGAGGAGCTGTATAAATATAGGCCTTAATATTTAAAATCTCAGGTCATTAATCCTTGGTATCCCTGCTTCTCCACCTTACTCTCCATGCATTCCCCCCTCCTCCAAAATTCATTTTTAAAGCCCAGCTTGATTATGCAGCCAGATAGTAATTTTGGTGAAAAATGACAAGTTCAGTTACTGCCCTCAACCTATAGCTCCTGCATGATTTAAGCTACTGTTCTAATTTTTTTTTTTTTCGTGAAGTCCAGGTAATTTAGAGCTTGGCTGTGTTTTACTGTCCTTTCTCCATGCTCTTGGAGTTGCCACGATCAGCACATTCAAAATTCATAAGACCTTATCAGTCACGGCCTGGAAAGTGAATTTAATTTTTGATCACCTCTGATGCTACTAATGTTTATTATGATGCCCCGCAAAGGGGTGGTAGGAGGGGAAAGAATCCGGTTACACTTTCTTGACCAATAGAGCTTCAAAAATATAGACTGTTGCTTAATGATGTGAGCTCAGTGGAGTCAGATGAGAATTGATTTCAGACCCTAATAATGACTTCTCCTAGGTGACCATGCATAGTTTATACTTCATATTTAAAGATAGAGTCATCCACTCTTTACCCAAACACATATGTCAAGTCCTTAGCAGCTTGGGGTCCTTAACCTCCGAGGGTGCTTGTTTTTTCCTACAGACTTACTTTCTGTAAGTCCCACACAGGCTCACTCATTCATCACATACCTCACTTTTCTTAAGGACAAAGGGGGTTCATTCTGGCTCCCAGTTTGAAAGGAGACAGGTACTAGAGAGGTGGCTCTGCGGTTATGAGCACTGGCTTCTCTTCCAGAGGACCTGGGCTAGATTCCCAGCACCCACATGGCCAGGAACTATCTTGCAACTAACTACAGTTGCGGGGAATCTGATACCCTCTTCTGGCCTTTGCACATATATGATGGGAGACATAGATGCAAGCAAAACACCCATATACATAGGGTTTTTTGTTTTTGTTTTTGTTTTTTAATTAAAAGGGATATTGCCCATCATGGTGGGAAAGACAATGAAGCAGGGCCAGAAGGTGGCCATTGAGTCAATAATCATGAAGCAGAGAGCGATGAATGCTAGCCCTCAGCTCCTTTCCCCTTTTTATTCAGTTAGGGACCCCCGCTCATTGAATGGTGCCACCCACGTTCAGGGTTCACTTCCCCTTCAAAGTTAATCCTCCCTTGAAAGATCTTCACAGACTCAACTGGAGGTGTGTCCAAATCCAGTCAGGTTGACGGTGGAAATTAACCATCATATCCATGAATCTAAATTTCCACCTCAGAGAAGCAATAGGTAGGATGACTCTCTAAGGGTGGAGATAGAAACTGGTGCCGGAGATGTCGGTCCAATGATACAGAATCTCAACTGGACGATGTTCAAAAGATGTATCCTATACTGTAATAGCTGTAGTTATTAGAAATGTATTGAAAATTTCCGAGGATAGCTTTTAAGTGTTCTCATGAGTCTTCCTCATTTTTTTAGATGTGCAAAATAGCTTGATTTAGCCATTCCACCATGTGCACATATTCCAAAACACTACAAATACATAAATTTATACAATAAAAATTAGGGGGGGGGGAGCCCAAGTGATCATCCACAAGGGTCTGTCTATTACTACCAAAAAAAAAAAAAAATCACTTCTGGTTCACATCATCCTTCACTTCCAAACCAGAAGATACTTCACCTCATGTTTTATCACCCAAAGAGTATTAAGCCCTGAAGTTCTAATTGTAAACTAAAACTCCAGTCTGTCCCCCCACACAGCCAAGGCTGAGATCTTTCCCAGTGGCTGAGGGACTTCCCATCCACTAGAGGTCAGAGCACTGTGAATGGATATTCCACAAATGGGCCTCCTCTCTAATATGAGCAGACCCTGTGTATTGTTTTGAAATTCTTCACTAGGGAGCCACCCCAAGGTGAGTGAGTTAGGATAATCCAGAGTATCTGCTTGTTAAGACCCTTACACAAAAAAATGGAACACTGAAGAAAAGCCCAGGGTAAGCTGACGAGTTTGCCAGCGCAATCTGGATTTGTTTGAGGCGATCTCATGTCAGCTAAAGGGATAAACCTGAAGCTGTGCAGAAGAAGCCTTAACCTGGGAAGTGACTTTCAACTTACAGGCTTTGGAAGCAGGAGAGAAGGGAGCATGGCTTTTTCCTGGGCTGTTAGGCATAGGAGGGAGGCAGGACAAAGCTACTCCTTTTGTGGGAGTTTAAGAGGCTGGGCGTCTGGCCACCCCGGAGGCCATCATTTACCAATCTTCCCGGCTGTGCTTTTTTCTCAGTATCCACTTGTCTCCTCCTTGTTGGCCTGTGAAGCCCTCAGCCCTCCTTCTCTCACACAAAAGCAAGGACCCATTGATTTATTTTGTTGAGCGAAAGGAACTGGAGAGGTTTGGTTTTTTTTTTTTTTTTTTTTGTCGCAGGAAATTGTTGCATCTCTCCTGCCAGTGACAGGGGCCCAAAGGCCAGCCCTGAGCTAATAACTCTGAGGAAAAGCAATCCCTCCTCCACAAGGGCCATCAGCAGGAACCTGTGGTCCAGCTCTCTCTCTCTCTCTCCTCTCTCTCTCTCTCTCTCTCTCTCTCTCTCTCTCTCTCTCTCTCTCTCTCTCTCTCTCTCTCTCTCTCTCTCTCTCGCTGGGATGCTGAAAGTATACAGCAGAGGGCTCCCTGCACCTGCGACCAGACTAGCTATTGCACCTGCAACTTCAAGACCAAGCTAAGCCACTGCCTAGCTAGCGCCTTCAAGGCCAGGCTAGCCACTGCACCTGCCCCTTGGAGGCCAGGCTAGCCATCGGGTGCGCTGTGTTTGGAAGATCCTTCTAACACACATCAGCCCTCTCAAGCTCTGGATGTGTCATCTCTCCGGGCCTGTTCCCAAATAAGGAGCATTCCTAGCCAGTGACAAGTTCACATCTCAGAGGCGTTCTCTGAGAGTCTTATGATTTGTTTGTATCACAAGACTGAGAGGATACATCATCCTTGCTCAGAGACTCCTGCAGATCAGGGATGAGAGCTAACGGGGGAAGTGAAATGCCATGGGTCTTTCGGGATGACAGTCACTTCTGGGGTACACGACAAGAAAGTGATGCATAAAGAAGCCAGTCTCGGCCTTGGGTTGGGTGGGGTCCATGCTGCTTTGTCTGCTCTGTTAAATACTTGATAACTGCACCCAAGACCAAGCCCTGGCTTGAGGTTGCTTTTAGTTTGCGGTTCATTTTTTTTTAATTGCCATTGTTTGTTTTTGTTGTTTTTGTTTGCTTTTGGGGAGGTTGGTTGGGGTTTGGTCTGGTTTTGTTTGTTTTGCTTTGTTGAAACAGGATGTTACAATGTAGCCCAGGCTAGCTTCCAACAGCCAGTCCTCCTGCCTCAGCCTCCAAAGTGCTGGGCTCACAGGGCATAAGCAAACCCAGAATGCACAGCTTCTGGATGTGCCTTTATACCTAAGTAGTGACCAACATATTCATACCATTCTGTGCCAGGCAAGACTTAGGTGGGCATTTCTTAGTCTTGCCCAGGAAGGCATACAAAGGCAGTATATACAGATATATTACCCCAGGGCAGTATGAGAGGTGTTCTTTAGGCACTGCCCCCTGGGCTGTAAATAAATAAATTGCTTGGTTGGTCAGTTGATCTGTACCAGTTTTGAAAGGCTGGACTGCGGGGTGTATGCTTCAGGAAGAGCGTTATCGCACCTGCGAGCTGTGTCCTCAGACTTTCCCCATTAATGTTTTCAGAGACATCAGCAAGAATCAGATATCGGACATCGCTCCAGATGCCTTCCAGGGCCTGAAATCACTCACGTCGCTGTAAGTGGGGCAGGGGTGGGAGGCGCGTCCGTATTTTTCAGGAGGTGTTTATCAGGGCTTCATGTTGCCTTACACACTTGTGGCAATCTGGTAAAAGAAACAAATATTTCTTCGGGGGAAATTGATCTTGGGGAATATTTCTACAACTCACATGCATTATTTTTATTGATTAAGTGCCCAGCAGCTGTCCCAGTTATTGGCTTCTCATTCAAATGCATCTTTGACTCTCACCTCGCTCCCCCGCCCACCTCATGCTGCACAGTGCTGTCTCAGGGGAGATGGAGTAGAGAGAATGGTAATGTATGTCTGAGATGAAGGCCATGGCTCACCTCTCCTCCTCCCTCTCCCTCCCCTCCCCCCAGCATCTGTGGCCTTGTCCAGGGAGGGCAGTATTTCCTTTTTCTGATTTTCTTGCTATTTCTAACCTTGTGGTCATTGTTTAGAGAAGATCCAGCCATCCCATCTCCGGTACTTTCTTGGGCTTTTAAAGCCCTTATTTAACCCAGTGCTGAGATAGGAAAAAACAAACAAACAAACCTCACTCACCAAGGACCACTAGACTCCCAGAAGGTATAAGGTTTGCCCTCAGTTCCCCTCAGCTCACTCAGGGGATGGGCAGTCCCTTGAGCCTTCTCTGCAGAGAAGAGCCTTCTCTTCGTTCTCAGTCAGAACAAAGATCCCTTCCTTGCCTGGCAGACTCGATGATTGACATATCACAGTAATGACAATAATTGACAGCATCTACCAAGTGCTGATGGTGACCAGGTACTCTTCTTGTAGGAGTCTTACAGGGCGAATCCTCACAAAAAAAAAAAAAAAAAAAAAAAAAAAAAAAAAAAAAACAAAAAACAAAACCCATAGACCGTGGGATCTACTGCCATGTATCTAAACTCCTTAACTGTCTTTGTTTCCTTCTGTAACCCTGGCACCTCACACTGTATCGGGCACATGGTGATTAAAGAAAAGATTCAGAGCTGGAGAGACAGATGACAGGGAATATAGTACCTGCTGCTCAAGCATAGCCCCTGAGTCAGGACTCCCAGCATCCACATGGAAGCAGAGCACTGGGGGGGAGGGGCAGGGCTGGATCTCAGGAGCTCATTGGTCACCCAGCCTGGGAGCTCCAGGTTCACTGAGAGACCCTGTCTCAAAAGTCAAATGAAAAGCAATAGAGGAAGGTAGTTGGCATGAGCTTCTGGTTTCCACACGTCCACACAGGTGAGCAAACCTCCCCCTGACACCTACCCCTATAAACACATTCACTCGCCAGAATCACTGGAGGAATCGCGGAAAGAGATAGCATGCTAATTTAAATTAAAAAAAAAAAAAAAACACTTATCTAAAAACACACTAATTCGTGTGAGCGATAGGATTTGAACCCAGTATGTTCGGTCAGAATTTCCCGATCTCCATGCTGTGGAGCCCTTTCGATATAATGTGGATAGTGTCCGATACAGTGATGGCGATGTATTAATATCATCTGGTGCCTTGTTCCCCCCGACACCCCAGACAATAAGGGGGTGCTCACGGGCGTGCTGTCTATGTCTTGCCTCTTCACAACCTGCTTGCCTCGTTTGTGAGCATGCAGGTAACTGGATGCACAGAGCCTCCCATCCCACTGAGCAGAGGCCGAGGACAGGAAGTCCCTGATTCAGCTGGTGTCTGCTGCCTGCTGAGTAAATTAGTTTCATTTATCGAGTAGAACATCTGGCTGGGATATCAAAGACGGGGGGGGGGGGGGGGGGGGGGTGTTGCGTGCGTGAGATTAGTGTCTGCTTATTGTGATGAGTGTCACAGAGTAGAGGAGAGCGAGAGGGCCCCGCCACCAGGATCCCACCCCCAGCCTTTCCGTTCTCCTTCTCTGCTCTCCCTTAGCCGAGATTTGGGAAATGTCTCAAGATCGTGGGATGATTCTTGTCTTGCAGAAGAAGCAGGGTACTAGCACACCACTAGTGAACCTGGAGGCGTTCCCAAGCATTAAGGGAAGCACCTCTGAGCTTGTGTTTACCCCTTCCTCCATTTAATAGATGCCTGCTGTGTAAGGCAGGGTTGTAGGCATTCAGGATGTGACCAGGAGCTGACTAGACCAGCCCCCAGGGATCAGGAAGCTGACAGCGTAGGGTAAAGGGGTGGAGAGCCTTTACCTCAGGCCTGTTCATCCTTCCAAATCTTCATTCAGTAGATGCTCACTATACTAGATCATGTTCTTTCTCCACCCCAGAGACCCAGCCATGGGCATGCCCTTATAACATCAGAACATTTAGGAAAGTTAAAGGAAGGACCTAAAAACTGAACCTAAAGGGGCCGGAGAGATGCCTCAGCAGGGAAGAGCCCTGGCTGCTCCTCTAGAGGGATCAGGATTCAATTCCCAGTACCTATGTGACAACTCACAACCATCTGTAATTCTGGTCTCAGGGGATCTGGCATGCTCTTCAGGCCTTAGCAGGCACCAGGTGCACACATGGTGAACAGACATTCAAGCAGGCAAACCACCCATACATACAAAATGATTAAAATAACAGTAGTAATAATAATAATAAACAACTAAGCCTAAATAAATGTGTAAGTAACATACCATAACAGTAAGTGCTTGGGAGAAGCTAACTGAGAAAAGAGATGGTTGGGAATCTTAACTAAAACATTTAGGAGATGGCTCCAGGGGGAGAGCTGCTTGGGCTCAAACAGCCTGTGAAGGGAATCAAGACTCAAGGCCTCAGGCGGGCTTCAGGTGGGAAGCCACACACCAGCAGGCCAGCACCTTTGTCGCTGATGCATAGCCTGGTGGCTGACTCATCAGGCTTGAGGATGGTCTACACCAAGGAGGGATAGGCTGTATGAGAACCCCTACCCCAGCACTCCCAGCACCCCCAGCACCACCAGCACCCTCGGCACCCCAGCACCCCCACCCTCACCCAGCAGCTTCTGCCACTCTGGAAGCTCTGATATCCATCCGAGATGAGCAGGCAGTGGCATTACTACATTTGGCACAGTGAGCAGTGGGACATTAATATGAATTACAAATGTGAGCCCACGCCATCATGCTGACTTCTATTTAGTCATTAATTTGTTGGAGCATTAATGAAACACACCCGCAGGCTGATGGAGAACTCACTCTTCATTCCCAGTGGCTTCTGGAAGTGGGCGGCGGCAGCGGCGGCGGGGGAGACGGGCCCTGTTTCACTCTCATTCACTGTTCCGTCCTCCTAAAATTTTGCCTCCTCAAATGACCATCAGCCTAGATTTGAGATCTGAGTGGGAATTAGATAAGCCCATGGACTTAGACCCAAGAAGGGGTTCTAACAGAAGAGAACCAAGCCCTCTTTATATCTGTTTCCTGATCAAAGAGGAGGCTGGACCCCTCAGACAGGAAAAAAAAAAATCTGTCATGAGAAGCAGAGAAAGGCCCAGAGAGTCTCAGTTCCAGGATTAGAGACCTGCTGGGTGCTAGTCTTTCCCAGGCTCCTCAAGTAGCAAGCACATGTGTGCAGGATGCTGTGAATCTGAAAGATGAAATGAAAAAAAATTTTTTCTGAGTTCCTTCCTTCTTAGATCTGAAAGGATAGGCCAGGCGGATGGAGAGTGGAAGCTGCCATCATCTGAGACAGCGAAACTCCTCAGCCTCCCCATTGAGCCAGGCCTCAACTCAGCAATGCCTGCGCCATCTGGAGATGCCCCCGCATGCCCAAAACCCTGCTGTCTAGATGGATGATGTAAAACAAACTCAGCTCAGGAATTCCTAGGATGCAGTGGGGTATTTAAAAGGAAACATTCTATAGGCTGGCTCAGCCTAATCAATACCCATTGAAGACACAGGCTGGCCTCCCACACTGCTTATTTACTGTGGGGCTCCCTCCAGTCACACTTGCAGCTCAGGAGGTACCACAAAGGGCTGCTTCTTCCTTGTGGGGGTGATGGACTAGGCTGGGCTGGGATGCAGCAGGATGGAGCAGGCTGTACCTTACCTCCAGCACAGCATTCCACCCCAACCCCCCCAGCGCAGGATGAACTGCCTGCCTGTCTCAGCAATAAGAAGATGCGATGGAGGTAGCAGCCCAGGAAGGCAGGTGGCCTGAGATCTTGCCCCTAGAACTGACCCCCTTCACATCCGTGCTAATTCCTGTCATCTGCTTCCTTCCAGGGTACTCTATGGGAACAAGATCACAGAAATTCCCAAAGGACTGTTTGACGGGTTGGTGTCCCTGCAGCTGCTGTGAGTAGGAACTGTCTACTTTTTTTTTTGTATCCGTGGGACTGTTTTTGTAGACCGGAAATGTTAAGCCATGCCCTTGGAGGATTCTTTGGACTTTATACCTATCATACAGACACCAAAGCCTCTGTGCATTCCATCTCCCCTCTCCAAGGCATTCTTGTGGCCAGAGAGGCAGAGTTGGCACAGAACACCAAGGCCAGTGTACACAAGCCTGGATGATACAGTCCAGAGCCCTGCCCCAGCGTGAGTCGTGAATGGTTTCATGACTTGAGAGTAAGAAAGAAATTGAATCCTGTAAGAGGAAAGACCTTCCAGAGATATGCTAAGAATTTAGGAAACTAAACCTTCCCAAGGCAAACTCTACTCTGAAAACTGAAATAGCTGCCCGTAGCAGGCATGGGACCTTAAGAAGGGCGTGGGTGGGGAGGGGCCACTGGAGATGAGCATAGCCAATCTGTAGTGTGTCTCTCTGGCAAGATAAAACGAGAGAAAAATGTTTATTTCATTTAAAGGAAGTTTTAAGCTCTGGGCTTATTCATTTATGTTTATTTCATTCTGGTCATTTACTCTTAAATGTTTGAAGAAGATAATTGAACTCTGATATGGAGAAATAAAGTAAGGAACGTAGCTTATTTTAGAAGATTTTTTGATTTTTGATTTAGAAGATTTTTGATTTTTGATTTAGAAGATTTTTGATGAGTGAGGATCATCCCTGGTTTCTGACTGGGTAGCTGGTGCCTCTATACTCTATACTATATGCTGTGGGTGTGGGTGGGCGTGTGAGTGTGTGCAAGCGCGCATGCAACACAAGCGTGCGTGCACATACAAATGAGTACGGTCTACTCTATGAGCATCATAATTCCTGTTGTTACCAAGAATTGACCTCGATTACCCTGAGAACCTTGGAGAACGCTAACTCTCAGAGAGGTGAATGACTTGGCCCTGCTTCACACAGCAAAGCAAGTGTGGAAAGTAAGTAGACTCTCCATAGTCAGGTATTTCTAAAGGTCCCTGGCTCTCGGAATAGTGCATGACAGGACTTCATCATCAGAGTACAAACAGATTTGCGTGCGATTGTCTTTTTAAAAAATCACCTCCAAGCCAAACAAGGAGGTGTGAACCTTCAATTCCAGGGCTTAGGCTGGAGCAGAAGAGTCGTGAGTAGGAGTTCATGTTCACTGCATTTGGTCCATGAGGGAAGAAAGAAAAAAGGATATGTCACCTCTAGTTTCCAGTAAAGAAAAGGTTCTAGGCTCTCCGCCTCCCTTGTACCGTGAAGAGGAGACGAAATGTAAGCTTATGGACCAGGTAGTCCAGCCAGATCTCAAAGGGTAGGAGATATGGGACCAAAGGCACTCATCGGTGGATGGGAACAGTGGTTTGGGCTTGCAAGGACACTTTAGAAAGAAGTAAGACTTCCTCTGGCTCTGTACATCTCATACCTTCACACCCTAAACTCCCGTGTCCCTGGACAGATTGTCCCAGGATATAAAACAATGTGAATCATGTTGGAATGAACTGTCCATCCAGTTTCTGGGCTGCAGATCCAGCAAGTAACCATTAGACTAGTTTGACAAAGCTGAAAACAAGAGGTGGGGAGGGAGGGAGGGAGGGAGGGAGGGAGGGAGAGAGAGAGAGAGAGAGAGAGAGAGAGAGAGAGAGAGAGAGAGACCAACCAACCCCTGTCTGGTCCCTGCATCTTCCTGTCTCTTCCTCTGCTTCCCTCTCATTCTGGCTGGCTGTAGGCTGGCAGATCTGTGTTCAGAGGTCCCAGCCCTTTGTGGCTCTTTAAGGCTGTTTTGTAGAATGGCATGCCAGGGCTCTGCAAGGATTTCTGTGTTTCACAGATGGTGTTCTTTGCTCCTAGCAGAGAAACTAAGTTATAACTGCTACCAGGAGGCTGGTTAACTGTAGCCATTAATCCCCAGGAGAAAAATAACAATAGCATCTGCCCGGAGGTGGATTTAGGGGATACTGTGTCCAGCCAGACTCGCATGAATGACCTTGAATGATATGCATTAAAAGAACAATGTCATGCCCACTTACACTAGGAAAGTGGTCTGGACTTCAAAGGGTCAGCATTGTGAATGGTGTGTATCAAAGATTCTAGAATGGCATATTTTTAAACAAAGGAAATATGTCTCTGCTACAAGCTGACAGCAGTCGGGAGGTTATGAGCCCCCACCCCCACCCCCCAGGCTGTGAAGGCAGCGCCAGCTGAAGAGCATCACTTTGAGCAGATGGAACTGACTAGCTAGGGGGTAAAGACAATGCTTCTCCCTCTGTGGAGACCAGGAGTTGACACAGCTCAGGCTGGCTCGCTTTCCAGAAGGAACCCACAGGCGGGGCTGGAGTCCATCATCTCTGGTTCTGACCTGCTGTTGAGCAGTTGGAAAGCAGGTCCCCATTAGATCAAATTTAGGGTTCAGCGGGCTATAGATTGGATTTCTCCTCATTTGGCTGGGGATTGTCTGATAAGAAGGCTCTGATTAGAATACCCTGGTTGACTGGGTAATTTCATCTCCTTTGACTCAGAGGCAGACCATGGGAGTGTTGTCTCCTCCTCCGCCCCCTACTCCCTCTCCCTTGAATGATTGATTAGGCAGTCTCTAAGTGGAAATGTCTCTTCCATGCATAGAGGTCCTGGATATTTTCTTTTCTGGCACTTGTTGTGACACTAACAGGGGCCAAGTGGATGTTTGTGCTTGGTTATTCTGTCCCTCCCTCCCTTCCTGACTACGCTGGACTTAGCTGCCATCCTTCCAGCTATGCCCATTTTAGGATGTACCCAGCCATCCCACTTCTGGCAGTTTGCTTGCCATGCTCTTTTGGACAGATGATCAACATCAATAGTACAGAATCCTAGGCACTCTCAGAGACTGGACCAAATGAGTTTATACAGGCACGCTTCAGCAGTCCCTGCAGTTGACCCTGAACTTGATATATCGTCTTCTGGATCCTCCCAAGAGTTGCATCCTTAGCTGAACTTACAAGGTCTCATATCAAACGAACCTCAGAGCTACACACACACACACACACACACACACACACACACACACACGGCTAATACTACAGTCCCACCACCATGCCTTCTCTGACAAATATTCCTGTCTTTCCCTTGCTGATGGTTTCTATGATAAGCCCTCATTGTGCAGTTGGAAGTTGGAAAGCTTATTCTTAAACTGAACCTCCATCCTGGTTTGTAAGAAACCCAGAAGTCTGCTATCGTTGCTTTCAGATGTTTTTGAGTAGCTAGGGTACCTCCCTGTAATTAATCCTAAACAGGTCCAGTTGGGTCCCAGCAGTCATTCACTGTGTAAACATACATTCATTGTTTGTTACTAGCGACCTCTGTCGTTGGGGATGTCAGCTTCCTTGTTAAACCAGATTGCCAAGAAGGGAGTTGGATGATACAGAGAGACACCTGGGAAGCCATGGTTAGAACAGAAAGTGTCACCTGCTTGTAATCCTAACTACTCTCTCTCCACCCCCTGAACTCACATAGGAGGTGACAGCCATCTGATCCTGTGTGGGCAGCCATGGGCTAGGATGCCCTGAGATCCTGCACTTAGTAACTCAGAGGCCGGGTCGTCTCCAAGGCAGGAAAAAGTCAGTATGTCACTAGGGCTGTCATTTCCTTCTCTGATGGGCAGCTGCATGCTGTGCTGTCACCACTGTCCCCGGGAAAAGGAGAGCATTCATTTAACACTCACTGATTTCATGGCATGGCCCCGGAAAGTTGCTGGAATGGGGGAGCCAGCAGAGATGGAGGCTTTTCAACCTGCCCCACGAGGACTTTTAAACCGAACCAGACTGCCTTCAGCCTGGAATAAGTTAAGACAACCCAGGCACCTGTTCAATTTTCCTGGAAGAGAGACAGAACCGTTTGAGGCTCTTGAAGTTTGCCAAGCAACATGCCAATTACAGAGCAGTGAGCATAACTTCACTCCATATAGATCACATTCCCTCCCCGGCAGCTTCACAGGCACTTGTTAACACTGCTGCTGTCCAGGACATCTAACAGTGATTGAGTGCTTAATATGCCGGGACTCGCTCTAAGCACCGGCAGATGTGTAGTCACATTTAATCTTCTTAACAATGCTACAAAGGAAGTATTTCGATCGAGGCCCATTTTACAGACCGGAAACTGAGGGGTAATTAACTTGGCCTTGATCACTCATATCTAAGTTGTAGGACCAGGGATCTAGGAGCTCTCGTCTCCAGAGACACAGAAATGAAGCTGGGTGCAAAGGAAAGAGTTCCCTCCTGCAGACAGAGTTCCAGTTCCAGTACATTCCTAAGGGAAGACTTCTCCCCTTTCTTGTGAATCTGGCATTTCCTAAGAAAAGCCCCAAGTCTTAGAATGTTTCATGTAAATGGTTCTGTCTTCCTGAAGGCTTGATTAGTCACCAGGTGGCAATCAGGGAAGTGACCACCCCAATAGTTGGGGGTGGGTCGTCAAGTAGAACTAACTAAGGGAAGGTCGCTCAGTTGCCAAATAGATAGGTCATAGCTGTCCGTCTCTAAGCTCTGGGTTTCAGGGTCTCAGCTCTTCTCTGATTCTCTTAGAAAAACTCTACCCGACCCTTGTCCCTAGGACCCTCCTGTGTCACTGGGGTGGATGGATAGGGATGTTTCTCAGACAAGCCACCGGATGGCGATGCTGTATCCTGCATGCTTTTGTTCCAGTTCCATCTGGAGTCACCATGACAACCCCAGGCCTGTGACAACAACATAGCCATTATCAGGAGAGAAGGAAAGTGTCACCTTTGCCACCTTGGGAGTTGGAAGGTTCCTCCTGTGCCCTCCTATGAGTGTTTGGCATAACGTGAATCAGAGCATCCATTCACGAGCACCAGTAAGAGCCTGGCTGTGGCCAGAGAGCTCCTGTACTGTGGCACTAGAAATCAGTCATGTCTTCTTCAATCTGGCGTCAGCAAGTTGCTGAAGGTCAAAATTCATTCCCCATATTTCCATATAGGAGGGAGGCATGAAAAGAGACTAGTCCCGTTACACTTAGTGGATAAAGAAATTTAGGATGGCAGAGGGTTAATTCTAATGAAATAAAAGAGAAGACAGGCATATTAATGAGGGAAGGATGCCTGGAGATCCCCCAGCTTAGTCAGGGGTCCATAATAGCTCCCTTAATTGGTCTCGGTACTAATACTTTATGCCCATGTGTAATAGCAAGTACCTCTCTAGAGACACATAGAACACTTTTAATGGCAAAGAGTCTTTATAACACTTCCTTTAAAAAGTGTTCTCCCCTGAAGGAACCAAAGAAAAGGTCATGCCAGAGGCTCTTGGTGCCATCTTTCTCCTTTCATGTAGCTGCTGCACGCTCAGAAAAAGCAAGTTCCCAGTGCTGCTGTTCTGGCTGGGTTCATCCCTGTCTTCCGCAGGGATAGTTCCTGGGAGAGTTTCCCCCCTTCTCTTGGAAAGCCCGCTGCACTCTTTCTTGACACTGGTTTTCTGGGAAGACCTTGCATTCTCTGGCATCTGGACTCTGCTCTTGGCATCTTCAGCAAACACTCTGTAAAGAGGAGGAGTAACGTTGCCACCTCTTCCCACAGACCTTTGAGCAGGTGTAGAGAATATAAATACAACCCAGAATGATAGCTCTGGGCCCTAAATCAACATGTGGCTGCCTGGAGTTGCCAAGGTGACTGCAATGCAATTCATCACTGAACCCAACTCCAGATGTTTGTCTTGTCCAAATCCTGCAGCAAAGGCCTAAGGGGATGGGGTATGGGCCAGGGCGGTGGCTATCGATGGGGCTTCAGTGGCCTTTGGAAAGAGACTATACTCTTTTTTTACAGATCTCAATGGGTTCATCTGTACCTATAGTCCACCTCCCCCGCACCATTGAACCCTGAACAAACAAGGCTGCAAGCTGCTACTAGCAGTGAGCCTGCCTGAGCCTTTTCTGATAGGCCAGACCAGACCCCTAGCAGTTGTAAGACGTTTCCATACCAGACTTAGGGTATTTCCTTCCCCCACCAAGCTCTTGCTTGCGTTTCTCCCTACCCTGCTTCTCCTGTAGGCAGCTGCTTCTGGAAAGGATTATCTCCCAGCAGCATTGTTACGTTGGGTAGTTGATGGGATGTGTGCTAATACCTCTTGACATAAAACATATGCGGAAGTCCAAAGTGCTCCAACGGGCCGGCGGAGGCCGGAGGTGGTAGCGTGTCTCAGCTAATGCTAACACGGGCAAATATACACCCGCACTATCTGATGTGCTCTTCTCTTCCCATTCCTCCAATGGGAACATGGTTCTTCTTGTGTTATATTGTTGACAAATCATCACTAAGTTTGATGGGGAAGCCTCTACCTCTACCACCTCATAGCCTTAGGTGATTTGCACTTTCCCTTAATGAGGGGATGGGTATCAGAAAAAGTTACAGAATGGTTAGATTACCATTCACAGGTCAGGGACCACTACTCAAAGTTAGTTTATGTCTTTGCATCTCCCAGTGTCATCTGGCAGGTAGAGATAGCATTTACTGTGTAGGGTTATGGAGGTTTAGATATTTGTATGGTGTCAGTGCAAGTGCTTACCGTGGCTTAACTCCTCAGGTTACTCCTTACATGGCTTCATCATCCTCTTGATAGTCACATGACTCTTGAGTTTCCTTTGGTGGTCTTGTCTAGGAGCCCCAAAAGAGAGCTGGGTCTTCTCTGGAGACACTTGTGCACAGTTGAGGGGTCAGTGTTTTCAGCTGTGAAAGAGGCCTGTGGGATGAGGCGTGTGAATATCCCAGGTGTTATCTCCTGCTCATCTCAGAATGCAGTAAAGCTTCAGAGTGAGGAGAACCAGGGGTCATGTGCACAATCTCCCTCACCAGCACTTAGCTATTCCTGGACATAGACCACCCGCCTCAGGCAACTACAAGATAAAGAAACTTGACTCAGTTAGACTGTGGTGAGCATCCCAAGCTGAGATGCCTTTCTACGCCCAAGAGACAAGCAAAGTCGTCTAGACCCAACCAGACACCTGTCTACTGAAGTATACCCTGTACATCTCAAGGTCAGCAGAGCCAGGCATGCACTGGAGATAATGAACACAGAGGAGAGAAAATGTGTGTGTGTGTGTGTGTGTGTGTGTGTGTGTGTGTGTGTGTGTGTGTATTCATATTCGGGAGTGGATGGCAAGTGAGCTTTGAAATCACACAGGCTGAGGTAGCTCCACCAAGTCTGTCACCATTCTGGCCCTCAGTTTCCTCGCTGTAAAAATGAAGATGATCACGATGCCCTTTTGTGGGGACTACTTGGTGCATGGGTGTGGCCTCCACTGATGACCCAGCCTTCTTGACGTCGATTCTACACATATTTACATCGCTGCTCCTCAAAGGAGGATAAACCAAATCAGATCCAACACTGTAGAGGTCTTTACTCCAAAGAAAGAGAATCAACCTGGCTAGCCAACAAGAGAAGACCCATGGCCATCCTCTAACTGCTAAAGTCCAGTGCAGATACAGTTGGAGCATCCCTGATTCCCCAAAGCCGTAACTTCTAAGTCTGCACCTCTTTGATCATCCATATGATACCACACGTGGAACATTCCACACTTAACCTCACATGACAGATCACAGTCAGAACAGCAGCATGCAAAAACCATTACAGAAAATGTTCTCCAGGTGCTGTATATAAAGTGTAGATGAAATGTAAATGAATGTAGATTTGGGTCCCTTCCCTAAGATCTTCCACTTATACAGACACAAATATTCCACAGTCTGAAATTCCAAATACTTATGGTCCCAATCATTTCAGATAAGGGATGCCGAGCTGATAGTTCTTTTGGCTCCATCTTTTGGTGTTTTGGGGTTTGTTTTTTGTTTTTTGGTTTTTTGTTTTTGTTTTTGTTTTGTTTTTTTCCCTCATCTGTTGCCCATGGACCAGATAGCCCAGAGCTCCTTTTATGGAAGCCAGACTGAGTTGAGTAGCTGCCAATCTTCTTCCTCCAAAGAGAAAGAGCAGAAGCAGGCTGTTAGATCTTGCTGATGCCGAGGCTCAGAGGCTATCCTCAGTGACTAATTCTCCATAAGCAGCTTAATTTTATCTCTCACAACACCTCCTTATCATGCCTGGGGGAGCCGAGCAGCTGGGAGAGGGTGAGTGTCCAAGAGACTATGCCCTTCTCTGTCTTCTTTTGCCCCCCTGCTTCCTGAGCTCTACACCCTGAGCTATGTCTCTTCTTAGTAATTCTGCCAGCCTGGATTGTTGTGATATTTTACATCTTTGAAAGAACATCCCGTGCTGAGAGATCCAGGAGCAATAAGAGACAGGGAAGCACCCAGATGAGCAAAAGAAGCCAAGCTGGACCTGATGGGCCAGGAGTATTGCCAAGATCCACGCAGGGTAAATACTCTCCAGGCAAGTCAGAGTTGCTGCTTCTCCATCTCCAGAGCCATCTTCTTTGTCTGACTCAAATATTTCCCAGGACCAAGTATTGTTGTGGGGCTCATGAATCTGAAACAAGGTGTCAAGTCTAAAAAGCCTTCTTAAGCAAGGAAGGTTCAAAAGGAAGTTATGGGGGTTGGGGAAGTTACACAGTAGGAAAGATCCAGACTGTGGCAGAAAGCATTATGTCCTGTCTGTGAATGTGTCCACTGCACAGCTGCTAGTACTGGAATCTTTGCCAGAGGTTTTGAAATTTGTTTTCCAAGAAAAAAAAAATCTACTGTAGGTGTGTGAGTTGGCGGCGGGTGGGGGAGGGTGTTGTTGCATAAAATTTCTACCTTTTGACACATAGGAAAGTCTTATTATAAAATGTTAGGAGAGGGGTTCCTCAAACCATTAGCTAAGTCATCCCGGTCTCTCTTTATTAAATAGTTTAACATTTCTGGCATAATGGTGCTCTCAAAGGCCTTGAATATCAGTATTTAGAACAAATAGTTTACCAATTACTTTTTTTAAAAAAAGCCCCAGGTATAGTGGTATACATCGTGAAAGGCAGAGGCAGGTGGGTCTCTGAGTTCAAGGCCAGTCTGATGTACATAGTGAGTTCCAGGATAGCCAGAGCTACATAGTGAGACCCTGTCTTGTGGGGGGGGGGAGACAAAAACAAATTAACTAATAGATTTAATTTTTTAAAATAAGATAAAAGATTGTATGTGAAAGACCCATTTCTAATGTGGTTGCTTAACTGCTATTCTCTTATTACAGCCTCGTTCAGATGCCGCCCCCCCCCCAGAATGACCTTGATCACAATCTAATACAAGAGTCACAGGAAATTGTTGGGGGGGGGAGTGTTACAGAGGGGATGGGCAGATTGGCAGGGTAGATAAGGCATTCAAAAGAAGCAGCTGAGCCCTCTAGAGACCTGGTTATCATAATTCCTCACAGCATGCTCCCTGGAAACTCTCCTGACCTTGCAAAGCCCTCAGACTCTCTGCTTCAGTCTCTTCGCCTGTAACTGTGAGACGGCTCTGCCCATCTGCCCAGGTTATAGCGAGAATAACAGGGGTCAGGGAGGCACTTTGGAAAACAAAGAATATTCTAGCAACGTGAGCTCTTTTTTTTTTTTTCTTTTTTTTTTTTCCCCACTCTGAGGCAGGAGGACATCTGTGGGGACCCTAGGGACCTTGCCCGTTATTAGCCAGATTAAACAGGCTGTTCTTCTTCTGCTTGTCATGGCCACAGCTGCCTGTCTGCACCTGGATAGCACAGGGGACTGCGGGGGAAGCCGACCGGCAGCAAGGGAAGGGAGACTGGCACCCAAGGGCAGCTCTACCATTGCTAACTCCAGTCCCTGTGGACTATGGTATGCGGATGCTCCTACAGCCAGGGGGTCAGTTCTGAATCCCCAGTTATTCACCACCAAGGGAGCTCTGAGCCTGCCTTAAGAAGTGATATTTAAAAATTCAACGGTCTTACTCTCTGGTTCTTCTCCGTCTCCTTCAAGAAGGCATGAGAAATGATTTCACATGTTTCAAGGGCACAACCAGTCAGTCTAGGGCCATGAAGGAAATGCTTGGCCAAATTTGCTTGACTTAGCAGCGCTGCATTCTGAAATTTGTCTCTGGCGCTCAGAGCATCTGCTGGACCATGTTTCACCCACTTTCTGTGTTGTTCTGTGAAGGAGGGAACAGTATAAAAAGCTATGGTCATAGCAGAAAGCCCCCCCCCCCCGCCATGGGTAAGAAAGTTAGACCCAAATCAGATCTGCCTTCAGGGAGAGAGGCGAGGCCCCTGAAGGCGAGTATGGAGCTGGATATGTGACCCACTCAAGGATAAGCCTTGGTAATGAAGGGAGAGATTGAAGAAACGGCATTTGTGTTACCCCAGACTGCACACATGGCAAACAAGAAAACTAATAAATATCCTCAAGTCACAGATTAAGGTGAACAGCAGGAAGGAATCATATAGGGGACAATACTGGGATTTTAGGGCCCTGCTGAGGGTCAAGAGGGTTGGGGCGGGCCTCCCTGAGGAAGGTGAGAGGGTCAGAGCAGGCCTCTCTGAGGAGATGCCATTTGCGGAGAGAGGCCAGCTGTACTGAAAGGGATGGAGAAAGGGGTTAGGGTGTGTCTGAGGAACAACAGGTGACCAATAGGACTGAAGGGTAGTAGATGAAGGTATGAGGTTATGCTAAAGACAAGGGGTGTGTGTGTGTGTGTGTGTGTGTGTGTGTGTGTGTGTGTAAGAAAGAGAGAGAGAGTATGTGCTTGCATGTATGTGCCTACACATGAATGCATTTTTCCCCTGGGAGATGGTCTATAACTTTTATTAGATTTCTTATGAAATCGGTGATCTAAACAAGCTCCAAGGAGTTCTCTGAATCAAAAATTGCCCTGACTCTATCTACTAAAGCATTACAACAATTGTGCCAAATGATTTTTTTTTTCTTCTTTGTGATGCCTGGAAGAAGCTCTGAACTCTAAAGCAGAAAAGTGCAATGCTCGACTCCACTCCCAACCTTTGTCCAAGGCTGCAGGTGTGAGGCCAGGTGCAGGTGTGAGGCCAGGTGCAGGTGCGAGGCCAGGTGCAGGTGCGAGGCCAGGTGCAGGTGCGAGGCCAGGTGCAGGTGCGAGGCCAGGTGCAGGTGTGAGGCCAGGTGCAGGTGCGAGGCCAGGTGCAAGTGGTGGTAGCATATGCAGCACAGCACCCACAGTGATAGGAGAAACTGGGGAGGGTCTAGGAAACCTCAGAAAGCAGCCTCTCTTTTCTCTGGGCTGCAGCAGAAACTCAAGGTCACATGAATGGGGGTGGCCACTTTCCAGTGGTACCAGCAGGTTCAGCCAGCCTTTGTTCCACTGGTAGTGACCAGAAGCCTCTCTTCTGCCCACAGCCTCCTCAATGCCAACAAGATCAACTGCCTGCGGGTGAACACTTTCCAGGACCTACAGAACCTCAATCTGCTCTCTCTGTATGACAACAAGTTGCAGACTATCAGCAAAGGGCTCTTCACTCCACTGCAGTCCATCCAGACCCTGTGAGTGTACACTGCCCTGGCAATGGCAGGCCCCTCCCACCAAAACAAAGGTGGGCTGTGGGAGGATTTCTAGTGTTTGCAGCAGGGCTGGGAGATGAAGCTCAAAGCACTTAACTGTACCAAGCATTCAGGGTTGGTACCCCTGGAGCCTGACTGTAACGAGGTTTATCTCACTCTCAAACATGTAAGCCTCACAGCACAACCCAGGAGGATGGTACTGTCACCCCCAGATTTTATGTGAGGAATCCAATGCACTGAGAGACTAAATAGTTTACTCAAGATCACAGCTAGAGGTCTTGAGATGGGGGCTGGAGAGGTGGCTCAGCAGATAAGAGCACTGGCTGTTCTTCCAGAGGTTCTGAGTTCAATTCCCAGCAACTACAGGGTGGCTCACAACCATCTATCCTGGGATCTGATGCCTTCTTCTGATGTGCATGAAGACACAGACAGACAGACAGACAGACAGACAGACAGACAGACAGACAGACAGACAGATTTTTAAAAATATAGCTAGTATGAAGCAGGATCCTGGCAGAACTTGCAAGCTATGCTCATAACCACAGTAGCCATGGCAGTGTTCTAAGCATCCTCTATCTCTGAGAACCCATCCCCTCCCTTTGGCAGCTCCCCACACCCTGCAAAGCCAAGCCTTTAATACAGGTTTCCTGGGGATGCCTTATACACACACCCAACCCTTACTTCCCAAGTACCACTGATGTGTGTAAGTCCTGCAGGTAAGCAGATCACTTGAGTGCATATCCCACTCAAGTCCGTGGTCTTCACAGTTCCAGCCACAGATTTCAGTGCCAGCCCCAGGCCTGCAATGATCCTGGGGATCTTCTGGAGACCCTGGAAGTCATCTGGCACTTATTTCTTTAGTAGTGAGAGGCAGGAACCAATATAGAGTGAGAACAGCTGCGTGGTATTGAGTGCCGGCCACGTGTGAAGCTCTTGTGCTTAGTGATTTGGAGTTGTAATTACTGATGCTCAGAGCAGGCGAGGCCCTCGGCACTCCCGTGATAAAGACAATGGCAGCAATACCCACTACTATATGGGGAACACCAGCCATAAGCCGGTCGCCATGCCAGCTGCTTTATATGCCTGGTATCAGCAAGCTTGGAGAAATAAAATGCATGTTACTCAAAGTGTAAACTCTAAAGCTCTCAGCTTGCATTGCCCATCAGATTCCAGCATGGGTGAGGCAGAGCCAGACAGCAGTGGGTCCTGCCCCAAGAGGGGAGAACCAGGAAGCTGATTCCCCAGACCAGATGTTGGCTGCATCTGTGCTGCCTTTAGCAGACAGCTGGCCTCAGACCCTTCCTTTGAATCCTCTCTGAAAGTGGCATCCCCCGCCCCCGCCCCTGCCCCCGCCCCCGCCCCTCCACAGCTCCTGGGACAGTGAAAAAAGGACCTCACACCAGTTTGCTAGGGCCCAGCATAAGACAGGGTGGTGGTGAAGCAAGGTACCACAGGTCACTCGGAATTAACAGCCCTGTGCCTCTTTCAGCCACTTAGCTCAAAACCCATTTGTTTGCGACTGCCACTTGAAGTGGTTGGCTGACTACCTCCAGGACAACCCTATTGAGACAAGTGGGGCCCGCTGCAGCAGCCCACGCCGGCTGGCCAACAAACGCATCAGCCAGATCAAAAGCAAGAAGTTCCGCTGCTCAGGTAATCAGGTTATGGGAGTGGGGGGCCCCACTTTCTGACTCAGAGTACAGCAGCCCCAGAGAGGCCAATAATCCAATCTGGAGGACAGCGAGCGCTGTAATGGCTCCTGGGGAGCATCTTTGCAAATTAAATTGGGGAAATTCAGTTAGTCCAACAGAAAACCAATTACCTTATGGATTTAAAATAAAACACACTCACACAATAAAAGCATGGGGGAGGGGTGGGCAGCTTGGGAGAAACAGAACCCAGACACAGTGTGCTCCTCCTACACCTGGGTGGGAGCTGGGCAGCCTTCGCACACACGCACTTGAGAGGAGATGAAGATTTATTTTGGAGTCTTGGAAGCAGATTCCCCAAATGGTACAGAAATAAATGCAGCCCAAGCTGGGCTGCAGCCAGATTTTAGTCACAGCCCTCCACCATAATAGGTTAGGTTGCAGGTTTCACAAACACCTTCCCCACCTCCTTGAAGCAGATGGCTGTTCTCTGATGATAGAGAGAACAGCAGACTGGGAAGAAGCAAAGCTTGGACTCCTGTGCCCAGCTCTGTCTAGAGACTGTCTTTCCCTGACAGTCACCCAGGAAGGACATAAGGCAAATGACAAGAGACTTCTGCAGCCCACCTTGGAAAGAAAGGTGGTCTCCTTCACCAATGGCTTGCATGAGCTAGCAATTAGTCATCATTATGATTTTTTCTGCTTTCCTGTCGAAAAAGATCAGGGATGTGCTCGCCATGGCTGATAAACAGACAGCAGGAGGTACTGAGATAGGAATGAACCAACCCTAACACTGTGTATCTCCGCAAGAACCGTGCTCCCACCCATCTGAAGGAGTGCTCGGTCAGTGTGTTTTCCCAGAAACAATGCTGGCATGGGGGCTGGCCATCAGCAGACCAGAAGACAGATTTGAGCTTTCTCGTACCATGTTCTTTATCCCTTAAGTCCAATTCTGTAATGTGTGTCACCAGGATGATACACTTGAGAGTTTGATCTTATTTTACCTGCAGAAGCAAATACCAGGGGAGGGTCTAGAGAGAGATGCAGGGACTTTGTGGTTTGTACAAACTCTCGTTGCCAATTTGCCTTTTCAGGCATAGTGGTATCAGTGAGCAGACAGTTTTTGCCTGTGAGGAGCACTATCCTGAGTGCTCCCAAATTTGATTTGCTTCTTCTAGTAGCCACTTGGAGTCATCAGGTGAGACCCCGCTCTATAGCAAAGAGAGCTGAGGGCTCCAAGGTGAAGGGCCAGCCTTACATCACAGCCAGTACGCAGTAATGAAGCTCTGGATCTGTAACCGCCCTATTAATCCAGGCCAGCGGCTGGTCCAGCTGCTTGAATCGCTTTCTTCCTAGTCTCCACTTCTAACCCCCAAACACTTTTTCCTTAGATTTCTCCCTGAGTCTGGGAACGCCTCTGGGTAGAAAGTCTAACCCTCAGCACCAAGTGTCGTCTATAGCACACCATCCCTTCCCAATGCTACAACTACCCTCAGCGTTTTCCCCCTCTTTCTTCTCTACCTACTTGGGGCTGAGTTAATCAGCTTGGCCAGTCAGTGATTCCCATAGAAAGGGTTGATGAAGTCGGAGGAGGGCAGAGAGCCTCCTGCCATCCTTGACCTTTTAGACTCACGGGTCCTGCCAACACTCATGATTGAGTCCAAACCCTGAATGGCAGTGGAGGGATAGAGTCAACACTGGATCCAATGGCTCATGCCCTGTAGTATCACCGTCATGGCAGTGACCTAGCACTGACTGAGGCTGGGACAAGTAACACGGTATAGGTGATGTATACAGAAAGAGCAGAGAGTAGGGAACAAGAAGTAGACGGTGAAACTAGGGAAAATTTAAGCTGCTTTTGAATCTAGCTGGGCCAATGTCTACCTGCCTACCTTGGTGTCTACAGGATCCTGGCTTCTTATGAGGGGCAGAAATGGGTGGAAGGAAGGAAGGAGGGAAGGAAGAGACAGATAGAAGTCTTGACTTGACTGTGTAAAATGTCATTAAGAAACAAATACCAAGTAGAAGACCTGTTGGTGAGGAGGTAGTGATGCTCAGAGCCCAAGTGATGCACAGAGCTATGTGGGAGGAGCAGAGGGATTGCAGTGGCTTTGAGAAATACCAGGAGCCATAGCTACCTTGGCTTTGAGGGGATACAGAAACCGTAGACCTAAAGATTCGTGTTTCTAGGAAGCTCCAGAAAGGGGAGCAGGTGAGGGGTGGCAGGTGACGTGGACTGGAGCTGACAGATAATAACTCTGCATTTTACTTTCCCCTAAAAGCAGCCCCCTTGAAAAGACAGCTGATGTGATTAGGAGCCAATTTGAGGGCTGCTCCTGCAACATGCACAGCCCCTCCCCAGATAGGGCGTCTGGCTTCCCAGCCACTTTGCTCTGCCTCTCCACCAGCTGCATCCACCATCCTGGACCAAGATCCATTTAGGGGTGGATGCTGCCCGCCAGGGGTGATCTAACCATCAGATTAGGTCCTTCTGCACAGGCCCCACCCTCAGGGAGCACTCGGAAGCTGAAGGGCACTGCCTGCCTTCTATCATGCTGTCCCTCTTTTTTTAAAAAAAAAAAAAAGCTGCCCCCCCCCATTTTTTTTTAAAGATGTTCCTGTGGAAAGTGCAGGACTCTTTGGGTACAACACGAGGCCACTTTAGAGACCTCAGAGTTCATCCAGTCTACTCTAGCAGAAGTACCTAAAGTTCAGGCTATCATTTTCTAGACATTACCTAGAATGCTATGATGACTCTAGCACACTAGGAAGATTCCTAGTATGGAAGATGGCAGATCATTTACCTCCGGGACTCTCCGTGTCCTTTTGGAAAAGCAAAGGGAGGGCTAGAGAGGAACTTTATAAATTATATTTTCATTGTTTAGTGTGCACATGCATGTCTCGCTGTGTGTATATGTGTGTGTGTGTGTGTTTGTGTTTGTGTGAACACATATGGCATGACACAGCAGAAGTATGGAGATCAGAGGACAGCTTTCGGTAGTCTATTAATCCACTATATGGGGCTTAGGGATGGAACCCAGGTCACCAGACTTGGCAGCACATGCCTTTACCTTCCAGCTCATCTGCCCAGGCATATAAGGACATTCTAAGTTTGTGACATGTGCCCTGCTCGCACCAAGGCCCTGATCAAACTCACAGGAGACATCTTAGTACCAGAGTGTTCACGGAGCCCTGTAGCTCCACATGTCAAACTGCAATAGAGCCCACATTGCCACTATTAGCTGTCATCTATCAGATTGGGATGGGAAAAGAGTGGTGAGTGGGGCCAGACATGGGTGTACGCTAACTTGACCTTTAGCGTGCACAACCCACCCAATGCTAAGCTTCTGAGAGTAAGAGCGCCTTGCCAATGAAGACAGTCAGCAAAACGGTGGTAGAGAAGAGTGACCTCTCCCTCCTATCAGAGGTCAAGTGTCCAACAGAGATGGTCAGAATCATGTGGCTGTGGCTCCATTTCTTTGAGATATGCACAGCTTCAGCCTGATGCCAAATAGGAAAAAGTCTGACCTATGGAAGACAGGATATAAAGATTCAGTCTGTGGCACACAAGGTCAATTGTCCAAGTGTACCTAACCCTCGCCCATGATTCTAGAAATCAAAAGGAACCTAAAATTAGATGTCTTACTCTGAGGCTAATCAACCGATTCTCTGGCCCTTTCCTTCCTTCTCTTAGTCTGACAAAAGCCTAGTCAGAAGCCAGCCTCCATGCATTACCTCTGTGACAGTGTTCTCAGATCATGGTGACTGTCTCCTTTCCAGACCTAAGACCCCACCGTGGCTCTGTTCTTTGTCCAGCTGGGATGTGGTTGCTTTTTGTTCTACAACTCTCCCTCTACTGCACCTCAAACCACCTGGAATGATTGGCTATTAGCCCAGGGGGGCCAGGAGACCCTGCAAGGTACCCAGGAGCTTCCTGAGCTGTGGAATGTTGAAGGAGGGATTTGACTGGAGGCGAGATTATGCTGTACCAGACCGATGAGAACTGTGGGCACTGTCTTTATTTAAAGAGGATGGTCTGCTGTGGGGCCCTTCAGCTGTGGGGTCAGTCCTGTGTCACAACGCATAAGGAGAGGTTTTGCTGATTTTTATGTCATATCAGATTACATAGCGGGATGGGACAGATTTTTACAGGCTCAATCCTGTGTCAGTATGTAACTGGCATGTCAGCTGCCAGGACGCTCATGGATGTGGGTGTCTAAAGGTTTCCCACCTTGTCCCTCTTTCCTGCTGAGTCTCCCTGGGACGGGGCACTGGGAGGTGGGGCCCCTGTCTTTGGCAGGATCCAGTGGACCGCACTACTGGTACTAATCACGCTCAGTGGGGGCCTGCTCTGGCTTCTGCTTCTCCACGCTGCTTCCTCTGAGCGCTCGCTCATGTCCTCTCTCTGATGCCGCTTCCTGACCTTGACTCTGACCAGTTGCCGCGGGGCTTTCCTTTGTGCTTGATCTAACCATGTGGTGGAACGATGGAAACGGAACATGGTTCTGTCAAGCACCGCGGAAAGCGTCGCTCTCTCCTGCAGCATGGCCCGCCACCACCGCCGCCACCGCTGGACTCTTCTCTGCTCTGGATCACCGCGCCTGCCAGACCCACTTCTCCCAGTCTTAACTCCCAGAGGGAAGGGGGTGGGAATCCTGAAGGAGTCAGGTACATGGTGACAGGAGGTTAGAGAACCCCGATGGGGGCTGTGCTAAGAGTATCCACATAACTTAATGAAATATAGTTACTATGCTTCAAGTCTGGTCTCAAGGGACCCCCAGGAGTGACAGCTAGGTTCCAGCTTCCCATTTGAAGAAGACAAGTGTCCTTAAGATATATGCCCCATGGTTTCATGGGAGAATCCCAGCGCAGGGACACCAAGTGGTAGCTAATGCAGAGGGTGAGTCGCTCGTGACTTTCACCACTACCTCTCTTGGTGTTCATTTCATTTGAAATGAATGTAGGAAGAGGACCGGTAGAACAGACATGGGTCTGAGACGTTGAACTTGAAAGGGGGCTTCCTTCTGACCCCAGCTCCTACTCCTCATGAATACCTAGATTCTGGGGAAGCCCAATATCCAACCTGTTCTCTTAACCTTGGACCACAGTTGACATGAAGGTGTAGAGCTTCTTCATCTGGTGTCATTTCAGAGGCCAGGAGAAATCTGTGCAGACACTGGCTGTCTCTGACTACAGAGAGAGGGATCCTGGCACCTTCTCTTTAACTTGTGTCTTGATAAATCCTGGGCCCAGTATAATTAGAAGACTTCGTTATCATTTTTTGTGCTGGAGTCTGTCTTACTCCAGGAGTAAAAGCTAAGATAGAAACACAACCGTACTTAGCAGTAGGAGCCAGATTCTGTGCCCCCACCAAGCTGTGTGACTTGATTATCTCCTCTCTGCTTGTGACTCAGAGAAAGGCCCCAGACACTGATGAGTGATGGCTGTCCTCTTGGTCTCTCTGAACATTGGAATGTATACTTACTATTGGTTGGTCTCTGGATATTTATTATCATCACCCTTCATACTACTTTAGATCCCATTTTACAGGTAAGGCTATTGAGGCAGGATATTAACTAAATGCCCCAGGGTTATCTAGTTCCAACTGGCTGGGCTTTACCTCCGTGCTATATAGCTCTCCCTCGTCTGGACACTCATTGCCTTGAAAAGAAAATTTTTCGAAACTTTGGCTTGAATTAATAGGAAGTTGAAGATGTTTCTCACATTCTGTCTTCAGCCTCCATCTCTTATTAGAAATGACTGGAGTAAAAAGGAGAGAAAGAATTGTTCTAGTGCTTTTTTTTTTTTTTTCTCTGACGGGATCATACAAAATCTCATGGATACAAACAACCCCTCCTACATAGAGAAGTGTCCTTCCCCTCCTTGCAAAGGGAACACTTTTTAGCAGTGTCCACATCCTGCCAGGGCCAGGCCTTGGGGAATGGATCCACGATAGCACCCTTCCATGATGCTACAGCAGCAGGCTTGTGGTTACACCATGGGCCTCCGCCTCTGCTTTCAGGCAGGTGACTGAGCTACAGGGACAGCTTCCTGCCCAAATGATAGCCAAACTCCTTCTAAAACAGCTAGTGTTTCTCAACCACGGGTGTCTGGTTCCTCCAGCCTGGCCTAGGAATGGGTGTCCGTGTGTGTGCAATGTCCTTGTTTCTGTTCATCACTCACAACTCTTCCTTCCATTTGTCCATGTTACTTCCTTCTCAAGCTGAGAAACCATGACAGGCCTTTGAACACCCCCACCCCTGGTTCTTCCTCTCATGGCAGCCATCTCAAGGATGCTTGGGATAGAGGAGGAGAACTCGAGACACACTCATTGGCTTCCCCCGTCAACCACATAATAATGAGCGTGTGGCTTCCAATCCACATGCTAGCTGCCCAAGGGCTAGCACCCAATGTAGCCAGCCAACATCAGCAGCCACCCTATCTGTGCCCCTTACTACTTCTGAGCCGAGACCAGCCAACCTGCTGTCCTGTTAGATGCTTCCCATTTCCCTCCCAGAAGTAGATGTAGAACAGGGATATATAATAAAGTAAAAAGAAAAATAAAGTCATTGCTGTGGATTTTAACCTTTCACCCAATCTCTGTCTATTAAAGTTTGTCTCATGATTATGTACCATGTGTTATTGTTCCGAGATGTCTGCAAATGGGGGAGAGGGCTACCAGGGCAGAGGCAGGCAACAGCCAGGTGACATGAGATCCTCTGAGGCCATCTCCAGCTGGGGTTGGACTTTATGGCCTGTCTTCAGATCCTGCAAGATCCCGCCCACCTGAGCTCACCCCAAAGAAAAAGAGCTGAAACCGGTTTCAGTTGGCTCTCTCCTCCAAAGTATTTCTGGCAGTGACAAATATGCATTGAGATTGAAATTGACTTTTAAAGCTCTGGAAAAGTTAAAAATACTTTTGGGTAGTTACGAGCATTAGGCATAACAAATGGCTCCGAGGAACCCTGGGTAGCTTCCGTAATGAAATATGAAGTGACGGAGGTGGCATTTTGTGCCGGCTCTGACTGGGAAATGAACTTTTTCGGTTATGTACATACGCCGTTATTAACATTTCTGGTTCCCACTCATATAAAATATCACTCTCCGACCCCCTCGTTATTACAAACCAGGGCAATAACAAAAACAGCAGGGGAAAATGCTGGAGAGAACACATTAGTCCATCGAATCTAATTGCAAAATCATTTCATTAAAATGGGTCAGCAGCTCCACTGCAGAGGCCTGCCAGTTATAACCTAACGATACTACTGAGAGTGATTCCTGCTAACTATGAGCTGCTCTCACCTTGATTAAAACGAAAATGCATTTAATAGGCGGCCGTCCCCAGCCGGTGCACGTCTGCAGGCTCACAGTGAAGTGCAGACTGGGCTCCCTTCTGTCTCTCTGCCTCTGATCAGTAGTCAGGGTTTCTCTGTTTTGCAAGTAGCCCATTACAGACATGTTCTGAAGGACACATAACCGTGCACATTCAAAATGTCCCCCTATAATGTCACCACATAGCGCCACCAACAGGACCAGAATGGGTTTTCATCCGGCAGGAGTTGCATATAACCTAGCACTCTGGTACGTCCAAAGAGAAATGACGTAAGGTTGGGGTTTATTCAGTAGGGCGAGTCGTGCAGGCAAAGGGAAAGAGATTTACATAAAATGTTACACCAGGAGGCTGCTATAAAACTATGAAATGCATGCATAGGTTCTGTTCACACAAGCCTAGGGGTGCAAAGAGAGATGAAGGAAGTGGGTGGGAAGGTAGTTAGAGGAATAAAAGGGATACACCCAGACTTCTGACTCCATGTTCCTGACTTCATGAGAATGAGCGCCCACTGATTGTGAGCACAGGAAGATATCTGAGAGTGGAGAATGCAAGAGCAAGGGAGGGGACCATTTGCCCACTCCCTTGACATAGTTCACTGGAAGAGACACCCAGTCTGCCTCTACCACCTCAGACTTTATGGCTGTTGCTAGAGACCTGGGAGTAAAGCACGCTGCAGCCTCCTAGAATTAGCCACATGGGCCATAGAAAGCTAGTCCTAGTGTGTTTGCCATGCACCAAGAGCCCCATCGACCTTAGGGTCCTCATCTACATAAGTCAAGTGCTAGCCTTGGGGCCTAAGAGGAATGACCCATCTGAAGTTTGGAGAGTAGCAGCAGGCTGCTGGTTCAGGTGCAGTAAATGTCAACTCTGACAGCAGCCCCACTGGTGTTTGCGTGGCCTCGAACTATGAGATGTTCCGACAAGACCTAGGGAGTAGAATCACATGCTCGCACACTTTGCTTGTCTGTTTCCTGGAGACTCTGCTTTACTCTCATCTTTGCACAAACCCCTGGGAAATAGGAGCTCGGAAGCTGCGAGGCCTGGCCAAATGCTGCTAGAACATGGGGACTACTCACACGCCATGTTTGTTATGCTGATGGTTCAAGCCATTCACCAAATGCCTAGGGCCTGTGTCCTCAAACACCTCAGAGATGCACATAGGATCCTCAGGTGCCAGTGGCATCCCACTTGTGCCTTACACAAACATGAACTGAGCTCACAGTTATACCCAGCACTGTGCCAATGGAACGTGAGTACAAGAGAGTGAATAAGGCCAGCACCCACTGTCAACAAGGAGAGCCACACACCCCTCCCCGTTGCCACCGACAGAACTCATGTGCTCACAGAGGTCTGGCTGGCTGCCCCCCAAGGGGGACATGAGACTGTCAGACCAGTTGCCATTCCTAATGACCTCGAAAGGAATGAAATTTTGAAAATAAATAAATAAATCTGAGCCCCAACTTCTAGCTCATGGGAACTGGCCTTTGACTGACAACCATGAGAACTTCCTTTCTATGCAGAAGTCAGGTCTGACCCTGATGGGTTTTCATTTTCACTGTGTTTAAGAACTGGGTTTGTTGCTAATATATTTTGAATATCTGACTTCTCTTAAAACAAAACAAAGAAGGCTCAGGTAACTGTAAGCCAAACTCCCAAAGCATCAGAGCTATGGCCTCCAGATACCATAGTGAGCAATCCTTGTTGATGTCAATGTCAGACAAGACACCGGTTGTCATTTAACACCAAATGAGTATGTGGCCACCTTTACTCGTTGTCTGCAAGTCCAGGAAGACCTCTAAGTATGTGACCTTTTTCTCAAACCTTAGTCCTGCCCTCCAGTAGCCCTCACAAAAGTTCGACCTTAATCTCCAGTCTGTAGATGGTAAGCGTCATGGAGCCAAGGAATGCCCTGCAGTTGTAAGCTGGATTCTGTGTAGGTGTCTTGCAGTATTTCTCTGAACATTATTCATCTGTAACATTCAAAAGTTCTGAAAAGGTCCATGACCCACAAAACTTAAGAGCCCACAGATCTGAAGCCTGGCTTCTTGGAAGGCAGCAAGTGATGAGTGACAAAAGACCACGTGGAAACAACATAGATGAGGGCTGTGGGGAGTGCTGCCGAATGGTCATCAGCTTCGCCTGCTATTTTACAACCTGCCATATAAGCAGTTCCTCCCAAGCCTGTGCATTACACACACGCATATGTGCATGCACACACACACACACACACACACACACACATTCTAACTCATCCAACTACCTCACTCCCCTCAACTCTGGACCTTGTGCCTGAAAAACAAAATGATGATGATAACCCCCTCTTTGGCCCCGTATAGGCTCTGAGGATTACCGCAACAGATTCAGCAGTGAGTGCTTCATGGACCTAGTGTGCCCTGAGAAGTGCCGCTGTGAGGGCACCATTGTGGACTGCTCCAACCAGAAGCTAGCTCGCATCCCGAGCCACCTCCCTGAATATACCACTGACCTGTAAGTCCTATCCCTCCCTACCTCTCTTTATACATACCTAGTCACTTTCAGTGAAGCCAAGTAGGGTCTTTTGTATACTTGGCTGAGAAACAAGACACCAGAAATACATCTGCAGGTTGCTTGCAAGTATAGACTGTTCATTGCTTCTATGAATGTTTTCTGGACACTCACTGTAAAACTAGACATTGGTCCACACTTAGATTTCTACAATGAACAAAGTAAATGCACCTGCTGGCTTTTAGGATCTTATAGAATCTCCAGGAAAATAGACAGTAAATAAAAATTATTACTAGCCAAAAATGCAACTAAGACAATTAAATGTATTTGAACCTCCTAATAGATCCTAGAAGGGGATGTTGACTTATCCAAAAACTGGCAAAGATGTAAGGGCAATCTGGCTGCAACATGTCACCCCACTGATCACCAGGGTTGATTCTGCTAATGTGGGCGGCTAGGTGGGTGTCCCCGCTCTCCTTCGCTGCTCCATGTGCAAACCCCAGAAGTGCCACACTTGGCTCCAAAGGATGACTTTCCCCAGTGGAACCTCCAGAGAAGCTCTCAAGGCTCAAAGCAGGGTAAACTAAAACTCGAAGCATGGAAGAGGATAAGAAAGGGCCAGCTAAACAGACCTGGTACCTCACCTCTGTCCCCGCCAGCCCCCCTGAGATCATTTCTCTGCCATGTAGGGGTCAGAAACACGGAGTCTCCCTGTACACTTCAGAAGGTCTAGAAAGAGACACATCACAATATTCCTCCAGACTCTTGACATAGAGTAAGCCCTGGATAAACAGGGGCAGACTGGTAGTTATTATTGCTTTCTTTGACTGCTCTAGTCATTGGAGGGTACCACACAAGGCTCTGAGCACACAGGGATACTGAATACAGAAACCTTGAGCTGACAGAAGTAGTCACAAAAGAGCTGAGCAACTTGAGCTCAGGAGACCCTAAGGAAATTTCCCTGGGGTGTTTGGGTTGCCATTGGTACACCCATAAATGGAGGCAGACATGTGGTCTTTGTGTGTTTAAATAGTAATGTATGTCTCTGCACAGCATGCAAGAAGCCACTGTCCCATGAAGGAGACATGGGATGGTTAGCGCTTTTGTCTCTTTTGGTCCTTTCCCATCCCGCCTCTCCTTTCCAAGCCCCTCACCTCATACTGAAGTTTTTCAAGGTTCTCTTGAACTTTACTGGCTACGAAGTTCAGGCAGAGCTCAACGAAGTCCCGGTGAGACAGGAGGTGCCTCACCCCAGCTAAGCATCTTCTGCCTTCCCACACAGGCGACTGAACGACAATGATATCTCTGTGCTGGAGGCCACTGGGATCTTCAAGAAGTTGCCCAACCTGAGGAAAATGTGAGTCAAGCTGCGGAACACAGTGGCCATGGCAGCTTTCCTGACCCTTCACCTTTCACTCCTGCCCCTGAACCTCCTCCTCCTGTTCCCTGCTGTGCTCTGGACTGGGAGTCAGGGACAGAACACAGACCAAGCAAAGCTTGACTGTCATTGAGTTGTCAAGTACAGGGAGATCGTATATCCTATGGCTCCTTGACTCCCATCCTTGCTCCCCTTTGCTTGCCCTACCCCCAGCCATGTTCAGCATGCATCTCAGGAGATTGTAGGCAGGATCTGGAGCAACTGAGTTGGGATGTCTGGGACCCCATGATGTTTGGGTGAGGTCTGCATGGGAGAGATACATCAGAAAGGAATCCCCAGCTGCTCCTAGTAGATTTGGTCACAGAGCTCCCTGATCTGAGTATAGTCTTGACTTAGGCAAAGGATCCACATGCTGTTACTGGCTTCTGTAGTGCATGGCTGCTTGTCTCAACCCTCTCTATCCCTTCCCTGGAGTTTGGGCCTAGTAAAAAAGCCAGCAAGAGGATATTATCCTGTGGTAGCCCTTGTCCTTGGCCAGGGCTGCAGTGCCGACTCAGGGCTATCAACTTTAGTCTTCCTTCACCCATCTGGTGCCAGCTTCATGTTGCATGCTGGGTAAGCGGAGGAGCTGTTCAGTGACCTCTCTAAAGCCACATATTGAATACATGTCAAAACTGATTCTCTCAGCCCTGGGTCCACCTCAGTCACAACAGTGGCTGGGCTTGTTTGCACCTCCCCTTCCGGAGTGCCTCTGCAGGGGCCAGCACAGAGAGCCAGCTGATTCCCAGGGCACAGTTGTTTTTAACCAACCTTCCTACCCCCACCCCAGTCCCACATCTCCCAGCTTCACAGCGGTGTCAGTTTCTTCAACAAGGCAAATGGGGATGACCATTACTTACCAATTCTATGTTTGCTAATTCCGTACCAGAACTCCCATAACTCTGAAATCACAATTTTCCATGCTCCTTGTATCATCTACACACATATGGTAGTGGAAAACCTGCTCACCCCAACACGTGTCCCTTAAGTGAGGCTGAACACAGCGATGCTCTCTGTGCCTGGTGGGTTCAGCTCTCACACTGTAAGCCAGTATCCACTTTGTGGTTTATCCAGCTGCATGTGCTTTGCAGTTCTGTGCTTTTCGGCGCCAGCTTTGGCCCAAGCACAGTTCTGGCACACTGTCTAGATACTCGGAGCCTGAGCTGGCTACACTGTGCCTCGCTGAGGGCACACATGTGGTAGAGAAGTTTCTCCCATTTGTTCAGGTGTGAGCCCGGCCCTACCAGCCATGAGTGCCACGTTGATGAATCAATCGCATAGTAAATACAGTGTCTCTGAACAGAAGCACTCGCAGAACAAGCTTATTATCGATCGGCTGATGGAAATGCCATGACCACAGGCTCACCGGAGCCTTCATCTAGTTTCCCCAGGAGCAGCGATTGAGTGTTCCTGGTGATGTAGAATATAACAATCATGAATCACGAGGACTGTCTGTAGCTCCTTATGTCCTGTTCATCCTGCTTCTACCTATCAGTGCCCTGCAGATAAGGGAACAGATGCCTTCCAGGCCCTAGCTATTCTCTCAGTGGCACGACTCATGCATCCCTGTCAAACATAGCCACTGACTTAGCCGCAGGCTAGGTAAATCTATGCTTGGAGCAGGAGATGAGCTCTCTGAGGGAACCGCTGAGACCAGGGCACATGCAAGGCTGATGTCCCAGCTGCCCTTTGGTTTCAACCTGTCGACAGATGTGGAGGTGAATCTGGACATGGGGAAGATACCGAAGTGAGTCAAGCTGCACAGGGACCTATTTGCCCAGCAAACAGGATATCAGGAGTGTTTGTTTCTGCAAAGAAAAAACACGCCCCGACACACACTTTGAGTGGGAAGTCACACAGATTCTGTTCCCACTTGTGACAGGGATGTGAGCACAGAGAAATAGCTCTATAGACAAAGGGAAACAAGTACACAGATAAGTGACAGGAGAGGGCCAGTCCCCATCCCCAACCATATGCCATAGACCTTAGCATGGCCAAATACAAGTCTGGATCTACACCGAAGAAAAAGATGCTGCTTGGTTAGCCCCTATGTTTGCCATACAGAAGTGAAGGTCGGATATCCAAATATCCCCCACTGCTCCAGACCAGCTACACATTCAGGTGTGGGGAGGAACTTGCAGGCTGGCCTGCATTCACCTGAGCTCGGTGCCAGTACTTATCAGTACCAGCCAATTGGATAAGACCCCACAGGGTAAATCCAGCCCCAGACCACCAGCTGCAGCCACTGTCAAGTGTAGGGTTGTTGTGCCCTGAACCAGTGACTGCCCTACTCCTGCACAGGGGTTGGTTGTGTGTCAGGATATCTGACAATATAGTGTTTGAAGCCAGTGGTGTGGCTGCCTCACACTTGGACCAGGTTCTCCTAAGGCTGCCTGGTCCTGAATCTACTATTTCTGATTTGGGCTAAGGTGATTTGACCTGTTGTGTTTTCTGCACCTCTGGCCCTTATACTCTGGCAGCCCCACACAGCTTTGCAAAGAGCATCACAGCCATGAGTGGTAGGATCCTTGCCTACTACATGCTTGAGGCCCTGAGTTCCATCCCTGGCACTGAGAGAGTGAGGAGGGCAAAAAGAGAAAAAGAGACTCTGTATTCACAGAGCTGTGGCTCTCCTTGCAGTGGACTTCAGGCCAATTAGGATACAGAAAAGAGTTACCCATAGCCTGAAAACCAGCCAGCCTCTAGCTGAAGTCACGGGTACATGGTTGGATTTGTTGCTGGTTGCTGTGTTTTTTAATAAGAATTAGTCAACTTAGGGACCATAGTATGTAGTAGTCCCTCAAGGTCATGAGGGACAGGTTCATGGTCAGTGGACAAGACCTCCTCAACCTGGCACTGTGCCAGAACTTATCAGTCATGGTCAGTTGTAATCCGTTTCCAGAAAGGTTTACTTGGCTCTCTGATACAGTCCTCCTGGGACCAGGCTCTGTCCCCACTGCAGGAGTAGGTGGCCAACCCTGTAACCCCAAGGAGAAGTGCTTAGGAGAGTCTGGCTTCCTCTACCTGGACTCAGGCTCTCTGCATGGAGTTGTATGGGTCCCCCTGCATGCTTCTGTGTTCTTGGGGCACCATTATCTCATCGTGTGCTTTAGATGGGCCCCTTGTCTCTCTGGAGGCTTCAGCCCTGTGCTCTGTGAAAGGGTTGGTATGGCCCCATATCCATCCAAGGCACTGGCATGGAGCAGTATCCACTGCCATCAAGAGGTCTGGGCATGTGGCCAGTATCTGCTAGTCCAGCAGTTCAGACAACCCCACATGTTCAGTGACCTGTTGACATCCTCAGGGTCTCCTGTTCACAGTCTAGGGCTTGGCTGTATGCTGTGAGATAGGCTTCCTCCCTCAGCTTCCATGAGCACCATTAAGCTTGGTTCCACCCAGGTAACTATGAGTGCCTTCAGACTGGACCACAGGGTAGTCCACAGAGAACCCCTACCTCTTGGTTCTGAAAGAACCTGGGAACTAGAATTTTATATGGCTGTCACAGCATCTGCCTGTTAACTGTCCTGATATGTTCTCCCATGCTGTGGACACCAGGTTTTGGAGAGAAGAGCCTGATCTCAGAGCTGGGGCAGACTCAGGAATGACAACCCTTGGGCTGGGTGGGAACAGGGATGCCATGAGAAAAACCAAGATCCCTGGGTTGAGGAGATGAGTTGGTTGGCAGGCTGCTTGCTGCACAGGTATGAGGATCTGAGTTGGCTCCTCAGCACCCATGTATATCTAAGGCAGCAGCATTCCTGTAATCCTAGGACTGAGGAAGAAGGGACAAGAGGATCCTGGGCCCACTGGCCAGTCAGTCTACTCAAATCAGGCAAGCTCCAGGTTCAGTGAGAAAACATGTCTCAGAAAATAAGGCAAAGAACAACTGAGAAAGATAGCTAATATTTACCTCTGGCCTCCACACATACATGTGCATACACATGCACACACACACACACACTTGAATTCTGTAACTCAGTGATACAAGAGAACAAGTCTTCACATCTACTAAGAAATAATCACTTACAAAAAGAGGGGGGTATCAATGAAATGTCTCTTATGTCCCAGAAAACCTACCTGCATAGCCCAGCCCTTTCAGCCATATAAATCTGGGGAAGTTATACAATCTTCCCGGAGCCCAGTCTCTTCACCCGTAAGGGAGGACAGTAGTATCTGGCTGCCTGGCGTTGCTTGAGGCTCTGATGAGGTTAAAGCGGTCTGACTCATGTGGCCTCTCCTAAATAAGTAGTAGGCAGCAAGCACTAAGTAAGAAGTGCCCACCTGTAAGGGCCTTCTGCTGAGGGTGCTACATGTCCCCCATATGTGTCCATCCCATCGAAGAGGGGGCTACTTTATGTTCTTCTCTGACTCTCTTTTGAGAGCCCCCGGGGAAGAGAAGTAAAGGTGACTCTTCCAGGCATTCAAAAAATGATTACAATTTCTCCACCTGCTGAAAGGAGTGACCTGCGAGGAGTGAGCACAGAAGCTGAGAATCCAGTGTCAGAAAGCTGGTGGCTGAGTCCCTCCATCCACCTGATCCTCCCTCTTCTGCCCCCTCCTTCTAGAAACCTGAGCAATAATAGGATCAAGGAGGTGCGGGAGGGTGCCTTCGATGGAGCAGCAGGCGTGCAGGAGCTGATGCTGACGGGAAACCAGCTGGAGACCATGCACGGGCGCATGTTCCGGGGCCTCAGTGGCCTCAAGACACTGTGAGTACCCAGGCTGTGCAAGCTGTGGCCACCGTCCTGGCCTATTGATTCCTTCCTCTCCACAGCATCAGAAGTTTTCACCTTTAATGCAAAGAAGCTGACATGCTAAGCCCACCAGCATGCCCACACCTACTCACACCCCCACTCAGAACTTTTCTAGTGCCCACATGTACGTATTCATTCCAAAAGACATACTGAGGGGTGCACACAAACACTGATTTAACCATAACTAAGATACACAGAGACACATGCTGTACCCCTGAACACATCTGAAGGCAAGCATCCACGTTCCACGTTCAAGCACACGCACATACAGTGAACCCATATGTGGATTCTCTTCTTCCTGGAAGTACACGTGCAACACACAACCATGCCATCTGCACAAGAGCACATGGAGAGCTGTGGTTTGTGTTTATGGTCTGTCTTGATTTACTCATCCGTTGCTGTGAAGAGACACCATGACCAAGGCAACTTACAAAAGAAGGTATTTAACTGGGGCTTGCTTACAGTTTCAGAGGGTGAGTCCCATGGCCATCATGGCTGGGTGGCAGCCAGCTAGCCAGGCATGGTGCTGGAACAGTAGCTGAGAGCTTACGTCTGATCCACAAGTACGAGGCAGAAGAGAAAGCCAACTGGAATGACAGGAGCTTTTGAAACCTCAAGGCCCACATCCAGTGACACACCCCCTCCAACAAGGCCATGCCTCCTAATCCTTCCCAAACAGTTCCACCAGCTTGAGACCAAGCAGTCAACTATATGAGCCTAGGGGATCATTCTTATTATATCCACCACACAGTGTGTGAAATACATCCTCATACACATTTGCATGCATCCCAGTGAGAGTTCAGGCCCTGCTCATCACCAGTCAAACCTGAGCAATGACTGGCCGAGCCTCTTGAGAGGCAAGAGCACTACCCATGACCATCTCCCGTGCTTTCTCCAGGATGTTGAGGAGCAACCTGATCAGCTGTGTAAGCAACGACACCTTCGCTGGCCTAAGCTCTGTGAGGCTGCTGTCTCTCTACGACAACCGGATCGCCACCATCACCCCCGGAGCCTTCACCACACTCGTCTCCCTGTCCACCATGTGAGTTTTCCCGAGCACACTGCCACTTCCTCTGGGCCCCTCTCTGCAGAATTCCCCGACATCCCAGCTTCCCACTGACCGTGGCCAAGGTCACCTGCCCATCTGTCTATTCAACCAAGCGTTTGTCAGGCTCTCTCTCTATGTGTGAGATACCAGCTAAGTGCTAAGGACTACAGACCTGGCTCCTCCTCCCTGGAGCTGGCTGCATAGTGAATTGTCCCCATGCCGAGAAAGGCCAAAACAAGCTTTGTGAAGAAGCATTAGGGAAGACTAGTTTGTTGATAAAAATGGTAAATGTATTTCCTATAGAAGTTACAGCCACAAGAAAGCCCCATGGTTGGTTGGAGCAGAGTGAATATGCAGAACCTAGTTAGGCCACTGTGCTGAGTATGCAGGGATATGGGGTAGATAGAACAGGACTGGAGAGGAGGCCAGGGTCAAACTGTGTGGTGACTAGGGGCTGCTTTAGTTTCAAAGCATACCAAGAACACAGAAACTTTGCCATAGAGTCACCGTGTAAATGGCAGAGTGTTTTAAAAGGTGACCCTGACTATGTTGGTGCTCATCAGAGGCAGTTGTTAGAGCCCAGCTTTCTGGACCTGTAAATAAGAAAGAGAGAGGGAATTCCTGGCATTAGAAGCAGTGGCAGAGGATAGTGATTATGATTGTAGGGCCGTGTTTCCCAGGCCCACACTCTAGTAGCATCCTCTCATCACTAGGGACTGTTTCTACATCTATGTGTAGGGGTCTCCCCCAGCACCTCCCACAATGGCCCTGCTGAAGGTATGAACTGCACAGCCAGGCCTAAGGACAGAGTCCCCAGGCTTTGGTCACTTTACAGTTGCTGCTGCTGCTGCTGCTGCTGCTGCTGCCTTGTTCCTCAGCTGTCCTCAGCAAGTGCTTACCTGTCCCATTTCTTTTCCCCCCAAAATGACAAAACAAAGGAGCAGCTGCAGCCGCTTTCCCACCCACCATTGTCTCCTTCCCACTTGGAATAGAAGTGGACTTGAGGAATGGCCTGGGGACAACAGTCTAGCCCTGCCCCTCACACTTCCCACCCTCCCACACCCTGCCTGAGGCCTTCATGCTGGCATCTCCTAGATTCTCCAGCCTGGGAAGCCCCCTCTCATCCCCTCTCCTCTCCCTCCTTTGCCCATGTGGCCTGTCCCTCCCCTCCTTTACCCTCTGCCTCCATGGCATGATGGAAGTGTCCCAAGCCTGGGACTAACACTCAGAGTGACTGCTGCCACTGTCATCCCCTACCCCATCTGTCCATCACACTACTGCATGGACAGGGACAAAGTACCTGTGGTGAACAGGCAGGCTTCTGGATATGCAGAGGCCAGCGGAGATTTCAGCCTCAGTCAGTGGGCAGGCTCACAGGCATAGACCTCGCCTTGGTACTGACAACACAGAAAAAAAACAAGAAAGTGAATGACACAGGTCAGAAAAAGGACCAGTCTCAGCTGCCCCCAGTCAGGAGCACCGACACCGCCGCCCCACAGACTGCAGGCATTTCTGGTGGGAAAGGAGGTGTAGACACTGCTGTAGAGCATAGGAAATTATCCTCGGAGGATTGACCAGCTTTTCCCAAGTGAGGCTGGGTAGACAGAGGAGGCCAAGGCTGGAGGTCATAACACAACCATCAAGATGAGCTGTGGTTGCATCCTCCATAGTTTAGAGGAAAATTCTACATCCCACCTCCCCACTCTGGAAAGGGATGCTAAGACCCATCACCTCCTAAAGAGAGCAAACCTGGGCTACAGGAGTAGACCCTAGGCTTTGGGCTAGGGTCAGGGTGGACGATCACCAGTCAGAGGCTCTCTCTTCCTCAGAAACCTCCTGTCTAACCCTTTCAACTGCAACTGCCACATGGCCTGGCTCGGCCGCTGGCTGAGGAAGCGCCGTGTCGTCAGCGGGAACCCCAGATGCCAGAAGCCCTTTTTCCTCAAGGAGATTCCTATCCAAGACGTGGCCATCCAGGACTTTACCTGCGACGGTAAGCGGGAGTGAACCGGGAAGGCAAGGCGGGCTGTTGAGACCTCTGACTCCACTCTGCCCTCCTGGAACTCGGGCTCTGAGGAACTCTGCTCCAAAGGCCTCTGAGAGTCTCCTGATAGCCCTCATGGCTTGTTCCTCAGACTAAGAAACAGTGTCTCTTCCTGAAGCTACTTTACTTTCCTCAGTTGTATATCTGTAATGACTTTATTAAAACAAGGTGTTTGTTCATTCAGGACACTGTCCACTCTATGAATGCCACTGTACCCGATACTTACCCCCCGCCCCATGTCTGCAGTGAGTATGGGGCTGTTTAGATGGTATGCCCCTCTGTACACAGCTTACACAACTGGACATGGAAGTCTCCCTGTCTATGTTACGGTGAAAGTCAGAGAATGTACTTATGGGGAACAGACTTCAAGAAAATTCCTTTTGACTAAGAGATACGAACCCACAAATCTGAGCCTTTGGAGCTCAGGACCCCAGAAGGCATATTTGATTGTATGGTTCTTTACTTGGTGGATTTCTGGATTACTTTAGGACAGACGTATTCATTTGCAGATTAATTGAGGTGCACTGTAATGAGACTGGTGACATGATGACTAGATAGTGGTCAGTGGAGAGGGAAAAGTAGAAAGGGGAGGGGAAAGGCCAGGCTCTGCCTGTCTGGCCACTCCTTTCAGAGCCGTGGTTTATTCCTTATATGACAGACAGGATCCCCTTTCCCATATGTGGCCGTGGGTCTGGGTTAGCAGCCTGACTGGTCTTCGTTTCGTTTGGAGTGCATTAAACAGCAGTGTTCCGTCCCACACCCCCAGGCAGGCATCCTTTGCCTCTGGCAGGGCAAGAAACCAGTAGCTACCATTAGTCCTGGCTTTGGCTCCCTGCTGGTGCTAGGTAGAGCTGGCCTTTGCTGGAAACAGTCTGGCCCTGTCATCCAGCTTTGCCCGGCTGCTCTCCTTGGTAGGGCTTTTCTTCCGGGATGCTCACCCCGTCTGGGTCCTCCACAGGCAATGAAGAGAGTAGCTGCCAGCTGAGTCCACGCTGCCCCGAGCAGTGTACCTGTGTGGAGACAGTGGTGCGATGCAGCAACAGGGGTCTCCGTGCCCTCCCCAAAGGCATGCCAAAGGATGTGACTGAACTGTAAGTACGCCCCACCCCCCCACCAGCCCCTGCGGCCTCACCAACAGGAGCTTTCCTGATGTAGCCCAGCATCTCTCATAAGGGTGTGAGGACATGCCTGGCTTCCCTGGAAGCCAGCAGAGCTTTTCCCAGACAGTGGTTGAGAGCTTTCATTGGTATTGAAAGGCTGGGACAGTATTAAAGGGGAAAAAGGAGGCCAACTCCAACCACTTGGTAAAAGAGGCAGGCCTGACTCTGCTCTCCCTATAGACAACTCAAAGTACAAGAGGACTTCCACATTTCCTGCACTGTCCCAAAACCTGTGTGAATCCTGCCTTTCTAGATCCCATGAGGCCTCTGTACGACCCTCGCAATAGCACAGGGTGTTATGAATAGCACCGCATCTTTTGGTGGCGAACATGCTTTTACACTATGATTCCATTCCTCCTTCAAGCAACTCTTGTCAGGCAGGTGATTTGTCAGCGCTAAGTCACACTGGTTTCTAGAACATCTTCCCTGTGCAGGTTCCCCACCGTCATTCTCCAGAAGTTCCAAGTTAAATGAAACGGGTGCCAGGTTCTCTTTGGAGCACTCACCGTACTGGATGCAGCACCCTGTCTGGCTCAACAGTAGACAGGCCTAGCTCTCCGTCAGCCATGGGTGCTTGCCACCTGGTACAGAACCTCCCAGGCTTACACTGCTTGCCCATGCTCTGTCACGCTGCCCTCTTCCGTGCCGTCATGCTTTATCTCATCACATGGGGATGGGGTTCCTCATATGTCAGTCTCACTGCCAACATGGAGAGATGACCCTTAGCAAAATAGGTGGGCCCAACACTAACAAGGCTCGTGGTCTCTCTGGGGAAAGTAGACATTTGTTCTGCCATCTCTGAAGCTCATATGGCTTCATGAAAGGTGTGAGATGAGGGTGTGAAAGAGAGGCTTACTTGGGGGTGACTGGCACCAGGTTCTGTCTCTCCCCGCTGGGGTGTCTGGATACCACCAATGCAGAGAAGAGAGGGCAAAGTCCAGAAAAGGTGGGGTTCCCAGTCCACCTCGTCTACCTCTCCCTCTGGGGCATCAGACACCACTACCCACTAGGTCAGAGGTAGGAAGCTGAGTCCAGTACCAGCAGAACCCTGGTTTGTTTGGGAGCGAGGTGGAAAGAGAGAAGGCCTTCTCTGAGAATCTTAGTGTTACAGCTCTTTTAAGCTAATAATACCTTTCCTCTCCACTGATCTTTACTGTACTGAAGCAGCTCTCTGAGATGATCTTAGCTTGTTCATATTTATTTATTGAGGGTAGCTTTGAACACATACACTTTATTGGCCATGAACCGAAGGTTGTATGGTTGGGGGGGGGTATGAGAATATCCAGGGAGGGAGGCGGTCATTGGCTGAAGACTAAGGCTACTGAGATGCCTCATTTGCATGTGGAAGAATTTGAGGTACTGGGTTACATGACTGACTGCCTGTGACCACCTGGTTGGGGGTCACCTGCCATGGTCCAAGTGCCCTACAACACTGAGAGGCCAGGCAGGAACAGGGGAAGGAGTGGAATAGGCAGAAGTAGCTACACAGGTAGAGATCCTGTTATGGGAACTGGAAGAGCCAGATGAGGGGAAATGACAGTAGGTCTGGGTGTCCCAGCCAACAAGACTCACACTGCCACCCACATCCACACTGTCACACTTGTGTGTCAGAGCTCCTTCCCATACCCCAGGCCCACTTCCTCTGCTGGGGCCGCCTGGACATGAATCCTCAGACATAAGTAACAGAATGTGACGTGACCCAGATCCCCCCTGGGGAATCTCCATCACGTCAGGCCAGTCAGTGTCTCTTAGCTGGGCTGTGAGCATGCCAGCCTCTTAGAATGCAAGGTCTTAGGTGAGACTGTCACTTCTGGCATTCCTGATTCTCAGAGAGGTTGTCATGGGGACTGGCAGCCCCAGGGAAGGAAAGGAGGTCTGACAGTCACTAAAAGTTCCTGTCAGCATGGATATGGACTGAAGCGGAGTCCCTGAAAGTCTGTGTGGTCATGTGGTGATCAGTTTCCAGGTATAGAAGCTGCAGAAAATGGCCATGGAACATGCTTCTTTCCAGCCAAACAGGTGCCACAAGCAAGATGTCAAAACGCAGGAATGCCATGAAGACAGCTCAGGAGTGCTTTTCTCTAAGGTTCAGGACACAGAGACTGAAATAGCAAAAAATAATTGGGCCTCTGTGCCTTTAGAGACCCTCTGGTTCTCCTCAGTGGAAGAGATGATGTATCTCCCAGCCAAGCCTGGCTTCTGGTGCACTCCAAGGAGCTCAATTCTGGCACTGAACCATCTAGACCACAGTGGAGGAAGGGGAAGGAGGAAAAACAAGTGTTCAAGAAAGTTAGAGCCAGAAGGCCTGGCACACTGCACTGTGGGGCCCCAACTTGGGAGCTTTTTGTGCTTTTTTTGGGACTCTAAGAACATGTGCTTGTCAGAGATACTATTAATGTTTGACGGGACACACTGGAAATTAACACAAACCATTTTGAAATGCCTATTTCTTATTCCACCTAAAAATCACTCTCTATCCGCCACACATTTATGTAAGAAGTGTGTTATTGAGACAAACCAGAGATTGAAGTGCCAAGGGTGATGCTGTGTAGGTGTTTGTTTGGTGGTTGGCTTTTGCAAATCTTTAATGTCTGGCTTTGTGGCGACTCTGGTTTCTGTTCTGCATCCCCTGTGTTGTGGTAGTTTTCAGGGTGAAGCTGAAGGAGAAGGCCAGCTTCACACCGACATGGGGTTGGAACAGGAGGAGCATTTTAAGGGTCCCTTCCAATACTGTAGATTTTTTTATCATTGATATACACCACAGGCAGTGGGATCTTCTGAAAGGATCACTGCCACGGGGAACCTGCATTTGTATCTATGGACTTATCTCTTCTCCTACCCTAATCCACACTGGTCTGTCTTGGACTTTGAGTAGTACTGTGCCCCAGCTGGGATCTACCACATCACCCACTGGGCACTTAGAAACAGCCCACGAAGCTATGCAGGTCTTCCAGGTGGTGACACAGTCCGTTCTCCAGGGGTTCCATGTCACTGACCTGACCACCTGTCCACTTCCCATCAGGAAAGTCTTCAGTGAGAGAGCTGTCGAGCCGAGTCCGGGTTTTCAAAAATGTTAATACTCATGTGAAAAGTCCAATTCTGTCACCAGCAGCAAATACCATCTGGGCTTTGCCCTGTGTCCACTGCTTTTCTTCATTTTCAGAAACTGTCCAATCAATGCCGCTGTCTGCGAAAACCCTGCCAGTCATTCTTTTAAGTAGCAACAGTGTTTCGGGGGAGAATTCCAAAGCAGCTAGTTCAAGGAGCAAAGCAGTAGGATTTCACTGAGCATGTCACAGGCTGGAGAAATGCTACGTATGCAGTGTTCATTTTGTTACACAATTGCCAAAGGATGAGTGTTCAGGGGTCCAGCATTGATACTGTTGATAGCTTTTACTGCCTTGTCAACCGTAGTTCATAAGCCCGGCTTGCTTTGTTATTTTATGTGCAAATGTACATATAAGGGACAACCCAGTTACTTAGGCCCAAGTGCTCTGCCTTAAATGTCCCACACCATTATTGTCCTCTGTTGGGTTTCGTGCCACCAGGGCAAATGTGAACTGAGTACCAAGGGAGAATGTTGGCCTTTTGCTTAAAGATTCTATTTCATGTTTAAAGACATTTATATGTGAGTTGGGCTGCCTGCGTACGCAGATACCCATAGAGATCGTGACAAGACGAGGGTGTCAAATGCCCTGGAGTTGAAATGACAGGCAGCTCTGAGTGAGGCACCCAGTGCGAGTGCTGGGAACCAACCTTGGGAAAACGTAGTACACTCTCATAAGCACTGAGTCATCTCTCCCACACTAAAAACAAACAGAAACACTCAGAATAGAAAAAGTATTGTCTTAGTTAGGGTTTCTGTTGCTGCAATGGAACACCATGACAAAAAAAGCAAGTTGAGGGGGGAAAGGGTTCATTCGGCTTACACTTCCATATCAAGGTTCATCATCAAAGGAATTCAGGACAGGAACTCAAACAGGGCACGAACCAGACACAGTAGCTGACACAGAAGAAATGGATGGCTACTGTTGACTGGCTTGCTCCTCATGGCTTGTTCAGCCTGATTTCTTATAAAACCCAGGACCACAGCCCAGGGATGGCCCCACCCACGATGGGCTACAGCCCCTCCTGCCATTCAGGCCTACACCCCATGTCAGTCACTAATTAAGAAAACGCCTTACAGAGACTTGCCTACAACCCAATCTTATGGAGGCATTTTCTTAGTTGACGTCCCCTCCTGTCTGTCGATATTGGTTGTATCAAGTTGACAAACTACCTGGTACACCCTGACACAGGGAGCCTGAGAGTACCACAAGCTGGTTGCAGGGTTTATCCTAGCTTTGGGGAGGTGCTACCTCTGAGCACAGTAGTACTGAAGACTCCTAGCGTGGACCTGGCCCAGAGAGCCTTCTGCAGGTAACATTAGGAGAAAATGCCCTCTCCTAATGTCAGTGCTCTCAGGAGGTTGAGGGGACTGAGGAGAATCAATCCCTAGTAGAGCTGGGTCTCTCCTCAATACTGGGAAAGCACACCTAGCAAGAGGTGAGGATTAAGACCGAGAACAGGACTCTCCTTTGCTTGTTCACGCATTCACTCAGGAGACGCTGCCATTGGACTTGGAGTAGAACAGTCAGGGTCACAGTCTTATTCCTACCCTTAGAGACTTAGAACAGAGAGAACTCAGTAGAAACCAACCGGTGTAGTCCCTGCCTGGAGAAGCCCCTCCTGGTAGAAATGTCTTCTATTCAAGCCCTGGATCCCTAGGGAGTAGGTAGCCTGAGAGAGAAGGTGCCCTGCTGGGAGCTTGAGAGGGTCATGAGCAGGCTGAGGGCCAGAGGAAGGTGGACTCTCCGGATGGAGGGACACACAGGAACCAAACCAGCCTTGTAATCAGCAGCATGGTTTGATGCCACTGTCTTCACAGAAAAATATGCTGGATACAAAAGACAAAGTGAAGTTTTTCTCTTGACAGTCATATATATCACTGGTTAGAGAATATATATATATATATATATACATATACATATACATATACATATACATATGTATATGAGTGTGTGTATACATCTTTCTGTGTGTTATAATACATACATATATACATGAATATATATGTGTTTGAATATATTTTCAAAAATTGTTCAACACTTGTATGCTGAGATACTATTCTAAAATCTATCCATAGGGACCCTCATAATTCTTCATGGTAATGATTACCATAAGCTCCATTTTACAGCCATGTAAGTGAAAGCTCAGAGAGGTGAAGTGGCTTGCCGGAAGTTACGCAGCTATTAAATAGCCAGAGTGACAGCTGAGCTGCCCCCACTTCGCCCAGGCCTCTGGTGGAAATCCTGGCCTGGAGCAGGGTCTCCTGGAAGGTGGCTGCCCTCTCCATCCTCCATTCAGCTGGTCCTGGACTTGTTTGTGTGAACCCGTCTGCTCTGCCAAGCTTGAAATGGGAGCAGAAAGCAGGGAGTGTTGTGCAAAGAGATCAGTGTGGATTTTCATGCAAGGCAGGTGAGTTCTCAGGAGTGAGGTCTGAAAGAGAGCATTTAAATTCAGGTCAAGGCAAAGGTTGACCCATTGGAAAAACTGCAGCAGTTCTGAGGCTGGGGGCAGAGGGCAGGCTTCTGAAATGGTCCCTCCGGCCCCCGCTGCAGCTCTAGGCAACTTTGGAGCTGAGAGTGTTCATCAAGGGCCTCCCACAAAGACGGTATCTCTCACCACTGCATCTGCATTTCTGAAGCGGAGCTTTTTGATTCTCTGTCTTCCAAGTCATGATGCCAGGGCATGGAGACACCCTGTACTGAAAGCAGCTCCTGCTCAGTCTGTCGTGCCAGATGCAGCTCCCCTGGGGGCGTCCCGGGATTCTTATTGCCCAGGTGACCTTTCCTGAGTCTAGCTGTTTCCAGGCAGTGTGTGGGAAGGCCACAGCAAGTGTGCTGACATGACTCTAGAGAGAGACGCACACTGAAGATGCCACCGGGGACTGAAACATGATGTAATGTCCAGAGTCTTGGAGACTTGTGATGGCACCTGTGGGTCGGGGAGCTGAAATATGGGAGGCAGGCTGGAGGTAAGGGCTTGATGACTGAGGTCACAGGAAGAAACTAGACAAGGAGGCAGAGGCAGGACCAGTGCAGGCAAAGACCTGGCTACCCTCTCTTTGATCATTCAGGGAAGGATAAGGCCAGTGCAGTTGCAACCTGAGGTCATCAGAGGGTCCGATATGAGAACCATAGAGGGATGTGAGGCCCTTGTAATTTCCTGTCTCAATTTGGCTAGGTTGCAGTACCAATTATTATGGTGAAATACTTGGTCTAGATGTTTCTGTGAATGTATTTTATAGGTCCTGTTAGCATCTGCAATCGGTGGACATTGCAAGCAATGGAGATTATGGCAGCAGATAGGGAACAAAAAGCAGGTGGTTGGTTCACTTTGCAAAGTGAGACAGGAAGACTTTCAGGTGAGCAAGCACTGGGCCACTCAGTTTCTTCTCCCCTACTAAATACAAAGACTGAAGCAGAGGCATCATCCTGAGCCCATCATGGAGACTGAGAAACTCTGTGGTTTCTCTCCTTTCTCTGGGTTAAACAGCTCAGTTTACCCTTGGTTACCATGGTTAGCATGGGTGACTCCAACTTCTCTGAAATGTGGCAGAGCCCTCTGTGGTTTGGTCTGTGTTACCGAGAGTTTTGCAGACTCACCTGTGTGCACAGAGGTCGTGTGAATAGATGGTAATCAGGCGGCTCTAGTGTGGGGTGAGGCACTTGGCTCAGGAGAGCAGATTGAACTTTAAGAGAGTCCTCCAGCCCCTCTGCATTCTCCACCACAGACTCTTGCACCTTCCCTCCGAAACCCAGCCTTGGATCTCTTCTCGAGCACGGCCCTTCTTTCCTGGCTACCTCATTCACCAGCATAGACAGTGCCTAGCACATAGCAACTGCTAAATAAATACTTATGCATACATGAATGAATGAATGAATGAATGAATGAATGCCTAACTCCTTGGCCTGAGGCCACAACCTAAGTGTGTGCACAGCTGAATTTTAGCCCCAGAATAAAAATTCTTGAAGGCAGAAATGGAATTTGGTCCACCTATATATCCCCCAGCACCTAGTACATCCCAGCACTTAACACTCACAGAAAAGGATCACATGAGGACACTACCCAGTATGCTATGGCAGCTTGAGGCTTTCGGAGTCCTGCCCAGAGTTCTGTGCTATTAGGCTCAGGAAGAGAATTGCTAGGTCTCAAGTATAAATATACGTTCCAACTTGTCTGCCATTATCAGGGTTGCCCATACCCTGTCTTAACTCATTTCTACCTAATTTGCTAGAATTTCTACCTACTTTATGGTAGGTCTTGGATTCCCCCAGCCAGGCGCTTGCAACTCATATTCCAAATTAGGCCTTAGCATATCATGCAGATTTTCCAGTCCTACCCCAGAGCATCTAGATCAGAACCAGCTTCAAGTGACCCCAGGCCATTTACACGTCCGTTAAAAGCTTGAGAAGTGCTGAGATAGCAGAACAGGGACCTCATGGAACTAAAGGCTGGCACCAGGCAGACAAATGACAATGACAAGATACTGTAAATGCTGTGTAGAAGGAAACTCACCCGAAGAACTGGTCTTGGAAGTTACCTTAACAAATCCTCACTTGTGTCCTGAGCAACAGGAAGCCTAGGGAAAAGGATTTGTGGGGGTTGGGTTAGTAAACTGGCCTATGGCCCCTGCTGAGGGGGCAGGCTTGATAGTGACTGATTTACATTGAGGCTGCTTTCCTCTGTGAAACTTGAGTCTGCAGAATTTACCTCATCCTAGCTCAGCAAGTCCCTGCAGAAGTCTGGGGGTCTAGGCAGGACACTGGTTATCCAAGAACTCCTGTCTGTTAGGGACCCACGTTCTGTGGCTTAGCACCCTATTGTCATGTGTCCCCTGTGACACAGACATGTCCCCCCTCTTTCCTTATTTTCAAATCAGACATCAGAGATCCTAGGTGTTGAGTTGCAGTTCTTTGTTAAAATGTTTTGTCATGTATTAATTATGCACAGCGATGGCTTTCATTTCATTTTGACCTTTTCATGCACAGTATAGTCTGATCGTATTCACCACCCCCGCTTTAGCCTCTCTTGTCCCCCTCGAATGCCACTGGCTTCTTTCCTTTTTCTGACTAATACCACACCTTTTATCCTCCATATTTATGGCCCAGTGAGTCTCCTTAGGATTGCTTGCAGGAGCTTGGTGAGGCTTGTTTACAGTGCATGCTTACCTGACCAGTGGAGGTGTAGTATGTACTGTCCATGGCTGCATAAGACCATTCCCTTCAGTAGCCTACATAGCCTCTTGTGGGACAGTGAAGGTTAGCCACCAAGGAGGGAGTTTCCAGCATAGCTCCTGATCCACTTCTCTGTGTCCTGCAGACAGGAGGAATAGCATCCTCAGAGATAGGGACTTTCCATTCGGTTCTGGTAGGCAATGAACATCCGTGACATTTGTGCATAGTGTCTGAGGGGTCTTAGGGAACTCCCTGCAAAACAGCTCTTACAGCAGCATATCACATAGGACACTGGGATTTTCATTCCGTAACCTGTGGCTTCTGGGAGCAGCTATTTCCACCCACACATTGTACCTCCATTTAAGCTTTCATACTTAATATAACGTTTGATTGGTTTATGGGTATCAGATTTCCTTATGGCCTTTTTATGCATCATTAGTGTGGACTGACAACCCTATCTTTTCCTTCTCCCAGCCCCCTGTCTCCCAGCCCTCTGCCTCCCAGCCCCCTGCCTTCCATCCCTCATTTAAACCTTTCCTGTTTCCCCCTTCCTTCCACTAATGGGTTCTGTTACTTCCCCTTACCTTAGAGAATCTTTTCCTTCCTCTCCCATTGGCCCCTCTCTAGGTTCCTAAGCTCCATACACATTCTTTCCCACATAAATGCACATGTATAAAAATTAGAAGCCGGGCTCTACATGCGGGAGGGAACACCCACCGCCTGCCTTTCTGAACCTAGGCTTTCCGCACCCAGTCTAATGTTTCCAGTTCCGACCATTTCCCTGCATATTTTCATAATTTCATCTTACGGCTGAATAAAGTTCCGCACGTGCATGTATGACATTTCCATTATCTGTTCGTCCGTTGATGGACATCCAGGCTCAATCCATTTCTTAGCTGTTTGTGAAGGGAACAGGGACGAATGTGGAGGCAAATGTCTCTGTGGTAGGATGGGGAGTCTTCTGGGCACACGCCGAGGAGAGCGATAGCTGGGTCGGATGGAAGTTCTGGTTTCAGTTTTTAGAGAAAGCTCCAGGCAGGTGTCCATAGCGGCTGCTCCACTTGCATTCCCACTGACAGTGAACGAGCGCTCACCTTTCTGCGTGCGTACCCTGGATAGCATTTGTTGTCATTTTTTCCTCCTTAATAGCCATTCTGACTGGAGTGAGATGGAATTTCAAAGTAGTTTTAATTTACGTATCCCTGACGGCTGGGGATGTTGAGTGCATTTTAAAATATTTATCGGCCATTCGTATTTCTTCTTTTGAGACTTCTCCGTTAAGTTCCTTGGCCTAATTTTTCACTCAGTTTTTATTTATTTACTTTTGTTTAGTCTTTTTTTAAATTGTTGTTGTTGTTGTCATTGTTAGTTCTTTGAATGTTTCAGATATTGATCAGCTGTCAGATGTATCCATGGCTGAGAGCTTTCTCCCATTCTGCAGGCTGTCTCCTCTACGGACTGGGTTTGTTGTGGGGTGTTTTGTTCTGTTCCCATACAGAAGATTTCTAATTTCACAAGGTTGCATTTGTCAGTAGTTAACCTTACTTTCAGAGCAACTGGAGTCAGGGGAAGAAGATCTTTAGCTGTCCCTATGGCCTTATCCCCTAACAGTTTCAGTTTCAGGTCTTACACTAAGGTCTTCAGTCCACAAAGTTGATCTTTGTGCTGGCTTAGCGAAAGGAGCCAGCTGAATTCCTCTCCTAGGATAGCCAGTTTCTCTAGCACCATTGGTAGGGAGGTTAACTTTTCTTCAGTGTGTGTTTGGTTGGCTGGCTGGCTGGCTGGCTGGTTGGTTGGTTGGTTGGTTTGGTTTGCAACCTTATAGTGACAGTCAGTTAACTGTAGCTGCATGGCTTGCATCGGCTCTCAGTTCTCTGCCATTGATCTGACTGAGTCTGTTTTCCCGCCAACACATTGCTGTTTTTTTGTTGGTTTTTTTTTTTTTTTTTTTTTTTTTCCTGTAAAGAATGATGTTGATATTTTAATGGGCATTGAATCTATAGATCACTTTTGGTAGGTCAGCCATTTTAACAAGATTAAAGTCTTCTGACCCATGAGCATAGAAGAGCCTTTCTGTCTTCTAGTATCTTCATAAATTTCCTCCTTCTGTGCTTCAACAGTTTCATCGTACATGTCTTTCGCTTCTCTTGTTAGATTTGTTCTATATTTTTGAGATTATTTCCTTGGCTTCTTTCAGGTATTATTTATTTACATCATTTATATATAGGAAGGCTGCTGACTTGGGGGTGTGTAATTTTGTATCCTGGTACTTTACAAAAAGTGTTTATTGGCTCTCAAAATTTTCTGGTTCTCTTTATCATCTCTAATGTATTAAATCATAGAATTTGCAGATACAGACATCTGACTGCTTCCTTTTCTCTTTGTGTCCTTTTTATTTCCTTCTCTTCTTCTGTTGCCCTGGGTAAATTTCAAGCACTGAACAGGAGGCAGTGGACACCTTTGTCTTGTTCCCGATTTTGGTGGAAGTATCTTTTCTCCAGTTAGCATCATCATGACTTTCCTTCATGGTACACACCTTTTGTTATGGCTCCTTCATCCCTAGCCTCTCAGGGGCTTTACAATGAAAAGATGTTGGGTTTTGACAAAAGCTTTTATTGTATCCATCGAGATGATTCTGTCCTTGAGTACATTGTGTGATATACTACCCTTATTGATTTGCATATGATCTCTGCTTCTCTAGAATGAAGCCAACTTCCTTATTGTAAGTAACAGTTTGGTATGTCCTTGAATTCAGGTCACAACTGTTTTATTGAGTTTTTTAATATCTAAGTTCATCATTGGAAATTGGTCTACGATTTTCTGTTTTGTTGTATCTTTCTTTGGCTTAACTGTCAGGACATTGCTGGGTTTCTGTGTAGGTGTGCATGTGCACACATGTGGCGGTCAGAGGACAACTGTAGGAGTGGATTCTTTCTTTATACCTTTGATGGTTTGTATATGGTTGGCTCAGGGAGTGGCACTATTAGAAGGTGTGGCCCTGTTGGAGTAGGTGTGCCACTGTGGGTGTGGGCTTTAAGACCCTCATCCTAGCTTCCTGGAAGTCAGTATTCTGCTAGCAGCCTTCAAATGAAGATGGAGAACTCTCAACTCTGCCTGCAGCATGCCTGCCTGGATGCTGCCATGCCCCCACCTTGATGATAATGGACTGAACCTCTGAACCTGTAAGCCAGCCCCAATTAAATGTTGTTCTTGTAAGAGTTGGTTATGGTGTCTGTTCACAGCAGTAAAACCCTAACTAAGACACTACCTAATGTGTATCCTGGGCATCCAACTCAGGTATCAGGCTCAGAAGAAAACATTTTACCCACTGAGCCATCTCGCCAGCCCAGATTTGGCTTAGTCTTGTTTTTCTAGTCCCTGAGGGACATCAGTTATTCATTCATTTGAGGTTATTCTGATTGTTAATGTAGGTGCTTAACAACTGTGAACCTTCCTCTTAGGACTCTATTATATCCTAAGGGTTATGTATGATGAGTGTGTATTTATTTAATTCTAAGGTTTTTTTCTTCTTAGTATCTTCATTATTCTACAGCGTGCTGCTTCATGTCCATGAGTTTGGGAATTTTCTATAGTTCCTGTTTTTCTTGATGTTTAACTTTATTCCACTGTGGTCAGACAGAATACAAAAAGTTATTTCTGTTGTCCTATATTTCCTGAGACTTGCTTTATGCCATAATACATGATCCGTTTTAGAGAAAAGTCTATGGATTACTGAGAAGAATATGTATTCTGCAGTGTTTGGGTGAAACATTTCATAGATGTCTGTTAAATCCATTTGATCTGTAATGTCATTTAATTCTATTGTTTGTGTATTTCTTTTGGTCTTGAGGAACTGTTTATTGGTGGGAGTGGGGCACTGAAGTCATTCACTGTTGCTGTGTTGGGACTCATCTATGACTTTATCGCCAGAAGAAAGATTGCCGTAAAAAAAAAAAAAAAAAAAATTAACCGGTGATCTAACTCTTGATGTACAAATCTCAATACACAAACCTAAGTAACACGAAAAACCAAGACAACCCATCTCCTCCAAAAACTACCAGTCCCAGAGAAGCAGCCCCAGTGAGAATGACTTAGACAAAGTACCAGACAAAGAGTTCAAAATTGTAATCTTAAGTACATTCAGAGAAATAAAAGAGGACATGAATATGCTCCTGGATGAACCCAGGAGAACACAGGCTGCAGTTCTAGTGGTTAGTATTGAGATGATAAGAAAGAGTAGAGGAGGGACAAGAAGGGACAAAGGAGGGGGGGAGGGGAGGATTTGGGTTAGATAAAGGTCCATTAAAAAAGAGAGAGAGAGAGAAAAGTGAAGATATTCATCTGATGTTATAGAAAGTCCCATCTTTTGAGAATCTGATTATGTTTTGGGAAGAGAGGGAAAAGGATAGGGGATGGACAGAGCGCAGAATGAAGCCAGGGAGGCAGCCTACTAAAAACGGAGATGAGATAAAGGTAGGCTTGATGTGGAAGGATAGACACCTGCACAGAAATAGAGGTTTCAAGAACTGACTAAGCCAATGATTGCCTATCTCCATCTAGACTCCCCCAGCTTCTAGAACCCTGTCTAGCCTCCTAGACTTCCTCTGCTATGGATACTCCCATTCTCCCTGCTCAGTCTTCCTATGAGTGATCAGAGGACAGGCGCTGTCCTGGACAGTGCTTCACAATGCAGTCTCAGGAGCCGGTCCCACCTCTATAATTTCCCCCAGGGCACCAGTTGCAAATGCCAGCTCAGGCCCTGTACAGCTCTTCTCAGTGTCCCGTGTGCTACTTAGAGTCATGGAGAATGTTCTGCACACTTTGGTTCCCACCAGGTTTTCCGCTACCTGAATGTCCTGCAGATCTGACCTGGAGCTTCTCTTCCTACGTCACAATGTCCTCGTTGTCAGGTTTCAGAATGCAGTCTTATATCGATTGCTGGGTGTTTCTCAAGTGTGGTTCATTGAGGGTCTGGGGGCTGTCAAGCTACCACAGCAGCAAACATCTCTTTAAAGTGGCACTGCCCTTCTCCTCTGTGGGCTGCCAGTACCGAGCACCCAGCACCAATGCGAGGAGGTTTCCCACAGCATTCCCGGCTAATGTTTCTGCCGTGTGTGTGTGTGTGTGTGTGTGTGTGTGTGTGTGTGTGTGTCCCCTTCTCCCTAGCTGTTAAGTACTCCTGTTCTTCTGGCTGTTTTTTCGGCTTACCCAGTTAGTTCCCTGGAGGCCCTCGAAGACTGTCCCTCAGTATCACCTGACATCTTGTGTCTCCCTCAGTTTCTTTAAGAAATTGAGTTCATAAGACAAATCATGGCTCGGTTTCCCAACCATTCTTCATGGACTGGGTAAAAGCTATGCGGAATTGTCAGTTGTTCTAGGTCAGTCATTTGCTTTCTGTGTGACCCTGAGCAGGTGATCCCTCAACTGTATTGCTGCTATTCAGATATCGTGATATGTCAGCATCGAGTGAGTGCTTCATTTTTTAATTTTAAACAACTTTGCACTGGATGCTTACCTACGTTGTATCAAGAGGCCCTACTAGGACACAGTGGTGGGCAGTTTTAGCAAGAACCTTGCCATCATGAAATGGTATCAGTCTAGTGAAGAAAAATATCACCAATTGCATGATCATACCATAGACAATGATGACAAAAATGTGTGTGTATGTGGGGGGGGGTATGCAGATATAAAAAGGAATGGAGTGAGGCTTCACAAAGACCGTGACCAGTATAGTGTCCTTCCCAGTGCAATGACTCTGCATCTCTCTTTCAGGTACCTGGAAGGAAACCATTTAACAGCAGTGCCGAGAGAGTTGTCCGCCTTCCGACAGCTGACACTTATGTAAGGAGCCTGCCACTAGCCAGGCATTTGTTTCTCCTTCTTAGGGTGATGTAGGACAGGGCTATAGAGACTGAGAGAGACCAGTGCTGCAGCAGATATAGCGATTCTCAGCCTGAACGCCTGCAGGGTGCAGGGAGAGGCAGCTAGTTGGGGAGAAACATGGACCAGGCTGAAGTGGAAGGGTTTGCCCAGTGAGGCCTATGTGCAGAAATAGCCAAGGCATGTCATCGTGGTCTGTGAACTACCTTCCTATTGGCTCGGAGGGAGCCTCTGACCTCTGCAGGCTCCAAGCTGAATTCTGGAATTTCAGTTGCTTGCAAGCTGTGGCCACACTTCCCTCTACCAGGAGCACGAACAGGCATTTCTTCTTCTTTGGTTTCCTAGAAAATGTCTCAAGTGATGGTTTAAACCAAGGGCTTTCAATAATAGCAGCTACAAGCTTCACGCCTTTCAAGAACCAGATAACCCTTGAATGGGAAGCAGAGAACGTGAGGCAAGGCCCATGAGCCTTGTCCCTCAGCAGCCTCACTCTCTTTGCCTTGGTGGGACCCAGAAGGGTAAAGGAATTCCCTGGGCAAGTGATAATGAAAGATGCCATGCCTGCTTGAGAGGACAAAGGAGCCAGTCCACAAGAGACAAGAAGGGTTCTTTCACAATAAAAGTCAGAGACCCACTAATGAAAAGTCCCAGAAAGCCACCATTTGGACCCCATTCTTGTTCTCCAGAAACCAACATCTCTACAAACATTTCTCAAACTCAGAGCTCTGGACATCTGAGGCTAGATACCTATTGGTCAGGGGAGTTGTCATGATTATTATGAGCCACTCAGCAGTGACCTTGGCCTTTATTAGATGCCAGTAGCACTTCACCCAATAGTGACAGCCAAAAATGTCTGTAGACATTGTCAAACAATGGCAAAACAAGAATGTCCAATTGAGAACCACTGCTCGGCTGTGGGGAATCGCCCAGGGAGGAGCTGTTGGTGCCGTCATTCCATAAGATGGCCACACCTAAAACAACATATGAGTCAAAATATACAGGCTGGGGACCCTGGCTTCACAAGATTTAAAAGCTCCTCCGATGTCTCCAATGTGCAGCTAATATCACCTTGCTGTTCTGGAAATTTGTCTCTGAGGAGAAGCTAGGGGTGTGGTTAGAGATGTCTTCTCCTACCAACTTTGTTTCCCCTAAGAGATGAATCAGGTGGAATGAATAGAAGACAGAGAGAGGACTGCTGGTAAGAACTGATCAGGAGGCTGGATGTGGTGACGCACACTAGCAGGATTTACTGAAGGATTTACCGAAGGAGATGGAGACAGGAAGAGCACAAGTTCCGGGCCTGCCTGGGCTACACAATTCTTAGCAGTGGTGCTGCTCACTTTTGATCCCAGCACTCAAAAGGCAGACAGAGCCAAGCAAATCTCTGAGTTTGAGGCTAGCCTGGTATGCAAATTGAGTTCCAGGATAGCAGGGCTAGACAGAGAAACCCTGTCTTGAAAAAAATAATTTGATTGAGAGAAGAAACATACTAGAATAAGAAGAAATTGTTTTCTTATGTGCGTGTTTTTTTAGAATAGAGTTACGACTAGGCACATAATTGAATGATTTAATCACTATGAGTAAATAGGTGGATGAATGAATGAATGGGCTATAACAATGTGAATGGAAAAAATAACATTTGAATCAACATATATATAGGTAAATGGATGGGTGGTAGGGGGATAAGTGCACAGATGAGAAGGTGAGTGGATAAATATGAGAATGGGTTGGCATACAGATGGGTAAATGGAGGTGAGCGGGTATATGCCTATTCAGATGGTAAAGTATGTGAGGGAGTAATAGGCGGGAGGGTGAGTGGACAGATAAATGAGTGTGTGGATAGATGGATGAATGGGTGCGTGTGTAGTAACGCATGGGTTGACTGATAGGTGGCACACTCATGTGATCGTTGGTTGTGGGCTCCCCTGGTGCTGCTAACCGTATCCGGTGGCTTTTCTGTTTTTCTTTATCTAGTGACCTGAGCAACAACAGCATCAGCATGCTGACCAACCACACCTTCAGCAACATGTCCCACCTCTCCACGCTGTGAGTATGAAGGCGCTTCATGTTTAACCTTCACAGGCATGGCCATCTAGTCTTGGAACCCCAGTCCTAGGTCCCTTGATCCAGTGGCCCTCATGGCTTTGGCTGCCCCTTGACCGAAAGGCAGACCTTAGTCATCAGGAGATGCCAAATGGAGAGTTAGGGGCCCGGCAGATGGAGGAACAAGACGCTAATTACCTCTGAAGAAGGCCGTCTTTGGAATGCCTTCTGGGATACATGCGTGTTCTTTCCCAGTGGAGGGTTTCCTACACAATTATATTTTGCTCAGACCCATTTATTTCCCATTAGCTCCGCACGTTGTAAGCACACACCATTTGACAGTGGAGGGAGGTGGTAGGAAAGCCGATTAGAGAGCCAGTCTGCTGTGGAACATGGAGGTTGGGGCGGCGGGGGTGGGGGTGGGGCAAGCTAAGGAGCTTCGTGGAGTAGCAGGAGGTTTCTCTTCTCTCTGTGTTACGGTACCTTTGTCGATATATTAAATCGGAGAAATTGGAGGAAACATCTGCTTTGACGGGTCCACTGTGTGAAGAGTGTGCCCACAAGAACAGGGGCAGCCGTCAGCCTCACATTTTTTCCTCTCCACAGGATCCTGAGCTACAACCGGCTGAGATGCATCCCTGTCCATGCCTTCAATGGGCTAAGGTCCCTCCGAGTACTGTGAGTCACTGGGCCTGGGGTCAGCTTCTATAGTACTGAGTAATAGCATGAGGTGCACAGAGCTCTCCCCTTCCCACTGCCCTTGGGGCACAGCCCGTTTGCTGCCACCCAGCCACTCAGTAGGGTAAAGGGCATGTACTCCCAGTGAGCCATGCCTGAGGCTCAGCACACTGCCACTCAGGAGCCTTTCGCTAAACACTCGCCACTCAAGTCTGCACTTTGTTATGTATCAGATAGGTCCCCTCCCTGCCCCGTGATTAGGGAATTACACTAACCCATCCTTCCCCTTCCTCGTGAGTAGAGTAGGGCATGGGGCTCTGGTGAGCAGGCTGCTCACGGGTGCTCACTCTGACTTCAGAAGGGTGAACACCCTCTGCAAGGACCCGAGATCACAAGCGGGAAGCCAACGAGCCATCCAAGCTCAAAAGGTTGGCTTACAACATGCTTGTTCAAAACACCAAAAGTTTTCAGGCCGGATGTGATGGCACACGTGTGTATTTCCAGTCCTTAGGAGGCTGAGGCAGGAAGCATGTGAGTTCAAACCCAGCCTAGGCTAATTACTTAACAAGATCCTGTCTCAAAAAAAAAAAAAAAAAAAAAAAAGTCAACTTTAGTAAGTTGCCAGCATTTAAGTATCACCAACAAATCCTGATTTATACATTCTCTTGGGAAATCTAGAGCCCGGGTCATACCTGAGCTCTGAGTTTGCAGACAGGGTTGCATGCTCTGTAGCATCCACGCTCATGCGCACAGAGATGGGCTGCACACAAAGGCTAGAGGGGTCACGGAACCCTCCTGATGCCCAAGCATGGCTCTGCCCCATCCTCCCTGTGTGTCTTCTCAACCACAGAAAATCAGATGATGGTGCGAATTGCCTTCCCGAATCATAGGCAGGTTAAATGAGATGCTATGTCTAAAGCACATAGCCCAGCTCTGGCTACTGCCAGTGTGGAATGAATGCTGATGTGTTTGTTATTCATGTCTCGATGGGAGCTGGACCAGGAGGACACTATGCTGCTCCACCTCTAGGTCTGACTTGTATACCTTTCTGCCTTGCACTGTTTTATTGATAAAGAAAGATATCGTGGCTTATTCCTCTGACTGTATCACCTTTGAGGGATCTCCTCCTAATAGAGATGCCACCCCACTCTTAAATACCACACCCGTTTATTTCTAGCCTGTCAATATTATAAGAGTAAAGCCCATATTTGAAAGGGTGAGGCCTGGCCATTTTTTCTCCTGATCCTTTGCAAGAGTACTGTGAGCTTGAGAGGATGATGCCCATTTTAGAGATGGGGAAACTGAGACCTGGTTGAGGAAGTAACTAGCCAACTCTATTAGTCATGAGGTGGCAGAGTCCAGCCTCCTGCCTTAGTGCCATCAGCAAACAGCACCCAGCAACCTGGTCCAACTCCAGAGGCTCTGGGCTGATGTGATTTATTAAGACCTGCAAAACACCCATGTCAGCGACAGCTCCCGCCACATGTCATCCACACTGTTATTAAAAATCAATTCTCCGGGGGCAAAGAAGTGCCTGAGCTGACAGTGTGCAATCTGTTACTGTCACTTACCTGTTATCCACTTTCTCGGGGGACTTTGGGGATGGAAACATCAGTGAAACCATTTCCTTGTTTCCAAATGAATGCAGTGGTGGATAGGTCTCTTCCATCCGGCCCAAAGGCAGACCAGCTCCCCCTTACACTGCCTGCTGGCTGCTGTCCATCCCAGCTCCCAACCTGCCATCCGTTCAGTCTGATGCTTCTAGGCATAGGTTGGATGGCAGGAAACAGAGCTGCCAGTTTTAATTGAATCTCTGTGCGTTCAAGACTTGGAGTCACTCTGATGGGGATCATTCAGAGAATCTGAAAGAGAGAAATAAGTTTTCCCTGTCCATCTGTCTGTTTCCTGGGGGTGTTTACAGCCTGACAGGGCCTTCCCACCATGTGCCCTACCCCAGCTCCACTGCCATGACAGGGTCACAGGAATACATGCCTGCATTCAGCACAAGGGAGCTTGCTTCTTAAGTTAAGAGTCAGCAGGCTCTCACATGATCATTGTAGAATCAGTGGGTCTTGGGGATAAAACCAATCTTAGAGCCTCTCTCTCACTCCAACCAAGCACCTCAGTGGGGAGCAACCATTTTCTGCATAAGGACCAATTCAGGAAAAATAACAGCGTTTATGGGCTACATTTTTATGATATTTGTATCCTTTCTTCTCGTAATTGCACATGTAGGAATCTACGCTACAGAAAAACCCAAGATGAGGGAAAGGTTCTATAAATCTGGGTCTTTGTTGCATTGTTATTTTTAACCTAAATTTTAAATATTACCTACCGGGACACCAATGAGGAGATGTATAAAGAGATTATGACACAGCGAGTCAATGAAGTGCAGTTATTAAAAGAGATAAAGATGAAAACCAGACGCAGCGTGGGAAAGGGCTGACTATTTAGCGATTGTGTGGGAAAGGAAACTTAATTATATCTTGTAAACATTGACACCTATGAGCAGAGACTAAAGGGAACAGGGTTTCCAATACTATCAGCTCCCTGACAAGTAAGGCAAAGTTAAGCACAGGCATGGAGACTGCTACATAGGGAGTTGGGCAAAAGGTGGGGCTTTGTTTGTTTGTTTTTTTTTTTTTTTTAGTGTTGTGTTGATTCATGTGTGTAACTCCAGGTACATATGTACTACAGCATGCATGTGGAGGTCAGAGGTATTGGTTCTCAACATGAGGATTCTCCTCTTGCTCATGGCCCTGCTTACCAGGCTAACGGGCCCTTTAGCTTCCAGGGATTTTCTCATCTTTGCGTCTCATCTTGCATAGGAGAGGAGGGGTGACAGATATGTGCTACTGCTGACTCTAAGTGGGTTCTGGGCATCTGGACTCAGGTACCCACACTTATACACAAGTGTCTTACCTGGTGAGCCACCTCCATGGCCACAGGTAAGCTAGTTTTCAACCAGGAATTGCATTAGCTGTAATGACATTTAAGCATTTGTATATTCTCAAGTTTCGGAAGGATTTCATTTTGTTGGTGAAATCTTCAAAAATAATGAGAGTCCCATAAGTGATGCTGTTTGGCACAAAGAGGAGAACAAGCGTGAAGGTTTGTTTAGCCATAGATAAAACCCAACAAGGCTATGGAAAGACAATAAGAGACCTGGAGGTGGGTGGGGTGGGGTGAGGAGTCTGTGTGTATGCCTATGTGTGTGTGTGTGTGTATGTGTGGTGTACATGTATCTCTCTCTGCCTCTGTGTATGTGTGTGAGGGTGTGGGTATACATGTATATGTGTATCTCTGCCTCTGTGTGTGTGTCTGTCTCTCTATCTCTGTCTGCCTCTCTGTCTCTGTGTGTGTGTTTATCTGTCTATCTATGTGTCTGACCATGTGTGTATCTGACCCCCCTCTGTGTGTGTGTGCCTATGTCCTTTTCTGCCTCTGTCTTTCTGTGTGTATATGTATTATATATGTCTGTATGTATGTATGTCTCTGTGTGTACTTGCGTCTTTTTCTGTCTCTGTCTGTCTCTGTCTGTCTGTCTGTCTGTCTGTCTGTCTCTCTCTCTCTCTCTCTCTCTCTCTCTCTCCCTCCCTCTCTCTCTCTTTGTTATTCCGTCTTTCTGTGTGTGTGTCTGTCTGTCTGTCTATCTGTATATATGTATGTGTATCTGTCTGTCTCTGTTTCTCTGCCTCTGCTTCTAGTCTTTCTCTCTCTCTCTCTCTCTCTCTCTCTCTCTCTCTCTCTCTCTCTCTGTGTGTGTGTGTGTGTGTGTGTGTGTGTGTGTGTGTGTGTGTGTGTTGGTGAGTGCAACTGAGTACATATTAGGGGGGTCAGGAGCCCAAGTACAAAAACATTATGTGAGGAAAAATATTTTTTTCTACGTTGATTGGGATGTAAAATAGCTAGCGAGAACATTCTTGTGGGCATGCTTGTCCTTCTTTGGGGATCTGTGCACTCTTAGGGATCTTTGCCCCACACAGAGCCACATGCCTTGTGAGTGTGTGTGGTCCTAAATGTCACTCCGCAACCCCACACCGGGGCACCTGGAATCAGTTAAGAGCGTGGGTGCGGGGCTGCCCCAGTGTGTACTGAGGGAGAGACTGGGGTGTTGTTGAAGTAAAACTGCAGTGTTTATACCCACGAGGGGCTAAGGACAGCCTGAAGCCCTCCTATGATGTCCCCATGAAGGGCTCCAGATGCTCTTGGTTGGTGAGGAGTCTGTGTTGCACTCACCAACACACACACACACACACACACACACACACACACAGAGAGAGAGAGAGAGAGAGAGAGAGAGAGAGAGAGAGAGAGAGAGAGAAAGACTAGAAGCAGAGGCAGAGAAACAGAGACAGACAGATACACATACATATATACAGATAGACAGACAGACAGACACACACACAGAAAGACGGAATAACAAAGAGAGAGAGAGAGAGACAGACAGACAGACAGACAGACAGAGACAAGAGACCTTCCCAAGAGGGACCTCACTGCCTCACCGGAGAGTCAGCCCACCTTGGCCATTAGCAAATGCTGGTGGTAGGCTGAGAGGTGGGACTGGTGGCCTCCAGACCTTTCACTCCTTGAAAACTAAGCCACATGTAAAGAGAGATTCAGCAGGAACTTACCACCCAAGAGAGAGTCGTAGAGATGCCTCTCTCTAAACCCTGTCACCTCCGAGATAGAGACAGGAAAGTATAGCTACCTGTTCACTTTCTAACGCCTCCCTTCAGTGAACGAGCTGCAGTAACACCCTGGGGGAGTGGGTGCAGACAGTAAGCTAGACACAATTGCTGACCTCTAAAGATGGGAAGCTGTCAAGCTAAGAACTATTTGCAACCCAGGATGGCACCTGAGAGAAGAGCCCCAGGCCACAGAGAAGATGTCTCTGTACCCTACCTTTCTCAAGGCTCTCGGAAAGGACAGCTCTGTCTGGAATGTCACCGCTGGTGTTTGTTAAATCTTCACTACGCACTGCCCAAGGGATCGGGGCATTTATGTCATTATTATAGTTTCCCCCCCTATGAGGAACAGGCCTCTGTTTATCCCCATTGCACTTACAAGTAAATTGAGGCTACGTGAGAATAAGTGACTTCACCTAAGATGATACAGTGGGGATTTGGACCCAGGACTTTTTGCTCTCCGAGTCAGCCCTTCACTTCTGTTTCCAAGGCTGAGATGAAAAAGCCAGTGAAGCTCACCTAAGGAGAGAAGGGACTGAAGAACATTCCAGGGAGTGACAATGTGGATACCCTGTACAGAGACCTTAAAATCAAGGAGCAGCATGGAGGCTGAAGAGTTGACTCAGTGCCTGAGAGCATCTGCTGCTCTCGCAGAGGACTCACATCAAGTAGCTCGCGACAGCCCGTAACTGCAGCTCCAGGGGCGACAACCCCCTTCTGGACTAAAAACTTATTTTGAAAGGACAAGTGTGTTTGGAGGCTCACAGGAACTAACAAGTGTGGCTCCAGGGCAGACTTCATGTTAGAAGCAAGAGTATGGCGGAATCACCACAAGGATGCACAGAACCAAAGCTGGAACCCGTCTCTGGGCTCCTTACCTGCAGTCTTCCCACCTCTCTCCCAGCCTCACTTGTACCTGTCTTTATTCTCAGGCATTTTGTTCTCTAGTCGAAGAGACTTAGTGTTGACTGACAGTAGAAGTGTTTTCACCGTTACCCAGAGGAGCTTCAATCAGAATTAAAGGAATTGTGGGGCAGAGGGAGAGCTGGCCAGAGTGGGAGGATCTGGGAGGCGTCCAAAGAAAGAAAGAAAAGCTGATAGAAATATATTCCAGGAAAATAATTTTTAAATTTAAAAAAAGAAAGGTAAGGTAGGACAAAGGACGTGGGACCCTCTGCCACTGTTCACTTTATCTTGCCTCCAGCCCAGAAATGGAGCCGTGTGGCTTACGACTGCCTTAAAATTGGTGGAAAATATAATTACAGGCTTCTGCTTTGTATGAGCAATGCGTTGAGAGGACTGGCCTCAAAATAATTTCAAGAACAAAGTGGGGGAGGGGTGTGGCCGCACACCGGGTCCTACAGCATCTAGCTGTCCTGGGTGCCCCCAAGTAAAGGACAGCTTGCACCTGGCACATCACACCACGAATGGGCTGGCATAAGGATGGCAGTGGAAGGTGGGAGGAGAATTCTAGATCATTGGTTCTCAACCTTCCTAGCGCTGTGACCCTTTAATACAGTTCCTCGTGTTTGGTGACCCCCAACCATAAAATGATTTTTATTGCTACTTCATAACTGTGATTTTGCTACTGCTGTGAATCAGGATGTAAATATTTTTAGAGATAGAGGGTTGACAAAGGGGCCGTAACCCACAGATTGAGAACCTCTGGTCTAGAGTGTAGTTCTGCATGTACAAGGCCCTGGGTGTTTTACAAGAGAAGGGAGATTGCGCCAGGAGAAACCCCTAGCCCTCTCCCTGTGAACTGTAACCTTCAGAATCTCAGGTCTCACCCCAGACCCAGACGATGTAGGCCAGACTCAGCAACGTGAAGTTTTACTCTCTTATCAGCATATAGTAATCACACACAGCTGTGAGTTTCACTGTGACATTTCCAAGCATGGACATAACATGTTGTTAATCGTATTCACACCTTGCTTTTTTCTTGCCTGCTTAGCACTCTGACTGATCATCTTTCTCTTCCCCACCAACTTCTAATTTCATGGTACTTTAGTTGTTCATGTAATACAATGAGTTATTACTGACATGAATAGTTAGCCAGTGATTCCTTGGAGTTATTGAAAGGAGCATAGATGGGGGGGTTATACTTTTAATTTTTTGTTTTTATTTTATGTATATTGGTGTTTTACCTGCCTAGATGTCTGCACCACACGTGTGAGTGTGAGTTATGGACAGTTGTGAGCCACCATGTGGTGCTGAGAATCAAAACTGGTTTCTCTGGGAAAGCAGTCAGTGCTGCTAAATACTAAGCAATCTCCCCAGCCCCTAAAGCTGAGGAATTTTTGTTTTGTTTTGTTTTGTTTTGTTTTGTTTTAAACCAAAAACAAAAAACCAGGAGCATGAGTACCTTACCAGTGGCTATACCACTGTAGAAAAGGTTTCTCCCTCTCCCAGAAACCTATAGATCATCATAGAGGGATGGAGTCTCAAGAGCCCTTCCTTCCTAACTGTTAATGGTGTATAAATCCTCAAGAGATGGAACCCCCTGTCCCCTCCATCCCCATCTAGACAGAAAATTGATGGGTCCAGTCAGTCTTGTTCAGATCTGATACAAGGAATCATAGGTGCTTTGAAGCCAAGAATGCATCAGCCGGATCCTGTCTGGAAGTTAACCACCTCCCCCTTTCTCCAGCTCTTATGAATTTTTCATCCTCTCACAGATTTCCCCAAGCCACAGAAGGGGTCGTGTAGATGTCCATTTGTGTCTGAGCACTCATGGCCACTTGCTCTCAGCACTTTGGTAGTTATGTCTCCACAGTTGCCACTGGGCAGTACAAAAAAGAAGCTTCTCTGACCAGTTGTAACAGCAACACTAAACTAAACTTGAAGTGTGGTTATCTAGAAGGCACTTTAATGGACACGTCATGTCCACTTACAAAAAACAAACAAACAAACAAAAAATACCATAGTAGTAGGCTCCCTCATGACCTCTCCTGCCATGGGATTTTGACCAAGTTTATATCACCAGACTTGAATTCCAATGTGCATCAAACCTCAATTCTAAGCAGAGCCTGGTCAGTTACACCGTGCCCCCACCACCACCTCCCCACCCCCGCGAGCACACACACACAGAGCCTGGTCAGTTATACCGTGCCCCCACCACCACCCCACCACCGCCTCCCACCCCCCCACCCCCCCCCCCCCCCCCCCCCGCGAGCACACACACACACAGAGCCTGGTCAGTTACACCGTGCCCCGCCCCCTCGAGAGCACACACACACAGAGCCTGGTCAGTTACCCCCCCCCCCCCCCCCCCCCGCCCACCCACAACTAATTTGTTACAGTTTTGAGAGTGGGCACATGATATCTGGCCAGTCAGTCCGCTAGAACATACAGTCAACAGTTATCTCCCTGAGGGCAGCCAGAATAACACTGTCTGACACTATGAGAGCTAGCCACTGGGGAGGGGGCTTCCAACTCAGTTCCAGCTTGCTTTCTCTAAGCCCTGAGCCTAGAGCATGTGTTGTCTCCAGCAATAAAGGCTTCTCATCTAATTCTGATGGGCAGATACCTGTGTTGTTTAGGATCCTTGGGCCCCCAGACACTGGGACTTTCACTTTAGTAACCTATGGCTTCTGGGAGCCACATGGTACCTCCATTCAGACTCTTAGTTCTTTAAAGTAACTAAATATGAGGTGTCCTTATGACTTTTCCATACATTTTTAGTTTTGGTTGATCTTCCCACCATCTTCTTCTCTCTCCTGTATCCCTCCCCCTAACCCCGATTTTTCCCGTCATTCACCAGTTAGCACTTAGAAAATACTCAGTTCTTTCTGCGTAGTCTAAAACATGTACGTCGTCACAATCTGACCATTGGTCATTCTCGCCTGACAATTCAGAAACTGAGGCTCAAGAGAGAATAAGCCACTTTGCCCAAGGCCATTCAGCTGGTAAGTGGCAGAGACAGAGTCTGAAAGCAAGTGACCTGGCTCCAAAACAGATGGATTAGCCACTATCAGAATACAGAACAGATAGTATTAGCCACAGTTGATCGAGCACAGAACAGCATCTCTGGAACTGATGGTTCCATTAGGTAAATGCGGCTCTCAGATTTTTCAGAAGTAGAAACTGAGGCCCAGAAAAGCAGTTTATCCCTGAGTCTCCTCCAGGTTCACAGAGTTTGAAAGTCCATCCTCTTCCCTGACAAGCCCTCAGCCCCTTCACCCTGCTGCTGCTCTAGACAGAGTGATGTCCGTATCCCTCAGCAATGGCAGCAGCAGCTGATATCAGGAGCTCTGGAGCCCTGGGGCCCTGGGAACCACAGAAGGGTGGCTGGGCTGGGTGAGTATGGTGGCTCACTGGGGTCACTTACTAACCTGTGCCTTCTGCCTCAGAACTCTCCATGGCAATGACATTTCCAGTGTTCCTGAAGGCTCCTTCAATGATCTGACCTCCCTGTCCCACCTGTAAGTAGCCTCTTTCTTAAGGTGCATTAGCTCAAAACTGAACATGGTAATGGTGACGTCATCACCTTGTTAGGCATTTGGCCCTCTGTATGCACAGGGGACTGGTTCCAGGAGCCCCAGTAACCCACAAATGCTCAAGTCACTTATGCACAGTGAGGTGGCGTATGCGTAGAACACCACACATTCTCCTGTGGACTTGAAATAGTCTCTGGACTATTTAAGATACCTAGTACAATTGTAGACGCTTTGTAACTAATGGTTATATTATTATTAAGTATAGAATAAGGACCCAAAAGAAGTCCAGGTTTGCATCTATTCATTACACATGAAACTTTTAAAAATTACCTTTGAGCCATAGTCAGTTGGACCTGCAAATAGGAAACCTGAGATTCAGAAAATGAATGGGGGCTTATTTTGACATACTGCATTCAAACTGTACACAATGTCTTGTTTCAAAAGCCTTCGAAGGCCTCTATCCTATCAAACAGTGTAAATGTTTGAACCCTTACTATACCCTAAACACTTTCGATGAATCATCTGTTATAATTTTTACAGCATTAAGGTGCTTTATTCTCATATTATCATATATATATGATGAAATTCAGACTTGGGGAAATTAAAGAATTTTCCCCAAGGCTGCACAGCCAGCAGGTAGCCAGCTCCATGTTTACCTTGACCGCCAGTGGGCATGTTCTCAACCAATCTGTATTCCATTTTTGTTCTACTCAAGGACATTGAGACCATAAGTGATAGATGACTACCTGAAAGCTACCCATCAAGCCAGTGAGACTTCAGAGTAGAGCTCAGTCCCCTGGTCCAAGGCCAACTGTCTTTCCCAAGCTAGTACTCTCAGATAGTTTCCAGGTACCTCTCTCTGTTGATAAGCTTGTTTGTAAGACTGTGTTCCTCCTCTGTATATATTTTAGTTATTTCAATGTTGTGCACATAGGCTGCAGTACTGACATGTAGGCATTCTATAAATCAAAAGCAGAAATGGTAGAGAATAGGAGTTTTTAAAAAATGAATTGTATTTTCTTCCCAATCACTTTGGAGAAGTTTGGGGTGAGCTGTGGTTCACCCCACCCCATATCTTTAATCTCATTGACGTGAAGCTGTGTCCTGAATCTGAGTCTTTGGAACCTTTGAAGAACAAATCTTCTAACAGACCCTTTGCTTGAGAGCCACATGAGAAGGTGGCCAGAGGTTTGGAATGTGTCCCAGAAGAGCCAGGACTGGAGGAGAGTTCGGGACAGAATTTTCCAGAGCACTGAGAACAAAGCCTCAGAAGTGGGAGTCACTTCGGTGGGGACTGAACATCTACTAAATTGGAAATAGACTCTGGAAACTTTGTTATTTTTTTTTTCTTAGTAGAGATGTGTCTTCCTTCCAGACTCCTCTAATTTAGTGTTAATACCTTGACTCGTCAGAGAGCCACATTTGGAGAGCCTGTGGGCCAGGCCAGGCAGGGGCTAACTTCCTCTTCTGCCTTTCAGGGCCCTGGGAACCAACCCTCTCCACTGTGACTGCAACCTGCGTTGGTTATCAGAATGGGTAAAGGCTGGATACAAGGAGCCCGGCATTGCCAGATGCAGTAGCCCCGAGTCCATGGCTGACAGACTCCTGCTCACCACCCCCACCCACCGGTTCCAGTGCAAAGGTAAAGTGTTGCCTGCCCACCACATCTCTGCCTTCACAGGATCTGCTGTGTTTCCAACATCTAACATGTGGCTTGTAAAAACACAGCTTGTCTCATGCATATAACAGGTATACTGTATATTTTATCGCTACTTATAATGTATTGTAAATGCTGTATACAAAGTTGCTACGTTGTGTTGTTTAGGGAATAATAACCAGTACATGATTAGTATAGCTACAGTTTTGTTTCAGATATTTATGATCTGTAGTTGGATGAATCTTCAGATGTGGGATCTGCTTGCTAGAGATCCATGAATATGGAGGCTGACTGCTTGATGGCTCCTTCTCCATATATTGTCTATAGCTGAGAACATCTCTAACCTACATTCCTCACCCAGTGATATTAGCACTCCCATTGTACTGACTTGAGATTCTTATTATGTGATTTTGAATGATTCTTACATTTATCTCTCTCTTGTATGTAAGTGTGTATGTGTATTGTGTGTGTGTGTGTGTATATATATATACATGCAAACACACACCCAGTACAGTGCATATATGGAGGTCAGGAGACCACTTGTGGGAACTGGTCATGTCCTTCCACCATGGGGACTCCAGGGACTGAACTCAGGTCCTCAGACTTTGTGGCAAGCGCCTTCTCCCGCTGAGCCATCTTGTCCCTGTACATGTGATTTTTATTGACTCATTATAATGATCTACTCCTGAATTTTTACATGGCAGGGTCTATGTTAGATGTGTTTTTATTCATCATTTTATTTAATATGTTAACAGATTTATTTTTTTCTGAGTCAGATTAACTCTCTAGCATTTTTATGGGTAGATATTTATAATACCCTCATGTTAACTATTTAGAGCAACTAAGCCTTAAAGAGGTTGAATGAACTCTCCCCACTTGGTGATGTCGAGGGTCAAACCCAGAGCTTTGCTTATCTTGACAAGAGTCTCCCACAGAGCTATATCTGTATCCCAAACTAAGTCATAAGAACACAACAATAGGACCTCCGGCTCTTCCTAACTCTAGAACATGGGCTTCTGACCCTCACTGCACTGCTGTCTCCCACCACAGCCTACTCAACTGTTTCTTGGTTGAAGGGCTGGAGAGATGGCTCAGTGGTTAAGAGCACTGGCTGCTCTTCCATAGGTCCTGAGTTCAATTCCCAGCAACCACATAGTGGCTCACAACCATCTGTAATGGGATCACATGCCCTCTTCTGGTGTGTCTGAAGACAGTGACAGTGTGCTCATACATAAATAAATCTTTAAAAAAGAAAAAAGAAAAGAAAAGAAAATCTTCACGGTGTTTCCATTTTTCTTCTTACGGTGAATGCATGAAATGTTTCTCTGTTTAATATTGCATCCTCAGGTAAGAGTCAGAGACTCCAAATGATTGGCTGGAAGTATGTTGTCTTCTAACAGTTTGCAGAATCATTTTCCAAAATGGATGATAATGGACTTGGGCTCTCATTAGTGGCCCCTGAGCGTCTTTTCCTTAGAGAACCAGGATCCTTTGTCTTAATTTATAGTCAGAGTATCTCCTGTAGTTTATCTGCCCTTAATTTTCAGGCATCGTGAATTTAATTTCAGCATCTGTCTTGCATCTGCATTGAGCATCCGTCTTTTAATGCCCTTTTCTCAGCTCTGAGAATCTCAGTGTTCAGTTTTTATTTTCCCTTTAAAACTGCACAGTGTCCCATGTGGCTGCTGAAAGCTGAAAACATTCCATTGATTTAAAGCTAATTTTAACTTCCTACTTCCTGCTTCTGAGACATCTGATCTGATACTAGAGGGACTCAAATAGCCCTGGAATAGTGGTGCTCAATCTTGACAGGAATCACCTGCAGAGCTTTAAAAATCACTACTCAAGGGCAGGGGTTGGAACTGGGGAGAACTGCCTAACATGTAAAGTCGGGTTGGATCCCCAGTGCTTGAAAAATAACATTGGTTCTGGGTCCAACAATCTCTGTTTGAGTTACAATCTAGGAATGGGATTTAGGCTGGTTCTGACTTGTCCTTGTGTGTCAAGAGAAACCGCTGTGCCCCAAGGAACCACTCAGTCAAAGGCAAGCATGGGCAGGTGGTACCTCTCATTCTGATGTGAGCCCAAGTTGGACCTGTTGGTTTCAGAGCTCTCTGAGGCCCTTCTGTTCATCTACCTGCAAATGTTACAAATGGTCATTCACCAGAGTGACTCTCAACTCATCTCTAGGTTGAGGACTGTTAGCTTCAGGCTAGTTAAAGTTCTGATTTTAAATACACACACACACACACACACACACATCCATGACTCATGCTCAAAGCTGTCTACAGCAGTAGACAGTCCCTTTATGCAAAGCTCTATGTGGAGACCATGACCTCCTTCCAGCCCTGGAAAAACAAAACAAAACAGGACACAGTTAAAACGTCCATGGGTGACAAAGGCAACTTTGTATTCCTGTCAGCATCTTTCTGTGTGACATCATCACCCCTAAGGTCTTTGTGTCTTATGCTTTGGCATCCCTCCTTGGCTATTCTATGGGAAAGGGCTTGGCAGGGGCGAAGAAGGAGAAGATCGAAACTGAGCCTGTGCCGAGAACTTCCTGGAATAGAAGATACGCAGGAGGGTTCTAATTATGATGCATTGTTTGCAGATTAGCACCCAAATCGGATCAGGCTAATTACAGTAATTGATTTGACTGCAAAAGTGCTTCTGTATGATGTCCCGCTGTGATTCTTACTCACTGGACAGTCGTTGAATTAATGGGACTCTCTCCAGATGGATGTACAGCCTCAAGAGAGCCAGAGGCCCTCTGGGCCTAGAGATGGGAGGGAGCCAGAGCAGAGGGGAAGAAAGGGGAGTTAGCCTACTCAGAGAGCTGCCACCCACTCTCAGGTTTTGTTACTCAGGGCCAGTGGACATTAACATCGTGGCCAAGTGCAACGCCTGCCTCTCTAGCCCGTGCAAGAACAACGGCACTTGCAGTCAGGATCCTGTGGAACACTACCGCTGTACCTGCCCCCACAGCTACAAGGTAAGGCAGGAGGCTCTGCCCACCACCACTCATACCCAGGCTCTTCCTTTGTCCTGGCTGCAGGGAGGGGCCCTGTGCATGTGCGGATGCTGTGTAGAGCAGTCTGGATAACTCTGTGATTCACTGTGACCTATCCCTGCCAAGTGACATTTGCCAACAACATCCCCAGTCTCTTTCAAATTGCCTATCAGACAGGACCCATGGAATCTTGACAGGGATGCTCTGAGATGAGAAGAAAATGCTCCCTGTGTGGGGTTTTGTTTATTTGTTTTGTTTTGCTTTGTTTGAGTCATGGGGAGATTGCAACCCAGGCAATTAAAAAAAAAATGCCCTCTTAGAAAAGGCATCCCTTAAACCTAATATCCTGACTGCTATTTCAGAGAATAACAGGATTAGGGACTCAAACACTCAATGGTCTGGGGCTTCCATGGCCACCCACACAGAGGGCAAACCCAACAGAAAGATGGAAACTACCATTTCTCCCATCTGTTCTACCAGAAATTCAGGCTACTTCCAAGACAATCTTTTCCCCCAGCACAACCCAAAAAAGCTACATTGTCCCCCTACTAATATGTAGACTATGTGCCATGCTCTATGCTTGGCGTCCAGCTCACTCTTTCTCCTAGCAAACCTATGAAGACGGCCTATTTTATAATCATAGAAACCAGGCTTCCATAGATTTGGGATTAAGACTCAAGGCTATACAGTCCCAAGGCCAATGTCCTTTACCCTGAAGAGGTTCCTGAATAGCCGAACCTCTTTCAGTGCCTCACTGGGATCAACGATGCTCTTCCCAGGGACTCAATGCTCTTCCGTGGGATCTGAATGCACTGGACATGCCAAGAGTCCAAGGTATCCCATAGCCCATCTTGTACACCATCTGCACAAGCTGAATGACGGGAACACAGCATCTGCATCCATCTTCAAGGGACTGGGCCTGGACAGTAACAGGCTTGAAAGGCAGTTTCTAGGGAACAGCTACCTGGTGGCTTTCTCAGCTACTGTCTGGCTGCTAGCAGACAGTGTCAGAGTGCCACCTATGGGCCTGGAACAAGAAAGCCCGAGGATTTCTTTTAAAACCATCTGTCCCTGAAGCCTTAAATGTAGCCTAGAGTCCAAGCACAGAGATTGAGAGAGACATAACTCAGGCACGGATCCACTGAGCCCTCTGCATATGTGTTCAGTAGAAGGGGAGGGTCTCAGGCTCTGGAATTACGGAGAAGTGTGTGTGGATTGCAGCGTTGCCATGCGTGAGGTGTATGTTGATGACCTCAGCCTTCTCATCCAGACACCAGGACACATCCCACAGGTTGGGAGAAATAGGTGTACAGTCAGTCATGCGTGCAGTATACCTAGGAGAGGACCCACTGTATGGGAAGTACTTAATAGCTGACACATCCCCACTTTTACCTGCCCTCTTGCGAGCTGCTCTGCCCCTCATGCTGGAGTGTGGGATTAGCCTATGGTTCACTGCTGCTTGCATTTGTGACTCGGTTCACAAGTGTCAAAGATTTTCATACATGTTGCTACAGAGTTTTCTAAGGATGCATAGCCATGGCTGTTGGTCTTCTGCAAGGCCTGAATGAAGTCATTGGAGTGCATTATCTCACACGGAATGCTCAGTCATCCGGAGACATCAGTCCTTAGCCTCATTTGAAAGGTCAACTGAGATTTGTAAATACAAAGGCTTACCCACACTTTACCACCTACAAAGCACAGAAGCTAAAACCAGAACCCGGCCTGGTCTTTCCTAGTGTCTGGCTCTCCCTCCACCTTGCCCTTCACCGAGCTCTCCAGCCAAGCTGTAACAAGGCTAAAACCACATCACATGTGCCCTTTGCCTACCTCCATGCCAGGTTCAGTAAACATGCCACACAGGTAATAATCTTGCCACTATTCTGGGATTTAGGAAAATATATCTGATCCTTTCCCTACAACTGGGCTCCACGCGCACACGCTCGGTGGCAGTGAGTAGTACTTCCAAGGCCGGCATGTCTCCAGGAATCTTATTAAGACATAGGTTCTGATTTGTGAGAGCTGGGTTCAGGCCTCAGATGGTGTATATTTAACAAGCTCCCAGGGGCTGCACAGGCTACTGGTCCAAGGAACACACTTTGAGTAACAAGGTCCCTAAGTGGTCCCCCAACCCATCTGACACAGAGACTCCAATAAGGGAGCTGCTCCTAGGCTCTTTTAAAGGAAGCCAACAGCCCAGATTCTGTCAGAGAAGGGAGATAAGGTGGGATGGAGAAGAGAAGGAAGGGGACCGAGGAACATCCCAATTCCCATAGATTTGAACAAAATACAGAATTGAATTGGACTAGTTAGGCACATCTTGGAGATGGCGATTGCTTTTCAAGGACATGTAAGTAACAAAAACCTTCATCTCAAGTCCCAATTACTATGTTTTCAAGCAGTGGAAATGCCTCCTAGATTTCTGTGCTCAGCCTAAAGGTCTAAAAAATAAAATCCTACATATCACACACCACCCTTGGTGTGGGGATGGGGATTCCGCCCGGGCCATGTGGTACTTTGCAAGACCATCAGAGTAAACAGGCCAGATTATAGGCAGGGCTGGAGGGGATGGTCTTACTGGATCCTTTTTGAGGTTCTCTTATTCTGCACTTTATAATTACGTCTGTAGTACCACTACTGCCCATGCATGCATCCCTGAACTGTCTAGCATACCTAGCCCTGCATAGTCATAGTCACTGCCCCTTCCTTACAGAGCTGCATCACCTAAGAGGTACCTTTGCAAGTAATGTGATTTACAATGGTAGTTCATTTCCCTCAGGGCAGACAGAGATTGAGCATCCCTTATATGAAATGCTTGACCCCGGAAGCATCTCAGATTGCAGGTGTTTCTGGATCTTATAATACTTGTGTATGCATACTAAAATATCTTGGGGCTGGGGACCTGAGTGTGGGTCCCAGAACCCATGAATAAGCCAGGCATCGTGATGCTAACTTATCGTCTCAGAACTGGGCATCAGAGGCAAGCATATGGGTAGAGCTTGTTGACTAGCCAGCCTAGACAAGTGGTCAAGACTCAGGTCCCAGTAAGAGACAGACCATTGAGTTAGCTCATCGGGTAAAGGCACTTCTTACCTCACAAGCCTGCTGACATGAGTTGGATATCCAGAACCCATGTGTCTTAGTTAGGATTTTCATTGCTGTGAAGAGACACTACGACCAAGGCAACTATTATAAAGGAAAACATTTCACTGGGGTTGGCTTACAGTTTCAGAGGTTTAGTCCATTATCATCAAGGCAGGAAGCATGGGAGCATGCAGGCAGACATGGTGCTTGAGGAGCCAAGATGTCTACATCTTGTTCCAAAGGCAGCCAGTAGAAGACTCTCCTCTGCAGGCAGCTAGGAAGAGAGTATCTTACTCACTGGGTGGAACCTGAGCATAGGAAGCCTCAAAGTCCACTTACACAGTGACATACTTCCTCCAACAAAGCCACACCTATTTCAATAAGGCCCCACCTCCTAATGGGTCAAACATTTAAACACATGGGGGCCAAATGTATTCAAACCACCACATTGTAAAGGAAGAAGAAAAGGACTAACTCCACAATGTTATCCACTAACCTCCATACTTGTACTGTAGCATACACCACACACACACACACACACACACACACATACACACACTCACTCTCAAAGACATCCAGAAAATAGAACCCAAATCTAATAATGAAATTAGCCTGTTTTATATATACATATAGCCTGTCATTGAAGGTACTTTTACTATACCCTCATTTTGACCATGACCTGAAGTCAAGGGTAGAATTTTTCCACTTGGGGTAGAGTTTTCCACTTCTGGTGATGTGTCAGCACCCAAATATACTTTGAATTCCTGGATTAGGCATACTCTACCTCACTCCCATTTCATGAAACATAAAAACAAGGTCAGAGAGAACCAGTCATTTCTTAACAGCATGTAGCAGCCTGCCTAGACTCGGCTCCAATCCACTCCACTCCAGAGCCCAGGTTTTTAGAGGAACAGACCAAATGATCCGGCATAGAGGTGCCTGGTGCCGAATCTGTACTCAGCTGCCTGGGCTCATCTGTTGGCCGCCTGTTTCACTAACTGCTGTGAAGTCTCAGGCCTATTTTCTTCTTTTCCGAGTCTGCCTTCCCTATCCATTAAAGGGGAGCATAATGACGGTTGTACCAATCTCACAGGGTTCTTGGGAACATTATATGTGATCGTGACTATAAAACACTTAGCTTGAAGCCCAGGATGGCAAATGCGCTGAATGCCGTGAGTGAGAATTCCTATTACACTTTCCATTCCAGACACTGACTTTCAGAAAGCGGTCCCCGACTCGCTGGAGCTTGAGGGGAATGCCAGATAGCTCCTCAAAGCACACATTTTCTCTCACTCTCCCCTCTCAGAAACCTCTGTATGGGGCATGGACTCACATAAAGAACCAGACAGATAGGCCTTCCAGCTACTGGAGAGGGGCCTGAGGCTCCAGCAGGCAAGGGAGTAGGAGGGTACATCTGGGCCCACAGTGGAGGCTATCCTGGCCCAACGCCTCAGGCTCAGCTGGCAGTAAGCACACAGCCAGGAACCCCCAGTCCTATGCATAGACACTGTCCCAGTCATAGACACTGGCAGCAACAGAAGACGGGACAGGCTCTTCTCAGGCAGATGGTGAGCAGGTGGTAGTGACAGTGGGAAGGCTCCCATGATCACCCTGGCCTGGCATGCACTCAAGTCACTGAACCCATGGCTCAAAACTATATGCAGCAGATACCTCCCCAGGCCTGGTGCCACTGGGTCCTACAAAGTACAGTTAGCATGTCCCAAGAGAGTACAGGGTCCATGTCCCAAGTATAGGGTCTGTGTCCCAAGAGAGAAGCAGGAGCCATGGAGGCAAGAGGATCCCTGGGAAGTTAGGTTTGTGCTTTGGGGCCACCCACTCAAAGCCTTTGTCCTTGTTCCTTCTACCTGGCATAATCATCCCCACCTGCCACTCACTGGCTCCTTCTCAGCTCACACCTACCCTGAAGAGGAGCCTGGTCCAATGGAACTCTACCTCACTCCAAACCATTGCAGTTCTTAGTCTGGCCTGGCCTTGGACTCACCTTTGGAATTTGAGAACAAATGGAAACAGTAAAGTTGTACTACAGACCAGCCAGCCAAGGAGGGATGGGAGGTGGGGTGATGCCCCTTTATAGAATACAGGTCTACAGGTTATACCTTAGTTCCCCCTGCTTATGGTATGGACTATATTTAAACCTCAATAGAGCAAATAACAATACCATCTGCTAGCTTTTACAGAACACCTACTGTGTGCCAAGAGTGTTACATAACACACAGTGCTTCCTTCTGTGAAAGCTCCCACATGATTCTCATAGCAACTCTGTCAGAGGTTAAAGGCCTGGTGCCCACTATCAGCCAAGACAAGGGGAAACTGGAATCAAAAATTCACGTGGACCCCCAGCCCATACTCACACCCACAGTTTAGGACAGAGAAGCCAGTGAACTAGGGAACTGGTCATGCTGGGGCCTGAACTCTGCCCTCTCAATCTCCCCTTAGTGAACCAGGGAACTGGTCATGCTGGGGCCTGAACTCTGCCCTCTCAATCTCCCCTTCTCATGAGGAGTGAGTGACCAGGCAATGACTCCTTTTGTCTTGCTTTCATCTCAGCTTCATCTCAAAGGATGCTGGGAAGTCCCTGGGGTCTCCTGAGTCTTAGCAGCCACCAAAAACCTTGCTTACCAGATGCTTCTCCCTCATCTGCTCCTCAGGGCAAGGACTGCACCATACCCATCAACACCTGCGTCCAGAACCCCTGTCAGCATGGAGGCACCTGTCACCTGAGTGAGAACCACAGAGATGGGTTCAGGTAATAGCTCGGCCCTGACTTTCCCAAGAGCTTCTGGGTCAGACTCCTTATGGGCATGCTATCAGTGTGGAAAGTAATATCCCTGCCCTATACAGGAAGAAACTGAGGCATCAAAAGATGAACTCTCTCCCCAGAGTCACAAAGCATTGGTACAGGGATTTGAATCCACTCTCTTGGAGCCAGGTCTCCATGGGAAGCTGCAGACGATGGCTAGTGTCACAAGATGGGATGCAGGCCAAGAGACCTGCCCACCTGGGCGATCCCACCACTCCTTTCTGTGTCACAAATAATAACGGGGCTACTCCTGCCACACTGTGCATGCCAGGTGGGAGCTATTCTTACATCCTGTCTCCTAAGCCTTCTCACACCTGTACTGGGGGAGGGGAGGTCCTATCTGCATTGAGCGTCAAGGACACCAAGACCACAGGCTTATGGTCACATATCTTGCCTCTGGTTCTAATCATGCTTTTAGTCCTTTCTTACTAAGCAGTAAGATACCCTGGCCCATCTGTCTCCCAGCATCTTTCAGGTGTATAGTTTCCCCAGCTGTAGCCCCAGTAGAAGCAGATCACTGGAAGGGGCCCCCATAGCACATCAGTTGGGCAGCAGCCCCTTCATAATAAAGCTCCTTCACAGGCTCTGGGCAATGTCAAAGCTCAAATTGCACATAATTAACTTATCAAAAGCCCTCCAGCCAGGGCTGCTGTGTGGTCTAGGAAAGAACCCTTTAGAGAACCCAGCTGGCCCATGCATCCCCCTACCGAGCCAGCTCCAACCAACCAGGACTCCTAAAAAGAGGACCGCAGGCACTGTTCCTGTTCCTGTTCCTGCTCCTGCGTGGAGTCAGCCAAACCACCTGCTTCTCCTGTTCATCAAGAACAGCCAGCCAGAAGCTGTACTCCCAAGGCTAAAAATGAGTTCTGCCCCGTTCAAGCCTGAGACAGAAAGCAGAGCTTTCCTGGCGATGTTTGTATGTCAGGGTCCTGCTTCACCCTCTGTCTTGGATGATTTCCATGTGAACTGGAACCTTAACTATGAAATATGTAGGGGCTGACATGTCTATATGTGCTCCCGGGAGGAGCCACCTTCTGCTGTAGTGTAACACTATGGCAGGCAGAGACACAGTAGGGGACTTATGAAGAATAGCATCCTCTCCAATCCTGAGTCAGTTCCAAGGGCTTCCCAACTGCCCAGACAGAGAGGCTGAAAACAGTGGAAATATTCTCTCTACAGTTCTAGAGGACTGACACCAACCCCCACGTGTGAGCAGGACCCAGTGGGAGGGGGCATGACTCCCTGACTGGTCGTGGATTCTGCTTTACTGGAAGTCTTGGGCAATCCAAAGCTTATAATGCATCATTTTAGCTTCAGGCTGCATCATCACCAAGCAGCAGGACCACATCTGCCTACCCATAGCTGGCCTAACAACAGTGGTTCTCAACCTGTGGGTCGTGACCCCTTTGGTGTCAACTGACCCTTTTGCAGGAGTCAAGTATCAGATATTCTGCATATCAGATGTTTATATTAGTTCATAACGGTAGCAAAATTACAGTTATGAAGTAGCAACAAAAATAATTTTGGGGTTGAGGGTCACTACAACATGAGGAACCCTCCCTCAAAGGGTCGCAGCATTAGGAAGGTTGAAAAACACTGTCTTATGAGGATGCCATATTGGATTAGGGATCTGATGACTTCAGTGCATCATCATACCTGCATCAGCTCCATTTCCAAAGAAAGTCACATTTGAGGTCCAAAGGAATAGTGCTTCATCCTATCCTTTTTAGGGGACCACAGTCCAACACACAACACCTCTAAAGTGTCAGAATTCCAGAAGCATCACCTGCCTTCTCCACTCAGGTGCTACTGTATCTTGCTGCATTGCCTGCTCACCTAATGAGCAAAAGCCAAGGCTAAAGATATAGCTACACTGTAGAGCATTCCTGTAAAAATTGTAAAGCAGACAAGCCAATAAATAAATTAGATAATAGATAGATAGATAGATAGATAGATAGATAGATAGATAGATAGATAGGATACATACACACATACATGCATATGTACATACATACATACACACATACATACGAAGTTTCAGGGCTAACCATACAGGAGAACAAAAAAGGAAGATAAGTTCAAAATCTGAACAAAGTCCTCACTGCTAACTCACTGCTCCTGGAGTCCCCCTGGCTTGGGGATCCCAAATTATTTCTATTCATGACCCCTTTTTGCCCATAATAGTTTTATTTAACCCAGGCTATGAAAGTATATAACAAAATGTCAGGCCCAGAGAGATGGTTCAGTGGTAAAGCATGCTGTCTGCTCTTCCAGAGGGCCTACCCTTAATTCCCAGCACTCTGTGGTAGCTCACAGCTGTCCGCAACTCCAGTTCTAGTGATCTGACACCTTCAGGTATCCATGAGTACTACATATACATGATACACATATATACATATACACACATACATACAGGTAAAACACCCATACATGTAGAATATTTTTTAACATTTTAAAGTATATGAAAAAGTCATATTCTTTTATACCTAGGCTATAAAAAAAATCATAAGTTTATTTTTAAACAATTCTTAGGTGTGTGCATTTATTATATATCATTAATATATATTTTACTATTTATTAAAGACAAACACAAGTTTTTATACTAATGAGATTAATTAAATGTTGGCTAAATAATTGGTATTGTAGGACATAGAGTACCTTAGATTTTTTTTTTTTTTTTTAGAATTGATAGATACTTTTATTTTAAAATCCCCATTTCTTAGACCAGTGCTTTGCATAAAGATGACAGAAGTATATTTAGGACCATTTCAGAAACTATTGGAAATTCCATCCTACACACAAGCCAAAATCCATGTAACAACTTCTTATGACTCACAAGCTAGCAGCTCCAGCCCCATTTTTAGGGTATCATTTATTCCTTGGCAACTTCACACATGTATACAATGTATCTCAGTCATATCCGACCCAAGTAACCCCTCCCACTCTGCCCAGGTCTCTACCAAGACATCTGCCTTCCAGCCTCATGTCCTTTATATTTAATAACCCACTAGGTCCAATCAGTACTGTGTTCATGTGCGTGGGCGTGGGGCCACCCACGGGAGCATAGGCAGCCTACCAACAGCCATAGCCCAGAAGAAGAATCACACCCCCTCACCCCCAGCAGCCATCACTTGCCCATAGCGCCTCAACTAGAAATGTATCCTCTCTCGCCCATGCTGGAATGTTGACTGGCCTGATCTTACGCAGGTCTTGTATAGGTAACGGTAACTGCTGTGCATTCGACATCCATGTCATTCAAGAAAGGCGGTGTTTTACAGCCCTCATTTCCGTGCTTCAGCTCTTATATCCTGTCCACATCCCCTTCCTTGATGTTCCTTGGTGAGCCTTGGAGAAGTTGATGTAAATGTCGCATTTGGGGCTGAATACTCAGTAATCACTTACGCTCCGCACTTGACCACCCAACTTTGATAGTAACTCTAATCTGCGGGATAAACAAAACTATGTAGAGCCATTTGACAACATGTCCCTTTAGCAAAACAGCAGTAGAAAGTTCTATCCTCAAGCCTAGGACCTTCTGAGCCCTGGGCTTTGGCCCAGGTGTGCAGTGTCGGGCTGGCATTCCCTCCCATGAAGTATTCATCGGAAATTGGTTACACACATAACAGTCATGTCACTAGTTCACCTGTGTTACATCTTTCCTGGAAGATCAGTATTGTAGCATAGAACATCCATCACGGATAAGCTCATTGAGGACACTTTTCTCCCTCAGTATCCTGCATAGAACCTTCTGGCATTCTGAAATCTAGTCAATAGAGAGTCCATTCTTTTCAGTCAGTTCTAGCTTGATTTCTCTATGTCCTACAACCGAAGTGTCAAACAGCGATTTTTTTTTAAAAAAATTAAACATTCTAACACAATGCAATCCAAAGATATACCAACCTGATGAGGAGCAACAATAGGAAAACATTAAAAACTTTTACTATTTTAATTTTAAAACTTCTCCAATATTCACAGTTCTGTATTCAATCATTATGTTTCCTCAACAGTAGAAAACTGCACATGTGCAGTAAAAATACTGCAAATTCATAACATACAAACGTCTCCAATCTGTGCAGAGGTGTTTCAGGAAGCATGGTGTGACACCATGCACACAGAACAAAGTGTACATGTCTGCTCAGAACCAAAGCTGCAGAGAAGTCATGTGATGTGGCACCAGGAAGGGCTGCCAGAAACACCTGGGGTCCATTATGCATTTGATTTTTAATTAAATTTTGGACTGTGTTCGTTCAGAAGCCTTTGACTGTTGCCAGAATTTTCACAATCCCTACATTCAGTTAAGGGGTCACAATCCACCATTTGAAAAGCTTTATCTTGAGAACCCTTTCAGGGTACCAGATAAGGACAGAGGAGACTGACGGCCTCCCCACTCTCCCTCCAACCATTAGCAACATCTACTCTGTTGACTAGCCATCATGTCTGTCACCCCTGCCAGGCAATCCCAAGACCCCAGGAAACCCAAAGAATTAGATTGGGGGGAATCTCTAACAACACCATTGTTTAAGGTCTTTGAGTACCTGCCCCTGTGTGGCTATAAAGAATTGGCCCTTTTCATGCTGCCCTGGGTCCATAACAGAAAGGGCAGTATGATCATGTTTGCTCGTCAGCTCAATCCTCAGAAATCCTGGACTTTGTAGAAAATATGATGCAATTTTCAGGTTGTAAGGAAACAGGTAAAGTAGTGTTCTGGGCCCATGAAAGTGGCTTTCTCTTAGCTTAGTTTGCTTTTTGGTTGTTGTTGTTGTATTGTTTTGTTTTGAGGAGGTTTTTTGTTTGTTTTTCGAAACAGGGTTTCTCCATGTAGCCCTGGCTATCCTGGAACTCACTCTGTAGACCAGGCTGGCCTCGAACTCAGAAATCTGCCTGCCTCTGACTCCCAAGTGCTGGGATTAAAGGCGTGCGCCACCACTGCCCGGCTTAGTTTGCTTTTTAATATATTTGCAAAATCAGAGCCACCTCCAAGTAGAGGTCTGGACTTCAGGTCTACAGCTGGAACATTTTCATGGACGCCCCTACCTCTGACCAGAACTTGGGCCCTGGATGAGGGAGTGCCATAGAAGCATGTCTTCAGATACTAGCTCCCTCCCACGCCTCAGCACATCCTAGCCCCTGGCTGCTTTGATGTTGCCCAGGCCTTATCTGTTCTTGTAACCTTGCATGGCCACTTTTATGAGCAAGGTTTGGCAAGGGTGGTGTGGGGAGAGGTAATCTCAAACAGATGTACACCATTGGAGGCAAAAGAAAGAAATGCACCTGCTGATGGATGTCCTTTGAGATAAGCCCACAAAGGGTCCTCAGTGTTGGCAGGAGAGAGATCCTCTAACTGCATCTATCTCCTCAGAAGCTGGGGGGAGGCGGGGGGGGTGGGGGGGTGGTGGCAGGACTTGACAGGAATAGCAATACGGGAAACGGTTATGCTGGGTTGTTCTTCTTCTAGAACTAAGTATCGGGAGGGATTTTCCATTGCCCTGTGCCTTCTGCTTGTTTTCTACCTTCATTAAATCTCATGACTACCCAAAGTCAGACATCTAGAAAGTACCAGCGCAGAATGCATTCCCGAAATGCCTAGTTACAGAGTTGTGACCTTGACAGAGATGCCCTGTTTACCCCTTAGCATAGAAAGTCTGCCTTAGAATGAAACCTTACTGGGGGGTCGGGGGGGGGGGCGCTGCTTTTCTGGCTCTCTCTGTCTATGTCACAGAGGAGTTGACTGGAAGGGGAGTTCAAATACACTTGCAGGGATTTAAGTCATTTCCTGGAAGCAACTTCCAGCTTTGAGGGAGGTGTAGAGGCCTTGGTGGTGCGAAGCAACAGGCAAAGTAGTAGAGAACATTGCCTGAGCAAGAGTAGCTAGACAGAATGACCCTGTAGGTTCCTAAGTGTCTTCCTCCTTGGGTCCTCAAGGTCTCAGCATCTAACGTGTCTCAGCCACAAGAGAGACCTGACAAACTGTGTTTTCTGTCGTTCCCCCGCTCCCCACCTTTCTGCCTACCTCTACAACCCTCCCTGCTCCCTGACCCTGGAACCCCCTCCTTTCTACACACGCACCCCTAAAGCTGCTCCTGCCCCCTGGGCTTTGAGGGACAGCGGTGTGAGATCAACCCAGATGACTGTGAGGATAACGACTGCGAAAACAGCGCCACCTGTGTGGATGGGATCAACAACTATGCATGCGTGTGCCCACCCAACTACACAGGTACGGACATTGAGGGGCGTGTCCATGTTGGGGTATTTTGTGGGGTCGAGGGTAGCACTGAGAGGATGCAATTTTCTGATGACATCCTGGAAGGAGGAGGGACCTCACCTCTCCAGGAGACTCCCCAATACCCTCTGTGTTGCTTGTCCCTCTCCTCCACCTTCACCCTGTCCCAAATAAACCTCTAACTCCTCCCCACTTTGGCTGTGCGGTGCTTACCACCACCCCCTTCGTTTGGAACCCCACATGTTTGAGGCTGGGCAGAGGGACGCTTTCACTGTTGCTGTCTGGATCTGGAAATCTGCCGTCCAGACACTCTTCTAGGAACCCAGCTGCTGAATATACAGAAGGAATCCTCTAGAATGTCTCCCCACCCACCTGCCACCAAAGCCCACTGCCTCTGTTACCTACATCCACAACCCCTCCTGAGTATAGTTAAATATACCATTAGCTTGGGAAGCAAAATGTCACCAAGTGATGTAGGTAGCCTGCTTTGTGATGAAGTCAACCTGAAGTGGTATGTCCCAGACTGCATTTCCATGAATTCTTGGAAGGGTCAACCCATAAAAACAGTAATAAGTATAAAAGCTTGAAAAACACTGCATACAGTAATAACCATCTTCTTGGAGCAGAGAATCAAACTGACACGATAGAGTTGTGAACATTCCTACTCTAAGGAATTCTGTTTGTGTTCATTTCCAATGTATTTGATCTCTTCTTACCCCACCCCACAACACCGTTACAGACCAAGACGTAAGTAACGTTATTTGGAAGTCCAAACCTAAGGCAAGGAGAAATATGATGCTTCTATTAGGGGTTCCCTGCCAGAGTCTACAGAGCCCAGCTCTCCTGTGAAGTGGAGCAGGAGAAGTACAGGTGGTGTCTGGAAGCAGTCATCATGCCTGTAGAGGAGGAAGGGCAGAAATTCCTTTTGCCTCTCAGAGACTTTGCAGTTAAACAGAGAAACCTTGTCTCAAAAAGAAAAACAAAACAAAACAAATTATGTTCAATGCCAAATAGAATCACAAGCCACAATGCCAGCAGCTAAGGTGAGGGTAGAGGCTCAAATTGCCTCTGTGGCAGAGACGGACTTTTAAATTTTACCAGCATGTAGATGGGCATTTACGTGGGCAGCTGAGATGTGCCCTGTGCCCCCACAGAGGCCCCCGCCTGGTATCTGCAGGTCACTGGGCTATACTGAAGATGTGTTGAAGTTTGCACCTGAGAGAAGTGTTACGGGTTCTATCTATAAACATATCCACATCCTACTCAGAGGCATGTCTATTCCCCCTGGGTTTCTGTAGGAGACTAGGAAAAGGCTTCCCTGTGCCTCTCCCTGGCCAAACAGAGAGAGGTGCAGTTCAGGTCCAAATCAAGGCAGGTCAGGGGTCAGCCAGACCCCACCACAGCAGAGACCAGACTCTGAGGCTGTGCCTCACGCAGTCACTGCCCAGCCACCTTCATACTTTCTACCCAGCTCAGCCTCCTGTTCCATCCTGACCCAACCCCTACCCTTCTGGAAAGAGCATATAATTAGACATTTTCCTCTCTTAGATCACCTTCTACTTGGCTTTTTCAACATAAGACCCAAGCTCAGCAGTTAAGAACACTGTCTGCTCTCTCAGAGGACCTGGGTTCGAGTCCTACCACCCACATGGGAGCTCACACTGTAACTCCAGTCCTGGGGATCTGATGCCCTATACTGACCTCTGTGGATACCAGGCATGCTTGTGGTCACAGACATACATTCAGGCAAAACACTTACACATATAAAAATAAAAACAAGTAAACTTTTCAGCAAAAATAAATAAATAAATAAATAAAATCCTTGCTTTAAACTCATTCATTGCTCCATGATATGGTCCTGCCCCCTCCCCGTTTCTACATTCCTTAATGTGCATTTATTGGATTTATCCACAGGCTCCATCCATCCCTAGGTATTTACGACACATCAGGTGTTTTTTGCAGAACTTCAAAGGTGGTATATTCAGAAATTAGAACTGCAAGTCCCTTTATTTCCTTCTCTAAAGCATGCGAAGGGCTTTCTGGCCTGTAGCAGATATAGCTTCCCTGGCCCATTTCCCCTAGGAAGCTTTCCCCGGCCTCCTCAGCAGGGTTGTAGATCACCCTCTGCATCCACAGTTTTACCTTCATGGTTGCATTTACAACTCTGAATGGTAACTGCCTGCCTGGCTGCAGATAACGCTCACTAGGCAATGAGAAGATAAGACTGGCCATTGCTGTGTTCCCAGCACCTGGTAGTGTCTCCCATGTAGATGATACTCAATACACAGTTGGTGAAAAGGGGAGGGCCATAAGCACAGCCCAAAGGCAGGGTCTGACCTGTGGCTTCTGCTGCAACAACTCCAGGGAGGCCAAGAGAAACAGCCAGACGGTGCTGACTGTCCAGGAGAGACCCCAGGGACCTCTCATTGTCCCTCTAGGGAAACTGAGTCAGGAGTCCTGTAGAAAGGATTGACTAAGGAAAGAATGTAGGGTTCCTGGTGTTCATGACTTAGATCTAGGGTAGGTCAAATCTATGCCCAGTACCCTCCCTGATGCCTTGTTTTTCTTCCCTGTAACCTCTAGGGGAGCTGTGTGATGAGGTGATTGACTACTGTGTGCCCGAGATGAACCTCTGTCAGCACGAGGCCAAGTGCATCTCCCTGGACAAAGGATTCAGGTAAGGCTCGGCTTCATGCTCTGGCAGAGAGCTCTGAGGACTCTCCCTCCAACAGCCTGGCTTTGAGGCTCTGAGGCAGGTGGTGTCTGTCTCTCCCTGCACAGCCATTCGTCTGTCCTCCTCTCTCATGTACTCACATGTGTTTCTATCTCTAACCCAGGCCCGCTCATATTTCCCCAAGTTGCTTTTATCTTTTACAGTTTCTTCCTCTCTGGGTTCTTCTGATGATAGATACAGATGAAGAGGTGGATTCGTCACCTCATCCTCCTCCCTCCCTTTGCCCTCTCATTCTCTTCTCCCACCTTCTCCTCTCTTTTTTAGCACGTCTCTCTTTTCCAGCTCTTTTCCAGAGCTGAAATGAGGCATCCTAGGTAGACTTCCTGGTGGCCCACCATCACGGTCCTGTTTCCCCATGGCCACAGGAAGTTTGCTAGACTGTACAGCTGTAGGAGGGGAGGTGGGACCAGGAGTCCTAACCCTGGCAGCAGGCAATACCATGGGTAAAGCTGTCTCCTTCATCTCCAGCAGGAAAGCCAGTTAGCATCAGGGGACCAGCAGAGCAATTTCCAGTTAGGAGGAGGCAGCCTAAGAAGAACATCCAGTTTTCGAGCCTGAATGTATCTTCCCATATGTCGTCTCTCTTTCTTTCTATGTGTGTGCACATGTGTGAGTGGGCACATTCAGCGGCATGGTGTGTATGCAGGCCACGGGTTGATGTGGATTGTTGGCAGAGGGTTTCCCACTAAGCCTGAAGTGTGCAATACCATGGCTGGCTTTTATGTGGGTTCTGGGAGATCTAAGCTTGGGTCCTCAGACTTACACAGCAAGCGTTTTACCCATTGAGCCACCTCCCCGGATATGTACTGTCCTTTTCTGTGGGGACATCATGGGCTCATTGCTCATCTCTAAGGGAATTATTATAAGAGGTGTTAGACCTGTGGCTTTGCCAGGATAAAGAAAACCACAGGTTCTCTGTGCTGCCCCATTCACATCTACCTGTCTGCTCGTGCCTCTCTGAGATATGCTAGACAGGAGTTTCAGGAGGTGGGGTCACCTGAGGGAAACCCCCAGACTCCCACCACCCCAGGATCCAACATCAACTGAAAGCTTCCATTTACGAAATACAAAACTATGTAACGTGCAAACTGGAAAGAAGAAATGGGCAAAATTCATGCTCACACCCAAAGCAGAGATGCCCGGACTGTCAGGCAAAGGGCTTCAGGTGTGCTAGGAGGAAACTGTGGGAGGTGACTATACAGAACAGTGAGAGGTGACAAGCCCTCAGCTTTATACAGAACAGTGAGAGGTGACTAGCCCTCAGCTATACAGAACAGTGAGAGGTGACAAGCCCTCATCTATACAGAATGGGGAAATAAATATTCAAGATCAATTAAACAAACAGTGAGCCTAGAGGTCACTGGCTTTGAAACTGGTCAAGGGTGGGTGTGGACACAGAGAGTTAGAACTGCCAGATTTTTCTATCTTCTGATGCTTGTTCTGCAAAGGTCACCCTGGACTATAATCAAGGGTCCTTGCATCTGGGACGAGATAGGAAAGAAAGGCACCACCAAGCTTTCCTTGAGTCATCTTATTTATATGTCCTGTCTCCCAGGAGACAGTGCCTCAGAAAGTCTGGAAGTTGTGGGGGAAAAAAAAAAAAAGTCTGGAAGCCAATTCAGTAATGGTGGTGTTTATAATCAAATATATTCAAAACAATAATCTGGTCTCCTAATGGGGCATTTTATTATTGTGTCTCCCTCCCATCATCAAACACCTGATATCTCACAGCCTAGAGGGACACTAATGAGAGGCAGTGATGCAGTCAGGGTGACCTTTGCTTATCCTCGGAGACACTTTAATGAGTGTTAGGCAGATCTGCTCAGAGGCCCTGAAAATAACAACGAAGAGATCTCTTGCCTTGTGTACACTGAACATTCCATGCAGAACCTGGTCTCATAAGCACTTCAAGATTCCACTGGAGAAACCGGATCCCTCCCAGTCCATACCCAGTGGCACACACCCAGCTGCCAGGGAACCAAGAGAGAGAAGGGTTTGCAAGTCAACAGGTCTGGCTGATTGCTCCGCTAAATCCAGATACTCCAGATGTCCCTGTCCCATGGTCACTAGATCCCACACAAACTTTACACATCGTCAACATGGAAGATAAAGCAAAATGTTTGAAAACAGAAAGAATTGAAGTGGCTCTACCTGCTGCTTCTGTAATCTGAGAAATGTTGTATAGACCCTGCTATAGGGAATAAGGTCCTGAAGCCAGCATCTCAGGGCAATATGTGCAGAATGTAGTGTCCAGCCCTGCCCAGGCTCCCTGCTGAGATTAAAGGTGTGTGCCTGTGTGCCACTGCCACCTGGCTCCATCTTTTTTTTCCTTTTTTAAATAGCAAAATCTTTAGGTGTTTCTTTTGCTTGTTAATCCTTGAGGAGGCGGCCATGGTGATAGAATTCTGTAGACACTTCTTCCTTCAGGCCTCCACCACTGAGTTTGGAAGAGAGAGTAATTTCCCTACTCATTGGTTGCCTTGAACTTCATGCTTTAAAAGGTGGCTTTTGCCGGGCGGTGGTGGCGCACGCCTTTAATCCTGGCACAGGCAGGCGGATTTCTGAGTTTGAGGCCAGCCTGGTCTACAGAGTGAGTTCCAGGACAGCCAGGGCTACACAGAGAAACCCTGTTTCGAAAAAAACCAAAAAAAAAAATAAAAAATAAAAATAAAAAAATAAAAGGTGGCTTTTTGTTCTTTTAACTGTTGGGTGAGGTTGGTGTTTGCACATTGGCGAAGGTTGGTTCATTTTAGGTGCTCTCCTGGGCTCAGATGCCCGCCAAGACTGGGGTGTTTGGTTTTGTTTTTAATATAATTTTCAGCTCGTTTGCAAACATCCTCATGCATACACACCTATCATTGGGCCCTGATCATACCCGACCTTCCCACCCTCCTCTCCCCCTCCACCAGGCCGCTTACCAGTAGCTGAAGTGTTGAAATGAAGCATAACCCCATGTCTCAGCCTTCTAGTTTGTTCCTTTAGGAAAATGGAGGACGTTATGGTGGCAGACATTTCTTAATTTTTTAAAGATTTATTTTATCTTATGGATGCATATATACACATATACATTATATATATATATATATATATATATATATATATATATATATATATGTATGTATGTATTCTGATGGAACTGTTTCTATAAGGTCACCATGTCCTCTTCAGAATCTTCCCTAGCTGTCCACTTACCTAGCTCTGGTGTATTGCTGGGGTTCTGCCCAACTCTATCTAAATTGAGAGAGGGATGGGAAGTGTCTCTTTAGTTTTTTGTTTGTTTGTTTGTTTGGTTGGTTGGTTGGTTGGTTGGTTGGTTGGTTGGTTGGTTGTTGGTTGGTTGGTTGGTTTGTCTGGTTGGTTGGTTGGTTGGTTGGTTGGTTGGTTGGTTGGTTGGTTGTTGGTTGGTTGGTTGGTTGGTTGGTTTTTTCTTCAGAGTCAGGTCCTGAGGGTGCAAGCTAACAATTCAGAGCTCTCGCTTGCCCTGAACTCCCTGTCTATGCCCCCTCGCCCTTGGGCTTGGATAGATGGCATTTTGACTTTTAGTCTGCCCAGAAGAATTGAGCTGATGGGCCAGAGAGGTACACAGGCTTTGCAAGAGAGAGAGAGGCCAGTGAACACTGTGTTGATGTATGTTTATAAGGGTGCCTTAGCTCTGGATGCTCTCAGGGCTGTTCCTATGCAGGGATTTCTGTTTTGTGTCACCTCAAATAAGTGAGCCACAGGCTCATGTTCCGTCTACATATAGCCTTAGTTTGGGTGAGAGCAAAGTGTGGAAGGGCTGTGAACCCACTGATCTCTAGGGAGGGCTGGACCAGTGGGACCGGAGCCTAAGCAAAGACAGCTGCTTCTATCCTGCCCTCTGGGAAATGGGAGCTTTGAACCCTTCCTAGCTTAGCTTGAATGTCTGAACAAGCAATAAAACAAAAGCAAGGGTAGTGCCAATACCATCTTTCCCTTCATCCTCATTATCATCTGGATATTGTACTGTCTGACTTTACACAATGTTCACGGCACTCCAGAATAGTGGAGGTTGTTGAGGACCCATGGCTTTGAGAGAATGTGCAAGAAAGAGAAGCCATGAGTGGCCAATACACCTAGAATGGTATGACACAGTAAGTGTAGCTGTCACTCCTGTCACTCGATGAGGCTTGAGTGCTTTCTGAGTGCTGCTTTGGATAGGCCCTCTCCCCTGCAGGTCACTAAGGATCTGATGAGATGGTCCTTGAAGGTGCTCAGCTGGGTGTCTGACACTAAGGACACCCGGGATGTCAACTCTAGGTAGAAGGAACCAGATCTGCCCCAAATGCTATGTGATTCATCCCATGCTCCCAGCCTGGTTCTGAAAACAGAACTTGTCCCATCCCCTACATGCAGCAGCCAGACCTTCCTTGACTCTGGGAGCAAAGGCCATGGACCATAAGTGGAGCCCAGTACCAAAGGGCAACCCGGTGAAGCCTTAAGGAACTAGAAAGAGAGGTTTGGCAAGGGAAGGCACAAGAGCGCCTGCAAGCAAGCTGGCAGGCCCTGAGCTAGCTTCTCTCTGCCTGTGTTCCAGGTGTGAATGTGTCCCTGGCTACAGTGGAAAGCTGTGTGAGACAGACAACGATGACTGTGTAGCTCACAAGTGTCGCCATGGAGCCCAGTGTGTGGACGCAGTCAATGGTTACACATGCATCTGCCCCCAGGGCTTCAGGTACGACCGAGGAGCACTTCAGAAGGAAGGTACTGTGGTCTAGATGGAAGGAGGAGGCAGGGTTGCAGGCCTCCCCACCGCTAACCAGGGCAACTCCATGCAGAAGTCAGGCTTGAGTCCAAGCTCACAGGGTCACATGTGCCTGATGCTACCTAATGGAAGATGCCACCATCTTGGAGTCTAGCTTGTGGGTGCTTGGAAACCAAAAATGGTATGGCATCTTAATGGCAAGAAAAGATGTGCGAACTGAGAGTGTAGCCCAATGCTTGGCATGCATATGAGTCCCTAGCACCAAATAATAAAAAGACGATGAAAAAATGGAGGTGACTCAGTAGAACATCTGGGATCAGTCTCTGGAATTGACGCTAGAAGAAGGAAAGGTCAAATACGAGGGAGGCACTGGTCACTTGGTTAGATGTCTGTGGGGTATGCAGAAGAAGCCACCTGGGCTCCAGTTCCCCACTCAACCTGGACTGGAAGGGTTAAGCATGGGGTTTCAGGAAACTGGGGGAGCAGGGACCATACTTAAAAGGCACTCGGACTGAAATCAGTACATGCTAGATACCATGAATATGAAATATGCAGATTTGCCTTAACATAGACTCCAAGCTAGAGAGCCAAGAAAGAGCCCTTATTGAACCTAAGGAGACAGTTCAACAGAGTTAGGAATAGTCACAGGCTGGAGAGATGGCTCAGCAGTTAAGAGCATTAGCTGCTCTTCCAGAGGACCTGAGTTCAATTCCCAGCACCCACATGGCAGTTCACAACTGTCTGTAGCTCCAGTTCCAGGGGACACCACACCATCACAGACATGCAGGCAGGTAAAACACCAATGCATGTTAAATTAAGATAAAAGAAAATTAAAAGCTAGGTGGTGGTAACTCACAGCTTACCAGCACTTGGGAGACAGAGACAGGTGGACCTCTGTGAGTTCAAGGCTAGCCTGGTCTATAAAGTGAGTTACCAGGGCAGTCAGGGTTGTTACACAGAGAAACCCCTGTCTAAGAAAAGAAAGGAAAGGAAAGGAAAAGAAAAGAAAAAGTCCCATTGGCTTTGTGGTAATAGGATAATACCACCCAGTGCTCTTACAGAGGACCCAAGTTACATTCATAGCATCAGGTAGTTCACAACCACCTATAATCTCCAGCTCTGGAAGGATCCAGCCCCTCTGGCCTCTGTGGGCACAGGCACTCATGTGCACATATGCACACACAGATAGACATAAAATAATTCAAAATGATTTTTAAATAAATCTTTTTAAATAGAATATTCACATGGTAGCTCTGGCACAGCGTTATGTCTCCATCTCCAGAGTTCTTCACAGCCTGAAGAATTCTGACCCCAACACCATCAACAACTCAACTCCCCATTGCCTCCAACCCCAACACCGTCAATGACACCCCATCCCCCCCATAACACTGACAATCTCGTTCCACTTTTTGGGCTGTGAACCAACTTCTCCAGGCACCTTAGCTGAACAATCAGGCAGTGCTGGCCTTTATGGCTGCTTCTTTTCACTGAGCACAGCTCGCTCAAGGTCCATCTGTATGGTTGTAGGTGTTAAAACTCCTTCCTTGGTAAAGCAGAATTTCCCTGCTGGCCAGCTATGCTATGTTCTGTTTATTCATTCAACGGTACTCTCCACAGACTCACCCTAGTTCGATCTGATGACTGAAATCTTCACTCTAATCTGATTCATTAATTTTTTTATTTTTTATCTTTATTTATTTACTGTATGTACGTATACACACACACACACACACACACACACCACTCTTATAGAGATCAGAGGACAATTTGAAGACAGTTCTCTCCTGTCATGGGTTCCAGGAGTCAGACTCAGGTCATCGGGCTTAACAGCAAGCACCTTTACCCACTGAGCTGAACTGCATGCCCTGACTCAATTTGTGAGAGAAAGAGAGACAAAAATAGAGAGACAGACAGACAGACAGACAGACAGACAGACAGACAGACAGAGACAGGCAGAGAGTCGGAGAGAGACAGAGAGAGAAAGAAAAAGAGAAAGACTGAAACTTAAAGGGACTTGCTCCAGTTAGAGGCAGGGATGGAACTCCCACTACAGCACTCCTCTTTGTCAATAACTATGGGTGTCTCCTCTCTCCAGTGGGCTCTTCTGTGAGCACCCTCCGCCCATGGTTCTGCTACAGACCAGCCCCTGTGACCAGTATGAGTGCCAGAACGGGGCGCAGTGCATCGTGGTACAGCAGGAGCCCACTTGCCGCTGTCCCCCGGGCTTTGCTGGACCCAGGTGTGAAAAGCTCATCACTGTGAATTTCGTGGGCAAGGACTCCTATGTGGAACTGGCCTCCGCCAAGGTCCGGCCCCAGGCTAACATCTCCCTGCAGGTATGTCGGTTCTTCCCCTCCCAACTACCGCACGTGGAAGGAGCATGGCCCCCTCCGAGTACAGCTGGGTTTTCCCAGACCATTAGCAAGTCTGCCTCTTTTCCCATAATGTGAGCTTTGCAGGAGCTGGGCTGGAGCAGTCCATAAGAAACTCCCTGGTGAGTCTCCCAGCAGGCATCAGCTCCTCATTAAGACATTCGTTCCTTAAAAATCACTCCTGCAACTAGCATATGCTGGGCAGTGGGTACCCGGTGCTCTGTAAGGCCAAACAGCCATTATGACAGGGAAAGAGACATGGGTGCTGAAAGAACACGGGAGGGAGGCGGTGCGGGGGTGGGGGAAGACTTGCTCCTGGCCTCTAGGGAGGAATCAGAAGGCTGTCTAGATACAGTCAGAGCTAAGCCAGATCTGAAGCGTATGTAGGACTTTACCTAAATTCTGGGTAGGAGGATAAGAGAGTGGGGTGACCAAGCAAAGAGCATAGGCCAAAGAGGAGCTACTAAGTGGTCTGCATTTGCAAAGGCAGAGAGAGCCACAGCTGAGCGGGACCACATCCAGGGAGTGAGTATGAATCAAGTTGTTTTCTCAACACCTTGGGCCCAGGGATGCAACTGGACAGAGCTGGTCAGTGAGTAGCCCAGGCACTGCTGGGTGCTCCTGGGCACACACAAGGGCTCTGTGACCCTAGCTGAGTGATTTACTCTGGAGCTTCTCTAATTATTCAGCGCCTCTAATTACTACTTTGTAATTATCTCGCGCGCCTATACACAGCAGGCCATGCTCTAGACCATGGGGCTGAAGATCCACAGGGAAGGTCCTGTCCCTGCAGAGCCCTGACCAGTGAGCAGGGCTGCACTGTAGGGGTGGATGCTAGCACAGACAGGAAGCCACCATCCTTCCAGCTCTCGTTCTTCACCCTTCCCCATCAGAACAGCCCCCCCCCCCAAGTGTTCCAGACACCCACATGAGATGTCCTGTGCACTTCCAGTGGAGATTCACACAGGAGCCAGCTCCAAACACCCAAATACACAATGGGATGTACTGTGCACATCCAGTCCTGCTCACCCAGGAAGGAGCCAGCCGGACAGCAGGACAGCTTCTACTAAAGTCTGGCTTCCAGCCTCAGCAGCACCTAGAATCCCCTGTAGAGCTTTCAAACTCATGTTTGCCCACAAAGGCTAGTACTGACTTGCTCCGGGGTGAAGCCCAGACAATAGTATTGTTCAGATTCCCCGAGATGGCTCTGAACACATTGCTTGCTTTGTAAGATACACTGAGGTAAGCTCTGGTCTTTAGCTATTACTTACAACTATTATTATATATTTGATACTGAGAGACAGGGGCTTCAAAGGAGGCGAGTACTTTGTTGGATCATATTGTATCCTAGTGGGAGAAGCAGATTAGTACTGGGGCCTCCTGCCTTACAAAGATACAACCAACCCAGTTTCTACACATTCAGCCAGCCACAGATCATAAACGTTTTAAAGAAAACTGCCATTAAATTGAACATGTATGGACACACTGAGCCCCTACCAGGTATGTCCAGCCCACAGCCCTCTGGCCAAATGTAGCCAGCTATGAATATGATCCAGACAAAATCAGAAACTTACTCCAAACGTGAGATGTTTTTACTTGTGAATTTTTTTATTAGCTGATTGCACAGTTCTCCAGCATGAGTTTGTAGGTGACAAGATTACATCACAGTCTTAAACAGTTGACAACTATGGTCACCGCTACATGTTCGTGACAGCTATTACCATAGTGTTTTTCCTGTCTCTGGTATCGTCATTCACCCGGAGGTCATAGAAAGCACGTGGAAGGCATGCAGGGATTTAATGCAGATACTCTTCTATGTAAGGGACGTGGGCATCCTTGAGGGCTTGATAACCCTGAGGTCATAGCACATAGTACATGTTCAATGCATATTTGTCAAAGCAGTTTGCTCAGCTAGCATTTGCTGGAGTCTAAACTTGAGTCTTGCCTTCTGCACTAGAAAGGACAGATGGGGAAAAGAGAGGTGGATTTGAATTCTAATCTGGTCTGAGGCAGCCACCTGAAGAGGGTGCTGGGAGCGAGTCAGGTGAGGTTGGAGCTTGGGTAAGTCCTAACCCACACGCCCTGATTGCTCTTGCCAGGTGGCCACTGACAAGGACAATGGCATCCTTCTTTACAAGGGAGACAACGACCCCTTGGCCCTGGAGCTGTACCAGGGCCACGTGAGGCTGGTGTATGACAGTCTGAGCTCCCCTCCAACCACGGTGTACAGGTAAAGACCTCCCCTCTCAGCCACAGAATCTGTTCCTACAGAGCAGACACCAGGTGACTCTGGGGCCTCCTGTCCCACACAGACCGCTCTCACACAGTGGCAGGTGGGGGGGAGAAAGGTGCTGCCGAGGCAGAAGTGGGAAAGGAAGGCAGGCCCATGTGGGAGATGACACCTCATTACCATAAGATAAATGGCCAGCTGGCTACTGTGTGCGGAGCCAGGTGCTCCAATGGAGATGGGGCTGCTTAATGAGGTGCCCTTTTCAAAATGTCATCCTAATCTTTTATTAGTTTAAGAAAGAAAGCAGGGCGATTAGCATGCAATTCAAGGAGAGGAAATTCAAGAGCACCCAGGGAACAGGACTGTGCTTAAATGACTTTCAAATTGTTCTGAAAGACAGTGCTAAACCTAAGTCTCTTTAATTTCACCCTATAGGCTGGGCAGCTTGCTATAGCTGTAACAAAATGCCAGAGGTGTGATCAACTTATAAAGAGGGAAGGTTTCTCTTGGCTCGCAGTCTAGAGATTTCAGTCATGCTCACTTCATGGCAACTGAAAAGCAAAGAGAAAAGAGGAGCCCAGGGGTCTCATCATTCCCTTCAGCCTGTGCCCCTCAGTGAGGAGAGGACTTCCCACAGAGACCCTACTTCCTGAATGTTCCACCACCTCCCAGTAGCACCATGCACTCTGGACCAAGCCTTCCACACACAAGCTTTTAGAGGACACCTTAGACAGCAGACTGAAGCATGTGACTTGACATGATTACTGTGCATCAGTTCCCTCATGTGCCACCGTAGGCCAACACTGAGCCTACTCACTCTCTCCAGCCTGACCTGAAGGCCACCTCACAGACAGGCTCATTCACTCTAAATGTCTCCTGCTCTTTAGTAAAGGACTCAGTCATCGCCTCTCATCTGAGATAACCCTCCAGAGTCAAACCTCATGATGCTCACGCGTTTTCAGTATTTAGACTGTCCTTATCTAAAATAAGGCAGAACTGCCCTGCAGACTTGAGAGGCCTAAGCCTCTGACTCTCCTCTAGCAAACCCAGTTAGAAAACCCTTGGTTAAAACCAGTGGTGTATGAGCTGGTGACGACAATGAAAGCCTTTAATTCCAGGGCTCCGCAGGCTGAGAAGTGTGTGCGGACCTCTGTGAGTTCCGGGCTAGTCTGCTCTACATAGTGCGTTCCAGAACAGCAAGGGCTACCCTGCTTCAAAAAAGCTAAATAAACAAACAAACAGCAGTTTGGGCTGGAGGGCATAGTTCAGTAGAATAGTGTTTATCTAACATGCATACAGCCCCTGAATCCATTCTTCACATCACATGAACACACACACACACACACACACACACACGCACGCACGCACGCGCACGCGCACGCGCACGCGCGCGCAGTGGGGTGGGAGATGGAAGCAAGAGGAGGAGGAATCAGTGATTCTGAGAGCAGAGTGTAGTCCCTGAGGTGACAACACCTAGTAATGTGGTAAAAATACAGAAGTACACATTTTTTTCAGTCCTTACCCGAGAAGTAATGAATCTGAAGCTATCAGGGAGAGGCTGCAAATCTGTGCTTAAGGAATCCTTCAGGTGACCCTCATGCATTAAAAAGGGAGAAGAAGAGAAAAAATTGAGATAAGACACTCCTGTGTAGCCCCAGCTGGCCTGAAACTCACTATGTAGACCAGGCTAGCCTCGAACACCCAGAGATCTATCTACCTCTGCCTCTGGGGTTCTGGGATTAAAGGTGATTGGTACATAAATTTCAGAAGCAGGGCTTTATGTGTGAGAGTCCGATCTTGAAGGGAGAAACTTGCATGAGCAGAGAGAGCAATTAGGCGGCTGTGTCGGGACTGCAAAGACAAGAGCACAGTTCATCCTGTATCGTCCCTGGCAGACAGTTTGTCAGGTGGCCACTGGCCCTGCCTCCCCACCCTCTGTCTTTCCCACTTGGTCTAAGGTCACCAGTTTCAGAAACAAAGATGTTAGGAGACACAGTGTCTGCCTTGTCTCTCCCCATCTCCCACTGTGAGCTTTCTGCTCTCGTTACTTGCTGTTTCTCCTGGCCACATGCTCATGGTCCATCTCCTCTAATGGCGGCCTCCTCCACCTCAGTCTTCTGTCTCCTCCTCTCCCTCTACCTGCAACCCCCTCACTCGATCCTCAAGATCCACCTCTCTCCCTCCACTACCCAATCACAGTCTCTGACCTTTTATTGACCAGTTAAATTGGGGAGCAAGGTTCACATAGCATCACTTGGTGTGTGTGAGGATCTGCTCATGGGGCAGCCACATCTTGAGAGCCAGTATTTAGCATTAGAAATGGATCTCAAACTTGGAGATCCACCCATATCTGCCTCCCGCGTGCTGGGATTAAAGGTGTGTGCCACCACCACCTGGCAAGCATATGCAATATTTTTAATAATACATGTTTTGATTGCAACCCATCACAGGAGGTCATGTGTGAAATTTTCCACTTCTAACATCATGTTAGTACTAGCTTGTTTTTTTTTTTTTTTTTTCATTTTGGAATTTTTTGCATTTTGATTTTTAGATAGAGGGATGGATGTTTCACCTGTAGTGTTATCTCTCACTCGCTGACCTACTTGGTAAACATCTGTCAGGCACCCGGGCTGAGTATGGGGACATGAGGTTAAGCATTGCACATGCAGAAGACATGCATGTTCACAGACAGTAGCTACACAGGCAGAATCTGACAGGCCTCCCTGGAGGCTCTCCAGCCTGCTGTGGGGACACTTCCAAACAAGGAGTAAATAGTCTGCTTGGAAGATAAGGGACAGTATTTCCACAGGGCAGGACTGGGGGATGCCCTCTGTGAATGCCATGCTGGGAAGGGCTGTAATTCACAACTGGTACTCGGAGCTGACAGCAGCTGAAGGGACAGAAGGCCATTCCTCAGAGTCACTGCAGTGACCTCTTGCCACCTGGAAGGCCATGTCAGCCTCAAATGAAAGCCAAGCTGACAAACCAAAGCTGACCCATCGGGAGAGTTGACAGCCAATAGATTTCTGTCCCCTGAGACCCCATGAGCCAGTCCCATGAAAGAGTGAATTGCCAGGGCCCCTGCAACCTTCATCCTTCTAGAGCAGCTAGGTTCCAGGGCCTCCCTCTGTCCATCCTTGATTCTGTTCAGGCCCCCCAGTAGTCATAGGAGGTGAGGAAGCATGTCAAGATTCTGCTGTAGGCAACAGGGCAGACACACCAAGCTTAGCTGGTCTCTCCTGCCTCAGGATAGGCCAGGACTTCAGTATGGAGACTTACCACGAGACTCCTCTGCCCAAGGGCCAGGGGCCTGCAGGAAAGGCAGCTAAACAGAACTCCAGTGGGAGTTCTTATGAGGTAGGGGCTGTAGACTATGAAGAAAAACTGGAAATTCAGGGTTTTAGGGGCCATGTCTTAGGTTTTTTAAGATTTTAAGGTTCAGAACTCCATGCATGAGTCAGCTCTACCTGGCAGGGCGCATACCCTGGCAGTTTGAATTGCCACCACCACCCATCAGATGGGTCTTGGTCCCATCTGATCCTCAGCACATAGACAACGTCTCACTCCTGTGTGAAGATTGAGAAGCCTGATTGCTCACAGGAATCCCAGGATGGGAAGAGCTTGGCCTGGCCTTAGACACAGGTCAGGTTCCCACTGTGTGGCTGCAGGCTGTGGTCCTGGGGTGCAGATTCCCTAGGCCCAGAACGCTGGCTTAAAGAAATCACAGGAACTCTTTGTTCCTGCAAGGTTCTGTCGCCACCTATTGGTCACTCTTGGCATGGGGGAGAAATGACCACCTGATAGTCTTTCTTGATCAGGGGCCTGCAGTCCCACAGCTGGGAGACAGGAGCTTAAGTCCCGACTCTTTGTGAGGCACCCTAATTCCCTGGGCAGTAAGTCTCTTGTTTCCAAATGAGGAAAGATGCCTGATGGTTTGTTAGCATCAAAGGACTATTTTCAGCTCCTGCCCTTACCCCAAGGCCCACCCACTGCCACTAGGAAAAGAGAAAGGTAAAGAGCACGTCCTGCTCTTGAAGAAGCCATATCACACAGCCCACTGTAACTGTAGTTCTAGGAGACCCAACATCCCCTTCTGGCTTCAGGAAGCACCAGGCATGCCACTGGTGCACATACGCACACACGTTTCACACCGAGGCAACTCACGTGCACACAAATAACTATGTCTTTAAACGCACAAGAGAACCGTGGGCCCCTCTGGCAGTGCCTGTGGCCATAGCAGCCCTAAGCAGGAGCCCTCCAGCCTGCCACCACTGCTACTGTCTGGGCCCCAATGGACAATCCGGAAGACTCTCAGGCCCCTCAGCTCCCCTGAAATCCCTAATGATCTCTCCAGGAGCCTGATCAACGGTGCTTGGCAGTGCCCCGTGGGTTGCTTCTCTTAGAGCAAACAGAAGGGTTAGGCTTGGTTTTTACTTTTACTGTCTTTGTTGTTGTTGTTGTTGTTAGCAATATAGCTGTTTTCCCACTGATATTGTGATTTGGAAGACCAATGTTTACGACTCTGACAGAAATATCTGTGTGTGTGTGTGTGTGTGTGTGTGTGTGTGTGTGTGTGTGTGTGTGTGTGTGTGATTGAGAGCACAGGGACATGCTTGTGGAGGTCAGGGAACGACCCCAGGTATCAGTCTTCCCGGCCACTTTGTTAGATACTGGCTCTCTTATTAATTCCTGTGTATGCCAGGCTGATCTGTGATCTTCTGAGGGCTCTCCTGTCTCCACCCCCCTCCCCATCTCCTGTAACTGAGACTATAGGTACACACTACTGAGTCTGGCTTTGCGAGGATTCTAGGATCCAACCTCAAGTGTTGACTGTTACACAACTCTTTGCCCACCAAGCCATCTCTCTGGCCCTTAACACCTTTTTTTTAAAGGGTGAGTAGGACAGGCGGACAAAGCTGTCCTTGGAGCCAGGGGAGCCCAACACTCCCTGGGGCAGAGATTTGTAACTGCAGCCCTTGTTACCTCGATAGCTGCTGTAAGCACTGTCTCTAGCCTAGTGGCCCTCAATCACACACCAAGGCCTTGGCTGGCCCTACAGAGCTCAGGAAGAGACAAGAAAATGGTCTTAACATCCAGGAGGGAGCTAACAGTGTTGCTTGCTGTGCCTGAGTATATCCAAAACAGGAAAATAGCTAGCCCGACTACCTTGACCCTTACTTGGTTCTGGAAGGAAAGAAAGAGAAGGCCACACACCATTACCCTGGCTTCATAGCTGCCTCTGATAGGGAATCTGCCCAGTGCTCACCCAAGCATGAGGCCTGACCTCTAGTCTGTGGGGCTATTAGGAAGTGGCACATTGGAAGAGAAAGTGGGGTCACTGGGTAGATGTGCCCTTACAGGGAACATAGGGACCTTGGGACCCAGCCCCTTCCTTCTTACTTCCTGGTCACCAAGAAGTAAACAGGACTCTTCCAAAGACTGTCTAAAACAGCTCTGGAATGCAGCCTTTGAAACTGAGTTCCCAAATAGCCCATCCGTCCTTTCAGTTATGGGTCCCAGGAGCTCAGTTACCAGGACAGCAGCAGCTCTGGGGTGGTCAGGGACACAGCTGCACATTTTTGCACATGGTTAGAAAACTAAGTGAGGCCTTGGCCCTCTTTCTCTAACCTTTATAAACCAACTTGTCTGCAAGAGGACAGCCTCTGCCTGCCCTTGTTCAGGACTCAGGGCGGTAGAGATGCTTCTGACCACCTCACTCAGCTCCCCATCCCTGAACCAGATCCCCTGCTGTCTCTCAGCTCCTACCCCACCCTCATTTTCCTGATTCTTGGCTGGACCTTATGCTCAAAATTTGGCCATTTGATTTAGAGATGCGGTGGAGTGTGGGCTTCGTGATTTGTGACTGGTCCCCAGCACCTACGACAATATGAGTCAGCCCTCAGTGGAAGCATGGGTAGATGGATGGATAGACAGGATGTGTGGATGGAGTGGATGGAGAGGAAGGAGTAAGAATGGACAGGTCCATGAGTAGGAAAAAGGAAAGAAGGGAGGTTGGGGAGGGTGGATGAGAGGACAAATGGCTACGTTTGGGGTTTTGTTGGTTTGTTTGTTTTGGAGGACTTGTGTGTATCATAGGCCCCTCTACCATTCCTGTCTATCATTGCTTTCTCCCAGGATCAAAGCTACAGTACGGATCACCAGGGTGCAGGCTGTGGTGGGTTCTTATTGTCAATGTTCTCTGTATGTGTGCACATGTGTGCACATGGAGGCCAGGGGACAGCCTTGGGTATGGTTCCTCCGCTGCTGTCCATCTTCTTTGGAGGCACGGTCTCTCGCTGGCCTGGAACTGGCTGCCGGGCCAGGACTGCTGACCTGCAGCACTGCCCCTGGCTTTTTCTGTGGGTCCTGGGGACCTAACTCGGAGCTTCCAAGACTAGCACTTCACTGACCCAGCTCTCTTCCGTAGCTCTTCATAAATAGTACACATATCACCAATAACTGTTCACATTTGCCCGGTAATTTGACCCCCAATAATTCTAGCAGGTTACTCTCCCCCTTGTGGAGGACACTGAGACAGGGGGATTCTGTGATTGGCTGTTGTCCTGCTCAGCGGTGCCAACCTGTACAGTACTACCATTTCCTTCGGCTCTTCTGAAGTACCACAGCCATGTAAAATCTGCTACCTGTAAAATCAGTGGGAATCCCAAGGAGACTTCAAGATGAGCAGGGGTCTCCTGTCCGCCACCCACACCTGAACCAATGAGACAGATCGACAGACTCCCCAGTGAGCCCCTTTCTTCACGTCCCCAAAGTCCCGTAACCCACCAGTTCCCTCCCAGGCCCTGCCACCAACAGTGTCCTGGGAGAAACAGAACTTTTGAATCAAAAGTCTTGCCTATAAACTCTATCTCTGGCATGTATTAGCTGGATGACCCCAGACAAATCACGTAACCTCTTTGGGCCTCAGTGTTTTTATCTGTAAAATAGGTTATCTTGTACCCAATCATAGAATTATCAAATAATATAAGTATGTTGGCACTATACATGGCCCAGGTAAATCCTGTTCTGTTACAGATTAGTGAGGGAAGGGAAGTAAACAGCCCTGTCTCCCTAAGCTGCCAACCCTGTAGTTCTGGAATGAGGGTAAGACTCATTTGGCGTATGAGACCCTCTTTGCTCAGAAGTGGGTTCAGAAACAAGGACAAATTACTGAAATCTTAACAGAGACAGAGAGAGAGAGAGAGAGAGGGGGGGGGGGTTTAGGTTTTTTTGTTGTTGATGTTTTGTTTTTGAGACAGGGTTTCTCTGTGTAGCCCTGGCTGTCCTGGAACTCACTCTGTAGACCAGGCTGGCCTCGAACTCAGAAATCCACCTGCCTCTGAGTGTGTGTTTCATACACGCTAGGGGAAAAAAATCACATCATACTGGAATGTTTTCTCCTGGATGTTCCTTAGGGCAAGGCTAACTCTTCAGCGAGGCTGTCGGAGGAAATGGGGTATTCGAAGGAGCGGCATCTTCCGAGAGCAGGTGTCTGGATGGTGTGCGGGCAGAGACAGCCTGAGACGATGGGCTAAGGATAGCTTGCCTACTCTGCAAAAACCAGGGCAAGAACTGAGCAACAGCTCAGCGGCCCTGAACTCGGTCTGTGGTGGCAGCAGAAACCTGCTGCAAGGGCCGTCACTGGGGCTACTGTACACCCGGATGTAAAAAAGCATGAACAGTAACTGCTCCCTGCTCAGTTAGCACTCTGTGTTTATGTGAGAGAACAGCCCTGTCCTTGGAAGACACAGATCCAGAGGTCAAGGGTCATGACATGCATACCTTATCCTTGCAGAGGTCAAAGATCACGGCATGGGTACTTTATCCTTGCAGAGGTCAAGGGTCATGACATGTATACCTTATCCTTGTAGAGGTCAAGGGTCATGACATGCATACCTTATCCTTGCAGAAGTCAAGGATCAGGGCATGGGTACTTTATCCTTGCAGAGGTCAAGGGTCATGACAAGTGTACCTTATCCTTACATCATGCACAGAAACTGGAGCTGGGAGCCAAATAGAAGTAACTGAAGAGAAGGGTGTGGGCAATACGGCATATTTTCTGGTTTTATTTTTGCAACTTCTGTAATTCACAGTTGTTTCCAAATGAACGTAAAACGGGATGCAAGCCCTGCAAATCCAACTGCAGGCCCGTGCCTGGCCGCGGAGCGCACTTGACCTCTGGCTCTCTTCCTTTCTCTCCTGTCCAGTGTGGAGACGGTGAATGATGGTCAGTTTCACAGCGTGGAGCTGGTGATGCTAAACCAGACCCTGAACCTGGTGGTAGACAAAGGAGCCCCGAAGAGCCTGGGGAAGCTCCAGAAGCAGCCAGCAGTGGGCATCAATAGCCCTCTCTATCTTGGAGGTAACGTTCTCCCTGTCACCACCTGGTCCTTCCACCTTTCTGACTTGCTGTGTCTACACTGACACCCAGACCTATGCCAGGGGTCTCCCTAATGTCTTTTTTTTTTTTTGGCACCTACTGCCAAAGTCAATCAGGGGAGACTTCCTGGAGGAAGTGATGACAAAATTAGTTGCTGAAATGGGGAACAGACTCTGGAGAGATGTTCATATAGAGAAAAGGGTGGGTCACTGTGGGAATAGCAGGTGGGTGGAGGTGAGGAGAGGTAAGAAGAGGATAGAAGGGTGTCCAGGCTCTGCGGCAGCTTTGCAAGCTTTGGGGTGGTGCCCCTCTGCTCTACCTCTTAGACACGGCAAGAAGCACCACACTGAGGTCAAGGTTGTACAAAGAGCAAAACAAGAAACTATCCAAGCTGCCTAGACTGGAAATGAAGCCCCAAGGCTGATGGGTCTTGAATTATATACCAGAAGGAAAACCTAGCGTCAGAGCAGGGGATTTCAGGTTGGGACTCAGTGGTAGAGCACTTCCCTGGTTGGAACTGACAGCAGCCAGGCTTCTCTCCCCAGCGACACGCATTCACATACATGTCCACACGCAGCCACCAAAGCAGTTTGTTCAATGCAGATTTCTAAGACTTCAGCCCAGATGTCCCCAGCCAAGGGCTGGCATGGAGCCAGGGACTTGCACTTTGGACAGGCCGTCCAGATGCAAGGGATACAGAGTGTTTCTGGCCCAGACTTATCTTAGGACACAGCTTCTCCTCCACAAGGAAGAGGGTTGCTCCCTTCCTGTACCTGTTTGCCCTGTGGCCAGGACAAAACTGAGCACTTTTTCCTGCCAACATGGGGCCTGGATAGGAACTGGCAGGGAAGGAAGAACCAAGAGTAAAGCAGGGTTTTTTTGTTGTCTGTTTGTTGTTTGTTTTGAGACAGGGTCTCCTATAGCACAGGCTGGTCTCAAACTTCATCTATAGCCAGGGATAACTGTGAACTTTTCATTCTTCTGCCTCTACCTACTGAGTGCTGGGATTACAGGCATGTGCCCCTATGCCCAGTTTATGCAGTTGCTGGGGATTGAACTCAGGGCTGTATGTATGTTAAACACACACACACAATCAATCAATCAATCAAGTTATCTGCCTAACAGTAAGAAGAGAGAGAAAAAACAGAGCAGATGTCCCTGAAAACAAGATCAGGCCTTTACCAGGAGTCTGCAAACGGCCCCGAGAAAGACATCAGGGTAGCACAGAGGGTGGTAAAATAGTCTGGAAACCTTGAACCCCAAAGCTTCACTAAAGCAAGCTGCTCCCCTAACCTTATCTCCTCCCCAAACTGCAGCTCCTTTGATGTGGCTTTCAAACAGAGCTAGGCTAAGGAGCACCTAACCTGGTGGGGACAGGGATAGTGGGGTGACCTGGTGGTCCTCTGCCCACACCATGCCTAAGAGTGGGCCTCAGTTAAGCCAGGGGTGGGGGGACTGTGTCAGTAGATGACAGGTCTTCTCACTTCTCCTTTGAAAGCTCAAAATACAAACTTCTGCGGAATTTTTTTTTTCCTGAATTTAGATACTTGTGATAAGTTGAGCTTTGACAATTCCAAAGCCTGGACACACATCCCTATGAGGATAAGGCCGGGGCCTGGGTCCGTTAACTCCAGTTGAACAGCAGAGGCCCAAAGCTCTAAATGGTGACTGTAGACAGTCGGGTGCTGTGTATGTCCTCCCTGTGAAGACTAAAGGGGTGGAGATGGAAAACAAAGTGTCTTCAGGCTATCCTGGCTTCCTCCCGCAGGCATCCCCACCTCTACAGGCCTCTCAGCCTTACGCCAGGGTGCAGACAGGCCGCTGGGCGGCTTTCACGGCTGCATCCACGAAGTGCGCATCAACAATGAGTTGCAGGATTTCAAAGCCCTCCCACCCCAGTCCCTGGGGGTCTCTCCTGGCTGCAAGTCCTGCACTGTGTGTCGCCACGGCCTGTGTCGCTCTGTGGAGAAGGACAGCGTAGTGTGTGAGTGCCATCCGGGATGGACTGGTCCGCTGTGTGATCAGGAAGCTCGGGACCCCTGCCTTGGTCACAGGTAAGTCCTGAGCACAAGTTGCCCTGCCTGCAAGGAATGGACACTGATGGAGGCTGGGAGTTGTGGTTGGTCCTACTATGGATAGCACAACTGCTTAACATGCCAAGAAGCAGGGCTCCTACATCTGAGCGGCATGCCAGGCTTGAAAGCATGAGTGTGAGGAGAGCTTTCTCAAAATATCTGTCTCCACCAGGCAGCCCTTAGGACCTGTGAAAGCCACTGCCAGATGCTGTACCATGATTAGAAAAGGCCATCTTAAGGGAACTAGAACCCCAAACACAGCACAGCAAAAACAGAAGACAGGAGCTCCAGCTCCTGCCAGCCCTACAGTGTACTGGGTCTGCATAACAGCGCACGTCAGAATCATGTTTAATGGTTCAATCATCCATTACTCAATCAACAAATGTTTATGGAGGGCCTACTATGTGCAGGGTCTTGTACTAAATACAAGAGACCCAGTATGCCTAGAAATGGATTCAGCCGAAGGTAATAGCAGACTCAAGACTTTGGTAATGTGGCTGGCTGAACAAGTCAGGGAATAACAGTCTTGATCAGGAAGGAAGGAATGCTGTGGACACCTCAACTTCCTGTTACTCTTAATGTTATGTGCCTGGCCCTGGAATTAACATGAATCCTGACTTGAATGTCATCCCGGTAGGCTCAGAGCTATATCATGATTGAAAATTCAGGCTTTGCGGCATGGAGAGATGGTTTAGCAGGTAACGGATTTTGCCTCTCAGCCTGATGACCTGCATTCAATCCCTAGGACCCACACAATAGAAAGCAAGAACCACCTCCCACAAGTTGTCCCCTGACCTCCACAACCATGCTGTGGCATGTGCATACACGGTAATAAACAGATAGATAAATAAATAAAAGTAATATTTTTAAAAGAAAGAGCTGAAAGCTATAGATATGGCTCAGTTATTAAGAACACTGTCTGGCCGAGCAGTGGTGGCGCACGCCTTTAATCCCAGCACTTGGGAGGCAGAGGCAGGTGGATTTCTGAGTTCAAGGCCAGCCTGGTCTACAGAGTGAGTTCCAGGACAGCCACAGCTACACAGAGAAACCCTATCTCGAAAAACCAAAGGAGGAGAAAAAAAAAAAAAAAAAAAAAAAAAAAAGTACTGTCTGTTCTTCCAAAGGCCCCCACCCATGACAGCTCACAGCCATCTGTAACTCCAGTTCCGGGGATCCAACACTGTTTTCTAGCCTCTGTGGGCACTAGACATACACATGATACACATGTGTGCATGCAGGCAAAATACCCACATACATAAAGACACATAGATCTTTTTCAATTTTTTGAAGAAAAAGAAAGAGATGTCTCAGTGGTTAAGAGCACTTGTTCTTACTGTCCCCAGCACCCTCATGGTGACTCACAACTGTCTGTAACTCCAGTCCCAGAGGATCCAATACCCTCTTATTGCGTCCACAGGTACCAGGCACATGGCGCACATACTTATGTGCAGGCAAAACCATCATATACATACAATAATTCTAAAAACCTTTTTTGTATTACAAAAAGGGGAATTCACTCTGGGAGATGGGCTGAAGGCTGGTTCATGGGAGGGGCTGTCTTGGAGTGGAGTGATACAAGGTCTAAGGCATATCACAGCGCCACCTGCTGAGAACAGGTGACGTGTCTCTTGTCCGAAATGCCTGACCCTAGAAATGCTTCACATCTGTCTGTGGTTTCTTTCCACAGTTTAGAGTATATACCTGTTCTAAGATACTAGGGGGATGAGAAGGTAGCATACAGACAGAGTTCATTCCTATTTCATAACACACACACACACACACGCACGCACGCACGCACGCGGCCCGATGATGATTCCATGTAATCTGTTCAGTGCCTCTGTGCTTTTATCAGCAGCTCATCACTGAAGTCAGGTGGAGGATTTTTCACTGGAACACATGCTGATGTTTAAAATGTTTGGATTCGGGGACATTCTGTGTGATGGTTGTCCAACCTGTAGTGGTTATGGTAGTAGTGATGGTGGTAATAGTGTTTGCTATTTAAATTGAGGAAGGGTTAAAATGTTTATAAAGACCAGCAAGATGGCTCAGTGGGTAAGAGGAGCTTGCTGCTAAGCCTAAGAACCTGAGTTCAATCCCTCAGGGCCCACATGCTAGGAGAAGAGAGCCTACTGTAACAGGCTGTCCTCTGACCTCCACATGTGCAACCACACATGTGCACTCATGTCCACACACACCTAATAAAATGCAATATTTAAAAATTATTTTGCCAGATGTGGTGATGCATGCCCTTAATGCCAGCACTTGGGAGGCAAAAACAGGCAGATCTCTGTGAGTTCAAGGCCAGCTTGCTCTACAAAGTGAGTTCCAATCCAACCAAAGCTATATAGTGAAACCCTGTTTTTAAAAACACACACACACACACAAAATATTTTTAATGTTGACAGAAAACTTAAAGTCTGTTGGGATGTGAATTGACACTGAAGACTCTCATGTCACTGTAGGAAGATTTTATATATATATATATATATATATATATATATATATATATATATATATATATATGTCAGAGCTGATGGCAGACGTTCGCTAGGGCACAGTGGCATCCAGCTACGTGGCCACTAGCATGAGGTTTACATGAATTGAGACACTTAGATGCCGGACTGAAGGAAGGCTGTACCCAACGCAAGGTCCCACAGCTCTGGGTCCTCCAACTGGAAGGACAGAGGAAGGTACTAACAGCACCAACTCTGGTCTCCTCCCCTCCACCCACAGCTGCAGCCATGGGACATGCGTGGCGACTGGCAACTCATACATGTGCAAGTGTGCCGAGGGCTATGGAGGAGCTTTGTGTGACCAGAAGAATGACTCTGCCAGTGCCTGCTCAGCCTTCAAGTGCCACCACGGCCAGTGCCACGTCTCAGATCGAGGGGAGCCCTATTGCCTATGCCAGCCTGGCTTCAGTGGCAATCACTGTGAGCAAGGTGAGTGAGTCTGCTGTCCTTGTGGGGCAGAGGGCCTAGGAAAGAAGCAGGGCTCAAAGAGTACCTGATCTTCCCCAGAGGGAACCATCAGCTAGTGAAGAGGAAGCCGTGCATGGTCTTGAATGACCTAGGCAGAGAAGTAACTTGTACTGACACTTCCCGGTCAATGTATCAGTTACATTGGTATGGTGCATTCACTAAGGGAGGCTACTCCATAGAAGAAAGAGCAGGATATGGGGGTAATGTGATCATTGTGGACACTGGCTGGCTCTCATGCTACCCTCAGGGCTTCTTGGTAGAATGTGCTACGTAGAGTAAGTGGTACCTGGGAATGTCCTAAGAGTTGGGGATGGGAAATGTGTGAGGCTGCAGTGCCCATGGAGGCCAGAAGAGGGCACCAGATCGCCTAGAACTGGAATTGGAGGTGTGTGTGCTGCCTGAGTGCTGGGAACTGAACTTGACTTGTATCCTAGGGTCTTCTAGAAGAGCAGTAAGCACTCCGAACTGCTGAGCCATCTCTGCAGCCCCAAATTAGGACATGTAAAAGTCAGAAGCCCCGCAGTGGTCCTGAAAACAAAAATCTGTGTGTCCTTGAGCAGGACAGTTCTTTCTGGGTCATAATTCCTCTCCTAAAACAACTGCACTGGTTTACTGTAAAGACTAAGTAGTATCATGGTGGATGAGAATTCAGCATTAAGATTCCAGGGTGACATCCCTGAAGGCTAACAAGACACCTCCAGTACCCAACACAAGTAAAGCAACCAGACAAGAAATACCAACTACATATTTACCATACTGTCTAATGGAGAACGCTTACATACAGCAAGGGGTGGGGGTGGCCATGGACTACAGACCCTCAGATGGCAACATATAGGGAGAAGGGAGCACCTTCATGCTACCCCATTTCCTTGATTGGCACCGACTCAGAGCTGAGAGAGATTTCTCATCACAGGCAGAAGTAGGCAGTAGGTTCTTGGCAAACCACAGAAGCCTGGACTGGACACCCGCCATATTTGCTGTTGGATGGCCTTGCAGCCAGCCTCTCAGACTCTGAGCCCAGTTGAGGAACTGCCTGGAGTTTACATGGCTGCACTGCTTCAGAAAAGGAGCCCATATTCTGACCCTTCACCCTGCCATGACCTAGAGCTGCTGCTGTGTGGTGTGTCCCTCTCCGGGTCAGCAGGTGCCATACCTTCCTGTCCCGAGGCTTCACCAGTGCTCCAATGTACTCGCGTGAATGGGCACAATACCACACCAGCTACTTGAGCCATGGCCCAGTAGACTAGCCGTTAGCCCATAGCACACCGTGCCCGCCAGGGACCAACAGGGAGCTGAGCCGTGATCATCAACAGGGTCTTTAAAAGATCCACAAAACTGACAAATCTTTAGGTAGACTAAGAAAGGCAAAGAGAAGACTCAAATCAGAGATGACGAAAGAGACATTACGAGAAATTGAACTAGTAATAAGCCTTTCGGGAGCTGGAGCACAGCCTGCCCTTCCAAAGGACCTGGGTTCAAGTCCCTGCACCCACAAGGCAGCGCATAACTAACTGTTATTCCAGTTCCAGGTGTTCCAGTGCCCCCTTCTGGCCTCTGCGTGTACTACACATATGTGACAGGCAGGCAAAACATCCATACACAGAAACATCAAAATAAGCCTTCCCTCACCAGGACTGGAGGGATGGCTCAGCAGTGGAGTGCTTTCTGCTCCTCAAGAGGACTCAGGTTTGGTTCCCAGCACCCACAGCCATCTGAAACTCACAACTACCTGTAACTGCAGGGATTCTGATGACAGACAAGCACACACATGGTGCATACACACATCTGCATAAATAAAATGTTTTTAATCTTTAAAAAAAAATCTCGTATCATTAAATGAAAGGATGCCTCAGTCCTGTAAGTCCTACACCCTAGAGGAGGATGATCCAGAGACCTGCCTGAGTTGCATGAGGCCATGCCTTAAAAAGAGAAAGTGGGGGGATGGTAGAGAAAAGGAGGAAAGGGGGGGAGAAGAGAAAGGGGGAAAGGGAAGTGGGGGGAGGGAAAAGTCTTTATTCTAAATCCAGGGCCTCAAGAGTTCACTGCTGCCTTCTACACACATCTTAAGAAACCTGGTATAACTCCTCCCAAACTACTTCAGAACATCGAAGAGTACGACATACCTCCAGCTCATCCCCCAAACCGTCATTACCCTCATACCTAGTCAAGGAAATGTATGTGAAAGAGATAAGGGGTAAGGGGGAGGGAAGGAAATGGGGGGAGGGGAAACAGCTCAGAGTCGATGTCCCTGATGAACGATGTCCCTGATGAACGCAGTGACAGTCCTTGGCTCCACGCTACCACTTAGGAGGCTGACAGGCTCTCTTGCCACCAGCATCCAGGTCACGCCCTGTCACTCAAGGACTTACATCTCACATCTAAATGAAGCTCCATTGACGAGAGCTGCTCATGTTTTCACTCTGAAGCAGTCTCAGACTCAGGGTCATATGGGATAAGCACCCCTCACTTTTCCTTCACCCCAGTTGCTAATGTTGCCACACTGTACCCCTACATTGCGCGCGCGCGCGCGCACACACACACACACTCGACACTCTGAATCCTTTCAGAGCCCCATTGTTTTAAAGGATTTTTTTTTTGCAGGTGGATAAGGTATACCTGTGAATCTTACGAAAATACACAACCCTTTACAAAGCCCTGATGCTTTTCCTCTTCGGTGGCCTCTGCTGCTCACCAGAGGCCATGAATCAGTGAGGAGTTACACATGGGTGATAATTTTCCAGGCAGGGAAACTGAGGCACGAGATAGACAGCAAGTGATTTTTCCACGACCTTGAGGCTTCAGATTCTGCTTTCCTTCCCCAGCCTGCTACAAAGGTCCTGGCAGGGTTGGAAGGAGCGCAGGCTGGAGGTGAAAAGCGGGGTCAGAGGTGAACATCCCAGCACACACTGCTCTCCAGTCGTTTCTAGAACTTCCAAAGACATCCAGAAGGGCCATTATCTCCTTAGCACCTTTTCCAGATGTCATCTCTGTAGTCACTTCCCTGAAAGCCTCCTGGGCCCTGGACCAGGCCAGCTTACTTACCTGTGTTCTTGTAGAAACATGCCCCATAATAGCGTCCCTCTGCCTCAGTTTCTCATTATGAATAGATTCATTTCAGTGTTGATAACTCTAGTGTCCAGACTCTAGACCAGTGCTTCTCAACCTTCCTAATGCTACTCCCCTTTAATACAGCTCCTCAGGTCGTGGTGACCCCCTCAAACAAAATTATTTTCGTTGCCGTTTCATAACTAATTTCTCTACAGTTAGGAATTGTAATGTAAATATCTGTGTTTTCTGATAACCTTAGGCAACCCCTGTGAAAAGGTCATTCGACCCCCAGAGGAATTGAGACCCACAGGTTGAGAACCACTGCTCTAGACCAAGGGAGACAGGCTACTGGGAGTGGTAAGGCCAGTGTGGGACAAACTGACGCTCTTCTGCCCTATCCAAAGCTCTTAGCTCTCTGCCCACCATGGCAATGTGGGGAAGCAGGCTGAGCTCTGGCAGACTACCTAGTTTCAGAGAAGCCAGAAATCCAAATTCTTAAGTGAATTCAGACGTTTTTGATGTTGGTATTTAAGCACATTCTTTAAGCACGTTCTATCAGTCAAAACCTCCAGTAACAGGATTTAGCCACTATTTACCGGTTTGCCAGTTCTCTGGAAGATGGAGGATTAAGCCAACCCCTGCCACCAGAATAGCCTCTGGGAATGATTAAAACCTTGTGTTGAGCCTGGCATAGTAAAAAGCACATCAAATGTGTGGAAGTGAGGAAGGAGGGAGAGAGGGAAGGAGGGAGGGATGGAGGGAGGGAAACAAAGGAAAGGTGGTTGGATGGGTAAGTAGACAGGTGAGAGGCTTGTTTAATTAGGAGGAACAAAGCCTACTTAAACCGGGGCGGGGGCGTGGGGAGAGCGGTGAGTGTACATCATTGGTCAGGGCCAAGATGCTGGGGATGCCTCATTTGCATGAGGAGGAATTCCAGGTGCTGCTAGACCTTACCTAATAAGGGGAAAGGAAGTTTTTAGCCTGGTTACAGCTCTATGACCTCCTCAACCCCACTCTCTAGCCCCAGGCCTGCTCCTCCTGGCCCCACCGTTCCTTGGCTAAGTAGGTGCACGTTCGGATCACAAATTAATCTCCTAAGAGCTGACCAGGGAAGCACCTATGAACCTGCCAGACCCCATTACCACCAAAGCCCTAACATTACCTTTCTACCCTCTTCAGAGAATCCGTGTTTGGGGGAGATAGTCCGTGAAGCCATCCGCCGCCAGAAAGATTATGCCTCCTGTGCCACAGCGTCCAAGGTGCCCATCATGGAATGCCGCGGGGGCTGCGGGAGCCAGTGCTGCCAGCCGATCCGGAGCAAGCGGCGGAAATATGTCTTCCAGTGCACTGATGGCTCCTCTTTCGTGGAAGAGGTGGAGAGACACTTGGAATGTGGCTGTCGTTCGTGTTCCTGAGCCCTGCCCTCCTCTGCCACCCACCCATCCTCCGCCTTTCGGACTCCAGCTCACTGGGCTGGGGACAGCCATGTGGAACGTCTCTGAGATTCAGAATGAAGGAGAGAAAGCTGGATAGCAAGAGGCAAAAGAGAGAATATTAAGTATATTGTAAAATAAACAAAAAAATAGAACTTATTTTTATTATGGAAAGTGACTATTTTCATCTTTTATTATATAAATATATCACACCGTCTGAGTATATGGACTATACAGTGAGTTATTTTTCCCAAGTTTTGTTTTGTGTTGTGTATTTGTTGTGTCTTTATAAACAGCTGTTTAAAATTTTAAGACAACAAAAAAAAAAAAACTAATAAAAATGTTTTAAACACAAGGATAAGAATAGAGGAACAGTAGCCTGTCTGAGGCAAGAAGAGGGAATTTTATGTGTATGTAGCTCTCTCAGGGTCAGCAAAAACAAGAGTGATTTTTCTGAGCTGGCTGAAAAGGAAGAGAAAGCAAAAGTGGTTTTAGTTTCTCCGTGGTCTTGGCTTTCTAGGCCCAGTGTGTCCCCTCCTTCCAAAAGGAGCTGCTGAGCTCTGAAAGTCCTGTTGCACTTCAGAAGACCTGCTGCCCCTTGCTGATCTTCTGATCAGGGACCCCTGCAACCTGTGAGCCTACTAGGAGGTGGAGGTCACCACTCCTGGTCTCCTTGAAGGAATTGAAGCTGGCTTTGCTAAGCAAGTTGGATCTGTTCTGCCAAATCTGTTCTTTTTCTGCCTCTCTGAGGAAGCTTGTCCTCAAGATGAGGTAGAGAAAGAGGGGGGGTAGCCCCAGGTCCCAGGCACTGGTCTCCCTTACAGAGTTCTCTTCTTGGCCAGTTTCGTTGAAGTGCAATACCACAGAGCAGGCAGCAGGACTGCCCAAGAACGACACAGGGAGCCTCTGGCATCTGATTCTCCAAGCCTCTGTCTCAGTGGCAGAGGCGCATTGCTGGGGAACACCACCACCCAGCACACGTCTGACACCTAACTTTATCCAGTCCCTACTTCTCTGGGGCACTGAATCCCATTTCTTAACTAAAGACAATCAAGCCCCGTCAGTGGCCTTAAATCATCATCTGATACGTAGAGATGCCAGGCCCAGAGTGTAGACTCTAGATTCCCCTCCAGAATGAGTAGACACAGGAGACAAGCAAGGAAAAAAAAAAAAAAAAAGGTATTTTTCCAGCTGCCTTTTCTCCTTGCTCTGTTTTGCTCACTCTTCCTTTCTGCCTCATTCAAATCCAAAAAAATTCTAGAGACAGAAACTCAGGCATTTGGAAAGTAAAAGCAAGTTGTTGTCCAGCGTCAGGACTCCTGTCCCTGGAGGCCTTTTCTGGCCTCCCCCACCCTCACTGGCCCCCTCACAGCCCTGCTCGGAGGCGTCCCCTGAGGAGCTCAGCTGCTCTTTGAGGACCCATGGTAGGCCAAAGACTCCAAGAATAAAGAAGGGAAAGAGAGGAGAGAGGAAGGAAGGGGAACAGAAAGCAGAGGTAGAGAAGTTTCCTTTTGAACAAGCATGTGAATGTGTGTTGTGTTCCACAGTGCGAACCTTATGACAGGTCTGCTGAAGATGTTCACAGATTTATGTGGTGCCCACTACGATGTACTCGGCTGTCACTCCAGTGGCAACCCATATATTTATATCCTTATATTCATTTAATTCTCTAAACATAGATCTACGTAAAACCTTGACTAACCAACCTACTTTGCAGCTGAGTAGGCTGAGAGAGAGAAACTAAGGGTCTTGCTACGAGTAGATGACTAATCACTTACAGGCGCCCAGGCTGTCAGGATCCAGAATCTGATCATTTAACCACTATACTACACTACTTCTTGTAGGAAAGAAATACACTGTGCCTTCACGGATCCTACAGTCTGGGGCAGGAATAGTCGTTACACGGATAGTTGTTTGGTTGTACCATACTGATCTCGGCCAAAGGGCCAAAAACCAATAATTGCATGAGATAAGTAAATATGTGTATCTTAATGATAGTATCAGGATGGTCGTCCAGAGGAGGGGATTTCCATTCCTGAGTTTATGAGTCAGGTAAGGAGGTGGTCGGCACAGGACATGACCCAGTAGAATGGGGAAGGTCCTGGAATGTTTAGTGAGCAGCCAGCGGCCTGTGGTCAGTGGCAGCAACATAGGATGACCCCCGTAGAGCCACAAGAAATGGGGAATATAAAAAAGGCAGGGTCCCCACAAAAAAAAAAAAAAAAAAAAATTTTAAGCCACATAGCAAGGCCACAGAGACTTACAAAAAAAAAATTTTTTTTTAAGCCACATAGCAAGGCCACAGAGACTTAGTGTACTTGGGGTAGCAGGAAGTAGCAAGAAGGTCTCGGTATGGAACAGGATGGGGAGATGGAAACATGCCTGGATAAGAAAGCTCTGTCACTGAAAAGGGCCTGGGGCTCCTAGTGGTTCACTCTGTGGCTGGCACACATTACTCTCTCAAGGTGAATCTCAAAGTCTCTGTGATAGCTAGCTCAGGAATTTAGTCCTGGAATAGGTGTCCTAGGATGTGCCCAATTCCCCCCACCCCCCCCACCCCCCATCCCTCCAGCCCATCAATACCCAATAAAGAGCCTGGCCCTTTTTGTATCACAGAGCTCCCATCCCCCAACTCTGGGAGCCGCTACTGGACTGCAAGCTTTCTCTCTGTGGCCACAAGGACTCTGTGGCTTCCCTCTTCTGGTTACCCCGTGTGCTCATTTCTGAATTCAAGTGCAGTCAGCCAAGGACGGGTTCTGTTGCCAAGTATGGCTTCAGAGCCTTCTCATCTCTGAAAGACCTAACCTTTCAAAATGCCAAACACAAAGACCATCAAGAAAATCATCCCCAAAGTGAAGTTTCTCTAAAAATGAAATTCTAGAAACTTTTTTCCTTGAAATGTATTCCAGATTTTAGGACCAGAAAAAAAAATCCATACACAAGAAGGAGTCGGTTAATCTGCAATCTTAAACATACGGTTTAATGTTTGTGGGAGGATGTACACATGTAGAAGAGTCCATCTGATCTACTACCCCCTGAATCGGGTCAGGAGACAAAGGGGGACCTCCAAATGGTTTATGGAATGCTATAGCTAAAAGCTCTGTAAGCTGTAAGATGTTGTTAATACTGTTGCCGTTGATGTTACTGACATGCCAAGCCGTCATTTTTAGAAGAAAGCTTTGCCTTTTCCATCTCATTGCAAGGAGTCAGATGCTTCAGAAAATGAAATGGGGGATGGGGAGAAAACCTCCCAGGATCAGCAGAAGAGAGAAGAGAAGCTCCCCCAGAGGACCCTCAGGAACCCAGGAATAACCTGACTGGGATTGAGCCGGCTTTGCCTTTCGAGGAGGCAAAGTGGTCCCCAGATGAGCAGCCAGTCACTGCTTCAAAAATTCACAGGATCCCCAGGGAGCAGAGTTAGAGGGACCCTTGGGGTCTCTGTGGGTCAGAAATGAAACTGTAACTACCACAAGTCAAAGTCACGCAGCTGAGTCAGACCGAACGGGGGAGGAGGGGCTCCAAGGGCCCATGCAGGCAGTTCTTCTTGCTATACCGCAGTTAGGCAGCCAGACAGAGCAAAGCCTGAGACTGAACACATAAACTGACCTGCGTCCTCCACCTTCCCACAGCCATCTCCCAGGGCAAACAAAGATGGCCGGGAAGCTAGGACCACCACGGTCAGCTTTAGAGTCCCTCACTCACATTGTCAATGGGGAATTTAAACAGTGCCATAGGAAACTCTTGGACAAAGGTGAGCAGAGATGGAAGCCAGTGGGACCAATTAAGGCAGAACTGGCATTTGGCAAAGCTTATTTCTCTAACTCAATAGGTTCTAATAAGAAAAATGTTCTATAAAAGAAAGTTACAATGTTACAATGCTACTTCCTCATTATGGAATAAATAATGTGTATTTCTTGCTTCAACATTCTGCCACCTTCTAATGTTATTAAATAAATAGATGTATCACAGGGGAGCACACTGTGCTCTTGTGAATGCATAAGTCAGCCTTACTCTGTAGTGTGTGCTTCATTTCTGCACCTTTACTTGTACACCCTATAGGGCAGAGTACTACATTCATGAAGTCTGGGTACATCTGTGTGGAATTAATTAGAAGAAACTAATTTCTTAGACCCTTAAGTAAGAAAATGTATCCAGAGTTCCCATATACATTCCCTAAGCCCTACCTATATGGCTTGGGCTATTGGAAGCCAAGGGCTATAGTGAAAGAACCCTCTCACATTCAAGTAGAAAATCCACATAAATGGAAGATGAGCTCTCCAGGGCCTAACTCATTCCTTCTTTTACTCGTTCTTTTGTGGTGTTTTTTTCTGTTATGTTCCGTGGTTCCTTGGTTAGTTGGTTGGTTGGTTGGTTGGCTGTCTGGCTAGTTGGTTTTTCAAGACAGGGTTTTTCTGTGTACCCTTTGCTGTCCTGGAACTTGCTCTATAGACCAGGTGTGATTCTGTTTTTCACTTCTTCCCTTGTGGTGTTCAGGCACAGCTGTGTACCAAGCAGGGAAGGATGGATTGGAGCTGAGTTCCAAGGCCTACATCTTCCCCTGATGTGTCTAGACTCCAATGCACATTGCATAGGAAAGGATGAAGCAAAGTCCAGAACAGGTGGGTGAGCAGGATCAAGGTCCAGCAGTGAATGCTAGCAGGGTGAAGGAGATGGTCTCCACCAGAGATCTCAGTGGTACAGCTCTTTAATGTTACAGCTCTTTCAGACAACATTCAATGCTCTCTCAAGATAGTATTCAACAAGACAGCTTGTGTGTATGCACTTTATTCGAGGTGAACAAGGACTATATAAACCTTGGAAAGTGGGAAGGGGTTCTTCTTAGGGTGAAGTTTTATTGGCTCAGATTTAAGGTTCTGGGAATACCTCATTGCATGGAAAGGCATACCCAGAAGTTGAACCTGTAATTTTGCCAAGGATTATGTGGCATTCGCCATATAGAGTGTGGGATTGGGCTGGTAAGGGGGTCCTCCATTTTGCACTCAGCACAGGGGAGCTATCCGGACATGGTAGACTTCAGCCTTAATTAGAATGGTTTCCCAACAACCAGGCTGGCTCAAACTTCGAGATCTACCTACTTTCTGAGTGCTGAGATTAAAAGTATGCACCACCAGGGATGCAGGGATGATTCAATTTAAAAAATCCATGAAAAAAAATCACATGATCATCTCATTAGATGCAAAAAAAAAAACAAAAAAAAAAAAAAAACAAAAAAAAAAAACAAAAAAACTTTCAAAAACCTTTGACAAAATCAAACACCCCTTCATCTTAAAAGTCCTGGAGAAATCAGGAGCCGGGCAGTGGTGGCGCACGCCTTTAATCCCAGCACTTGGGAGGCAGAGGCAGGCGGATTTCTGAGTTCGAGGCCAGCCTGGTCTACCGAGTGAGTTCCAGGACAGCCAGGGCTACACAGAGAAACCCTGTCTCGAAAAACAAAAAACAAAAAACAAAAACAAACAAACAAAAAAAACCAAAACAAAAAAAGAAATCAGGAATACAAAATATATACCTAAACATAATAAAAGCAATATATACAGCAAGCCAATAGCCAATCTCAAATTAAATGAAAACTTAAAGTAATTCCACTAAACTCAGAGACAAGATAAGGCTGCCCACTCTCTCCCTATCTATTCAATACAGTACTTAAAATTCTAGCTAGAGCAATAGGACAACTAAGGGAGATCGAGGGGATACAAATTGGAAAGGAAGAAGTCAGGGTATCATTATTTGCAAATGACTATGATAGTATATATAAGCGACCCCAAAATTTCTACCAGAGAACTCCTATAGCTGATGAACACCTTCATCAAAGTAGTTGGATACAAAATTAACTCAAAAAAAAAAAAAAATCAGTAGCTTTCCCTTATAGAAATGATAAACAGGTCAAGAAAGAAATTAGGGAAACAACACCCTTTATAATAGCCACAACAAGTGTGATGATTTGCATATACTTGGCCCAAAGAGTGGCACTATTAGTAGGTGTAGCCTTGTTGAAGTAGGTGTGTCACTGTGGGCGTGGGCTTTAACACCCTCATCCTAGCTGCCTGGAAGTCAGTCTTTTCCTGTTTGCCTTTGGAACAAGATGTAGAACTCTCAGCTCCTCCTGCGCCATGCCTGCCTGGGCACTGCCATGCTTCTGCCTTAATGATAATGGACTGAACCTCTGAACCTATAAGCCAGCCCCAATTAAATGTCCTTATAAGAGTTGCCTTGGTCATGGTGCCTGTTTACAGAAGTAAAACCCTTACTAAGATAAATAATATAAAATATCTTGGTGTAACTCTAACTAAGCAAGGGAAAGACCAGTATGACAAGAACTTCAAGTCTCTGAAGAAAGAAATTGAGGAAGATATCAGAAGATGGAAAAAAGAAAGCATCTTCGACAAATGGTACTGGTCTAACTAGATGTCTGCATATAGAAGAATGCAAATAGATATATATCTGTCACTCCACACAAAATTCAAGTTCAAGTGGATCAAAGACCTCAATATAAAACTAGATATACTAAATCTAATAGAACAGAAATTAAGGAATAGCCTCGAACCCACTGGTACAGGAGACAACTTTCTGAACAGAACACCAACGGCTCAGGCTTTTAGATCAACAATTGATAAATGGGACCTCATGAAACTGAGAAGCTTCTGTAAGGCAAAGGACACCATCAATAGGACAAAATGGCAGCCTACAGATTGGGAAAGGGTCTTCACCAGCCCTACATCCAACAGAGAACTAATATCCAAAATTTATAAAGAACTCAAGAAATTAGAAACCAACAATCTAAATAGCCCAATTTAAGAATGGTATTGAGCTAAAAAGAGAATTCTCAACAGAGGAACATCTAATGTCCAAGAATCATTTAAAGAAATCCTCAACATCCTTAATCATCAAGACAATGCAAATCAAAACAACCCTGAGATTCCCCCTTACACCCATCAGAATGGCTAAGATCAAAAATTCAGGGGACAGCACATGCCAATGAGGATGTGGAGCAAGGGGAACACTCCTCTGTTGCTGGTGGGAGTGCAAACTTACAGAGCCACTTTGTATGGTTTGTACCAATTTGGCAGGTCCCAGGCAAGAGACCTAAAGGGACTTTTCTTAAAAGATACACAAAAGATCAAAAGCCTTGTGAGAAAATGCTCCAAAGTGCTAGGAGAATAGGAGTTCAAAACCACAATGAGATGTCACCCACTTGAGCAAGAATGGCTGTCAAAATGGCAACAGATAAGAAGGCTGACAGGGAGATAGAGAAGAGGGAGCCCTCTGCACACTCTCGGGGAGAGCAGAAAGTAGTACAGCTATTGTGGGAAACAGGTGGTCCTCGAAAATATAAAAACAGTACTATTGTATGATTCATAATCCTTACTACAGGGCATTCATTTACATGCAGAAAAGCTACCTGCAGGTCCATATTTACTGCTGTGCTGTTCACAACAGACAAGATTCAGATTCAAACTTAGATGTCTATCAATAGATAAAATGATTTTTAAAAAGTGGCATATGTCCATAAACATGGTATACTACTGGTTGATCCATATAAAAGGATGGAATTTGGGCCAGGGGAGTGAGCTCAGTGGTTAAGAGCATTGCTGCTTTTGTAGAGGACCCAGATTGAATCCCAACACCCAAATCAAGTATCTTATAAGTGCCTGTGACTCTGGTCCCAGGGGATCCAACGCCCTCTACCCACCACTGTGGTACTCCACTTCCGTGCACAGGCATTCTTGCAGGTAAAACACCTACGCTGATAAATAAAATAAAATGAAAATGCCTGGTCTACAGAGTGAGTTCCAGGACAGCCAAGGCTATACAGAGAAACCCTGTCTTGAAAAAAAAGAAAGAAAGAAAGAAAGAAAGAAAGAAAGAAAGAAAGAAAGAAAGAAAAGAAAAGAAGAAAATAAATAAATAAATAAATAAATAAAATGAAATGAAAACTAGAAAAGTGGAATTCTGGCATCCGCATCATGCTGCCCCTGGAAAACACTGTCTTAAGCAAAATAAGCTATGGTAAGACAAATACTGCATGGTCTCGCTCCTGTGGATTCTAATTTTTAAAATCTCTTAGAAGCTGGGCCGTTGTGGTGCACTCCTTTAATCTCTGCACTCGGGAGGCTGTGGTGGGTGAGTTTCTGAGTTTGAGGGTAGCCTGGTCTACAGACAGAGTTCCAGGACAGCCAAGGCTGCACAGAGAAACCCTGTCTCAATCAATCAATCAATCAATCAAGTTTCTTAAAAACAGATGAAGAATCATGGTTACTAGAAGCTGGAGAGAGGAGAGAAAAAGGATGGGAAGAGCTTGGCCAATGGGCACGAGACTATAGAGGGATAACAGACATAATATCTAGCGACTATTGCACTGCAAAGTGGCTAGGGTTAATAACAATACAACGCATGCTTCAGTAGGTAAATGGGAGGATTTTGAAAAGATGACACTGAAGGTGAGATATGCTCATCTCTCCTGTAATCATTATACAATACACTCATGCACTGAAATTCCCCCATAAATATATATGTACAATTGTGTGCAATCAAAAATGAGTTTAAAAATTTAAATGCAACCTATAACATACCTTTCTTAAAGCTGGAGGTGAAGAAGAAAAATAGCATCAGAAGATGAGAGGATGAGGGTGGAAAGAATGGCTACCAAATGTAGCCCGGAGTCCTGAGATGAACTATTATTAGCTGAAGAGGGTTATGTGTGTCTTGGGGTGATCTCGTTCTAGTGACCTGGCTTTGAAAGTGGTTTCATGTTCCTGACTCTTTCGATGATAGCTGACAGGGCAAAAGAGCAGCAGGTGGAAGGATGCCTGGCTACAGGTAAGAAGGTGCATTCACACAATGAAGAGCGGAAGCCCTACAGCCAACCAGTGCGCATGCTCTGCATCGCATACACATACGCATGCGTACTGTTCGCGTACAAGTACTTCACATCTCTATACATATCCTATCATCCTGCACTCTTTATCCTAGTTGGGGTTTTTCTTGCTGGAATATCACAACCCAGGCAACTTACAGGATAATTTATCTGGGGCTGATGGTTCCAGAGGGTTAGGATCCATGACGGAAGGGACAGCGGACTGCAGACAGGGCAGCAGGAGCTGAAAGCTATGAGATAAGGACATACATCTTGATTTTTTTTGTTTTTGTTTTTTGTTTTTGGGTTTTTTGTTTGTTTGTTTTTGGGTTTTTTTGGGTTTGGTTTGGTTTGGTTTTTTCGAGACAGGGTTTCTCTGTGTAGTCCTGGCTATCCTGGAACTCACTCTGTAGACCAGGCCGGCCTCGAACTCAGAAATCTGCCTTCCTCTGCCTCCCAAGTGCTGGGATTAAAGGCGTGCGCCACCACCGCCCGGCTCTGGACATACATCTTGAAACTGAAAGCAGGAAAAAGCAAGGACAAACTCAAAGGGGCCACAAAGCCTTTGGACTCTAAGGCCTGCCCCCAGTGACATACTTCTTCCAGCAAGGCCACAATTCCTAAGCCTCCCCACCCAATCAGCACCAACTGGAGAATTCAAATGCCAGAGACTATAGGGCACATTTGCCATTCAAACCACCACACTGCCTAACCAATGAGGGAGAGACCTGAATCACAGAGCTAGAAATAGCAGAGAGGCAGCCTGAACAGGGGCCCTCCAGTGCCTAACCATTGTAACATCCTGATTTGCATGTAGCAAACCCCTGGTGGATGTCTGTGATTGGATGATTTTCTGCACAGAGTATCTTGAGCAAGGTGCTGGGGCTCGTCAGATTATGGAAAGAGGACCACACTAATCAATCAAGAGACTGAAACCATCCCCCTTATCCTGGAACTAAGTTGTGCTGCCTAGATTTATGTTAACTTGCAACAAGCTAGAGTCATCCAAGAGGAGGGAACCTTAACGGAGAAAATGCCTCCCTAAGATCAGGCTGTAAGTAAACAAACCTGTAAGGCATTTTCTTAGTGATTGAGGGGAGGGGGCCAAGTCCATTGTGGGTGGGGCCACTCCTGGACAGACGGTGTGGTACTGAGTTCTAAAAGAAAGCAGGCTGAGCAAGCTATGAGGAACAATGTAGTAAGTGGTACTCCTCCATGGCCTCTGCATCAGCTCCTGCCTCATGTTTAAGTTCCTGTCCTGACTTCCTTCAGTGATGAACTACAACGCAGAAGCGTAAGCTAAATAAACCCTTTTCTCCCCAACTACCTTTTGGTCATGGTGTTTCATTACAGCAAGAGTAATTCTAACCAATAAAAGGTTAACATCATAACCCCCAGTCAATACAGCTACTGAGAAATAATGGAAACAGTTCCTTATTTCAATGACTACCCAGAGCCCATCATTCTTCGTTCATCCGAACCCGCAAGGTAAGAGTTGTTACTCTGTTTCAAAGATCTGGAATCTCAGCAAATATGGCCCCTGCCTAGGGTTCAATGGATCGAAAGCCGCAGAGCCTGGGGTCTGACTTTAAAAGAGCACACCCTTCTAAGCCACCATGAGAACTCCGAGATACAGAACCTCCTCCTCAATGACAGGAGATACAAGTCCACAGAAGCCGAGGCCAGTGGCCTGAGTCTCACAGGCAGATCCCAGCCTGTGTCACTCAAGCACAAGGAGTGAGGCTGGCTCTTCCCCTGCCACCTTCATCATCCATCTGCATCTTGGGGACAAAGTGCACATGGCCTGGTGCAGAAGAACCAGCCCTGGTATTTAAAACCTCAAGGCTACAGATAATGGACCTCCTGATTGAGGAGTTCCTTTTTCATATCCCATTTTATCTCCACCCAGAAATTAGGTCATAAGTCACTTCCCTTTAAGGCTGGAAGCTGCAGCCTCTGGTTAGCACCTCAAAGTGACACAGTGGGAGGCTAGAGAAAGCATCCAGGAGGAATTGTGACTCTAAGTTGGGGGGGGGGGAGGGGGGGAAGGCTTACCTCTGCCCTTTGTTCTCAGAGTGAATGTTTACATGGTAAAAAAAAAAAAAAAAAAAAAAAAAACAAAACACCTCACTGCCAGTCTGCACACAAATTCAGTCATAACTTGAATAAGAGGTTATAACAGAATGGCTACGTGCATATACACCAGGAGCAACTATCTGGCTTAACTTTCACCATTTGTTACTAGCTTGCAGGGTCATGGAAAAGTTTAAGACTGTAACTAAGCCTCCTTGAAGTTTTATTTAGACAAACCCAGTCCGTATCTTATCTCCTGTTTTTGCACCTGGGGTCCTGTGGTGTACATCTTCTTTATGACCTTCGGTTAATGGTTTCTGTAACCCCTTGGAAAGTGCCCTAAGTTTTAGAAGTGTGCTGGTATTTCAGAAGCAATTAAGCAGCCCTGTTATAAAAGGTTCTGTTCTAACAATGGTAATCCCTTGCATGCTAGATGTTTCTGCAGAATAAACGCTCTTTGTCTTTGCATACTATCTGAATCTGGGGTCTTCCTTCAGCAGTTTTTGGACCCTCACACTGATAAATGCAGCTGGGGGGGTGGGGGTGGAGTGAGCAGTAACTGCTGGGTCTCCTTTCCTAAGCTGAATTCGTTCCTACCTGGAGACTTTCTGACCGGTTGCCTTTCCTTCCTCATCTGTCCTGCAAAACAGAGTTTGGAAAAACCCGAGGCGCTTGCTTTCGTGACTGCCAAACTACAAGAGCAGGAGATGAGACCAAAGGGTTACAAAACAGATCAAAGAGGCCATGCATTTCATTTATATGCAATATACTAAAAAGAGAAGTTTACAGGGGCAAAGCACTGAAAATATTTTGCAATAAGACAGGTCATAACCACCCACGCTTGTGAGAGCTTAATTTCAGATGAGTGGGGTAGCTCAATGGTGGAACACTTGCAGTGTGTGCCGAGTCCTGGGGTCCACCCCAGCACTAAAAGGGGGGAAAGAAGGTTAACAGCATGTTATGAACTATTGGGAGCCAGCCCAATTGATCCATAGCTTTCTCAGAGGTCCTGAACAAAAGATAAAGAGAGTGGTAATTCTCACTCTAGCCCAGAGGCAGAGTTGGCAAGGTTCAGTTTAGGCTGGAGCCTGGGCCTGGAGTTAAGATTTCCATTCCTAGAAACCTGGCTTTCCCTGAAGGGCTGTGGTTGTCAGTCCTATACTGTGTTATTTTTGCCAACATTGTCTGATTTCTGCTGACCTTGGTCACACCACACATACACATACACACACACACACACACACACAGAGAGGCAAATAGTATATAAGATGCTGTACTTTTTTCTTTCTGTTTTGAGACAGAGTTTCTCTGTGTAGCTCTGACTTGCCTGGAACTCACTCTGTAGACCAGGCTGGCCTTGAACTCACAAGAGATCCACCTGCTTCCACCTCCTGAGTGCTGGGATTAAAAGTATGCACCACAACTGCCTGGCCAATATTGTACCTCTTAATAAACTTACTTGGCGTAAGTCATCAGCTTATGCACAACCCCCACCCCCAGTCCCAGCTATTGCTTTGCTCTTCTTCATTTCTCATCCCCATTCCTCCTAGTCTCACCAATCAGAACCCTTATTCCTCCAGGTTCAGGCCAATTAACCGTATATTAATTATTTTTAAAAAGGTAGGAGGAGTCATAAGGAAGGAAGCCCTGTGGTCACCTGGAGCTAGCTGAGAGCTCGGGACAGAACAATTCTACTCTACAATGATGAGTCCCTTGTGCCCCAAAGCTTAGGCAGAACTTCCCTTGGCACTTCAGCTCAGGACATAAGCCCCGACCCCTAAAGAAGAGAAAGTTCTGCCTTTTCAATACATTGACTCAATCTTGGGCTTTTCTTCTCTAGTCTATGGAGGGTGTTTGTTTGGAGACAGGATCTGACCTATGTAGCCCTGACTGACCTTGAACTCACAGAGATCTACTTGCCTCTGCTTCCACCTCTCATGTGCTAGAGCTAGAGGTGTATGCCATCACACCTAGCCAGAGCAAGGATTTAAAGATGGAAGTCCTGTGTACTTCAAGAAAAAGAAGTAACCAACGTGTAATGGCGCAGAACAATGAAAAAAAAAATATCTCTTAGATTTAGTATTCTTCAGGACTCAAGCTGAGGCAGAAGGGTTGCCACAAGTATAAAGCTACCCTGAGCTATGAGTATCAGGTCACACTGAGCTGCAAAGACCCTATCTCCAAGAGCAAAAACTAAAATAAAGTCAAACAATTTTGGATTCTCAGCCTATTGTTTGGTGGTACAGAGATGTGTTCTGCCTTCTTAGAATTGATGAGGAAGTCCTGGAGGGAACAGCAACCTGCTGCAGAATGAAGACCTATTCCTGCCATCCTTCCCCTCCGCTAATGCCTTTTCCAGGGTCACAGCTCAATTCCAGACCTCCCGGGATGCCTGCCCCTTACGGTTACCTTCCATGTGTGCCAGCTGCTGGATTATTCCACTACTCCAGCGGGCCATCTCAGCTACCTCCTTCTTGTCTTTGGAAAGTCTTCTCCGTTTCTCAGCTACTATTCTGTTCTCCATAGACACATAGGCTTGCTTGGTGAGCCCTGTGCCATACTGGGACCATAAGAATAAGGTGGAGCCAAAGTTCTTCCACAACCAGCTTCCTTCTCTTACACTCTCACTAAGCCTCCCTCTTGCCCCACAGGTATTGGGAACACCTCAAGGTGAAAGTGCATGCTATACTAGGGACTTCACCTCTGCTTTCAGGCCTGGTTGTGGCTCAGAAAAAGAGTCAAGGGTTTGTTCCTATTCTACATACTACAGAGAGAGAGAGAGAGAGAGAGAGAGAGAGAGAGAGAGAGAGAGACACCACTTGTTCTCCACTTTTGCCATCTCTGAAATGGAATTCAGGGCAGTCTCCTGTCCACAGCTGACTTAGAGAGATATTCAGGTAGAAAAATGAACGCATTTCTGCCCAGCAGAATGTCCCAAGCTCTGTCAGTAGATGGGAGATGTGAACAGAAACTGTGACACAGAAGTGTGCCCCTATGCTGGGCGGTGGTGGCACACGCCTTTAATCCTAGCACTTGGGAGGCAGAGGCAGGTGGATTTCTGAGTTCGAGGCCAGCCTGGTCTACAGAGTGAGCTCCAGGACAGCCAGGGCTACACAGAGAAACCCTGTCTCGAAAAACCAAAAAATAAAGAAATAAAGAAAGAAATAAAATTAGAAGAAGAAGAAGAAGAAGAAGAAGAAGAAGAAGAAGAAGAAGAAGAAGAAGAAGAAGAAGAAGAAGAAGAAGAAGAAGAGTGCCCCTGTACCTTTAATCCCAGCACTGGGCAGGCAGAGGTAGGCAGTTCTCTGTGAGTTCCAGGTCAGCCTGGTCTACATCTCCAGTTCCAGTCTAGCAGGGCTACATAGACAGAACCTATCTTTTTTTTTTTTTTAATTGTGCCACTGTGTCCCAGGCTGACAATGAGACACAGGCTGGAAGACCACCATCTTCCCCTTCACGTCATCAAGGTTTCCTGATCTCTATAGAAAAGAAATCTCTGCAAAGGAGTTAACTTGGGTCAGAGATGAAATTATTCATTCCCAAGCAATGTGAGGCACCCACTCACCAGAGATCAAACCGATGGGGTTTCCCAATCTGGAGTTTTAAGCTTCTAAAACTGTAAACCAAACAGACTTTTTTGCTTAGCTAAAAGAAAAAGAAGTTAGCTGGGTAGTGTTTGTGGTGCACACCTTTAATCCCTGCACTCAGGAGGCAAAGGCAGGTGGATCTCTGAGTTCAAGGCCAGCCTGGTCTTATAGAATGAGTTCCAGGACAGTTAGGGCTGCACAGAGAAACCCTGACTTGAAACTCTGCCCCCATTCTCCCCCCCCCCCATAAATTAATTTGGAGAAGTTTTTTAAAAAGACAGAAGTGTGTGAAAAGACAGAAGTGTATAAAAACAAATGAAAAGCCAGCAAAACTTGAAAACATTATGTTAAGTGAAAGAAGCTCAACACAAAAGTCACATGATTCCGTTGTTATGGCATGTTCACAACAGGAACATGGCCACTGAACAGATAATAGACTCATCATCCCCAGGGACAAAGAGGAGAAGGAACAAAAAGTAACTATTGACCAGGTACAAAATTTCTTTTCAGGACAATGAGAATGCTCTGGAATCGGCTGGTGGTGGTGGTTTTACAACACTGTAATTGTCTCAGAGGCTGCTGCTTTGCTGCTTTATGCTAGTTTTCTAAGATTAATTCAATGTTGTCTAAATTTTGACTCCATTCAAAGCCCTAGCTATATGGGGGTTGTTCAGCTACACAGTAAGACTATTTCAAACAAAACATAAACAAAGTGGGAGAGGAGACAGAGGAAATAGGGAGGGAGGGGAGTAGCTATGTCAACAAACAGACAAGCACAAGAATATTTACAGGATTTTGGTTCTAAAAGACCAAACGTGAGCTTAATCCACAAGTCCATCACAGGACTGGATAATTAAATGCACCGTGTTTACCACAATGGAGTGTAACAATAAAAAGAGAGAATAAACAGCTACATGCCACATCATCAATGTGTCCTGTGAACACACTGTTGAGCTAAAGAAGGCAAACCCTGAACCAGTACAAACCCTTGGTTCTATTTCTATCAAATCCGAGAATAGGCAAAAATTATTGAGCACCTAACAGTCAAGATAATAACTTTCTCAGAGGCAAAGCAGGAGTGGGAAGTGTCATGTCTGATATGGTGTATGTGTTTGTGAAATGCTTTGACATTTTATTTTTATTTTTTGGTTAGGAGTATTCGCCTGAATGTCTGTCTGTACACCATGTGCATGCAGTACCAGCAAAGGCCAGAAGAGGCTGTCAGGTCACTTAGGACTGGAGGTACAGACAGTTGTAAGACACCATATAGGAGCTGGAAGTTAAACTCAGGTCCTCTGGAAGAGCAGCCAGTGTTTTCAACCACTAAGCCATCTCTCCGGCCCCTGAAGTAATATATATCTTGAGGTAGGTGGCAATTAAATGAGTGTGAGTGTGTGTGTGTGTGTGTGTGTGTGTGTGTGTGTGTGTGTGTATATATATAGCACTTGGGTGCTTTACTGATTGTATGCTATACCTCAGTGCAACAATAGTTAAAACTATGGCTGTTTAGGCTATCCTAAGCAACATGTCAATTATGATGCCTCAAGTTCCTTAAGATTTGGAACTCTAACATGAATGTTTCCCATAGCAATATTTCTTTGTGATTCAGGCTGACAGTCACTCTGTTTGAAAATTGTTAATGCTGGTTCCAACTCATTAAGTGAGTTCCAAAGGCCTCCGATTAGCCATTAGGTACGTTTTAAAAACCGTAGCTGGAAACTGTAAGGAGCCTCTGGGGGCTTTTAAGAGAAGAATAGTGTGAACAGGCCAGTGCTTTAAAAGGTTTCTCTGAAGTAGCAGGTTAAGGTGTGAACCTGGAGCTGGGTGATCAGGAAAAGGAGGTCATTGGCCATGGAGAAGGTGCTAGAAGGCAGGGTCAGAGCCAGAGCCTTAAAATGAGGGGTTTTGTCTACCCTTTGGGCCTCTGAATTGTCCTGTCATCCTTCATCAGATCCAATGCCTGCATTGAGTCAACCCCAGTGATTCTACAGAGCCTGGTATTCCCCGCTGAAAGCTGGAGGAGAGGAAGTCCATTCTCCTTCCCACTGGCACAGTGGAGGCAGAAACCTTCCTTCCCAGATTCTTCCTATCATACAGTGTTTGTTTCAGGACATTCTTAGAGATTAGGACCTAGGAAAGAACCAATAGGAAAGCAATAGAAGAGAGAAATCTGCAGCATGCCCGTTCCTCCATGGAACCATGAAGTCCCTTTATTGGCATGGCATCTCAGTGCTACAATGATCTTTCATTAATAATAATTTTATTTTTATTATCAATCATTTTTAACTCAGCATATAAGGTAATGAGTTTTGTTACAGAACTTTCATTAGCTGTTAGGCTAGGTAGGATTTGTTACTTAAAGCTCCCCAGAGCTGGGGAATGAGCCAGCTCTGTCTGATCAAAGCCCCAAGCTCTTTCTCAATAAGAGGTCTTGGAATGCAAGTGCACCCATCTTGGCTCCAGATGCTGGACTGGTTCTTGCCTGTCTCCATGGGCTTGGTGAACTTATCGAGAGTGACACCTCCAAGAGGCGGCCTGCTGTCTGGTCGGTACTAGGATTTCATACACTGTATTTGGAGTGTAGTAATGTATGACTTTTCCTCCACAACAGTCATGCTTTTCTCAGCCAGGCTGGACCACAGCACCAGGTCCTGGCACTGGTTGTGTTGGGCAATTACTCTCTTACACCATCTCTCTGGCTAGGATACCAGGCTACAGAACTGTTACTTGCAGGCATCTGGAGTTGGGATGGGTAACACGGGATGACATGGGGACAGGGGGACAGGAGAGGAAAAGGCTAACAGGGCATGTGTCCCTACAGACTTGGCTCAGGATATGTCAAGCAACCATGCCTGAACTTCCACAGAAGGGTATGTAGAAGTTTCTGGAAGGTCTTAGCCATTACCTAAGTATCATGTTTCTTTGCCATCACCCCAAGGAGGATTCTGGAAGTAGAAAAGGATACCAGCTGGAAATCTGAGGTCATTCAGACACTTGGAAGAAAAATACTGAGGAATCGTGCACATCCCAAGTAGTCCCTAGTCCCCATTGCTTCTCAGTGGCCTTCCAGACCACCACTCTCTCTCTCTCCACCTTTCCCACTGCCTCCCCCTCACACCAGCCACCCCAATTTCCATGGTCTCAGCTCTCAGACCCAGGTCAGAGTCATGCTTTCAGACAGCTTTAGCACGATGCCAGATTACCTCCAGAGACACTTGTCACATTGTCTCAGTGGTTCCCAGGAATCCCTCCTCAGTTTTCATTTTGCATAGGCAGGGGGAGGAAACACACAGGCACTACAATGTCATCGGTAGATGTATCATCTACCCATCATAACCTCATGGCTTGTATTGAGATCAGATGTTCTCACCTCCACATACCTTATTGGGCTTAGCTTGCCTAGCACCAAGCTGTAGAAACTGACACTGCTCAACACATGCATATATAGCTACTGTAGGCTTAGATTTTTCAAAACCTACTTTAGTAAGTATTCTCAAATGCCTGGATGACCCCCCAGCCCACCATCCAAAGGTAGGGGAGAAAAGATGGTAAAGAGGACAAGGGGATCTGGACCTGTTTAGAAGTCTTTCTTTGGGGGCAATTCCAATTCCATTGTCAGGACACCAGCAGTCCAGTTCAAGAGTGTCACCAAACACAAATCAGCAACAACTGCACTATCCAGCAGAAACCGCCAGGCCTCCAAGTTGGCACTAGTTAGCGGGAGCTACCAGGACCAGCCAGAAGGCTAAGAGTTCTCTGTCATGCCTCTCTCAATGAAGCCTTAAACGGGTAGCTATGCAGGCACCCTGCCACTACCTGCTGAGTCCCACTTATACTCTGTCCAAACATCACTGTCCTCCTACCGGTATTGCCTCGGCAAAACACCGAGTGAGTCTACATCACATGACACAACCAAAAACTTCCACTTCAAACTATGCCAGTACAGGTGAACAAAAAAATCAGGAACACCTAATTATCTGTTACCCTCCCCAACCCTACCTTGCTTCCATCCACACATCTGAGTACCCTGTATGAATACAAAACAAGCTGAAACACAAGGGCTATGGTAAATGATGGTCTCAGGTATTTTTCTTCAAAATACCAGGTGCCCTCTGATTACATTCCCCCATCTTCATTCTCCCCATTATAAATGTAAACTGAAGTGCCCAGGGCTGAGGGGACAGCCATACCTATGCCGGAGATGCTACAAGGCTGGTTGATTGAAACTTTGTGATTGTGAAAAGTCATCCGTCGTGTTTCAGATCCACAGCCAAAGTTATCAGGGTACCTTTAGTACCCTAATAGCCATTTAGGGCCTGCCTTCTGTCACTGACCAAACATCTACTCAGCTATCTGGTAAAACCTCTGGAATGTATGAACTTCATGCTCCCAACCTCAAATATGATATGTCATCATATAGCATTTAATACCTATAAGAGAGGCCCCCTTCCCCTTTTGTTACAGTCCACCTAGCTGATATCCCTGCCACTGTACTTGAAGAAAAAAAAATTGCTTCCTTTGTTGTTGTATCGTGCAGTGCATCCTGAATCAATGTTCCTAGGCCACAGTTGTTCATGTTTGGGTGAGAATAACCTACCCTGCATTCCCTTTGAGGCAAGAGCTGTGCTTAGCATCAACACAAATACCTCAGTTGACACCCCTTCTCCCCTATTCTCCTATACTATGACAATGATCCAAGAGCCACATACTCAGGAGCTTGTAGGGTAGGGGTTGGGGGAGACCTTATAAGGTCAAACAAGGAGAGAAGCCCGATTACTGTCAGAGTAATAGATTCTTACTAGGGCTGACAGTGGAGGAGCTGGTTTATGGCGCCAGGTTGGGAACGGGAAGGAAGCCAGCTCCTGCTGTCCTCAAGTTTGAGATTTCAAGGGCTGAAGCTCACTAGATCCTTCCTCTCTAACCAGGGGGCCATTAAGGTTCCACAAAGATCTGCTTATTTCCCTAGGAATAGGGGCAGAGAGTGAGAAGCCACAGCAAGGTCTGCTACAGAGCTGGGAATGGGATTGGGAGCTTGCACTCGGAGGAACAGAAGGAGAGGTGAAGATCTGCAGTTAGCATGCTTGCTTCCCTGGCTGGAGTAGCCTGTGGCTTCCCAGGGAGTCTGTGCTGGAGCTGGGAGCTGAGACAGAGCAATAGGGTAAGGGGAGGGAATAGGGGCCTAAGGGAGGCTTTAGTGGGTGTTATACTACAGAGCTAGGGACTGGACTGGGAGTTTGGATTTGGAGGAGCCGAGGGATCTGTAGTTAGCCTACATGCTTTTCATGTTGGAGTGGCCAGTGAGTTCCCAGGGAGTGCCTGCTGCAGTTGAGAGCTGCATAAAGCAGTGGGGGGGATGTTATGGGTAGCCTACCAGAGAGGACCACTCAGACACAGTTTGTAGACAACTGAAAGTCTTTGTTACAGCAGGCTGGGACTACACCCAGGTATTTGGGGACCTAGGTATAGCCCCAAGTGTCCAGGTTTTTTGGAGTGTGTGTGTGTGTGTGTGTGTGTTTAAGGCAAAAACCACATCCTGGTATTTCAATCAGCAGCTTGGGGGTGGGGGTGGGGCTTTGCTTAATCAAACAATTTGACAGAAGCTAAAATACATGGATAACTGGAAGAGGAGGTTTGCACAGGAAGACAATTTAACAGAAGCTAAGATAATCTAGTTAGGACATCTGACCTCGGATTCTTAGAATAGAGATGGGTAATTTTCCATGAGATCCTCCATCAAAAAGATCAAATTCTAGTTAAATCTAAAAGAATACAAGATGAAGGAACCTCTGCCCTTTCTTGCCCTGGAGGGAGATTGTGTTGGGAGCCGACTTTAGTAGAAATCGGCTAGATCAACTTTGCAGCCATCTGGAACCATATACCCTGATGAAAGACTTGGTTTTCAAAATCCTTTAACAGCTGAAGCACACTCTGATAAGTATATTGTTTATCCCACATAGCTTGTTTTGCTGTTTAGTGACCTCAGCTGTATGGTGCACGTGGTAAAATGTTTTCACCTGTGTTCTCCTGCTTGTGTATATAAATACCTCAGAATTCCCTTCAATAAAAGAGACTTGATAAAAGAGAGACTTGATCACACCCTGTCTTGTCTCCATTCTTCGAGTCTCCTGCCCCAAGAGCCCCACTCTCTCTCTTGACCAGAGCACTTAGCCCCAGAGCGTTGAGGCAAAGCGTTGAGGCAGAGTAAGGTTCTCAAGATTGGAAGAGGGAGATCTGTGGGATCCACTGGAGATGGGGGCAGGGGAGACAGGGGAGGCTTCGGCAGGTGTTCTGCGGCCAAGCTGATGATGAGACTTAGGAGTCAGATCTGCAGGAGCCGAGGGAGATGGATGTAAAGATCCGCAGCCAGCCTACCGGCATCCCTGGCAGGAATCATAAATATTTTTTAAAAAGAAAGAAAAAGAGAAAATAGATGTGGAGACTGTCTTACTTTGGGTTACTACTGCTGTGATGAATCACCATGACCAAAGCAACTTGGGGAGGAAAGGGTTCCCTTCACTCACAGTTCAGTATATCAATTCACCAAAAGCAGTGAAGACAGGAACTCACACAGGGCAGGAACTTGGAGGCAGGAGCTGACGCAGAGGCCATGGAGGGGTGCTGCTCACTGGCTTGCTCCCCATGGCCTAATCATCCTGCTTTCTTATAGAACCCAAGACCACCAACCCAGGGATGGCACCACCCACAATGGGCTGGGCCCTCCCCCATCAATCACTAATTAAGAAAATGCCCTACAGGCTTGACTATAGCCCGATTTATGGAGGCAATTTCTCAGTTGAGGTTCCCTCTTCTTGGATGACTTTAGCTTGTGCCAAGTTGGCATACAACTATGCAGCATAGAGGGAGAGAGTGTATTAGGCTCTTATTAAAGCAAAGTGCTGAAGGCATTCTGATTCCTGCTCAAAGTAAGCCTAGCCTGGCTTCTCATTCTGTGAACCGTGTTTTCTGCTTTGGGATTTTATATAAACAGAAGCTCATTCTTCATGAGCATGCTATGCCAGAAACATAGATGGATTTGTGTCTTTCTGAAATGTCAGTCTTTACTGATAACAATACACTCGCTGCTATAATGGCTGCAGTTTGCCTAACAGTCCCAACATCTGTCCCTTGACAGCTGGCCGTTGAGAACACAGGTTGTGTCAGCAGGTTCCTTTATTCCAATCTTAATGACTAATACTCATGTTACAGGGTGGTAAGAGAAGTTTGACACAGGCTGCACAGGGTTTGAAGAGTTTAAAAGGTCATGCTAGAGGCAGAGAGCTGATACAGCAAAAGATATCAAAGGTCTGATACAGAGGAACAGCAGGCAGTCTGATGTCGATTAAACAGTCTGAGAGGAGTCTGCTGGAGGAGTGCAGATCCAATTGAGACACAGGGTTGAGTTGAGATGCAAATGTTCTGGACCATGAAGGTGAGATACAGGACTGGATTGGGACGGCTGATGGATAAATGGCTCGGTGACTGGCAACTTGAGTAGACCATATCAAGCAGAATCTAATGGTAGTCTAGAGTTTTTTCCCTATTGATTGTTTGACACATACTGGGTGGTCAGATGACAGTTTGGTGTGGCCATCGCTGTCATGGTGCTAGATGTCCTTCAGGTAAGGTGCGGCACACTTCCTCTGTCTGGTGAATACGGTGAGCTAATATGGCTCTAATCCATCCATGTGCTCACACACTCTATGCTGCTCAATCTTGGTTGTCAACTTGTCGGGATCTAGAATCTCCGAGGAAACAAATCTCTGGGCATACTTTTGAGGGTATCTGGTCTAGCACCTTAATCTGCTGACCCATCTCACTGACCCAATGCCTGACTTTTTGCAATAAGGTTATAGTAAACCAGGGACACTCAAACCTGGATAAAGTTGATTTGTGCCCTGACCTCTTGACAAGACCCTGTCTTCTGACCCAGTCTTTGGAACACAAATCATCTTATTACTACCAGAACCACACTTGAGTTAGCAAGTCCCCACCAAGTAAGTTGCATTCCACGAAACCCCTAGACTTACTTGCCTTTCTTTATCTCAATACACACTGGGGCCAGTTCCCACATAACAGGACCTAGTTTTTTAAGAACAGTAGAGTTGGGGCTGGAGAGATGGCTTAGTGGTTAAGAATACTGGCTGCTTTTTCGGAGGTTCTGAGTTCAATTCCCAGTACCTACAGGCTGGCTTGTGACCATCTATAGAAGAATATGATGCCATCTCCTGGTATGTGTGTGTACATGCAGCAGAGCATTCATATACACAAAATATATAAATACATTTTTAAAAAAAATGTTAAGGTGTTTATCAGCATCCTAATTCCTGTCAAATAGATGCCAATGCAAATTCTTCCTCCTCATAAGTTGGCATAGCCATGAAAAACTCTAGACATTAGCAAATGCCTCCTGAGTAGGAATCATCCACAACTTAAGCTCTCGTGTAATATTCTGTGACTACATCAAAGTTTCTGTTCTACTACTGATAGATATTTATGTTGTTCCCAATTAGAGGCTGTTGTGAGTAATGCAATAATATGAAAAGAAATAGTATTTCCAAGTTTCAAAGGAAAAGAATACCAACCCAGGATGGGGGGTGGGTGGGGCTGTGAGATGAAACTGAGGTTGTTAGTATTCTGTCCAAACTCCACCTCACAGTTACCTGGCAACAGCCAGGTATGCTCCTCCCCACAGTTACCTGGCAACAACCAGGTAGGCCTGGCCCACTATAAAAGGGGCTGCTTGCCCCCTCCTCACTCTCTTGATCTTTTGCCTCTAGCTTCTCCCTGTCCCCTCCCCCTCCCCCTTCCCTTCCCCCTCTCTCCATGAGGTCACGGCAGCCTGTGCTTCTCTACCTCTCTCTCTGCCTCTACTACCCTCCTGGCTCCCTTCTGAATGCCCTGAATAAACTTTATTCTATACTATACTGTGTGTGACTTGTCCCTCAGGGGGAAGAGATGCCTCTTCATGGGTCTGCTGAGACATCCCCTTCCCCCATACCTCTCCACACACCCACAGAATGTACTCTCTTTATCTCTTTATCTTTTTATAAACACATCAGAGGTATATATCTAACGTTTCTCCTTAAAAGTACTTTGGTGGGTGATATTCTAGCAAAAAGAGAAATCTGTGGGAACACCAAAGACATATAGCAAACCAATGTAACAAAATAGCACAACAGAGTACAAATATTTGTGTTTTACACTGATCTCAGCTCCTCAGTGGGGGCAATTGAAGCAGAAGGGTCAGACATTCGAAGCTGGACTGAGATACAGAATGAGTTCAAGATAATGGGATTGTGCCTCAGCAGAGAGAGAGAGAGAGAGAGAGAGAGAGAGAGAGAGAGAGAGAGAGAGAGAAGGGGAGAGGGGGAGGGGAGGGGAAGGGAGGGGAGGGGAGGGGAGGGGAGGGGAGGGGAGGGGAGGAGAGGAGAGGAGAGGAGAGGAGAGGAGAGGAGAGGAGAGGAGAGGAGAGGAGAGGAGAGGAGAGGAGAGGAGAGAAATAAGAAGAGGGAAAGAGGGAGGGGTAGATACTGCCTAGCATCCATAGGGCTTTAGGTTCAATCCCCAGAACCATAGTTAATTAAGCAATTAAGTAATTTAAATGATTAGCACAAAAGACTTCTGGGTGCAGTGGAAGAGGTTGCCCTGACATCAACTTTCAGACCTGGTAAATTGCACAAACTTTTCTAAGCATGTGAAAGGGACATGGAAGCAATCCCAACTGGAACCGACTGGATGAGCTGACACGGAGACAAGGGGAGAGTTGAGAAAGCCGAGGCTGGCAGCTGGGTTTTCTCCTGGGAGCATTTAAGAAATGTGAGCATGGGCTGAGCACTGGAACTCTGCCCAGACAGATGCACTGTAGGGGAGACAGAGATCACTAATGTTTTCTGTGATTGTCCTGGGCTGAAGGGACAAAATCAGGAATGCAAGGAAACTCAAAAACACCTGACCTTCGCTAGATGTCCACAGAGTATACAGGAGGCCAAAGGGCTCAGCTAAGAGCTCTTTAGAGTCCGAATCCAGTGAAGACACTAAGGCCAAACCATTTTGAGGGTGGGGGTAGGGCTCCAGAAACTCGTTAAAATTAAAAAGGTGTTTACCTCTCCCATGAGCATCCACCCATCTGTCTTTTGAAGGTAATGATGGATAAATGTGAAAAGACTAATATTAAGACTGAGGAGAGGGCTCAGAGCTGGTCTTGAAAGCCTGAGGAATTCAGATCACTAGCACCCATGTAAATGTGGTGGGGCGGGGTTGGGGGGCAGGCATGTGCATGCCTGTAATCACAGCATGTGAGAGCAGAGACAGGGGAATCCCCAGAACAATCTGTCTAGCTAGGTTAGATAAATCTTGCATACACATGTACATACACATCCATACACATGCACTAACACACATGTGAACACGCATATACACATAAACAAAAGTAAAGGACCAAAGTCATATATAAAGCACGTTCCCAACCACCATGGACACGAGTCAAACCCACAGCAAACAGCAATATTGAAACCCCTTGAGTATTTAAAATTTAAGTGATGGATTTCTAAATGACTTATAGGTCAAAGAAGAAACCGAAAGAGATGTTAGGTAATCTGCTGTGCCTAATTCAAAGATCCAGTTACCACATATAGGATCCAGCTGATGTGGAGGGCAATGTACACTTGTAAATGCCTGTGTTAGGATAAAGGACTGGAGCTACAGCCTGTAACGGCCCGAGAAACAATTCAACAAAAGATCTCTTGGAAGACAGCTAGGGTATGACTCAGGGATAGAGTGTTGTTTCCCAGTGTGTTCAAGGTCCGTAGATTTTTATCACACACACATAAAGACATTCAATGTCTAACAAACATATGAAATGCACTTGGCTTTGCCAGCCCTCAATAGCATGCACACAGAAAACACATGACACAAATCCAACAGACCCAGAATGGCCAAAGGGTGTGTGATGGGTAGTGTCATGTCAACTTGACAGACATTAGAGTCACTGGAAAGAAGGGAGTATCAATTGAGAAAATGCCTCCAAGAGATCTGGTTGTAAGCAAGACTCTGGGGACTTTTTTTTTTTTTTTCTAAATTGTGTAACTCCAGTTCTGGGATATCCAATGCCCTTTCCTGATCTCCACAGGTAGCAGGCACACATGTGGTGCACAGGTATACATGTAGGCAAAACACCTATATGCACTAGATAATAAAATTAAACATTTTACTAAGACTATTAGTACCAGCTGAATGGTGATGGCACACACCTTTAATCACGGCACTTGAGAGGCAGAGGCAGGCATAAGGCTACCCTGGCCTACAGAATAAATTTTAACACTTAATGGAAGACTCCTATAGATCTCTTTTCTGCATCTTCGCCTGCCTTCCTCTAGTCACACTGCACCCTTGGGGGTCATTGACCCCTGTACTTGGCCACTTTCCAGCTCAAGTTTCAAAGTTCAGGGCCTGTGAGCCGTCACATCCCTTAGTCTAACCTATGTCCCCCCACCTCTTGCTCTCTGCTCTCCCTCGATTCAGCCTTTAACCTTGAAACATCAGCCTGGTTACGCAATGCTCTTCTCTGCCCGGGAAGATGCAAAGGCAGTCAGTTAAGAGAACACTAGATTATCTATTAACCACAGTGCGTTATCAAAATAGTCACTTTAAACATTTTTATATCTTTGCCCTTTATATTGAGGCAGTCTTATAGAAAAAAAAAATGTCATTTAAATAAGACAAAGAAACTCTGTACATTCCATGTCCAGAATTGTTTGTATTTAGCCTCACTGGGGTTTTTCTATGTAAGTATAGGTAAGTCATTTTTCTTGACTCTGATAGTATGCCCACTAAATATTTAAGTGGTTTTCCTAACAGCTAGAGTATCCCCTTCATAACCATGCATGATGATCAAAATCAGGACATTTAACATTGATACAATGCTACTTATTATCCAACCCACAACTCAATTTTATCAACTGTCCCTTTTTGTTGTTGTTGTTGTTGTTGTTTTTCGAGACAGGGTTTTTCTGTGTAGCCCTGGCTGTCCTGTGTTGTGGAGAGCCCCGGCCTTGTATTTTGATACTAATTCCCCTTCCCTGTCAAGGGCTGCAGAGGAGGTGTGAGTCATTACACAGGTGAATTCTAGTAAACCTTCTGCCCATCTTAATTTGTAAAATAAAGGCTGGAGCCAGTGATTGGGCAGTAGAAGGGGAGGTGGAGAAATAAAGGTTGGTGGGAAGAGAGCAGAGGGGAGAACTGGAGGAAGACCATGGAGGAAGACAGTGGAGGAAGATGATGAAGGAAGACAATGAAGAAGAGGACAACTGGGAAGAAGGACAGACACAGGGTCTGGAAAACCCTCAAGGTCTCATAGCTGGGGAACAGAGTAGTGTAGGGGCATCTGCTCAATCTAGGCTCACAGAATATATTCATAATTACTGAGTTGTGTTTTCATTGACCGGTCATATTTGGGTTGGAGATTTAAATATCACCCACAACAACTGGCGCCCAATGTATTGATTAGAACTCAACTAACCTGAGGTAAAACCCCCATCGAGAGCTGAGTGGGTCTGGGGGCCCTACAAAGTGGCAGAGAGGCTTCCTTCCCCAACCTCCAAACGGAGGGCTGTGGCCAGCGCTAGGCCTGCAGCTGGGCTTGATCAGTGCCCTGTGAAAACTGGAGTGGGGAACAGGTGATCCTGGAACATGGCTGCCTGCGAGGTAGTTTTCAGGTGGAAGCAGAGAACTGAGGACTCCGGACCAGGTAATTCTTTGATTTAAAAAGGAGACATATAACCTTTTGATACTTGAAGGTGAGACACAATGAATGTCTTTTGGACTTTATGTAATGATATTTTGAATGGTTTGACAAGGATTGACTTAGGGAAAATTGTCACTGACTCTAAAGAGTACAGTGTACAAGTAGACACTGCTCTGGAGTACAGAGCCAAACAGACGGTATAAATAAACTGTTCTAGGCAGAAGGCCGAACAGAAAGATAGTGTAAAAAAGGTGTATTCAGATATAAAGTTTTATTGCCTCACAGGAGACTCGGATTCTAACATGGGCCCCATGGGAATTCTGGGTTCATTTCCTGCTTGGCAAAATAGGGAAGGAAGATGGGTGTGATTTTTTTCAGTTTTGTGGTTATATTGTTCCTCTGGGAAAGAGGTCAAGATAAAGGTTTTTCTGGTTACTGGTTCAAGGATATTCTATTTAGGGAAAAAGGTTTTGTCTGTGTGTTTTCAGAAGAGATGATTAAGATATTTCTACCTTCCAGAATTATATGGATTAGAAATGACAGAGGCAGGCCACCAGAATACTAGATTCCAGAATTCAAACAAAAATTTTCTTGATACTAAAATTTGTTTTGAGAAATGTATATTGCAGAATACACAGCCTTGGTATATCTACTCCTCAAGCAAGTGGAGCAGACCTGCTCAAACCTCCAATGTTCTGGAACTCCAGCTAGATTCAATGAAGACACAGACATCAGAGGCTTATCAATTAACCCTTTCCCCTCACCCCTCTTAATATCTCAATGCCCATATTCAGCTTGAAGTTAATAAAGAGTCAGCACTCCTATTCTCTGTGCTTTAATATTATTACTCTCATGGGCATTGTGCCTATATAACACATTTAGGAATATAAGGCTTAGACCCAGTCTTTCAATTTTGTTAACTGATTTAAGATGGTTAGCCTGTAAGTTAAGCAAATTCATGGCTCTAAGTTTACTGTTAGGGTGTTTTCTAGATGTTAATTAGAAATAGCTGAGAGTATAACAGTCCAGGTTGCTTTACATAGTTGGTTTTCAAAAACGTCAGAAGTCCATAGAATTGATGTTACAAACATTCCTGTATAAGTGTTCATTTTGATTAGAGACCTGTCTGCTCCCGGTCTTGGATTCTAAGAAGAAATTGAGCATCTTTGGAGTCACTCCAGTTGTGGTGAGACAGCCACTAGGCAAGAACTGCCTCTTTCCTTCTACAGACAAATTACTGTCCAGAAAAAGACACATTTGCGGAACAGTCAACTGATTATATCTGCCTAGACAGAGTAATTGGACCTTACTTAATATTTCTGCATCACTAGGTCTGTCAGATGATCCTGGGCCAGAAGGCTGAAGATCAGATGCTCCAATGTTTTGAACTTTGTTTAGGGACTGTCTAGGTGTTCAGTGGTCTCTATATATTGGCTAAGTTTTAGAAGCTATGCTTTGTGCTTACCATAATTTCGGTTAATTCATTCATTCTGGATTTCTGACGGGGTTGAAGACTTAGTCTCATAGCCAATAGCTATTTACATTGAGAGAACAGATTTGAGAGGATTTTCAGCTGACATTCATTCTAAAGCCAAGAAAAAGGCCAGGTTTAGAACTAAGTCTTTTAGTTAGAAAAGATGACAGAGGTTTTATTTAGTTAACAAAAATGATGGACTGGGTGTTAGGTCTATATTGTACTTTAACAATTACAATGTATAATATAGTTGTATACAATTTATATCTGAGAGAAAAGAGTCTTTTAATTGGAGAGAAAGGGGGAAGTGTTGTGGAGAGCCCTGGCCTTGTATTTTGATACTAATTCCCCTTTCCTGTGAAGGGCTGCAGAGGAGGTGTGAGTCAATACACAGGTGAATTCTAGTGAACCTTCTGCCCACCTTAATTTGTAAAATGAAGGTTGGAGCCAGTGATTGGGCAGTAGAAGAGGAGGTGGAGATATAAAGGTTGGTGGGAAGAGAGCAGAGGGGCAGCAGCAGGAGAGAGAGAAGAGAAGACAGAGGACCATGGAGGAGGATGACTGGGAAGCAGGAGGGAGAAGGACAGACATAGGGTCTGGAAAACCCTCAAGTTATAAGGGTCTCATAGCTGGGGAACAGAGTAGTGTAGGGGCATCTGCCCAATCTAGGCTTACAGAATATATTCATAATTACTGAGTTGTATTTTCATTGACCAGTCATATTTGGGTTGGCGATTTAAATATCTCCCATTACAATTTTTTGTTTTGTTTTTTGTTTTGTTTTTTTGAGACAGGGTTTCTCTGCCCTGGCTGTCCTGGAACTCACTCTGTAGACCAGGCTGGCCTCAAACTCAGAAATCTGCCTGCCTCTGCCTCCCAAGTGCTGAGATTAAAGGCGTGCACCACCATTGCCCCGCTTCAACTGTCCTTCAAGAAAAAATGTTCATTATCTCAAGAATGTCCTTCAGGAGGTGCATGATGCCAACCAGTATGGATGGTCTAGTTTGGGTGATGTCAGTGTGGACTTGAGTGAGGATGAATCCAGGAAGTTTACCTTCTAACTAGGTCTTTAAGCCATCTCCAAAGTACCTGTTAAAGATTTTCAGGCTCTCTTTCTCTCTGCAGGGTTTCTTTTCTACATAGAACTGGCTATTCTGGAACTCTATGTTCTCTATGTAGACCAGGCTGGTGTGGAATTCAGATCTGCCTTCCTCTGCCTTCTGAGTGTCAGAACTAAATGCAGGTACTACCATGCCTAGAGATTTTCATCTTCTTTAAGGAAAGATACTCCTGAAACAGGCTGAACCATAAGTTTTTCTGGAACTTTTATTTTCTCAGCCCTTTGCATCAGCAACTTGTCTTTATCAGGTTGCCCGCTATGTTACCAACTTGTTTTTCAACACAGAATAGAGGGTGTAGGGATCTGACCACACCATTAAGCAGAGGTCTGCTAGCCAAGATACACTGTAAATTAAATACCCAGGAATTGAGAGACACAAGCTTTCAGATTTGAAAAGTTTCACTCAAGGCTCAGCAAGAGCCACTCCAGAGCCTCCTCATGGTGACAGATTACTTTAGCCTGAGAGCAGGAAACTAGAAACAGGCCCAAAAGAGGAAAAAGAATTGTTGCAGGATGAGGGGGTGGGGGTAGAGTACATGTAATACATTAATACATGAAAGTGGAAGTGGGGGTACTGGAGGTAAAAAGTGGGGGAAGTGGGGTGGGGTTTGGGTCACCAAAACTCAATATGTATGAAAAAGCCATAAGGAAATCTTATAAAAGAGAGAGAGAGAGAGAGAGAGAGAGAGAGAGAGAGAGAAGGAAAATATCTAAGAACCCTTATGGGTGGATAAAGTTGCTTCTAACAGCCACATAGTTCATTAAATGAAAAAAATCCCAGTGCCAAGAGTAGGCTATCTCCCATGAGTTGTTGGTCAGGGAGGACCCTGACTCCCCTAAAACAATATAAGCAATCACCACTGCTGTTGGTTGTCCCCCAAAACTAGGTTATAAGACTGGCTGAAGATACCATATGCCATGGCCACAAGACCTGGAGAAACCAAGCTGGAACTGGAATGGAAGCTCCTACCCTCCTGGATAGTCCTCAGGGTGCTGGGAGCTGCTCTGCAGGTTGCCAGGAGATTGTTGATATCAATGATCTCATTCAGCTGTGGACCCTGCATGCAACAATGCCACCTACCAGGCATGCCAGTGACACACAATGGGCAAGTCTGTTACTGAGATAATCAAACACTTCTTGCATGGGTTTGAGGCCCGCTTCACAGGAGGAAATTTGCATTTGGTGTTGAAAGCCTGGTTAAAAGCCTGTGGCTGGTGAAATTATCATGTGGAAGCTACTATCTGTTTTGCTAAAGGATCTAATGGGCCTGTCTAATCATTGTGTACTGTGTTTATGCCCATAGGCTGGCCTTGCTATCAGCTTTGGTCTGAGAAATTTCCTTTTGTAGTGGTCAGCAGTGACCGCAGAGACTCATAAACGGTCAAAGTACTAAGACTGAATGACAGCCATAAATGGAATGTCTGTATCATACTCCACCCTGTAAGGTTCAGGGAAGCAAAGGTGGAAGGAACATGAAAGCCAAGAGGAGGAGGGGAGCTGTGTTAATACTGGTTTCCAGACATGACACCAGCCTTGAACTCATAAAGTATGTGAGTACCTGCACAATACCTGAACAAGACTGGGACCCCCTTGTCGTGGAGGGAAAGGGGCTCATGGGTACCCTCCCCTCTGAGAATCTATAGGCAGTTAATGGTGCTGGAGGGAGGGAAGACAATTTCTTCAGTGGAATAGCAACTGGTACCCATCCCCCTGTTTAAAAAATAAAACTCTGAAGAAAGTCATTTGTTGGGGGTTGGTCCCGTGCTGCTCTGTATTCAAACGCTAAATACTGGCACCTGAGATTGCAGTCTCGACAAGCACATTCTCACGTACATCAAATAATTCTGTGTAAAGTTTGCTTGCCAATCTTCTCTGACTGGTTAAATAAAAGTGGCTACTGTAGAGTGAAAAATTATAAAGGCCATTTTATGAAATATGTGTAGATTTCTCACCTTAGAAAAACGTACTTTCTTGAGAGTACCTGAGCAGGAAAAATGCAGACATTCCTCAAGCCTCTCCCACAGGTGGGAGAGGCTCAAGGCAGGAAGACATTCCTGATTACAGATAAAGATGCTACCACCTAGGTGGGGCTATAGCCCTATAGCCAGAAAAAGTAAAGATAGTAATCTGAAATGGCAGGATAGGGCACAATGGCATGGTAAAAACCACATTTTTGAGAAGAATGCAGGGCGATTTCCACATGACACTAATCATTTAGGGTGAGTACCTCTGAATTGTTCCACTGTTTTCATGTTTTGTATCCTTGACAACCCCTCACCCCCTTCCCACTCCCCTGGTTTGTGGTTTTTCCCTTTAAACCCTCCAAGGACTGGCCGTGGGGGTCGGACCTTGACTCTAGCTCGAGTACCTGGTCAGACCGATGGCTGCCAGCTCTTTCCCTAATAAACCTCTGCTGATTGCATCCAGGTATGGTTTCTTGTGATCTTTGGGTGGCCGAAATGTCCTGAGGCTTGAGGAAGGGTCTCCAGAGTTTGGAGCTCTTCAGCTACAGCCAGTGACTGGGAAGAATAGAGGTAGGTAGGGTTTCAGTTACCAAGATGGAGAGGTTGCAGGTAGGGACCACAAGGGTAAGGAGAAGGAAAAGAAGAAGAAAGAAGAGGGAACAGGAAGTCTCCATTAGATGGAATGGACCATTAGTGGCCAGGAGAAATGCCTTCTGAGGACAGACTGATGGAGCAGGAAGAGCCCTGGTGAGACTCAAACAGCAAGCTTGGGGAGCACAACTTGGAAATAGCTAGTCTAGCATAGAGAACTAGTTTAGGGGTAATTGCCAAGTAATTGTGCTAAAGCTGATTCATAGGACTATGTCTCATTTACTGGGGGTGTGTGCCACATCATATTAAGAACTAATAGAGTTATTAAATACTTTACAGCAACACTCACTGGGTCACACCTAAGAAAAGGAAATGAAAATAGAAATAATAGGTCTGGGTGGGAAGAGATTAGTAGAAGGGAGGGGCAAAAGAGGGGACTGGGAGAATGTGAATATGACTGAAATATGTTATGTACATGGATGAAAATGTCTTCATGAAACCCATTTATTATGCAAATGACATTTGTAAAAGAATCAGAGATGTTGCGAAAATACCTTTTATAAAAAGTGACACCAGAGTCATTGTTTCTCTAAGAATGATTCTCATGGGTCCTGTCCCTAGAGGTTTTGTTTTTGTTTTTGTTTTGAGAAGCTCATAGAACATAGTGGGGTGATGTTTGTGGTGTGCACTGTAGTAGATGCCTATTCTGTAGACGCCTATTCTAATTCAAACCTCTTACAAGCCTTAAGAGCTTCCTCCTCTATGGCTCACTTTCATTGTCTGTAAAAATGGGGATAATTGCACCTCTTCATAGAGACATTAACAAGGTTACAAAAAGACAGCCTGCCAGGTGCTTAGCGGGTACTTAGACAGGAATGAGTGTGGAATGCCTGTGAACTGTATTTTCTTTTCCCTTCCTGTCATCATTGAAGCTGAGGATTAAGAACTGTCAGTGGCTGAGGAGATGGTTCAGTCGTTAAACAGCATTTACTGCTCTCACAGGAGACCTGGATTTGGCTCCTAGAATCCACATGGCAGTTTGCAACAGTCTGTCACTCCAGAGCGAGGTGGATCTGACGCCCTCTTCTGGCCTCCACAGGCATTGCACACATGGTGCACATGCATACACTCAGATTCACAAACACATATGACAGACAGGCAAGCAGGCAGGCAGGCAGGCAGACAGACAGATACACAGATAGGTAGCTATTAGCTATTAAACATTTTAAATGAGCTGTCAGGGCTGGGGGTGTGGCTCAGTGGCAGGGGAGGGCTTAACAAGCACAAAAACCCTGTATGGCTTGGATCTCTGGAGATACAATGAAGAAATGATGGGGGGAGGGGGAGAACAACCACCTCTCCTGCTGCTGAAATCAGAGCCCTGCGTGTGCTACCTTTATTGTTTGAGCCTGTCTTCCCTGCTCCAATGAATACATAGTACATAGCTTCTTAGAACACAGGAGCCGTTCTACCTTCAAAAGCAGGGTGGGACTACTGTCCCACCTATCCTTGGGAAGCTTTAGGAGGCCAGTTGCCAGCTTGGGCCTCAAACCACAAGTGAGAAACAAAGGTGTGGCTGACTACTGTGTTGTAAATGAGAAGACATTTGCTGGGCTAACCAGAATTCTGCAATGAGGGTATGTGACTGCTTTGTGACAGCTGAGGACAGCTGCGCCCAGAGAGAAGAAAGTCCGAGGACACAGGGAGTGGTAGAGTCAAGTGTGAGCCGTTCTCTCAGACTTCAAAGCCCTGGCTGCTTCTAGAACACCTTTTCTCTCCTCTTCAAATCCTTCTCTTTGTCATAGTCTGTCTTTTCAACAGTCAACAGATAAAAAGATAACATGAATTTTCTATGGATTATCTCCCTTAATCTTCATATCAACCTATAATTAAAAAAAAGAAATCACATCACAGAAGAGAAAACTTCAAGAGAAGTGTCATTTGCCCAGGGTCCTGCTGTCATGAAGAATCATTTCTGGGAATCAAATCTACATTTGTCTGGTGCCAAGGAGCAGGCTCTGAGTCTGCCACACCTTCCTCTTCCTCATCCCCGACACTCAGTTACTGACTCTGCCAGTAACTACTGAACACATGGAATCTAGACAACCACAGACCTCTGGATGTCCTTGTCAAACGATCACTATCCTCATGCCGGCTGAAGTCCCAGTGAACTGGGATCTGAATTAAGTGGCTTAAAATCTCTTCCAGCTTTTGCAGTAGATTAAAATGTCTTTCAGCCTGAAATATGTTTTCCCAAGAAACTGGGCCAAAGGCCAGCCTCATCTCTGAACCTGTCCCCTGAGGCCATAGGCTACCTTTTCTCCTGTGACAGTTTCTCAGAAGGATGAAGGAACAAGCCAGAGGAGAGGTCTGTGCCCAGTTGACGCAGGGGTGTGTAAAACATGGGCCCCTTCCCTGAAGTCCTTCCTGGTGGTTCTCTTTGTGAGTCTCAGTGAGATCCAGCTCTCACTTGGATTTTTTTTTCCAACTTTTCTTTGCTTTGCTCTTTTTTTTTTTAAGTCATATGGAATATCCGTCCTATTCAGACCACACTTGCAGAAAACTAACTGTCCAGGTGGTCCTACGACAGACACTTAAGAATCTGCTTTTGCTGGACCCCATTGAGGGCTTGTGAGATTCTTTTTAGCAGGTAAACATTCTTGCCTAACGACCTGACTTAAGTGAATCTCCAGAACCCGGAAGGAGAAGAGAACTGATTCCCACAAGTTGTCCTCTGTCTCCTCTGACCTCCACATGTGCACACTGGCATGCACACGTGTGTAAACACACACATAAACATTTAAAAAATTAAGCCACTGACATCACTTAGGTCTGCAAGTATGTATGTATGCAAGTGTGCAAAGCAGTATGAAAGCCAGGTATCCCTGAGCTTGTTTGTTTGTTTGTGAGTGAGTGATAAGATCTCACTACATAGCCCTGACTGGCCTGGAACTTGATATGTAAGCCAGGCTGGCCTCAAGCTCAAAGATGTGCCTGTCTCTGCTTTACATTAAAGGCAAACCTCAGCGCACCTGGCCTCCCTGCACCTGACCTCATTGCACCTGGCCATACTGCACCTGGCCTCACTGCACCTGACCTCATTGCACCTGGCCATACTGCACCTGGCCTCACTGCACCTGACCTCATTGCACCTGGCCATACTGCACCTGGCCTCTTCACCTGGCTTCCGCCGTCTTTCTCCTTTACTCTGGGTCACCTTTATACTACCTCTGCCTATAGGCATACAAATTATTCAAAGAGTCAGGCATAATTGTTCATGCCTTTAATCTCAGCAGGTGGATTTCTGTGAGTTCAAGGCTGACCTGAGATAGATAGATAGATAGATAGATAGATAGACAGATAGATAGATAGACAGATAGATAGATAGACAGACAGACAGACAGACAGATAGATAGACAGATAGATAGACAGATAGATAGATTTAGAGTTAGCCTTGGCTGTGTGTGTGTGTATCTATATCTATATCATCTATAGATATATAGAGAGATCCTGTCTCAAAAAAACTAAGTAAATCATTCAAAGATTGTCTTTCTAGACTTCTTTGTCCAGATACTATCTAACTAGTGAGTCCCCTCTTAAGGCTAAAGGCACAAAGGTAAGAGAAACTGAGGGAGGCATCTTGCTGTCCAATTTCTAATGTCCTAGCCCAGATCCCCCAAAGTTACCTGATAGTCTTAAGTTGTCGTCCTAAATCTGCAGTCACCTTGGGTTTGAGGAACAGCAGAGCCTATGGGGACAAACCAGCCCCTGGGGTGAGGGCAACTGTCTATGATGGGCAGACTGAACTCTGGAACAGGGCTGGTCATCTTATAGGAATCAGATTGCTTCCCTCAAGCAAGAAGAACTTCAAACCACCTTGTGGAACCAAAACTGAGACAATGATCAACCATCTTGACCAGAGTTGTTTGATGTGCTCTGCCCCCACCTCAATTCATCTCCCACCTAAGCATCTTCAGAGTTACTCAACTCTTTCATTGGTACCTTGGGGTGACTGCCCAAGCCTAGTGGCCAAGCTTTGTGACTCCCAGAACCAGAGTTTTTGCCCTAAAACTGGTTTAGCAAAACAGTGGTGTTCCTACAAAGCACTGTCCGTGGTTAGGCCACTCTCTAACAAAAGTGTCCAGGCGGGTGGTGGGCACTGACAGTCGCTGCAACTGAATGAATGCCAGCTGTGCTGACCAGGATGGGGGAAATAAGAACAGAGTATTCACAGTGTCTCTGTAATTGAGAAGCATGAAGGGAAAAATATGACCCTACCAACCTGGGGAACTGGGTAGCTTCTGCTATGGATCACAGACTGACTGAAGACACCGAAAGATTCACTAGTCAATAATTGTAAACAAAGTGGAAAAGTCAGTTGAGTTGCTTGGTGGACTTTAGAGACAGTCTTCTCCTGCAGATGGGGGGACAGCAAGGCTAAAGAATGGACACTAGCTGAATTGCAACAGTCTAGCATTTCGATGAACACCAGATGTCCTCTAGGGATCCAGCACGACACCAAACACAAGGCCTTAACTTCCTAGACAGTCCTGGAAACACCAGGGCTGCAGAAGTGTCCCTTCCAGATGTTAGAAGGTAGAGCCCACTCCTCAGCACCCTGCTGGGATACCATGCAGAAGCTTCAACAGGATAAACCAACTCCTGCCCCACTAGGGAATTCCCTCCATCTCTTCCCCTGGACACCCCACTGATAACCAGGAGGGAGAAATTCTCTATATGGACCAGCTAAGGAATTCTCAGAACTGTTAAAGGGAAGAAAGGGATTACTTAGGAGACTTGGCCAACAGCACAAGGCTGGGGGAAGGTGGAGGGGGGAAGGTGGGAGGCTGTGAAGGATCCCAGGGGCTGGATCACAAGCAGTGAAACCTAAATAAGAAAAAATAGACTTACAGAGTAGAGGGGCTCTCTGCAGGGATGTAGGTTTCAATGGGTGATCAAGAGCCCCAAGGGACAGCTCTCACTGATGGTAGGATGACTCTTAAAAGAGTGGAAAATGAGAGGGCCCAAATTAAGCAACATAGAGATGCCAAGACTGCTATTGCAGGCTGGGGGTACATAGTGTATACCCTAAAACAATGGCAATATGTGGTATGGAACCCCCAATAGGTAGTGAGCTAGCTTTCCATTACTATGGCAAAATACCTAGGCAGTCAACCTAAAAGAAGGAATTTACTTTGGCTTCTGGTTTCAGGAATCTCCATGACCACTTAGCCCGCCACCTTGGGCCTTAGCCTGTCGCCTTGGGCCTGTGGTGAGACCCAAAGGGCCTCAATGAAGTGTGTGTTGGAGCAAAGCTGCTTCTCTCATGAAAGTCAGGAAACAATGAAAGAGCTTGCTTTCATATCAAAGCCCTTAACCTGAGGCCCATTAAAATACAGAGTCATCCACTGATAATGTAAGAACCCTCACGGTCCAGCATCTCCCAAACTTTGGGACCAAGCCTTCGACACAAGAACTGGCAAGGAGCATTTGAGATCCAAGCCCATACCAGAGAGTTGGCATAAAACTGTGGTGAGTTCTACCCCAACTCTCAGAATCTACTTGCGGATTTTTGCTTTCTGACTTTGAAAGAGAATATAGCTTCTGTAGGTCTTGAAGTCCTAGTAACCAGAGTGAAGAAAAGTTTCATTATGGTTTGGACATGTTTTTTAATACACAAGGTCACGTGATACTGATATTCAAAAGGTAGGAACCTCATCAAAGAACATCACTTAGATGGCAGGCGTGGGGTGTAGGGATGAAGCTCCACGCTAGAGTGTTTGTCTATCGTGTGGGAATTCTTGGGTTCAAGCCCCAGAATAAAGGGGGAAAAAAAAACAAAAAGAAAAAAATTAAACCTGCAGATGTGGGTGTGAAGTCTGTTGGAAGTACTTGTGAGCAGAAGAAGACATCGAGGTGAAGAATCCATGGCTGAACCCTGGTAGTGTAATAAGACAAGGGAGGGAGCCACATACACTTGGGCACATACATGTATGTCTTACCATGTAATTCTTTGCACATCCCAAACTCTCCCAGTAACAAAGCCATCACCAAACGAGGCCTTGAGACCTGTATCTTCAAAGTACATGGACAAAAATTAATTTCATTTTTTTCCTCTTCCCCTGTAATGGCTATTCCTGGTTGTCAACTTGACTATATGTGGAATGAACTACAATCCAGAATTGGAGGGCTCACCTGTGATCCAGATCTTGAGGCTGGAAGACACAAGTTTCTGACTTGGATCTTGTCATGGAGATCTCGAGGCATAGTGGCCATGAAAAGCTTAGATCCAGGCATGGTGGTACACACCTTTAATACCAGGATATAAAGCCAAGAAGATATCTTGAGTTCAAGGCCAGCCTGGAACAGAGCAAGTTCTAGGTAAAGAAAAGCTTAAATCAAGACATGGTGGTATACACCTTTAATCCCAGGAGTCAGGCATGCAGATCTCTGAGTTCAAAGTCAGTCTACAGAGCAAGCTTAGGCAACGAAGGGGTTGGAGAACAGAAAGCTGATGATAATGTAATAGAACAAGGGGGCCATGGTCCAGCTCCTGCAAGCAGCAGAACTCAGCAGTTTCAGCCATGTGGCTCTGGCTTTAGAGGGAAAACTAGAAGGGACTACTGGGACAATTTTGATGCTGGTTAGCTGGAGCTAAGAAATTAGTGGTGATTGAGAAGGGAGCAGTGTTGGGCAGTGGTGGCCCACGCCTTTGATCCCAGCACTTAGGAGGCAGAGGCAGGCAGATTTCTGAGTTCGAGGCCAACCTGGTCTACAGAGTGAGTTCCAGGACAGCCAGAAATACACAGAGAAACCCTGTCTCGGAGGGGAAAAAAAAGAGAGAGAGAGAGAGCAGCATCACTGAGGTTAAATCTTTTGGGAAGTGTTTTCTGAGAGCACATAGAAGCTGTGTTCCAGAGATAGCCAAGGTTGTACCTTGTGCTGCAGCTGTACTTGGTAATGTGTAAGAGTCACCCAGGTGGTACTGGTTTTGAAGGCATGAAGGGGTCATGAAGAGTGGCTGAGGCTTGGCACCGTGAGAGACCCTGGAAGGCCATTGGTGAAGTTGCAACCTCAGTTGCAGTTGATGACCCAGAACTGAAAGGATCGTGCAAAGGAGTTGAGGCTTGGTACCATGAAGACAGCCTATGAGAGACTATTGGTGAAGCCCAGTTGAAGCAGAAAACCCCAGCATACTGGAGATGCCAGAACCTTGGGATGATCACCAAGAACAGCAGTAGCATTGGAGTGGATCAACCTGAGCTTAGAGTGCTACAGAGGGCAGAGCTGGAGAAGTGATGCCAGCCCTTTGGAGGAGCCGAGAAGATCATACCAGACGTTGAAACAAAAAGCTCTAACATTGAAGTTGCTTTGGAGACCCCAAGACGTTTGAGATGCCGGAGACGTGGTCGATCTGCTGAGGAAAGCTCCTAGTGGAGTGGAAACAGCCCAGAAGAAAGAAGTATGCAACAGTCAGTATTCTTCTAGCAGTCTTCAGATGAGGATGTAGAACTCTCAGCTCCTCCTGAACCATGCCTGCCTTCCCACTTTGATGATAATGCACTGAACCTCTGAACCTGTAAACCAGCCCCAATTAAATGTTCTCCCTATAAGAGTTGCCTTGGTTATGGTGTCTGTTCACAGCAGCAAAACCCTAAATAAGACACACCCCCTTTCCCCAACCCCCCACATTCTGCCTAGCCTCTCTCTCTCCCTGTCCTGTCCAGTAACAGCTACTGCCCTCCTTCTTTGGCAACAGCCTGTAGGAAAGCACAAACCGAGTCAAGGGAGTTGTCAAGGGTGGGCATGGACATTCCTCCAGACAGGGCAGTTGGTGAGCCAGTGGCTGCCTCTGGCAAGCGGGACCATGGCACATTTGGCAAGCTTTAGGATGGAAACAAACCTTTCCCCAACCAATTCTTGTCTCCAGACAACCTGTAGCAGAGGCTGTCAATCACCCCCAATGTTACCTTCCTCTGTGGGTTGGAGCAGCTGGCTCAGACAAGGCATCCTCAGGCAGGCTCCTCAGCATGGCCGAAGCTCAGCATATCTTTGTGCCCAGAGGACCCTCTCTCCCAACCTTCCAGTGTCTGGCTTCTTCTATTCATCTCTTTTGGCAAGCTTCAGGCACCTTCTGGGGATGAGACACAGAGATTCAAATTGTATAATTTTTGACTCCGCATTCCAGTTAAACGCTTTGATATTTTCGTCTCACACTGGCATGGCAGGAGATAAAGATGAACAGAGAAATTCATGCTGATTTGAAATTTTAATCTTCCCCTTATTTAGAACGACATTAAATAGCAAATAAATACCATGGTGTGCTGAAAGAGTGTGCGTGGGAGAAAGGGAAAGGTTTCATAGCCTCGGATCTTTAAGAGAACCTCTCCCTCTTTATATTTTCTCTGAATTCAGCTTTTTTTTTTTTTATAATAAGAGGTTGAGTTAAAAAGCCAAACTCCATGTCAGCATCATTCTTTGCTTCTTTCTTTCATCTTTCCTTCTACTTTCTCCTCAGCTGGGCAGTAGTGGGAACAAGGCAGGACCTCTGGCTCATGTGTCACCAATAGCCAGAACAGGTCCACCTGCTCTACATACCAGGCTCCTGTGTCGACCTTGGCCAGGGCCTTTGCAAATGAGTCAGGCCAAAACCACTCAGGACTTATGCAAGCTCCATTACTAAGGATAGTGCTTTTCTGCTCCATGGTCAGCTCGCTGCTGCCTTGCATGTGTATGCACATGTATGTGGACATATGTGTGCCACGGCATATGTGTCAGAGGACAAGTTGCAGGAGTCAGGTCTCTCTTTCTCTTATATGGGGAATCAACCTTAGGTGGATGAGCTTGGCTGGGAGTGACTTGACCTGCTGGGCCATCAATTAGATTTGCATATAATTGCTCCTCAATTATACTTTCAAACATTTAACATGGAGCCAGAAGTTCCCCAAATAGAAAATGAGCAGAAAGTGGGTGTGGTGATCTAAATGAGAACTGTCTCCCATGGGCTTAGACATTTATGTGAACCCTTGGCTCCCGGCTGTCTCCCTGTGTCATGCTTGCAGCAAAAGATGTGGTCCTTCAGCATCCTGGACTTTCCAGCCAGCTGCTACTGTGCTTCCCTACCTTGATAGACTTAGCTCTCTGGAGTGGTGAATCAAAATAAAGTCTTCTATAAGTTGCTTTGGGTCAAGGTATTTTTCTCAAAACAACAGGAAAGGAGTGAACACAGTATGGTATTATGGTTTGACTATGAAACTCCTGCATCCCCACCCCCACCACAGGCTTCTGTGTTGGAAGCTTAGTCCCCAACTGATAACATGTTAGAAGGTTCTGAGAACTTTAAAAGCTAGGTTACAGCTGGAAGAAAGATTACTGGGGTTGGGTCATTGGAGTTGCCCTTGTACTTCCTATGTGTCATGAAGTGAAGAAACACTTCCTCTGCCGCACAATCTTGCCACCATAATCTGCCAACCACAGACCCAGAACCAAAGGAGCCAATGGCTGTGGACTGTAATTAATTAACTAATTTCAGAAACTATGAGTTCTTAGTCAGGGTTTGTGTTCTCACATAAAATATCATGACTAAGAAGCAAGGTGGGGAGGAAAAGATTTATTCAGCTTACACTTCCACATTGATGTTCATCACCAAAGGAGGTCAGGACTGGAACTCAAGCAGGTCAGGAAGCAGGAGCTGAAGCAGGGGCCATGGAGGGATGTTACTTATTGGCTTGCTTCCCCTGGCTCGCTCAGCTTGCTTTCTTTAGAACCCAAGCCCAGGGATGACACCACCCACAATGGGGCCTCCCACCCTTGATCACTAATTGAAATAATGCCTTACAGCTGGATCTCATGGAGGCCTTTCCTCAAGGGAGTCTCCTTTCTCTGTGATAACTCCAGCTTGTGTCAAGTTGACACACAAAACCAGCCAGCACAATGAGCCAAAATAATTAATCCTTCACTTTAAGTTGACATTGTTGGGTTTACTGTCTCATAAACAAGAAACATGGTCAGTTCATCTGCCTCCTTCCCCAGTGATACAGTAAGTCTAGTTGAGCAAGTCTAACTTCCCCCAACAGCTCAGTGATAGGGCCGTCTGGACCAGGCTAGGAGTTCCCACCCTTTTTCCCTCAGTAATTCTTATTGAAAATAACCTCCTTAGAATGTTTCTCTGTGACCTCCTCTCCTTGATCTATATCCTCCTCCTGAGAGCAACCTGAGGAGGACAGATCGGCTGCTTAATGACAGCCTGTCCAGACAGGAAATCTCAGACTTCACACTGAAGATGGAAGAACCTGCCAGGGCACGGTTAGACTCCTGATCCCCTGACATCCTTGATCCCCACATCCTAGCTGCCTCCTCTTTTCCTCTAGTCTCAGAAAGTCAGATCTGTGACTCGGGGATTCTCTTGATTCTGTCTGTGTGTGTCTCTGTGTGTGTGTGTCTATGTGTGTGTCTGTGTGTGTGTGTGTGTCTGTGTCTCCCTAAGGTGGAGGCTAGAGGATCAGAAGTCCATGGTCATCCTTGAGTATGAATTTGAGAGTAATAGCCTAGGCTGCATAAAGCCTGTCTCAAAAGGAAGGAAGGAAGGAAGGAAGGAAGGAAGGAAGGAAGGAAGGAAGGAAGGAAGGAAGGAAAGAAGGGCTAGAAAAAATGGTTCAGGTGTTTCTGAGAACTGGTTGGTCTTGCAGGGGACCCAGCTTTAGTTCTCAGTACCTATACAGTGGCTCACAACCTTCATAACTCCCATTCCAGTGGGCCCTATGTTTTATAGGTACATGGTACACATACACACATGCAGGCACACACATAAAAGAAAAATAAATAAATCTTTTTAAACAACAACAAAAAAAAAAGGTTGAAAGAAAGGAAGAAAGAAAGGCCTTGAATGATATTTAGAATGTAGGGCTTTTTAAAAATTATTATTAATCTGTGTGTGTGTGTGTGTGTTTGTGTGTGTGTGTCCACCCACACAGATTTGTGTGTGCTATGTTTCATGGACGGAGATTAGAAGAAAGCTTTTAGTTGTCAGTTCTTTCCTTCCACCCTGTGTCTTAGGGATTAACTCAGGCTATGGGAGCCTTTACCAAGCCACCTTGCCAGCTCAAAAATGTGGGTCTCTTGACAAGCTTTTGTCTTGCTGATGCCTGTCTAAGGTGAGCTCAGGTTTTGTGGTATGACACTGTCACCCAAAAGTTCACACTGGAGAGTTGTGCAACTGAGTTACAAGGGGGAAAAAGTCACAAAAAAATATCTCAATGTTTTAAGCAGGTTTGTGGTTTTATATTGGGCCAGACTTGTAGCGATCCTCAGCTGTAGACTGGACATGCCTTGGAGCAATAAAGCAAAAGAACTAGGTACTGGGGTTTGAATGAGAAATGATCCCCACAGCCTCATGTATTTGAACTTGGTCCCCAGTGAGTAGCACTCTTTGGGAAGGTTATGGAACATAGGAGGTAGAGCCTCGATGGAGGAAATGCATCATTGAGCGTGGGCTTTGAGGGTTTGCATCCTTACTCTTCCCCTCCCTCTGCTTCACATGTGGGTGTAGCTGTGGAAACAACATCAGCCAGCTCTCTGCTCCCGCCATGCCGGCCCCCGCTGTGATGGGCTCTACCTCTCTGGAACTGTGAGATGAAAGAAACCCTTTTCTTTCCTAAGTTGCTTTTGATCATGCTGTTAACCAGAGCAAGAGAAAAGTAACTGGTGGGATGGCTCAGTGGTTAAAGGTGCCTGCTACTGAGCCTGAAGACTCGGTTTCCTTCCCAAGACCCAAGACCTATATAGGAAATGAACCAGCTCCCATAGGACATCTACAAACTCACTATGGTTCTCTCTCTCTCTCTCTCTCTCTTTCTCTCTCTCTTTCTCTCTTTCTTTTTCTCTCAATCCCTCTCTCCCTCCCTCCCTCCTCTCTCTTCTAGTGTGTAAGAGAGAGAGGATAAATTTTAAAAATATAAAACTTAAAAGTAAATGCACACCTTTAAACCTAGCACTTAGGAGAGGCAGGAGGATCACTGTCAGTTCAAGTCCAGCCTGGTCTACACAGAGAGTTCCAGGACAGCCAGAACTAGACACCTAGAAATATGCTGTCTTGAACAAAAAGGAAAAAAGAAAAAAAAAAAGGAAAATTAAGAACAAGATGACATTTCCAGAGTTTATTATCTCCGGGGAAAGATGAGACAAGAGAAAGCCTAAGTTTAGGCTCATATCCCTGTCCTCAGGCCAATCATGTGTCTAGAAGAAATCTGTGGAGTGCCGGGGACCATTGCATGCTTATGTGGGCCTGAGAGGTCAGAGGATTAAGTCCATTCATCATTACTACAGCAGGAGCCTGAGACAGACTACTTTATAAATGAAAGAGGTTGTTTTTACCTCATGGTTCTGGAGATCCAAGGTGTAAAGGTCTTAAGAGTTGTAATTCTTTTTGGCAGAGTCCCGAGGTGTCTCACATCTCTATGGGTCTGGTCTCTTTATCCCTTCTTAGGAAGCCACTACGATCCAACTATGAAATATCCCCTAATGACCTTATCTAATGTCCACCATCTCCCTGAGGCCCTGACTTTAGTTAGATACTAAGTCAGTAGCTGTCTTTATTCTTGGTACCATTAACAGAAGATTTTGGAAACTAAGCTATTTCATGAGTCTGGGGAATATGCGGTATGCAAACCATAACCAGTTAGTTTCACAAAGGGAAAAATCACATGTACCTTTCCTGAGAAATTAGAATGGATACTGAGCTATCAAAACCACAGAGACTCTCCGAACATCCACAGGCAAAAGCATGTTACCAGTTGGGTATGGTCACACATACTTATAATCCCCAGCACTGGAGTGGCTAAAGCAGGAGGATTTTGAGTTTGAGGTCAGCCTGGGCTACAGAGTGAATTGGGAGACACTGGCTCAAAGCAGCAATAAATGGTGCCATACAGGACTAGAGAGATGGCTCGGTGGTTAAAAAAGCATTTACTGTTCATCCAGAGGACCTGAGTTCAGTTCCTGGTATACCCATTGGATCAACCTATAACTGGTCTCCTTGGACATTTGGGGTGTGTGTGTGTGTGTGTGTGTGTGTGTGTGTGTAATTAAAAATAAATCTCGCCGGGCGGTGGTGGCGCTCGCCTTTAATCCCAGCACTTGGGAGGCAGAGGCAGGTGAATTTCTGAGTTCGAGGCCAGCCTGGTCTACAGGGTGAGTTCCAGGACAGCCAAGGCTATACAGAGAAACCCTGTCTCGAAAAACAAAAAAACAAACAAACAAACAAACAAAACAACAAATAAAAATCTCTTCTCTTTTGGCCTTGCTTGCGGCAGATTTGCCGCCATGGGCTGTGTGACCCAACAGCAGAGGAAAGGCGCCAGTTCTATGTTTCGTGTGCACGTGAAACACTGTAAGGGTGCCACGCGCCTGCGTGCTGTGGACTTCACGGAGCGACAAGGCTACATTAAAGACATCGTAAAGGACATCATACATGACCCTGGCCATGGCGCTCCCCTAGGCAAAAGTAGTCTTTGGCGATCCCTATCAATTCAAGAAGCAGACAGAGGTGTTCATCGCAGCAGAGGGAATCCACACTGGACAGTTTGTATACTGCGGCAAGAAGGCCCAGCTGAATAACTGCAATGCTTTACCCGTGGGCACCATGCCTGAGGGTACTATCCTGTGTTGTCTGGAGAAGAAGCCTGGGGACAGGGGCAAGTTGGCACAAGCTTCCGGGAACTACACCACAGTCATCTCCCACAACCCAGAGACCAAGCCCCGAGTGAAGCAGCCTTCAGGGTCCAAGAAAGTCATTTCCTCTGCCAACAGAGCTGTTGTTGACATCGTGGCTGGTGGGGGCAGAATCGACAAGCCTATCTTAAAGGCTGGCTGTGCCTACCACAAGTACAAGGCAAAGAGGAACTGCTGGCCATGTGTGGGTGTGGCCATCCTGCTAACAACATTAAGCCAGCTTTGGATTTGTTCCAGGAAGAGCCATTTCAGCTGATGAGTTGCCTTCAGCAGATTGTTCTGTTGGCAGATTTGTCTGTGGGGGCATTTTCTCAGCTGCTTATTGATTTAGGAGAACCCAACCCGCCATGGGCAGAGTCATTCCTAGGCAGATGGGTCAAGGTTATATTAGAAAGATTGCTGAACGTGAGCCTGAGAGCACCTGGTAAGCGGTGTTCCTTCATGGTCTCTGCTTCAACTCCTGCCTCCAAGTCCCTACCTTGAGTTTCTTCCCTGGCTCCTGGCTTCCCTCCATGATGGACTAAAACCTACAAGGCAGCAAAGTCCTTTCTTCCCCAGCAAGTTGGGTTGGGTCAGTGTTTTATCACAGCCACAGAAAGCAAACTAGTATAGGCAGCATGGTGTGGCTCAGACTCCAGACATAAACAACCGACAGTTTCCCGAAATTGCATAAAGCATAAATGGTGGCCATTTTGAACTATGATATTTTTATATTTCTGTACCACAACATCTACCCAAAAGATCAGTAGGCCTGTTCCCACCCAGTCCTGTTGCCTCAGCATACAGCAGTCTCTATAACCAGACCTCTCCCCGTCTTTCAAGCACTAGCTAGTGCGCTGTGGCTAAGCACTACCGGGCTGTGACCTTCCACCTACAGCTGGGGCCCAAGTGGAAGGAACCAGGGAAAGAACTTTGCGCTATCAGATCTGGCTAAGCCTGTTGCTTTTTAAGCCACAGTGGCTCAATTGACCTGCTCAACAGAAATCAGTGGAGCTAATTAAGAGGGTGTGACTGGGCTCGGCCTCCAGCGTGAAGATGGGAGGGAGCCGTACAGACTGTCCTTTGCGCAATACCTGCGTTGCAAAATTGGCGTTGGTCTCCACTTCCCTTCTCATGCCTTCTAGCTTTGGATATAAAAACCTAGCGGGAAGCCAGGTGTGGTGCCTCATGACTGTAATCCCAGCATTTAGGGCTTGGAAGTGGGAGGACGGGTCAAGGCCATTCTCAGTTACAGGCTGTCTCAAAGGCGGTAACAACAACAAAATGAGCAGAAACATTGACATGTGAGTGCAGAGCAAAGTGTCACCCTGCAGCTGTAGGCAAATTGTATGGCCTTTTACCTAAGTCTGATTCCCAAAAGCATAAGGCCTTTTTTTTTTAATGGTATTTAGAATCATTTTTTTTTCAGTCGTCTTTGAGGAGGGGTGAGTAGTGTTATTGTCATCTAGTGGATATAAGCCAGGGATGTTTGAAACATCTTGCAATGCACAGGACATCTCACCAACAGAGAATCACACAAGTCTAAATCCTAACTCCTACTGAAATCAGGAAAGAAGCCCGAGTGGGTAGAAAAACACTCACTATTCGAGAATGATTTTGCATCTCCAGAACCGACATAAAGCAAAGAGGAGTCGTAATGTTCCTCTACGATCCCAGGAGAGACAGGAGGCAGAGCTGGAGGAATCTCCACAGCCTGCAGGCCTGATGTATGCAGAAGAAAATGGCGCAGAGACTCAATAAGGTGTTCAACAAGGTGGAAGGCAAGTGTCAAGGCTCAGGGTCATCCTTTGACTCCCACACGTGTGCCCACATTCACACACAGGAATTCAAGAGTATGTGCACACACTTATTCACAAGAAAATGGGAAAAATAAATTATAATACTTAAGGATCTTTCCTGTGGCATGTGATGCACGCACGCACGCACGCACGCACGCGCATGTGCACACCTGCTTGCATGTATGAGCATCATTAAATTCTCTCTCCTACTCTACAAAATGATACTCATTTCCCAGATGAGGAAATAAAGCCTGTAAGGGCTTAACTCCACTAGTAACTGGCAGAGGAGGAATCCGAATTTGGGTCTGTGTTGGGAGCCGACTTTAGTAGAAAGCGGCTAGATCAACTTTGCAGCCATCTGGAACCATATACCCTGATGAGAGACTTGGTTGTCAAAAGCCTATTAACAGCTGAAGCACACTCTGATAAATATAGTTTATCCCACATAGCTTGTTTTGCTGTTTAGTGACCTCAGCTGTATGGTGCACGTGGTAAAATGTTTTCACCTGTGTTCTCCTGCTTGTGTATATAAATACCTCAGAATTCCCTTCAAAAAGGGAGACATGAGAAAATAGAAGAGAGACTGAATCACACCCTGTCTTGTCTCCATTCTTTGCGTCTCCTGCCCCAAGAGAGCCACACTCTCTCTTGACCAGAGCACTTAGCACCAAAGTGTTGAGGCAGAGTGTGGGCCTCAACAGGTCTGGATAAGTCTTGCTGGTTGACAAGCTCCATGAGGACAAGAACCTATCGATTTCTATCATGTTCGTGTGCCCCATGTGTCGTAGAAGTTAGGGCCTAATGAAGTTTGCCAGATATACACTTGAATTAGAAAAGGGTGAGTAAACAACCAGGAGTCATTCCAACATCCATGCTTGTTTCCCCATTGCTCCTCCAGAATATACAATTCCTCCCAATCTCCTTCTAGGGTTGAAGCAAGGCAGCGTGGCATGGCAGAAATAGAAGGCTCCCCAGGCTAACCTGAGTCAATATAGGACTTTATGGTAAGGATGCATAGGTAGAGCTGGATGGTGGTGGCGCACGCCTTTAACCCCAGCACTTGGGAGGCAGAGGCAGGCGGATTTCTGAGTTCAAGGCCACCCTGGTCTACAGAGTGAGTTCCAGAACAGTCAAGGTTATGTGAAAAACCCTGTCTCAAAAATAATACAAAATAAATAAAAATAAATAAATGTGGAGATATTCTAGAAGCCGGTAATAACCAGGTCTCGTGGGTTTAAAAGGTCACCAGGCATTAGAGTGACATATGGTCTATGCATCTCTGAATTTTCTTTCTCCTAATACCATGCTTGTGGCATTCTTTGAGACTAAGGCTATACGGCTTCATACCTATGCTCCTTTTAGCTAAATAACTCTCAATCTTAGTATGTTTTCTGTTACTGTAATAGAATAATCGATCTGGCGAGATTTATGAAAAGCAGAGACATATTTAGCTTTGGCCTAGAGGCTTGAAGTCCAAGATGGGGTGGCTCTATCTGAGCTGTAACTGTCAAAACCTCACTCAAAACATGACAGAAAAGAATGGACAAGTGGGTCCTGTTGGATCCAAAAGGCAAGGCAGGAGGACAGTACTGCTTTGTGACAACTGACTCTTCAGTTACTGAGCCTGCAGAATTAGCCCATGAGAAAGCTACTAAAGGCTATTAGTGAGCTGACTACCTCTTAAAGAAATGGTAGCATTTCTCAGCCTGTTACACTGGGAATGAACTTACATTATAGCTTCAGAGAGGCCAACCCACAGCAGTCTGTCAATATCTAGGTTGTAGCTTTTGTTTGACTATAGAAATAGAAAGAACAACTGAAAATGTCTTTCTTCAGCCCAGCATGGTGATGCTATCCTGCAAACCCTAGGATAGAGAAGGATCTTCTCAGGGTCATCCTTGACTACATAGTAAGTTCAAGGCCAGCCTCTGCTCTCTCTCTCTCTCTCTCTCTCTCTCTCTCTCTCTCTCTCTCTCTCTCTCTGTGTGTGTGTATGTGTGTATAAGAGAGAGAGAGAGACAGAGACAGACAGGCAGAGGGAGGGGGAGGAAGGGAGAGATAAGGGGAAGAGAGAGGGTTATTTTCATATTATTTATTTGTAACAGTACACATGTGTGGTGGTCAGAGGACTCTGGGAGTCAGATCTCTTCTGTCATGTGGGTCACAAGAGCTTGAACTTAGGTTGTCAGCCTTGGTAGCAGGTGACTTTATCTGATGAGCTATTCTGACAGCTCAAGCAGGATTATCTCCCCATGCCCCACCTCTCAGTATCCAGGGGCGGAGGTGGGGAGGGGAAAGCATTGAGACAGAGTTTCTCTACTTGGTTCCAGCTGTCTTAGAGCTTACTACAGAGACCATGCTGTCCTCAACTCACAGAGATCAACCTGCCTCTGCCTCCCAAGTGCTGGGACTGAAGGCATGTGCCACTGTGCCTGGATAGGATTTCTTTTCTAGATTCTGGATCTTCAGAATAATAATTATGGCATTTTCACATCATCTTCTGGAAAATCTGGGTTATATCATGAAAGTTGCTAAGCAACTTTCTCATAAGAGCATCAAGTAAGACTTCATGCAACAGTGTGTGGGGGGAGGGGCGGGGCTTGAGGTGGAAAGATGGCTCAGCAGTTAAGAGCACTTATTGTTCTTACAGAGGACCTGGGTTCATTTTCCAGTGCTCACATGGTGACTCAAAACCATCTGCAACTCTGTTGGGGTAAATCTCTTAACCCAAACAAGACCGATCAAAGAAAACATAACTCAATAATTATGAATACAAACTGCACGCCTAGATTGGGCAGATTTACCACTACCCTATTTTATTCCCCACCTATGAGATCCCTTAGAACTTGCGGTTTTTCCAGGCCACGTCCTTCTCCTCCATTATCCTTCCACCACTCTCCTCTAGTGTCTTCCACCACTTCCTTTCCAGGCATCTCCTGCCCCTTCCTCTCTTTCTCTTCCTCTTCTTTTTTTCTCCCAGCTCCACCTCCTCTTCTACTGCCTAATCACCAAGCTCTACTGTGAATACAGTGTAGCAGAACAAGTATCCTGCTATACAACTCCAGTTTCAGGGGATCCAACGGACAAACATATGATGCACATAAATACATACAGGCAAACACTCATACCTGCCAACTAAATCAGAAGGAGGTCACTGGGTTTTATGGTGGTTTTTCAGGGTCTGGTAGTTCATCTGAGGAGGGAGTTTGAAAATTGTGTATTCTTAGCGATTGTCCGTCTATGTCTGGCCTGAAAAATCCATGGTTATGAAAAGTATCTTTTTAAAAAGCTGAGTAGTATTTGGCCTGACAAAGGAGGTGACATGGAAGCAGAAAGACGTAGAGGAAGGATGAAAGGATCTTAGAGGAGAGGGAGAGAGGGGGTGAATGAGGGTGAATATGATCAAAGTATGAACCTGTGTTATAAAATTGTTACGGTGAAATCCATTGTTTTAAGTAATTAAGGTGCACTAATAACACACTTAAAAAGAACATATTGGGCCAGACTTGGTGATACATACCTTTAATCCCAGAACTGGGGAGAGGTAGATGGATCTCTGTGAGTTCTGGGTAATCTTTATAGCAAACTTCAGGCCAATAAAGAATTATGTAGGGAGATTCTGTCTCAAAATAAAATATTAGATAAAATAGAAAGAACACCTTGGGTTTGGAGAGATGGCTCAGGAGTTAAGAGTACTCACTGTTTAGCAGAGGATCCAAGAGTTTGTTTCCCAGCACCCTCATGGCTGCTCACACCCACTTGTAATTCCTTTCAGGTAATCTAGTCTCTTCATGCAAGCAAAACACACATAACATAAATGAAATAAAAAAAAAAAGAAAGAAAACCTACTGCATATGGTTATTGTGAGGGTTAAAGTCAGAGATACAGATAAGACTGTTACTTGCTGGGCAGTGGTGGTGCACGCCTTTAATCCCACCACGCAGGAGACAGGAGACAGGGGTAGGTGGATCTCTGTGAGTTCGAGGCGAGCCTAGTCTACAGAGTGAATTCCAGAACAGCCAAGGCTACACACAGAAAACCCTGTCTAAACAAAACAAAGCAAAACACCCCCTTAGTCTTATGCCCAACACAAGTATAAATATTATATATAATATATTATCTACAGTATATAAGTGCATAAGTGCTCAGTAAATTACTCTCAAGTTGGTCTTTGATATTGATTCATTCAGAGGTGACTGAGAAGGCCTCGGATAATAAATAGGACTTCTTCTATGTAAGAGGAATAAAACTATTTGGCAGGCTGCTGCTCCTTGTGCAACAGTGTCTTTGACTGGATAATTCTGAAAGCAGAAATTCCCAACAGGACTTAGCCACTTGTTTGGTTCCAGATAGGAATCACTCCAAGTCTGTTGGAAATTCATTCATCCTTTGCTCTGGAGCACCAGCTAAAAAGCAAACAAGATTAGGAAGCCAGGAGTCCACACCTGGGAAGGACAAGCATTGTAGATGAACAGTCTAGTTTGAGTTGAAGCTGGTCAGTTTAGCTTCTTGAATGTTAATCTGAAGCGGACGTACACCAACACCAATGTCTGCGGTGAGGAGCATCACTGCAAAGGGAGTTGAGAGCTGTCTTAGGAAGCTAGCAATGACTGCTGACATTAAAGCAGTCACTCTTACTTCACTAGATCAACCCACTACTACTGTGTCTTCCCCCTGCCTGTCTCTATCACGCTCCTGCCTAAGCTGCTGTCCTTACCATAACCAGAGTAAACTTTCTCAAATGCACTTTTAATCCTGACGCCCTTTGAAATATTTGCTGGGGTTGTTAGTCCTTGGACAAAGTCCAAAGGCTTTTTCTATGGCTTATAAGCGATTTTACAGTCCATGTAAAATTCTCCAGTGGAGTGGCTTTGAATTGCTCTTACAGTGGAATCTAAGCTTTCCTTGGTGTCCTTCTAGGTCCTGCATGAACTGGAGCCTACCAGCATTCCTGACTCAGCTCCCCTTGCTCAAGCATAAAGGCTGGCTTCTCATTTCTCTCAGCATGACTCAGGACCTTGGCACTTGTTCACCCCCTGAAAGACTCTGCTGTACCCTTTTCACAGTTCTCTCAAATGTCTCAAGTCAGTCCTTCTCCCTCTTTCATCACCATCACCATCATCCTTTCTCTATATCTCTCTCTGTCTCTGTTTCTGTCTCTCTCTGTCTCTCTCTCTCTGCTTTACCAATGTAAATACTTAACAGTATTTAACATATGCTACCTTCATTTGCTTTATCTGCAGGTCTCCTTTAAAGAAGAAATCTGCCAGTTCCTAAGCCAACACAATAGTACCTGACGGAAGATGATAGACCAATACTCACAAATAAACACATAAATAAAATTTTTAAAGAGGTTAAAGAGGTAGCTCACTGGGTAATAGTGTATACTGCTCTCATGGAGGACCTGAGTTAGGTTCCTAGCACCCATGTCTGGTGGCTCACAAACACCTGTAACTCCAGCTTCATGAAGTCATGAAGTCCAGCACTCTTCTGGCCTTTGCAGGCACCTGAAGTGTATGATTGTGCTCGAGCACACACACACACACTCACACGCACATGCGCACACACACAATTAGACAGACAGACAGACAGACAGACAGAGAGACAGGGAGAATGGTACTTTTCATTTTCTAGAGTTGGATTGCAAGGCCCAGAGACATGCTTAAATAAGAGAGGTCAAAGCCCATGTTCTCAGTGCTACCGAGGGAGGCATATCTGTAAACCACTTGCTACTGGCCCAAGCCTGGGGCTGTGACATTCTGGGTAAAATGTAAATCAATACAAAGCTGCATTCATCAAGAAACTTGGCATGAACAGTTTTAGCCGATGTGGAAACTGTTAGCCAAGAGATGGAGTTGATAGCTGCCCTGCCTGGGCCAGCAGCTGTGACAGATCTAGCATGCTCCTGTGAGGTCCTCACTGGGCAGTGTTACTCTTGCTTGACTGTCATGCTGTTCCACTCCTCTGCTCAAATGACAACTTCCTGTGTCACCCCAACTTCATTTCTGGTCCCTTCTTGGCTGGCAGGCATGGGCTTCTGCCCAGGAAGTGGCAGATGGTTGTTGTCATAAATGAAAAGAATTTTGAAAAGGTTTTTTTTCTTTTCTTTTCTTTTTAATATCCTGCCTTTTTTTTTTTTTTTTTTTTTTTTTTTTTTTTTTTTTTTTTTAATTTTGGAGTTTTCACATAGCTCTATGCTTGAGAAAGTTATTCTTGCTGACTGGCTGGTTGACGAAGCCTGCTTTCGATTTCCAAAGCAGAATTGTACAAATTATTCTTATTCTATACTCTGGTCTCTCAGACTCAAGGCCTCTACAATGTCCTCATCGGCTCTCAGTTCTTCCTTAGACTGAGGCAGCACTTCCTGCCAGCACCATGTTCTGTCACTGTCTTCCAGCTGTTTCGCATTACCCAGCAACACCACCACACATCCAGGAATGAGTTCCTAAAAAACTTACACAGGCAAGCAAGTGTGTGCACACAAGCAGAAAATGTCCGGATCTTCGGTGTTGAGAAAGCTCAGCTGACTCCTCCAGTAATTCTTGCGAGCATATAGCCAAGCTTGAGCTGTCTCTGTGCCAGGAGCGGTACTGAGAATCAGGGATAAAAGGCAAAGGATAACGCACAGAGTCCTCACCCTCTGGCAACTTTCTAATCTAAGGAAGGCCCTCAGACTGAGGCAGGCTAGAAAGACAGTGACATTTTGAAGGCATGGGAAGGAAAAGGTGTCTTGTCTCACTGAAGCCTCTCCCAGCTGAGAAGTAAGGATTTTCTGTTAAGGTCGGAGCACCAAGGGAAATTTCTTTCATACACAGATTTTTATTTTAAAATTACAATGGAGACCAAGCTGCACATCGGCTATGTATGTGCAGGGTGGCCTAAGTCCAGCCCATGCTAGCTCTTTGGTTGGTGATTCAATCTCTGAGGGGCCCAAGGGTCCAGGTTAGTTGACTCTGATGGTCTTCCTGTGGAGTCCCTGTCCTCCTCTTCACTCCCCCAATCCTTCCCCCAACTTTTCCATGAGACTCCCTGAGCTCTATCTAATGTTTGGCTGTCTGCTTCCATTGGCTGCTGGATGGAGCCTCCCACAGGACAGTTATGCTAGGCTCCTGTCATGCAAGTTCCCCATCTACCAGAGCTGGGGCTGTCCCTGAATCTGTTGCCTGTCTGTGAATCCCATCCCCCTAACCCGGCTGCTCTTTCTGGCCTCAGTGGAAGAGGATGCACCTAGTCCTGCAGAGACTTGATGTACCAGGATGGGGTGATACCCAGGTGGGGCCTCCCACTTCTCAGAGGAAAGGGGGAGGGGAGGATAGAGGGGGAGCTGTTTGAGGGAGGAGTGAGAGGAGAGGGGACTTTTGTCTCCAAAACCAAAAATAATCCCATGGTAAAATATCTCACTCCAGCTTGGCTACATATTGGCTTATTCTGACATTGTTTTCTGCATTGAAGTTAAGAATTTGGTTTTACTGGAGTCAAGGTACCTAAAAATTCAGGGAACTCCTTAGGCTTCCTGAGGCCTGTGTCTGTGTCCCTGTCATTATTGACTAGACTAAAAATACTACAGTGAATGCTACAGACACAGCTCCTGAAGTCCTGTGAGATTGAGTAGGCACTGTAATTTGATCTGCTTTTATGTAGTAGTGGGAGACAAAATTGATATCTAACCTGGAAGACTGAATGCCAGCAGGAAAGCTAGTCTCATGGCACATGCCATTAAACTCAGCAGTAGGGGCAAAGGCTGGAGGATCTCTGTGAGTTCATAGGCCAACCTGAACTATAAAGAGACTGTTAAACCTGAGAATCTCCAGAAAAGACCAAATCCATGATTGCCCAATCACAGCAAGCAGAACCCTTAACACTTTTATTTTTGTTTATGTCTCCCATTAACTTGCAAGGTCTATTATTCCAGCTTTGTCTCACAAGACTCTGTCCCAATCCCCACCCCCACCCTGCGAATGAGAATCTCAGCATGAATGCTTTGCCCGTGTTAGTTACCACAAAGGCCCTCCTTTCATTCCCAGGGTCAAGGTTAAGTATTTACACACAAGGAGTCATTCCATCTACAGACATGCTCATTTTATACCCACTTTATAGATGAGGAAACTGAGATGCGAAAAGACAAAATTACCATTACAAAATTGCACAGTTGCTAAGAGGTTGCCTATTGATGCCTGGTTCTTAACCACCTCACTCTACTCTAACTCAGAGGAAGCCTTGACACACTTGAGATGAGGATGAGGCAGCCTGGGCCCAGGAAGAGAGTCAACTGTAATTAGAGCTGCTTGTGATCAAACATGATGCTAGCAGGTACTGGCTGGCTCCCAGGCCGGACTCCCTTCAAGAGCAACCTCCTAAAGTGAAGTGACTCACTTTGATGAGAGGTGTTAGTCTGCTTTTGTTGTCACTAATCACTGGGTTCTAGAAGTTTTTACAAGGATGAGAGTTCCCAGGTTGCATAGACTTGGGCTGAACCTGTCCTATTTAATGATATGAACTTCAGCTCTAGGCTAGACCCCGGCTAGACCCCATTCAAGGTGCAGAGAAGGCAAGCCAAATAAATTACAATCCCAGCCTGGTAGTGAAGGCCAACAGACAACAAACAGGTTCCCACCAGGCAGCGAGAAGAGTTAAGATTCATGTTCAGGCCGGGCGGTCACGCCTTCGATCCCAGCACTTGGGAGGCAGAGGCAGGCGGATTTCTGAGTTCGAGGCCAGCCTGGTCTACAAAGTGAGTTCCAGGACAGCCAGGACAACACAGAGAAACCCTGTCTCGAAAAAAAAAAAAAAAAAAAGATTCATGTTCAGCCACAAAGGATTTCTCTGTATAGCCCTGGCTATCCTGGAACTCATTCTGTAGACTGTAGAGTGAAAAATTATAAAGGGCATTTTATGAAATATGTGTAGATTTCTCGCCTTAGAAAAACTTACTTTCTCAAGAGTACCTGAGCAGAAAAAATGCAGACATTCCTCAATGTCTCCCACCCATAGGTGGGAGAGGCTCAAGGCAGGAAGACATTCCTGATTACAGATAAAGATGCTACCACCTAGGTGGGGCTATAGCCCTATAGCCAGAAAAAGTAAAGATAGTAATCTGAAATGGCAGGATAGGGCACAATGGCATAGTAAAAACCACATTTTTGAGAAGAATGCAGGGCAATTTCCACATGACACTAATCATTTAGGGTGAGTACCTCTGAATTGTTCAACTGTTTTCATGTTTTGTATCCTTGACAACCCCTCGCCCCGCTTCCCACTCCCCTGGTTTGTGGTTTTTCCCTTTAAAAGCCTCCAAGGACCGCTGGCCGCCAGCTCTTTCCCTAATAAACCTCTGCTGGTTGCATCCAGGTATGGTTTCTTGTGATCTTTGGCTGGCCACAATGTCCTGAGGCTTGAGGAAGGGTCTCCAGAGTTTGGAGCTCTTCAAGACCAGGCTGGGCTTGAACTCAGAAATCTGCCTGCCTCTGCCTCCCAAGTGCTGGGACTAAAGGCATGCGTCACCACTGCCTGGCTATGGGCTGGGTTTTTAAGTAGAAGCAAATATCCAGAAGATGTAGCAAAAGAGAGCCTTCTACTGTAAAGGGGGCAGGGCATCAGACAGCGCATGCATTCATGTACAGGAAGTGATTCTTGCCTCAGTGGGGCATTTGATATAGGATAAGCAGAGGCAAGCCAGACAGCTCTGTCTATCCACAGATGTCACTCATGATTGATCTAAGAGGACTGGTTGAAAACAATGTAGCAGGGAGAGATAAGGGCCTGTGTCCAGGAAAGAATAATCTCACTTGGTCTTGGGAAAGTTCTGTAGAATTAGGGAGTGTGGCTCCGATAGGCAGGAAAGACCTTGAGGAGTGTAGTGGACCACGGGAGATGTGTTGGCTGGAGCTATGGTAAAAGAATGAGGCTGAGCAGGCGGGGGAGAGGTACAACGGATGAGAGCAAGAGGACTTGGTGCATGGTCGGGAGTGTGCTGTGAGGAGGGAAGAGTCCAGACTGACTCCTGACCTTCTGTCATCCCCCCGGGGCGAAGGGAGTGGTGGCTTGAAGCACTAGAGAGAAAGGGCTTTAGGAGAACCAAGATCAGAGTGGGTTGTGACTGGACTTGCTGACACAGAGAATCAGGAGGTAGGAAACAGCAAGCCAGGGAGAACAGGAGGGAGATTCTTCCTTGTCACATAAGGAAGTATCTAGAAGGACTCATACCTGGGTGTGTCATCAGACTGGAAGCCTGAGAGATGTCAGAGCAAGCTGACTTCCACCACAAAACACAAATGGCATATCCAACATGAGGGAAGTGGAGCCTCTGGGGTTCAACAAGGGGAGTCCTGGATTTCACACTTCATCTCTACCCCCACCATCTAGTCCTGACCAGGCCAGCCCAGTCAGTTAACAGGTTCTCCAACACAGGAGTGAGGATTAAAAAGAAAAAAAAAAAAAAAGAGAGAGAGAGCCAGGCAGTGGTGGCACACGCCTTTGATCCCAGCACTTGGGAGGCAGAGGCAGGTGGATTTCTGAGTTCGAGGCCAGCCTGGTCTACAGAGTGAGTTCCAGGACAGCCAGGGCTATACAGAGAAACCCTGTCTCGGAAAAAAAGAAAAAAGAAGAAAGAAAAAAAGGAAAAAAAAAAGGATTAGACAACATTGTAGTATGACCCCACCCAATTCTGAGGCTGAAAGCGGGTGTATTTTTTTTTCCCAATTTGCTTTTAAACCACTTTAATTACATGCAAGTATTTAGGTCAGTTCTAGGTTGAGGAACTAGCAATACAATAAATGCAAATAGTCAAAGAACAAGCAAGACAATAAGCAAAGCCCGAATGATCACTGTTTCTAAGGGCTGATATATTAGGATGACCAAAATATTGGAGCCTACTTCCCTGTCCTAGCCCAAAGTCATATTCATACCTGAAGCCTACTTCTTTGTTCTAGCCTAAGATTTAGATTCCTGCCTGAACTTACTCCTTTGTCATGGCCCAATGTCAGAGTCCTGCCTAAAGCCCATTTCCTTGTCCTTGGCCAACGTCAGATTCCTGCCAAGCAGCCCCAAAAGCTTTCCACATAACCCAAAGTTCAAACCCAAAGCCTAAGCCTACCTTCATCCCTCCCTCGCTCCCTGGCCCCATCTTCCTCACCTAGCTCACCTACAGCAGCCATTGAGCGTTAGCATAGTCCCCATCACTCCTAACCCTTCACACAGTCTGAAGCAAGGCTGTGGATCCACACACTTGTTGCCTGTCTTCTGTGGAACGTAAGCTGCAGGAGGGTGAGCCTTTGCCCTATGTGTGCCCTATCCCTACCCTAGAACAGTGCCTGAGGGATCTTAGGAACCCAGTAGCATTCACTAAATGAAGTACTTGATCAGAACACTTCCTTACTGTCCATGGGCTGCCACCAGTTCAGGACCCTACACAGCTGGCTGTGCTTCTAGGGCCGCAGCTGCTAGCCAGGACAATGCAGGGGCAGCCTGACACGAATAATCTTTCCTTTACTACACAAGGCCCTTCTCCAATCCCACATTCTTCACAAAGCAGGAATGTTGTCCCTGCTTGAAACCTTTCAGTGGCCTTCAGCTGTCTGACTTGACCTGCCATCATCTGGCCCCTTCCCCTGTACTCCCTCTACATTGGTTCTTCTATGGATCAAACCAAACCTACTTCTAATACCGGGCACATACTTCCCCACCCAAAGTCATGGGTCCCAGATAAAGCACCACTTCAAAGAAGTGGTCCCTGTCCTTCCAATTGAAAATAAAGGGGTCCTCCCTCCCACAGCCCCAGACCCTCTTTAGCACACACGGGGCTCCTTTCACACACTTTATCACAGTCCATTCTTGTCTGATGATTTGGTAACTTGTGTACTGTTTCTCTTTTTTTACTTTTCCTAGCATGGCACATGGTTGAAGTCTGATTCATAACCATCTCTAGAAATTTGTGTGCTTTTGCTGGTGATGATGAGGGGGCTGGAGAAATCTCTTGGTGGTTAAGAGCATTGGCTGCTCTTCCAGAGGACCCGGGTTGGATTTCCAGCACCCACCCACAGGGTGGCTCAGAAACATCTGCAACTCTAGTTCCAGAGGATCTGACTTTCTTTTTCTGGTCTCTGTGGGCACCAGGCTCCGCACTGGTACACAGACATACATACAGACAAAACACCCATAATAAATTACACATACAAAATAAATTAATAAAAAAAAAAGAATGACACTTGTTGGTGCTGGTGTTACAAATACTAAGGACACTACGATGTTGATTTGAGTTTATGCCTCCAGAGGCTAACTGCGGTATGTTGTTAACCATGTCCAATTGATCTAGACCACCTTGAGGTGTGCGTGTATGTGTGTTGTGGTTTTTTTTTTGTGTGTGTTGTGTATATGTATGTTGTGTGTGCTGTGTGTATGTGTGTGTGTGTTTTTACTATGTATATATGTTGTATATGTGTGTTGTATGTGTGTTTTGTATGTGTGTGTGCTGTGTATGTATGTGCTGTGTATATATATGTTGTATATGTTATATGTATGTGTGCTGTATGTATGTGTTGTGAATGTTGTGTGTTTTGTGTGTGTGTATGCTGTATGTGTGTGTGCTGTGTATATGTATGTTATGTATGTGTGCTGTGTGTGTTTTGTATATGTTTGTGTGTTTTCTGTATATGGTGTGTGTGTGTGTTGTGTATTGTTTTGTGTGTGTGTATGCTGTGTGTGGTATGTGTGTGCTATGTGTAGGTATGTTGTGTGTGTGGCATGTGTGGGTACTGTATGTGTTGTGTGTTTTGTATGTATGTGTGTGCTGTTTACATGTATGTGTGTATGTGTGCTGTGTATTTTGTATGTTTGTGTGTGTGTGTTCTGTATATGGTGTATGTGTGTATGCTGTGTGTACATATGTATGTACGACTTCATAGTCATCAGTAAGTTCAATCTTCTGCCTGTCTCTGTAGATACCCACTCAGCAGAAGGAAAATGAGAATGTGTCAGCCGTCCTCTCTCCCTTTGCAAGATGGGCTAGATTTATGTTTCCTAGACAAGAAATACTGAACAGAAAAACAATTTCTTGGTCCATTTAGGTGCTCTTCCCATCTCCCACCCTCAATCTGCTGGGAGGAGTTTCAAGGCCATGCTATAAAAGAGAACATACAATTAATCAGGCACCACTGTGGGGAGGGATTTGGGCAGGATGCCAACAAGGGCTAAAGAAGGACAGAGAAACCAAAGCCAGGGTGCCATGTCAGCCTCAATTGCACCAGTGAAGTTTTCTCTTGTTCTTAAGACTATAATACAATTACATCACCTCCCCCTTCTCTTTCTTCCCTCTAAACTCTCCTATACACCCCTCTTGCCCTTTTTGAAATTCATGGCCTCTTTTTTGCATGAACTGCTGTTACATGAATATATGTGTATACATATATATTCCTAGTAAAACATGCTCAGTCTGTGTAATGTTACTAGTCTGTATGTTTTCAGGGCTGACCATTTGGTATTAAGAACCAGTTGATGAGTTTTCCCTGGGGAAGATTATTTCTCCTTCTCTCTGTACTCCTTAGTTGTTTGCAACCCCTTGTAGAAGGTTGGGGCCATGTGATCTTTTTTTTTTTTTTTCTATCCAGTTTGACATGTCCGTTGTTGTCCTTGTTCGGGTCATGTTAGGGAGTCATTTTGGTGAGATTTCAGGGGCGTAGCTATTGATAGTCCTAGGAGTACTAGTAAAAAAATTTTTTATTTTAATTTTGGTTTGGGTTTTGGTTTTTCAATACAGGGTTTGTCTGTGTAGCCCTGGCTATCCAGATTCTAGGGAACCTCAAGTAGCAGAAAGGAAAGAAATCTGGAGTTGTTGGGAGCCGACTTTAGCAGAAATCGGCTAGATCAACTTTGCAGCCATCTCGAACCATATACCCTGATAAGAAACTTGTTTTTCAGCAGCCTACAACAGCTGAGCACACTCTGACAAACATCTTGTTTATCCCACATATCTTGTTTTGCTGTTTAGTGACCCCAGCTGCATGATGCATATGGTAAACTGTCTTCAGCTGTGTTCCCTGCTTGTGCTTATAAATACCCAGGATTTCCTTGCAATAGGGGGAGACAATACGATAGTGAATATGAGACAGTAAATGAGACTTGACCACACACCTTGTTTTGTCTCCATTCTTCGCGTCTCTTCCCCTTCTTCCCCCCACTCTCTCTCTTGCTAGACCCTGACCCAAAGACCGGAGCTGCAAAGTGGTCCTCAACATGGAGTCAAGTGGTGGTGCATGCCTTTAACCCCAGCACTGATGAGGCAGCAGCTGGTGGATCTCTGAGTTCAAGGCCAGCCTAGACGATGAGTTCCAGGACAGCCGGGGCTGCACAAAGTAACCCTGTCTCTAAAACCCAAAGTCAACCAACCAAACTAAACAACAGCATAAACACAACTGATCACTACCTACAGAAGAACAGTACTTAGTTTAATGTTTGCTCCTTTAATCCCATCTCAACCCCAGGAAACGAGAGCACAGTTCTTCTCAATGAGAATCATAGATGAAGTAATCTGCCACATTTATTACTGTATAGCTGATGATATTACCGCTTCATAGCATGGGAAGTTTCAATTGTAGACATGAGAGAAAGGACAGTCAGAGGCAGCTGGAAGAGCCCAGAGCAGAGAGAGGGACAGAGAAGGTATAGAGAGAATGGCAGGCACAGAGAATAGAGAAGGAATAGAGAGAATAGCAGGCACAGAGAATAGAGAAGGTATAGAGAGAATAGCAGGCACAGAGAATAGAGAAGGTATAGAGAGAATAGGAGCAGAGAATAGAGAAGGTATAGAGAGAATAGCAGGGCAGAGAATAGAGAAGGTATAGAGAGAATAGCAGGGCAGAGAATAGAGAAGGTATAGAGAGAATAGCAGGGCAGAGAATAGAGAAGGTATAGAGAGAATGGCAGGCACAGGGAATAGAGAAGGTATAGAGAGAATAGCAGGCACAGAGAATAGAGAAGGTATAGAGAGAATAGCAGGGCAGAGAATAGAGAAGGTATAGAGAGAATAGCAGGGGCAGAGAATAGAGAAGGTATAGAGAGAATAGCAGGGCAGAGAATAGAGAAGGTATAGAGAGAATGGCAGGCACAGGGAATAGAGAAGGTATAGAGAGAATAGCAGGGGCAGAGAATAGAGAAGGTATAGAGAGAATAGCAGGGCAGAGAATAGAGAAGGTATAGAGAGAATAGCAGGGCAGAGAATAGAGAAGGTATAGAGAGAATAGCAGGGGCACAGGGACCCTGAGAGTAGCTCACATGTTATAAGAAGGGTGAGTAGTTGGGGGAGGGGAGGGCCCGGTACTGTCCAAGGAGGCATTGAAATGTGCAACGAGAACTTATAAGTAGCCGGGCAGTGGTGGCGCACGCCTTTAATCCCAGCACTTGGGAGGCAGAGGCAGGTGGATTTCTGAGTTCGAGGACAGCCTGGTCTACAGAGTGAGTTCCAGGATAGCCAGGCTTACACAGAGAAACCCTGTCTCGAAAAACAAACAAACAAACAAACAAACAAAAAGAACTTGTAAGTAAGGGCTGAAAACGCCTGGAGGCTTGACATTCTGATAGGTGCCACAGACATATATGTTAGAGAGCCATTTGTCCTTTTGCCCTAGGTAAGAGAAATGACTCCTTTTGGTAGACAGAACCTGTCTCATGAGTTCTAGAGGAATGCTGGCTTTTATCTAACTGCCAGAAGTCCCCCTTTAGTCCACATTGAGCTGCTTCTGGATATTTCCACTTTTGAATTTTCTAAAATTGGGATTTCCTTTGGTCCTGACACTTACTACGTGGTGGAAACAAGATCTAAATTCCCAATTAGAGTTTCTTTGCATGTGTGTATGTGTGCATGTGTTGTGGGATGCCACGGCTGTCATCGGTCCTCTTGTCTCTTCCTGTGAGACAAGATCTGTCCTTGAACCTGAAGTTAGGCTAGGGCCTAGTATCAAAAATACTCCAGTCCGTCCCTCTTCCACTCCTGGAAGCTATTACCTTCAAAGAGTTGCTAAGAAATCTAAAGGAAATCACAGGGTGTTTGTAAATGTTGTTGGGTTGTTTGTTTAGTTTTTGTTTGAAATGCGGTTTCACAGTGTAGTCTAGGATGGTTAGACTCACACAGATCTTCCAGCCTCTGCCTTTAGAGTTCTGGGATTAAAGACATGGGCCACCATGCCCAGCCCTCTAAGGTGTTTCTGAGGCTTTTATCTATTCTGAGAAGTATGAACAAACATCAGAAAATATATCCCAAATGGAGAAGAATTTGAGTAAAACCCAACTGGTAATCTTTTCCTTGGAATGTGTCTGTCCTTCGTATTAACTTAAGAAACAGTGGTGGCTTGATTTTATCTCCTGTGTTATTACAGAGCCTGAACAGAGCTTTACCATCCTTTGGATTCTGAACTTTATACTTCTGTTCTTTCCTCCAAAGACAGAAATGACTAGAATAACCAACATTGGTGGTTTTGCCAGGGGACATGACTCATGGTGTTTCTTTTTAAAAAACTCACATGTATTTACTTACTTATTGTGTGTGTGAGTTTGTGCATGGGGTGTCGGGGTCATAGTGGGACTCTCCTTCTACCATGTAGGGCCCAGGAATTAAATTCAGTTCATCAGGCCTCGCCTTTCTGCTGTTTAGTCATCTCATTGGTCCTCTTGAAGTTTCTTAGTAATTTTCTTCTTCTTCTTCCTCCTCCTCCTCCTCCTTTTCCCCTTCCCCTTCTCTTCTTCTGTTTATTTATTTTATGTATATGAATACACTGTGGCTGTCCTCATTGGATCCCATTACAGATGGTTGTGAGCCACTATATGGTTGCTGGGAATTGAACACAGGACCTCTGGAAGAGCAGTCAGTGCTCTTAACCATTGAGCCATCTCTCCAGCCCAACTTTTTTTTTTTTTAACTAAGGACAACAGAACCTATATACTAACAAAATGGCCCATTTTTCCTGGTTTCTGTACAAGATGGGCTTATATTTAATTCTGGAAAGGAGGTTTCAGAGACAGCTTTGCAGTTTCCTGCAGGACAGTAAGCTATTACCATGTTTAAACATCCTAGCTATCTCACAGTGCGGGTGTGTCTTTCAGCTAAAGACTCGGAGTGTGCCGGGCAATGGTGGTGCTTGCCTGCCTTTAATCCTAGTACTCAGGAGGCAGAGGCAGGCAGATCTCTGTGAGTTCAACATGTTACTATTACATATAAAGAAAGGCTTTTATATTGTCATGTGTTTGTTTCTTGACACAGATCTCTCTACGAAGCCCTGGTTGTCCTGGAACTCACTCTGTAGATCAGGTTGGCCTCACAAAGATCTGCCTGCCTCTACCTCCCAAGTACTGGGATCAAAGGTATGCACTACCACATCCAAAAAACAAAGCTTTTTAAAGCTAGGAATTCCCAGGGCTAAGAGCAAACAGTTGCTTTTCTGGAGTTGGAGGATTCCCATCAGCTCTGGTTACCACACACATTTGTTTCAAAAAACAACCCTGGGGTAAGAAAAAGGCAGAAAACAAGACAGGGTTTCTTTGTGTAACCTTGGTTGTCCTGGAACTCACAGAGATCTGCCTGTATCTGCTTCCCCAGAACTAGGATTAAAAGTGTGGGCCACCACCACTCTGTTCCCTTCTTATCCCGCCCCCCCCCCCCAAACACACAACAGGGTGTCTCTGTGTAGCCCTGGCCATCCTGGAACTCGATCTGTAGAACAGTCTGGCCTAGAACTCAGAAATCTACCTATCTGTGCTGGGATTAAAGGCATGAGCCACCACCACCCACTGAGGCTCTCTCTCTCTCTCTCTCTCTCTCTCTCTCTCTCTCTCTCTCTCTCTCTCTCTCTCTGTCTCTCACACTACCCTTGCTTTATCAACTGTTTCAGTCTGTCTTGTGTTGCCTATATCAAAATACTTGAGACTTGGTATGTTATGGGGAGAGGAGGATGTTTAGGGTGTTTACCTTTAGGAGGCAGGGACCTTCTGACAAATATTTCGTGTTGATGGAATCCATAGGAGGGTGACAAGTGAACCCGAAAGAAGCCAGAACACCAGAGCTAACTTTTTATTATATCCAGCAGCACTCAGTAATTAAACCAGACCTTCCAGACCCAACTCGTTCCCATAAGATCTAACTCAGTCCCGTGAGATGTAATGCAGTCTCTAGAGAAAAGGCATTGATCAACCTCAAGGTTGGCTTCACCATTACCCAGTCACTTCCTGAAGGCCCTGCCTTCTCACACTACTCCATTGAGAAATGAAGGCTCTGTTTGAGTTCTGGCTTAGAGCAACTAAACCCAAACCTTAGCAATCATTAAAGACAGGACAGCAAAGCTCACCAGTTAAAATGTTTCTTGGAATGCTATCTTCCAGGGCCAGCTTCCTACATTCCTGCCAAACCGTATATTGTCAATCACTGAATTCTTTGCCAGCTAAGGCATAAAAGTAGAGAAGAGGCCATGTCCTTGATAGCATCTCTTCCTTTTCTGATGGATGATCTCAAGTCACAAGAGATGTAGAGTGTCCTGGGTTTATTCTGAGAACTGGTCCATCTAATTCTATTCTCTGAAAGCCATTTTTTATACTTTATAATGGGGAGCTAGACTAGAGAGATCCTGTGAGGAACTTGGAAAGCATGTGCTTTCAAATGTTTTATTTGTTTTATGAGACAGGGTTTCTCTGTAGCTTTGGGTGTCCTGGAACTCGCTCTGTAGACCAGGCTGGCCTTGAACTTACAGAGATTTGCCTGCCTCTGGCTCCAGAGTGCAGGGATTTAAAGGCATTGCACCACGACCATACTACAACTTTCAAGCGTTTGGACTGCATGGTCCCCGCTGTATCTTCACAGTAAATAAAACTTGCATGTGGCTCAGAAGGCTGCTAGATTACATTACATTAAACAATAATGATGTAGTAAATATTACCATCATTAGAGACATGCCAACTCCAATATTCAAGGTGTTCCTTTAGTGAATGGCTTAACTCATCGAACGTACTCAGTGGTCTGGACCCTTGAATTTTTGACAGCGCCATCACGGGAAAAACCATCAAGGGGAAAATCTGCGACTGCGTGACAGCCATGACAGTGCCCTCAGAGTTCACAACCCCGCTCTTCTTTCAGCCCGGTTGAGACCAGAGCCCGGGAATTGCCAGGACCGCCCACGGCTTGCTACCATTGGCAGTCTCCTTGCTGGCGTGACTAAAGCCCCGCCTCCTTCCCGCTGGGACCACTCTGAGGAGATCTCCGGAAGCGGAGGGGGCCTAGAAATAGGGGTCGCGAGGCATCCTGGGCTTTGTAGTCCGCCTGAGCATCTGCCGCCGGAGAGTGGCGCCTCAAGCTGCGGAGAACTACAACTCCTAGCAGCCCCGCGGAGAGCGAGGCGAGGGGGCCTGAGTCACGTGGGCGCTGAGCCTGGGCGGGCTATTTCTCAGTGCGGCGGCGGCGGCGGCGGCTCGGGGGACCGGGGCCTATTGTTTGGAGCGGCTGCGGGGGGCCACGGAGCGGCGAGGCCCGCGGCCTTCCCCAGCTCGCTCGGTCCCGGCCGCCCCTTACGGGGTTGCGGGGCCGCCCCGTGGGCCGCCCGTGGCCTCAGGCGCCGCCGCCCCGCCCTAGGCCCGCCCCGCCCGGCCTGAGGGGAGGAACCGGCCGGGCCTCGCCGCGCGGCCCAGCCAGCTAAGGAGTATTCACCTCTCTTCCCTGAGCTCTGCACCCGAGGCTACCCCTCGCGCCTTAGGCCGACGCCATGAAGATCAAGGATGCCAAAAAACCCTGTAAGATGGGAACCGGGACCCGTGGGTTGGGAAGACAGCCCTAGGAACCACTGGCGAAGCGGCTCGCTTTAAGCTCGCGATTGCTCGCGGGCGCCAGCCAGGGAGGGAAGGGAGGGATCGCTGCAGCCCCTGGTTGCAGGCGGCGGACTTCCCCACCCCCATGCATGCCGGCCGAGCTTCTGCCGTGCCCCATCCCGCCGCTCTCACTTGCTCCTGGAGATCTGGAGGTATACGGGAGAATTTTGACTCGGATTTTACCAAACGGGAGCACAGCTACCATTCCCCTCTTGAAAAGAGGTAGTCATGGCTGTCAGATAGGGGTTGGTACAACACCACCACCCCCCCTCCCATTTTCACTGGATTCTGGGTTTCCTGCGTGTGTCCTTGAAGTCCAGGTGGGTTCCTGGGAGTTGTCAGCGTTGCAGTTGGAGCTTTTCAACGCTTGTGCATGTAATCTGCTTGTAGATAAATGAATTGCCTTGGCAGTTTAGAAAATCGGCTGTTTTCGTGTTTTAGAAAGCAGATAAACAAGGTTAAAACATCGCACTTTAGCTATTTCGAACACTTCGAACCACATTAATATGGTGGTAAATGCCTTGAGTTTTTTTCTGTAATTGTACATGCATATACATGCAAAGATTCTAACCCTGCTGTAAGAGACACATCAAGTTTCACAAAGCTGTCTTTTAAATGCCTTTTATTCCTGCAGTGGCTTATTTGTTGCCTCAGTCTTTGTGAATGTTGTTCTTTCATTCTCTACAAACTAGAGATGTGGGGATCCGTATTCCTGTCATAGAGGTTTTACGGTTTCTAGTGTTTTATGCTGTCCTCCCAACTGCTCCTAGAGGTCAGCTGTGAAGGGGGGCATGAACACCTTTCTTACAGATGCAGCTTCCAAAGTAGTCTAGAAACATTTACTTAAATGCAAGAGTTTTCAGTGCTTAAAGATGAGGAGAGAACTTCGCCTAAGTAACTTTTAGTACCCTCCTTGTACTGGCTCAAAGTGCAGGGCTGTTTCTCTTCCACCTACAGGGCATAGTCCTTGGGAAAGTTTTTTGTTTGTTTGTTTATAGACAGGGTTTCTCTGCAGCTCCAGCTGTCCTGGAATTCACTTTGTAGATCAGGCTAGCCTCCAACTCAAAGATCTGCCTGCCTCTGCCTATCAAATGCTGGGATTATAGGCATGTGCCACCATGATGATTTCAAGTCTGGATGTGGTGGTGCACAGCTTTAATCCCAACGCTCAGGAAGCAGAAACTAGTGATCTTCCCAAGTTCTGAGACCAGCTGGAGTTATGTGGTAACTCTGGGATAAATTAATTTTATCTGGGTAATTTTTCTGGGATAAATTAATGCACCTTTGGCTAGCGTGGTGGCTCACATTTGTCATCCCAGCTCCTGTATCTTCCTTCAGTGAACTTTCTGTGCTTGTTGTAGAATTTACATTTGGTTGGTGGGCCTCAGTGGCTTGTGCCTTTAATCCCATGAGAGGCAGGCAGATCTCTGCGTTCAAGGCCAGCCTGGTCTACAGAACTAGTTCAGGACAGCTAGGGCTACACAAAAAGAAGTCCTCTTTAAAAACAAAACCAAAAAAGAATCACTTTTATCATCTAAGTTGAATTGCGTGTTACTTCATCTCCAGGAAAGAAGTAAATGAGGCAGGCTCTTCTCTCCCTTGAGGAACTTGACCTCTCAGTTTTTGAGAATTTTATACCTAAATGCATTGTATGTTGCTCAAGGCTCATCTCACCTTGCCTTGCATGTTTTTTTTTTTTTATTTTATTTTATTTTTTTGAGGCAGAATTTCTTTTGCATATTCTAGGCTAGCCTGGAGCTCTGCCTGCCTTTGCTTCCCTCCCATGTGTTTGGTTTGAAGATGTGTACCACCACACTGGCCCATGTGATCCCTCTAACTTCAGGATTTTAGGTCTTGTCTGTGTGTGCTGTGTAGCTGGATTAATAAAGGTGATGGGAAAGGATGATGAATATTTTTAATGTGATATGGGTTTGGAGTCAGTACCAACCAAGTAGTAAGGTGCTTGAAAATTTTGTTAAGCATGGCATTTATGTATTCTGTGCTTCTATGTATTGATTATTAATATTAAGAAATGTTACTTCTAGTAGATAGTAAAGTAGTACATTAGGAAGTAACCGTTGCTAATGTAACGCCCATTAGAAATGAGGAATTTAAAACAAAAATAATCAACTCTTTCCCAGGGAATCTTAATACTGAAGGTATGAAGATGTGCTATTTTGTCCGTTTCAGAAAATCCAGTCCTATATTTGTCAGTGAGGAGGGTGAAATTCTTTTATTCATGAACTCCAAACATTGGAATTTACCAATGTATTACCAACCCATTTTAATGTACTAGAAAAATGAGAAGTTGGTGATTTAGACCATTTGCTAAATGATGAGTGGCTCATAACTGAAAATCTGTCTTCTGTGCTCTTGTTGCCTTTCCTCCTGAAAATGTGGGTATGTGTATGTGAGTGCGTCTGTGGGGGCCAGACCTGTCAGATCAGCACTTGAGCTGGGTTGTGAAGGCAGTTGTGAGCCACCTGAAATAGGTGCTGGGACTCAGGTCCTCTAGAAATCAAACCCTGTTCTTAACAGCTGAGTTATCTCTCCAGCCCCTGAATACTGGTTATTTCTTGGCTTAAGGAAATGAATTCCAGAACACTGCTCAGTTGAAAAGATTAGGTGTTGGGCTGCAAGACAGCTTAATGGCTCGTGACCAAGAGTGCAGTCCTAGCTGGGCGGTGGTAGTGCACACCTTTAATCCCAGCACTTGGGATGGGAGGCAGAGGCAGGCAGATTTCTGAGTTCAAGGCCAGCCTGGTCTACAGAGTGAGTTCCAGGATAGCCAAGGCTATACAGAGAAATCCTGTCTCAAAACAAACAAACAAACAAAAACAAAAAAGAGTGCAGTCCTTGGACCTACATAGTGGAGAAAGAACTGACTCTTAGAACTGTCCTCTTGATCTCCACATTCAGGCTGTGTCAGGCATATCTACATAAACACAAACCAGCTTAGCAGGGTGAATCCCTCTCTGCCCTCCTTTTAATTTGAGCTATTGGCAGAGTAAGTTCCTTGCAGTCAATTATTTTCCTGATTTTAAAAAGAAAATCATTGTAAACAAATGAAAGCTTTCATATGCGGTAAGAAACAATGCAGCTTTCTTTGTTTAGCGATGCTATATATATGTCACGGAACTTGCTATGCATGTAGACCAGGCTGCCCTTGGCTCTTTGTCTGTCTGTGTGTTTAAATGTGTAAAAGTTTTTTTAGTTACGACATGTTTGATTCTTGGGTACAAGCAACTTGCCCAAAGAACTTTTAAAAAGCTATAGAAAATTAAAAAAAAAAAAAGTTGTTTTAAATTATGTATGTATGTGGATGTAACTACTGAGCTGTCTCAAAAGCCCTGGTTTTACTGTTTTAATGGTAGTTAAAACTAATTTTTTCTTTCTCTAAAAGATTTAATCAGTAGTAACAGTTTCCTGTCCTTCATGCTTCAAATAAACAGGACTAGTGTTCCACCAGAGGAGGGATCAAGCATATATCAACCATTTGCTACTAAGAAGAGATTTTTGATTACCTTCCATACCTATGTCCTTAAAACTTCATAGCTCACATCACAAAGTAGACAGAATATGCATTTTGGAATTGGCTATTTATAATTTAGAATAAAAAAACTTGAATACTCAGTCACAGCTTTAGAAAAGTTGGTGACTTATTCTCTAGTATATACAAATTTCAAATATTGTTGCTTAAGCTTCCACTGAAATAACTTATGGTTTTAAGATTAAGAAATGTTAAATGCTAACTGGAAGTTTGCATTCAAGAATGTCAATACTCTGATATTTGTAAATCTGAATAGAGGATTCTGGGTAGAAAATGAATAAACTTTGAACTTGCAGTTTGTCCTCTCAGTGACATTCATGTGTATTTTTACATCTATGTTTGACATGAACCTGAGAAAGTGTATAAAGGGCTGGGGGTGCAGCTCAGAGGCAGTGGTTGCCTAGCATGCACCAAGGCCCTGGGCTTTCTTAAATTATCAAAACCAAATGAGACTGGGAAGAGAAAATGCAAATACTGGCTTTTAGTGGATTTTGGTAAAATGATTTTTATTCTTCCAAATTTTGAAATCTAGAATCAAGCATCACTTAAATAGAACTTCTTTTGGTTAGGCTAATAGAAGAAAAAATTATTTTATGAAGCATCACCAAAATGTGTCATTAATAACATAGTTTTTGAAAGATTTAGAGCAATTCAGAGGGGAAATTCAAGTTCCCTTGATAAGTGTCATCTGCTCCCATTTTTAAAGCTGGATAGCTAGATCTTGTGGCTTACACCCATAATACCAACACTGTTAAATCAGGATTGCTGCAAGTTCAAAGCCAACTGGAGCTATAAATACATAATTTATAAATAAACATATAATTCCAGGTCAATCTGAGCATGAGATCACCCTCAAAAAAAAGGAGCAGGGAACAGAAAAATTTTTAAGCCGTGAAATGCAAAAAAGAATTTGTTTAAATACCGGATATAAATCTCTTCTGTCAGTATTGGATTAGAAGCATTATTGGGGGTGGATCAGGGAAATGACCTGTAACATTACAAATGAAACCCCCCTCCTTTTAAGCCATTCATTAACTATGAGTGAATTTCCCAAGAAATTCTAGATTTTATGAACTGAAAGCAGCACGTAGTGATACCACATTCTTTCTACCTAACTGAGCTGCATATGATGAGTGCATGGTGCCCACGGGCACAGGAAGGGGGTGTCAGATCCCTTGGAGCTAGAGTTCTTGGCACTTGTGAGCTACCTGGTATGGGTGCTAAGAAATTAACTCAAGACATCTGGAAAGGCAGCAAATACTACCTACCAATTGCTGAGCCATCTCTCCAGCCTCCCAAATCTAATTCTTCAGGTAATACAGCCCAGCACTTCTGGTGTGAGGGCCCAGAGATCATAATGCTTAAATTGTTTTGATTTTCTACTTGCTAGGTACCTTTAATTTATAAGTGCCTAATTTGTAATTTTGTCTATTTTGTATTTTCCTAGTTGAGAAACCCTTCTGGTGTTGAGCCAAGCAACACTTTCTTATGCCTGAAATTATCTATAGATTCAAGACTGTTTCTTATCCTAGCATACAAGATCTTTTATGCTTAACTGTTTTCTCAGCTTGAATCTTTCTCCTAGTTCCCTAATTGTATTAGGGCTCTTTGCCTTTGAGCGGGCTTACTTTTTGTTTCTAGCATTTTCCACATTTAAGGAGGCATCAGAATTTTTTCAACCCAGAGCCATAGAGCACAGTTATGAAGTTCTAAACCTGAATATTAATCCTAGCCGAAATGTGGTTATCCTTATACAGGCAGTTCAGGGCAGTTGATTGCATGTACCAAAAATACTTGATATGCTGAATGAGCAAAGAAAGATTTCACTACATTCTAAAAATTTATTTGTAGAGGAGCTGCAGGGGATCTGGGTTCAATTCCCAGCACCTGTGTGGCAGCTCACAACTATCTATGTCTTTACAAAATAAATAAAGAAAATCCTAGTGATAATCAGTTTAAATTCTTGTCAGTGGGGCAGTGGTGGTAGACTTTTAAGTTGAGGCTAGCCTGGTCTACAGAGTGAGTGAGTTCCAGGATAGCTGCCATGATAAGAATTTAACGGATGATTAGTTCTTTACCTGTTGGATAAAGAATTAAACCACAGTGTCTTCAGTATCATTTAAGTTTTTAGAAACTATACAAATAAACCTGAAGGAAAAGGTGAGTTACATGCAGAAGGTAGGTCTTATGTCATTGTGTTAACTAAGTGCATGATTCAGAGTAAGTGAAGTTTGTGGCTAATTAATCACTCATTCTAGTTTGTTTTCTTACTATGTATATTTTTTTTCTTCCTTTTTTCTTTTAATTCAGCTTTCCCATGGTTTGGCATGGATATTGGAGGAACCCTAGTAAAGCTCTCATATTTTGAACCTATTGATATCACAGCAGAGGAAGAACAAGAGGAAGTTGAGAGCTTAAAAAGTATTCGGAAATATTTGACTTCTAATGTAGCATATGGATCTACTGGCATTCGGGATGTACATCTTGAACTGAAGGATTTAACACTTTTTGGACGAAGAGGAAACTTGCACTTTATCAGATTTCCAACCCAGGACCTGCCTACTTTTATCCAAATGGGGAGAGATAAAAATTTCTCAACCTTACAAACGGTGCTGAGTGCTACAGGAGGTGGTGCTTACAAGTTTGAGAAAGATTTTCGCACAGTAGGTGTCTATTGAGAAGCAAAAATTAATGTGAATATTCAATTTTAAGTACAAGGCCAGGCTTCTATCTAAGCCAATGGTTCTTAATCTTCCCAGTGCTGTAACCCTTTATTATAGTTTCTTGTATCGTGGTGACTCCAACCAAAAAATTACTTTTGCTACTTCATAACTGTAATTGTGCTACTGCTATGAATTATAATGTAATGTAATATAATGTAAATATCTGTATTTCCCAGTGGTCTTAAGCAACCTCTATGAAACGGTTGTTTGACCCTGAAGGGCATTGTGACCTTCAGGTTGAGAACCAGTGATCTAGAATGTTCTCCCCCCCCCCCCCCAGTTGAGCATGCATGACTAGATTCTGACTTGGGACAATGGACTGTCTACATTGCTTGGGTTTCAGTGTGTGGTGGGCTGTGGTGCACTCAGTAGAGCTGTTCTACAGGGCTGGACTGGGAGAGCCCTGGGAGTCTGCAGTCTTACTCTTACTGCCTTAATTTTGATTTTGATTTTTTTTTTTTTCAAAACGGGTTCTTTGTGTGGCCTTGGCTGTCCTGAAAGTAGTTCTGTAGACAGGGCTGGCCTAGAACTTAGATCTGCCTGCCTGTCTCCTGAGTGGTAGGATTAAAGGCATGTGCCACTTCATGTGCACACACACACCCTGGCATTTTTGGTTTGTTTTTGTTATTTTCTGAAATAAGTTACATTAGTATGCACCTCTTATCCTTGAGGTTGTAATGCATGTGACAAGAGAACTACTAAAGGGATATTGTGTTTCCGTATTTGGCGTTTTATCACATGTGATTCAGTATTTTGGAATGCCATCCTAGCAAATTAATATAATCATTGAAACTAAGTGATACTCATGTTTGTGTATGTTAGTACTTAGAACAACTAATGTGTGTCAGAATAGTAAAAGATAACGCAGAGATGAGATGGTTTCTAAAATTTGCACAATTGCCCTGCGCACAGTAGATATCTACTGTCCCAGGACCCTGTCCACTATACATTTTTTAAAATTTTAATTTGGTGGTAGTTTTATTTTATGCGCATGGGTGTTTTGCTTGCATGTAAGTCTGTGACCACAATTTCCAGAAGAAGGTATTAGATTCCCTGGAACTGGAGTTGCCATGTGGGTGCTGGAATTGAATTCTGGTCCTCTAGAGAGTAGTCAGTGCTCTTGACTGCTGAGCCATCTCTGTCCCAAAATGTTACTTTGATACCTGCCTCCTCTTCTTCCATGGGAATCTTAAACTACCCCAGAGGTGGTGGGAACCAGTGGAGTACATGAAATCCTATAGATTTTGACCTTAAACAAAATGAAACCTGTAGGACTCTAAATAAAAATAATACCAAAGTTTTATAAAATTTCTGAAAACTATACAATTAAACCAAATATATTTGATATTTTTTTAAATTCTACTTTTTGCTTTTTTCTTTCAGATTGGAAACCTCCACCTGCACAAACTGGATGAACTTGACTGCCTTGTAAAGGGCTTGCTGTATATAGATTCTGTCAGTTTCAATGGACAAGCAGAATGCTATTATTTTGCTAATGCCTCAGAACCTGAGCGATGCCAAAAGATGCCTTTTAACCTGGATGATCCTTACCCACTGCTGGTAGTGAATATTGGCTCAGGAGTCAGTATTTTAGCAGTCCATTCCAAAGACAACTATAAAAGAGTGACTGGGACAAGGTAGACTTTTTTTTTTTTTTTTTTTTTGGTTTGATTATATCATTCATCATGTTTTATGCATGAAAGTTGTGAGGTGGATTTTGGGGTTTTTGTTGTTGTTATTGTTGTTTTGGTGCTGGAGATCCAATAGGCTCTTATACTGTTGCTTGGCAAATATACTCTACTGAATTAGGCCCCCAGCTATTTTTGCTGTATATCGCTATACAGTTGTAACACACACACCACACACACACACACACACCCCAGCAAAATACATAGGGGACTGGAGAGATGGCTCAGGTAATCTTGCAGAAAACCCAGGTTCGGTTTCAGTACCCACATGGCAATTCAGCCATCCTTAACTTACCAGTTCCAGGGGTTCTGGCCTCCTCTGGCACTAGCCACATACACATGGTGTTGGAACGTGCATGCAAGGAAAACACTTAAACACAAAATGGAAATATCTTTAAAAAGAATATTGATGTGTAAGTTAAAATGGTGTAGACCTTTCTTTGTAAGTTTTTTATGTAATGATTTAAAACTAAAGTCCCTAAATGTTTACTTATGGTCAACATCAGTTGGCATTAGAATTTCCATAGTGATTTAATTTTTGTATAGAATAATTTCACTGTTTTTTCCTAAGTTTAACAGAGTTGATAACAATGGCAGTTAGAATTTTATTGACTTTAGTACCACAGTATCTGTTTATATTTTTCTTTAATTTCTGTGTTTTTCTTTTTTAATAGGTATATTTAAACATAAAGTTTGTTGTGTACTATATAGATTTTCTTCCTTTTTTTTTTTTTAAATGTAAGATTTTTTTTGTTTTGTTTTTCGAGACAGGGTTTCTCTGTATAGCCTTGGCTGTCCTGGAACTCACTCTGTAGACCAGGCCGACCTTGAACTCAGAAATCCGCCTGCCTCTGCCTCCCAAGTGCTGGGATTAAAGGTGTGAGCCACCACTGCCCAGCTAGATTTTCATTTAAAGTACAATATCAGATAGTATAGTAGTTAATTCTTTTGCATGCATTTTTTATTTATATGTATGTATGTGAATTTATGTACGCCGCATACGTGTGGGTTTCCACAGAGGCCCAGGATGTCCAGTGTCCTGGAACTGTGCACAGCTGTGTGTAAGCTGCCTGCCTGCTAGGTGCTGGGAACTGAATCCAGGGCTTCCACAGGAGCAGTCAGTGCTCCTAACCTCTGAGCCACCTCTCTAGCCTTGAAGTTAATTCTTAGGATGAATTTAATGTGAACTTCTTATAGAATAAAAGTTCTTAAATAGACCAGAACTTTCTTATAACCTGAAGTTGGAATGCTAAAAGTTTTACAATTCTTAATTCTCCATAGTTCATCAACTCTTAAGGATTGGTAAGGGAACAAAAGATTTTAAAATAATTTATATGGGTTTATGGGGAGTTAATTTTAAAGCAATACTCCTGTTGAAATATTTAAACTATTAATACTCTAATAGTAACTAATACTCTAAAAGCCCACTTTTGTGTACCAAATAATAATACACAAACATTTCTTATTTTGGTTAACTGAAAAATAGAAACATAGGTGAGACTAGCAAGCAAAAAATTTATAAACTAGAGAGCTACACAATTACATTTTATGAACATATCCAAGAGGGTATGAGAATAGTACTGAGTTTGTCTTTAACATGATGGTCAGCTGGTTATATACACTTCTCTGGGCATTTGTCTGTTCATATTAGATATTCATATATCATAATAGAATTGATTTTAGCCTAATTGGACAACTAAATAAACTTTTTAAGAAGTCATTTATCCCAGCACTTGGGAGGCAGAGGCAGGCGGATTTCTGAGTTCGAGGCCAGCCTGGTCTACAGAGTGAGTTCCAGGATAGCCAGGACTACACAGAGAAACCCTGTCTCGAAAAAAAAAAAGCAAAACAAACAAAAAAAAAAAGTCATTTATTAGGAATTTAAACCACAGATTTCCTTTTTTGTGTGGTATTTTTAGCAAACAAACAGTCTGTGTTGCATAGACTGACCCAGAATTCATGGTCTTGTCTCAGCTTCTCCAGTGCTGACACTGTAGCACATGGTCTCGTCAATCTACTGTTAGTATTTTTCAGTGCATTCACAGGAGTATATTTTTAGCAGTTACACAGTATAAGTTATTAGATGCCAGGTCTGTTTTTTCTCCCCAGCAGGTTTAGCCTTTTATATGATGGTTTGGTTTTTACTAAGTAGTCTTATTTTTTTGTCATGTTGGTGTTTAGCACTTACCGTGTTTTTCCTCTGTTTATTCAGTAAATGAATATGTCTTTTTACTGTGGGAAAGAAAATAACATGTAAACTTAACAAGTATACCTTATTTTCCTTTTTAGCCTTGGAGGAGGCACCTTTCTTGGTTTATGCAGTTTATTGACTGGCTGTGAAAGTTTTGAAGAGGCTCTGGAAATGGCATCCAAAGGTGACAGTACCCAAGCTGATAGACTGGTTCGAGATATTTATGGAGGAGATTATGAAAGATTTGGCCTGCCGGGTTGGGCTGTGGCATCTAGGTAAGCTATGTTGTTATTCATGTTGTCTATTTAGTTTTTGGAAAATAATATGCCGTGGGGTTTAAGGATTATTTTCTTTTCTCTGTTTAGAGTTCAAGTTTTGAACATTGAAGTTTAAAAATAAAATAGTCAAGCTGGGCAGTGGTGGTGCATGCCATTCATCCCAGCAAGTGGGAGGCAGGGGCAGACAGGCTGCTCTCTTGAGTTGGAGGTCAGCCTGAGACACAGTCAGCAAACATAAAAATTCGTGAAGACGTTTATCCTGTGTGCACCCTGTGTAGAACTGCCTTGTGCTGGTGATGTTTCTGAGTGGAGGAGCAAAGCCAGGGTTTGATTCCCTGCACTGCAGAACAAAAAGAAACTTCTCAACTGGGCATAGTATCACACAACTTTAATCTCATTCAAGAAGCAGAGACAGGTGGAACTCAGTGATCTTTTGTTGTTTTGTTTCAAAAACAAGGTTTTCTCTGTGCAACGGACCTGGCTGTCCTGGGACTTGCTTCTCATACCAGGCTGGCCTCAAACTCACAGAGATCTGCCCGCCTCTGTCTCCTGAGTGCTGGGATTAAAGGTGTATGCCGCCATGCTCAATGAGCTCTAGTTTTTGAGGCTAACCAGATCTATAAAACAGGCCCAAACAGTGTGACCTTGTCTTAAAAAGACAAAAACAAGAAAACAGATTTCTTGTGTTAATTCCAAAGCATCCATCTCCCATTGCTATATGCAAATAAAAATCATATCCTGTAATCTGCATATCCAAAAAGTTGTGTCTTTCTGTGTTGTAGCTTTAGTCTTTGTCCTGTTGTAGTCCCGTCTGAAGTTTACCTTCCCAAAGATAAAGTACAAATGCTTTTTACAGTATTGTTAAGCATGCTCTCCAAGTGGTGATTTTCACCAAGCCCATCAGGTAAAAGGATTTTTATACAGTGCATGAGTATACTGTGAAACTTTTTGAGGTTTTGCTGATCTGCTAAAGAAACAGCATCTTAGTATAATTTTAATTTGCATTTCTTTACCAACAATAGGCTAAGAACCTTACATGGTGCTTGTAGTGATTGCTGATGGAGTTTTTATTGTTGTTGGCTTTTTAAACAGTTGAATTTATCAGTCTTTGCCTTTATGGCTTCTGGATATTGATTTATAGTAAGTAAGTCTTCCACATTCCAAATATATAAAGGAATTAGCCCATATTTATTTAGGACACTTTATTACTTTTTTTTTTAGATTTATTAATTTATTTTATTTATATGAGTACACTGTCTCTGTCTTCAGACACACCTGAAGAAGGCATCGGATCTCATTACAGATGGTTGTGAGCCACTATATGGTCGCTGAGAAATGAACTCTGACCTCTGGAAGAGCAGTCGGTGCTCTTAACCACTGAGCCATCTCTCCAGCCTCACTTTATTACTTTTATACTTCAGACTTTGATACAAACATTTATAATTTTTCTTACAGTTTTGTGTGATGATATGGATCTACTTTTTTTTCAAGTTTTTCAAGTTTTTCTTTCTTTTCTTTCTTTTTGTTTTGTTTTGTTTTTCAAGTCAGGGTTTCTCTGTATAGTCCTGGCTGTCCTGGAACTCACTCTGTAGACCAGGCTGACCACAAACTCAGAAATCCACCTGCCTCTGCCTCTCAAGTGCTGGGACTAAAGGTGCACTACCACTGCCTGGCTTCAATTTTTCACGAGGGCCATACATTAGTTTTGTTTTGTTTACTTTGGACATGTCATTGCTAACTTGTTAAAGTTACAGAAGTATAAAGTATGTTATATTTTTTGAGGCTTCATTAAGCTTCTTTGTTAACTTAGGGGAATGACATTCTTGGGCCAGTAAGATGACTCAGTGGGTAAAGGTGTTTACTGCCATGCCTGTCTACCTCAGGTGGATCCCCAGAACCTGCATGATGAAGGGAGAAAACTGACTCTTGCAAGTTTTCTTCTGAGCTCTGAGTGTATGTGCACACAGAGAGGGAGAGAATTAATAAATATTTGAAAAAAGTGATTTTTTTATGTTATTTCTGTAATAGAAGTTAACATGTTTGAGGTACTTTTGTGCCTTTCAGACATTTAAAATTTTGTCTATAAATTTGTTGATTTAAATTTGTTCCTATACATACTAACAGGTTTCATTGTGGCATTTTATTTGTAAATATAATTTCTTTTTCTCTCGTTCATCTCCATTGTCCTCTCCTGTGCCCTTCTCACGTGTGTTGGCCCTCTTCTGACTAGCTGTCCCCTTCCTCTTCTCACGTGTGTTGGTCCTCTTCTGACTAGCTGTCCCCTTCCTCTTCTCACGTGTGTTGGCCCTCTTCTGACTAGCTGTCCCCTTCCTCTTTCTGGTTTGGGTGTTTTGTTTTGTTTTAGGACCTATGAGTTTAGTTGGTGTTGTTCATAGGTACATTGGCTTTGCCACTGAAGAAAATGGGTGTCATTCTCCTTCCCCATCAGCTTTTGGGTCCTCAGGGAGGGGTGGAACTGTGTTTCTAAATATTTTTGTTTGTATCTGATCTCTGTTATGTGTAGTTGGCTGTTGCTTGTCAGGACACCCAGTGCCCTTTAGTGGTGAGGACTTGGCCGCCTCAGCACTCTGTATTCTGAGACCCTTTGCTCCTTACATTTGATGTCACTTTACATGTGTTTCATTACTTTTGTGTGACATTAACCTCAGTTGCTTCTGTCTAGAATGTTCCTTTCTCTCTTTTTTAAAACTAGTTAAACTTTTTACTGTGGAAAACCTTCCTTCTCAACTTTTTCTTACCACCAAAATAAAATCTTTTTTCTTTCTGGCTCACTGGTTTTTGTTTTGTCTTGTTACAGTTAGTCTCTGTTGCTCTCTCTGTGGCCTGCTTTGTCCGTAGGATAGCCTCTAACAAGACCTGTACAAGCACTTAGAATGTAGTTAATGTGTGCCACGTGGCCAGATGGCTACACTTAGATGTACAATTCTAGTTAATTTTGCCTTTATTTTTACCTTTTTAAAATATGGCTACTAGAGACTATATTATGTGGTGTGTGTTTCTATTGGACAGTGCTGCCCTAGAGAGGCAGTATACTGCTTGAAGGACCTTTGTGTCTATAGCTTAATGCTTGGTATGTTGTAGTATGTTGTAGATGCTTGTGTGACATTAGAGATGACATCATCTTTACCAATATTTTGACTTTAAAAACAAATCACTGCACTTTTTTGGCTTTCTAAAATAGTTTTCATTTTTTGTGTTATAAGGTCTTAAATGGTAGATGAAGTAAATTTTTGCTACTAGTAACTTTTAATTTAATTAAAGGCAAGTTTAATTTTTAACTCTTTTAAAAATGCTGCTTATTCCTTATAGATTTTTGTTTTAAGCTGATACCTCCCTATGTGCTCATGCTCTTTGGCCCAACTTTATAGAGCTGTTATGGATACGTAAGCTAATATAAATTGTTATTTCTGACCAGTAGATTTGACTTGTTTCTGTCTCTCTCTTGTTCCAGTTTTGGTAATATGATTTATAAGGAGAAACGAGAAGCTGTTAGTAAGGAGGATCTGGCGAGAGCTACTTTAGTTACTATCACCAATAACATCGGTTCCGTGGCACGAATGTGTGCTGTGAATGAGGTGAGACATCAAAGAACCTTTTTAGTTGTACAAAAAAGCTGGGCCCGGCACTTTAATTAATTAATTAATGCCTTTAATCCTAGCACTCAGGAGGGAGAGTTCTGTGAGTTTTGAGGCTAACCTGGCTTCATGCTTGCCGAGTTCCAGGCCATTTAGGATTACATAGACAGACCCTGCCCTTTTTTTTTTTTTTTTTTTTTTTTAATTTTAAGATAATAAAAATAATTTAAAAAGATGATTCCTGTGCAGCTGGCAGAACTTCTTTATTTTCCAATGAGCCTCTCAGATTGAGCTCCATTTCATTACATCCCCAAGCTGATGAAATAGATACTGTTTTTGCAGTCATTCTGTTATAATTCTTCCATGACAAATACAGCACTCAGGGAGGCAGAGGCAGACAGATCTCTGAGTTTAAGGGCAGCCTGGCCTACAAAGAGTTTCAGGCCACCTAGGGTTATACAGCCTTGGCTTTACCAATAAATAAATAAATAAATAAATAAATAAATGGAAATTTAAAAAGAAAAGAAATAGAAAAAGGCAATGCTGTTGGTGTTCAGTCTTCAGCCCTGCAAAACAAAAAAAACAAGCCTGGGGCCATACTTAAGACAAATAAGTACTTACTCTCAAAATGTCTTCAGAAATGAATGTACAGTCTAAGTCTAAAAGGGCGTAAAAACATTGTGAGATAACTGTTGAAAAGGGCACCATGGACTCTTGTTTATAATTAATGGAGTATTCAATTAGTGAGATGCTTGGAAGTTTTCTTACTGCCCTCGGCTTCTTTACAGTGCTGCCTTGTTGCATATGGATCAAGCAGCATTGTACAGGGCTATGAAGGCATTGAGACTTGTTCTTCATACTGTTTGAGTGATATGTGCTGCTTGCCTTAAGAAAACTATGGAGGGCTGGGGAAATGGCTCAGTGGCTGCTATGCAGGCGTGAGGACCTGAATTTGAATCCCTAGCTCCCATGTCAGAAGCCACATGTGGCTTTGAACCTATAAACCCCAGTAGGTATGGATAGGGAGGCAGGAGGATCCCTGGGGCTTGCTATCAGTAGTGAATACTCCCAAACTCTGAGTCAGCTCTCCAGCCTAAACAATTGTTTTTATTTTATGTGTATGGTCATTTATTTATTTATTGAATTTTTGCGTGTGTATCTGTTACACCATGTATATATGCAATGCCTGTGAAGACAGAAAAGGGCATTGGATTTGCTGGTATCAGAGTTACAGATGACTGTGACAGCCAAGGTGGTGCTAGAAAACAGAACCCTGGTTCCCTGGACAGGCAGCTCCTGTTCCTAGCCACTGGGGCATCTCTCCTGCTCCCAAACTTTAGTTGGTTTATGCCTTCTAGTCTTCTGGCCTCACATCTTCCTCCTTTTTCTTAACTTTCATGTTACTCACCTTTCATGCTGCCCTCCCCAGTCTTTTCTACTGTCCAACTCTATGTAGGGACCAGATTGCATGTAATGGTGCATGTTTATGACATAAGTAGATCAATGTAAGGTTTGCAGTAAAGCTAAAAAGGAAAGAACAGGCAGTTGCCACACCTTCCACGCATGTGCACAGCCTCTCTGACTCACACTCTGGCTCTTGGTATATTTGGTTGTAGTCCAGGAATGTGCAGTGATGTGGCGTCAACACTAAAGTCCAGTGTCCATATTAGACATCAGAGTTCACTCTTGATGTTGTACGGGAGTCTTGGCAAATTATCTAATTCCTGAGTAATCAGAATTATAGAACTCCACGCAGAAATTAGTAGGTACTGATGAATGACACCCACATTCTTACATAAATATTTTAATGCCCTTAAAAGCCACTTTCTTTCTTTCAGAAAATAAATCGAGTTGTCTTCGTTGGAAACTTTTTACGTGTCAATACTCTGTCTATGAAACTTCTGGCATATGCTTTGGATTACTGGTCAAAGGGTCAATTGAAAGCATTGTTTCTAGAACATGAGGTATGTAAACACTTTTTGTGGGTACTTAACAGTGTGTTTTGTATGAATTGTTCTATATTTCTATATATTTTGTATTTATATACGTAAAAATGTAAGTTATTTTTATGTGTTATGTGTACATAAGTGGAGAACAGAAGACAACTTCAGGTGGCATCAAGAACACTCTCCACAATCTTTGAGACAGGGTCTCTCACTGGCATGGAATGTACCAGTGAGGCCGTAGTGGTTGGACTACCAACCCCAGAGCTCTGCCTCACCCAGATCTGGGCATACAAAGATGTACCACTACACTTGGCTTTTTAACACATTTGTTTTAGGAATCAAACCTAGTCCCTTATGTTTACAGATTGAGCTACTTTCCTAGGCCGACTTTTGAAAGGTCACACTACACACCTGAGCTTAGACTGTTAATTTGAGGCCTTCATAAATGATGAACTTACAAGTGTGTGTCACACATTTATTGACTTAAGTAAATTAACTCATTCTGTCTGTTTGGCAGGCAGTTAGCCACTGCATAGGCAGCACACAGATGAGATTTCATTGCTCTTCTGACCAAGGAAGTTGTTTCTCAGGCGCCTATAACAACTTTTAACTATTTTACCCCTGGCTGTCCAAGCTAAGAAAATTCTTTTTAATTCCCTCCACCCTGAGAAATAACCCTATTGTAAACTCTTGAAATTGGTTTTCCTTGTTGGGCTTAATGGCTGCACTCCTATAATCCTAAAACCCAGGGAGCAGAGGCAAGAGGTTTGCTAGCTTCATGGCCAGTCTGATCTCTAAGTTCCAGGCTAGCCAGGATTTCATGGCAAGACCCTGTATCCAAAACTAAACAAAAACCAGACAACCTACCTCTCGTGTGATGTATTTTTGCTATTCACAATATCCAGTTAAATTCTAATCTGCAGTAGTTAATCAGTCTTATATAATGAATTAAAATGCTTACATTATTCTGAATTAGGAACATTCAAAGTATTGCTACAATAAGCTTCTATATCTCACTGTCTCAGTTCTCTATACAAATCAGAATGGAATGTTCTCTCACTCTTCTACAAAGGCAGACAATAAGAGTGCCAGAGCTATGAGGAGTTTTTGTTTATTGACTAAAGGGAGGGAGGGGTACAGTCTTGCTATAATGTATACAGTTTGCAGCTTACTTTTTTTTTTTTTTTTTCTTTTTTTGGTTTTTCGAGACAGGGTTTCTCTGTATAGCCTTGGCTGACCTGGAACTCACTCTGTAGACCAGGCTGGCCTCGAACTCAGAAATCTGCCTGCCTCTGCCTCCCAAGTGCTGGGATTAAAGGCGTGTGCCACTACTGCCCAGCACAGCTTACATTTTTTAAAAGATTTAGGTATATGGATACTTTTCATTTAGTCAAGTCTGTATTAATGACATCCTTTTGACCTCTGATTTCATTAATTTATGTCTTTGTCAGATTGGCTAAGGTTCTTCAATCTTACTAACTTTCCAAAGAATCAGATCTTTGATTGACTTTGTGTATTGTTCTTTTAATCCTGATTTCATTCATTTCTTCCCTGAACTTCATGATTTCTTGCTGTCTGCTGTGTTTAGAATTGGTTGTTTTTCAAGAGCCTTGGTGTGCATCATTAGGTGGTTTATTTGCTATCTCTCAGATTTGGTTGGTTGGTTGGTAGGTAGGTAGGTAGGTAGGTTTTCAAGTGTTTAGCCCTGGCTGTCCTGGTGTTGGTTTGACTTACAGAGATCCACCTGCCTCTGCCTCCTGAGTGCTGGGATTTTAGCTGTTGTTTTTATGGGATGTACCCTTTTATATATTAATGTGAAGAAGGCTATATAAATGTGTTCTTAAAGGTTAATTTAAAAACCACATTGACTTAAATTGTTTAAAAATCATGCAGGGATACTTTGGAGCTGTTGGTGCACTTCTTGGACTGCCAAATTTCAGCTAAAACAATGGAGATCTTTAGAGTGTCATCCAGGAGGAACTGATCCAGAAACTGCATTCATTATTTGTCACTGGGAACCAAAGGATAAAAGAGTAATGCTATTTGTGTTCATTTTAAATGTCAGAACGGTAAGCTCATGAGCTTTGCCGTGTGGAAAGACCTATAATGGGAAGTATCCCTCATTGATGTCCCCTTGTATGTATAGATAGCCAGCGTTCCATCTTAAATGCAATACAGCCTCTTGATTGTTGAACTTTCTCAATGATTTTCTATTTATTTGATGCAGCCAACATTGTAGTACTGTGTGCTCAGACACAAATCTTAAAATCTCAGAAATGTTTGTTTATGCAAAATAATTGATTCTAAATATTTGTTTGAATCTGTTTTATGTATGTTTGGTTACTAGTGAGCAGGAAGTAACATTCTCATAATTTATTGTACTGGCAATCAAAGATCATTTTCTGTGACTTAGAAATGTTAAGGCAATATTAAGTATTAACTATGGTAGTTTTATAACATATCCTCAGAAAAGCATGCCTATATGACCTCTGCCCATAAGTACAATTTTCTCTCAGATGATGAGTTGAAATATTGTGCTTAAATATGAACCTGAATTTTTCTATTGAATCCCTGAAGTTTTTGCACATATTTGGTGGCGCTACACTTTATGCATTAATCAGTATATGTGTTAAAATGTTTACTGTTTTTAAAATTGAGGGCATAATCACACACTTCGGAGTCTATCTACGTAATTAAGTCCTTAGACTGTTCAAATGGAATATGGTTAGAGTGAGTAGCATTCTGTGCTCTTTCTCTACCATGTACATCTCAGGCCCAAATGTCCATTTCTTCTCATTAAATCTGAACTATGGAAGCTGATTTTTATCCTGCCATAAACAGTAGCAATGGACAGAATCACATGCTGTCTAAAAGAATGTTTTGAAATTACGTGACTCTGGGGCTATGTTGCTGAATTACAAATGGATCAATGTTTATGGTTCTTGGTCATAAAAGCATTGCAGATCTAGAGTTTGTCTTTCTGCTTGGAATTTATTCTTGGGTTTGAATTCCTGTTTTTTATAATGTTAAAATCTCTCCAATTTTACATGGGCAGTAACATTTTGGAGGTTGTTAGTTCCATAAAGTTGAGTCTGTAAGGGACCTGTATTAATTTCCAATATTTCTGGAAACAACCTTAAAGAGGTTAGAGATTGTTTACATTTCAAAGAATATTTCAGTGTAGTTTTTGATACCCCAGTGTCCAGAGTTTCCAGCAGACTGTCAAGAGGTGCTTGATAAAAACAGGTCTCTGGAGCCAGGTGTGGTGGCAGGCAGTTCCAGGCCAGCCTGGTCTACAGGGTGAGTTCCAGGACAGCCAGGGCTACACAGGGAAACTCTGTTTCCAGGATAAAGAAAGACAGGTCTCTGTGTACTTTATGTGCAAATGCTTAAAACTCAACTTTCTTTACCTAAAAATACAAACATACAAATAGTATCTGGGGAGGGAAGCATATAATGATAGTGTTTGCCCAGTAAACATTTAAGTCTACAATGCTGTCACTCAGTGTTTGCATCTCAGTGGCCACTTGTTCCAGTTGGACTGCTACTGCTTCCTTTGTTTTAAAGGTTTTTGACTTGAGTGTGCAGATAAGAAAATGATTGAATGATATAAACTGTAGATTATCTACTGTGGAAATTCTATATGCATCAGCAACTATAGATTTAGGGCTATCTTTAAAGATTGAATAGTGCTCATGTTAATTTGACCACTTTGCTTTGGTTTATATAGAAGTAATAACATTTTGCCATTTGGGACTGAAATTAACTACTAAACTCCATGTAAAGTGAACCAACTCGTTCATACATTTTTTTCAAGTGTAATCTATAATTACTGAATTAATAAGAACACAGAACCATAATTGATAAAGGCTGCAAAGATTCTAATCTAACCTATATTGCTCTTGAGAAATTCCCTGTATGCATGCTGTCATAGAGGTTTGCTTCTGGTATCAATCAACCTAATTAAAGGTCTGTGTTCTTAAACAGTGCCATTTAATAGATAAAGTGTAAACTGTATAATTTTATATTTTCTAGTAAAAACCACATTAAAAGCTAACAAGAAATAGAAGAAGGTCATTTATTTAATACCTTTAGATTTAATTTACCAGTATATCTAATGTGTTATTTCAGTGTGAAATTGGCACAAAAAAATTAATTGGGAGATGTGTTTTGTCTTCTTGTTTATTTTGTTTTTATTATTTAGTCTTCAGTTGATGTATATTTTATACTTAATGACACATTTCAATTTTGGACTGACCACCTTTCAGATATCCAGCCACTTATATAAGTAGTGCCCACCCTGTTAGTGTTTTTTTTTTTTTTTTTTTAAGCTACTTTGTCTTGTTTTTGTTTGAGACAGCCTCAACTACATAGCACTGGATGGCCAGGAACTCCCTATGTAGACCAGGCAAGCCCTGAACTCAAAAGAAATCTACCTGCCTCTGAAGGTTACAGGTGTGATAGAACACTGTTGTGTGTCCTTGAAAACTGAATCTGGGCTTTCAAAAGAATGAGATGGGGAAAATGGTAACTTCTTTTTTAAAAATAAAGACAAGACCATTTATTGGGGCCAGTTATCTCACACAGATAAGCTGTTACCGACTATTCCAAATATACTGTATATTGTCATCATGTCATCTCTTGTGTAGTGTATGGAATTTTTCTAATAACTGATACTGATAAAATGCCTGTGACACATCCTAGTAGTTAGCAATTTCCAAACTAATGTTATTTCCTTTATGGAAGCAGAATTAATTCCAGGGACTTAGTTTCTAAAGTTTCTGAGTTTTTGTGCAGTCAATTTTGAAAGATTACCAAGAGACACTTTTTAATCTCATTGTTATTTTTTATACATATAAAGAGTCTTTATAAAAATTCTTATAACTTTCAAATGCTAAGAGCATTGTCAGCCATGGTTTTGGTGGTAAAACACACACACAAATCTAAAACACCACCTCTCCCCCAAAAAGGTTGCCTTTTAACTAGACCTCTCCAGGCATCTATATATACACAGGCCATAGCATGGTGTTTCCTTCCTCAGCTACACTGAGTGGGTGGGAGAGTAGTGGATTTCTCCTTGGGTTAAAGTCATTGCCAAGGTTAGGCCAGTAATATGCATGATAATTGAAAGCCAGCCCCCTCAAGGGATTCTCATTATTTGCAAACACTGGACTCTAAATGGACAGTGCCCTTGAATTCACGTGATTGCTGTGTGTCAGGTATCCATTCCAGTTTTGTGGGTTACATTCTTGAGGGAGAAAAGTTCATCTGGCTATAGTTTCTAAATATCCTTTATAAAACTACTTTGTTAGAAACAAAGTTCTTATTTAGTTTTTTTTGTTGTTGTTGTTGTTGAGCACTTTATCTTTGTTAGTGTTTTGCATTTTTGAATATAATTCAGAAATTCTAGGTTGTGAGAAGAATTGATAAAGCATAGTGAAAATGAGTGTACATTACTTTGCATTCAACTTCGGTTTTGTGGTGTGTGTAAATAAAATCATAGAAATACTTTTTTTTTTTTTTTTTAAATACTCTGACATTTAAGGTGATTGCCTCTGAATGTCTGTTGTTTTCCCCACCTAAGCTCCTATGTTACTGAGTGCAGGTCATTCTGACAGCAATGCAGGCCAGCTAGCTTCATCTGTGTCACCGGATGGATAATCTCTTGTTTGGTTTTTGCTTTTTGAGACAGGGTCTCTCTATGTAGTCCTGGCTGTCCTGGAACTTTTATGTAGACCAGGTGTCCTCAAACTCAGAGATCCTCTTGTCTCTGCTTCCCAAGTAGTGGCAATAAAAGCATGTGCCACCACATCCGGTCACAAAATTTTTGTTTTACAATCTGTAACAGGAATTGTCTTGCACTGTCAGTAATATAATGATGTAATATTTTTCCTTTGAAGTATTAAGATAGCCAGTTCAACACAACATAAAAAGAGTGTCCCAAGTTTTTGCTGTTTTTTATCCTACTTTCAAAGTTAAAACACTCCCCATTGGACACACTGTGCTGTCTTGCATATTCAGTACCTGTGGAATTCTGCTTTGATCTAATGTTTTACAGTGTTCTGGTCATTGGCCTAGCTTCTTCCAAGTGTTCTCTTTATTTGTTAACCAGGAATTTGGTGGCCACCATGGGAAATGACACCATTGCCAGGAGCCTGAGATAATACTTGCTCCATTCCTGGCAGTGCTTAAGATGACTTACACATTTCAGATGCTATCATGTTCTAGAGCTAACTTTTAGTACTTTATAGTATTTTAATAATCCCTCTGCCTTTCATTAGCACATGTTGATAAGTACTTACAAAACCAGAAAAAGGAGTTTTATATATCTCATTGCCTGTGATAGCTATTGGAAAGTATGTGTGTACATTCATCTATAACGTCTTGAATTTTAACTATTAATCTCAAAATTATATAGGGATTGTTACTACTCTTCATTTGTACAAGGTGAAAATACCCCTCAGAATTCAGAGATATTGAAGTATTAGCTATATTTGGAATTTTAGTAGCCCCTTTCTTCGACCTGTTTTTATTTCTAATCATTGTGTGTGGTCATAGGTGGGGGTGAACACACAGTTCCATCAACATTTACAGAATGAAAATCTGCATGTAGGTTGGAGTGGATCACAGTCCTACCTAATAAAATGGGTAGAAGACCTTAAGATCTCTTTTCCGAGCTGAATGGAGTAGTCCTGTGTCAGACCCCATGTCACTGTGGGTGATGCTGGAATCCTGCTGCTTGGGAATCTGATCTTAATTCACAAACTAGTTTGTCTTCTAAACGAAAGTTTTGGCTTTAGAATCTTTCTATTGCAGCTGCTGTTAATTTTATGTTTAAAAGACCTGGTAAAGAATGTAACTTCCACAGAAAGCATTTTCATTTTTATATAACCTTAAAGTACCATAAGTGATGTAAAGTAGTTTGCGATTGCAATTGGTTTTGGTTCTGTGCTTCAAAACTGAGTGTCATCGTGATTGGGTGTCATCAGGATGTCACAGTGTCTCGCTCAGTACTTAACCCTGCTTCTAAGCCATTTGGAAATTGGCCAATTTTTTTCTGAATGAACCCTTAGAGTTTACAGCATTTAGAAGGAAACATAATTTTATAAAATCTACCACTCATGCTGTAGTGTCCCCTTCCTACCTGTAACCCCTGGTTCCTGCAGTGAGTGAGGTTCCAATACTTTGTCACTTTTACCTACTCACTGTGTTTGAGTTAAGTGAACTCCTGGCGTTTTAACTGAAGTGAAGGCACTCTTGTTACTTCTGCCCAGTCCTGATGAGATCATTCCTAGGTGGTTTTTGTCTCAGTTTAGGGCATCCTTTCCTTACACAAATCACTTCAGTGCCAGCTGCCTTACTCTCTGTTGGTTGCATTATTTCTGTCAGGTCCAAGCTTTGTTTATGTTTAGATTCTTCTAATATTAAATCTTATGTAAAAATGTATGATGTACTACAAACTTTATGCATAACAAGACTAAGTTATAGCCTATTGTAACCTATAAAACACTTCTTGTAAATTATCTAATTTATTTTTCCATTTATGTACAGTTTCTTAATGTAAATTAAAAAAAAATATTTGTTGTGCCCTGCTCTGTAAACATTCCCTTAATGCTTATTTGCATGAAAGAATTTTGGGTTCTACTTGTTTGTACTGTGTAGCTGTAAGCTGGGTTTGGGTGTCTACCTTTTCTGTAGTTTCTAACTTTTTTAATTTGTTAATATTCTAAATAAGTGTTAGAATCATGCTTTTTATACCCTACTTTCCAAATAAATTCTCTTCTTTATTACATGTGTCTGATTGTCTCATCTCTAGCAGGGCAGCTGCATTTCCAACCCTGATTCTGTTGGCTGTTAACTGATAGGACAATAAACTCTGTGAGAGCAGGGACACTGTAAAGATTTGTTCACTCCTGTACCTCCAGTACCTGGCACTGTTCAGTAAATGAACTGTGTTTAATGAGCTGACTATAAAGTGCCCTCAAGTATCTATCCAGTCTGCTTGTGTGGGTAATACACCTTCAAAGACACAAACACAGATGTGAAAGCCTTTTATTATTCTTAAAATGAGACAATTTTTCTGTGCCATGGGTGTATTATCTGACATGGTGGTCCTGAGATGTCAGGATATCTATGATACCTTGGTGACACAACTTGAGAAAATTTATTCCCAGTCTTGTTTTTTTTTTCCTTTAAAGATTTTATTCTTATTCTGTGTATGTGCATGTTTCACTTACATAAACATATGCGTACCATGTGCCTGCCGGGTACCCAGGGGGGCCACAAACTATTGGGTCCTCTGGAATTGGAACGAGATGGTTGGTGCAGCAGTGGGAGTGTTGTGAACTTAAAGTGCTCTTAACACTCAGCTATCTCCAGTCCATCCTAATTTTAGTAGTCAAAGCCTGATTGAGAAGAAACAGTTGAGATTGACGTCATTGTCTTGACTCCTGGTGTATAGGAATGATTGCACTATAGTGTAAAGCAGAACCTTTCTGTTAGAATCCAGTGAGCAGGGAGGTAGGATGATGAGACCTTGACTGTGAGAGGGAGGTAAGATGTGGAGATGCTGTATTTGAGGGTTAATTCAGCTCTCCACGTACAAAGACTACCTGCAGCTGGAAGTCACTGCTAAAGGGAGCAAGTTCACTGTATGCTGTAGAGTAATTGCTGTATTCAAAATCAACACTGCATCTGAGAAGCAAAGTTGATATTCTCTGGTTGCTGTGAAAATTGTGGAAGCAAACTGTTTATTGACATCTCAGTTGAGGGCAATGTGTATTAATCACTGATGGTTTGGCACCTGCAATCTATTGACCAGGTCCATACTAAGCTTTGTAAATTTCACTTTTAATATTATTTCTTTAGGTTTTGGATGGCCTAGTCTGTTGGAGGATACATTTGGTAGAGAAACAAACTGTGCAGTCAGTAGCTATCAACTCATGGTTTCTCTTTGTGCACCCTGGGTGTGTGCCTAGAGTCTGAGTTTGCCAGAAGAGGGTCTTCCCCTGGGGTTGGAGTTACAGACCATTGTGAGCTACTCTGTGGGTGCTAAGAATCAAACCAAAGACCTGGAAGAGTATCCAGCCAGCAGAATCAAACCTCTTAGCTGCTTAAGCCATCCCTCCAGCTCCACAGTTTCTTCTGGGCCTCTCCTAAGGTCCCTGTACTACCTTGCCCTGTTTAAACTAATTTCCAGTCTTCCAGAAGAAAAGCACCAAGTCATGGGGCAGTTAACCTAGCCCTAGGAAGTGGTTTTCAGAGTGCAGGAGGTTTTGGGGCCGGGGGCGGGGGGGCACTGATTTTTAAAAATACCACCTGGGCTGGAGAGATGGCTCAGCGGTTAAGAGCACTGGTTACTTTTCCAGAGGTCCTGAGTTCAATTCCCAGCAACCACATGGTGGCTCACAACCATCTGTAACGGGATCTGATGCCCTCTTCTGGCGTGTCTGAAGAGAGCAATGGTGTACTCATACATAAAATAAATCTGCCTATTACAGAATAAACACCTGCCCAAAAAGCTGGGTGGTTTGGCAGATTATGTGCATTTTTTGCTGAAGTTACTATTGCTGTGGTAAAACACTGAGCCCAAAAGGAAGTTAGGTTGCATAAGCTTTTGTTTCACTGTCATGGAAAGAAGTCCAGGCAGGAGCTGATACAGAGGAAGTGGAATGCTTACTGGCTTGCACAGTCTGCTTTCTTACAGAACCTACACCCAGCCCAGGGTGGTACCACCCATAATGGACTGGGCCCTTTTCATCAATTAGTAAGTAAGCAAATGCCCTACAAGCCACTACCCTCCCCCACCTTTGGTTTTTTGATATGTGGTTTCTCTGTAGTCCTGGCTGTCCAGAAATCTACCTCAGCCTCCCAAGTCCTGGGATTAAAGTGTGTCACCATTACTGGCAGGGAGGCTGGTGGCAGATGCTGACAGGGTTATGCAAGGTGGACTGCACAACAAAAAGAGCAATGAGGTCTTTGCACACGGCTCTCACCATCACTATGAGGACCATGCCGAAGCCTGATATCTTTTGACCAAGTACCAGACATAAAGCCTGAAGTAACAACAGTCCATGGTACACGCTGATGCCAGGACTGGTTTCCGTATGGCTCTTGGAGTGGGAGTTACTCTCTGAAACTTAGCAAGTTCCATCTAGTTAAGCTTGGACCTGTAGAAACCATGCTAAACTAAGTTCTCCCACACTGCAAGGCAGCCTCTGGTACTGTGAGTTCTCAATATTCTCTCACTTTGCCTCTCTATCTCTCTCTGTCCCTTCTTCCCTCCCCTTTCCCCTGCCCCCTCTTTCCACTACCCTGTCTCACTATACAGCTCTGACTGTCCTGGACCTCACTCTTTAGATCAGGCTCACCTGAAACTGCTTCCTGAATGCTAGGATTAAATGCGTACACCACCCAGCTTGAGCTCTGCTTCTCTTCTGTCTTGTTGATCTCATCTGTCAGACAGTAGGATGAAAAGACAAAGGGCCTCTGCACGGCACCAGTTCCTCGATGGACGGACCTGGTCTCAGCCAATTCTCAGCAGTTCAGTAAGGATGTCATTTCGAGAACTACACTAACCTTCCCTCTAATCTGTAAATTGAAAGCCTAGCTCCTGAAGTAACTACATAAAGAACTTCAAGGAGGCAGTAGCAGACCAAGGAAGTCAAGAGGCCGGGGCTTGAGTCCTGTAGGAAGAGGAGGAAGAAACACCGAAGAGCTCTTCTTCAATGAGAAACAGTAAGGTCACCCAACCACATCAGGGTAGAACCCTCCTCAGAAGCCAGATGTGACACAGGCTACATCTGGACTTGTAGCCCTCAGAATAATCAAACAGGCTGTTGTTTAAGCCACCAGGTCTGTGTGTTATTTTAGGCGAAACTTGTATTCACTTTGGTTGCTGGATTAGAAACACCATAACCAAGAATGACTACATGCAGGAGTTTATTTTGGCTTACTGTTCCAGAGGGACAGGGTAGGACAGAGGGAGGGAGAGGCCTGGCAACAGGTAGCCAGGGTAGGAAGCAAAGAGGGTGGGCACTATGTGGGGTTAGAATATGAACTCTTGAAACCTTGTCCATAGTGATGTACTTCCTCCAACAAGGTTGGACTGTCTCCCCATACAGTGCTGCTGGGACCAAGCATTCACATAATATGGGGATCATTTATCGCTCAAACCACCACAACCTCCCCCATAGTATCTCCCACTTAGAACCCCAAAACCAACTCATGTCAGACAGCTTGTCAGAAGCACAGGTTTGGTGGCGGAGGGGGGGTGGGGGGGGGAACCCTTCCTAACATCTCCCTTGGTGTTAAGGAAGGGGAAAAACCTATATAATCTCTCTGGCTTCAATGTACTTAATTGTCTTAAAAAATTAAGATTTGAGGGGAGGGAGAGATGGCTCAGTGATTATGTACCCGGGCTGGAGAGATGGCTCAGCAGTTAAGAACACTGACTGCTCTTCCAGAGGTCCTGAGTTCAATTCCCAGCAACCACATGGTAGCTCACAACCATCTGTAATGGCTGTGATGGGATCTGATGCCCTCTTCTGGTGTGTCTAAAGACAGTTACAGTATACTCATTACATAAAAATAAATATTTTTTTAAAAAAAAAGAGTATGTATTGCCCCTTCAAGGGATTCTAGTTAACACACACATGGTTTTTAAAATCTTGTAAAGATTGTTTCTTTGGGAAGTCCTACATATTTCTCACTTGTTCTGCTGTGTAGATTTTTTTTTTTTTTTTCTTTTTTTGGTCTTCTGAGACAGGGTTTCTCTGTTTAGTCCTGGCTGTCCTGATACTCTGTAGATCAGGCTGGCCTTGAACTCAGAAATCGGCCTGTCTCTGCCTCCCAAGTGCTGGGATTAAAGGCGTGTGCCACCTCCGCCCGGCTGCTGTGTAGATTATGATGACAGTGTCCTGGGCTGTATTTTATGGACTGAAGTGGGTTGTCACTTGCAGAAAACATTAAGTCTTCACTTGGGCCTGCAGATGTCTAGTGGGGACTGGGACTGGGTGAGGAGGGTTGCCACCTGTCTTCGTATTCTGTCTTAAGTTTGTATTACATTCTGCTCAGCTCTGCGTGGACACACCAATCATTTGGGAAACTTCAGCTTGGCATAGATTTGCCTCAAGTCCCACCCCACCACTCCTCTTTCTCCTCACTCTTCTTCCTGCCCTGCTCCTAATCAAGACTAAATACAACCACAGCTCCTACGGCTGATCACTAGACCATGGCAAGAATGAAAAGAGGTGGCATCCAGGCTACTGGGTGGTCTCTGCCCATTCCCAGGGAAGTGATGAACAGTCCCCCACCCCTTTAACCACCTATCTTTCCCCCAATACTTATACCCTGTATCTGGAGCCCTCCAGCCCTGGGAGGGAGAAACTGATTTATGAGCAAAGTCACCTCTCCTTCATTCCTCAGCTATCATATAAAAACCTTTCATTATTCCCAACAGTGTCTTTGATACTGGTCGTTCCATGAAATGAGCATCTAAGCTTGGGACCTGTGACATGAGGTATTTTGTCAACGTGGCTTGGGTAGACAAACACACCGAGGGGCCCAAACATAAACCTTTCTGGAAAACCAAGCAGATGGTTGCTGGGTTTTCTAGCTCTGAATAAATCTGGTACCCAGTGTCTCTTTACCTCTAGGATGCCTCAGGATCACCCTCCACTGGAGTTAGTCTCATCCCTGCCCTCCTCCAAAACCAGGCTTCAGCCTCCCTGATATAATCCTACCATCCTTATTCCCCATGTCTTTCAGTTCTTACCATGCCCTTCCTTTGGCCCACAATCCAACTGAAATTTGTTGGGATTGCTTTCTTTTTAGTCACAGTGTCTCTCTGTGTTTCCCAAGTCAACCTTGAACTTCTAGATTCAAGTGATTCTGCCCCAGCTTCCCGAGAAACAGACTATTGGAACAAGCCACCCTATCTGGATTCTCGGGGATTCTTTAGAAGATTTTCATGGCACTTAATCCCTAAAAGGCTTCATTTCTAGCATCTTCAGATGCAGCCTGTGTGACTTGTTTGTCTGGAATAAGGGAGAGCCCACTGCAAGGAAAACAGCCGAGTTCCCTACTCTATGCCCTATGCTGAAAGAAGTGGACAGCCCATAAGGAAGACTCAAGTGCCCCTTATCCAGGCTGGGCTGGCTCTGAGGAAGGCAGGGCCCGCCATCTCCCCTATTCAATAAGACTCCATTCCCAGCCTCCACACCTCAACCCAGCCACTCAATCATTATGGTGGAATTGGAGAGAGTGCTTTGTAAAGCAACAGGACCAGCATAGACATTAGTGAAAATGACATCAGTCTTGGAGTCAAAACTGATGGGGTTTGATTTCTGGCTGTGAGCCTTTTGGGGGTGATAGGAGAAGTCTTGAGTGAGTCCTCTCACTTGAAGCTTCAGCTTTCTCAATTGCTAAAGAGAGGAACAGCCCTGTGACTTTCCCTGGGTTTTGGTGTACGGATGAGGATATTCCATTTCATCCTTTAGCTGTTCAGGGAGGTATGCCCTGGAGCAAAGTGGACCATGCCAGATCTTTCCCTCAGCACATATTTAAGTGTCTTTTCCTTTTAAAAGTTATTGTATATATGTGTGCACACACCCATGTGCCATGCACGTTTGTGGAAGTCAGAAGATAATCTGGAGGAGTAGGTTCATACCTCTTCTCCTGTGGGTTCTGGAGATTGAACTAGGGTCATCAGGGTTGGCAGCAAGCTCCTTTACCTGTTGAGCCATCTTGCCAGCCCCAACCCGAGTACATCATTAAGAAGTCAAACCCACTCTCCAAAGGCTGCATTCCTAGATTCCTTGTTGACCTTGGCAGCGGGGTTTGGGGAGTGACTGAGAGCATTTAAGTTCAGCTTGGGGCTTTGGGGCAGGGGTACTAGGCTTTGGGTACTAGCTTCACCTCTGCCATTGCTTGTTCTGCTCATTTGTATTTTTATTTGTTACATGTCTTATTATATAGTCCAGATTAACCTAAAATTCAAACTTGCTGCTTCAACCTTCCAGGGCTAGGATGGGTTAGTTCTGAGAGCTAGCATTCAATGTTACTGAGCCCAGAATTCCCTTCTGAGAGGGATAGTCCCTGGAAGTCTCTTTGCTAGCTGTTCTGAAGACCTTCAGTGATATCACCTTGGATATGTCAGACCAAGCACCCCATCTGTTTCCCTGCCTTCTTTTGCTGATGTGAAAACTTAGAGCCCAAGGAGAGGAGGAGAGAGAATGCAAGGCCTCAGATCTCTCTGTCTCTCTGTCTCTCTGTCTCTCTGTCTCTCTCTGTCTCTCTCTCTCTCTCTCTCTCTCTCTCTCTCTCTCTCTCTCTCTCTCTCTCTCCCTCCCTCCCTCCCTCCCTCCCTCCCTCCCTCTCTCTCTCGACAGGTGAGAAAGGGCAGAATCAAGACAGCATAAGGAATGCCAAAAAGTGGCAACAAGATTCTCCCGCCTGTGTCTGTGTAAGTCTAGGCAACTGGTATTTACCTCGGGAAGCCCATTGCTTCACATGGGACATGGAAATGGTAACAAAGCTAGAGCTGGAGAGGTGATTAAATGTCACAATGACTGCAGAAAAATGAAGAAAAAAAAAAAAAACCATTGTGGCTGATAATCTGGGTTTGAGTTTCTACTTCTTGCATACTCTGGAAGGAGAGGCAGGAGGACTGAAGCGACAGCTCGGCTGGGGCTGAAGACGGTGTTTCAGAAAACAAAACACATAGGCAAGAGAGTCTGGCTTTTGAGTCAGCCTTCCCTGGACTCAGTCTTGGTCTCATGACTTGACCAACACCCCCATCTCCCCAAAACTAGTGCCTCCTCATTTCCCCAGGAAATACTTCAAAGATTACTAGTGGGCTCTTCTATCTTTGTTCCTGTGATTAGAAGACACATGTGTAAAAATGGGACCCTGTAGAGACCAGGGGTGACTGGAATAGACACCACTCCCATCTTCAGCCACCAAGACTGGAGAGTGAACAGGTGCAGCTGCAAAACCCACTCTAGCCTCAACTGTACACTTGAGAATTGTTTATTTTATTAAATAGAAAAACAACACAATAGGACAGGCACAAAGACACAGTCTCGTGGCAGTGCGGGGGAGGGGGGCACCTTCCCTGGTGTCTGCGGCTGCTATTTGCTGCTGCTCTTGGGTGGGGGCCGATAGACCCCGACGACGACAGCGTGGTCCCTTTCGTAGGGCTCCAGAGTCAGCTGCTCCTGCGGCTTCAAGTTCTCCTGTTGCAGCTTCTTAACCTCAGAAGCAAACACAGCCTCGGCAGACGCTGTGGAATCGATGCAGTTGGCCTTGATGGAAATGAGAAAGTGGCCTCCGTTGCGCAGAAAGGTGTGGGCGTTAAGCGCCACGATGCGGGACTGATCCGGCTGGGCCACATCGGCAAAGATCACATCCACCATTCCGATGAGCATGCGATACTTGAGCGGGTGCCGGGCATCTTCTAGTACCGGGATGATGTTGGTGCGCTTCTTGGCCACGTTGACCAGATCGCGTCCTGCTCGATGGGAGAACTCAACCGCGTAGACCAGGCCGTCAGGCCCGATGATGTCGGAGACGTGAGAGACCGTGGTTCCGGAGGCGGCGCCCAGGTACAACACTTTGGACTTGGGCTTGATGTGGATCTGGTCCACGCCACCCAGGATGGCCGCCGCCAATTTGGAGCGAAAGGGGTTCCACGTGCGGTACTCCTGCTTCTCCCCGTTCTCCACCACAGTGACGCGCTTCTCGCCGTACACCGAGACTCCAGGCACCATGTTCAGCGTGACCAGAGCGTCCTCCGCGCCGCGGTAGATGAACACGCCCTCGTGCCGATGCGGCTCCACCGATACTGTGATGCCCTTCTTGCGGCGGTTCTTGTTCCTGGACTGGCCGCCGCGCCGCTGCCTGTCGCCGCCGCCTCCACCGCCGCCTCCACCGCCGCCTCCGCCGCCTCCGCCGCCCCCGCCCCCGCCGCGTCCCCGGCCCCGGCCGCCGCCACTGGAGCCGCGTGTGCGTCCCCCGAAGCCGCCTTTGGCCCCTGAACCCGTGTCACCTCCCTTGCCGCCTCCCTTACCGCCACCCCAGCCCCAGCCGCCGCGGCCGCCCGCCGGTTTCATGGCCCCCGCAGTTCTCAGGAACTGCCGCGGTGGTCGGGGATCGCGAGGGACCCCGGGCAGTTGCTGCGTAGTGGGGTCAAATTGGTGGCGGCGGCTGCCCACAGGATCAGCCGCAGCGGGATGCAGGAAGCCGCGGTGCGCGCACCCCCGGATCCACGCTTTGACGCGGTGACTTGCGTGATTGCATCACAGCCGTTTTGTAGCCCCTGTAGCCCCGGAAGCCCCCCTGCTCCATCTGCGCGCAGACGCAGCCTGCTCACTTGTAACCCTTTGCCTTCTTTTGAGTCCGCTGGTACTCTCTCCTTTCCTAGGGACTCCGGGTTCTTCCCCTGGATCTCCCAGTGGCCAGCGTCTCTGTGGCAGGAGAGGGGAAGCGCTCATCCTCTCAATCCTTGTGTTCCTTGCTCTCCCGTGTGGCCTCAGAAAACTAATGTGTAACCTAAATTATATAGCACTTTCTTCAGCATAGAAAGAAATGACATATTTACCCTCAATGTTTCGTCTTTGCTTTAAAAACCTACTCTTTCAATCAAACCTTGAAGAACCAGAGGAAGCAATGGGCAGCACCACGGACAGAAACTGAGACTCATGGCATAGGCTTTAGCGTCCAGTCAGCACCAGGGACAGCGACTTCAATCGCATCCCTTCTGGCCATTGTTGGTGGCTTTGGGGCCAAGCTGGACTTATGTGTAGGCGATCTAAGCACATGTCTGACCTTCCTGTTAGTGGAATTAAGTGCCAAGTCCAGAGAGGCGAAATGCACCTAAGAATCAGAACATGAGCCAGGGAGAGGATATTGAATCCCCAGATGTGTACACAGTTAATCTCCTCTTCCTGTCTCACATGAACAGACAGCAATGGCAGGGCTGGTTCCCCACTCCCACCCCCAAGTATTATATAAAGCTTTCTTGATTAGGGCCACAAGTCTGCATCATGATATAGAGATGGCAGAGAATGAAATGCGATTCCTGGGATACCTTGTTCATGGGAAACACTCCTTTTACAATTTGAAGAGTGTTCTCCAAAATGAGCTACACGTGCTGTCTTGGTTGTGTTTCCTCCAATCAGACCTCGTGATGACTAAGTTTTTCGCATCTACTTGACTTGGCCATGGGATACCCAGATACTTAATCAAACACTCCGGGTGTTTCTGGGAAGTTTTTGGATGAGGTTGGCATTTAAATTTGTCAAGCAAAACGGATTGTCCTGCATTGTGTGGGTGAGTTTCATTTAATCAGTTGAAGGCCTGAGTAAAATAAAAAGCCAATCTTACCCCAAGGAAGAGAGAATTATGCTACCCAGTAGCATTTGACCTGGAACATTAGTGCTTCTTATCCAACAAACTTTTGAAGAAGGATGTTGGTTTTGATGGCTTCAGATTTGCCAGCATCCATTTTGCATGAAAAATATATTAGTGTGTGTGGAGGAGAAGGTTCACATGGGTCCTGATGGAGATGATAAGATCACACACAGGGCTAGGAGAATGAGGGCAGGGCAGCTAGAGAGGACATGCTAAGAAGCAGAGAAACACTGGGTGATGGAGGTGCAACTGGTTGTCTTAGGAACAGCGTGGAAAGCATCCGAAGAAATGATGTGCTAATAGCCAAGCAATGATGGAGTGTATCTTTAATCCAAGCACTCGGGAAACAGAGGCAGGTGGGTCTCTATGAGTTCAAGGCTGGCCTGGTCTGCAGAGAGAAGTCCAGGGCAGCCAAGGTTACACAGAGAAACCCTGTCTTAAAAATAAAAACCAGAAAGGAAAAAAAAAAGATGTGCTTTTGGCTTTGGGGCTGGGAAGTTAATCCATCATTTAATTTTCCCTTCCACTAATGTTGGGGGAAAATGGTTTCTGATCATTATTCATGCTTCAGCAAACTCCAGGGTGAAGCTGTGAACCTGAGGCATGTGAACTGGGAGGCTGCCTTCATTATGGTGGCTGTTCAGCCCCACTGCATCTGAGATCAGAAGTGGGCCCGAGAATTTGGAGTAAAGCATTAACAGTACCTGCCAGAACTCAATCCAAACAACTTATATGCAACTAATAATTTTTTTGAGAAAAGAATTATAGCTGGGTAGTGATACATGCCTTTCATCTCAGCACTTGGGAGACAGAGGCAGGCAGAGCTCTGAGTTTAAGGCCAGCCTGGTCTACAGAGTAAGTTTTAGGACAGCCAGGGCTACACAGAGAAACCCTATCTCAAAACACAAAAACAAAATAATAAAGGATTAGTTGATGGCTTAGCAAGTTTTCTACCTGTGGGTTACAATCCCCACAGGGCTTGCATATCAAATACCCTGCGTATTAGACATTTACATTGTGATTTATAACAATAGCAAAATTACAGTTATGAAGTAGCAACAAAATAATTTGATGGTTGGGCTGGGGGTCACCACAACATAAGAAACTGGATTAAAGGGTTGCAGCATTCTGCACTAATGGCTAATCCTTTTTCTAACTAGCCCTCTTCTACTTGCGTGTCTTTTGTGTGCACAGCACAATGAGTTTCATTATGGTGTTTGCAGGAGTGTGGGTGAAGGGTAATTTGCAGGAGTGTGGGCATCTTACTAAAGGCTATACCACTGAGGGAAAAGGTCCTCTGTCCCCTTCATGGAAGCATGTTGGTTGGGCCTGGTCTTGTGCAGGTAATCAGAGTTGCCATGAGTTCAAGGGTGCAGCTGCCATGCCGTATGCAGAATTCAGCATCCCACAGTACGCCACTTCTTCTCCAATTCTTTCATCTTTCCTACCCTCTATTTCACAGTGTTTCCTCAGCCTTTGAGAGGCTGATGTAGGTGTCCCATTTATGGCTCAGGAATCAACAGTCTCTTATTCTCCACACATGCTCTCTATCTCATAGATACCATAGTTATGAGTCACTGCAGTAAGTGTTGCCTGCTGCAAAGAGAAGCTTCTCTGATCAAAGCCGACAGAAGTATTCATGAATGTCAATGCATGTAAATATTTAGAAGGCAGCTCAATGAACATATCATATCCATTTATAAAACATCTAGTGGGGACTAAGGGTCTGTTGCCTCTGTGGCCATAGGTTCACAGTATTAGATGTGAATTCCTCCTATGGAGCAGACATCAAATCCAGTCAGAGAGCAGTAGGGTGCATCATAGCAGACTTCCCACTATCACACCAGTGGGAACATTTTGACTCTCTGATGACTAGTGTTGTCTATGGGCTTTTTCTGCACTGACTGAGGTGATCATGTGTCCCTAAGTCTACTCACATAGTGAAATACACTTGCCAATTTGCATATTCTTCAACCAACCTTGCATTCCTAGAATGAAACAAACTTGTGGTGGTGTATTTTCTTCCTAACACATTCTTGAGTTCAATTTGCAAGACTTATTGGAGATTTTTACAACTGTTTTCATTGGGGAGGCAGGGATTGGTCTATAATTGTACCAGGTAGTTTCATATCAACTGAACTTAAGCAAAAGTCATCTGAGGGGAAGGGAATCGTCAATTGAGAAATTGCTTCCATAAAATCAAGCCGTAGGCAAGCCTGTGGGGTCACTTTCTTAATTAGTGATTGATGTGAGAGGGCCCGGCCCACTGTGGGAGGTGCCATCCCTAGGCTCATAGTCCTGGATGCTATAAGAAATCAATCAAGGTGAGCAAGCCATGAGGCACGAGGAACAAGCTTGTAAGTAGCCCTTCTCCACAGCCTCTGCATTGGCTCTTGCCTTCAGGCTCCTGTCCTGTTTGAGTTCTAGCCCTGACTCGATTTGATGAGGAACTGTGATATGGAAGTGTAAGCAAAATAAAACTTTTCTTCTCCAAGTTGCTTTTGGTCATGGTGTTTTCCCACAGCAATAAAAAATCCAACTAAGACAGAGATTGGTAGCAGGTTTGGGTGTTGCTGTGGCAGATGACATGCGTTTTCAGGAGGATTGTGGAAGAACTTTGAAACTTTGGGTTAGGAAAGCCACTGAATGTTCCAAGTTTGTCGAGAATGTGAGCAATCAGAGAATAATGGTGAGACCTATGCAGAGGAGGGAGGCCTGGCTGGTAATTTTCAGAGGAAACATTGATATTTTTGGGACCACTTGATATTTTAAGTTAAGAATCTGTGATTCTGGTCAGCTGAGACTGAAAAAAATATCAGCCATGATTAACAAGAGACCAGCACCACTGAAGAGGAACCTTTGCCTTGCTTGGTCAATAAATGCTGATCAGCTGGCACCGAGGAACCAGCTGTAATAAAAAAGAGACCAGAATCATTGAAGTGAAATCTGAAAAGTGTTTTCTCAGGGTCAGCACACAGAAGCTGTATTCCAGGGGCAGACAAGGTTGCTGAATGTAAGAATCACCCAGGTGGTGCTGGTTTTGAATGCTTGGAGAGGTCATGGAAAACCCCTGAGTCTTGGTTCTGTGCAGCAGGGCTGGAGTTTCTACAGACAGCAAAGGAGAGGTTATTGGTGAAAGGGCAATCTAATTACAGTAGAAGGCCCCAGAATTTTGGAGATGCCAGTACCATGGGATGAACACCAAAAAACAGTGGCAGCCATGAGGTGGAGTCGAACTGAGCTCAGATCATAAGCTCTGAAGCTGTTTCAGACAGCAGATCCAGAGAAGTGACCTAAGCTCTCCGGAGGAGCCCAGGAAACCGTGAGTGAATGCCAGACTTTTGATTTATTTACACAGCTGGAATTGGTTTTGCTTTGTTTAGACTGTGACTGTGCCCTGGTTCTTCCCTCTTGAAATGAGAAAGATTTTTTAAAACTTACTTTGATTTTACAGGAGCCCACAGGTGAGAGAGGCTTATTTTAAAAGAAACTTTGGGGTCTGGAGAGTTGGCTCAGTGGTTAAGAGCACTGACTGTTCTTCCAGAGGTCCTGAGTACAATTCCCAGCAACCACATGGTGGCTCACAACCATCTGTAATGTGATCTGATGCCCTCTTCTGGTGTGTCTGAAGACAGTGTACTCATAAAACAAACAAATAATTCTTTAAAAAAAAATTAAAAAAAAAAAAGAAACTTTGGACTTTTGAGTGTTAGAATGTTTAAAGACTGTAGGACTTTTACAAGTTAGGAATATTGTATATTGTGGTGTTTATTAATCTTCAGGATCTTGGGATGAACATAAAGGAAAAGTTTGTCTTAACAGGGATGTTGTTTGTGTGTCAAGTTGGCAAGACGTCAATTGTGTTGCATAGTTTGTTAACTCGACACAGCTAGAGTCAGCTGAGAGAAAGGACTCTCAATTGAGAAAATTACTTCCATAAGATTGGACTGTAGGCAGTCCTGTAGGGCATTTTCCTAATTGGTGATAAATAGGGAGGGCCCAGCCCATTATGGGTTATGTCACCCCTGGGCTGGTGGTTCTTGGTTCTATAAGAAAGCAGGCAGGGCAAACCATGAACAAGCCAGTAAGCAGCACTTCCTCATGGTCTCTGCATCAGTTCCTGCCTCCAGCTTCCTGTTCTCTTTGAGTTCCTGTTCTGTCTTCCTTAAGTGATGGATTGTGATCTGGAAGCATAAGCCAAAACCCCTTTCCTCCCCAAGTTGCTTTTGGTCATGGTGTTTCACTGTAGCAATAGAAACCCTAATGCAGACAATAATTTTCTTCCTTTGTCGCACGCTGCCTTGTCTGGATTTGGTGTCTGGGTGAAACTGCCTTTGCAGAATGAGTTTGGTCATGCTCCTTCTGTTTCTGTTTCATGAAACAGTTTGAGGAACTGTTAGCTCTTCTTTGAAAGTGTGGTAGAGCCAGGTGTGGTGGAACCTGCCTTTAATGTTTGTACTCAGGAGGCAGGAGGCAAAGGCAGGTGGGTTTCTGTGAATTGAAAGCCAGCCTGGTTTACATAGCAGAACTTGTCTCAAAAACAAATAAATAAACAACTAACAAAAAGTTTGGTAGACACCGCGCTTTGCACCATCCTCTGGTCCTCACTCGCAGTCTCTCCGCTACCATGCCTGTGTTCATCGTGAACACCAATGTTCCCCGCGCCTCCGTGCCAAAGGGGTTTCTCTCCGAGCTCACCCAGCAGCTGGCGCAAGCCACTGGCAAGCCCACGCGCACAGTACATTGCAGCACACACGGTCCCGGACTAACGACCCCTGCACCCTCCGCAGCCTACACGGCATCTGCGAGATCGGTGGTGCCCAGAACCGTAACTACAGCAAGCTGCTGTGTGGCCTATCATCCGATCATCGCCTGCACATCAGCCCGGATCGGGTCTACATCAACTGTTACGACATGAACGCAGCCAACATGGGCTGGAACGGTTCCACCTTCGCTTGAGTCCTGGCTTCACTTACCTGCACTGCTGTTCTTCAAGCCTTATTGCACGCAGTGTTCTGTTTATCCACCCGTAGCGATGCCCACCTTCCAACCGGGAGAAATAAATGGTTTAAGAGATTTAAAAAAAAAGTTTGGTAGAATTTGACATTGAACACATTTGGACCTGGACTTGTCTTTTAAAAATCACTCTTATTTACACTTATTTAGTGTGTGTGTGTGTGTGTGTGTGTGTGTGTGTGTTGCAACCCACCAGTGACTGGTACTGAGGAATTAAGTCGAATTTGAGATTCAACAGAATGAAGTGATTACTGCTTAAGACACCTTTCTTGGGCTTCTCTGAAGCTTTTATTCCAAGATCTCGCATGGTTCAAGGCAGGGACAGAGAGGCACCGAGGAACATACAGAGTAGTTCTCACTAGCAGCAGACATGCTGGGGCCAGAAATCTCACGGCTTAAAAAGGCTCTGGGCATGATGTCCTTGAATGTGCTAACATCCTTTGCCAACAGTATTCCTAGGGCAGGTAGACGCACTCTACAAAGGCCTGGGGCATCGCAGTTCACAGGGCGGGTTAATGTAGAAAATCTCAGAAGTCGTATGCTACTCATGTGTGCACACTTATGTGACACAGTGTGCATGTAGAGGTCATAGGTCGACTTGTGGGAGCCAGATCTTTCCTCCCCTTCTCTGGGTTGTGGGGATCCAATAATCAGGCTTGATGCTAGGAAACTACTCTCTCTGAGCCATCTCTCCAGCCCCTGGGCTTTGCTTTGTTAGAAAACATTATATTGCTGTGTAATTCTCATTGATTGGTTTGTTTTGTTTTTCTTGAGACAGAGTCTCAACTATGTAGGTTTGGCTGTTCTGGAGGTCAGTATGTAAATCATGCTGGCTTCTCATTAATTATTTTATTATATTGTTTTTCATTTTCTGTTTTTTGAGATAGGGTTTCTCTGTGTAGCCCTGGGTGTCCATGAACTCACTCTATTAGACCAGGCTGGCCTTGAACTCAGAGATTCACCTGCTTCTGTCTCCTAAGTGCTAGGACTAAAGGCATGAGCTACCACCACTCCTGGGTCTTTAATTTGTTTTATTATTTTTTTATGATTGTAGATGTTTTGTTTCATATCTGTCTGTGAACCACTTGTTTGCCTGCTACACATGGAGTCCAGAAGAGGGTATTGAATTCCCAAGAACTGGAGTTACCGACAGTTGTTGAGCTGTTGGAAATCAACCCAGACAGACCCTCTGGAAGAACAGCTAGTGTTCTTAACCACTGAGGCCCACTCTCGTTGCTAGTCCAGAATGTTTCCTGCTTTTCATCTTGATTTAAGTCATAAAGTACCCAGAAGTTTATCCATTGCTACTAGATTTTTCAGGTTTCTGAAATATCCATTGTTTCCAAAGTATTCTCTAATAATTCTCCATAGCTCTTAGACTCTGGAGGTAATGTCATTCCCCCCATTTTATCAAAGAGCCAAATTTTGATCATATATTGACTTATATATTCTTCTCTGTTTCATCAATTTCTCCCCTGGTCGTTATTATTTCTTGCCATTCACTGCTCTGGGATCTGGAATGTTCTTGTATCTCTGGACCTTGAAGTACATATTATTGTGTTTATGGCTGCAAACGTTCCCTTTAGAGCTGCTTTGTCCCCATTTCAAAGGTTCCGGTAGGCCATGCTTTCATTTTCATTTGGTTCTAGGAACTGTTAAGCCCCCCTGCCACCACCTCCTGCCCCTGATTTACTCAGTGACTGCAATGAAAGACCCCTCCGAAGCTCCAGGGTCTGACCCATGCTTGGTCTCAGGCTCAGAGCTCTCAGACCCCAGGGGCACTTCTCAGTTGGACAGATCCATTCATGGCTACTGAAGGTGAGCTTCTCTCCCTGGGCTCTATCAGGCCCCTGTTCCCTGCACCAGCTAGTCCATCAAGGCCTAGCCTTCCTTCTCGCCACAGCTGCTTCTCTGGGCCCGCCTTCACCAAGGCACAGTGACAGGCCACACTGTGGCAGCAGGCCACACTGAGGCTTCCCAGCCTGTGGCTGTCCTCTCATCTCATGCTCCTGGGGCAGCTCAGAGTTTCGTCTTATTTTAAAGTTCTTAGTTATCTTATGGGGTTCCACGTTTCTTATATTCCGTGTATGCTGGTTTAATTCCCCCCCCTCCCCGCTCATCTCCCCATCTCTTCCCCATCTAAACCCTCCTTTCTCCAGTGTTCCTCCCTCTACTTCCACATGACGTGTTCTGCCATTGGTTTCTACACTATTTTCTGAAAGTTTTCCTCTTCCACAGGCCCCCTTTTCATTGTCTGGCCTTTATATACACCCACTCCTTCATAGATAGACACATTAAAAATTAGAATCTAGGGCCTGGAGAGATGGCTCAGAGGTTAAGCGCACTGACTGCTCTTCCTAAAGGTACTGAGTTCAGTTCCTAGCAATGACATAGTGGCTCATAACCATCTGTAATGGGATCCGGTGCCCTACTCTGATCTGTCTGAAGGCAGCGACGGTGTGCTTATTTATTTATAAAATAAATAATTCTTGAAAAATTTAGAATCTAGGATTTGCATATGAAACAGAACATGTAATGTTTGTCTTTCCGAGCCCGGGTTACCTTATTACAGTAGCTTCCAATTCCATCCATTTCCCTGCAGGTTTTATTTTTCCTTATGGCTAAATAAAATTTCATTATGTGTATTGCCACATCTTCTTTATCCAGTCAACATCTGGGCTGGTTCTGCTTCCTTATTACTGTGACTAGAGCGGCAATAAACATGAATGAGCAAGAATCTCTGAGGCAGAATGAAGCCTTCTGGGTACATGCCCTGGAACCCTGGTCACAGTAGATGGTCCGTCTATCTGCCTGCCTGCCTGCCTGCCTGCCTGCCTGTCTAAAGTCCTCTGGGTACATGCCCTGGAGCTCTGGTCACAGTAGATGTTCTGTCTGTCTGTCTGCCTGCCTGCTTGAAGTCCTCTGGGTTCATGCCCTGGAACCCTGGTCACAGTAGATGGACTGTTTGTTTTTCTTTCCCCTCCCCTCCCCTCCCCTCCCCTCCCCTCCCCTCCCCTCCCCTCCCCTCCCCTCCCCTCCCCTCCCCTCCCCTCCTCTCCCCTCCCTTCTGTTTTCTTCCCTTTCCTTTTCTTTTTTTCTTCTTTTGGTTTTTCAAGAAAGGGGTTCTGTCTTGAAAAGAAATTGACAGCCTGGCTGTCCTAGAACTTGCTCAGGAGACCAGGCTGGCCTCAGACTCAGAGCTCTCCCTGCCTCTGTCTCTGAGTGCTGGGATTAAAGGTGTGTGCCACCATCCCCATCAATAGATGCTCTATCAAGATGGTGCTTTGCTTCTGCTGTCCAAGTGATGTATTGTGACAAAATGGGATTTCTCTCTATCACTAATCTAACCTGTCTCACCAAAATCTGCACCTGGATTTGAGGTTCGTGAGGGCTGTGGCTTGTTCTAGGGTAGGATCAAATCATCCAGGTTTCCTGGCATGTCCTATTGGATATGGTTTTGGCATCCACTGCCCCTTTCCAGAGAACTGCTGGTCTGAGGCTAGTTTCTCTGTATGGTTCCTGTTCTTTCCGAGATTCATTCTTCATGGGTTTCTTTCTACTTTTTTTCCCCCAAGGATTATTTATTTATTTTATTTTATTTATTTTATGTGAATACATTGTAGCTGTCTTTAAACACACCAGAAGAGGGCATCGGATCCTATTACAGATGGTTGTGAACCATTATGTGGTTGCTGGAAATTGAACTCAGGACCTCTGAAAGAGCAGTCAGAGCCTTTAACTGCCCTGGCCCATGGGATTCGATGAGACCCTAGGGAAGGGGGCAAAAGAATGATAGGACAAGAGACACAAAGAAGCACCTGTCTGAATGTCTGATCAAGTGCTTAAACTTTATTGTTTGGGTTGCCGTTATGAAGGCAAGCAGGCAGGAGGGTCATCTAACAGGCAGGGTCCAGGGTCATCCTGTAATTGCAAAGTTCTCTAAGCCCACAAGAATTCCTAGCCCAAATTACTTATCTAAATATTTCCTCATAAGCAAGAGGGCAATTAAAACATCTCTCAGCTCAAGTTGCTTATCTGATTAATATTTTCTCCGTGGCAGGAGGGCAATAAAGTATTCCTTAACTCAGGCTGTTTACTTAACTGGGTTTTTTTTTTTTTTTTTTTTGTTAGAATTTATTTTTAAGAGTGTGTTTGTCAGCATGTATATCTGTGTGCCATGTGCATGTAATGCTTGAGGAGACCAGGAGAGGTTATTAGAGACCCTGGGACTGGTTACAGAGGTTGTGGGTTGCCACAGAATTTGTAAAGATTGCTGTCAGGTATGCTATACACATATTCCTTCCCATTGTGTGGCTCGTCTTTTTTCTTGATACTGTATATTCCTTTGACTCACAAAAATTTTAAATTTTAATGAAATTTTTTTTTTCTTGGCATCATATTAAGAAACCTAATCTAAACTCACAAAGATTTACACTTAAATTTTTCCTTAAAGTTTCATACTTTTAGTCCCCTCTCCACCCCACCCCCCACCCTAGACAGGGTCTCACTATGTATCCCTGGCTGTCCTGGAGCTTGCTCTGTAGACCAGGCTGGGATCAAACTCACAGAGATCCTCCTGCCTCTGCCTTCCCAGTGCTTGGATTAAAGGGTGGCCAGTGTATTTCAAAAGGCCCATCTTCAACATCAGAAGTCCTTCTCAATCTACTGAGGTCTTCCGTGATTTTGTGCACATGAGCTCATGTGGAGGTCACAACAGCTATCACTACCTTAATGCCTTGAGACTGGGTTTCTCACTAAACTGTGGCCATTCCAGCTAGGCTATGGCATAGATACTAGGAAGCCCAGACATGACATGAACACTAAACTTTCTGCCAGTTGCTAAGTCCATATCTGTGATGAGGTCACAATGCGGCCTTGCTAAGATGCTACCGTTCACTGTTTTTGCTTCACCGGGAGGCCCCATGGCCCTGGAGCGAAGGTCACAGTTGTCAGTGTGGGTCTATGCTACCATCTCACATCTCTGTGTATCTGTGACCCTGCAGTTTTTCTTTCACAGTGCCTAACTTTTCAGTTTGTTGCTATTCTGATGAGTTGGTTTTTTTTTTTTTTTTTTTTTTTTTTTTTTTTTTTTTTTTTTTTTTTTTTTTTTTGCACACACACACACACATTCACACAGAGTTTCATACATGCACACAATGTATTGTGATGTTCCATCCATGTTATTCTTAACCTCTCCCAGTCTCATTCACCCCCTTTCTTCCTAACTAGTCCTGGAGATGCTTTTATCTTTCTTAATCCATTGAGTTTAGTTAGCGTTGCTTATGTGAGCACGTGCAACTTACCAGTGACTACGCCACCACAGAGCATGCCACCCCTTACCCCAGTTCATTAACTGACAAGATTCCTCAGGGAGCCCTTCCTCCATCCATGGTTGAATAAAGTGGGTCTCGTGCAGGTTTCCACAGCTGCTGTGTTCATGGTACAATAGCCACGCCAATACCCAGAAGGCAATGTTTCATAGCACACCTCCCTGCCTAGACTCTCATGTCTTAATGCCCCTCCTCTGTGAAGTTCCCGATGTATATTTATGGTGGATAGTCTTTTCGTTTGTTTGTTTTGACGCTTTTGGCTTTAATATCAAGGTACTAATGGGCTTCAGAATTGAGTTGTTAAGTGACCTCTTTATCTCCCACTGTGTGTGTGTGTGTGTGTTGTGTTGCGTTGATGTGCTGGAGATTAAATCCTAAGCACTATGCATAATTAGTCAATCCCGCTGCCACTGAGCCATTGCTCCATGAGGCTAGTTCTTAAAGGTTTGGAGGGAGCTATCAGGGAGTTCATTTGATCCTGGGCCTATTCCTTGTGAGAAATTCCTCTTTCAAGACACTTTGTGAACTTTTGTGAACACTATTTAATGTTTTGTCATGTATATCTACTGTGAGATCACTTTCTTTTTTGAATCTGCCTTGGTAGTTTTTGTGTTTCTAGGAATTTGTTTATTTGTTCTAGAATGTAGTTTTTATTTTTATTAAACATTTGTTTAGGTTATTTCTGAAAAGCTCCCCCCCCCCTTTCTTATGTGGTAATATCTCAATTTAATTTCTGATCTTGGTAAATCCAAGTTTTCTTTCTTGTTTGTATAAACATTTGTCAGTTTGATCTTTTTAATGTTAAGGCCTCTGTAACTGGTTAACCTGTCGTTTTGTGCTTTCACTAATATTATAAGGAAACTTGTCTTATGCCCATGTTGATTCCATAGTCTCTTATGTTATGTGGCCTAGGAAACCAATCGCAGTAGACGTTAGTAGAACTGCTTTGTGTAGTTACTCACAATAAACTTGGATCGAACCAACCACCCAGCAGCACTTCTTGCACCTATGTATAAGTTTTTATGTTATTTGTCTTTATAAGCTGCCCCTGGCATTGTTGCCAGGTAACTGTGGGGAGGAGCATACCTGGCTATTGCCAGGTAACTGTGGAGGTGGAATTTAGACAGAATACTAACATACCCCCATATTCGTTTAATTTTAAAAAACAAAAATTAGAAAGAGGTGACTGCAAAGCAGGAATAGGGTCATTGTGATATCTGGCTACTTCCTGCTGGCATTGGGGTAACATGTCTCTAGGGGGAACCTGGAAGAATGGATATGGGGGATGTTTGTCCGGTCTTAGGAGAGTTGGCTGTTTCCTGCTGTCCAGGGTCTATGGAGTATCTGAGGATAGGTCAGAAGGAACAGGTCCAGTAGAAGCAGCTGTGTATATGACAGGAGGTGGAACATCTGGAAGTTGCTTCTCTGGAGCTGTTTTGGATGTGCCTGGACTTGACAAGATGCAGGGAATAAGATTAAGTACATTTGGGAGAAAAAATTTTTTCTGAGATGTACATTTGAAACCCAGAGGGATCCCGCCCTCTGGAATAGGTAGTAAGTGGAAACTTTAGGCAGATGTGCTTATCTGGAGGGAGTCTATCTGGTCCATGAGAGGTAGATCTGAGCGGGTTCCCTGTAGCTTATAAGTTTACAAAAAGGATAACAGCACGAGTTAACAACATGAGCAGTCTTCAAGATGAACCTTTGCTGGATCGTATAGTGGAATGTTTTATTAGAGTTAGGCAGGTTTATAGTAGCTTAGATAATTTAGGACAGTGGGATAGCAAGAAGAGGAAATATGAAGCATTTAATTGATGGAAACTGAGTTTGGGTAATGAGGTAACAGATTATATCTGTGAAAGTTTAGCTGTCAATGTAGTCAGAAGTCTGAGAAAGAGTAAACAATAATCTACCAGTTATATATTATTTTAAAAAATGACAAGTCTATTAGCCAACAGTTCCCGTGGTCTCCATGGTCTCTTGGGTGAAGTCAGTTTAGCTTCTAAGCACAGAAGACACAGGGCTTTTTCTCTGTGGAATGGATACGCGTGACATGAGAAATGACTTACCTTGGTTTAGCCAAGTCATTTAACTCAGGGCATCCAGTTTTGGCCACTGCTTTTGTTAGTGACTATATTATTAAATACAATCCAGGCTGTATCTTCTAGGTGTTCAATTCCTCTGAAACCATCTTGGCTCAACTGTTAGAGGCTTTGGGAATTCTGTCTGTCATAATCTTAAATATATTATTAGCAGACTTCTGACAAGATTGAGGGATATATGGATTGGTTGTAACTGAATAGAATTTAATAGCAGTAGAAATCTATCAAAACAGGATAGGAAAGAAAAACTTAAGTAACTTTGGCAGGTTGTGTAGGTAGAGAAAGGCACATTTTTGTATTAGCAAAGAAACATTTGGCTAGGACCAGAATAAAAAAGCTGGCAGCAGTGGCACAGGATGGTAAGGCTGGTGGGTCGGGCTGTGGACCACAGATCATGGCCTGGGGTTGTGCTATGGGCTCCAGCTGAGGGCGGTCAGGTCCATGGCGGCGGCAGGGCGGGACTTCCTACTCGTAGCCTGAAGTCACTACTGCCCAGTGCCTTTGGTGGGTGGGGAAAAGCAGGCATGTTCCATATCACAGCAATGTTCATGCTAGCTGTTCTAGTGTCAGATGGCACCGCTAGCACTCACTTTATAGGTCCGGGGCAGAGAGGGAAAGAGAGCCTTCCTCACGTGGGCGAGGGCAGCCAAGCCCTTTGTATGGGTGGTTGTGCATGTGGGGAAGCAAGTCTCAGAGAGGGTCTGTGTCAAGGACCCAAGGAGTAGACCCAGAGCAAAGCTAAGGAACACAGAGAGGAAGGGAACAAGCAGGGTCCTGGACCGCTGCTTCAGGCAAACCGGCTGTACTAAGTGGCCGTAGTTGCTGCAAATGACGGAGGAGAAGGGGAAGCCAGGAGGGTAGTAGAGGCAGAGAGAGGCAGAGAGCGAGAGCGAGAGCGAGAGAGAGAAGAAGAAGAGGAGGAGGAGGAGAAGGAGGAGGAGGAGGAAGAGGAGGAGGAGGAGGAGGAGGAGGAGGAGGAGGAGGAGGAGGAGGAGGAGGAGGAGGAGGGGAGGGGAGAGGAGGGGAGAGTAGAGAAGAGAAGTAGAGGCTGGCCATGACCATGTGGAGAGAGGGAGGAGGGAAGGGGGAAGGGGGAAGGGGACAGGGAGAAGCAAGGGATCAAGAGAGAGAGAGAGAGAGGAGGGGGGCCAGCAGCCCCTTTTATAGTGGGCCAGACCAACCTGGCTGTTGCCAGGTAACTGTGGAGGTGGAGTTTAGATAGAATACTAACAGACATGAACCTCAACATAAGAGAGACACCTGCATCTATTTAAAACAAGCCTTCTGTTTCGAGTAGGGTTGAGTAAGTTAAAGTTCCCAAGAGCTTCTCTAGAACTGACATCCTACTTGATAGAAAGAGACATGTACTTGGGTAACCGACATCCTGGTAGACAAGTTAAGACATGAATGTTAGACAAGTCCCCTGCCACAGCTGAATACCAATGGATGCAGGATAAATGTACAACAGAGACATATTCCTAAGGAAATCTCTCTATCCCTAAACCTTGGTTGGTGGAATAACTTGGCATGGATGTTTGTGAATTTTAGGCTTAAAAACTCTGTAGGATCTTAACTCAATATTAAGATTCAATTCCTGAATCTAGACCATGGTCCTGATTGATCGGTCCTGGGGCATATGCTCAATAAACTGTCCCTGACTGAGATTGGTGTTCATGTAGTTTGTGAGGTGACCCCTGGACCCCAACATGTGGTAGGGAAACACCTTGTTTGAGTTTGAATACTATATAGTGTACACTTCACTCACATGTTAATTCCCTTTTATTTTCAATGTGTTAAACAGGTTATTTGTACACACTGTTTTAGCCTGGGATATTATGTGTATTAATATCACTTTTAGTTGTATACAAAATACTTGCTTCTGTGTACAGTGGTGTCTCCCAGTCCCTTTGTCACTATTTTCTATATGTATAATCTGTATGTCCATCAATATAGATTTAGTTATATTAATACTGAGTCTTAAGTACTTACTGGTTTGTTTACATGTAATGATAAAATCTTGGTGTTTCTTAGATTTTTTTTTTTTTTTTTTTAAAGCCAGGCATGGTAGTACCTGCCATTAATCTCAGCATCTATGAGGCAGAGGCAAGTGGATTTCTGAGTTCTAGGCCAGCTTGGAGTACATAGTGAGTTTCAGGTCAGCCAGGGCTACATAGGGAGACCCTGTCTCAAAAACCAAAAATAAAACCCAAACATTACAATACAGACAGCACATTGCTGATTTCTTGGTACATTTAAAAAGTTATGCTTGGGGCTGGAGAGATGGCTCAGTGGTTAAGAGCACTGACTGCTCTTCCAGAGATCTTGAGTTCAATTCCCAGCAACCACATGGTGGCTCACAACCATCTGTAATGGGATACAATGCCCTCTTCTGGTGTCTGAAGACAGCTACAGTGTGCTCATAGACATAAAATAAATAAATCTTAAAAAAAATTATGTCTGCATTACACTGCAGTTTAGTAGGTATGCAATAGCAGTATGTCTAACAAAACACCCTCACGAAAAATACTATATTGCTAAAAATGCAAACAGTCACATGAGAGTACTGTCTCTGAAAGAGGCCAGGTAGCTGCCCCACACACAATTCTGCTGGAGCATGCAATGCTGTGCAGCAGAATTTTACCCGCAACAGAACTTCCTTCAAAACGGTAATAAAGGCTTGCTTGGCTGCTGTCCCGTGTCCTCAGCGGCAGGCAGATTCCATCACAAAACTTCTTAAACAGCAACTCTTCAGCATTAAAGTGTGATCATTCAGGCTCTGATTCTTGGTTTCCCTGGTAGTCCTGTGGCCAGCACCCCCTGCTCATGTCTTGCACCTTTCAGTGACTGTTGTTTCTTCCTGCTGTGACCAGCATCCTTCATGACATTCATTCAGAACATCAAATCCTTCCCAGGTTTCCAGCTGACATTATCCCAGGCGCATCAGAGAAATCACTAAGATGTGGAAATCAAAACAGCACTGTTTGATCCCAGCATACAGGAATGAATGAATGAATGCATGCATGCATGAAAAAAAAAAAAAAAAACCCTTACTGTTATGTACCTTTGTAAGACTCTGATGAATCTTAGCTACTAGGACCATCCAAAGATGAAGATCAATGCAAAAGCAAGAGTTTATTGTTCCAGCATGCTGGGTTCCTCCTGCATCCAAAAGGAGAGGTGACCCCCAGGCAGCTCAGTTGGAGCGAGCTTTTATACAGTTTCCAGGGGGCAGAATAGAGAAACAGCGACTAGGCACAATATGATTGACAGAACAGTGTGACTTTTAAACTGACTGGTCCTTAGGTTGGTTGCCCTGAGGAATGTTTCTACTGCTCCGGGGCTTCCCTTATCTGCTGGTGGCCCATGGTCACCCCACCCTCCTCACCTCCATGTGGTCTTCCTGAGGGATGTAATTCAACCTCTCCCTTCCAGAGGGGAGTGGTACCTATGTGCTCTAAGGACTTCTCCCTTCTGGCAAGGGAGGGGGCCTGGTAGAATTCTCCAAAGGCTCTGAGATGGCCTCTTCACTGTCACTAAGACTCTTGAATGAGCGGGTGCATTGTCAGCAAGCATTAATATTGACTGAAAGCAGTCATTTTTTTCTGAGTGGTAGGTCTACATGCTGAGCTTAAAATACCCAGCAACCCACACTGTAAACAAGTGTGCTGTATCTAGGCTGCACTCCTCTTACTTAGTAGGAAGAGGCCCTTGGGTTTTTAGGATGGTAAATGAACAACAGGTTAAACTTAAAGTTCCCGGCCGTGTTACCCCCTACAAGACTTAGTCTGCCTTTTGAGGACATAGCTGACTTTTCTTCTGCTATGGAACACCAAGGCTATTTCTTTGTCTTTACATGAATGTTTTGCCTTGCCATGGAGGCCAAGAGAGGCTATCAGATGCTCTGAGACTAGAGGTATAGTCAGTTGTGAGCTGCCTCGTGGGTGCTGGCAATCAAGCCCCAGACCTCTGGAAGAGCAGTCAAGGCTCGACTACTGAGCCATCTCTCCAGTCCCTAAGGCTGTGGTATGCGTGTTGGGAGTCAGCTGTGGTTCTGCAAGTGCCTATTTTCTCCCTCATGGTGTCCAGACGCCTTTGCGCGCCAGGCTGGAAGGATGTAGCTGAGTCTGGAGTGGATGGGGTCTGCAGGATCCTGTCTGGCTGGGGTGGGTGGTGTTGGTGGGGAAGACCTTCTCTGAGGATTTTAATGAAAGAGCTCTTAGCCGATCTAGCTTGTGTGAGTGCCGTTATTTGGGGTGAACTTGTATGTATGCATATACTTTATTCAGAGTGGACAAGGGCTACCTTGGGGAACGGGAAGGAACGATTGTAAGATCATTGGCTAGTATTTAAAGCTCTGTGCACGCCTCATTCAAATGAAGGCATTTGAGGAATCCCAGGTACTTGCTGGGCAGGTTCTTATCTGGGAAAGGGAAAGTTGAACTTGTAGGTTTGCCAAGGACTACTTGACCTTCCCCAGGTAGAGGGGTTTGGGGGGTTGGGCTCCCCAGTAAGAGGAGGGGAAGCCTTGCTGATAAGGGAGTCCTCCATTTTGCACCAAGCTCAGTGGAGCTATCTGGTCATGGTAGACTTCGACCTTAATTAGCAGGGTTTCCCCATCTAAGGCTATTCCATGTACATCAAAAGCAAGTGTGGCTGTTAATTCAGGGCCACCCTTGGCTACATGAAACCTCACCTCCAGCAGAGGTGCTGTGTGAGTTACCCAGCCGTGAGTTCTCAGCAGCAGTCTGCACTGCGCACACAAACCCTCACCTCACACTCTGGGGTTGGCTGTTTTGTAACTTTGAGCATCGCACCTTTCTTCTTGGAATTATGGGAGTTAGAACCTGCTCCGTATTGGCCTCCGGCTTGGTATGGCTGGTTTGAGGCTCTGTGCTTCCTTTCCATTTCTGTGTTCAAAAAAATTAGCACTTTTAATTTCCAAGAACTTCTGTGCATTGAAAGCATGGCTATTTGGAATGCACCTTCTCGCCAAGTGTAAACATTTCTAGCTGATGGTTTCAAGTATGAGACAATGTGACTCTTCCTTTCATTTGGGTAAGTAAAGGCCACTATGGACTGTTAACTGTCCTAATGTTAATACTGCTTTTTAGGAATTGTGAGGTCTGAGAGAGCTCTCACAGATGCCAGGATGAAAGACTGCTAGCTCAGAGGCAGAGAGCACTCAGCTGACCTTCCTCCTCAAAAAACCCCTTTCAAACTGAATGTCCCTCCCTTCTACTTCCTGGGTGTCTATCAGTCCTCCTGGCTCCCTTACTCTCTGTGGTCTTTTCTTATTAATCTTATGCTCACTTCCTGCCAACTGGATGCTTGTTCCACCTCTTGACCTACGGTTGACTTTAATTTTTGCAACATCCAAGCAAAAAGCTCTTGGATTAAAGCTGTGTGCTAGGGCTGAGCCACACAACTAAAAGCAGATTTTTCTAGTAACACAGTCTTGGGGTTCAGGGTGTTATCAAATATCCTGCAACAAGCTTGTCTGTTGGTGGGGCCATCAGAACAGACTGATGACCTAAGTGTTATCTTACATGAACATGGCTTGTGGCACCCTAAAACAACGGCAATATCAATACTAACAAAGACAGATACCATCACAGATATAAAAAAAAGTGAAGTCTGAAATTATGGTGGTTTAAATGAGACTTATGATATGAAATGAGATAGGCTCATATTTAATATTTGATTCCCAGTTGGCAGAACTGTTGGGGAATTAGGGTGTGTGTCACTATGGGCAGGCTCTGATGTCTCAAAAGACATGTGGCCTTGCCAGAATTCTCATTTTCACCACCCACTCCGCATCTGCCTCCTACTTATGGACCAACGTGTGGTGGGAGCCTTTAATCCCAGCACTGGAGAGGCAGAGGCAAGAGGATCTCTGAGTTCCAGGACAGCTGAGTCTACACAGAGAAACCCTGTCTTGAAAAAACAAAACAAACAAACAAAAAGATGTGAGCTGACTTTACTCTGCCATCCTAGGTGCTAACCCCCTGGAATCATAAGCTCATTCTTTTACAAGTTGCCTCTATCATGGTGGCTTACCACCAACAGGAAAGAAACTACTAAGAAGCATCTATTATGAGAATGACCAAAGGACAGGTAGAAGTGAGCACATGCAGTTGGAAAAACAGCTCGTTAGTCTTGATAAAAGGTTGCAAAAAGGGGCGGAGTGGGAGCGAGTCCGGCCTATGTGAAGTACCCGGAAGTACGCTGTGCCTGATACAATGTCCTATAAGCTTAGCATCCAAAGGTAATTTCATTAGAATTCATAATCCTTGTATGGGCTATTTCCAAGACTTTTCTTTTTCTATTATTCAAAGAATTCTTTGACCCCTCGATGGTCAAATGAACACAAGGTAAAAAAAAAAAAAAAAAAAAAACTTTTTAAAAATGACCTTTTTTATTTAAACTAAAAGCAGTTAAGGGTTTTCTGAAGGCAAACTGGCATTGCTGTCTCGAGGACTAGTGTACTAAAAACAGGCTGGCCGGAATTTTACTGTTTAAGGAAAACCATGAGAATTAACTTTGTATTTCCAAAACTGTACTAGAGCATTGTTTAGCAGCTGAACATGGTCATAGCTGGGAGTCGGGGAATGGAGAGACTAGACTGCATGTAAAGTGACCACAGGCTAGGCCCGCACTCCTGCAGTCTTCCAGTTTCCCCTGCAGGCCACCGAATGTAGAGCTGAGACCTGCTCCTGAGGGCCAGTGCCTGTGCAGTCAGCACACGGCCCCATGGTAGCTGGAGAAGTGGCTATTACAGACACAACAGGGTAAGTCTGTTAATGCTGGCTACCAATACTGTCCATGGCTGTGGCAGCTCTGAACCGCCCTCCTCACCGCCACTAGCGGTCTCTGCTTGCTTACTAGCTAAGAGAACTCCAGGTATTTTGCAGAAGATATGCCGAACCCAGGAATGGCTGCTCTTTCACAGACTGGAGGTAACCTGGGCTACCTCCTTCTTGTCCCCTGAATCTTGGTTGTACGCCAATGTCAGCCTCTACTAAAATGAATCAGTTTTCAGAACAATCTGGAACAGTGTACTGAGCTCTGTGGAGCCTCAGCTCTGTAACCTGTAAGACTGGGTAAGTTTCAACCAAAGAGTGGGAGTGGAGAGAAACACGACCTTCTTAGAGCCCAGTAAGCTGGGATCCCTGCCAAACCACCCTCTCTCCAACTCTGATACCTGCATCAGCTATGAAAGTCATTTTCTTTTTAAAGAATCTATTCTGTTAGAGACAAAGAAACACATTTGGCACAGTTGTGAAAATTCTTTTACTATTTTTGTGTCCACATGATTGTTTAAAAAGCAAACAGTACTAATGGCTACTTTGGTAAAAACAGTCCCCAGTCTAAGGATTACATCCTTTGGACAGGTTTTATTCCCAGTATATCGAAGCCCTTGGCCATGACAGCAGCTACTGCTTCACACAAGAGCATTCGCCACATGTTCACTTTCAATACTTTCCCTGCGAAGAAAAAAAAAAAAAAAAAAAGACATTAACTCACTTCTTAGTTTGAAAGTCATTAAATAACTGTAAAAGCAACCCATAGGCATCTTTGGGGGGGCTCTAAGATCACCTTCAACTATAAAGACAGAACATTTATGGCTACATTTCTCCATTAAACTTGCAGTGCTTTCCTAAGGCCATACGTGAAGAGACTACACAGCACGCTGGTTGGTGATGGACACCCACCCCACGGACTGTTTCTGTTAACAGAAAGACATCAATGACAGTGGGTGTTTCCACAGCAACAACACCCGGACACACTGTACTACAAGCATCCTATCCGAGCGCCCTTCTCATTCATTTCCCAAGGCACTGCCCGAAGGTGAAGAAAGGAGAACGGGCACGATTCTGCTGCTGCTGTGATGGGCCCACTTCAAACTGTCTGCTACACATGCTGCAGCTTGCTATGAAATTCCTTTTTCTACAAATGTCCCGGTGGCACCCCTCCCCAGGACGGACAGTGGAGGAGACACTCACCAGTCTGTCGATCTTTCTCCACACAGTAGCAGCTATCGTAGAACTCCGTGAACGTGGTTGCCAGCTCATAAATGTAATCACAGAGAGTGTGGAGGAACAGGTCGTCTAGGATCTTCTGCAGGATCTCGGGGAACCGTAAAATGCACCGTCCCAGCTTCCACTCCTTCTCATGGTCCAAAAGGATCTTGGTTTCCCGAGCGGCTCTCTGCAGCATCTCCTCATCAACACTGGCCAGGCGTGCAATAGACCTGAGAGACCAGTGAGCAACTCTGGTCAGGCACACGGTCTTCCCACACAATGGCCAGGCGTGCAATAGACCTGAGAGACCAGTGAGTAACTCTGGTCAGGCACACGGTCTTCCCACACAATGGCCAGGCGTGCAATAGACCTGAGAGACCAGTGAGGAACTCTGGTCAGAAAGCACACGGTCTAGTTATGGCTGATTGGATTCTCAGCCCAGTGCGACAGAGCCGACCTGTATCCCCAGTACTCGGGAGACAGAGGATCACAAGTCAGAAGCTAGCCTGGGACACACACATACATGCATATGTGTTATCAAGACCCTGGCTCAGAAACCAAATCAATAAACACTATTTTAGAAGCATCACCCCTTGATTCCACACATAAGTGTCTGAGCAGTCACCTGATTCTGGTGAAGGCGTACAGGAGGTAGGCAGCTGTGTTCCCTCTGTCATCCAGCATCTTGTCAAAGGAGAAGATGTAGTCATTGAGGCGGTTATGAGAAAGGTCGGCGTATTTGATGCAGCCATAGGCAACGGATGTCTGAGCTGCTTTCAACTCCTCTTCAGTTAAGACCTTTGGAAAAACAAACACTTAGCTTGTCTCATAAGTAAGAGATGGAGTCCACAGCAATTAAGGAGTCACTATCAATTAGAACAGCAAGGAGTGACAGGGCCACCGTACGAAGGAGATAGTGGAATCGAACCCATTAGCTCTGCATGTTGAGGACAATTTATATAGAGTGTCAGCTTACTTCTCACTTCAGATTTAGGAACTATGAAGCACAACTGATACCTACTTTATGCTATTTCAGAGGTGGAAGACAGGAACTGTCCATTAATTAATACATGGGAGGCTGAGGCAGGAGGACTGCAGCATGTCTTAGGCCAGCTGTGGCTACAGAGGCCCTGTCTAAAAGTATGAAAACTCTAAAGTATTTCTGACTGACTGTCATACCCTGGCTTGTAGCAGAGTTATTCTTCCACTGAGATGCTTAAGGATTGGATAAGCAGGCCATCAAAGTTGGGAGAGTAAAAATGGAGTAACTCTACAGAAGTCAAGCTAGAACTGGCTGGGAGCTTCCTGTGCAGACTGAGGTAGCTAGAGGGTTGGGCTGTCACTAAGTCTTCCTCACAGTCACCTGCAAGCTCACTGCTGACCTTGGCAGGTAAGAAGTGCTCACTGGTGCAACAGCAGCAGGACTGTTTGCCTTGAGGAGGCTCGATCCACAGGCGGGAATGTATGTTTGACGCTGTACACCTGGGGCAAGGCCACAGGTCTTAAGGCAGCGGCTATGGCCACTGTTTTGCTAAATGAACATGCTGTGCCTATCATGTTACCTTCTAAATACTGGTTTATGCCCATACATTTAGTGTTGATAGTGTTGGTCAGAAAAGCTTCTTTTCAAAGTCTCAGAGACTGACTGATGCTCAGGATGTACATACCACTCCTTGTGAGGCTCAGAAGTGTTGGAAAGGCTTACGAGGCCCTTCGAGTCCCAGGAGCTATAGGCGATTAACAGTCGCTGGGGAAGGAGGCACTTTCCTCAGCGGTGTAGCCACTGCTAACTTGCTCATGCTCCACCGAGTAACCCTAATTCACTGGATCAACCCCCACGAAAGAAGATTTAGGATAATTCATAAAACTCCACCTACACATTTCTGAGCTTGCTCAATAGATATATAATTTTAGAATTAAAATGTTTCCTATCCACATCAACTAATCAAACTAAAGTAGCAAGTAATTTTGTTACTAAATTCAGTCACTTGGAGTTCTGTTATCAGGAGGTGGGGGCTGGACACAGCACTCAGGTCCAACCCCACTACTGGGAGCTGGTTGACAAGAGGCTTCTCTAACGTGGCTAGTACAGGGACTGCCATACACAACAATTTAGATTGTAAAGCTGGAGTCCTCTCAGCAAGCTACATGTTGGGTCTATGGTTAAGATCTTCTAAGGAACTCTATTCAAACTGGCTTACAGATAAATAAGCATGTACACACTCTGAAACTATTACAGTAATTAGTGCAACTGTTTTCGTAGTTCATGTAAATGTTATCTTGGTTTTAAGTTAATTGATAGTAACAGGTTGCCTGGGGTCCCTGGCCAGGCAAGTTTACATTTATCTCTGTTAGATATTTAAGATCCTGAAATTGCACGTTTTATCTACTATGCAGTGTGATGTTATGTTTGTCCATTAAGTGATGCAATGTAATTTTATTTCACAAGAAAGTAACTTTAAATGATACCCATCCATAACCAATCGGCATATAATACCTAAGAAATAAATGAGGTGATATGCAAATTTGATAACTGTTTAAGCAAGTCATTTAAAGGCTAAGGAAGCTTCACATGTACGGCCAGCTTGGCCGGCATAGTAAGGCACAAAACACCACCCGACTAATAGCACTCTAAACCAAGGCAGCATACAGAACTGTAACATACTCCAGCGGGAAATCTGCACACTGCAGACGGTTTATCAGACAGGGTCTCAGGTGACTCAGGCTCACCTCAAAGAGTCATATGACCTCGAACTCCTGATCCTCCTGCCTCCAGCAGCTAAATGCTGGGACTGCAGTTATGTGCCTTGTAGTACTGGGAATCACACCCAGCCAGGGCTTCCCTCACTAGACAAGCAATGTACTGAGAGAGCCACATCCCAAGAGTGTTCTTTAAACAGTGTTTCTAAGGAAGGAATAAAACCAGGCGGGGAGGGGCTTGTGTGAGAAAGGATTTCCTGCAGTAGAAAGAAATTATCCTTAATTGGACGGGATAGTTTGACAACGTGATGAAAGAAACAGTAAGCTAAAAGCCTGAGCAAGCTCTAAGGGATCAGAACAAGCTGGGTAAGGCACAGAAAGGACCTATCACCCACTCCCAGCTTTTGATAGTCTTGCTGTGAAGCCTGGTTGGCTGGAACTCAGAACCAGGCTGGTCTTGAATTTCTGCAATCTCCTGCTTCTGCCTCCCACAATCACAGGCAATGTGTCACCATGACTGAAGTTAAGAAAATCTATGATCAGGAAAGCAATAGTTGAAATGCTGGTAAAACCTCAAACATTAACACATTGACATAAAATGTGAATCTAATTCTGCTTAAAGCAATGACTTTTTCTTTAAATACTCGGTTTTTTAATTCTAAACATGTTTTCTGTTTTTGAGACAGGGTGGTCCTCCTGCCTCAGACTCCTTCCTCAATGTTAGAATTAATAGGTGTGGGTTGCCATGTGCATCCCAAGGAGAGGTTTTCCTGTTACATACTTAATTGCTGAGCTTCTGAAGAAAGCTTTTCTTTTCAGTTACCTACTCCCTGCTAGAGTCCTAGCTGTTTACTTTTGTAATACAGTATTCACCCAGAGTCTCCAGCATGTAGTCCTCTGCTGTATAACCCAAGCTGGAGTCTGGGTTCTCCAAATGGCCCTTCTTTTCAAAGGAAAAGGAGTCACGCCTCTTAACCTTGGGCCAAGCCTACTGACACAGACTTCCACTGTTTTGAAAGGGTCAGAAGACAAACTGAAATCTTACTTCTAACTGTACCTAGTACATGAATATTCTCAATGGTCATATTATGATCAAGTACTTTATGGCAAGTGTCTTTGGAATAAAAGTTCTATATGAACTCTCTATGACTTTCACATTTTCCAGTTGGGTTCCTGGAGTTGCTGAAAGGCTCTTTCATCTTGTTGATAAGCACCTAATCAAGTTGACATGCTGGCTATGAGAAGCACTGACAATGTAAGGCCAAAACTTTGCTTGGGACGGGATGGCCTGGAACTGAGATCCAACAGCCCCTGCCCTTCAAATGCTGGGGTTAGAGGCTTAGCTTGGCCAGAGTCTTGTACTCCATATTCTTTACGTAACATTTTGTCTTTTAAGTCTAATCTTAAGACACAAGTAACTGAATTTCCTTGCTCATTGCTGAACTCACAAAAATTTGTCTTGAAGATAGTTTCTGATAATTTCTCAACCAACGGGTAAATTTGCAGACCTTGTAGCTTCTTTAAACTCACTATAGTTTAATAACAACTTGGTACGTCCTTCTTAAGGTAGAAGTCTGTGGGAATGTAGTTCAGTTGGTAGAGGGCTTGCCTAGCATGCACAGGCCCTGGGTTTTAGCCTGTATAAACTGGGAGTGGTAGCACATGGATATGCGTTGTTTGTTTGTTTAGATATGGTCTTGCAACATGTTATCTCAGGCTGGCCTGAAATCTGTGCTCTTCTTTTTCAGTCTCCTCAGCAAGTGCTGGGATCACAAGCCTATGCTATACAGACTTTGCTAAAATCTCACAACAAAAGCCACACAGCTTTGTCCTCACATAAAATACAATTTCTATGTGTTTATATGTGTTAAAATTAAATAGAAGCGGAACCACAAAGACACATTATCAAAAGGAAAACAGCACTTTATAATACCCAGGAACACAGCTAATCAAAGCGAGTCAATCTACATGCCCTAGCCCCCAAATAACTCGGGCACATGTGCCGATAGTCTTGTCCTACCTTGTCTCTCTCCTTCTCTTTCAGCTTGTCCATGGACCGTCTGAGCCCTTCTTCCAGCAGGTCCATCAGACGCACAGTCTCACCTGAACGTGTTTTAAATTTCTTCCTAAAAGAAGTTTAAAGACTCATAAGAAATTCTAATTTAGACCTTTCAATTTAAAAATGAGGGTTTGCGAGATCTACAGAAAGCTGCCTGGAGTTATCAAGGCAACAGGGTCAAAATCCAATTGGCTACCAGGAAACTGCTTTCCCATGTCTCTCAACAAAGCATCCTGACCTGACCCTCACCTGAACTCTATCCTTAACTACACTTTAGTGGTGAAATTTTTTTATGCACCTACAGGGTTGGAGAGATGTCTCAGCACTGAAGAACACTGACTGCTCCTCCAGAGGACTCAGGTTCAGTTCCCAGCACTTACGTGTGACAGCACACAACTGCCTGATGCCCTACTTGGGATTTCACAGGTACTGCACAGGCACATACAAATTAAAAATCTGACTAGCTCTCTTTCCTGGAATACAAGATGCTGTTTAAATGTTTTGCCCTTTTAGAAAAGTTACTAAAAACCAAATCTCCCACACTTGCTTCTATGTATGCCTGGCATGTCAGCAGGTTCGTTACTGGACTAATATAATTAAATACTGCCTGGCAGAAAGAAAGCTAGCCAGAGTACAAAAGAAACATTTTATGCCGTAGTGTTGATGAATACTGAATATAAACATCTTACTATATTTACTTTTGTATTTTGAAAAAGGAGGGAAATGACCGAAAAACAGAAAGTGACAGCGCAGACATCATTAACCTATAAAGGTGATAACCTTTATATTTTGAAACGAAAATGAAAGCAGGGAATCTTAAATTCAGCTGGGATCTCAATGCCTCACACTTGGGACTACACCACCAAGCATCCTGGCTGAGCCCTGAGCCTGGACGGGAGAAGCGCAAACCCCTCTGTAATCTAACTGCTGTCATCACACACTGTCCTTAGGGGAGAGCTAAGCCCGGGGAAAGTGGATTAGCTGAGTTTACTGACAGCGTGGGAGAGACCTCTCCCTTTCCCAGTTCTACTGCAGGAATACTGAGCACGCCCACTTACTTGTCTTCTCCTAGGACCACACCAAATCCAACGTGGGCTACTCGAGTGACTTTAGGGTCATACCAACCAATCATTTGAGCAGCAGCAAACACTGTCTGGAAGTGTGTAGCCTACAAAGAGTGGAAACAGAATGATATTGTTAGGTTTCTATAACAAAAAAAAAAAAAAAAAAAAAAAAAGTTATGAGGCTTCTGTGCTCAGGGGCCACATGACAATCTTGTTGGGCAAGCATTATTAAGGTTCTGTTCCCCAGATGTGACCACCAAAAGCAAGAACACACCAACAGTTTCTACACTCAGGTCTTAAAAGAGGCCAGGCACAATGTTACATGCCTGTGATCTCAGGGCCCTAGAACCAGAGACTCAGGAGTAGTCATACTCAGCTATGCAGCCAGTGCTGAGATAGCCCACGGTTATGTCTATATGAGACCGTGTCTCAGTTTTAACAACTCAGTGCCAGCACACTTGCCTACCACATGCAAAACAACGGCTGCTCACCAGAGCTAAACCAAACAAAAATGACTAAGGGCAGATAGTTCTTTTAAATCTTAGTTTTCATCTAGAAAGGTGGGATTTCAAATCTGAGGTCAAATGGGCTACATGACACCGTATCTCACAACAAGTCACATGGCTTTTGTACTTCCGTAAGGCGCAGTTTCTATGTATCTGTCAGCATCTGCAATCAGGCTGTAGACAAAACTACAAACTTACTTGCCCATTGTCCACCACGTAAATAATCTTATTTGCTTTTTCTTCAAATAGTCTCTGTTTGATGGCAGCCAGGTCAGATGTGTCATAGGTATAGCCCCCATCTGATTTCACTATTGTTAATGGTACAGAACACCCAGGCACGAACACAATTTTTCTGCCATCATCCACTTGTACAAAACCTAACAACAAAGAAACGTCAAAACAAAAACAAATAAACCTTTATTAATAAAGGGAAAAGCACCCTCGTGGAACCAGAATCCTACTTTGTCCTATGATGGCATAAATACTTGATCACTCTGAATATTTTGCTTTTAACATTAAGCTTACACTTTCTGTGTGAGAGAGAATGTGGGCAGTCTGTGCACTACACTGTGAACGCAGAGGTCAGGACACCTTTTGGGGGCTGATGTTCTCTTCCTACCATGTGGGTCCCAGGGACTGAACTCAGCTCACCAGGCTCACTTGCAAGAACCTCTTACCCGCAGGGCCTTCTCCCCAGCCCTCTGAGTATTTTAAGACAATTATTAGATCTACTGTAAGTCTTGGGAAATGGCTTCGGCCAAGACTGACTTCAGAGCACAAGTCAAACAGGAGGGCAAGGCTCTGCACTCACACCAATCTGGCTAAACTCTTACATAACACTCCAATACAAGCATCTATCCAGCAGACAAAATGTGAACATTGTGCTTTGCTTTCTGGGTAGAACCATAACTTACCTCTGGAAGGAAAATAGGGTTTGGTCAATACTGGGGGTGGGGGTGTTCATCATCTGGGTCTACATACTTAATTCAAAGCCAGCCAGGGCTATAAAGGAAGTGATGGAATAATGACCCAGTTTTAGGATAGGAATATGTACATGTTCTTTCATGGACGGTGGTAGCTGAAATTATGTAAAAGTGTATGAACAGAATAAAGTATATTCTGTATTTCACACCTATAACTGTTGAAGCTGTATGATGAGTTTATGGTCTTTACAATTATTATAAATTCAATTATCTCTTTTGTCAATTTACAAGTTTCAGTAATATTAACAAAAGTTTAAAAAGAGTAATGCCTACCTTTATCTTCAAATTCCTTTACAATATCCTTCATCCTATCTTGATAGAAGGATTCTCCTCTTTCTATTAAAGTGATGTCCAATGCATCATAGATTTTACTAAACTCTAGAAAATACCACCAAATACAGTACATGAATAAGCATTTAGGCAAATGGGGGAAAACACAGCATTTAAAAAACTTGTTATCTGAAACAGAAAAAAAGAATTACACCGAGTATGAACAATACAGAAATATACATATATGCCTTTAATCTCAGTACTCAGAAGGCAGAGGCAGACTAATCTCTGAGTTCAAGGCCAGTCTGGTCTACATAGTAAGTTCCAGGACAGCCAGAGCTATGCAAAGAGACCCTGTATTGGGGGTGGGGATGGGACGAAAAGAGGAGGAAAAGGAAGACAAAGTCTTTCCTAGTTGATGGTTTAAAATCTTTATTGCATTTTCTTAGTTTGGTAGCCCTGACTTGTTTCTCACTAACCACCAATGGAGTAGAAACTGCAACATTTAATACCTTAAAACCTAGGCTTCGCCAGGCGGTGGTGGCACACGCCTTTAATCCCAGCACTTGTGAGGCAGAGGCAAGCAGATTTCTGAGTTCGAGGCCAGCCTGGTCTACAGAGTGAGTTCCAGGACAGCCAGGGCTACACAGAGAAACCCTGTCTAGAAAAACCAACCAACTAACCAAACAACCAAACAAAAAAACCAACCTAGGCTGCAAAGCAATCATCAATAATCTCCTTTGTAAAATACCTCTGGCCATTTTCATTCATTTATCTTTCAAAGTGACCTTTAATTTAACTTTGTCAAACCAAACACGGTGGTAATGCCTGCAATCTCAACATATGAGAGGCAGAGGCACTGTGCATTCAAAGCCAGCCTGGGACATACAGCCCTTGTCTCAAAAACAAAACACAAATAGGGGCTGTCGAAATTAACGGTGAATTCCACGAAAGATTTGACTTTGATCCTTGGAACCCATGTAAAAACATGGATGTGTGGGCTGGAGAGATGGCGCGACAATTAAAAGCATGCACTAACTAGACCTAAGCTCAGTGCCCTGTGCCCATGTCAGTAGATTTGCAAAGACTAAAGCTCCAGTTCCAAGGGCTCCAACAGCCTCCTCTGGTCATTATAGCCACCAACATGAATGTGCACCAATACATGTACAACTTTAAAATAAAAAAAAAACAGACTCTGCAAAGGTTCTCTTGTCCTCTGATTTCCATGTGGGCTGTGTGTGGCATACACATGCCTGCATTTACACTATTAATTTAGAAAATTATATAAGAAGTTTGAAGAAATAAGCAAAAGAAACAAACACACAAACATCCCAATTACAAAGACCTAGGATCAATCCTGAATAAAAACTCAAAACTAGCTGAATGGCGCCTAGAAACTCACCTTCCCGGGAGACGTCACAGATGAGATTCCAGGCTTTCATGATATCTGGGTTTTTACTCTGCAGCAAAACGACACACTGATAGGCTCGCTTCTTAAACTCCTCCTCAGCATCAAACCTCTTCTTAGATTCCTGTTTTAAAAAATAAGATCTAATTCTGTAGTTCTAGATAAAGAATGTATTCACTGCTGTGTGTATCGCACCACAAAAGCAGACGACTGAGAACACCAGCACTCTACACCAAAGCCAAGAACACTGTTCAAGTTCTCACAAAGAAAGGCAAGCCAACAAACCAAACAGAGTATAGGAGGGTGTGCTGCTACACACTTTTATCCCAGCACCAAGGAGGTAGAGGCAGGTGAATCTCTTTGAATGAGACCCATCTGTCTACACAGTGAGTTCCAGACCAGTTAGGGACACAGTGACACCCTATCGCCAAAACAAAAACCCAAACCCAACCCAACCAACAGGAAAACATATCCCTGCTGGAACTTCAGAGTGGGACAGGGCTGACCTGGAGAGACAGCTCAGTGAATACAGTGCTTGTCCTTCAAGTGTAAGACCCAGTTTGGTCTCCAGAACGCAAGCAAAGCTGGACAGGTTTCTATAATCTCTAATTCTCTGGGGAAGCTGGCTAGCTATACTAGCTAAAACTGGTGAGCTCTGGGGTCAGCAAGAGACCCTACCTCAATAAATAGTGATCCAAGAAGATAACAGGTTAACTCAAGCCTACATGTACACACAAGCTGGCATGGTATGCTTGCTTATAATCTTAGCAGTTGAAGTAGAAAAAGAAGGATCTTGAGTTCAAGGTCACCCTCAGCTACATAGCAGTCAAAAGTCAATCAGAACCCCAGTTCAACAAATAAAACTAGAACCATGAAGAACACCAAAATCTCCCACCAAAGCCATGCCCCCCAAATGTTAAAGTGAACTGAGGTATAACTCACTGTTAAAAAGGGTAGCCTATCATGCAAGAAGCACTGGTTTGGACCCAAGCCTTAGAGGACAGGAGAGGGGGGAAGGGAGGGGAGATCAACATGTTAAATGGCACAATTAATTAACAAATTAAATGAAACACTTTCTTTTCTGGTTTTTCAAGACAGTGTTTCTTTGTGTAGCCCGGTTTGTCCTGGAAATTACTGTGTACACAGACTGGCTTCAAATTCAAGTGATCCACCTGCCTCTGCTTCCTGGGTATGATGGATAAAAGCATGTACCACCACCACCTGGCTTAAAATGATTTTTTCTTAAAAATACACAACTTAGCTGAGCATGGTGGCTCCTGCTTGTAACCCTAACACACTGGTGAAGTCAGAATGCTTACAGGTCAGCCTGGTCTGCACACTGTCCTCAAATCAAAATCAAACCACAAAACCCTTCAGTGTTTTATTTTGGTGGCACATGCTTTCTCACTCCAGGGTATGCTTCCTGCCTTCTTTCAAGAACAACTAGGGCTGGTAAGATGGTTTAGTTGGTGAAGGAGCTTGCCAACAAGCAAGCAAAGTACATGAGTTCGGTACCCAGGACCCACATGGTAGCAGAAAACCGACTCGCACAGCTATCTTCTTGCTTTCTTGGGCCCCAGGACACGTGTGCACTACCCCCACTCTGGGCATACAAAATGAACAAACTTTAAGAAATTCTGACCCCCTTACCAAACCAGTACATTTTAGCAATGCACTGTAAAATCACACTTACATTAGCAAATGTTTCATTACATCCAAAGGCAATTCTAACACAATTATTTTTTAATTCTATAGTGATTTTGCTAGTTTTCAAATATTTCCTAGAAAACACTGGATTAAAAAGCAAATGTCTGCTTTTAAATCCTTTTTTTTTTTTTTTTTTTCCTTTTAATCCAGTAATTTAACTCTCTATCATGAGAAAAACAACTTTGAAAACACACCTCTCTATGTACAATGGTGCTTTCTGGGGAAGAGCCACAGAAAATTTATAGTAGCTGAATAAAAACTTTGGTATACCAATTCAGCAGAGCTACATAAAAAGTGCATTGAAAGTAACCATCCAGGGCTGGAGAGATGGCTCAGTGGTTAAGAACATTGACTGCTCTTCCAGAGGTCCTGAGTTCAATTCCCAGCAACCACATGGTGGCTCACAATCATCTGCAACTCCAGTTCCAGGGACTCTGACATCCTCAAACACCAATGCACATACAATAAAACTAAATAAGTAAATAAATAAATAAATAAATAAATAAAAGTAACCATCCAACCCAGTCTTGAAAACCAAAATAAATCAATACATAAATAACGAAAAGAATATAGCCATGCAATGAAACAATAAGATGTTAAATACGCACAATGCAGAACTCATAGATTAATGAATGATTAATAGTTGTATATGGATCGGAGTCAAAAAAAAAAATAAAAACTGAAAAATCACTGGTGAATTAACTTGATCATTCATTCATGTCTGTCCTTTAAGACAGGGCTGGACTCAGACTCATCCCTCCAGCAGAGGTTGACTTTTAATTCCTGATGCTTCTGCCTCCACTCCCTCCAGTGTTGGGTTAGAGGCATTTGCTTCCATACCCCGGCATAGGTCTGTATTTCAAAAACTGCTCTGACAAGATGGCACAATGGGTCAAGGAGCCTGCTGCTGAGCCAGAGTCCAACCCCCAGGCCCCATGTGGGCGTGCTTGGGCCTCTACACACATGCCGTGACGCATGACCCAACCCTACCATATAAATAAACATCAAAACGTCAATTTTAAAAACCAAAACACCACCCCACCCCTATTTGTTTTTAGACAGGTGTGGTGGCCCTCAGAAAACTGCCATGAGTTTAAGGCCAGCCCGGGCTACAGGGAGAAACCAAATTGTACTTACACTACAATGTATAGCAGGTAATATGCTAGAACTCAAATTTTAATGTAAGCAAAGCAATGTAAAGCAGTGGAGGGCGACTATTTCTATGTCCATACCCAAAGCAATGGACCACAGGGTAGCTGTTCTCAAGCACACAAAAAGGAGTACCAAAAGAATCCAGTTTTTTTCCCCCCATTCTTTTTTTTTTTTTTCCAGACAGGGTTTCTCTGTTGTCCCAGCTGTCTGGGAACTTGCTTTGTATATCAAGCTGGCCTGGAACTAAGAGATCCACCTGCCTCTGCCTCCTGAGTGCTGGGATTAAAGGTGTGTGCCACTGCTGCCTGGTTAGATTTCAGTTTTTCAAGCAAGTGAACTGTGAATCACTTTTATTTTCATTCATACTGTACAACATTTCCAATATATCTATTGTATGTGGAAGCGTCTGTATTTGTTAGGTAAAATTTGGTAAGCATTTGTCTTTTCTTTTAAAGACTGTATTTTAAATTAGGTATGTTCCTGTGTGTGGGTTGTGTGCCTGAGTACAATGCCCTTGGAAGCCAGAAGAGGGCATCAGATCCCTATAGTCAGAGTTAGAAGCAATTCTGAGCCACCTGTTGTGGGCACTGGGAATAGACCTCAGGTCCTCGGGAAGAGCAATGTGTGCTTTAAACCAATGAACCATCTCTCCAGCCCAGTTTGTTAAATTCACAATTTTAGTACACAGTAAATTCATATACGGCCCTTCCTCTGGGAAATGGGTGGCAGATATACAGTAATTCAGTGGTGCCAAACCTTATAAAAGGCCTGAAGATCTCCAATAGGAGGTGAAACTGTCAGATAATCTGGAAACTTATCCTGCAGGTGAGCGATGAGCATGCCAAACTGGGTCCCCCAGTCTCCTACATGGTTTAACCTAATACCAATCAGAGAACAGGAATTAAAACAATCGTAAAGATTAAAAGTATATTCCATTAGAAGCTGCTAACACTGAAGTGCCAACTTACTACCTTAGTAAAAGTTGTTTATGTAGCTGTTTCCTCAACTGGATTGCTACCTGGCAAGGTGAAACCCTGGGCTCTTATATCCATTCAATTCTGGGTAACCAGTAACAGGCTGAATATGGTGAGAACTTAAGACTTACTGAATAAATAAATTTCTAACCAATGGGCTATAAACCGTGTGTAATACAGCTAACCAAGAACATCGTGGCCAATAGTCACTGCCACCAAGCCTAAAGACCTGAGTTCCATCCCTGGAAGGACCTCTATAAGCATCATCCCCCAATAAATAATAATTCCCCAATAAAGAAGTACATGTAGTAAAAAGAAGGAAAAAATGTAACGTTTAATCAACCATTGTAGGGGACTTAAGATAAATGGCTCCAAAATGCCAATGTGTAACATCCTTCCCTCTCTGCCTTTAGCAAACCTTCTCTGAGGATAGCTTGCTTATCAAGATAAACGGCTCCAAAATGGCAATGTGTAACATCCTTCCCTCTTTAGCTGATGCTAACCAGAGCCCTTCTCTGAGGATACTCTGCTCATCACCATGTTTTCTTCACTTGCCTAGCTGCTTTACTACTACCAGAGCCATCTTTCGGGTCATACTAATCCACTAGTTACAACAGAATCCTAAGTTTACACCATGGCCTACAAAGCCCAACACGTCCATTTCTTGCTAGGCCTTTCTGACAACTAGACAGCAAGTTCTTGTTATATGTGAGGCTTCCTGTGGAGGCTGGTTGGATGGCTCAGCAACTAAGGATACCCACAGCTGGGTTCACTTCCCAGAATGGCAGTTCACAACTGCCATTAACTATACAGTTACAGGTAGATACAATGCCCTCTTCTAGCCTCTATGGATACCACATGCATATAAACTCATGTAGGAATGTAAACATAAAAATAAATACATAAATCTTTTTTGTTGTTTTCTATTATCTTAAGACAAGGGCTCATGATGCAGCTCTGGGTGTCCTAGAATTCACTATGTAGCCTAGTTGGCCTCAGGCTCAGAGGTCTACCTCTCTAGTGCTCAACTTAAAGGCTTTGCCACTATGCACTGGTTTTGTTGTTATTTGTTTTAAATAATACATCTTTAAAAAAAACTCTGTGGAATGAATAGAGATGTTCCTTGGTTCCACTGGAAGTTTACAAATAGGATATGAAAGACTTGAGATGGAGGACGGAGATCAGGGTATGTTTTTACAAGATCCATTTTATTTATGCATACATGTATATAATTGTGGGTTTGTGCACATGCACGCAGAATCTGTGGAGGCCAGAAACAGTGGAGCCTCTGGAGCAGGAATTCCTCAGAGGATGTGGGTATCAGGAACTGAGCTTGGGACTTCAGCAAGAACAGCGGGTACTTTATTTAACCCTACAGCCATCTTCCCAGCCCCCAGGATATATTTTTTAAAGCTTCTGTTCTGACTACAAAACAGAACTGAGCTTTTGAGTTCAGGGTTAAAGATCCTTCAAAAATAGGATGTATCATCTTTTATCAAAATTTCCAAACAAATGAAAGAGAACGCACCTTAGCACATTGTATCCTGCAAATTCAAAGAGGCGGCTCATACTTTCTCCTATGATGGTTGACCTGAGGTGGCCAACATGCATCTCTTTAGCTATGTTGGGAGAGGAAAAGTCAACTATAACCTAAAAGAAAAAAAAAGACTTTTATTATCATGTTAACACTTAATAATGTCAGACTTGTATTAGTCTAGGTTATAATTCATGGATACTAGATTTTCTTGTGGCTCTAATAGCATACTAACCGATAAAGAATCAAATTAACTCATACAAATTATTATTCAAGTATACTAATCAGCAATATTTGCATAAGTATCAGTTATGAGCCTTAAATGCCTATGGGATAAAGTTAAATAATTATAAAGCACACCAGAAATCTGCTTTCCAGTCACACTCCTGATCTCAATACATAGTGAAGACTACTGCCAAGGAAAGCACTTGCAGGTCTAAAATACTGAAGTACTAGCCCAGGACTGTACAGATACCTTTTCATTCTCTCCAAGCACAGGTAGTTGAACTCCATTCACTAGGAGATTGGTTAACTGTTCTGACACAAAGTCCTTTCTCAAGTGCACATTAATGAAACCTGAAAGAGGGGAGGGAGTAAGAACGATCAGTCTCCCACTTGGGCGAAGGATTTTCTCCATTTCCCTTATGCTGGTACTAGGAAATGTGATACAGCTGTGGCAAACTCTTCTGGAGTCTAACAGGAATCAAGACCATTAGAAAACACCTGCCTCAGCATCCATTTCCAGCTCATCCAGAATCGGCTGCTTACTCCAGCCCATCCACTTTTATAAATGAAGGGCCCTCTGTTGTAGGCTCAGCTCTTTTCTGATGAAAACCTGAATCAGTGGGAGGCAAAGCACCCCATCCAAGGACAGGCTGCCAGGTGGCAGCTCCTAACTCACAATCCAGGTTACTCTTAACTACGTGGTTCTTGTCTTGAATCTGGTGACTCCCCCATGCTAGGTAAGCTCTCTACCAATGAGCTACACTCCCATTTCAGATTTCATTTCGAGAGAGACAGATGCCCACTGGATGCTTGGGCTGGCCTGTACATACCATGCTGCCTCCTGAGTAGACGGGATCACAGGCATGAGCCACTACATGGCAACTTTTTAAACAATTTTTTTTTTTAAATTAATTTGGTGGCCGTGCTAGGATAAAGGGCAAAGATCTTATTATACATGCTAGGAAAGCACTTTACCATTGAGTTACACAGGATTTAAGTTTGAACCTATCTTAAACCTCAAAAAGCACTCATCAATAGTTATTAAAAAAGACAGCATATCATACCAGGACCCGCAATTTCAACTCTGTCAATATAGTCATTGTTCGGCAGATGCTTGGTAATGTTTTCTGCAATTTCTCTAGGACTAACTTTCTGTTCCTTTGCTTTGAGCATCTGTAACACAATGTGAAACAATTCATTAGGACCAGGTAGTGAGTTCCTAGAGAATGTGTCGCTGACGAAGCATGAGCTGCGGTTTGTAACACTCTCATGAAGAAGCAAAAACCCACCTACCTGCGAATGGATAAAGCAGAGCATCATCAGTGCCAAGAGGAACGAGAAGATGGCAAAACCACAGTCTATAAATCACCTTCACCTCCCCAGCCACCTCTTAAAGGACAGAACAAAGCCCATAGCTACAAAGCCAGAGCCAGCACACTCACACTCTCAACTCCAGGCCGTGAAACTGTCTATTACTCATCACAGGACCATTAGAGAAAAGAGTCTGCTCAAAGGCAAACTCTCTCAATCACCACAGGAAGGAAACAGATACAGGCTATGTGTAGTCACACAGTGGAGCTCTCTGCAAATACGAAACTCCTCAGCTTAATGCAAATGAAATGCAGCCACTAGAGTGCTGCACACCAGCAATCCCATTACTCAGGGGCCGAGGCAGGGTGCCTGGTGACACAGCCACAGTGTCTCAAGAAACCAAAACAAAGGAGGAAAAAGGAACTGGGGCAGTGGTGGCACACGCTTTAATCCCAGCACTCGGGAGGCAGAGGCAGGCGGATCTCTGAGTTCGAGGACAGCCTGTTCTACAGTGTGAGTTCCAGGACAGCCAAGACTGCACAAAGAAACCCTGAATCAAACAACCAAAACCAAAAGGGGTGTGGGAGTGGGAGAAAAGAGACTATAAGGTCTGCTCCAGAGACATCCAAGCTGTAACAAGTAACTGATGGTGGTGATTGTTAGCAAGTTGCTCCTTAAAAAAAAAAAAAAAAAAAAAAAAAAAAAAAAAAAAAAAAAAAAAAAAAAAAAAAAAAAAAAGAAAGAAAGAAAGAAAGGAAAGGAAAGGAAAGGAAAAGAAAAGAAAAGATAGGGTCATTATTGTAACCCAGGCTGCCCTTTACTTGTGGCAAGTCTCCTGCCACAGCCTCTGGAGTGCTAAGACCACAGACACCTGTCACTATGTCTTGTTAACTATGTCATTAAGCACACATATCAATCCAGAACATAGCAAGAAGTACCAAAACAAAACAAATACTGCTCTCACTGAGTACACCCAAGCTCCATGTGGAAGGTGCCCCTTTCCTAAAGATTCAAGAACTTGCTATTATTTATGTTCATAGGAGTGATGATGAATGTAAGAGAATCAAGGGCCAGTTATAAGAAATGATACGTCACCTGAGAAATACCCATGGCACTATTACACTGATAGTCTCCAAACTTGGGCTGCTGACTTGGTGTTACGACCAGGGGAGGGTTCTCCAAGTCTGGATATGCAGCCTTAATGGCACGGCCAAAGACCTCCTGCAGGCGGCTGTTGATGTTAATCATATTTTTAGTTGGTTTTCTCCTTTCTGCCTGAAGACTCTACAGGAAAAGAACAGCAGTGTCTCAGTGAAGTAGTATGACATCACACATTTCCCCCAAATATGCAGATTAGAGCCAGGATGGGACTGCTGAGATGGGGACAGGATTCTAAGACATTCCCGGGAAGTACGGAGGCCATCAATTCTGCATTTGCCTTATCAGATCAGAAACAGTAAAAAGTGGTGGCCGAACAGAAAACAGAAGTGAGGCTCAGCACCAGGGATGCAGAGACAAGCAGCCTTGTCTATGTAGTGAGGTCCAGGACAGCCTGGGCCACGCAGAGTGAGTCCCAAACTGCTTCACACCAAGCACTCAGTGAGAACTCTGTGGACAAAACAACCAGTGCTACACTGTCTCCAGAACCAACCTCTTCAGGGTAGGAGAGGAGAGGAAGCCAGGAGGGGAACCCAGAGACAGTGCTGTACCAGAAAGACAGGCTTTGCCTCACTAGCAATAACCCTGTCCACTCCTACTTGTTAGTGTAAGAGCTTTTAAGTGGGGCACATTCATTTAAGATAGAATATAATTACTCTTATTATGACTCATTACTCCTTCACTAAGTTGTCTCTACCATCAGACTGCTGAGTGCAGACAAGTGTTTCATTCACAGCGCTAGCCAGCACACCTGGCATCTAAGATGCCATCAAAACACTGTTATTAAAAAAAAAAAAAAAAAGACTAAAGAAAGAGGTCAGCCTGATCCAGGCCAACTAGGCCAATGCAGTGAGACCGCATCTCAATAAAAGATAACGGAGGTAGACGACCTGTTGGCGGAGCACAGGCTGAGTGGAGATCCTGGATGCCACCTCTTGACAGCAGCAAGAAAGCAGATGCTGTTCACAGAGCATAATGAAAACACTTCCTGTGTACTAAGATGTGACCCTAGAGCCTCAAGCTGCCACAAAGTGGCACTCTTCCAGGGGCTACCCCTAGTTTAATGAATCACTAGTTTATATTAATCAAAGACATCAAAGCCAGGCCCAGAGGCTCACACCTAAAACCCCAGCAGTTAGGCTGAGACAGGAGGAAAGGCAACAAACCTTCTGACAGACCTGCAGTGTAAAACAGTAATGGTAACAGTACTTAAGTATTAAGTATGCAGTGTCAAGTTCTGTACCAAGTGTTCCAGTGCAGGCTCTTTTGACTTTCATTTACATAACAAAACTGAGGTGACTGTTATCATTACTTTCATGTAAATTAGTGAATGGCCAATCACAAACCAGGTGTACAGGAATGTAGAGGTCAAGTCCCACATTCCTCGGAGTTCTCTGCCACAAAATGAAAAAAAATCACACATACACACTACTGATTGATTGAGACAGGGTTACTTTGTACCCCAGGCTAGCCTCAAACATACAAAAATGTTCCTGCCTCTCAGTCTATCAAGTTATAGTCTTCGTTTTGTTTTTTCCAGATAGGGTTTCTCTGTATAGACCAGGCTGTCCTTGAACTCAAAGAATTGTTTGTCTCTGCCTCCCAAATGCTGGAATTAAAAGTGTGTACCACTGTGCTCAGCAAATTATATTCTTAAACTCATCAAAGGGCCTGATAAAATGTTAGGTCTGATACTGAAGTGGCTATTAAGTGTGTGTGTGTGTGTGTGTGGAGGGGGTGATGATAGCCTGAGATAAATTGTAACTGGACTCTGGACCTGCAACATGCCAACCTCCACAAAGTTCTAGTCAATCAGTCTTGCAGAAGGCTCAATGCAAGTAAGGTTCTTTCCGGGGCATATGTTGGCCATAGTGTAATTCCATACATGTTTACAAAAGACCGCTAACAGACACAGTGGTAAAACAACTTTGTAAAACTAAAGCTTGTACTTTGGTTGAAAATTTTCATACCAGATAATTAAAAATATTGACTCTGGAACTAAACAAAAAGAGCTGATTTAAGTGGGTTTTTTGTATGTTTGCTTGTTTTGGTTTGGTTTAAGAGGCTCACGTTGCTGAAGCTGGTCTAGAAATCCTGATCCTCCTGCCTCCACCTTCCAAAGTGCTGGGATACAGCTCCCATGCCTGATCAATTTTAAGTTTTTAGTTTATCAAAACTTCTTATTCATGCTTTTCACAATCTGAAGTTTTCCAGTAGAAACTGTCAGTCACATATAATCTTAAGTCTTAAAAATCAGTAATAAGCTTTTAACTTTTTTTAAACTTGTAAGATATTGCTGTCTTTTATAATAAACTCATACATAAACACACAGAATCCACTGTACTTGACTTCATCCAAGTTAACATTTGAATATTATCAATTTCACAACACTTTTTCCCTCCCTCCCTCCCTCCCTCCCTCCCTCCTTTCCCTGATCCTCTTGCCTCCAAAAGTGATGGAATCACAAGCATGTACTACCATACCCCAGCCACAAGCAGTTTTATCTGGTGCTGGGGACAGGATCCAAGGCCTTACACAGGCCAGGCACTCTATGATGAGCTTTCTTGAAAGCCTTTTTTCGTTCTGAGGCAGGCTCTTGCTCTGGAGCCCAGGCTGGTCTTGCACTCACAGCAATCCTCCTGCTTTGCCTTTCAGGTGCTAGGATCACAGAGGTGAGCCAGCGTCAAGTTCTTGGCAATTTTTCTTTATCTGATTTATATGTGCATGTCCTTTTCTTTCTCCCATGATTCCTAGACCTATGGGAGAGAGTTAATACTACACCTAACTGGTCGAGGTGCTGTAGTACTTGAATTCTAACTCTTGGGAGACCGAGACAGGAGGACTGCCACAAGTCTAAGCGTGACAGGCTATACAGCACACACCACTGCAAGGCCTTGACTCAAATAAAACCAAAAAAAAAAAAAAAAAAAAAAAAAAAACACATTTTGGTACAATCACCTTTACTGATGTATGCGTTTTGTAAAACCTCACATTATGAAAATTAGTAAAAACAACAGCTTTTGAGAAAACTATAAGCTGCAGATTTCCGAAAATTTATGGGATTCTTTAACAGCAGCACTGTTGCGACAGCAATTATGTATGATTGTTACTGGTGTACAAAGCTTTCCGTGACCACCTAAGTAAACGTACTACGTGGCCAGACTCTGGAGGAAGAGGCAGGTGGATGGATGTGCGTTTGAGACCTGGTCTACTTAAGACAGCTCCAGAAAGGCCAGGGCTAAATAGAAACACTTTATTCCTCCTGTGATGTGTGTGAGCTCGAGGTGCTCATGCCCTCCCCTCCCCCCCATGTTTTTTTAAGACAGAGTTTCTCTGTGTAGCCCTGGTTGTCCTGCGACTCACTGTAGACCAGGCTGGCCTGGAACTAAAAGATCGGCCTGCCTCTGCCTCCTGTACACAGAAAAGCCTCTTTTCAGCACAGCAATATTTCCCTGACTGCCTTTAGCAGCACATAAGCACCTGACAAAGCTATGTGGGCACAGCTGATTCCAAATGGATAATAAAGAACTTCAAAGGACTGGTCAGATGGCTGAGATGAGAACGTGGAGTGGTGCCTGTGCAGTCTGGAAGGTAATACACACATAATACACACACTGGAGAACAATTAATGAGGTAACATGCTGAGCTGTGTCATCAGCAAACCTGAAAGGCAGGCCAAGAAGCTGAAGGTAAGCTTTTTTTCCTTCCTTCCTTCTTTTTTTTTTTTTTAAATCTACATTGATAAGCACTGCTGGACTATAAGGCTATTCAAATGGAGGCATGGTAGTACATACCTGTAAACCCAGCCCAAGAGAGACAGAAGCAGAAAGGCACTGCAAGACGGAGGAGGTCCAGCCTCAAAGCCAGCCTGGTCTGTATAGTGAGCGAGACCAGGGGAGGAGGAGAGGCAGACAACGTTTTGCAACATTAAATGAAAAGAAACCCAAAAGACGGTATAAAGCATAACAGAACTGTAAAATAAGCAACTCACTATGTAGAAGTTAGGTGTCAGTGAGTGCACATGAAAACATCCCCACGAGTTTGCTCCCGACAAATCTTTTCTTTTACGGTAGCGAAAACGGTTTAAGAACAAAAGACATTCCTTTGACAGCACGGGCATAAGCCGCTGAAGAAATCTCAACTTCCAAACCATCCTTTAAACCATCGTAATGAACCACTGAAAAGGGTGCTGGGAAGCCGGCGCCAACCTGTCCACCACAGGCGCCTGATGAGTGCTAACTTGCCTTATGCAGGAACAGATTTCCAGACAACTCCTCTTTTCAGTTTTTGTAGTGCATACTTTTAGAATCTTCAGTAACCCCCCCCCCCCAAAAAAAAAGATTAATATGAAGACATCCAGAGTACTCACCCTTCGAAGAATATTCAGCCTATACTTCAATTTTAAATTTTCCTCTCGTAACTCTTCCAAACTTGGAGACGCTTCTAAGTGACTCCAGTTCTTCAGTCGGTCGATCTCGGCAGTCAGAGATTTAATCTCCTTTTCCTGTAAGGAAAAGACACTTTTTCCAGTCCAGGTCAATCGAATGCTTCCCAGATAAGGGCAGACCGGACCACAGACTCACTTCCTCATTTCAGCTCTCCACAATGTGTGGGTCAGAAAAATGAGAATGGGCTTTTCCTTGGGAGCAATGATTTTACAGTAATCGGAACTGAGTCCACATGTGTGTGCTGGGAACGAGGAACTCAAGTGCAGAGAATATAACCCTATAAAGTGTGCGTAGCAGTACACACCTCTGAGTTGAAAGGAGGGTTGAAAGACTGGGGCCAGGGCAGGATATATGGATCGCAAGACCCTTTCTCAAACACAGAAGTTTTCTCTTCAGCTCAATGCATCCCGATTTAGTCAGAGTACAAGATTCTGGCTTTATTATCTGTATTCCTAAATGACTTGGACTTAAAAAAAAAATAACTAAAACAACAAAACAAACCAACAAAAATCAGTAAGATTTGGGGACTTATAACCCTTAGTGGTGCTTGTGGCTCTAAGGTTAGATCTCTGAGACAAAAGGAGTCAATACACTTGCATCTTTTGTCATATTCAAAGTCGCTCAAGTGTCTGTCTCTGCCTTTTCTGGGTCAAAGTGGACTTCTCACATATATTTTTTCCATATCTCCAGTGTCTGCTACTATGAGCTGGACTCAGTAGTGAAGAGCTTGTCCATTTAACTTGTACCTCGGGGTTGATTTGTATAAAGCAGTTGCTATAACAGGGCAGACTTAAGCAAACTGAGTTCTTAACACTCGTGTCTAGGCCCGAAAAAAGGAAAAGAGACTGGTTCTACTTTCGTTTTTTAAAATTGTGACATTGTTCCAGACCAACACTGGCGGCTCCTTGGGAAGTTTCTGGCTGGGTCCCAGAGCACACCTGCCTGCCGCAACCTGGCCTGGGCGGCCAGCAGGATGAGCCTCAGTGTCCACGTTAGGCCCTCTCTTCTCTGAGTGACAGTCGCACGACCCAGCCAAGAAGAAACGGCTAGCAGGGCAGCATGGCTTCGCAAGCCCCGAGGTCCGGGACTGGGGTCGTGGCCGCAGCCGCCAGTGGAAGCCACTGTGTATCTTGCCCCGCTGCCGCCCGATCCAGAGCCCTCCGCTCCAGAGCCCTCCGCCCCGCCCAGGGACAAACCTGCTGCAGCAACCGCGCGGAGCACTGAGCTACCAGACCGTCCATCCTCTCGTCAGCGACTCCCATGCCAAGTGGCCGGAAGCGGAAGTGTCTCGTTTTGGCCGGAAACGGAAATTCCTATCCGGGTAAGTCATTGCTCTCGGTCGGTTCAGTGAACGCCCTCTGCTGCCCCCTAGTGGGATCCAGGAGACACTGCGAGAGAGTCGGGGAGCAGGACTAGCTGATGTTGGTTGGGGTCAGGAAAGATGGATTATAGGCATCTCAAGCTAAAGCTATCCTGTGTTTGGACCCTTTGTCTCTCAAGGCGAAGGCATGACGCAGAACCTATAAACCCATCCCTCTGTTTTGTTTTGATTTTTTTGGTTGTTTTCGAGACAGGATTTCCCTGGCTGTCCTGGAAGTCAGTATGAAGTTCAGGGTGGCCTTGAACCTGCCTCTGCCTCTGGAGTGCTGCGTGCACCACCACTGCCCGGCAACCCATTTGTTAAATGCTGTTAAACAAGCATTTGTGTTGTTGTTCACATTAAGGTGCTAGATACTCTCTCCAGGATGTGAGTATGTTGAGACTGTATGACAGAAAAGGTCCTCAAGCTTATACTTTCTGAAAGGGAAAAGGCAAAACAACAGCTTTCCTTTTCATTGTACCTGTAGTGCGTGCGCGCCCGTGTGCAGGTGCGTACAGAGTCATTCCACTCTGGCCTTTGACTCTCCATCCTCCTGCCTCAGCATCCTTATCACTATAATGATAGGTATGTACTACCATACCGGGCTAACAACATTTTTTCATTACCAAAAAGGGAAGGTGATACAATGACCAGGATCAGGCAGCCTCTTGGAGCATCTCTCAGGCCCTTCTGTTTGTTGAAAGATGTAGCTCAGGGTAGGTTTGTACTGTGTAGCTGAGGGATAGTCTTGAACTTCTGATCTTTTTCCTTCCACCTCCCAAGGGCTGTGGTAATGTGGACTTACCACCAAGATGGATTTAGTTCACGTTGAAATTTACTTATCTTCATCCTAAACAAAAATATCTATGAATCTGTGGGTGTAAGTGTGCGGATTATAGATGGTACATATTAAATAAATGTATTATAGGACTTGGGCGGTGGCTCAGTGGTTGAGAACACTGGATGTTTTTTCAGAGGTCCAAAATTGATTGCCAGCAATACACATGGCAGCTCACAACCACCTATGAACATGTAGTTCCATGGGATCTGATGCTCTCTTCTGCTGTGCAAGCATACACGCAGACAAAACAATACATCAATATATAAACAAAAATTTAAAAACAATAAATATATTGTTATAAATAATAAAGAACGCAGCCATATCTACCTGTGTTTTCTTTTGGTTAAGTAGAGCAGACTGGCCTAGAACTCAAGCACTTCCTGGATTCTGGTATTACATCTGTCACTTCTCTTGGCCTATAGTTTTCTACATTGTCACCAGTGGTACCTATACCCACTTTGAGGAGATGCTGCATTAAGGCACTTGGCTATCACCACAGCCCATAAAAAAACCATTAACACACACACACACACACACACACACACACACACACACACGCACACACCCTGTGATTGCTGTGAATTCAGTCCAGCCTAGGTGAGTGAGTTTTTAGGGCATTCTTCATTCTTGGTTGTAGAGTAAGGACCTGTCTCCACGTAAGCAAGCAAGCAAGCAAAGAAAGGAAGAAAGGAGGAAGGGATGAAGGGAGGAAGGGATGAAGGGATGAAGGGAGGAAGGGATGAAGGGAGGAAGGGAGGAAGTAAAAGAGATCACAAGCCACTGAGAAACGTCTGTGTCCCCATTGTTACATAGCAGGATTGGAAAGGACTTTGACTTTCTTTCTCCCGGGCAGTAAGTAATTGTTTGAGTGTTTGTTATGTGTTAGTGAATACTGCATCAGGGGCTGAAATGGCCAACAAGGTGTATCTGGTGTGTGAGATATGAAAACTAGGGGATCAGATCCATATCGTTGGTAAGAAGCACCATAATGTCAAGCCTGTGACCTGATATTCCTAGTTAGCTACATTTACCCACTATCCTGTGGTTGGCAGTCATTGAGTCTTTACCAGATTCCCATTAATACATTTAGTTAGTAAAGTACTCTGGGAATAGCTGTACTAATGGTATGGGCCAAATATATGAAAATGAGCTATTCCAGAAGCATCTAGAATATAACGAGTAGGATATAAACTTCAGTACTGTGGCTTAGCATTGTGACTTAACCTTCAGTAACAGTAGAGGGGTGGAGTTCAGCATTATGGTTCTGTATCAGTAGAGAGTGGATCTCAGCACCGTGGGCCGACAACAGCAGAGAATGGATCTCAGAATTTGGTCCAGAATAGTCGACACCAGATAAACAATGTCGGGCTTTGGTTTCTAACGTCTTGTTTCTGTCTGCTGCCTTTCAAGCACTAGGGACAATGGGCCTGTAGGGAGTGGATGTCTGGGTGGCATCTTTTTAGTTTATATGGAGCTCTGATGGCGCCTTTAAACTGTATGCAGCGATTTATCCACAGATACAGCCATCTTCATAAGGAAGGATGGGCAAAGGGAGAATTGGACAGACTTTATTTTTTATCTTCTGAGACTAACTCATTCTGTAGCTCATTCTGTGGCTGGTCTGGAGCTCATTTATATAACCCATGCTGGCCTTGAACTTGTGACCTTGTAAGTACTGGGATTATAACCATGCTCAGCTTGGTAGTGTCTATATAAGCAATGACCTGGATGCGGCAGAACAATGCACTGAAATTTTAGCACTTGGTGGGTGGAAGCAGATGCATCAGGAGTCCAAGATCATCCTTGCTGGACTCGGCAGCACAATGCTTGAAATCCTAGAACTTGAGAAGCAGAGACAAGAGAAACAGGAGTTCAAGGTCAGCCTTGACTACATAGTGAATTAAAAGGTAGTCTGGACTATATACCAGTGGGTCTTTAATTCTTTTCTTCCAGTGCTGGGATTGAACCCAGGGCTTTGTGCTTGCTAAGTACACATTCTACTATTGAGCCACATCCCCAACCCCAAGACTTACTCGGTCTCTTTCTTTCTGTTTCCTTCCTCTGCCTGCCTGCCTGCCTGCCTGCCTGCCTGCCTGCTTGTCTCTCTCTCTCTCTCTGTATCTCTCCCTCTTCCCCTCCCTCTCTTCTTCTCTTCCCCCTTCCTCTCTCCAAGGTTTCACTATGCTACTCCTGGCTGTCCTGGAATCTGCTACACAGAACAGGTTGGCCCCAAATTCAGAGATCTGTCTGCCTCTGCTTCCTGAATACTGGGATTAAAAGCATGGGCCAGTATGCCTAGCTGAAAGGCTTTTCCTTTATAAGCAAAACAAGACCTAGAAAAATGGCTCTGCAGTTAAGAGCCCTTGCTACTCTTCCAGGTGACTAGAGCTCCTGGTACTCATGTCAGATGGCCCATGACCACCTATAACTCTAACCCCAGAGGACAAAACAATTCTGCTGGCCTTCATTGGCATCTTTGGAGATTGTGTGTGTGTCTGTGTGTGTGTAATCTTTACAACCAAACAAGGCCATCCTAGACTATAGAATAAGTTTGAGACCAAGCTGTTGTCAATATATAACAAAATAAAATAAAATAAAATAAAATAAAATGTACATTGAGGAGATGGAAAGATGGCTCAGAGGTTAAGAGCGCTCACTTTTATGCCAGAGCACCTGGGTTCAATTCCTAGCACCCACATGGTAGCTAACAACTGTCTGTAACTCCAGTTCCAAGGGGATCCAATGTCCTCTTCTGGTCTCTATAGGCATTGCACCCACATGCAGGGGTGCATAGACATCTCTCCAGTCTCAGTTTTTAAGGACAGGTTTTCATACTGCTGAGATGGTCTCAACTCCTGAATCCACCTTGCAGGTGCTGGGATCACAGACATACATACACATAATAAAACTAGGCTTAAACTTTGCAAAGGTTTAAATTATGTGTACTCGTGTGTGTCAGGCTGTGTGTACACACGAGCATGAGCATACGTAGAGTTACAGGTGGTTGTGAGCCAACTGACGTGGGTGCTGGGTACCAGCTGTCAACCTCTGGAAGAGCAGTAAGCATTCTTAACTGCTGAGACATCTCTCATGTCCTGCTAATCATTTATGTGCATTGTGTTCATGCATGTCTGTGCACCATGGCCATACTCGGTATGCATCGAGGCCGGAAGAGGGTCTCAAAGTCCTGAAACCGAAATTACATATAGCTGTGAGCCACCATGTGGGTCCCCTGGACCCAGCCAGTGCCTTTAATCCCTGGGCCATCTCTCCAGGCTCAGTTTTTAAGGACAGGTTTTCATACTGCTGAGATGGTCTCAAACTCCCTCATTCACCTTCCAGGTGCTGGGATCACAGACAGATGCCACCAGACCTTAGGTTCCCAAAGAGCTGAGCGGTCACAATCAAACAGACAAATAAGTATAACAAAATAAAAGAAAAAAGAAAACAAATTTCCAGAGTTGGGAGATGAGTGAAACCAGGGAAATAAAAGTGAAGATTCAAGGGAGACAAATGACAAGAAACTCTTTCTTAAAAGGCCACTTTATTGATAGCGATAGATCCAAACGCACTTCTCTGCAGCCCTCCCCACACTCCCACAGCGGTGTCACTGGGCATCTGAGATGGGTGTGGCCTGTCACCAGTCTGGGCTGGCCTTGCTCAGCCAGCTCCATGCTACCTGCTTCAGGTCAGGTGGCCACATGAAAGACACATCACAGCTCACAAAGATCCATGGACAGTCTTCGAATTCCCCCACGATTTCTGTACATCCCCCTCTTTGTATTATCATACAAAATAGCGTTAACTAGGGTGGGTTAGCTGTGCTGTGCCACCTGGGGGACCTCCTCTGAGGATTATCACCCCTCAAATACGACTTTTTTTTTATTGCAGGGAAACCTCTAAAAGTTGTTGCTGTACAAAAAGAAAACTCTAGACAATTTTAAGACTAGCAGCCACTTAACGCTGCTTTAGTTCATTTAAATTCTTTCCCAAAAATACATTCCTAAATATACAAACTATACAATCTTGTCATTTTAATGCTGGTTTTTTGTTTGTTTGGTTTTTGTGGTTGTTGTTGTTGTTGTTACGGTTGCTTTGTCTTTTTTTTTTTTTTTTTAAATAATAACAAGAAAACCTGAACTAAAAAAAAAAAAATCTGTTTGTCTTCAAACCGATGAGAGCGCTCGGGGACTTGTGACTCAGTACCTTCATATAATGCCTCATAAATAACTGTAGTCACAGTCAGCCTTCACAGCATGGTCCGTGCAACAAAGGAAATACTTTTCTGGTGGTCAGACATCATCTGCAGAGAGAGCTGGGATGTTCATCCGAGGCCGGGTGAAAAATGCCATTTTCTCCCTGTGATGGAAAACAGGTGTTTCAACCTCACTCAGAATGTATATACATATATACATATATACACACATATATATGTGTGTATGTGTGTGTGTATATGTATATATATGTGTGTGTGTATATATGTATATATATGTGTGTGTATATGTATATATGTGTGTATATATACATATGTATTTATATATACATGTATATATATGTGTATATATATACATGTATAATATATATACACACATATATATTAATATATCAGATCGTTCTGTTCTGGGTCAAGGCATTATGTATGCCAAGCATGTAGTCTGCCACTGAGCTACACCCCAATCCGTTTGCTATATACTATAGGATATTTAGTGATAGCCCTGGCCACAATTAAATGCTGTTAGCATGGCTGAACTCTGGCTATGAAATCTGAAATCTGTGGACACTGAGCATGGTGGAATACGCCTCTAGTCCCAGCAACTTGAGAGGCTGATGGACAAACATAGCTTGGGCCCGTCCATGATTTTGAGGTCTTAGCCACATAGGCCCATCTTTAAAAACAAACAAATAAACAAGCCCCCCACCCCCACATTGTCAAATATCCTTTGCATCGAGTGACATAGAGGATAAAATTATGCCTGACCTATTCAGCAAGTACCTGACATTGGGCAAGTACCCTTTGCCCAATGCAGGAAACACACACATATGCACATATTTGTATGTGTGTGTGTGTACAAGACCATTGGTTTATTTTTGGTTTTCATGTGTGTTTGAGTCAGGGTCTGATGGAACACAGGTTGGCCTTGACTCACATTATAGTGGATGGAGGATGAATCTAAATCCCTTCATGTTGAAAGGCCCACACCAAATGACATTTGTGTCCCTCCTCTGACGTGTAGGCCCAGCAAGGCAAGCACACAGCTAGGATTCTATTAGGCAGAGCAGAGCCAGGAAACTAGGTGACCATCCATTTATACCACGATCCCCTCTATCACCAGCCAGGCCCCTGCAATTACCAGATACTGGAAAGGCTGAGGAGAGGATGAGGCAAGTGGCCCATTAAACAAGCGGATCTCACAAACTGGGTTGAGCTGTGTGGGGACTGGTACCAGAGCACCACGGTGCTCACAGCATTACGGGAGCCTGGCAGAGGATGAACATCTGTTCCCATGTAGGCTACAGCTCTGCTCAAGCAACAGGGGCAGTCAGTGCCCAGGAGCAGGGATTATGAGGCCAGCCAAGGTGACAAGGGCCAGGTGGGCCGGTGGGGTAGCAGAAAGCATGAGTCGGGGATCATGCACTCACCTGAAAGACTGCACTTCTGGGGGCTCCTTACAGCTCTGGCCTCGAAGCCTGTGCACATCCTTGGCAGCCGCTCTCATCATCTTGTCGGCTTGCAGCTCGCTCTTGTGCTCCCCACGATCCACCTGTGAGGCAAAGCAAACAAGGGTGTGACATGGGAGAGAGAGCCCTCCGGCCTGCAGGACTCGCTGTCAGCAACGCAGAGTCTGTACCATGGGGTCTGCTTTGTGTAGAAGGGTAGTGGGCTATTCTCACATCATCGACCTATGACGACGGAGGCAGGGACTAGAAGCCCTGTGTGTGTCTGAAGGAAGTGTGCTCGGAGATGCCTGGTGAAGCGCATTTCTTACCTGCTCCTTAGGTGCTTGGGAGGGGAGACTTTACAGTTGCTTTAATTTTTACAGACCAAGAAACTGACTCAATTTTGTTGGTTGTCTTTTGATTTTTGTTTTTAAATTTAAAAACATGTATTTAGTTTTATATATGAGTACTCTGTCTGCATGTACACCTGTGTGCTAGAGGAGGGCACCAGATCCCATTACAGATGGTTGTGAGCCACCATGTGGTTGCTGGGAATTGAACTCAAGAACCTCTGGAAGAGCAGTCACTGCCCTTAACCACTGACCCATCTTCTCTCCAGCCCCCTTCTTCTGTATGGTTTTTTTTTTTTTTTCGGTTGTTGTTGTTGTTGTTTTTTTGTTTTTGTTTTTGGTTGTTGTTTTTGTTTGTAATTGAGGCAGGGTTTCAGTCTAGCTTAGTCGTCTAGACTAGAATTCAGTATATCGTTTAGGCAGGTATTAAACTCCTGTTAATTCTCCTCCTGCTTCGGCCTTCTGTTCGGTGCGTGGACCACCTGGAAAAGGTGCTTGCTGTATCTGATGAAAGATTCATGTTGACTGGGGCTGAATCGTAAGCACTCACAGAAAAAATATCAACGGAAACACCTGTAGAGCGAAGTCGAGCCCCTTCCCCCCATCCCTGAACTCTGCAGGGGACCTGAAGTGGGGTCACAGGACTGCTGAAAGGCAGCCAGCCAGCGGTACTCACCCTCTTCTCCAGCATTCTCAGCAGTAGGCGGAAGCGCTCGTCTTCACGAAGCCACTGTGGCAGCTCCTTCTCCCCGTGGTTCTTGGCTTGCTCCAAATGCTCCTTCAGCTCCTTCAGCACTGAGATCTCCTGAGTCAGCTGGCTGTGCCAGGTCCTCGTGGCCTGCAGGTCCAGTTCTAAGTCCAGCGAGGTGCGGATCAGGCGCTCTGTGCGCAGGGACTTGACGGAAGAAGGCTGCGGGGGTGGAAAATGATGCTCATGCCCACCTGGGGCTTCAGCCCAGAAATGCCACAGATCTGAGTCCCCTGAACCCCAGGACCCATCTTTCTTTATGTGCAGGCGCCCTCCCCTTACAGAACACACTCTCATGGTCACACAGCTTGTGCACCACGTACAGGGACCACGTTGTCCGGACGCTTGGGTTCCCAATGCTCGGGTTCCCATTTCACGACAGCCCTCCGCGGGCCCAGTTGTTAGCATCTACACAGCCGGGGCTCTAGGTTAGAGTGGGTGGAGCATGGGTGGGGGCGGAGAGCTGAGATTCCCTTGCAGTGCTTACGGCATTAGCATTCTGTGAATGGTGTGTGGTGCTACCCTACCCTCAGGTTCTGTCTCAATGCACAGTCTACTGGGCCTTCAGTAGCCAGACTCTGCTTAAGAATTGGGCAATCTGCAACACACCGCAGCTCCCAAGGCATGATGTTTTCGTTGCTGATTATATATATATATATATATATATATATATATATATATATATATATATATATATACACACACACATATATACGTGTATATGTATATATGTGTATATATGTGTGTGTATATATATACATATAGATATATGTATATATATTTTTTTTAATTTTTATTTTTTTAAAATTTTCTTTTGGGGGTAGGTTACAAGGATGGGAGGCTGATATGGAAGGTCTAGAAAAATAAGTGGGACTGGGGTGCATGATGTGAAATTTACAAAGAATCAATAAAACCTTAAAGAGTGGGGTAGTGGTGGGGCACGCCTTTAATCCTGGCACTCAGGAGGCACAGGCAGGGGATCTCTATAAATTTGAGGCCAGCCTCATCTATAGAGAAAATTCCAAGACAGCCAGGGCCACACAGACAAACACCTATCTCAAAAGGAAAGACAAAAGGTTCAGCTATGTGGCAGGGGCCGTGTTGTGAGAAGTGGCAAGAGACCTGCTAGAATTCCTTCCATTTTTGGACCAATCCATCCCTGAAGACAGTCTCACACGCTGTGGGCTCGTTAGATTGTATTATTGCTTTAGTTTGTTTTATTTTGTGGTATTAGCTTTTGCACACACTAGGCAAGTACCCTCTCAGTGATCTCTAGGGCTACAGCTGGATTTTACAAAGGCCTGCATGCTAAAATAGCCGTAGCATTTAGAAAAGGGCCAGAGCAGCTTATTGGGTGTCTCTGCCCCGCCCCCCCCGCCCCCATCTCTCCATCTTACTGCCTTGAGACAGGGTCTCTCACTGGACCAGGACTTGCCATTTTGGTTAGGGCTGGCTAATGAGCTCTCAGGATCCACCTGTGTCTCGATCTCACCCCTAATGCTTGGGTTACAGACAGACACAGCCATGCCTAGCTTTTTATGGGAGGTTTCAAACTTGAGTCTTCATGCTTGTAAAACAAGTACCCTTACCCACTGAGTCATTTCCCCAGCCCCTGACAAGCATAAATGTAGGGACAGAAATGTGGAAGTTCTAGACTATTCCTCCAAAGTGAATGTCTGTCTGTGCGTCCATCTGTCTGTCTGTCTGGTCTATCATTATGTGTGTGTATGCATGCCCAAGAATGACTGTATGTGCACGCATGGTGCATGTGTAGAGGTGAGAAGACAATTGTGTGAAGTTGGTTCTCAACTTAAGACTTTTCCGTGGGTTCCCAGGATTGAACTCAGATCATCAAGGTCACACAGCAAGCCCCTTTCTCTGCAGAGCCAGCCCACCTGCCCTGTCTTACCCACTCGCCTTTTTCCCTGACATGGCAGCCTCTGGCTAGCCATAGGCCTTCCTGAAGAGCAGCAGGCACACAAAGAGCTTTAAGGTGACTCTTACCCGCTTCATCCTGACGCTGCGCCGTTCCAGGGAGTTTCGAACAAAAGGTGGCTTCCTGGATAGTGTAGAACTATCACTGTCACTTCGGTTCAGCTGCAAGAGAGAAACTGGAGGAAGTCAGCCATGGGAAGAGTGTGTTCTGGAACCTCCCCTTGACACCCCCCCAAAAAAGGTTCAGTGAGAACAGGAAGAGATTACCTCCCCAAATATGACCCAGACACTGAACTTCCTGTTCCAGGCCTTGCTCTGAACTTGCCATCCCTTTAAGGTGACCATTGGCTAGACATGCATTAGGTGTGGTGTGTGCCATTGTCTGTCTCCACACGACCCTAAATTAGATGAGGCACCTTGGGGTATCCTCACGACACTGTGCAAGGACAGTCACGTACAGGGCATAGACACTCAGGAGTCATCGAAGCCACCCAAAGCCGTTGGAGAGCTGCTCAGCCAGGTGTGATGAGGCCGTACTGTAGGACATAGTGTCCCTTTGTCCTGGCATGCAAAGAGTGGCTTACACCCCACTTGTCCCTGTCATCTAGAGAGCCCACCTTTAGTGACTCAAAAGGAACCACTTTGGAGGCAGATATTTGAGACAGAGCTCAGTGGTACAGCATGAGCCAAGCACGTCAGGTCTTCAGTGCTGTAAGTGAAGAGATGCATGGTGGGAAGGAGGGTGCCCCAAGGCCAAGGAGACACACCCATATGGAGAAAGTATGTACAGACTCTGCTAAAATTGAGCTCAGCCATCTTCCCACTCAAATCCCTGCATTGGCCATGTTTCATGTTTCCCCAGAGGCCCCCATTCTCATCTATGACAGCCTTTCTCCAGCAGGTGAGGGCGGGGCCATTTCTTGGTTGAGTCTTATCCCCTAAAGGAGCAGGGTTGACTTGCGCTGTGCTGCTGCAGCTGCCAGTTCACAGCTGTGGGGTCTCTCCCGAGAAGCTATTGGTGTCATTATTTTCGTGGCTATTCATCATTATATTAAAGATAATGACACTAACAGTCCCGTGCCAGGCAGAGTCTGAAGCAGACAGGGTGATCGTAGTGCAAACAGCGAGCACGTGGGTGGAGCCCCTAGCTTCACGCTTGGTGGCTTAGTTATAGCTTCAGTTCAGACAAAGCTTCCAGAGAGACAAAGATGGTTTCGCAGTTTATAAGCAGACACCATCAAATGGAGACTCCGTGGCCCAGTGTGCTACCACCGAGCTGTGCACAGCACTGTGGAATTCACGCAGAGACATCTACTTGTTACATGAGGGACCCAAAGACGGCCTCACACTTCAATTAGAGGTGTTTGTTTATTTATTTTAGGTATACGAGTACACTGTAGCTGTCTTCGGACACACCAGAAGAGGTTTACCCAGTACAGATGGTTGTGAGCCACCATGTAGGTGCTGGGAATTAAACTCAGGACCTCTGGAAGAGCAGTCAGTGCTCTTAACTGCCGAGCCATCTCTCCAGCCCCAGGGCAGTTGATCCTTAAGCCCTGGGTGTTTATATATTAAAGATCAAAATTATTAGACAGCAGGGAAGACTACATTCATTCTTGAACTTCACTTTTAGTTTTAGTTTCTGGAGACGAGGTCTCATGGAATCCAGGTTGGCCTTGGACTGTCTGTGGAGGCGAAGCTGGCCTCGACTCTCCCGGCTCCACCTCCTTAATGCTGGAATTGCACAACTATACTATCGTGTGAGTTTTTAACGTCACTTCCTCTCATTTCCAGACATTCTAATATTTAATCTCAAACATGATAGAGAATCATTGTCTTTTCATCACTTCTATCTAACAAAGTTGGGGGGAAAAAGAGGCAGAGAATCACAGTAACTTCACATCACAGGGAGCTCGACTCGGTGGCTGCAGGCCAGTAGCTCCAGCTTGTCGGAAGGCTGAGGCAGAAGGATTACAAAGTCAAGGCTGGCGTGGGCTACAGAATGAAAGCCTGTCTCAAAAGAAAAGGTAAACTAGACCATGGCTATACCTTGGTGTTGATGGATTTGCTCACCATGCACAAGGCCCTGGGTTTAATTCCTTTGTGTTTAAAATAATAATCTTTAATAAATAAAAATAAGGTCACAGGAGAGAAAGTTAGAGGACTGTGTGCACTTGGTCAAAGTCAACCAACAACAAACGACAAAGTGCTGTTGAAAACACACAGGTGCTGTGGACCGCTGCAGAAAACAGAATTCACCGTCCCTGTCCTGGACGTAGAAATCCAAGGTGGGGCGACTAAGCAAGTGACATGAAGCTAGTGGAAGGAGCGATGATCAGGTCGCAGGAAGCCTTAGAGGAGGTGAGGCTAAATGGCAGCAAGTGGCAAGCCCCAGAGTTAGCCATTAGCTTTGCACCCCAGTAGCTCTGTGCCCCCGAAGTCAAGTAGGTGGGCTCACGGAGCCTCAGTTTTTCCATCCATAAAATGGGTACAGATGCAATGGGCTTCATAGTGTAGTTTGTAAGATTAATAATAAGAAAACATTTTGGGGCTGTGGAGATGGTGTAATGGGTAATAGAATTTCTTGCTCAACACTCCTGTCAAAAGCCAGGCGTGGCCACATGTGTACCTGTAAGCCCAGCACTCTTGGGGTGGAGACAGGAGGATCACTGCCAGCTTAACTCTGGGTTCAGTTGGAGGCCTTGTCTCAAGGAAATAAGGCAAGAGTGATAGAACAGGACACGGGGTGTCCTCTTCTGGCCTTCGTGTGTGTGCACAGAAGCATGCATATATGCTATGCACACACATGTACCGGTATGTACACACTGAACCATACACAAACACACACCCGTAAAGCACGTTACATCCCAACCATACAACATGTACACACGTATCCACTCACTCATACATCAAAAAATGAAAATAAAGAAAATTGAAAAAATAAAAACAATTGAAAAATTGAAACCTCTTTTGGGGGATCGTAGGGGGATTGGCTTGAAGATGCAATTCCAGCCTCGGACAGAAAAACTGCATTTGTGATTCGCAGTCAGAAACAAGGCTGGTCTCTTGGTAGAGAAGCTGAGGGCCTCGGGTCTTGTTTCCAAGACCCTAATAGTTAAAGAGTCAGGCCAGCACTAGTCTGTCAATTGCATGCAGTTGCCCTAGGCTTTGAATCTCAATTCAGCTCAGTTTGCCTCTGTGTGTGTATGTGTGTGTGTGTGGTTTCACACTGGGGCAGGCTAGTTGCTTGTGTTGCACGAATGCACCACACCCGCCCTCATCTCAGGGGGAAGCTCCCACGGCAAGTGGAGAAGACAGCAGCACAGTCAGAGTTTGGGTGGCCCGCGGTGGCAGGAGGCATTAGCAGAACAGGCAGCACTGCTCTTCTCTTTTGGGTCATCATGAACATAAGCACTGTGACACCATGGTACCGATAACAGATGGCTATTGGGGTTGGACAGATGGGTCAGTGGTTAATAGTGCCCGCTGTTCATGCAGAGGACCCGAGTTCGGTTCCCAGCACCCATGTCAGGCAGCTCACGGTCACAGTTCACACCTCCTACTCCAGGTCCGGGAGATCCAGCAGCCTCTTCCAGTCTCCACAGACACCTGCACTCTGGCATATGCTCGCACAGACACATAGGAATTCACTGAAGAAGGAGAGCTGGCTGCTATGTAACCGATGGGCGAGCTGTACAAATGAGTAACACTTCACTGATGTGCTTCTATTTTCTCAGTCACAACAAAATCTCAGCTACATTCTAATTCCGATGATAAACAAGCATTAATTTCCCCTGGTGTAGCCAACCCCTGATTTCCCTCGGTGTGACTTCTGAAGAGCGGCATTCATTTATTTGATTTTTCATGCTCACGAGGTAGTTGATCTGCAAAAGCTGAGGTCTTAGCTGCTGCCCCAAAGGCTTCTCTAACTCCTTCAGCTGCCCTGCCCCCCCACCCCTGTCTGAAGCACTGACTGATCCTTCTCTCCGTGGTTGTGAGCTGACTTAACTGTAGCATCCTTCAGGAGAACGCAGGGTCTCCAACATCAGTGTTCCGTGACTTCAGGAAATCGTGCATTTCCTTCAAGCTTTGCAGCCCATATGTGCTGGGCCTGCATAGCTCCCACAGATGCAGATTGGCTTGAATGATTAACTTGAGACTTAACCCAGAAGAGGAGGCCTCTGTTTTCACTGGGAAGGACTTCAGGGAAGTTCTTTCTGAGGGGCATCCAGTGACTTTAATTTGCGCAGTTTGAGGTGATGGATCGAGGAAGCTTCCCACGCGGTCTCATGACTTCAGGCCTTGGAGGTAGGCTCCTGAGACCTTGGAAAATTCCCCTCTCCTCTCCAAAACGAGAGAGAAAGGCTGTTTCTACTGATTCTTATTATTCAGTGGATCTGTAAGGTTCTGGGCAGGGAAGGTAGCAAGCAACACTTTAGCCCAGGACGCAGATAAGGCATGCGCATGTCTTCTGTATGCTATGATCCAGGCAGGCTGGGAGCAGCAGCTGGTTCTAGAGCCCGGGCAACCTGAATGATTGGCCCCTTAGACTTGGTAGGTACCCAGTCGCTCCATGCAGGAAGGAATGAAGGCTGGCCCAGAAAGGGTTCAGGACCTCACAGGGTGGCAGTTGGGAGAGAGAGAGTGGTGGTGGTGGTGAAGATATGGAGGTAGGGGATGAAATGCAGAGTTCTGGGCCAACTGCTGCCCTGAGAGAAGATGTGGCCTGGGGGGTGGGGGGGGGGGGGGAGGGCGGGGAGGTCCTCAAAGAATCCCTTCTTCTACTCTTTCCACCCCTCCCTCCATGAACTGGAAGGTAATGTCAAACGATACTATCTTTAAATTTCTTTAAGTTGGAATGTTAACCATAAGATCAACTGAAGAAAGGAATGGGGCTGAGGCGGAGCTCCAGGCCAGCATTCTCAGCATCTCAAAACCCAACGAGCAACCACCGGCCTCTACAGCCTGCGGCCAGGCTCTTGGCCAGGTCTATGGGGGTCTGTTGAACTATCTGAAGATGGCAGGATGCCCACAGGCCATACACACAGCAGGGAAGGATCTCGAGCTCTGAGAGTGGCCATTGGGAAGAGAGGGCAGCCCATGAACAATAAGGAAGGAAGCTCACAGGAAGTATACTGCCATTGATGAACAGGCCCGGTTACCAAGCCTTTCCTTTTGTAAACCCCCAGTACAGAGCATTGGACACAGGGCACTGTGCATGCCAAGCTACTAGGCGAGCAGCCTGCCATTAAGCTAAATCTCTAAGCTAGTAAATTCTCACTTGGGTATGTGGGGTGTGGGGCTGCAAGGGGTGGGAAGGTTGTAGCCCACTCTGGTCTTGAATTCCTGATATTCCTGCCTCATGAGCTCTCCAAATTGCTCAGATTTATAGGCAGGTGGACAACATCGCCAAGCCAGTTCTTGGTTTCTACATAGAGTCTGCTATATATGGCAGACTAGTCTTAAACTGAGAATCCTCCTGCCTCAGCCTTTCTAAGTCCCAGGGTTGCAGTTTGTACCATCACAGTTGTCTTTCTCACTCTTTAACTAACACACCCCCTTCACCCTCATAGAACACTTAATTTCTTTTACAGGTGGGATTTTTTTTGTAGCCTAGGCTAGCCTGGAAATTGCTAGGTAGCCAAAGATGACTTAGAATTCCTGAACCTTCTATCACTTCCTCCCGGTTGCTGGTACTGCAGGCTCGTGGCTCCCCGACCTGGCCTGACCTGGAGCTCTTACAGGTGTGGGCCGTGACACTCAGCCAGGCACTTGGTTTCGGTTGTTCTTCCTGGTGTACACCGCCACAAAACAGTTACGTTGCAATGCAACTCAAAACTAAAGCAGCCAGCAGCACCTTGCTGTGGTGTTCACACACACACAGGGCTTTTAAAATGCATGTACGAGAACAGTCAAGAAGAGGAAGCAGTTGGTTAATGAGCATTCTGGGAAGCCAGACAGTGGGTTTAGTGGGTTGGTCTGGTTTAGTGGATTTTAGTGGGTTTAACGCATTCAAATGGTAAATGCTGTATCTCAAGGTCTGGTTGCTCCAAGATGAGCACATCCTCACGTATACCAGCTTTTGTTGTGTAAACCTTGCCCCCAAGTTATCCATGATTGGTTAATAAAGATGCCTGCAGCCTATAGCTGGGCAGAAGAGAGGTAGGCGGGGCTGAAGGTTCCTGGGCTTGGGGTCATAGGCAGAGATGGAGGAGGAGGGTCACAGGGAAGAAGATGCCCTAGAGTAGGTGGATCCTTAGCACATGGCCACGAGGGCCGGCCTGTTGGAGTAAGAGAGGCCCAGGCAGAATATGGCAAGTGACATCTTGGGGTTATGGATAGGAAAGTAGACAAAATAGCATAGAGGGTTGGCATGTGCCCAGCTCAAGTACTTTTAAGGCTTATTATAAAGGTTTGTGTCTTTTATTTGAGAACTAAGCCATCTAAGGTGAGATGGAAACCCCCAAATAACATTTACCACAAGAGACTCGCCAAACCCCGGCTGACCTTGAACTCTCAAACTCCAGGTCCTTTGTTTAGCCTTAGGCATGCACTGAGATCAGCTGAGGTCACAGCTGTGCTGGGCTACTCTCAGGTTTCGCGGCTTTGTTTGTGCCTTTAACATTTTAAATCTCTTGGCTGCAATGTCATATTCTTTGTTCTTTTAAAAGTTTATTCTCTGCCTGTGTAGTGTATGTGTGTGTGTGTACACATATGGAGCCTGGGTGTGGTCCTTTATCACTCTGTGCTTTATTCCTTGTGAAACAAGTTCTTTTGATTCACCCCAAAGCCTGTGACCTTGGCTAGGTTGGTTGGCAGTGAGGTCCTGGGGTCCACCTGTTTCTGTGCCCAGTGCTGAAGTTAAAGGCACATGTGGCCATGTCTGGCTTTTACACGGGCGCTAGGGGATTCGAACTCAGACTCTCATGCTTCCTCGGCAAGTGCTCTAACCCACGATGCCACTCAGGTCCACCTGCCAGCTGGTTTTATTCTATCAATTGATTGAGTAAAAAGTCCCAAGGGATGGGCGTATGTATTCCACATGAAGGAAGCCAATGCCCATGGAGTTAACCTACCAGAGATGCCCAAGACACACTGCGAGAATAAGACGCAGTGTGAGAGTAACCCCACTTGTATCCAGAGTTGGAGTAGACCCCTGGCTCCTCTGAGGGGTGGGGAAGGCACCGTCGCTTGCTTACCCGACACACATACTGGCTCTGGGGTCCAGGCGAGAAGGTCTTGGAGCGGATGATGGTATTCCCTCGAAGAAATGGCCCTGGTGAAGGAGCACCCACCCGCCGGTCCTTGGGGCGCACCACGGTGGGGCATGGGGCCACGCTGTCAGTATTGGTCTCTCTGTCCACCTGCGGAAGAAGTCAGTTTTTACACCAATGTCCCCCGAGTCTCAGGGCCCTCTCTTGGTCTACTTGGCAACACCCACTTCTATTATTTCCGCTTTTGGCCACAGGCCTGGATGGACTTCTTGGGCTCTCACGATGCTGGCCTCAGCAGCTGCACTGAGCAAAAAGACAATTGCCAGCATGCCCACTCCCACTATTCTACTGCTGGGTGGGGGTGGCACCAGCAGCTCCTGTAAACCATGGTGGTACTCAGGTTCTAGTGTGTGTACTTAAGCACCAGCTACATCCAAGACCTCCTAGCTCCCAGAATAACGGTCCTAGCCAGTACTCTGATATTTTTCTGGAATTAAGGCGGCAACTAGCAAACCTCCTTTTGACAACAGGTCCATGATAAAGCATGGTAGTAGAAGCTTACAATCCCAGTACTCAGGAAATTGAGTTCAAGGCCAGCCTGGGCCTTGAGACCCCATCAAAACAAACAAACAAACAAACAAACAAACAAACAAACAAACAAACAAACAACAAACGTACAGACCATCATGTTCTCTTCTGCCTGCATACAGCAGCCGCTGGCAATGACACACAAAGAAAGCCCAGAAACTTAGCAGGAACATCACATGCTTAAGTGGGATTAGAGCGCCCTCTGGTGGGAGAACTCAGTCCAGCGGAGTCAGAAAAAGTACTAGTTTTGTTCTAGGACTCCATGGCACTGAAAGCTCTACCCCAGGGCTCTGTTCAAGAGCATTATGTATGTATGTTAGCTGCAGGCATCCTGAGGGCACTGACAATACAGATCTCAGCTCCAGGCCTACGAGCAAGGCTGGTGTTACCATGTGCATATTATAGATGATGAAATGGAAGCTGGGTGGGAATGAAGTTGGCTACCCAAGACTACCTAACTAGGCAGGGGCAGTCTGGCTCTGAACTAAGACTGCAAGGCTTGAGATCTGATTTAGAGAAACAGGGAAGCCATGGAGGACAGAAGAAAAGGTTGAGAAGCATCAGCCCCTGCTGGTGCACTGTAGTCTCCAAATACAAATCAAAACACAAGGACAGCCACTTCTGAGCACAATGCCCACTTGGAGAGCTGTCCCTTGATGGTGAGAGCCTTTTCTGATGGGCCGGACAGAGATGAAAGATCATCTTCTCAGGCTGTCTTATTTTACCTTTAATGCTGGGCACTCCTCTGCCTCGGGGGAGACCTTTTCAGTGAAGACATCTTCCTCTCCCTCCTCTTCCTCTCTCTCTTCCTCCTCAGCTACTGCTTCATTCTCACTGGCCTCTTCCTCGTATGTCCTGTGGTGACATAATGCTATGGTTATTCCCCTCAGACACCATTCCGCCTCTACTCTCCTGCCCGGAAGTGCATCCAGGCAGGGTCTCTAAGACTTATGATCGTAAGGGTATTTACAAAAGAACCGGGAGCTCAGTATCAAAGCATTTTCCTAGCATGTCTGATGTCCCAGGTTCTACCTCTGGGACCCAAACAGAATGAGCAATTTTTTTTTTTTTTTATTAATTTGTGTATGTGCATGTATGTGTATTCTTGTTTGTATGCTTGCATTTGAGTGCAAGTGCCCATGGAAGCCAGAAGGGGGCGCTAAGATACAGAGCATTCCATATGAGAAAAGTACCCTTCTATTGACCCTAGCCACCTAGCCTCCCTTCGATTCCCTGGTGGGCCCCAGTGGGCTTTCTGGTATTATAGATTGAATTAGATGTTTCTTGAGGAAGAGGCAGACAACTCATGCTCTAGCAGCCTTGGTTTCTGGTAGCGTATTTTGAAGTCCCTCCAGGCCCTACAACCACAGGTTACTCATTTCCTTTTTATTACTGAGTAATATTCCACCGGATGTGGTGTGTTTAGTGCTGCATCAATCTCTGAACACCAAACTGCGGCCGTCTCTCACACACTGAAGTTCCATGAACACCTGTGGACAAGTCTTTGGTATGGAGCCTGGTTGTCATTTCTGTTAGATATTGCATTATTGGTTAAGGTGGCCAAAGTAAAACACCCTGAAACTGTATTTCCCACAGTTCCAGAGGCTGATGTCCAAGATCATGGTTATACTGAACGTATGGCTTCTTCCAAGGTCCCTTTCTTTGGCTTGCAGAAGATGGCTCCTTCCTGCTGTCTTTCACTTGGTGTTTTCCGTGCTCAGGAGCACCTGGTGTCTCCACCACTGCCTGGCTTCATTACTTACTTCTTTATGGCTATCCTGGGATTGAATTCGGGACCCTATGCAGGCATAGACAAACATTCTACCACGAGCTACATCGCAGCCAGCAGAGTCTCCCATCCTTTCTGTTAGACATTCCAGAGTTTCTGTTCTGATGCTAACACAAAAGCTGTGGCTCAAACCAGAGTAACTTTTGGTTGAGGTGAAATAAGAATAAAAATTAGTTTTCCCATTCGTATAGCTAAGTGTTCGGTACCATTTGCCGAACAGCCCCTACTCTGGTGACATGGCCTGTCACCTGTCCCCTGGTCTCCAGGGCTGGAAGGAACTGTGAGACTAATAGGGTGCACATGTTGGGTGGTAATTTACATCTCACCCCATCTTGACTTCTCAAAGATGTACATGCCTGCCAGGCCCTGGCCTGTGCAAGCAGAGTACCCATGCTGAGCCGCTAGAATCCCAGCCAAAGCAGAATGTGACATACAGTCTGCTGTGAGGCGCACTGTGGGGGAACACAGCATCTCCCGAGGCGAGGCGTCCCCAGTGGGGACAGTCAAGCTCTGTCTGATGGAGACTCCTCCCCACTAAGGAAGTTGCGATGGGGCGGGGGTTGTTCTCCTCTCTCTCCTCTATAGCCCCTAATAGCCTTGCTAGCCTTAGACACACAGATCCACAGGTAGCGAACACAGAGAGCAATCTGCAGGAGTCACTCACTCACTAGCCCTTCTTGGCTGCTTCAGAAAGTCATCAGTGCTGAGGGGGGAGTGTGATCACCTCACAGTGCACGGGCTGACAGCCTCATCCAGTGTCACAGGCTGCTAACAGGGAACAGCTCAGCCCCGCTGAACCCTTGACCGCTAGGCTAGCCTCTGCTACTTTACTGTAAATCCGATCGAAATGTTCCAGGGCAGGGGATAAAAAAGACGGCACTCCATCTTTACAGTGCAGAGAAACAATACACATGGCATCTTTTACCCACTGCAGTGGCAAACCAAGCGATGAACCGGAAAAACCGCCAAGCCGACGTTATCGCGTGTCTCTGAGCAGAGTGAGAACGTGAACAAACGATGCTCTCTTCGTAGGCAAGTTAGTGGCATCATCAGTCAAGTCACGGACATGGGCTCCATTCGGTTTGTATTTTGGTGGTGCTGGAAGCTGAACCTCAGACGTCTGTACCACTCAAACACTCTGCTACTGAGCTGTATCCTCAGCCCCAAATGTACACATTCTAGGTCAGTACACTAGTTCAATTTAACGCTGGAGAGTACCTGTTCAGGGTATTCTTCGTCTCTGCTGCTGGGAGTGTTTCCAGTCCAACAAGCCTACCAGAGAATGTGACATGTATGTTGAGAGGTGCCATGCTTGGGCTCAGGGACACAGCAAGGCCACCTGTGAACACTGCTTCAGACAGACACACATCTGGGTTTTCACTCCCCCAAGGTTTGAGACGATCTTCTCCTGTGTTTTCTTTCTGGTCAATTACCATGTATGTACATGAGTGCGGGTCTGGGGATGCTACAGAACACACGTCGGAGTCGGAGGGTAACTTCCCAGAGTTGGTCCTCTCGCTCTATCTACTGTGTGGATTCTGGGGATTGAACTCAGGTCATCAGGCTTGGGGGCAAGCGCCTTTCCATACCGAGCCAACCTGCTGGCTGCCTCTTCTAGGTGTTCTAACACTATGAGAGTTGTTTCAAAAAAATACAGTTTTCCACTCGAGTGTGGTGATGTACACCTGATCTCAGAGAGCTGGAGGCCAGCGTTGCCCCAGAACAGACCAAGGGAGAGAAATGCTCCTCTGGATGCTTGCAACGAAGGCACCTAAACAGTTAAAAAGAGATGGGGGAGGGTAGCACAGAGAGATGCATTGTGCCTTAATACTGCAAGTGCCTTAGTGCCTTAGAGACTTCCACTGGACTCCAGGGTGGAGCAGGTGCGCCGAAGCTGGTGATTGCTCTAGGATCAAAAGCCACCTCCAGGCCTCAGGAAGGGAGCTGCAGATGGACTCACCCTACCACAGCAGCTCTGGGAGGCCTGGCCCTCTTTGTAAGTTGGCATCTGGGAAGTGTGAATGGCAGGGGGTGGGGAGAGAGGGGGCCACGAGGGGAGCAAGAACAGAAGGTGGTTGCTAGGAGACAGCTTGAAAAGTCTCAGCATTAGCTTGGAATTCAGGAGAAACCACTGATCTTGTGCCAGGGTGTGGGGAGAGGGGACCTGGGCTGATTCTGGCATCAGACCTTAGCTTGGGTGACTGTCAGCATAAGGGTTGCCAGGGACAGAGAGTGAGATGGACACTGTGACCAACCCAGAAACAAAGGAATACAAGATTCCAGTGGCCTGGTATGCTCTTCATCACAGGGGGAAATGGCAAAAGAGTGTGCATGCCAGCAACTACCACCAATGGGCCCCATCCAGCCTGCTGCTTTCTTTTCTGGACAGTTGAAGCTGTGAACTGCTTTTATAATTATTTTTATTTTTATGTGGTGACAGGGTCTCAGAGTATCCCAGGCTAGCCTTAAACTCATTATGTGGCCAAGGAAAACCTTGATTCCCCTGCCTCCACCTCTAGAGTGCATGCACTGGAATTACAGGCCATGTGGTATCACACCAAGTTTGTGGAGTGTTGGGGAATCAAACCCAGGACCTACCTACAGTCCCCAGTTATTTTCTTTTTCTTTTTTTTCTTTTTCTTTTAGAAATTTAAGGTTTTATTTTTTAATTAGGTATTTTCTTTATTTACCCCAGTCCATTTTTTTTAAAAAAAAAAACCTTAATAAAAAGGGCAATGGTCATTGTGGCATTAAACACATGTTAAGAAATGTCGGCTCTAGCATCCGTAGATGGGACTGTTGACAGAACACAGACTCTGCGGCAGGTTACTCATGGCCCATGGCTACGTTCACATGGTAGAGACAACCTGACAGACACAGAGGAAGCTGTGTGGCCACAGCAGATGGTATTTACCATCTGGTCCTGTCCCGGAAACATATGGTAACCCCTGGAGTTAAAGATTGTATGTGGGTGGGGGGGGGGGCTCCTTCCAAGACCAATTACGGAACTTGGGACTATACCAATGATAACACACAAAAGAGCGATTAAGCGTGTCTTCTAGGTTGTTGGCTGCAATAGAAAGTCTGCTCACTTCCCCCCCCCACCCCCCGTTCTCAGCAGCCAAGGTATGAACTAAGCCAAGTGTCCACTAGCAACCATGGTCTGCGTACACTGAATGCTAGTCAGCCATGACAGCTGTCACGTGACCTGTGACAACACGTAAGGACCTAAAGGATATTAGGCTAAGGGAAAGATGCCAGGTGCAGAAAAGATAAACACTGCCCCTATCCTTTATGTACGGAATCAAAAAGTTGACCTCCCGGAGAAGAAGGGAGAATGGTAGATCCAAGAGAAGAGGGGTCGCATGGTGAGTACCATGTGACTCAGAGAGGAAAATAAGTCCTGCTGGGCTCTGCACAGTCTGGCTACAGTTAACAGTGTGTGGTGTGGTGTGTAAGAATGGCTAAAAGAACCTGGGCATAGTGCAGGCCGGGGTTAGAGGATTTATCCAGAAATCTGAGAGGAGTCTGGTCTGCATAGCGACTGCCGGGCCAGCCAGGGCTCCATAGTCTGGTGCTATCTCAAAAATAGAACAAAAGTCCGAAGGTTGCTCTATGAAGACGTGACATTGGCCATTTTCTCCCCGTGACCATGACAGACTGCAGTTACCAAAAATTTTTTTGTTTTGTTTTGTTTTTTGTTTTTCGAGACAGGGTTTCTCTGTGTAGCCCTGGCTGTCCTGGAACTCACTCTGTAGACCAGGCTGGCCTCGAACTCAGAAATCCGCCTGCCTCTGCCTCCCAAGTGCTGGGATTAAAGGCGTGCGCCACCACTGCCTGGCTAGTTACCAAAATATGATACTGTCTCCTGCATGTGTACAATAATGACTTGTTAATTATTTTGGGGGTGGGAAGGAGATGGTGTCCCAGACAGGGTTTCTCTGTGTAGCCCTGGCTGTCCTGGAACTCACTCTGTAGACCATGCTGGCCTCAAATGCAGAGATTCACCTGCTTCTGCCTCCCAAGTGCTGGGATTAAAGGCGTGTGCCACCACTGCCTTGCTACATGTAGGTTTTTAAAAGTAAAAGTATAGTGGACTTCAAAGTGAGACCCGTCTCAAACGACAACAGACAAATAAAAAACCCTTTACAAAGTCAGCACTGAAACTCCAGCCGAGGTCTCGACTGCTGATGTGTGTGGCGCCATCTTGCTGTCCTCGTGAAAGAATCCAGCAGCTCTGAGCCACAGGGTATGGAACACTGTATCACACAGTGGGGTCGCTCTTGTCTAGACATTCTGTTTGGCTCAAGGAGAAAGCCTCCCAGTATGTAGTAGGTCTTCATTGTTGCCCCACAGCCCTGCCTTTCCTTTTAAATATGGGGAGGTGCCAGGGGGAGAGAGCGTTTTCTTCTGAAGCTGTTGACTTTCTCCAGCTCTTCCCTGAGGTGGAGCCAGCTCCTCTGCCTCAGGTCCATTCCTTTGCTTCGGTGGCAGAGACTCGATTTTCACATCTAAGCAACAGTGCTCATTTCTCAATCTCCCTCACAGTGGAGCGGACCACGCGGCAAAGGCTAGCCAAGGAGAAACCCGTGGAAGGTGCCCTGCGTGACTTGCAGAAGAACGTCTGGGCTGTGAGATACACAGGCACGGTGGTCATCTTTAATCTTTCCTGGTGGATGACTGCCTCATGGCAGGAGGTACAACAGTCATCTTGTCCTTGTAAAGCAGCCTCGATGATGAGGTCTCATAGCAAAGATAGCAAACCAGCGGTGGCAGTGGCAGGGGCGGGTGGGGGTGGGGTGGGGGCATGGGGAGGGAGGAGGAGGAGGAAGCCTGGGTTCCCAGGAGCACTATGGAGCTGGGAGAGTGGACTCTTTCCTCCCGTTCTTAAGTAACAAAGAAACAGCTTCAATAATTTCCTTCTCCTCCTCTTTTCTCTCCTTCTGGCGCTGGGAATCGAACAGACGACCTTATGCCTGCTTGGCAAGGACTCTGCCAGTGAGCTTCACTCTCAACCCATCCCTTTTCTCTTATCTCTTCCGTCTATTCCTAGTAACCAAGTACAAGTCTTACTGTGTAATTCATGGCAGATGATTTAAATTTAAAATCTATAGTAGAGCTTAAAAAAAATTTTTTCTTTTCATGTCATCTAGATTGGCCTTGAACTTACAGCAATCTTTCTGCGTAAGTCCCCCAGGTGCTGGGATTACAGATGTGAGCCTTTGTGACCATTTTGTTTGTTTTAAGCCCAAATAAATGTCAGCATCCCAAAACTAACAATAACAGCACAGAGGGAGGGAACACGGCACAGGAGATTCATGGAACACAAACTGGGCAAGGGTTTAGGGTGCCACTGTGCCAAGCTAGCCTTTTTGCCCCCAAGTGACTGTAAGCACCAGTCTTTGATGCTCCCTGGGGAACCTGGCCACAGATACTATGTGGTCAGAGACCTCTGTGTCGAGCCCCAGGTCGTGCTCTCACTTACCAGCTGCCCTCCAGCGTCTGGGAGCTGTTTCTCTCCTCCTTCCTCTTCTCTAGCTCCACAGCTGTCTGTTCTAGCAAGGCAGACACAGCATCCTGCAGAGACAGAGTCCAGCCAGGTCAGCAGGGGTCCTGGGGGCTACCCTACTCACCAGGCATCCCAGCCACGTGACCCTTCTAGAGAACACAGGGAACAATCCCAAAGGCTGGTGCGGCCAAGTATCTGGCCTCTGGTCACTCAACATGGCAAGTATTGTTCTGGTCTCATCAGGTAGTCTGTGGAGCATCGCTCTCTGTGTGTGGACCTACCTGGCAGAGTTAGTTTAACAGTGAGGGGACAGCATTATAGTTGTGACTGGAGAAGATCAGAGAGTTGTCTGTCAGAGGCTTCATGTCACAGGAAACATCAAGGACATATGGATCAAGGGAGAGGCAAGCATTGTGTGTCTGGTAACAGAGACACAACAGCAGGCGTGCAGGGTGGGGTGGGGTGGGGGTAGAGGCTGCATACATAGAGGGCTTCCAGAAGGAACCGAGTGGGGTCATTACTGAGGAAGACTGTGGCCTGAGAGAATGACAGAATCTCTCTGACCCTCATTTTCTTCCAATAAGCACTAGGAAAGGTTATAAAGACAAAGTGTGATGATTACACACAGAACAGCAGCCTGGCAGACGGTATGCAGTAGACAGCAGCTGACATCCAAGCAAAACCAGAAGCTGTGGCTTTCCCATCACGTGATTTATCGCCATCGTCCTCAGCTCTGTGCCACCCCCACCCCCAGCCCCACCCCGAAACTCTTGACAAGTTCTTTTGGGAAGGGAAGAAAGATCTAAAATTAACCAAGGACCACATCAGGTGGCTTGCTTATACAGAGCGGCTTACTGGATCACACGGCCGCCATGCTTTGCAGAGGGAAGCCATGAGCTACAGGCAGCTTATCGGATGCTTGTCTCTTTCTCTGATTGTCCTAGAACTTCCTTTTAGACTAGGCTGGCCTCAAACTTTCAGTGATCCTTCTGCTTTTGCCTACTTCTCCTTCTGCTGGATTACAGGTGCATACTTTCAAATCAAAGCATGGAAAACATTTTCAAATAACCAGAAACATTTTCAAGTTGTCATTTACCACTTACAACGAACGCTCACTGTATCCATTTCTTCAAAGCTTCCCCAAAACCTTATCAAACTCCTTATTAGACAGGGGAAGGAAAAGAAAAAGGCTCAGAGGCTTAGAGAGGTGACATTCTCTGCCCATCTGTCACCTAGCTCAAAAGAGCCAAGTTCTGAACAACTTCTCCTAATTCATGTTCTCAAGAAAGTATTACGTTCTATCTCCCAGCTTTCTCCTTCCCTCTGCACTTTTTATTTTTTTAAAATCAAGGTTCTCACATGTGTTAGGTTAGCTCCATCCCCTGAAACCCTCTACAGCACTTTGTAAAACTTCAAGTTTTTTTTTTTTTTTTAAATCAGAGAAGCAATATAAAGTACAATAGAATATGGAAGAGGAAAATGAAAATCTATTAGGCATCTGGGTCATGGCCGCTTAGATAACCATTCCTGCATGGCCCTCCTTTCCCACCTGCTCCTGTTCCCGTTACACTTTTACTCCTCTGCCAGTGTAAGCCTGGTTCCAGTTGATTCAGATGCAGCAGGTTTGGGGGTGGGATTGTCCCCTCCCCCAGGCCAATCAGCTTACTTAGCACACTCACCACGTGGTCAGGCCCTGGAGCTTCTGCTGGCTGGGGCTCCCTGCACTGCTTCTTCAAGTACTTGTAGCTCAGGAGGTTGTACCAGCGTGTTGACCTCTCCCCTGACCGGCAGACCTCGGCCAGGCTGATCTGGGCACCTCCCTGTTTGCGGCAAACAGAGAGAGTATAAGTGTGTCAGCTAATGACTGCAATAATGGCGGTCTCCATGAGACAGAGGTGGAGCTTCCAAGTGGGGTCTCACGATGTTGCCCAGGCTGGTGAACTTAAGCCACTCAAGGAGTTGGGACTAGATGCCATGTCACCTCACCCATTCATATAACCCAGTCCCTTCCCTTTTAAAGATAACTTTGCAGTCTAGCCCAGGCTGGCTTTGAATTCACTACATCACCCACCCTGTCCTGAAGGCAGCCTCCTGAGTGCTAATTTAACAGCCATTATACGACCATATTCAGTGACTATGAATACATACATCTAGTGTCTTCGGACACAGATCTTCACGTAGCCATGGCTGGCCTGTGTAGTTGAAGATGATGTTTAGCTTCTGCCCCTTTGTCTACCTCTCCAGTGCTGGGGTTATGGATGTGTGCTACCAGGCTCACACGTGGCTCATTTCAAGAACCGGATTATTTGATTTTGCTTGTTGATACTTCTCTGGTGCTAACTTCTCTGGGTTAGGTTCTGGGTCGGGAACTAAGGGCAATGAGGGTCCCTACGGAGTTGCACTTCCTAGCAGCTAAGAGTCCCAAGGAGCACACCACTGAACAAGCGAATACAAGAGAGGTTGCTTTTACATTCCTTATGAAAGGAACTTGCCAATATCTAGCAAAAATACGGATGTATTTACTCTGGGGCTTGGGAATCACACGTGTAGGCATCGATCCCACTGATGGTTCAAAATGACTCCTAAACAGACTTCACTTTGGCTTTCCCTGTAATACTACTAGAAGTTGCTATGCAGTTGTGTCTGGCCCTGAACAAATTCTCCTGACCACACCTCCTGATGTGCTAGGATTATGGTTCACATATAGAAGCCCAGCTGAGAGCCTGTCTTCTGACTTTTCCTTCTTCAGGACTGGCATCTCTAATGCCAATCTGAATCTAAACTGCTCCAAACCCCAAGACTGTCTGAGCGTTAACAGATGACATGAGAAAAAAAAAAGGCCATGCCACACCTTTACTTGCACAAAGTTACTTAAAATATTCTATAATTACCTTCAGGCTAGGCATACAAGGTATATCTGAAACAAATACATTTCCCAATTAGACTTGAATTCCAGCTGTACCATATCTCGTTATATATGCAAATATCCTAAGCCAGTAAACAAGAGAAAAAAACTAAGACACCCCAAACAACCAAACAACCCCCCTGAAATCTGAACCAGTTCTGGTCAAGTATTTCTGATAGGGGCATCCAACCTAAAACAGGAGGTAGAGATCAGTGTGCAGACTGTTGAGTCTGGTTGATGAAAGCAGTTTCTGGGACAACAGTGTGGAGCAGGGAGAGGAAGTCAGCAGGTTCTGACACTTTACTATTTTGACACCAGCTTCCTCACCAATGGCTGCTATATGCAGGGCTTGGGGGGTGGGGGTGGTAGGGTATTGCCATTTCAGGAATTAAATGGCTGGCATGCTCCAGGCACCAGAATAAATTAAGTATATACAAGAATATGTATATTACTTCTTTATTCATTCAACAAGTATTCCCTGCAGCAGGAGAAACATCTAGAACATGATTTCCACCCCTCCCTCACTCCCAAGGGGATGACAGTTTCCTGGGGGGCACACACGAACATACTGGATACTGCAGTTCAGAACATGACAGGCCACATTTGAGGTACAAGCTGGGGAGGGATCATGAGGACAGTTTGGACGCATGACACCTTTGTCAGATTATTATTAATGACAACAGGATGCACTGCCTGCTGGCACAGGCTCGCGGGTATGAATAGCACTTCTCAAACTAGCGGCATCTTGAGGGCATTTACTCATTCATGGATTCAACCTACAGGACTGACTGAACAGCCTATCAATACTGGAGTGTGTGAACAGGAGAACACATGCTTCCAGGAGACAGGGCGTGAGAGTGGGGGGTGTCCAGGGTTTGTGGGATACCAGTGAGGAGTGGTCTCTCTCAAAGGATGCCACACAGCATTGCTTAGGTGTATTTCCTGTCCCACTGTACAGGTGGGGGAACGGTTTACATTGGCAGGGCTGGAGCTTTGCCAAATTAGTGACACCAAGCAAGAGAGGAACAAGGGAGCTGTTGTAAGAACTGATGGTGGGGTCTGCCCAGCAGGGCCTGAGCTGTGTGACACTGGCCTTAACTTAGTGGCTGGGAGGGAGTAGTGTGACACCCCACTAACACAGGAGGTAGAATTGTTGCTGATAATCTTAGAGAAGGCAGGCCATGTGTTCCCCTAACCCCTGAGGTCAGGGGAGGTGAGAGCCTTTGGTCACCTTGAACAGCAGTTTCAACAGGAACATGTGAGGGGAAAGTCAATGTGTTGAAATCTATGTTGGTCAGTTCACTGGATGAACTGGGCAGGTAACTTAGCCTTTTGGGGCCTCGCTCACTCTCCAAAAGGAAGATCACTGGAGACTACTTCTTCCTGGGGCTTTGCCGAGGTGTTGAACAAGAGGCTCTTGGCTCAACAGTAACACACAGATACTGCTTGTTAATGATATGGCTGATTAAATAGCTTAGAACATACTGGGGAACCCACAGCCCCAGCGAGGCAGGGAGACTCGGAGCAATCGGGAGCAAAAAGCCCTTTCCCCCTCATGCCTCACTGCCTCTCTTCCAGCCACCCAAACCTATGCTTCACATTCCAAACAGAGGCAGGCGAGGAGGTTTCCCATTGGTCATGGACAGCAACAAGCCACTGTAAGATGAGCGCTTTGGCTGTTGCTATGGCAACCAGCAATGGCCAGATCTCAATTAGGAAGAAAGAATAAAAGGCACCCACTTAGGAGAAGAAAAACAGGATTTAGTCTCTTCTCATTCTGGAATTCCCAGGGCTGAGGAAAGCTTCACTGGAGGAGTCTGGGTCTGGAAGCATTTTTTTCTTCAATGTCCACCTTGTTTCCCAAAACCCCTTTGTCACCATTTGTAGCCTCCAAGGAGCATCGAGTTAGCAAAGAAAGGACACTGAGGGGCTTGAATGTATGCCCTGCAGACAAGGGGTCCAAACGCAGCCACTGCCCTGCGTTGCTGTGTGACCCAAAGCCAGAGCTTTCATCTCTGTGACTCAGTTTCCCACTGGCACAAAGTGTCTTTTTAAAGATGAGTGAAATCAATGGAGAGTGCTGCTTGTCAGGGACCTAATTTAGTGTCCGTCAGAAAATGTCACCCAACTGACATTTACTGTTGCCTTTGTGTCCATGGTAACATCATCAGAAGAGGCAGGACTTCTGCTATTGGCTGAGCAGGAAAGTGACTGATGCTCTGTTGAGCACTTAACCTGTGTAGACACTCTGCCGTTTTGTGTCCGTGTTATGCAAAATGCGACCGGGGACCACAGCGCCCCACCCCCTTGGGAACTTGTTAGAAGTGCTGATTCTCAAATTCACAGCATCTCCGTATGCACTTTGACCTGAGCACCAGGCAACTCATGGCAGCTGCCTGGTGCACCGAGTCTGAGTAGTGTTATAGTAATGCTTCATCAGACAGAAGCTCAGATGGAACAGTCAGCAACAAGAACTGCATATTACAGATTTGGGAAATGAGACCGGGCATTGAAGACTCTCAGTTGGCAGCGCTGGGCAGGGCTAGCCTGGTGATTTGTCCTTAAAACCCAAGGATGCAATCTTGGAATGCCCCAGCAGAAAGGATTCTCCATCAAAAGCAGACAAAGGTGAGGCTGGACAGTCAGGAGTCTCCGAATCTGAGCCAAGGCTCAGGGCTGCCACCAGGAGAAAGACCAGTCTGCAGGAGAGTCAGCCACTGCCATGGTTACACTCTCAGCTTCCAGATATGGATACAGGAAGGAGACTCAGTGCCATCGACAAATCCCCGGCCTATCCTCAACCCGAGCTCCATATTTTCTTGTTGCTTGAACCCAGCCATTTCTAATACAGCCCGTATCACAGTCTGCGTGTTATCTGACAATGCTGGCTCCTTGTCTAAGAGGCTCTCTCACCAGATCGCCAGTGCCCAGCACAGGCACTGGCGCCAAAAAGGCTCTCAGGAGAGACCAGGGTGAGAAGAGCTCTCTTTTAACTCTAAAGCCCACATTGCTTCAAAGACACTGGAGCTGCCATTGAAACATTCTGAAATGGCATCAGAGTTAAGAAAGGCTTTCATTTTGTTCAGCTCGGAACAAAAGTTTTATATCCCAGAAGCCCCTGGGGAGGGGTTACTCAAAGTTGAACAATGTTGCACCGCCTGCATTGAAGTGCAAGGCTCTCTGGGCTACTGACTCTCCTTGATCCTGGCTCTGGCCAGTGCAAAAGAAGAGGGAGCCAGGGGAGCAGAAGAGGTCCCAATTACTGAGAACCAGGCACTTCCGGTGGATGCTCTGTGGACACTCTGAAGCCCCACGGCATTCACCAGTGGGCACCAGGAAGGGACTGTAGACAAAGACAGCAGAAAGCAGAGGCATTAAGGAACTTGCCCATGGCCACTCAGCTAGACCCTGAGTGGTAAAGGTGAGGTTTGAACCCATGCTGTTCTTACTACTCTGTGACTCTTCTCTGATCTCTAAAGAAGCTGAGGCAGATGGCACGCACTTCCAGGTCCTTTCAGGTCTACTGCTCCTCTCACAGGAGGGGCTCCCACACCCAAGTCTGAGATCACTCTTCTCTGCAGAGCTATCTCTGCCTGAAATCCAGAACGCACATGACACATACCCCTATCTGTATCGCCCCCTCATGCCTTAAGGATTGAAGACCAGGTGGAAAGACAGACAAGAGACAGACTGGGCCCTCACCAGGCACTCCTCTGTATGGCTCCTGTCAGTGGTGCAGACATCAACTCGTAAGGTCTTCTGGTGAAGGGCTGGGTAGGACATGGACACCCAGAATGCCTCATTGAACACGAGGGTATCTGCAGAGTCCAGAGGCCTGGTTCTGAACAAGCAGGTGCTGCTTTCAGAGCAAGGCAGGATGGCTACACGGATGTTCCTGGAGGAGACAGAACGGCCAGAGAGCTGTGTCAGCCCAGAGAGCTGCGTCAGCTGTCAAGGGCTGACGTATTACAGAGATTCCCCAGGGAGACAGCTGGAAAGGAGACAGTGCAGAGTGTCTTATGGGGATGCAGCAAGGCTCTAGGGTACCAATTGCTCTTCCTGCCATGGTTCTCTGAATTCTTTTTTTTTTTTTTTTTTTTTTTTTAATTTTTTATTTTTAGACAGGGTCTCACTCTATAGCCCTGGCTGTCCTGAAACTTATTACGTATACCAGGAGGCTGGACTCGAACTCACAGAGATCTGCTTGTCTCTGCCTCCTGAGAGTTGAAATGAAAGGCATGTGCTAATACGCCTAGCTGGGTCTCCAGATTCTTAGAGACTCAGAGCTTGTGGAGGCCGAGGCGAGCTGGTTGCACACAAGGATAGGCAGCAGTTCACTAGCACTGAGCGATGATGGAAAACAGGGGCACTCATGCACTGAAGGCAAATGTGCTAACCCCCTGCAGGCAGAAACTTGACAATTCTGTTTTGTGTATACGTGCAAGTGGAGGCTCCTCACAGGCTGTCTATCTTGATTTTGTTTATTTGTTTTTCTTTTACGACGGATCTCTCATTGGCTTGGAACTTTCTAATTAGGCTAGTCTGGCTGGCTAGTGAGCCCCAGGGATCTGCCTATCTATGATGCCCAGTGCGTGGATTACAACTGTGCACTACCACACCCTGCTGCTTCTTTTTGGGGGGTCCTAGGGATGAAACTCTGACCCTCATACTTCTGTAGCAAACACTTTACCAACAATTCTAACAAAACTACGTATGTATTTGTCTTTGTACCCAGACCTTGTGCTTCTGGGCACAGACGGCCCTGCACAAGGACTTAGGAGAAACAGGGCATTTCTGGTCCCAGCATTGTTTGAGGCGGAAGACGACGCTAGAGATAATGTAAGCTCCAGTCTGGTCTTCCTTGGCTTTGCCAACCTTCTCTGCTTTCCCCACATCCTACCCCAGGGTACTGGTTGAACACAGCAACTGCTGTAGCTCGCCAGGCCTTATGATAGATGTAAGGGTAGATGAACACCCTTACATCTCCATATATAACATAAGCCCAGTCTATAGCAGGGATACATGCAGACAGTGCTTGCCGTCCTAGTGGTCTCCAGGTAATACCCAGGCACATTCTTCCAGTGTTGGCTAGACAACCAGAGAGTCGTTTCTGCCTATAGAGGGGACAACAGGGACCTGGCTGTTCTCATAAGGTCACAGTCCAGGAGATTTCCAAGAAGAACCAGCTTACCCAGCATTCCTAGAACAGTGTGTGGTGGGCATCCAGGCTGTACCAGGAAGTGGGAAAGCTACCTACAGTGTCGTTCTCCAAAGCTGGTAAGCTTGCCATTGTGCCTGTGTGTGCCCAGGCAGCACCAGTATGCACACTTGCAAGAAATACCCACAGTGGCATCTGGAGTTGGAGCTTGGAGCAAGATGAAACTAAAGAGTTTTCCCAGGGAGAAGCACAGCAGGTGACAGGGTGACACATAAACGCAGGGCTCGATACTCACACTTTCTGGTCTTGTTGTAGTAACAGAGCAGAGAGGTTACTCAGCTGGATGACTAATATTGCGAACTGCTTATTCTTCTCATCATATCTGAAATGAAGGGGTGTGTAGAACACCTATTAAGAAACCATTCATTCCCTCCCTCCCTCCCTCCCTCCCTCCCTCCTTCCCTCCCTCTTACCCTCCCTTCTTCCTTTCCTCCTTTTTTTTTCCTTCTTTGAAGCCACCCAACTGATCCACTTGGTTCAATTTTTAAAGAGGTACCAGAAGTTAGTGTGAGTATTTCTGACATTAAAATGTTTGCCTAAGAAAATGTGGAAGTCATCCCCCAGGGAGAGAAACTAACAGCGACAGAAATGCACATGCCAGTCAGAGCCAGACTGCGGTCCCCAGGGTCACCCTAAGATAGGAACATTGGGACCTGGATGGAGATGGAAGGACAATCACCATAAAACACTATGCAAACAGGAAGCTTATGCCATCTGCCATTGTCTAGCTCAGTACCAGTCACAAGAAACTTGGCATTCCTCATCTGTGGCGAAGAGGACAGTAACCCCCTATTCGAGAGCCCACCAAAGCTAGTGGGTTCTTTTCTTCCCTGGAGAGCCATGAAGGTGCAATATGGTCAATGAAGAAGAGGTCCTATGTAAGCCCTCCCTCTGTCCTTGTCTCCCCCATCACTTACTTCAGGGCAATCTGAACCCGAGTAGCACCCACAGCTTCTGACTCATCACTGTCGAATGCAGTAGCTTCAGAAGTACCTAGTCTAAAAGACACCAGCAGAAGGGGTTAGCATCCTGCTCATGAACAAAGGCTTTTTTCTGGAATCAGGGTTCTTGCTGTGAGGCTGCTGGCTGTGTGCTCCGTGTTTCTCTGGAGCCTCATTTTCCTAGGTGCTTGGGAGCCCTCTCTAGAATATATTCCCTTTCTCTAGCACCTAGTTCCCTGGTGTATACTTGGCAACTATCACCCTAGAACCCACGTTTGACCTAGGAGCCTTGCTGCATCTTGCTGTCTTTATGTTGGGCATGGCCCCAGAGGGCTGCCAGAAGAAAGGCTAGGTCACTGGGGCCCAACCACATCCTGTGGAACGTGTGCTTGAACATCCAGAGCTCACAGCCTCCCCAGAACAGAACAACTCTGGGGAACCCACCTCTGTGCTGAAGCCTCATACACGCCACTGTCCCCGGCCACCGACTCATCAGACACTGCAGCAGACACACAGGCCACCTTGAGGCCACACCCTGGCGCCACACTTGCAGCTGTATGGGAAGAGGGGAAGATGAAAGAGGGAAAGTCAAGTCAGAAACTACCCTGCTCACCTGATGGTCCCAGTGAATTCCAGTACCTCTGAACACTCAAGTAAGTGTTCATCTCGAGACAAGGGAAGAAGTCATGTGATTTCATGTCTGTGATAGCTATCAACTTGACCACATCTGGAATGAACTAAAACCCAAATGGCTGGGCACATTTGTGAGGGATTTCTATTTTAATTCATTTACACTAGGAAGATCCACTGCTAATCCCAATCCTTGGGGTGGGAAAATAAAATAAACCTTTAATCCAAATCTTCTGAGGTAGGAAGATCCACCTTTAATATGGGTCATTCCTTCCGCTGGCTACCTAGAGAAAAACATGGACAAAGGAAGCTTGCTCTTTTTTTGCCAGCCTGTTCTTGCTCTTGCTGGCAAGCCTTGTAATTACTGCCTACTTATATGGGATTCTAGGGTATGCTGATGACCAGCTGAGACATCCAGCTGAGTTCATCCAGCCTGAACTGAACAACCACTGGATTCCAGAACCTTCTGTTCATACGTAGGCAGCCACTGTTGGATTAGCTGGATCATAGCTTATAAGTCATTCTAATAAATCCCCTTTGACCCTGTGGACCACCCCCCCTTCTCCAAATATATTTACATTACGATTCATGACAGTAGCAAAATTACAGTTATGAAGTAGCAATGAGAATAATTTTATGATTGGGGGTCACCACGACATTAGGAACCATAATAAAGAGTTGCAGCCTTAGGAAGGTTGAGAACCCTGACTATTATACCATGTAATACCCCACTCTGGAACAAAACTGGCTGGCAGGATGGAAAGATGTGTCAGCAATTGTAAGCATTTGCTGCTCTTGACGAGGCCCAAAGTTTGGTTCTCAGGCCCTGTGTGGCAGCTCACAACTGTAGACAGTTGCACATTGGGGAACCTCAGGTCCAGCGGATCTGCCTCCCTCTCCTGGCCTTCAAAGGTGTGGGCATGAATGTGCGGTACGTGTAAATACAATTAGGATAAACATTCATTCAGATAAAATAAAAAAACTGCCTGGTTGCAAACATGGCTGTGCCTCATACCACCTTATGACCCTGGAACACTGACTGAACCCCAGTAAATCCCAGGTTCCTCCTTTGTGAGGTGAGGAAGATACCTACTTTATACAGCTACCAGGGACACTGAATAAGGGAAAGTCCATAGTACAGAGACTACTAATTCCACTGCAGGATGTTGAGGGTGTGTGTGTGTGTGTGTGTGTGTGTGTGTATGTGTGTGTGTGTATGCACAAGTATATGGGGGCACATGTTATGTGTGCATACATGTTTGGTCCAGAGATCGACTCAAGCACTCTTATTCAGGAGTCATATCCCTTGGTTTTCAAGACAGGGTTTCTTACTCTAAGGCTCACCATTAATAGATGACATGGCCAGCAAGCCTGAGGGATCCACTGTCTCTGCCTCCCCAGTGCTGAAACTGTAAGCACACACTACCAATCCTAGCTTCTTTTCTTTTTCTAATGTCAATTCTGGGACTTGAACTCAGGTCCTCACGTTTGTGAGGCAAACACTGTATTAATTCCCTAGACCTGTCTCTTCTCAGCTTTTAAGACTTGATTTTGGTATACAGCCTAGGCTAACTTCGGACTCATGATCTTCCTGCGTGAGCTTCCTGAGTGCTGAGATTACAAACCAGAGTTACCATGCCGAGAGAGAGAGAGAGAGAGAGAGAGAGAGAGAGAGAGAGAGAGAGAGAGAGAGAGAGAGAGAGAGATATTGTTTTCTAGGTACTCCCTATGTACTTGGGGCAAATTTACAGACCCTGCATCTTCAGTGAAAGCACAGGAGGAGAATGTGCCCACAGTCATCGGCTTGTCCTCTTCTTTCCCTCTCTCCCCTTAGCAGAGGTCTCTGGCTGGAGTTGTAACTGGGCTCTTTGACTGTGGTATGTTTCCTCCATGCTCAAGCAATGAGCATCCATAGTGTGCAGGGCCCACTGCTACAGAAGTGAGCGTATGAAATACAGCACCGCAAAGGGGAAGAAGTCATGCCTTGCCATCCATGAAGGTCAGCTCTAGGCATTTCACATACAGCCAAATAAATATTCCTCCTAAGCAGTGGTCCACTCCGGGCCCTGGGGCAGACAGAGAAGACTGGAAGGCTTGGTGTATGGTGCTGCACAGAGACTGGGTTTTAGCAGGCTGGGGAAGACAGGTCAGTGGTGAGGGGAGCCTGAGACACATCTGGTGCTTAGAGATGAGGAGAAAGCTTTCCCAGCCTTGTGCCACACCCGCTGAGCCCCGCGGAGACTTCCCACTCTCAGCCCCACACACATCTCCACCCTCCACTAAACCACTTAAGGAGATTAATTTGTCTGGTGACCGAACGGCAGCACTAATCTCATAACCTGCTTAGTGTTGGAGCTCTGCCTGGCACTGATCACGGGGTGGGGTGGTCGGGGGAGGGCTGCTGGAGATGGCGTGAAAGAAACATGTCTCTTATCTTATGCTACCTCTACCCTATGAGACCCACAGTCCAACATCGGGAGGGGATGGAGGGGACCGTTCCTTCCCAGGACCTGGTTGTGGTTTGAGTGTCTTGGTGTGGTCCTGAATTCTTAACAAAGACACTAATCTCAAGCTGTGGCAGAGGTTATACCAGCACCCCCTTCTCTCTGGGGATCAATCTGCCGAAGCTTGCCACCTGCAGTAGTAGGAGGCTTGTTTGTCTTTTTTGTTTGAGAGAACTCTGTTTTTGTTTGAGATTCCCTTCCCGATGAGGGAACCCCAGGGATCTCTCAGCTCCTCCTTAAAAGAAATGGCTGACATTCAGAAGCTTTAGTTAACCTGAAAACCTCACTCCTCTCCCTACCTACCATTGGCTCCTGTGGATGGCAGGACTGCCCGTTCTTAAAAAAAACAATGCACACTTCATAGAGGTATGAGGTTTAAATGGGTGAATGTATACAGCAGGACCTGAACCTCCTCCGCCTCCACCCGAACACAAAAGCCAATGCTACTGTCGAGAGGGGGCACTGACGGTGCTACGTAGAGCCCCCAGTGTGCTTAATGTCCAGCTGGGCCTAGCAAGTAGTCACACATTTTTGGGGACAGTGAGTTACCTCCAATTTTAATGATAAAGCGTGGCAAAAAGAGACTGGGCTCTGAGATGAGAAAGACCTAGCTTCCAAGGCTAGCTTATTTGCTGTGAGGGCAACCCAGGGCAAGGGATGCTACCTCTCCGAACCTCTGCTTTCTCTATGAAATTCTCGGAGGAGAAACAACCCGTTGTTTTTCTTATACAATACATCTCAGATAAGTGTGGAGAACTGCAGTTTGCTATGTGACAGCTGCTACAGTTTTCCTTCTAACAAACCTGGGTTGTCATTTCAGCAGTCTGAAGAATCCTAACCAACTCCAGAGTGTTCTTTTTGACCCCCGTGAAGAAGTGCAAGTCATTCCTGGGTTCTAATGATGATTTTTATAATTAGTATAAAATCCACATCTCACTCCCAGGTCCTGTGTGCTCAGGATGCTGGCACTGAGTCACAGCCTCTTAGTGATACACACTACAGAGGTCCCAGAGATTTTACTCCCTCCCTTCCCCTCCCCCATAAACTATATTTAATATTAGTGTGTGTGTGTGTGTGTGTGTGTGAGAGAGAGAGAGAGAGAGAGAGAGAGAGAGAGACAGAGAGAGACAGAGAGAGAGAGAGAGAGAGAGAGAGAGACAGAGAGACAGAGAGAGAGAGAACAAGTTACAAATACCATCCATAGTGGTCCCAGAGATTTTATTCCCTTCCTTCCTCTCCCCTTCCATAAATTAAATTTATCGTGTGTGTGTGTGTGTGTGTGTGTGTGTGTGCGCGTGCATGCGCGTACACATGGACGTGCCACGGCACACATGTGTAAGTTAGAGGACATCTTTTGGGAATCAGTTTTCTTGTACTGTGGGTTCAGGGTATGCAGCTCAGGTTGCCATGGCTGTGCAGTGAGCACCTTTACCCATTGAGCTGTCTCACCAGCCCGTGTTTCTTTGTATTCTGAGAAATGATCTCGAAGCTTCGAACCAAACTGGCTATATAGTGGAGAATGACTCTGTATTCCTGATCATCATGCCTCTTCCTCCTAATTGCCGGGGTTATACTTGAATTCGGTTACATCTTCTTACTCTCACTGCCCTCCCCCTCCCCCGGTCCCTCTCACCATTTAAGGTGCAATCCATTCCAAACCTGGCTGGCTCCCCTCCACCCAAAGGCTCTACCACATATCCTGCTGTATTCCCTTCCCACACTTTTTGCCTGGTACATATCTAATGCCTGTGGCTCCGGCTGAACCCAAGCTTTGCAACAGCAGGGGAGGGCAGCCTTGTCTGTCATCAACTGATCCTCAGCAGCTACATTTGCCATATCTACGGAAAGCTTAGATGAATTAATCCATTCACATTCAATTAGCTCATGATCTGGATTCATTTTAGCAGGCACTAAATGTCTGTTGAATGAAATCCACCACAGCAAAACAAAACCCTAGCACATTCTACATTTGTCAGTATCTACTGAATAAATAACCAACCACATAAAGACCCAGCCATCGACTATCAGGAATTATCAGAGGAATCCCCTGCCTTCTGGTTCCCCATGGGGACACTGTGCTCCTAACCTTGGCCCAGTGGCTTGCCCTCAGGTCCTGGTTCCTCCAGCCGGTATCTTTCCCGGGTGCCGCCGCTACCCCCGAGGCTCAGCTCACAAAGAGTGGTACTCATCTCTGTGTCTTCAAACTCCAGCGGGGTCAGGAAGGCATCTCCAGCCAGGAGGGGATCAGTGATGAGAGGGGAACAGGGAGGGGATGGGGAGGAGAGAGATGAGCGTGGAGACAGGGAGGTCATGGATCTTGGAGTGCCAGATAGTGAGCGCAGGGCCTGCAGGCGGCTGCCTCCCTCTGCCTTCTGGGTCTTGGCCACCTCATCCTCATGGATGGTGGTGATGCAGCCCGAGGGCCGGAAGCCTGTGGCACCCTCCAGGAACAGCAGTTCCACCTTGTTCTGGAGCTCCGAGTCTAGCTGCTCGAACGGGTCGTAATAGAGGTCGGTGAAGCTGGCTGAGGTGGAGGAGTCCAGGCTGGAGGCAGCCAGGGAGCCCCGGCTGGACGTAAGTGACCCAGGGCTACTGCCTGAAGACAGTGACTGCATGCTGCTTGAGAGGCTAGGGACAAGTAAAAGGAGAGAGATAACATGGAGTGTGGGGGGGTCACTGGGAACTCCACAGGGCTCTGGAACTGTGGGCATCCATCCTTCTAGCCCACTTGACAGCCTAAGTTGGACCATGCACCCAATTTCACTGAGGAGATCTGGAGAGAGCTGGGGACCCAAAGTAGCAGAGCGGGTATGTGAACCCATGAGCCTCTTGCTTTGTATGTCAGGTTTGCTTTATAGGTCAGGCTGGCCTTAAACTCTTGTCTCAATGCTCTTGTCTGAAGCTCTGAGTCCTGGGATTAGAGTTGGAAACCACACCCCTGGATTCCACTTTTTCCTTCTATCTTTATCTCTTATTGGCCACATTGCCTCTTTATTAAAAATACGTCTTTTGTTTGTTTCCTTTGATTGATTAATTGATGGACTGATTGATTAGGATGAGATCTGATTGTATAGCTCTGGCAGGTCTGAAACTTGATAGGTAGACCAGGATGGCCTTGAACTCATAGAGATAAGGCCTGCCTCTGCCTTCTGACTGCTGGGATTAAAGGGGTGTGCCACACTTAATAATATCTTTCTTGAAATCAACTCCCATTTTTTTTTTCTTTTTTTGTGGGGGAGGTGTGCACAGCCTTAAGGCTGGCCTGAAACTTCTAGTCTCCCCCTCTTCCACTCCCATGTGCTATATGCTGGGGTTACAAGTGTACCCCATCACACTCAGCTCTAGTCAGTTTTCTTTTTTTTTCAAATTTGTTTTTGTTGTAGGGTCTTTCTGTGTAGTTCTGGCTGTCTTGGAGCTTGCTATGTAGACCAGGCTGGCCTCAGAGAGCTGCCTGCCTCTACCTCCCGAGTCCTGGGATTAAAGGTGTGGGATACCATACCCAGCTGTAATTTACTTTTTAAATATGTTAAAATATTTAACTTAAAAAGAAACCTTGGGCTGGAGAAATGGCTCAGCGGTTAAGAGCACTGACTGTTCTTCCAAAGGTCCTGAGTTCAATTCCCAGCAACCACATGGTGGCTTACAACCATCTATAACGGGATCTGATACCTTCTTCTGGTGTGTCTGAAGACAGCTACAATTTACTCATATAAATAAAATAAATAAATCTTTAAAAAAAAAAAAGGGAAACCTTATATCCTAAATGACAATAAAAAAGTCTATATATTGCTATAAACAGGGGAAAAAAACACTTTTGGGGGGGTTGGGGTGGGGTACTTAACAAAATGCTACTATGAAGTTCTAGTAATATACTTCAACCATTAAAAGCCCAAGCTTACGGAAACCTATGCTATAATTGTGGACTGGAAGCCAATCAACCTGGGCCAAGCCTGCATCTGCTAGAATGACCACCTTCTATACTTCTAAATGTCTTTCCTCAAGCCAAGGAGGATTGGTGAAGGGCAGCATGGAGCTGGGCCACCTTCTGGCCATTCCCACGGTGACCATCACCACCCACCACTCACCTTTTCAACTGAGAGTGCAGGGTAGCCACCTGCCGAGTGGCTTCCTCCAGTTCTCGCACCAACTGGTTCCTCTTGCTGTTTAACTTTAACCTGAGGTGAGAGGAGGCAAGACAGTGACACTCCCAAGGGAGGCAGTTCTCCAGCTCCTCCTTTGATCTCCAAAAAGAAAAACAAGGCTGGTGCCCTAAACAGATGGACACGCCAGCCCAAGGACACATTCGCAGGAACTGGGTAGAAACATCGTACTCTGGTGTTGTGGAGAAGCACAGACTCTTTATATATAAATTCTATAGTAAGAATAGTATAGTATAGTAAGTATAGTAAGGTGGCCACCTGCCATACCTTAGAGACTAAGCTTAACACATTGCATTGATTTAGGATGTAATGATACGTGCACAAGGAGAATGATTTTAACAGTACCAATAAGAAAATCTGAGGCTCTTAATTAGATCATTTACTCAAAATTATGGAATTAGTGGATGGATTAGGATCCCACTAAACTACCATTCTTTCTCTCTCCTAGCATCCTTTCAACTGCTACCCCCTTCCCCTCCCTCCTTCCTCCAGGTGACACTGGATGCTGTTCCCGGCACTAGGGACACAGTAGTGAGGGAAAGAGAACTCTTGGCTTCTCTTACAGAGCACGGAGGGTGGAAGACAACAGGCACCTAATGATTGCATGGTGTCACAAGGTCCGAAAAAAATAGGGGGAAAAAAGGCAGAGGAAGCCATCCCTAACTGAGAACGAGCAAATGGCTTCGTGACCAGCTTTCTGGCACCCACCCTTGTCTGTGTCTTCCTGGGTTCCTGGAATCAAAGCTAGATAACTTTCCTGGGTTCTCTAACATTCTCTGAGGCACACGAGCAAGTTCTAGCCAATGGATCTCGAGATGGGGAGAAACCATGTGTATCACACTGAACTGGTTAAGGAAAGTTTTTTCCTCAGTCTCTGTGGCCTTAAAGGGGAGGTAGACAAACTGTGGGCTCTTCAACAAGGGAGGCTGCCAGTTACTAGGAATACTAAGATATTATATGGGTAAGAAATAGACTTCAAGAGTGGTTATCACACAGAGATGTGGGGCTATTCCTTGCAGCAGTTCGATCAAACTAACTAGAGAAATTGAGGTGGCTCAGTAGACAGAAAGGAGTCGGGAAGGAAGGGGCATTCTTTTCCTAGACGAAGTGGCTGAGTTCATTCACTCTACTGTGGGGTCTGGATGATAAATTTCCATGTCAAGGTGACTCAGTGCTCCTCTCTGTCACCCGGCTGGAGAAGGAACTGAATGACCCTGGCTCCCTGGACTCAGGAAGGGACCAAGAACTCAGCCAGCCCAGCTTGCGGCCAGAGGACAAGGGCTAGTTTTCACATAAAATCAAACCAAACCAGGTCATCTCTCTACCACAACAGTCCGACCTCTAGCATACAAGACCAGAGGTGGCCTCAGAAACAACTCAAGAGCAGTGGGGGCGTGTCGGGCTTGTTACTGGGCAAGTGAACCTATGAAATTACTCAAGAGGACAACCAGAGCGGTAGGCTGACTGTCCTTGGCACGATGTTTGACCAACTCAGTCTCTAAAGGTTTCCTTCCAGATTCTTGCCTGGGGCTGAAAGGGACAGAGGGCAGGCTGGCAGATGGGGGCCTGTAATGAAGAAGCCCCAGAATTCTCAGTGGAGTGGATGAGGCTGTGGAATGTCCCATCCTTCTCTCAGAGCAAAGCCCATAAAGGCGGATAAGTATGGGGTCAAGAGGTGGGGCTCATGGCTTCTAGAGAGCAAGCCAGGGCACACTGGGAGCGAACGCAGATCCTCCCTGGAGACTGGGCAGCATGGAGAGGGAACTGTTGTTGGACTGCCATGACTCCCTGAGCATGGCAGGGGTAGCCACAGACAGTACCACACAGGTTAGCAGTCCCCTTTCAGCAGCAGCAGGCTTAGCAGGCCAGATGGCATGTGAGGGACGTGCCCAGCACATGCTGGGAGGCTGTGAATACATCAATCATGGAGATAGAAAGAAGATCCAGGGGGTGAGGCCTGAATGCCCACAAGCTACAGCTTCGCACCTGGGATGCTGGTTAAAAATGCAATAGTCTGGGCTGTATCTCAGGCCTGAAGAATTAGTTCCCCCACCCCACCCCCCCTGGGGGTAGTGCACGGTACCCAAGATCTGACAAGCATCCTGTGTGACTGCATACCAGCTCTGACACATGGCTGGGAAAGAGTGGAGCATGGGGAATGTAAAGAATGTGAAGGCAGTTCTGAGGGACAAAGGAAGGGGAGAAGGAAGAGGACACGTAAAAAGGGCACAGTGGAGGCGAAGGGGAGAGAAGACAGAGAAAGGGAGACACAGAGAGAGACAGACACACACAGAGAGAGACAGACACACACAGAGAGAAAGAGAAAGAAAGAGAGAGAGAGAGAGAGAGAGAGACAAAGAGAGAGACAAAGAGAGAAACAGAGAGCATGACTTAGCAGGACTCTGGAGGCCTAGCAGTAAGGACAGACACAAGGATCAGAATCAGCTGTGGATTCATCAGTTCCTGCCCGACTGTTCCAGTGGCTTCTCTCCTCAGAACCCTCTTAGGGCACAATGGCTTCTTGGCCCTGTGCTCACTGTCTTCCCAGCTGCTGCGTTTTCCCCAAGGACCTTGCCCCCCACGTGCCTGGTCTGATCAGTGGAGGAGTGGAGAGTCTAGGCTCCCTAGGTTGGCTTGTGGAGCCGACGCGCCATTGGACCTTTGAAAGATGGAGTTGAAGGCAATATTGAAAGGCCTTCTGAGTCGGCAGCGGCTTAAAGTTAGTAAGGGCTTGAAGCCCAAGTATGGTTGCTTCTAATCCCAGCTCCATCACTGGGTGGTGGTAGGTGAGTCTCGATTTCCTCATCTGTAAAATGGGTTGCTTTCAAACTACTAACTCTGGTGTATACAGTACTCCTGAGAGGCACTTAAAGGAACCTCTGGTTCTAGCTTCAGGAAAGAAAAGCTTTCACAGTAGGTCAACATCTCGATTCACAACCTGGTCCAATGCCTGCTTGAAGACTTCTAGTACTCAGGGCCTCGGCCTTCTGTTTTCCTCTATGAAGCAAATGAAGGCCATATTGGAAGTATATATAAGGTGTCTCTTTTGACCCAGCAAGAATCAAGCTGAGCTTAGATCAACATATTCTCTCTAGCTTCTGGCAGAGAAGATGATGGATACCCAAAGGCCCCCAGGGATAGTCACTGGGTGTAGTGGCGGGCGAGAATACAGGAACTGGCCCAGAGGCCCAATCAGGACCTGCCCAGGCCACCCACCCATTTATACTTTCCACAAACACTAAAGGTACAGGACAGGACATATAGACAGAACCCTGATTGCCAAAGGGTACTACGGCTCCAGGAAAATCAATAGAGTGGCTTTGGGCAAGTGCTTCTGAGAGCTATCAAACAAAAATTATTTATGGCCCACTGTTTTCCTTCTTATACTGGATTGGTGATAGATCAGAGCTGGCTGGCCATTCCTGTCAGTAGAGGACAGAAGGAAAGTGGATAGATTCTAGATGTCTGCGTTAGTAGTTCTGATCAGGTGCTTGGCCAGGAAAGATTGGTCCAGTTAGCAATCAAGGGTTTCTCTGATGCCCGAAGGCCTGGGCAGAGGCTGAACACCCATCAGACATTGGTGAAAGTGGAGCTTACTCAGTAGCAAGGACATACTCAGCATTTGCGAGCTGGGTGCTTCAGAGGCCAGAAGCTGTGGGGCCGTGTGTTCCCAGAGCCCACACAGACACCTGACATTCCCTGACGGCTTCTCCTGGGCACGGGCATGTTTCCCTGCTTTACAAGCCAGGCTTTGTACCTTGCATTGCTGGGGGGAATGAATCCCCTCGCTTATTCCTGCTCCAGAACAATTACACACATCTGAAAATGACTGTGTGTGGGAGGGTGCGTATACGCTTGTACAAATATTATTAAATCATAAAAAGAGAGAGAGAATGAAATACTGTCATTTGGAGTGAGATAGATGGGTCTGGAAGACGCTGTGTTAAATGAAATGAACTGGACCTAGATAAACACTGCACGTTCTCATGCTAGAAGTTAGAAAAACCAATCTCGAAGCAGAGAAGAGCTGTGCTTACTGGGAAGGCTAGAGGGAGGGCGGATAATGAGTCCCGAAATACATTCACATGGGGAATTAGTTCTGGTGTTCTTATCTTGCAGTTGGGTGGCTGCAGCGAACAACCTGCAATGTATTTCAAAGCATCGAGGAGACTCGAATGGCTTCTAATTCAGAGATAATAAATGTGAACACCAGCAATGCCAATTATCCTGGTATCCCCATCATTTAAGGTGGACATATGCTGAAATATCATCCTGCTTTGTAAATATTTACAAACACTATTTATATTAATATAAAAAATTAAAACGAAAAATCGTCAGCTTCAACTCCCCCCTCTTTAAGGGGGAGGTGGGGAAACAAAGCTCAAGGTCTGGACAAAATGAAAATAGACAGAAGAGGCTTGAAAAGAACTCTCCCCTCCCCCCTGTTGTATTCTCTCTCTCTCTCTCTCTCTCTCTCTCTCTCTCTCTTTCTCTCTCTCCCTCAGTCTCTCTTGAATTTGACGATCTATTTCCTATGGTCTGAGAAACCGGAAGGTCTGAGGTCAAGTTTCCAGCAGATTTGGCTGCTGGGGAGGGGTCCCTTTGTGACTGTCATGGTTTGAACGAAAATGCTCTTCATAGGCGAATCTATTTGGATATTTGTTTCCCAACCGGTGGAGCTGTTTGGGGACATTTAGGAGGTGTGGCCTTGCTGGAGGAAGTGTGTCACGGGGCCAGGATTTGAGAGCTTCCGGCCCTGCCCTATGTGGTTTGCTCTCTCTACTCTCTGCTCGTGTTTCAATATATGAGCTCTCAGCTTGCTGCTCCAGCCACCCTGCCATGCTCCCCTGCCAGGACCCACCTTATCCCTCTGTAACCATAAGCTCAAATAAACTCTTTCTTCTATAAGATGCCTTGATCACACTTTTCTCACAGCAACAGAAAAGGGACCAATACACTGACTCACGGACAGCAGCCTTCTCATTTTGATCTCGAGTAATAGACATGCTAACTTCTGTGAGTGAATGAATGGATGAACAGACAGATGGGTGGAAGAACAGACAGATGGATAGATAGGTAGACAGATGAATGGATGTCTTGGATTCTCCACTTGGTATTGTGGGAGTGGGGGTTTCAGGGAGCAGCAACGGAAATACAGAGTCTGAAATGGATACAAGGCAGACAGCATGACCTTGGCTTGCTTCTTAAGTCCAGGTCAAAGATGAGGTTGATTAATGGCTTCTTTACAGTTTGGATTAATCACCAGTATTTGATAATTAGAAATCCAAGTGATAAGCTTTTGAAGTTCTCCTGTGGTGTAGAGCTCTGGAGTTGAGCTTGCCCGGCATGTTTTGAAGCTCTGGCTTGCATCTCTAGCGATGCAAGAAAAGAAATATAAGGACCACAGGGGGGCATGCAGCCCATTCTCCCAGTCGCTGCATCTAGGAAATGGCACCCACTGTAGCAAAGTAGGGGCAGCCCCCTCCAGACTGACAGTCTACAGTTAGGTGGGCATTTTCGCTACCTGCTTGGCCCATAAGCATCCTTATCTGTGACTCCCATGCATACCCTTGGTCTTCAATCTTCAACCTCCCCCCCCCCCATGTGCTGAAATCAATTTGGTAAGTCATGAAGAAGAAAAAGACATAGCCACATAGCCTTGAGATGGCTACAGATACCCCACGGATACCAAAGCATTCAGATGTTCAAGACTGCATATAAATAAAATAGTACCTGTACATTGCACATACATATTCTCCTGTATGCTTTTAATAATAATAATAATAATATTATTATTATTATAATATATTATAATATATTATTATATATTATATAATAATAATAATAATAATAATAATAATAATTATTATTATTATATGTGTGTGTGTGTACACATGTGTGTCCAATTTTTCCTCTCCTTCTTGGGGATTAAACTCAGTTTGTCCAGACTTGGTGGCAAGCACCTTTATCTACTGAGCCATCTTACCTGCCCTCCTGTGTGCTTTAAATCATCTCTATACATTGCGTCTGAACACAATCTAAGTGTCATAAAATCAGTTGTTAAGAGTAATGTATCAAGTATTTGTATTCCTGTTATTTTTAAATCTACGCTTCAAACACTTCCAATCCGTGATTGGTTTAGGGACGTGGAACCCATAGGTACCGAGGGCTGACAATTTAACAAAAAGAGAGGAGGCATCAGAGGACCTTCCCCTCCCACAAACATAGTGATTTCCAAACCTGTGTATGTGTCTGGGAGCAGGGATAAGCTTTCCCCAGTGATGCTGCGTACAAGCCAAGTGTGTAAAACAGAGATGGTCACTGTGTGAAACCTGTGACAGACAGTCACCAATACAACACTGGAACATCACTACCCCAGGTCATAAAGTGCTACAGGGCTTACTTGAATGAACAGATATCCTTCTGAGAGCCTGCACCTGCACAGACTTTCCTGCACTGTGCTTCCTGTGTGAAATACCAGGGTTCTGGTTGACACGGATATATGCCATCTTTTCTGAAGTGCCACTCTAGAAAGCTGTGACGTCTCTACCTAAGGGTGCTCACAGGACTGCTCAGGTATCCCACCATGACCCCTCACTCCTGGCTCCTGCTGGGGTGACAGGTCAGACTGGCATGTTCTCCCTTTTCCTGGGGCCATGGGGACTTATCTCCTAACCCTAGACCCACCTCTCAGTCAGCGCCTTGCTCTGGGTGTCCCGTGCTGCCTGCAAGTCCTTCTCCAGTCGTCTCCGGGCCATCTCCAGCTGCTCCACCTCTCCCTGGGTCCATTTCCGGGGGCTGATGAAGCGCATCTCCTTCAGAAGTTCCTCCTTCTCATTGATGAGGATCAGTCGGTCCCTCTCAGAGTCTAGCACCCCAGGCCAGGCCTCACTGTCAAGTTTGGCCAGCTGGATCTTGAGGTTGGCGATCCTGGGAGTTGAGAAGGTATGAGAGATGAGAAACGGTGTTGTGGGAACTGGGAAACAGGCTGTTTCTCTAAGGACATGAAATACCAGTATCCAGGACATTCTCAGAGCAGACTTTGACAGTTACTGCTCTTCTTCTGATCAGGTTTCAGCCTAGTGAAGTAGAGACCAGATACCATGGCAGGCAACAGCATCTTTCCTTGAGCTCTAAGACCCTGGGCGGGGCACTCACATCTCTGAAGGGAATTTTAAGATCTCCTTTCTGGGGTGGTGGCTGATGGTTTTATATACATGCATGCATACCACAAAGCATAGTATTTGGTACATATTTATCCCTCCTTAAATGTTTCTCGCTACTGCTATCACTGGTTGGACCACTTATCAGTTATGGGAAAATGCCTCAAGCCTTGGATATGGGAGAAGCAATTATTTATTCTCCAGAATGGGGGAAAGCCAGCGATGATGTAATGTATGCAGAGGGTCTGTGGACAACAGGTTCTGAATGATCAGTAGTCACTGGGCTGTGGCTACTCGCGGGCTCTTAGTTCTGAATGTGGTCGCAGCGTTAGGAGAAGAACAGTCATGAACTTGAAGTTCAGAGACCTGGAGTTAGGAGTTTTGGCCTTGACTTTTATGATGAAAAGAATAATTTATTGGAAAAAGTGTCATTTGAGGAGATGGGGACATCTGAGGGCTCAGCGGTGTAACACATGCTTTCCCATAAACAAGATATTGGGTTTGATTCCCAACAGCAACAACAAAAATCATTTTGGTATTCCAGCTTCTAGCACGGTGCCTGTCTGTGGCAGGTACTTATTGAATGTAAGCAAAGTAGTCAGCAGCCTGGAATCCTAACTTTCCTAAGACCTAGGATCCTCATCTGCAAGGTGAGGCTAATGATGGTAACCTAAGGCAGCCCACGAGCACCGTATGAATGATCTGCAAAAAGAACTCTATATATTGCCAAGTGTTCTATAGATATTGGATGGTATTCTCATGTGACTTAGAAGAGTTAATCCCCGTATCGTAGCCCTGATCCCCCAAAATCATAAAAAAGCCTTCCTGAACTACAGATGAGTTCAAGGCCAGCCAGCCTGGATAACATGGAGAAACCTTGTCTGAAATAAACACACACCACACCTAGAGAAACAACCAGAGACAACGCTGTTGCACTTGCCTGGAAGGCTTATTACAGCCCTGGGTTCAATCCCCAGTACAACAGTAACAAAAGACTACCACAAATAACACTTTCTTGGGGAAGTGAGAAATGGCCACAGTCTTCTTCAGCTTGTTGCTGAGCCAAATCAAATAAACTTAACTGCTTCTTCAAACCAAACTGATTCCAAGAACATCAGAGAGCACCGATTATAGTAGAAAAATTACTAGGCTTTGAGGTTAAGCAGATTTGGTTTCGAACACAGTTCAGATGTTCTATTGTCCTGGGTCAGTAATTTCCTCTGTGAAGTTGGAAGGATTAATGTATAACGATGAGTCCATCTACCTTTATAATCTATGTGAGGATTAAATAAGAGGAGGAGTGTTCACTGGGCAGTGGTGGTGCACACCTTTGAGCCCAGCACTGGGGAAGCAGAGGCAGGTGGATCTCTGTGAGGCTAGCCTGGTCTATAGAGCTAGTTCTAGGACACGGCTACATAGAGGAACCCTGTCTCAAAAAAACAAAACTAAACCAAACCAACTCCCCCCCCCCAAACCCCTCCAAAAAAACAAACCTAGACACTAGAAGCATGTTCACAGAGACCCCCCCCTCCATGAGAGTTATGATTAGCATCTTTCCACAGCTCCGCTGTGATTACCTTCTCTTCGCCTCTTCATACCGAAGGCGCAGTCTGACCTTCTCGGCCAACTGATTGTGGCTGCTGGTGCTGAACTAGAGGGCAGAGAAGAAGACAGGAAGGCCACCATTACCACAGTGAAGCCGGGACTGAGCAGGGTTTCAATAGCTCATGGAAGACTTGACAGGGTATGTGGGCAGAGCCAAGGATACCTGGCTGGCTGTGTAGACCGTGGGAGAGATGGTTAGGCAAAATGCTTTTCTTCCCTTGGGTCCATAAGAACAGTCTCAAACTCATGTATGGCACTACTTTGGGAAAGAAACCAAAGGCCCACAGTACCATAATATAACAGCCGAAAAAGGGGCCAAAGCCGGTAACAAACACACAGAGGGCTGCAGGTGAGAGGTAATAGTAGCAGAAAATACACAATATCCAACCTGGGCACACCAGGCAGGGGCGCAACTGAAAGCCCTGGGTCGCCAGAGGACCATCCTAGAATGTAAAAAGCATACCTAGTCTGGCTTTCAGGGGGGCTTGGGACAGGGTGAATAACTGGGCCAGGGAAGGGGGAACAAGCCTGTTTTTGCAGTTGCCTGTCAGAAACAAGAAACCTCAGGCTCACGGGATCACACTTGGAACAGAGCCTCCCCTTACTAGTTGGGTACTAGCTACAGAAATCAGGCAGGGGCAGGCAGTATTTAGCCAACGGGAAGCTAAGAGGCAGGTTCACTCGGCGTTCTGGGCTCCAGGAGAGCAAAGGCCCTCTGAGGAATCACACTTACTGTGGCCTGGTCCTACTTGGCCACTTTCATGCCTGGTGGCATTTTTTTCACTAACCTCTACTGGGACCAGGCTGAACCTTGGCACCAAGAGGCAGCAGCTGTCTGAAAGCTGCAAGCATTATGTGTGTGGGGGGGAACAATGAGAGAAATACACTCTGCTCGCCAGCTGGTCAAAGAAAACCAGAACAGAGCTACCAAACAGTATGATCGGGATGAGAGGAAGATGCTTCCCGCATTAAGAACACACTGTGGGCAGGGCCTACAGGCACCAGCTCTTGGCCAGACAGTACGTAAACTGCGGGCTCCCCAACACTGGCCTTTCCTCATAGTACCATTTCATGTCTTCTAGGGACAGCTGAACTCCACGGAGCTAAGTTAGCATCCACAGGCAGCTCCTCAGGTGATCGAGACTAGGTGGCTCTCCTCTAGAGCAGCCTTCCAGATGCCACCCTGGTCTACTCACACTTCCAGAGATGTCTGTCTGCGAGCTCACGTCCAGGAACTGCTTTGGCATGGGGAAGCTCGAACTCTCCAGAGAGCTGCTGCTGGACCACAGGTCGGAGTGTGACCCTCTGTCTGTCCGGAAGCCATCCTTCAGCATGGCGAGACTCTGCAGTGTAGAAAGGGGTGGGGAACAGTGAGTGTTGTCTTTGCATTGTCAGTGCCTTCAGGGATCCAGGAAAGGATATCAGATCCCCTGGGACTGGGGACATAGATGGTTGTAAGCCACCATGTGAGTGCTGGGAATTGAACCTGTATCCTTCGGAAGAACAGTCAGTGTTCAACTCTAGCTAGAGTCATCCGAGAAGAAGGGAATCTCCACTGAGAAAATGCCTCCAGAAGACAAGCATTTTCTTAAGTGGTGGCTTGTGAACCACATGTCTCAGGGTCCGAATGGTGGCTTTGCCACTCGATATCTAAGCCAGACTGTCCTTATCTGTAGGATGGCCATAATCTGAGCCACGCATGCAAAGCACTTTGATCCATCACTGTGTTATAGACTTATCTCCATGGTTCAGTTCCCAGCTCGGAGAACAGAGGAGATAGACTAATGGGCATTATGATGTTCAGGTTAAATGGATCTGTTGTTGGTCCGTCAATTAATAAGGTATTTTCTTAATTGGTGATTGATAGGGAGATCTCAGCCCATTTTGGGTTGTGCCACCCCAGACAGGTAGGGAAAAGGGTGGGACTGGGAAGAGAGAAGGAAGGGGGGCTTCAATCCAGATGTAAAGTGAGTAAGTGAATGAATGAATATATATATATATATATTCATTATATCTATTTATTATTTATTATATATATTAAAGAAATATATATATATTTCTTTTTTTCTTTCTTGTTTTTTTTTTTAAAGGCAGGCTGCCGGGCAGTGGGGGCGCATGCCTTTAATCCCAGCACTTGGGAGGCAGAGGCAGGCGGATTTCTGAGTTCTGAGGTCTACAGAGTGAGTTCCAGGATAGCCAGGACTACACAGAGAAACCCTGTCTCAAAAAACAAAACAAAACAAAACAAAACAAAACAAAACAAAACAAACAAAAAAGGCAGGCTGAGCATACTATGAGGAGCGAGCCAGTAAGCAGCTCTCCTCCATGGCTCCTGCATTAGCTCCTGCCTCCAGGTTCCTGCCTTGTTTAAGTTCCTATTCTGACTTCCTCCAGTGGCGGACTAGAAAGTGAAAGGTTAAACAAAATAAATCCTTTCCTCCTCAACATGCTGTTGGTCTCTCATCATAGCAACTGTAACTCTAAGATCATTACTTTACAGGCGTGTCAATTACAGGTGTAATCAATTAGAAGACACCGCCACGTGTCTTTCCAGTTCCACTGCCATTGTACTGCATCAAACACGTTCTCTGAGGAACCCTCTGGTCATCCTCACCGTACTGATGAGAAGCTGGCAAGTGACAGTGGGCTGTGGCGCTCTGAATTGTAGTCGAAAGCAGGACTACATCCATGAGCTATCCATGAGCGTCCTGTTCTCGGGCTACAGTCCCGTCGTTTTCTGATGTTTCCTTCCAAAGCTGGTCACAGCAATTCTGAGTCTGTGGACTCCTGTTGTCAGCGGAGTGACGGGAAAGTGCCTTCGGGATGAGGTGGCTTTTGAGTGGGGATTACATTCAGGAGTGGAATGGCTTGTGAATCACATGTCTCAGGACATGGCTCTGCCACTTGCTCTCTGAGCCAGGTTGTCTTTATCTGTAGGATGGCCATCATCTGAGCCACGCCTGCAAAGCACTTAGCCCCAGCAGTGTGTTATAGACTTATCTCCGTGGTTCAGTTCCCAGCTCAGAGAACAGACGAATGGACATTATGGTGTTCAGGTTAAATGGCTCTGTCGTTGGTTCATCAAAAACAAGATGGGTGGTAAGGACCTGGCTTTGGTAGTACAACCAGGCAAAGCTTCCAGTCTGGCTTTGCCACTGACTGAATGGGCCGGGCCTCAAGCAATTGACTCAGTGCTTCTGGGCCTGCCTTCTCTCCTTTATAAAGGGGGAAGGGTGGTCTCAAGAAACCTGGTAGAGGGTAAGTATAACTTTGGCACACAGTTGGATTGTGACCCAAGAACAGGGTACTCATGGGCAGCTTGTGACTAGAGGGTCAGACACCATGCTGTTACTTGCCAGCTTCTCATCGGTACACTGAGGATGATCAAACGATTCCTTGGAGAACTTGTTTGATGCAGTACAGTTGCAATGGAGCAGAGCCGCTGTTGAGTGTCCCACTGGAGTGTCTTCTAATTGATTGCCCCTGTAATTGACGCGCCTGTACAGTGACTCTCATAGGGTTACAATTCAAAATGCCTATGATTCTTTCTTTTAACTTCAGACTATTGGCATCACATAATAAATTATCTTAGGGATGGGACCAAAGTCTAAACATAAAAATTGATGTTTCATGTGTATTTTTATACAACACAGCCAGAGAGCACCTTGATATTTTTGATGCACCTATATTGGGTCTGTGTCCACCCCACGGAGATGGGTATAGAATTTTCCATGGCAGTATCATGTTAATACTTAAAAAAAAAAAGTTTAGACTAGGGAAATTCCTCAGATACTGAGAACTTGATAGCTTGTGTGGTATGTGGAAATAGTGAAGTCCTTATACCCAGGGTACGAGGTCTGCATCTCTGGGGGCCCATATCACCTTGATCAGGTCTTGCTTCTCCTTTTCTCCGCAGGTGATGGCTTTCTTGATGGCTTTGGTTTCCCTCAGCACAGCCTGGGCTTCATCCAGTTTGTAGCCACCCTGAGCATCGGACATTCTCTCGTCAATTCTAGAGGCCAGGAAACAGGAGAGTTCAGACATGAGAGGACAGGGAGAAAGCACAGGTGCTCTCCAGTCTCCTCTCTCTATCCTACACAGCCGTCTCCAGATCCCACTTGGCGGAGAAGATACAGAAGGTTCTCATCAGACTACAAATGTATGTGGCTGCGGAATGCAGAGGCAACGTGGTTGTTAGAGTTCGGCTCTTCTAAGTATGAGATCTTACTGAAGACCTGATTTCCTCCTGAGTTCCTGAGGCTGGGGAGGGGGATTCCTATAGATGTGCCCAAGGGCTGAGAAACTTGGTTTGTTGCATTGGTAACTTAAGACTTTATGAAGTAGAATCCTTGGTTTAGCTGTGGTACCCTGGAGAAGAGCTGAACATGACTTCAGGAGTTGGGGGTGAGGAGATGGTGTTTCCTATTCTATATGTCACAGGTTAGCGGGATCCCAGGCACTGATTCACAGAATCTTAGTAATACCCTAGGCTTGAGTTGTGACTACTTTCTGCCAGGTGACATAGGCCACACCTTTAAACCCCAACCCTTGGGAGGCAGAGGCAGGCAGATTTCTGTGACTCCCATGTCAATCAAGACTACACAGTCTTAAAAAAAAAAAAATCCTCCCATAAATTGTCCAAATATATGGTCCAAAATCACCCTGAGTGGAGAGCTGCTGTGTTTAGCTTTGTGGAGTTGGTTCTGTCCTCTTCATCTTTGTATGGGTTCTGGGGATTGGGCTCACTGTTTTTTTATTTTTAAACCTCCTGAGCCGTCTCACCCCCTGAGAACCCTGTCAGTCAGTAATGAAAATGCTGAATCACAGGGCACAACGAAGGACAATGACAGGTAAGTATAAAAAGACTCCCAGCTGTCACATGGGCCCCCAACTGTCACACCAGTCTGCAGCACAGCACTGGATGCACCTCCCAACCACACACACCTCAGTGTTCTAAAGAAGCCCAGATTAATGGCATCTGCCTGGCCGTGTTCAGAGCTGTTTTCAACGTCAAATGGTGTAAAGGACTTAAATCCTAAGGAGAACGAGGAAGTAGTATACAAATGTGGAGGCTTAAACAGCCTCAGCTTGGAGATTACTGGTTTATCCCAGCCCTATGTGTAGGATTGTTTTGATGAAAGTGAAGGTCGTGTAAAGGGAAGAGCTGAGTGTACCCCTCTCCCCTTTGGGAAGTGCTGATATCAACTCCAAGGCCATACATGTGGGTGGCAAGTGCCCTGCCACTGAGCACTGACCTAAGAAAGCAGAGAGAGCTGAGGAGTGGGAGTCTGAAGAGGACTAGGCTGTGGAGACCCTACGGAGAGCAGATAGGAGAGCAGATACTTAAACTGCTTCATTCTTTCATCAAAGGCTGGCCTGAGGCTTTGGAGGAGGGTGGAGAAAGGGAAGTTTAACCGTCAGGGGAACACCACAAACCCATTATAACAGGATGAGAAAATCCTAACAGGCATTCCTCTCTGGCTTCCTGCTACAGCCAAACTGTCCTAGGCTAAAAATAGCCCATGTGGGAAGTCACTTGGAAGGAGGAGAGCAAGAACAGGAGAACGTTTCCACCCTGGCTTCATGGCTTGGAGCAGGAGAGAGGGCAGCAGGAAGGGGTACCCACACCACTGCCCCCTGCAGTTTCATTGCCTTCCATGGGGGGAAAACAAAGCCCCAATTGTGTCTCATATTAAAAATAGCTTTGTCTATTCCTTTAGAGGACTGGGGTCTGGGCAAGCCTGTCAGGTTGGCTAAGATCTGTCTTAGATTTAGTCTGAAAAAGTTCACGTAAGGAGCACTGCTCCACAATGCTCTGCGGGTGGTATTCCACAGAAACATCCCCAGAGTGAGAGCAGGATGGGAAGAGGCTCTGCCCAAACTGTCAGGGGTGCTAGGTGCAGGGGACAGCTTTATGCTTCCATGGGTCTGAAGGCTGGGTAGAGTTCTCCTCTGCAAAGGGGCTAAGAATGGCTTTGCATTCCCAGAAGGATGGACAGAGCAGTCTGTGTGCCGGGCTACAAAGAGCTTTACCTGATTTCTCCAGGCCCTTAGCAACCCAAGCTCCGGAATTTGGCTGCAGAGAGGGGCTCTGAGAACACTTGGGCTAGAACTGGAGTAAGAAGGGGCCGAGGAAGAACAAAGGGTCACCATTATACACTCAGTGAAAGAATCCTTTTGGGTAGAGGGTAAAGAGAAAGAAAAGTTGTGTGTGTGTGTGTGTGTGTGTGTGTGTGTGTGTGTGTGTGTGTGTGTGTATGTGTGGTAGGTGGTGGGGAGATATGTTTTAGGATTTCCAAATTATGCAGCTGTCCTTTCTCTCAGGCCTTTGGGGATTCACATGCCCAGCAGCCTCAGAAGCTAGGCACAGCCTCTGAACAGCAGCTGGTTCTTCTTATCTTGACCACACAACTCTGCCAAGGGGGCTTTGTGAAATGTAAAAAGAAAGACCCTGCCATGTCCTTCCTCTGCTAAAGTGATAGCCAAAATCTTAATTCCCTTCCACTCACAAAGAATCAAGCTGCAAGCCAAAGCCCCCATGCTTTGGTTTTGATTTTTCTTCTTCACTGTCTTTGAGAGATTTCCTTCGGTCCTCATCAACTTTTCTCTTTCCACTTTTTTAAAAAATTATTTATTTATTTTTATTTTATGTGCATTGGTGTTCTTTGCTTGTGTGTGTATGTCTGTGTGAGGGTGTCAGATCCCCTAGAACTAGAGTTACAGACAATTGTGAGCCACCACGTGGGTGCTGGGAATTGAACCTGGGCCCTCTAGAAGAGCAGCTGATTCTCTTAACCACCGAGCCATTTCTCCAGCCTCTTTAAAAAAAAAAAAAAAAAAAAAAACACAAAACAAACAAAACCCTCTTGTTGCTGAGCATGAATCAGGCTCACGGATTCTTAGACATGGCTGCACAGCAGCTCTTGGCGGGCGTCACCGCCATTGTGGAGGTAGACACATCTGCTGTCAAGACAGCAGAGGAACTGCATGTCAGTCTTTAGCTGTGTGATGGTGACTCTGGAAACTCCCTAAATCACTCCTGAAGAATGCGACTCACCGTTCCCAGACTGCAGACACTGGAGGCTACACACTAGGAATGCCTGAATCATCTCTCCCCAGACTCTGAACAAAAGCCATAATGCCAAGGGAGCTTAAATTAAGGGGCCTTATGCCTTTTGGGTCTGGGGAGAGAGTTATCTAGAGTAGTGTCCAGGGAGAGACTGAGATGTGAACTTCAAAATCCACTTAGTCTCCAAGCACCACAATAATAACTGATGGTAATCCAATGGTTCTGAACTGGAGGTCTAGATTGTGGGGGACAGACTGTGCTTAGCACTAGTGGGGTTCAATTCTTGGAAGGGTTAGGTGTCTCTCAATGGCCAGAACGCATGTCTAGGGTGTGTACAGCCCCTGGGTTTCATCCGCAGCATCAAAACAACAGGTAAATAAATAATGAAAATGAATACAGTTAGGTCTCAAGTGATCAGTCTATTAGAAACGGTAGCTCAAGCTGGTGATAAAAGCCAGGATTCCTTAGGAACTTTCGAAACCACCAGTTCCCATCTGTCAAATTGTTTCCCTTACTTCAGGCAGAAGGGACGAAGGGACGTACAGCTACTTGTGGGGTCTATCAGCACATCAAGGCTCATTCTGGCTTCCAGGCTCCCTCAGTACCACAAGTACCTGTTTCACATCAGGTCCTTTCTTCTCCCCAGAAACTCATACTCCTTACAATCCATGTGATTTATCCACCCACCTTCTCTATTTCTAGTTATCCTCTCTCACTATCTCTTATAGTCTGTCTGTCTGTCTGTCCATTCACCCCCTACCCTCCCATCCATCCATCCATCCATCCATCCATCCATCCACCCACCTACACACCCACCTATCCACCCACCCTCCCATCCATCCATCCATCCATCCATCCATCCATCCATCCATCCATCCACCTACACACCCACCTATCCACCCACCTTCCCATCCATCCATCCATCCATCCATCCATCCATCCATCCTCCATCCCTGGCTGTCCTCATGTTCTCCCACCATGCCCTATTCTCTGGCTCTTGCTAACTCATTATCTCAACTACTGTCACTCTCCTGCTTCTATACCCTTCACAATGTCTACTCTGCTTTCCTTCCTCTCTGCTCTCAACTCTTTTAGATGCCACTGGGTACTTTCTCTTTCTTATTTACAATATAAACCTTCCGCTAAGGACGGAGAGGTCATGTCGACAGTTCCTTTACTGTGTCCCCTTTGAGAAAGTCCCAAATGTTCTTGGGTTCTGGTCCTGATTTTGACCTTGCTGGTTGGGTGACCTTCTGCATATTGTTTACAACACTGTCAGTGCCTTCATCAACAATATGGGGCACAACACAAACTATTCTTAATGGGGTTAGGGTTGTAGAGTTGCTTCCTGAGACTAAAAAAAACCAACTAACTAGAGAGCCTCTCCCATCCTCCTCCCTGAGTGCCTAATCTGTGTCAGGCCCTGTTACATCCTGGACAGGGGTTTTCTATCTTAGTTCTGACAACCACAGACTTTTCAGATGACGCCATCAAAACTCAGAAGGGTTAGGTTATTTTCCAAGGTCCCAGGTATCTAGGGTTTGAACCCTGGCCCGCTGCCTTGTGAAGATACATCCCTAACCCTCTCTGCCAGGGTGTGTGTTAGAGAGGAATCTTTCTCCACCCTAGACTGGAAGTCTGCTCCTTCTAGAGAAGGACTGTGGACAACCAGGCTGCAAAAGAGTCTCATCTGGCCAGCTATCAAACTTGGAGGAAAAGCAGAGGGGTGGGGAGGGTTGTCTTTAGGGTTCCATTGTCAGCTCACCAAAGGACAAGAATCTTCCATGCTGCTACATGGTGACAATGTGGTAAAGCAGGTTTGTGGAGGATCTGAGGATAATGGGAAGAGTCTGATGTAGAGGTCTTGATGTGGGGAAATGAACAGCCTTAAACTATGCTTAGGAGCTTCCGGAGTTACACACAGACACTGGGGTTTTAAAAGGTCAAAGTTAGGAATGTCTGCATGCACGCTATTGGCCTTGAACTGTCTCTGGTGTTCACTAAGATTTACCAAGGAACTTAAAGTACAACCCCTGGCTGGAATGAAGTTAGAATCTGGTTTGAAAGATATGATTGGCATATATGCATATATAAATTACACACATATAAAATATTTTTTAAAAAGATATAAAAGCCATAATTATAGGCTGGTATTTACTGAACATTTAGAATACAACTCAGTTTCTCCATTTATATAATTAAATGGGGTTATAGCTAAAAACAAACCAAAACAAAAAACACTCCTTCGGGATTACCGCAGAGATCAGACGGCCATCCTCATGCAGGAACACCTGAAGGTGTTTCCTGGCACAGAGCAAAGGCTTTACAACTTCTGATGGCCACAATCAACATCACAGCAGCTAATACAGTGTACAGGAAATAAACAGTCGTATTCCCGACCAAGCTGTAAGTCCATTTCTATAAATGAAAATGACACCTGTCTATTTGATGTGCAATCTCTTTATGCCACCCACAGGGGACCGTGCACATAGACGGGTGCATAATTCCCTAGGAATGTTTTCATTGCTAAAAGAGACTGCTATTTCCTCGGTGGGTACTAGGTAAAGTAGTGGCTTAGTTTAGGGGCCGTGGGACTAAAGGGTTTGCTTTGTCTGTGTCTGACAGTCTAGTAGTCAATTAGCAGAGCTGAGGCAAGCATAGAAATGATTAACACTTGCTTCTAGGACTGGGGAAAGAGCTCCGTGGTGTGAAATAACTCAGTCTACTTCCACCCTGGGGCGATGGCATCTTTAGTAAATGCCAATGGAAAAGAATTTAAATAGAATTGTGGATGATGCATCTTGAGAAGAGAGGGGCAGAAAGAGCAGGAGGGGACCGGGGGTGACACTGCCCCACACTCTCCACTGCAGGGCAGACTTACTTCTTCAGGGTCTGAAAGCCACGCTCCTTGAACTGTAGCTCATGCTGCAGGTGGACCATCTCTCTCTTCAGCTTGTTGACCTGGATGGCAGAGAAGACCACACAGAGGAAGGAGTCAGAGGTGGGTTTGAGGCTGTAGTCTGGGAAGGGGAACCCAGAAGGCCCTGACTGTACTGATGCTGCAAAAGGAGCTGCCCATATCTGTTGGACAAAGTATGTCACAGCATCCTCCTTTCACCCAGCCAGTGTCCCTGAAGGTCCTGCTAGCCAATCTCAACACTAGGGAAACAAGAAGTAACCTGGGATAGAGTCAGGCCTTTCCACCTCTTAGCTGTGGGACCTCTTCTGCACCGCTGACTCCTTTTTACCCCTCCTTGCTTGTCCTGATGAGTGGGGACAACAGTAAATACTTGGGTTACACCAGCTTAAGGCTGGACGGACCCAAGAGCACTTTGCATCTCCAGGCAATGAGAGGCAACAATGTAACTTTAGAGGCAAGACATGGCTGAGAGCCAGAGCCCACTTGCAGACGGTGTTTGGCCTGCCGAGTGCTGGAGAACTTTCAATGGGTGCTACTGACTGAGATCTGAGAGACTTCATACACTATGCCTTGATTGACAGTTCTTTCCAAAAACATCTACTATCTAGAACCATGGCGGAGCTCATGTTCTGGTATGGGTGTGGTATACTAGAGCTGAAAAACTTTAGTTTTTCAGACAGGACGGACCAGCCTATGAACCCCTAGTATTCCATCCTGCCTTAGGCCACTTCCCCTATTTATGTTTTTTGTATGTGGAAACAGACGTGAAGGAAACCAGTGTTTAAAACATCCAGTCTGAAGGAGCCACTAAACTGCGGCGCCTTGGCTTCCATCTCAGTAAAGTGGGGTGATAATACGTATCCCCTAAAGTAATCAAGAATTAAGATGCGGGCAGCAACTAGGAGAAATAAGAGGACACCAAACTAAAAATTCCTGCAGAGGACTCTTGTTTCCCCGGGCAAGGTTCTTGATCTCTGCTGACTCATCTTTAAAGTGCGGAAGACAACGCCATTAGCTACTTCCAGGGGGCGATGCTAGGTCATGAGATGAAGCGCCCGGCACTATGCCTGGCACAAGGTGAATGCCTGTCAAGGCAACTGCTAGCTCCATCATTAAGACAACCACCACCACTATTACTGTTATCCCAGGGGCGTGGTGAGCCTGGCTGCCAGCAGCCTGGAGGGTGGGCTACTGAGTGCACAGCGCGGACGCTGTGAAGATCCCTACCCGGGACTTTGCAGTGGCAATTTCAGCTTTCAGGATCTCAGGGTCATACTTGGAGCTGGATGAGGATCCAGAGACCACTGCAAGGAAGAAAGAAGAGAATCTCAGTTGAGGGAACACAGCAAAGCTGGCTTACCTGGCCATCTAACTAAACCCGGAAAGGACTAAAAAAAAACCGAGAACGACTTAAGTGTCCCACAAAGGGGGCTTGTTAAATAAATACAGCGCACAGATAATGAAGATGACAGTGTTAGGTGTCAACCGCCAAAGGCTAGTACACATGTGCAGAAATGAGTCTCGGCTCGGCTCCCACTGGATGATAGGATTGCTAGTGGATACTTTTAGCATTCCTCAGAATCCTGTGAAACGGCAAGACCCACTTCCCTATCTCCCCTGCCTCTGGCGGGTGAGGCGTCTGACTCTCCAAAGACCTGTCTGTATCTACGGTGTGCACCGAGCTAACTAGCTTCCAGACTCTTCCTTCCTTGTTATGCATCTCAGAGCACATGCTCACCACCCAGCTGTTCTCATCTACCCACTGTGCTAGCTTCCAGGCTGTGCCAGACTGTATGTCGCTCACTTCCCATTTTCTTTGTGACAACAAGATTTTCCTCTTCCCTTGCTATTCTCGGTTCTCTCTTGCAGACAGCCCTGGGCATGTCTAGTCTGCTGCTTTCTCTCTCTGCTCTGAAATCTTACAGACGCTTCTGGATGTTCTCTCTCCCTCTCTTATCTATGATAAAAACAAAAACAAAAACCTTACTGCCAACTCATAGGATGGCCATCTTGGTGGTTTCTTTACCGTGCTCTCACTTACAAACGTAACTTACACAAATTAAAACCACAATGTAGAAAGAAAGGTACAGAGTGAAATGAGAAATATTTGACATACTAGTCCATGAGACCCAGCTGACGAAGACATGTAGAGAAAAGTTAAATGATGCAAACATATAGATGCAAACGTACAGGTGATAAACTGATCCACAGACATGTCACTAAGAAGACATGAAAAGCGACTTGCCTGGCGTGCGTGAGCCCCTTGGCTAACACTGCTGTCTGGAGGGATGAATGCTAAATGAAACTAACTTCCACCTTTGTAAATTTTTTTGCCTTTTTCATATTTTCTTACATAAATATCTACTTTTCTAATAAAGAAACCTAATTTTTAATATTAATGTACATTTGAGAAGAAAATAATGAACCCATATTTAGACAACCCTAGAACAATTATTTGTGTCCTAAGTAATCTCCTAATGCTTACTGACAGTTCTAGCAGGTTAAAATTCCACCACCTGCCAGCCAGGAGTGGCACATGCTTTTAATCCCAGTCCTTTTGAGGCACAAACAGGAGGAAGAATCCCTATGAGTTTGAAGCCAGCCTGTTCTATAGAGCAAGTTTCAGGATAGCCAAGGCTACACAGAGAAACTCTGTCTCAAAAACATTTTTTCTCACTGCCTCTTACAAGTATCTGTGTTTTTGTGGTTTATGAAAGGGAACAAACACAACACAGTGTGAGGTACTTCAAGGAAGGAAAGGAGACAAAGGGAAATCACCACATACCACAAGCTCCCTAACCAAACCAGAGTCACCAGAGACCTGGCAATGCGTGTCCAAGGTGTGGTAACAGGGAAACATGTCTAGATATGAGACTCATCAAATCCTAAATAAATACTCTTCTCCACTGTTGAATGGTTTTTCTCGGTAAGGAAGGTATTCCTGTAGTGTTCTGAACCACTGGATGGGCTAGTTCACCTCCCCTCCCACTCTTGGTGGTCTGAATACTGCAGTAAGAACCCAAGCATGCTGAGGCCAGGCTTTTCTGGCTAATTTTCAGTGTCTGGCAGTAACGAAGGGGAAAGCTGGTGGTAGGATTTCGCTAAAAGAGTTTAGCAGGACTTTGAGTCACGCACAAGGAGAATTAAAGTTTGGGAAATGAGGAAACTATATAACAACAGATGAGGTACCAGCAGGCAGCAAAGCACTTCAGTAAAGCTCACAGTGATGACCAGGGTGATGGGGTCTGGGTGTTACCACAAGACACAAGCAGGGCTGGGGAGGACTTCCAGGCCTTTGGGGATGGAACAAGGACTCAGGTGCTCAGGGGGGTGTCATCACCTCCTGCCTTCCAACTCTATTCTTCTGTGGGCTTGGGGAGTGGTCTCTGGGAGGGTCCTGGCTGGATACAGAGCTAGAATTTGGCTTAAGCATATTCTCCAAGGAAGTACTCCCCAGCATCTTAAAAGTGGTTCACACCATCTGTTATCCGTGGCGGATGGTAAGAACAGGCTGAAGAGCCTAGAGGAGTTGTCAGTGTGGAAATAAGATGGAGATGTATGCGGAAAGGTCATCAGAGGGGGTTGCCTATTCTAAGCATCACGTCCTGCCAACCCCCGGCCCCTATCATGAAGCTGGGCGACTGGGAGCCGTGCTACACTATGGGACAGACATTAAGGAGACGCTACAGTCTGAAGACCTGTCAAAAGTAGCAATTCCTGACCCCGGCTGGGCGAAGGTGATTCTGGGGTAAGTCCTTATGAAATGCATTAGCATCCCTTGGGCATGCTCAAAAATTCTGGAAGTAAAGGAAGCTAAAAAAAGAGCATGTTCCTACCAATGGTGCTGTCAGAGACTTGAATTCTTACTCTTTGGAGAACTCTTATGAAATGCACAATTTATACACAAAGCTGCTGAAATGGAATACAGCCTGGTGAATATTTTTTAAGTAAATTTTTTACTTAGTTTTCTCTTTCTTTCTTTCTTTCTTTCTTTCTTTCTTTCTTTCTTTCTTTTTTTTTTTTTAAGAGACCTCCATGAGTCAGGTATGATAAAAACGTATATAATCCCAGCACTCAAGAGGCTGAGGCAAGAGAAGATTGCTGAGAGTTCAGGGAGGTCCTGAGCAGAGGGGTGTGTGTGTGTGTGTGTGTGTATAGCACAATACAGTTTTTTAAAGCTAATAAACACACATATACTATATGGGGTATGTATACAGTTGGACAGCTTTTCACAAAGTAACACAGTCAAGTGATCAGAGTTCAGGACATGGACAGGTAGCTTCCTTATATTCTGTGTGCACCCCTTCACTGCCTTCCATGGAAAAGACTACATATCCCAACAGGACCTTAAAAACGGTCTTGTTTGATCTTCATTATTTATTGTAATTATTTTTTAATTTAATTAATTTTAATTAATAATTCTTTTAAATAAAATTAATCATTGATCTTAATTATTTTATAAAAGGTATATATGAGTATAGTTTAAGACATCAGCCCAGGGTAAGGCTTATTATTTAAAGAAAAGAGAGAGAGAGCATTTTATAGTTCCTAACCCTTTAACTCGTACCCCCAAAAGGAACAATTTTTAATAGTTCAGTGTTCTATCTTTCCATCACATTTTTGGTAGAAGCTGCTTTCAGTGTCTGCACTCTTTCTTTTTACTCTGCAAATGACTCAGGGTAGAGTCAGTCAACAGATTTAATTTACTTATCCTGTTTCATCCATTTTTGCTCTGTTCTCCCTAGAGTTAATAATTACCATTTTCACATCAGCTCAGTGTCTACAAACACACCACGGATTCAACCCCACATTCTGCATTACCCAAATACCCTCTCTTGGAGAACTAGCATATACCTTCTGTCATTAAGTGTTTAGCTTCCACTTAACCTATGCATAGCCAGCACCCATGGGCTCCCGCTTTATGGTGCTCCAGTATCCGTTTCACCCTCCTCCTCTTTGCTGCATTCAGATATCTCTTTCTGTATCACCCCATTATGTTGATAGAACTTCACTTCTAGTGGCTTCCTGGGAAAGGAGACAGGCAGGAAGCAAAAGTTTTGAAATCCCACATGTCTCGAAATATCTTTACTCTACTCTATACTTAAAGATACTTTTGCAGTTATGGGGTTTTTAGGTCAGAATCGACTTTCCTGAGAAAGGTAAAGGCATTGGTCCCGTCTAGTTCTCCAGTGTGGCTGGTGAGAAGTATGGAGCGACTTGAGTCCTGATCATTTCTGTGTTGTCTGATCTCCCCTCCGGACACCTGTAGGATGTTTCATTGCTCCTGGGTTTTCAAATTTCCAAATGGTTGTGTGTGTGTGTGTGTGTGTGTGTGTGTGTGTGTGTGTGTGTGTGTGTGTATGCTGACTATCACACACTGTGTTGGGGACTCAGTGAAGCTCTTCAGTGTGAAAACCCTCCTCTGTTTCTGGGAAATTCCGCTGAGTTATTTCATGGCGGCTTCTTCCTGTGTTTCCTCAGTGCCGCAGGATACATTTTGATCTGGAATAGGCTTTCGGCACCAGCTCACTGTTTTCTCTCCCGTTGCCAATCTCACTGTATTTTGGCTCTGCTTCCCAGATTTCCTCAGTTTCTGTTTTCCAATCTTCCAATGTAGCTGTTATTTCTCATGTTTTGATTTCTAAAACATCATGTGAATCTTGGAAGTCTCCTTGATTTGAAATACAGCTCCCTAGTCTTGCCTCGTGGCTACTGCCTCTGCGGAATCTTATGAGAACTTCCCACTTCCCCGGGGCCTCTCCTTCATGTGTATTCAGTCTCTATTTCTTCTGCTACAAGGACATCTGGAGTCTCAGCAGCTGCGTGTGCTAAAGAGTGGGAACTAATCTACTTGTTTCCGCACTGCAAGGTCCATGATTTTGTCTCACTCAGGAATCCCTAATATCTGTGCCTTTTCTTTTCTCTTTACATCTCTCTTCCAGCCAGGTCTCCCACAGAGTCCTATCCAGCCTGGTGGGGGATAGCCTGCCACCATTCTGGGCACCAAATTAAATATAAGGGTTGAGTTCTCCACAGCCTGTGTTTATGTTCAAATAATAATTATGTTTTAGCATGCTATGTCCTGGCTTTGAACTCTCCTGGTACCCTCTAACCTTCCAGTCCGTACCTTCAGTCTTTCGCCAGGTAAGAGATAGGTAACCACCTGGCTGTACAAATATGGGATGTGGTCTGTCTCAGACAATCTTTCAAGACTCTCTTCTCTACACACCTGTTTCCAGAGCTAGCTGCTGCTGAGCCGAGTTATATGTGCTACACAAGAGCAGAGCCGACAGTTTCTCCATTTTCTGTTCATTTTCCCTCCTCTGAGGCTGTCCAGAGAGGGGATCCTCTGCTTTGTAGCCTTTTGTTGCACTTACAAACAAAACAAAACTAACAAAACCTACCATGATCCAGCAACCTCGGGAGGAAAAGGTTTATTTTCTCTTACAGGTTACAGCCCATTATCTGGGGACATCAGGACAGGAGCTCAAAGCAGGAACCTAGAGGCAGGAGCGAAGCAATCCTTACATGCTTGCTTCTCAATGCAGGAGCTCAGCCTGCATTCTTATAGCACCAAGACCACCAGCTCAGGGGTAGCACTAATCACTAACTAAGAAAATGTCTTATAAACTTGCTTACAGTCTGATCTTATGGCAACATTTTCTCAACTGGGGTTCCCTCTTCTTGGATGACTCTAGCTTGTGTCAGTTTGACAGAAAACTGGCTAGCACACTCAGACTGCCAGGCACTTTTACATGCTGAGCCTCCCCAGCCCTCCCACTGGTATTTTTTTTTTTAACCATGGTGTCTCAGTGATTCATTTTTTTCAGTTGGGAAATCAAAGTCTGAAGAATCGAATAAGCATCGCAAGGCCTCAAAGAACCCAGATCTCCTGAGTCTTCCTCTGTTTCAGGCTGGGAGGGACCCAGAGGGAGGCTGGGAACCTAGACATGTGACTTGTGAACTTGTCTTATATGAAGGGAATAAAGATTTCAAGATCAGACCTGCCTGGGTATCAAAGCACCTGCAATTCTACAGTGGTACCACTCTGGGGAAGGCCACTTGCTGTTCTGGGGCCTCAGTTTCCTTTCCTTGCTCATGGAATAAAAACAACACTACCTCGCAAGAGAGTATAAGTGGAAGGCCTTGCTTATTGCTTTCAAAGCGTACAGTAGGTGCACAATAAATGTTCGTTTCTTTCTGCTTCCCTAGGGGGCTGGAGATTACACCACCAGCAACATGACAATAAAGTCTATCCCAGGGTATGGCCCCACCTGTGACTGGTACTCACAGCAGTCAAGGCCAAATGATGAAATCTTCACAAGCCCCAGCAGGCCATCTGAGTTAGAGGACAGGCATGTGGCCTCACCAGCCTGCTATCCAAGATTTATAAAACCTAAAAGAAGGTCAAGGTGAGGCTCTGGCCATACCTCCTTTAACTGGGATCGTTGGGCTGAGAAGTAGACAATCCCTGGCTCGTCTGCATCTCAAATCTAAGTTGCCTGATATGACCCTATGGGGGTGGTCTCTGAGGCTGGCTCAGTTTTTCGGGAAGTCTGAAAGTTGTACTAATGGGCTGAAGAACTGCATCACTTGCTTCCTGCCTTTAGCTGGGTATTTAAAGGCAGAGCATTCCTGTTTGAAATGTGGGATGCTGGATCGGTTTCAGGTTTCAGAAGTTTTGCATTTTGAAATGCTTGCATTTACATAATGAGGTATCTCGGGGATAGGACCCAAGGCAAAAAATATAGGAAATGTATTCATGTTTGATAAGAACTGAAAGTAACTTTATTTATTTACTTATTTTAAAGCAAGGTCTCACTCTGTAACCTAGGTTGACCTGGAGCTTACTATACAGACCAGGCTGGCTTTGAACTCACAAAGATCTGCCTGCCTCTGCCTAAATGCTGGTATTAAAGATACATGCCATCAAATCTGGCTTGAAAGTAACTTAGATTAATACTTTAAGTACCTTTGTGCACAACACAAAGTCCATGATATGACATCCCTCACGTGGTATTACAGTGACAAATAATTCTAGATTTTGGAACATTTTAAATTTTGGTTTTATAGATTAGGGAAGCTCAGCTTATCTTCTTTGTGTCAGAGATCTGTGGAAATTCATTCACAGTAGCAATAAATAATAATATAGCTTTATTGATGAATGGACAATTGACTAGTTAAAATCCCATAAAGTCCCTCAGAAAACACTGTTATTAGATCAGTTTTGTATACACAAAAGAAGACCAAGAAGTTATAAGGTTATAGAGCTGGCAGATTACGTATCATGCACTTGAAGTCAGGCAGTCTGTCTCTGGTGCTGCCCCTGAAAAAATTATATGGGACCAGGTATGGTGGCACAGGCCTCTAATCATAGCACTTGGGAAGCAGAAGCAGGTGTATCTCTTGTGAGTCAGGGACCAGCCTGGTCTACATAGTGAGTTCAAGGCTAGCCAGAGCTACATGGTGAGAGCATGCCCTTAAATGTACATAAATTACATCTCAGCATGTATATATAATAAGCTAGGTATCCCACAAATGTCTGTAATTCTAGCTCTGAGGTATCTGAGGTCCTCTTCTGGCTTCTGCACACAACTAGGCATACCCCTCTCCCCGTTCACACACATGCACACTGCACACATGCATGCACACACTTTCATGCCCACATATACACAAATGAATTAATTAATTGATACAAAAATATTAAATATCTGGACAGATAAAATGGCTTGGAAGATAGACATTTGCTGTCAAGTCTGATGAGCTGTCCTCTGGCCTTCATAGGTGCACCATGGCACATGGGTATCTGTACACACATGCACATAAAAAAATAAAATGTAAATCCTCTTAATCTGGCTTGAGACTTTGAGATAAGTCCCATTTTAACCATGGAGCTATGTGTTGGTGAGGATATTTACTTAATCAATAGCATGTCTCTAAGAAAATTGTACTGGGTACTTTCCCTAGACCAGTGGCTTTCAAATGGAGACAATTTTACCTTCTATGGAACACCAAGATGTCTGGAAATGTATTTTGTTTGTTACAACTTGCAAGGAAGAGGCCCTGCTGGTACTTAGTGAATAGAGACCAGAAGGATGCTGAACATCCTTCCACAGGCAGGACATCCTCAGTGCCTGCTCCAAAGGGCAATGGCACTGTAGCTAAAAATTGTGCTGCAGACTCATCAGAAAAGGCATTATTAACATTTCCACAGTTGGACATAGAAGTCTGAGTGTGGTAGGTATGGCTTCCCGTGGTCAATGTTATGGCAACAGATGTGTACCCAGGCCTTCTGAGAATAGCTTTCCATGGCTGACATCACCACCCAGTGTTTCTCCCAAGACTTTTTACTCTTAGTGCATTTGACTCTTTATCACATCTGACCTTTAATTTTAGCAAGTTTCTATCCACAAATCCAAGAACAATGTAACAAATGTTGATACATCCTTTACCTAGTTCACCCAGGGTTTTGTTTGTCTTGTGGTATTGGGAATGGAACACAAGGCTTTACTTACTCCCCGCTTAAAAATTAGTATTGAGACAAAAAAAAAAATCATTATGTAACCCAGGCTAGCCTCAAACATGTAATCCCCTTGGCTTATCCTCTTCAGTAGCTGGGCTTATGGGCATGCTCCACCATTCATGACCAGATCCACCTCCTGTGACTGTTCATTCATCCTTCTGCCTGGTTAGTAGTATGCGCAGTTCACAGTAACTCTTCAATGTGGCTAGGGATGTAGCATGTGTCTAGGATACACACGGATCTAGGGGTGACCACCAGAACCCCTCACCTCCACATTTTCCCCAAAACAACAACAACAACAACAACAACAACAACAACAACAACAATCAACAAATAATGTCTAGAAACACCAGCAAAAGCTGAAATCACACACCATATTCAAAGCCATCAATTTGTCATCAACAGCTACCAGCACTAAGCTTGACATCATAGTTTTTTCCATGTCTTCTTGCCCACCCCATGTAGCTTCTTTGATCTTTTAAAATGTAGCCCAATTATCTTGCACACTAGTATACATTATGGATATATCTGGCTATGTTCATGAGGATAGATTCAGATGAAATATTACTATGCAGGAGCCACTATGAAGTACCCATCTCAAAGGGCTTGTGATGCCCATGGACTACTTACTGGTGATTTTAGTTCCATCCAGTATATAAAAACTGAAAACATCTCCTGAAAAGGGACAGTTTATAGCCTAAAATAAGTAAATAATTTGTGGGCTATTATTCTGTACCATGTAAGCATCACCATACAAAAAAAGGTGAATTTGCCGCCTTTCAAACTATGGAGCTTTAGAGAAAGGAAAAAAAAATCAACTTCACCTGTTTAAGTAGTTTCACTAGCAACAACTGTGTCTTAGGGTTTTACTGCTGTGAACAGAGACTGTGACCAAGGCAACTCTTATAAGGACAACATTTAATTGTGGCTGGGTTACAGGTTCAGAGGTTCAGTCCATTATTATCAAAGTGGGAGCATGGCAGCACCCAGGCAGGTATGACACAAGAGGAGCTGAGAGTTCTACATCTTGTTCAAAAGGCAAATAGGAAAAGTCTGGCTTCCAGGCAGCTAGGATGAGAGTCTTAAAGCCCACACCCACAATGATACACGTACTCCAACAAGGCCACACACTTCCTGGGCCAAACATATACAAACCATCACAAATTGTATTTCCATTTCAGGACAGTGGCAACAATATTACTGTGCACTGATCCCCCAACTTCCTATATAAAGCCCTAACCTCTAAAATGATAGGGTGGGGAGGTAGGGTCTATCTAAAATGATAGGAAGGTAGGCAGGCTTAAGTGAGGTCCTGAGACTTGGGCTGCTGTACTGGAGGGGTGGGGACCAGAAAGCCTGAAGTCTCTCTCTGTCATGTGGTGTGATGTCACAACAAGAAGGCTGCCATGTGTCAACCAAGAGAGTGCTCATGGGCGCTCATCCGTGCCAGCACTTCCTTCATCTGCTATGTCCAGCCTCTATAACTGTGGAGGAACACTGTGTTGGAAGCAGTCTAGGCTATGGTGTGGTATTATACCAGATCCCATTAATTAAGTCAGACTCCATGTTAGAAGCCTCCTAGCATGTCATAGGACCTCCAAGTAGCTAAGATCCTGGGGGAGGCTCCTGAGTGTCTCGGGGGCAGGACTGGGACAGTGGCTGGTTCATCATGGCTGGCCCCAGCTTGCTAGCTAAATGAACCTCCCAAATCAAGGGCATCACAACCAAGCCACAGATGCATGGACACTATGCTTATCCCCACGACCTAGCTTATACTCAAAGTGGCAGAGATGACAGACTGGTTTGCTGTCTCTTACCAGCTGTAAAACTCTGAGCACATTACTGACCCTGAGCCTTACTTTCCTTTATCTGTTAAGATGGGTAATAGTACCTTAATTAATATTTGAATTGAACAGAAGCACTAGGGGGACTGTTAAAAATACCATACATAGAGATTGTAGTAAGGCTCCCGGCACGTAATAAATGCTCCATAAACATAAGAAAAGATTTGGTTCATAAAAAGTAGCAGCATATCAGATGTGAAGTCACATGTCTATAATCCCAGCAATTAGGAGATAGATGCAGATAGAGAAATGGCACACAGCTATAATCCCTGTATTCTTAAGAGGTAGGAGAAGGCTAGCCTTGGTTATACAGCAAGTTAAAGGACACTTTCAGCTGCAGAGCCCAATCATTCTCTCATAAGGGGGAAGGACACTAGCAAGACGGCTCACTGGGTAAAGACACTTCCACCAAGCATGACAGTCTGAGTTCGATCCTTGAGACCCACCCACATGGTGGATAGAGAGAGCCATGCTTTGTACGTTGTCCGCTGGCATATCATAGCATGTGTGTGTGTCTACATATCATAACGTGTGTGTGTGTGTGTGTGTGTGTGTGTGTGTGTGTGTATGTGTGTGTATCTCACACAAAACAAATGCTGGCCATCTATGGTGTATGTCTTTAATCCCGGGGCAGTGGCAGGTGGATCTCTGTGAGTTAAAGGGCAACCTGGGCTACATTATGCTACCCTGTTTCCAAAACAAAAACCAGGGGGCTAAAGAGATGGTTTAGTAGTTAAGAGCCCTCTTCTGACCTCCTCAGGTACCAGGCATGCATGTGGTACACATACATACATGCAAGCTAAACCCTTGTATACATAAAAACAAAGTTTAAAAAGCAACATGAAACCCTTAAAACAGTAACAACAAAAACAAAAATACACACATACAACAAGATTACCATTTTAAATATTTCAAAGCATTCTGTTCACATTAAGTGCACTCCTGGTGGGAGTGCAAACTCGTACAGCCACTATGAAAATCAATATGGTGGTTCTTCAGAAAATTGGGAATTGATCTTCCTCAAGATCCAACTATACCACTCTTGGGCACGTACCTAAAAGACAATTCACCCTACCACAAGGACACTTGTTAGACTATGTTCATAGCAGCTTTACTCATAATCATCGGAAACTGGAAACAACCTAGCTGTCCCTCAACTGAAGAACAGATAAAGAAAACATGGTCCATTGACACAATGGAGTATTACTCAGCTGTTAAAAACAATGACATCATGAAATTTGCAGGCAAATGGATGGAACTAGAAAAGAACATCCTGAATGAGGTAACCCAGACCCAGAAAGACAAACATGATATGTACTCACTGATAAGTGGATATTATGTGATAAGGAAGGATAATCACGCTATAATCAACAGACTCAGAAAGGCTAAGTAATAAGGAAGGCGTTAGGGGGATGCATGAATTTCTCTGGGAAGGAGAAACAGAATAGATTTTGTGGGTAGACTGGGGACAGGTGAGGATGGGAACAGGAGGGATCAAGTTGGGGAGGGGCAGAGGGAGAGAGAGTATGGGGAGGGATGCGTGAAAGAGATGTGCATTTGGGGGTGACATGGAAACCTAATGCAGTGAAACTTCTTGGAACCATGAGGCTGACCCTAGCAAGGTCTCACAGTGATGGAGGATACAGAGCCTGAACCAGCCTTCTTCTGTAATCTGGTTAGATTCCCAGTGGTGGAACTGGGACACCAACCCAGCCACAAAACCTTTGAGCCACAACCTGTCCTGCCTGCAGGATGTGCTGGGGCAACGGTGGCTCAGAGCTTATGACTGTGGCCAGCCAATGACAGGTGTAACTTGAGGCCCAAATCATGAGAGGGACCAACACTGCCATGTTGGACAACATGCCACAACCCATGGCCAACCCTGCCTGAATGGCCAGGAACCAGAAGCTGGATGACCCAGAGACCTAGGTAGAACCAAACTCGACTAACAAAAACAAAACAAAAGTCAGTGAAATGATTCCCAATGACATTCTGCTATACTTGTACATCGGTGCCTAGCCCAGTCATCATCAGAGAGGCTTCCTCCAGCAGCTGATGGGAGCAGATCCAGAGACCCACAGCCAAACAGTAGTCAGTGCTCAGGGAACTCCACAGAAGGGGAGAGAAAAGATTGTAGGAGTCAGAGGGGTCAGAGATACCAAATGATGGGATGGCTCAGCAGTTAAGAGCACTGATTGCTTTCCCAGAGGTCCTGAGTTCAATTTCCAGCAACCACATGGTGGATCACAACCATCTGTAATGGAATTCAATGTCCTCTTCTGGTGTGTCTGAAGATCGCTATAATGTACTCATTATGCATAAAATAAATAAAAATTTAAAAGCACATTCCTGATGTTTGTAATGGGCATCCATTTCTATGAATTTTTTTTGTCCCCAAAGCAAAAAGGTTGTACCCATTAAACAACTCCCTGCTCCTCATTTCCCATAGAGGTGGGTGGGCTTTAAATGAAGTGATATGGAATCTGGTTAACATTCCCAAAATGATTACAAGTGAAATGGAACGAAACAAGATAAAAATGACCAACGAGTTGATGCTCAACACAGAAAGCAGTGGGGGTGCTGGGGAGAAGGCTCAGCAGGTACGAGCGCTTGCTGTGCACTCATAAGGACCTGAGTTCGGATCCTCAGCACTCAGGTAAAAAGCTGGGCACAGCTGTGTGTGCCTGTAACTAAAGCAACTGGGAAAGACAGTGAAGAAGAGGAAGATAGAAAGATCACTAGGGCTTGCTGGCTACCAGCCTCACTCCAGTTAGAGACCCTGTCTCAAAAGCAAGATGAGTGATAGAGCAGGATACCAAATTATGCTGGTCTCCACATTTACTCATGGGTGCCAGCATCAGCACATACATGTGCATATAATGCATGCACGTTCATATATCCAGAGAACAAACGAAAGAAAGAAAAAGTAACAGGAGGAACAACAGAGTGTGTAGTTTTGTACAAGGAACGGAGAGGGGAAAGGGACAGAGTTAAATACAGAAGCTATTGGCAGTACTCAGTGTGGATAGTCCCTGCTGTACTAGTCGGGGATGCTGGCAGTGGCCCCAGCAATGGGAGGTACTCACAGCTAACCTGGGAGCCCAGTTTATGCTCCCAGACGGCATGCAACTGCTGATACTCCTGCTGGGCCAGCTCCAGGCGCTGCTGCTTCACCTGGTAGATCTCCTTTTGTGCACTCAGAGCCTCCTGGGCCACCACCAGGTAATCCTTCAGCATGTGCTCCTGTTCCCGCCGCCATTGCACCCTCGGATCCTCGATCTGAGTGGTTTCTGAAACAGAGTCCAGAGCAATATGTCAGCACCATACAAGTAGCTATTGTGTCGGTGGGCTATAGAACCTACCACTGGACACCAAAAGTATGATGTATAGAAACTCGTCATTTTATTTTGATGAGTTTCTTTATATTGATTAGTCTATTATAGCCAATAAATATAAATGGGTTAAACTCACTACATGACAAAGCAATTGCATCCGGATTTGTTACACAACCGAAAAATAAATCAAGATCAGTTTTCAAACTGAATACCATTACTGTTCTGTCTGAAAACAACCAAAAGAAAAAATAAATTAAGGGCATAATAGAGGTTTAGGGCCATCTGCTATGGCTCAGTGTGAAAGACAATCACAAATCAGTTTCAAAAAACACAAATAGGTATCCTGTACTCTGTTAGAAATATAAAATAGAATATATAATAAATTAGAAACAGAGGCATAAAATATTAATACCTTGACCAATAATTCCTCTTATATTAATTTATCATTAAAATATTTTTTTTAAATTCAGGTGGTGATACATTTGTACAAAAACATGATAAATAGTAGGCATATATTTATACTTCTTGGTGTAAGAGTCCTTTATATACTCTGAATGCTGGGTGCTTTGCAAATATTTTCTCCTTATCTCTGGCTTGCACTGTCACTTTCTTTTGAAAAAGGCATCTTTTGGGAAAAAACAAAAAAAAAAGTGTTAAGTTTGATGAAGCTAAATTTACTACATTTTATGGTTTGTGCTTTTTGTGTATTATCCAAATATGTTGTGTGTTTCAAAATGTTTCAGACTTTTTCCTACTTCATTTTTCTTCCTTTTCTCCACCTCCCCACCCTCCAACCCCACACTTGATCTTGAGTTTCTGGTCCCAAGTGGTTGCCCACTCTAGCCTCTCTAATGCCAGAACTCTCACATCTCAGCATTAGCTAAGATGAAGTATAGTATCTAGCACTGAGACCAGACATATCATTTATCACATGGGGCCCGGGTTTTGCCGGTGTTTTCTTTTAGGTGTTTTATAATTTTAGCTTTTATGTTTAGGGTTGTGGCCCATTTTTAATTTGTTTTTCCATATGTGTGAGGTAGGGATAGAGGTAAAGGGTTCCCTCCGCTACCACATTTCCATATGGAAAGCAATTGTACCAACAACTCTTGAGGTCTATTCTTCGGGGAACCAGGCACAGAAGGTCTCTTGTTGGAATCATGTTAAATACTGCCGATTCTGAACCAGTCATTCTGTAAAGTGGCCCTCAAGATCATGTCATTACAGTTATGCGTGTTGTCGATATGTATAAAGTTATGAGGAAGTTGGGCAGTTAAGCATACTATAGAGTGTACAACCAGAAACATCATTCTCTGACCTTTCTTCCTCACATATCTCTCCACAGAAAGGCAGCCACCTCGATAATCTCTTAGTTTATTGAAGACATCATAGAGAACAACTTCACTCCAGATCTCAACACACCTGCTATACACACATTCTCCACACAACATACAACTACTACACTCAGGAACTTTGCATCTCCTCTCCTACCCCTTGTGCTGGGTTTTTCTGTGTAGCCTTGGCTGTGCTGGAACTCACTCAGGCCAGACCAGGCTGGACTCGAACTCAGAAATCCGCCTGCCTCTGCCTCCCAAGTGCTGGGACTAAAGGCGTGCGCCACCACTGCCCGGCTACCTGCTTTTCACAAAGTTGGCAACACAGTATTTTCCCACAGTGTTACACATGAAGAGCAACTGATTTAAAAACCAGCTGAACATGGGGGGTGGGGGGGATATGCAACATTGTTACCATTCAGAGAACTACAAATTAAAACTAGCCAAGTAATAGTCTAACCCTACGAAAAAAAATTAACTTAAAAACAAAACAAAACAAAACAAAACAAAACAAAACAAAACAAAACAAAACAGAGACCCTTGAACTGGATTTGACCTCTCGTTGAAGACTGGCTTTATTGTACCAGCAGGTACATGCAAACTTCCAAAGGAAGGAGACAACCAGCAGTCTTACCCAGCTATGACTCATATGAAGCCCATCAATGACCCTCATGACATGATAACCCTAAGGGTACAGTAGTGGCGCACATACCTTGGTGTTAAGCATCTGCTCTCTAATTGGATTTAAGATCTGACCAACAAGAGGAAAACCATGTCTGATACTGGAAACCTAGCTAACCACTCAGTGCTAATGAAATCATGGTTATGGAAGGAGAATCTACAACCGCTAATGTACTAAATCAGCAGAATCCCTAACAATGTATAAACATTCATCCTTATACCCACAGACAAATGTAGTCGCCTCAACAAGAAAACTTCTCTTTGTAACAGGTGGAGACCACTGGAGAAAACTACAGCCAATCAAAATGCAGAGTTGTGGAGCTAAGTCCCAATGGATCTGCTTGTTAGTTTTATGTCAACACAAATAAACTGGAATCATCTGGAAGAGGGAACTGTAACAGAAGGACTGCTTCCATAGATTTAACCTGTGGGGCCATTTTCTTGATTAATGATTGGTGTAGAAGGGCCCAGCCCACTGTAAGTGGCACCATCCCTGGGTAGGTGGTTCTAGGTAGGATAAGAAATTCGCTGAAGAAGCCAGTTAACAGTATTCCTTCACAATCTCTGCTTCAGTTCCTGCCTCCAGGTTCCTGCCTTGAGTTCCTTCCCTGATTGCATTTCACGATGGACTTGTAGGCTGTGAGCTGAAAGAACCTGTGACCTGCGAGTTGCTTTTGGTCATGGTGTTTGTTACAACAAAAAAACAAACTAAGACAGAATTAGAGAAGAATTTTGCCCAAGAACAGCATAAAGAAGTAAGATTGCTCCGGATCCATGGCTCTGAATGATTAAAGCTGCAATAGTCACATCCTCCCTTGCATTTGTCTCAATATTGCCATCTACAGATACAGTATCACCCATCCAACAATACCAAAGGGAAAGCAGTAGCTTGTGAGCTGGTTAAACCACCAGATAGCATTCTTCCTGCTTGGTCCCATCTTATTACCCTCGGCATGTGCACACCACACAAACACATATATGCACGCGCTCGCGCGCGCACACGCACACACACACACACACCACAAACACACACATACACACAGAGAGACAGAGAGAGAGATGCACCCCACTTCTGCCATCATCCCCTGGAGAATTAACTCCGCCACAGCCTGCTGGTCCTCTCCCCCAACCCCCTTCTGTTTCTCCAGCAATTCCCAGAAGCATTTAAAATCCTACTCCTGCCATGAGACTTTAATGAGGGGGATGCTCTCAGCAATTTGAAAAGAGGGTGGGCTGATTAGGGCTCCAGTCCATCAGCGTTTAACCCAGCATCTGATGCGGCCCTCCAAGCATTAACCTCATTCCCCATATGCACTCAATTAGGCGTATTTACTTCTCATTAGCCGGTACGCAATCATGAGCGCTAATAAAAACCTTTGCTATCCCCAACAATGCCATTAATACCATTAGCTGTCTCTCAGATACCCTCCCATGCTTTGTTGCCAACAACAGTCTGCTCATTCATCCACTCACTCAAGCATCCATACACATAGGCCCTTCTCTATTTAGCAAGGGCTAAGTTCACACCTACTGCGTACCTCTGTGGGCAAAGGCTTGGAACTAGATAGAATCAGACACAGTAGCTTCCCCAGAAGACGGTGATAACAGGCTAAGGAAGTTGATAAGGGGACATGGATGAACAGAAGTACAACTCCATCCTACAGCATCAGTTCAAATCCCAGTTCAGCCACGTTTTCTCCTGTCCCCATTGTTGAGATGGGTCCAAAGCTGTCCTGGAAAAATCACTGTTTTCCAGTTGGCCTCAAATTCAAAACCTTCGTCCTCAGCCTTTTAGTGCTGGGATGACAGGCGTGCACCATCACGCTTGCCTTCAGTTTTATCTCTGAGTATTGAGCAGCCAATTGCTACCTCTAAATCTCAGTAAGATGAAGGTAATCAGCCTCATGCACACACCACAGGGTCCCTGGGAGGACTGAATAAGACACTGCCTACTGAGAATCTGCCACAGCACACAGTGTGTACTCAGGATGCGGGGGTGGGGGGGAGGTTGGGGGGCAGTTAGGAGTTGGTGGCCTACTATGAGCCTTCAGACTTTGCCAGGCTCATCCTGTTGTTCCCTTTCATCTTCCTCTCGCCTGAAGGGATAAAAAGGATCTTATAGTTCTGAAGACAAATTAAGATGGAAAAACCCTGTTCCATGGCACAGCATTTCAGAGGACAGAGCTATTGGCTAAGAGGATGCACAGACCACTTCTCTTCAGGGGAGCATCTCTTCCCTGTCTTCCTCCACTTCTTCCTCCACAACATGCTTCTGTGTTTCTCAGATAGTTCCTCCATCATGGTCTCAGAAGGAGACAGCAATAAATAGTGGAGGTATTGCATCTTAGATCAATACTCTGGTCACACATAGGAAATGAAAGTGGGCCGATTCACACGCTAATCTACTAAGGACCTACGTACATCTACAGAAGGTGATGTTATGTGTATCTAGCAAGCTAGAGTCTTGCGAGGGCTTCAGATACTCAAAAAATAATATGCAAATATTTTTAATGGGAAAAGAAGCCATTCATAAACACACGCAAAAATACATACGTAGGCACACATACAAACACTCGATTGGCAATATTACAGAAATGATATGCCGAAATGATATAAAGGAAACTGTCAGCCTCTTAAAACCGAGGAGCAGGATAGAGCTGAGAGAAGTTTCAGATTCTATTAAAAAAAAAAAACCTTCCGAACTGTTGTTTTCATGCGAGCATACATTATCTATCAATATCCACACTGACATCTCTAAGTCGACATTAAACAAAACACAATCTGCCTTCAAGGCTCTGCTGGTGCTTCTGTGGAGGTGGGCGAGAGAAGGGAAGGGGATAGATGTGGGGACAGGGTCTGGGAAGCAAAGGGCAGCAAAGAACTTACTGGTATTGTGGTCTATGAAGTAATCTCCAACCTGTGGATCATAGGCTTCTTCCCATCCCAGTGGCAACTCATCACTAATGCAGTCAGCAAAGGTGAGCGGTTTGGTGTACCTGGCAAGGAAGACGAGAGACACACTCCATCAGCCTGAAGTCTCGACACTGCTGCGATGTGCTATTTTTTTTTTTTTTTCCTAGACTCCCCATTCTTCCTGACTGGTCAGCAGATCCAGACGTTTTGTACTGTAACACCAGTCCTGCTGTGCCCTGAGTCTCTGGGAAGGTAAAGACGTTCTACAGTAGCATCAGGGTAAGAAAGATATGGGGGAAAGGAGAGACTATATCCTGGTCCAAATATTTTGCCTCTAATGTGGCAGTAACTTCGGCAAGTCATCTTTCTTTCTGGACCTTGGGTTTCTGCATCTCCAGATGATCGTTTGCAGAACAGCTCTAAGGCCAAGTCTTGGCTTCCCGACTTGGTTTCCGCCCCCCCCCCCCCCCCTGGCTTTTCCACCTGTGGCTGGCTGGCCCATCCCACTCTGGTCTTTATCCTGGCTCTGTCTTGTGTTTGTCATGCCCATTTGCCCTTCGAAAAGCTGGCCTCCCGTGAGCTCTAGAGCAGCAGAAGCTCCAGCCCCAGGAGTCTAGCCAGCAAGCCATATTTATTTGCTGATTGAGTTGGATCTCAAATGCCTGCACCCACTGCTGGCTCTCCTCAGCCGAGCTGGCCAAACTGATTATTTGGCAATGACAACTCTCTGAGGCACCATCTCGCAGGGTGTGAACTGGTGGTAATCACCCAAGTTTCAGTGGCTAAATCAGACAGATAAACAAATCATGCAACTGAAGCAGCAAAGGCTTGTCAAGGCTGGAAAACTGTGCCATGTACCATTTGTCCAGGGGTTCAGCCAGAGAAGAGGAAGCCAGGAAACTAACACATGGGATCAGTGGCTCCCCAAGACAGCCACTTCTAACTATCCTTGGTGCTGCCTCTGTCTAGAATAACCGCATGCTATCAAGCCCATGTGGAGGTTAGAGGACAACTTTTGGTTACCAGTTCTAGCCCAAGACAGGGTCTCTCTTGTTCTGTGATTGTGTAATTCTCCTGTCTCTGACTCCCATCTTACGGTAGGGATTGCAACTTTGTACCACTGCTGGGCTCTAGAGAAGAAACTCAGGCATCAGGCTGCAGAGCTGCCATTTTTATCTCCCTGGTCCTAAAACACTCATTCTAATATTCCTGAGTTTCTGTCTGCTCTTCCCTCATTCCAGTCAGCTCTGGAAGCCCAAGAGACTGTTTCACATTCTTTCCACAGATTGGCAAGCTGAGGTACAGTGGAACAGAAAGGGTGATGCTTTGACCATCTCTTCCTTAACTTAGATGACTGCTCTCCTCTTAAACTCTTTGATGAAGGCCTTTGTGTTAGAGGCTTGGCCCCTGGCTGAGTGCTACAGGAAATGATGGAGCCCTTAGGCCATAAGACTTAACTCGAGGTCCCCAGATCACTGGAGGTGAAGAGAGGATCTCCCTGAGTATGAGAGAGTGGAACCCCAGCCTTTTCTTCTCATCCCTTGCCGTCTGGCTATAAAGTGAACAGCTTTGCTCCGTCACATACTCCTGTCAAGATCTGTTGTCGCCTCGATACAAGCTCAAGGCAAGACAGTCAGTCATTTATAGATTGAAGCCTCTAAAATGGCTTTTCTCTCTGCAAGCTCCTCGTTGTAGGCGTTTGATAGAGAGAAGGAAAGTTGACTACACCTAACCAAACGTAAAACTACACGAGGACAAAGTGACACAATGATACCGAAAAAGGCACTGGCAGACCAGACCCTGATGTGTCCACATGTCTGCTTCATACTTAGGGTTTCAGGGACTGTGACCTGGAGCCACCAATTGGCTTTGGTTAATAATTCATGGCTGCACTGTGGGAGACTTGTGGTTCCAAGACGGGGCCAGGGGCATGTTTTTATAGGCAACAAACTAAGAACTATAATCAAATAAGAATCCAGTAAGCATTGTTCTTTAGTTGTGTAAGTTGGGCAAGACCTTAATCTCGCAGAGCCTCAGAAATTTTCATCTGTGAAGTGGGGACTGATGGAACTCTCCAGGTTGCTGGGTGGGTTAAATAAGGTCATGTTTGCAGTTAAAATATATATAGCACAAAGGCTATGTATGTGTGTCAAGGGAGGGAGCATGGCACAGCAGTTAATGCGTTTACAAGATCATCAGAGTTTAGCTCCCCAAACCTCACAAAGTGCAAGGTGATAGCATGGCACCTGTAACTTCAGCCTTGGAAGACAGAGACAAGGGGATACCGGAGCAAGGTGGTTAGTGAGACTGCCCATACTGGGAAGCTCTGGGTTTGGCTGACAGTCTCTCTCAAAGAATAAGTTAGAAGAGCCATCAGTGAAGAGCCCTGCTATCAAACAACCTTGGACCCGTGTACATATGTGTGCCCATATGTATGAACACACGCAAGGGGAAACTGGGGCTAAAAAGGCTACAATAGTCTTTCCTTCATTTTCAATGATCTTGTTTGTTCTGAGACAAGGTTCACTATGTAACACAGGCTGGCCTCAAACTCTGGGTATTTCTGTCCCCAGCCTCCTGAGTGCTAGGATCACAGGTTTGCAACAGTATGCCTGGTTAAAAACCTATAATGTTCTCAAGACAGATGGAAAGGAAAAGAAAAGTTGGGGGGGGGGGGAGGGAGGGAGGGGAGGGAGGGGAGGGAGGGGAGGGAGGGGAGGGAGGGGAGGGAGGGGAGAGGAGTAGGGAGAAACGAGAAGATTTGAGTTAAAATGTTGTTTGAGACTAGGGATATAACTCAGTAGGCAGAATATTTGCCTGGCATGCTCAAAGTCCTGAGTTCATCCCCAGCACCACATACAACTGTGTATGGGTGCACACACCTGTAATTCCAGAAGTGAAGGCAGGGGGAGCTGAAGCTCTAGGTCAACCTTGGCTACACTGCAAATTGGAAGCTAGCCTAGGCTACAATGAGACTAAACTTACAAAAAAAAAAAAAAAAAATCTAGGCAGATGTGGTAGCACATGCCTTTAATCTTAGCACTCAGGAGAGGCAGAAGAGGCAGGGGCAGAGGGGCAGAGGGGCAGAGGGGCAGAGAGGGGCAGAGGGGCAGAGGGGCAGAGGGGCAGAGAGGGGCAGAGGGGCAGAGGGGCAGAGGGGCAGAGAGGGGCAGAGAGGGGCAGAGGGGCAGAGGGGCAGAGGGGCAGAGGGGCAGAGGGGCAGAGGGGCAGAGGGGCAGAGGGGCAGAGGGGCAGAAGGGCAGAAGGGCAGAGGGGCTGAGGCAGAGGCAGCAGAGGCAGAGGCAGCAGAGGCAGCAGAGGCAGCAGAGGCAGCAGAGGCAGCAGAGGCAGAGACAGAGGCTAAGCTCTGCAGGTTTGAGGGCAACCTGGTCTCCATAGCAAGTTGAAGGCCAGCCAGGATTACATAGTAGGAACCTTACTTAAAACAAAGTAAAACAAACAAAAAAAGTAGGTATAAGATTTGAACATAGTCTCAATTTTATTTTAAACTAAATTTGCGGTAACAGCTATAAAGTGAGCATAATTAGGTATTGAACAATGACTTTATCTCGGCCTACAAAGCATTCTATGAAAACCATGCGCTCTCTCTCTCTCTCTCTCTCTGCGCAGTAGATGTTCTTGTTCGATTTTACAAATGAGAGCACAGACTTAACAATGCATAGTTAACATACCAGCGGCTCCAGTGCTAGATCCCAGAGCCGAAGCTTTGCCAAAAAACAAAACAAAACAAAACAAAAAAAACCCCAAGACCTAGTGGGTCTCAGAACAACCTGGAGCTGTGCTGGCACAGAAAAGACTGAATGGGTATGTGTGAAGCAGACACAGGGCACCGAAGTTTTATATGATGAGTGTCCTCAGCCATTGGTACAAAGGTATTCATTAAACCTAGACAATCCATGGCTCCTAGATGTTCCCTCCCAGGACAATCTGCTGAGGTTTCTGCTAACATATCCAATCAGACACTAACCACTAGGCTCTCCCAGCATCTCTTAGTCCATACCTGTTATAGGGCCCTTCTGGCTGGCATACGCTGCCCCCAGCTGTCCTGCCTCACACAACCAAGCCACTTTGCTATGCTAATCCTCATCCCTTTTGGTCTACCCTTTGCTGTCTTGCCCCGACAGCCTCTCTTGGTTGATGGCTTTTCCTTCTTCAACATGGCCTAGCTTAGTCTGGCCATGTTCACTCTGGGCTCTCCCAGTTGTCCTTGCCTTCGCCTATACTCTCCCTTATCTACAATAAACCTTCTCCTCCGTCCCTAGGAGTGGTCATATCCCTCCTTTTTTATTTCCTTTTTTATTTCTTTTTTCATTCACTACACATAGGACAGTTAAATGTTTCCAAGTCACCAGTACAAATTCAGGCTCTCAAGGTACCGGAAACAGGAATGTGAACAGGAGAACAGGACCCAGACTGTATCAAGTTTCCAGAAACTCATGAACTCCACACGCTGCTCTGCTTTCTTTCCGTCAAGAAGCTGAGGCCCTGGTCATTAGCTGCAGTATCAGTGACATGAAGGTTATGAGGAAGATACCGATTCCCGTCAGCAGTGACTACAGACGTTTGACCAACAGGAAGGAATGCGTAGCAATACGGCCTGTCGTTAGAAAGAGCAGCCAAAGGAGAAAAGAAAGGCTTTTTTGGTTTTGTATTTGGGTGCAGCCATGGGGGAGCAGCCAACTGATGCTCACTGCGCTTCTATGGGAAACAGGAAAAGTTGCTATGGGAAGGAACTATACAACTTACAGAAATCTGGACAGAAAGTTCTCTTTGGAACAAATGCCATGAGGAAGATGAATTATTCAGTGTGCAGAGAGGTGTCATTCAGAGAATCAGTATGAAGTGTTTTAGCCTTACAGACACACACACACACACTCTCTCTCTATGTCTCTGTCACTGTCTGCCTGTCTGCCCCCCCCCCCCCCAGTCTACAGCCCCCCACCTCCTCCTCCTCCTCCTCTAGGAAAAGCCTCAGCTCTCTGTGTGAGAAAAGTGAGGGACCTGTTGGTGTCTCTAGCTCTGGAGCTACTTGCCGTGTTCCTTGACAGGTGTTCCCGTGTGCCCCCTTGTAGAGTGCACCTGGCAGAACCTTTCCTATCTCCCTTGGCAACACATCCGGGCTGTTTTTCCAGGAAGGCCGGTTGTGAAACCTTCAGGAATGTTTGTGCTCAGTCAGAGATTTGTAATTAAAAAGGGGCAGAACTTGCTCTGGCCTGGCACCTTGCCTGGCTTCCTTCTTGCTCCTCCAGCAGCCCAGTCATGTGACTTTTATGATTGGGGTTTTAGGTGGCCCAGGACATTGGGGGCTAGAGGCGGGGACCTACCTGACCTGGCCAGGTAAGGGGTTGAGGCTGGACGTTTCAGGTCCTGGCTACATCTGACAGCTTTGCCTCTCACTGGGAGGAGGAGGAGGCTCTGGCCAAAGCTGAGCTGGTGTTTAGTGTGTCTTTTCTAGGGAGACACGGAGGGGGAGGAGAAGCAACATTTTGCCAAGTGTCACACTGGGTGGTGATTCTCTGGGGACTAAATTTGAATGGGTAAGTCACTATCCATATTCCCTGTGCCACCCAAGCTTCCCTCTTCATGGCTGTCCAGCAGAATACTGCCCTCTTCACCCCAATCCTGGCTCTCTCCTTCCATGTGCTAGATGGGAAGGATCCCAGTCTACAGCCCCCCACCCATACCTCAGTCCATGAACAATGCTGCTCTCCTCCCGACTCAGGTACACTGGGCAGGCTGGTTCTTCCTGCCCCAGGCTGTTCCACATGCATATTCTCCATAGCTTAGATGTTTCATCTCCTGATAATACTCTTCCCTCTCTGGCCAGTTTCTAAGCAGGCCCTGCCCTCAACTTTGAAAGCCTTCCTCCTCCTTTCCCTTAATTTGATTTGGCACTGACACCTTTACGGGTTCCTCTAACAGACACAAGGATGATAAAAATAACCATCTCACACACAAAACCTGCTAAGAGGGCGCAGTGAGTGGAGGATGTGGCTCTGGGAGCTTTACTGAGACCCAGAGGAGGACAAAGACCAGGCATTGCCTTTCTAGAATAGAGCAGAAGGCACGCTCCAGTCATAAGCTAATGTTTCAGAGGTGCATGGCATTCAGGAAAAAAACAAAACAAAACAAAACAAAAATCAAGGTGCTGGGATGGACAACAAAGGGCAGCTGGCAGTCACAGAAGCCTCTGAGAAGGTGACCTTCTCTGGCACTCAGAAGGTAGGAAGTAGCTAGCCAGCAGAGGTGCTGAGCATCTGAGGGAAAGGCAATGGGAGTAGCAGACACCAAGGCTGTGGGTCAGGATAGTGCTGGTATGTGTGAAGACCAAAAGGTTTTGTGTGTGAGATGGTTATTTTTACCATCCTTGTGTCTGTTAGACACAAGACCAAAAGGAAGGTGAGGTCGGGTGCAGTTGCTGGGGGTGGGGGCGGGATCTCCCGGCTGCTGGTGGGGACTTCAGGTCACACATCTTTGTTCTGTGTCCACGTGCTAAGCCGCATAAGGTGACCTAGAGATGCACCCACTCCATCCACCAGTCTCCTGTTTCCCTTCTTGGTGAGCCCATCAAACAAGAGGAGGACCAAGTAGCTCAGTCCCAGCTAGACATAATGAATAAGGCCTTGTGCGCCTTGTGAGATGAGGAGGTTTACACTTCAAACAGGGAATGAGCCCTGTGACATTCCACTAGAGGAGATGTGGCCAGGGCTCTCCCTGAGGCAGTGAGCCACACACCACACGGGTAATTGGAGGATGTAGGGATACAGGACAGGTAAGCCAGAAGGAAGTGAGAAGCCAAGGGGTAGGGAGAATGAATGGACAGGAATGAGTGTGGACAGGGAAGGCAGAGGACCAAGTTAAGGAAGGAAAATACGAAGGCTGGCAGCTTCCTGGTCTGGGAAGCTGCAAGGGAGATCTCACCCACAGAGGGTCAGGAAGTCAGCGCTGGGCTGAAACCCCAGGTCCCACCTTGCTAAAGCTGCCTTTGTGTTAGATAACCTTGTTAAAATGTGGAGAGGATGGCCTTGTTGGACATCAGTGGGAGGAGCAGTTCTTGGTTCTGTGGGGGTTCAATGCGCCAGTGTAGAGGAATGCCAGGGCAGGAAGGTGGGAGAGGGTGGGTGGGGGAGCACCCTCATAGAGCCAGGGAGAGGGGGGATGGGATAGGGGGATGGGATAGGGTGACTCCCTTTCCGGAGGGGACACCTGGAAACATGTGAAATGTAAATAAAGAAAATATCCAATAAAAGAAGGAGGGAAAAAAAATAAGGTGTTTCCTTCATGCAACGCATGAGAAGTTCCCATCTTGTAAGCATGGTGTGGCCGTGCAGTTAAGAAGACCCATCGAAAGTGCTGAGCACAGACTTTGCGGGAAAACTGAGCCTTCAACTGTGTGCATTGGTGATGTGATCCCCGGAAAGACACCTGTGCACTGACTGTGGGAATTATGTCACCCTGCAGCACACAGCCTCACCAGCATTCCTTCCCCCAGGTCAGCAGCAGTAGTTACAACTCACTGGCCCTGGCAACATCTGTCTGCATAGGCATCAACGTTCACCTCCTTGTGTATAAGAGGACAATGCTCTAATGACCACGTTAAAGAAGGCTCGGCCTAGCACATGGCTATTAGCTGTGGTGTGTTGGGCTATATATTTCCATATTTCTACAATATGGCTTGGGAACGATGGCAAAATATTTAGCTCAGGCTTATATAGCTATAAGAAGACTTGTACAGCATCCCACTGACTTCCTGAGAAGGGGGCACTGTGGAAAGCAGCCCCACCTCCAACACCCTCCTTGTGGGCTGGTGAAATGGCACAGTGGGCACAAGCACTTGAACACAGTTCTGATGTCCATTCCTGGATCCCACAAGGTGGCAGGAGAGAACTGACTCCCGAGAATTAAGCTCTGGCCTCCACCCACTGTGGAAGCCACATGTGTCCCCACTCCCAATAGAAATTAAAGCAGGTAGGCTGAGAGGTCGCAGGTGTTTAGGACTTGGCTCTCTGAAGGTGATGACACTTGCTCTGGGAAGGCCTATGGCCCTGTTTCTCCAAAATACCTCCCTCCCTTTCTCCTGCTCTCTTTTCTCAGAACACCTGTGTCCACATTCTTGCTCTCAGACCTTGGAGTCTCCCAAGGTCCTGGCTTTGGTTTGGCTGGTTTACCCAGAAGCTTCTTGGTTTAGCCACTCCCACTCCTGGAATTCTTTCACGAGGTCTGGACAAGAAAAAAAAAAAAAAAAAAAAAAAAAAAAAAGAGCTACAGGGAAGATTCTAGAGCGTTCTTCCTTCAGCTCGCCCTCCGACTTCTGACTGGACCCTGCAAACCAGTGGCTCACCTCCTGCCAAATCTCTTCTCTCTGCCCAGCCTAGTACCATGGATCACATGGCTCTTCCCTTCCTTCACTTCTGTGTTTATGTTTCCATGGCTGGGCTCCTTCCCTGATGGCCTGCAAATGGTTAGGTGAATCTGTGGCTATGTATGTGAATTTCTGTGGGTCACCTCCTGCTGGAACTTCAGACTATAGCTGTGGCAATCAGCAATGACAACGGGCATTGCCATCCTGTTGGCCCAATTCCACCTGCAGGTGAAACTGTTCACTGTGGTTGGATTGGTGTCAGTGGATGACTGGTGTGCTTTTGGGGACAGGTACCTCTGCGGTACTCAGTCCCCCGCTGCACTGTAGGGCACTGCTCATGTAACCCTATCGTCTCAAGAGATGCTGTAGAATGCCAGCTAAGAGCACAGGGCTCTGGGCACACACTCCTTGGGTTTGAATCTGTTCTGTTACTACCTAGCTCTCTGATCATGGGCAAGACACTTAAAAGCCCATCTACAGAATAAGAAAGAAAACAAGAAATAAAATAGACTTATTGAGCCCTTACTGTGCACCAGCAGCTGTTAAAGCACTTCATAGGTATTTCCTCATTTCCATAACGACCCTTGTAGGTAAGTATCATTCAGACCCACACAGGGGTCTTTGTGGGCCAAACAAAGTGAACGTGACAGTATTTGAGTGCACAGAGAGTGGTCAATAAATGTGAATTATTTGATATTTATTTACCCCACTAATGTCAAGTTGGGCCACTGAAGTAGCCATATTAGAGAAAGAACTAAGAAGGACTTGGCAAACGAATGGCCCAGTTTTTACTGTAAATCGGGACACAAAATGAAGAGATTTGCCCAGAGCTACCCAAGGGCCCAGAGGCAGAGCTGAGGTTAAAACCCAGGAAGCAACCTCAGGGTGGTACTGCACTCATGACACCAAGAGTCAGTTTAGCACAGACTCTGGGAAATAGCATTTTCCCAATCATGTCAACTCATATACAGAAGGAGGGCTTGTTGGCTGGGAACTACTAGTAAATGATGACGCTCTAATTTTAACTTCTCTGGACAATAGGAAAATAGGCTGGCCTTCTCCTAAAGGCCCAATGCCACAGTAGACTGGAGTTCCTGACATCCCTATCCTGTTGGCCCTCATATAACCTGAGCCCAACTGAATCCTCATCAGATCGGGAGTGGGTTACAGAAGTTCTGTATACCACTACCCAGGTTCGTCTTTCTTAGCCGTGTAATCTCAGCCCATTGCTTCCACATCTTGGAGCCTCAGTTTCCCCAAGGTATAGATCAATTTGGAAAACTGGCTGCTCAAAGTAAATTTGTGCCTGGCAATGCCTCATCAGAGCATCCAGTGTCACAGCCCCTCTTGGCATGACCTGCCACCATTCTTTAAATGTAGGAATCAAGGACACTCGGCTCTTTGCTTTGATGTCACTGCTACCACGAACTGGGTTTCCAAGGAATAAGCAATCTAGATGCCCCCTAAGCAAAGAAAGGAGAGACTATAGCCCTCCATTATTCCCAGATATATAGCCATTCTAGAATCTTCTCTGACTGCTAACTCTCACGCTAGCCTCACCACCTGAGAACCAGATTCTCTAAGAAAACTGGTTTCTGGTGCTCTCTGGGATCCTGTCTGCCAAGGGCCTCTCCCACGCTGGTGTGGTTCAGATGGAGCCCTGGAACTGGAGTGACAATATCTGAGTTTGAATCCTCTGTCTTTAGGCAGACACCTGCTTTTTCTGGGCAACGAGGAAGCTGAAATGTCACATCTCTAAGGCCCTCTTTGTGGCCTTGCCTCTGTAACTCTAGTAACTGCCTCTCCCAAAGGAAGAGGGCACTGTGAGACTGAAAAGGAATAACCTATAATTAAAACATTTTCAGGCCTGGTGTGGTGGTGCATTCCTGTAGTTCCAGGATTTGGAAGGTTGAGGAAGGAGGATTGACAACAGATTCTAGACCAACATGTGTTGCATAGGAAGACCCTACTTAGAAAAAAAATAGCAAGGGCGGGAGAGATGAAGCAACGGGTTAGCATGGGAACCGGAGTTTCTATCCCGGCACGCATAGCTGCACAGGCCTGTAACATCACTGCTGAATGAGAAGAACAACAGGAGGGGCTGTTGCTAAGGCTTGGTGGCTTTCAGCCTAGATTCAAGTAAAGTGAGAGAGATGCTATCTCGAGAGAAAAAGACAGCGAGCAATGGAGAACACCTAGATCACCCACCCATCACGTGCTCACATCGGCACATGCATGTGAACATATATACCCACCCCCTCCCTGAGGACAGCAAACCATGTATTCTCAAAGCCAGTTAAGAACAAGCATTAGCTTTGTACATGAAACAAAGCATAGACTATATAGACACTGTACATAAGACAAACCATGTCTTTTATCTTCACACTAATTGTGTGTGGCAGACACCCAGCCCCTGTACATTAAGCAAAAGGAGAGTGGGATTTAACCCTGACAACACAAGCTGAATCTCACACAGTTTATGAAGGACCAGGCTTTGCCTATGGCCCTTTCATAGCTCGCTCTACATTGCATCATCTCTAAGATGCCCATTTTAGATTATTTATTTTGATTATATACACATTGGTGTTTTGTCTGCATGTGTTTCTGCGTGAGGGTGTCCTATTCCCTGGAACTGTGCAGGGCTACTTCTGGTATCTTTTCACTGCTGTTAGCCAGGCTGCATCCTCAAGGAAATAGATCCCCTGACCGTGTGAGTACAGTCCCTGGTGGAATGGATGTCTCAGGCTTGAGATGAGATCCCATGGGTAAAAGTGAGCTCTTTCAACTCCTTGGAGCCACATGCTGCGGGGAGGGCGGAGGAGGCAGTGAACAGACCTGTCTAACAACATTCCTAACACAGGACCTGAAAGTAGAAATTAGGTTAATGCTACACAAGTGCCAGGCAGGCACTAGAGCCCAACAGCCAAGGCTCAGGTTCCTGTGAGGGGCCAGATAACAAGGCTCTGTCTGGAACACAAAGGACAAGGTTAAAGGCCCAGATATCAGCAACTTGGTGAAAGATCAACTAAAGGAACCGGTTCTGAACACGTCTTAGGAACACGGGAACTTGATTTCACACATGCATTCTTTTGTGTTTCTCTACATATTGGTGTGTCAATTAAAACAAGCACCTCAGTTTAACTCCACATGCCTGTAACCCCAGTATTTAGAAGGCCATTCTAAGCTACATACATAGTGGGTTCAGGGCCCGCCTGGGGGTACATTATACCCCACACCACCCCTCTGAAATAATAAATATGCAAGTTTGAAACATTTCTCTTCTTTTTTAAAAAAAAAGTATGATACAAACATTGTGATTAATTAAAAGACAGTAGGTCGTGGTTTATGGTTGCAATATGAGTATTATTTTATATATTCTATACTGTACTATGTATTCCATGTGTAAATATCAAATTCCTAATCGTACTTATAAGCATCTGTCTTTGTCTTTTCTTGTTGCTGTGATAAAACACTCTAAACAAAAGCAACTTAAGAGAGAAAGGGCTTATCAAGCCTACAGCTCCAGGTTCTTGTCTTCATGAGGGTAAAATCAGAGGCAGAAGCTTGAAAGAAAGAACTGGTCACAGGATATCCACAGTCACGATCCAAGAGCCGTGAATTAAAGCACGCTTGTTAGAATGCAGCTGGCTCTCTCTTTCACCCAGTCCATCACCCAGTCCAAGAACTGATACTGCCTATGGTCCACTCAATATTGAAGAGCAAACCCAAGTTTTATTCCTCGCACCCACATCAGACAACCACCCATAACTCCAGCTCCCCGGGGATCCCAGACCTCTGGCCTCTTAGAGCAACTACACTCTGGTACATATCCATGCCTTACCACATAAACTCACATTAACTAAAAATAAAATATTTTGATTAAAAGAAAGCCCTACCAGGCACACCTACAGGACAACCTCATCTAGACAATCATGGAGACTCTCTTCTCCGGAGTGTCAATATACAGTGTCAGGCTGACAACTAAACTAACCACCATGCCTAGTGGTAGTAGCACACACCTTTAATCCAGGTAGAGGGATTAAAGGTGTGTGCACCTTTAATTAAAGGGAGGCAGAGGCAGGCAGATTTCTGAGTTCAAGGCCAGCCTGGTCTACAGATCGAGTTCCAGGATGGCCAAGGATGGATATAACCGGTCTTGAAAAACCAAAAACAACAAAACAAACAAACAACATCTAACCATCACAACTCCACCCTCTGTCATCTCGACACTCAAAACTCATCATTTTAAAGCCACGACCATTTCATCCTTTGTCTCCAAGGTCTCATGTTTATCTCATAATGTAAACTGTAATACAACTTTCAAAGTCCCCAAAGTCATTGACCCTTCTAAGACTTTAAAAGTGTGGTCTCCTAACTGTGATCTATAATGATCAAGTGACACACTTCTAACATATAATGACACAGAGTAAATATTCCTATTCCAAAGGGAAGGACTGGAGTATAGAATAATCACATGGTTCTATCTGCTTCTCTGTTGCTATGATAACCAAAGCAACTCGGTGAGGGATGGGTTTATTTGGTTTATAGTTCCAAGTCACAATTCATCATTGATGGAAGTCAGAACAGGAACTCAAGGTAGAAACTGAGAAGCAGTAGCCATGAGGAACACTCTTAATGGCTTGTTTACTGGGTTATGTTCAGCTAGCTTTCTTTTTCATCCCAGATCCCCCTGCCTAAGGATGGTGCCAACCCACAGTGGGCTGGGCCCATCCATATCAACCATCAATCAAGATAATCTCTTACAGACATTTTGCCACAGGCCAACTTGATCTGGTCAAGTCTTTAATTGAGGTTCCTTCTTCTCTAACTCTAGGTTGTATTGAGCTGACAATAAAAAACCAACCAACACACATGCTAAGAGCAAAACCAAAATCCATTGGGGAAACATCTAATCCTGTGGCACCATGTCTGGCATTTGGAGCTTGCAATGGGATCCACTGGGCTCCAAGAGGCTTAGATAGCCCCATTTCCCTATCTCTGCCACTTACAGCATGCATGGCTTCTCTCTCAGGATTGAGCCAGCTCGGGTGGGGGTGGGGGGGCTGGTGGGGGAACATCTGTAGACACCACTCTGTGGTGTGCTGATCACACCACAGAGGGAAATCTGCATTACCTACCTGTCCAATTTCTTCTTATTTAATTTTTAGGACCACGGAGGTCAATCATAACAGGTTAAAGAAGAGGTCCACAGAGGAATTTTAAAAAAATATTGTTTCCCTTCTAAAAAGTATAATTTTTTTTTTAAATTCCTCCATATTTTCTTTGTAAAGAAGAAACTGAATTGAACGTTGCTTCCAAAGGAGAGCCTGACTGGTAAGTAACATGAAGCACTGATGTGTTCTGAGCTGAAGGCAACTACATTAAAGTCAGCAGCACAACACTCGGACAATTAAAAAGGCTATTTTGGGAAGCCCTGGAAAGAGGCAGATACAGTATGAATTATTCATTCTCACTGCAAGGATGACTTCAGGGCATTGTCCTCTCCGTGGGCGCTTGCTCTTTCCTGTTCATTCAGCTGCTCAAGCACAGACAGGGAACACAATACCCCAGCCTGTGGGCTCATGAGTGCACGTATACACACATAGGCACACCACCACAGGGAAGGCAGGATGCCACTCCAGATGGCGAGCCACATGGAAAAGAAACCTGCACACAGTTGGCAGACGCATTTAGCTCCAGTGCCAGAAGAGAAGGTCTGAATTTCCAATTGGCCTGAGAAGAGTAAGGGAAAGAACGAGGGAGACACATGCACACTGATAGCTGTGGAGATCACGAATGCACAGGGGAGACCACAAGGTATTCCTGATAGCCAATGAGCTTCCAGCTCGGACTGATTTGCGTAGGACACAGATCAGCTGACCTGAGATCCCTGAATGTGGCTGACAGCACCAGGGAGCCTTTTGTGAGCCCACCTAAGGTCTGGGCAATAAAGTCTCAACCACTGCCCTTCTTACTAATGACAGGAGTGGCATTATATCCACCTAGGAGACTTTGGTTCAATCCTTCCTTTCAGGACAGGTATTCATGATGTCATTTGTCATAACACAGTCACCAAGAGTTGGTTGAAATGTTTCTTTCTCCTTGGGGACATGAGAGCATCCTAACAGTAGCTCAACACTTTACATGTGCTGTGAAGTTCTTACTGTAGTCTTGCTACACGTTCCTTGTACATTGCCCTGCTCCAGATGATGCCTTCCTGAAGCCATGTTAAGAGTGATTGACGTCACTTGGCTATTCAGAGCTGGACAGCAGATTTGAGTGTGGGTCTTTACCGTTGTTCAGAAAACAAATGGAACAGCTGATTCGATAAAACTAGGTGACCAGAAGGAGGAGATTTATAAAATACCATGTAATTAGAAGTAATTTTCAGAAGAAGCCTCCCTTTATAATGTCTGGATAGAAGAAAAAATTAAGGGGTTACTTTTGCAGAGAAGGTAGTTGGCTGAAGGAGACAGCAAAGGTGGGAAAGTACATTAGGTAACCGGAAGTAGATGCTCACTCTCAGAAAGCAGCCTGGGAGCAGTTGTCATTATCTATGACCAATCGAACAAAAGTCAGAGAAGGATTTAGCAGGGACGGGGTCCAAAGAATTTCACTTGTATTGAAGGCGGATGCAGCAGTGACTTGCCGTTGTGCAGCAGCAAGCCCCTGAAGACTGGAGATGTGGCTCAGGGGTGGAACACTTACTGAGAATGCGTGAAACCTTGAGTTCACGGTCCAGGATAGGCGCATGCGCGGTATGCACGCACATGCACGCAAATTAAAAAAAAAAAAATCATTCCAAAACGAATTCTCATTTTCTTTCACAAAAAGACACCCCTAATTAAGAAGTTGGAAATAAATCTGAATCTGACGCTATCTTTTTTCCTTTTCACCACAACAGGGCTTGCTATCCATAGCCCAGGCTAACCTTGGAACTCTATCATCATACTCCAGTCTCCCCAGTGCTGGAATCACAGGTGTGTGCCGCCATACCTGGTTGAAACGTCTTGACCATTAACATAATGACAAACATTGAAAATCTACCCATGACCTCATGTGGCAAGCTGGGGTTGAAGGGAGTTATGCTAAAAGGTTCTGCTCTGCCTGCACATGTAAAAAGTACACAGGAAACAAATGAATTTCATATTTACGCTTGGGTCCTGATCCTAAGACTAGTACTCATTAATGTATACACAATATTTCCAGATCCACAAAAATCTAAAATTTGAAATGCTTCTGCTATTAAATAATTTAGGGAAGAAGTACTACTTAGGTAGGAAAGAGTAAATAGCAAAACTACGTGGTTGTTTGAGTGAAAATATTCCCTGTAGGCTTACGTAGTTGGAACACTTGGTCAGGAGCTGGTAGTGCCGTTTAGGGAGCCTTGCTGGAAGAAGCGCATCACTGAGGAGTGGGCTTTAAAGGTTTATAGATTGGCCCCACCTCCAGTTTTTTTTTTTCTCTGCTTCCTGTTTACAGCTGACATGTGATCTCTCAGCTCTGTGCTCCAGACGCCTATCGTGTCTCCCCTGCCATTAGGGCTTCTCCTCGAAACCATAAGCCAAAATAAACCTTTTCTTTCATAAATTGCTTTTGGTCATCGTGTTTTGTTACAGGAATAAACAGTAACTAACACAACCACCAGGAAATAAACTTTTTTTTTTTTTTAAATAAAGAAATACACCATCGACAGTAGTTACTTGGTGGTACCGAGAAGTAGACCACCAGGCAGGGAGAGCCCTGGTGTAGCCTCCTGCTCTCTACCCTGCAGTCTGCAGCCCCCACAGGCACTAGCCTGAGAAGCTGCCTAGCAGGTGATGAAAGAGGCCCTGAGGAAACCTGGGAATTATTTCTGCATACTTCTCTCTCAGACACCTGGGTGTAAAGAACATAGAAAATAGACAAAGAAACCAGTAACTATGGCCCCGGATCACAGGTTGGTCCTGCTGGGAGAGTACTGGGGGAGGGTAACATACTGGGGGCAGCCTGGATTACTCTGGGTGTCAAACAAACAGCTGACAAAGATCTGATCAGCTGGTCACAAAAGTAACTGGTGAGTCCATGGTCAGAAATACTTGATAATAGATACACCTGTACCCGCTCCCCAGAACCACTCAGCCCCCTGAATCATGGTGACTCTGGGCACCACTAAGGATATCACTACAGTCCATGACAACAACCTACTTGCTTTGTCTTCACTGTTCTTTCTGCCTATAGCGTCTTTCCCCAGACACCTGTTTACCTGGGGTTGCGAAGTGATTTATTTATGTGTTTACTTTTATTATCTGCCCAATGTTGTTACCTCCAGGAGTCCCATGAGGGCCCGGGAAGATTCTCAATAGCTATGATAACTTCATTATCCATTTGAGTGAGTGGTCATTGAGGGAATAAATGAACTCTTAAAGAAAGTGGGAAACACCTGGTCGGATTCCTGGCAGTGTTCTCAGGTAGCCCTAACAAAGGGAAGTCTGTAGTTAAAGAAACACCGTGAGGGCCCTCAGCGCCTCTGTCTTCCACCACAGTTTTATTCTTGAATAACCATCATGGCAGCCACATTGCATGCCTCATTATTTGTCCTCCATCTGACAGACAGCCAAGGGACATCCAGAGACTCTCCTATAGGACAAGGCTCCTGGGGGACTGTTTTGTGCCAGGGTTGGATGTGGGCCATCTGAACCCTGGCTCCACTGCTCAGTCTCCTCCGCCATGAAGGGCCCCTCCCTCATTCCCTGTTGGTAACTAGAGAGGTGTGACTCCAGCGATTCTCCTTCCCCAGGGAGTGGCTGGCCCCTAGTTCTGTCTGTCCTCCGGTTTCACTTTCATCAATGGAATCATCCTCCTGCAGAAACAAACCCATCCTGGCACCTGCCTCTGCAGCTCTTGGACTCAAGAGTCTTTGAGGAAGGGGGATGGAGAAGGTGGAAAGGATCCAGGAGACTGGATGTAGGTGTCGATTACATTGGAGGCAAGGCTGATTCTATCACCACATGGGATCCTTGGACTAGAGCAGGGTGTGGGCCAGGGAGCTCGTGCCGCCTGGCTGACTTGGGTGACCCATATCCGACACTGATATCTCTAGCCTCTTCTAGACACATACAGGAGCCCGGAGGGCAAGGGGACAGACAAGGGCTTTGGGACCACAGGGCTCTACCTCGCCAGCTTGGGTCAGACACCTTGCCTACACGGCATGCACTCTGTGAAGAACGATGTACATTACTTTCTCTCAAAGAGGCCTCCAATGAGGAGCCTCTCAACTACACAACAGGCCTAAGGTAGAACAAGCAAGATTTCACGGGTGGGAAAGAAGGAATTTGGATATTGCGACAGTGTAGAAGTCCATGTTGTTCCTCTGCTTCTGTTTCTTCTGCCTGTTCCTCCCTCTCCTGTCCTGCTGGGATGGGGACCCAAGTCCTATGCTCCCTTTTCTAGGCCTCACTGGGACTGTCACCCAGTGGGTTCTCAAAAGACCCCTTGATTGTTCCCACAGGGTCTTACCCCCAAGGGCACCTTTGACATCTCTCTCCCCACACTCGAAAGGCCTCTCCTCCCTTCCCTAGCTGTTGACTTTTCCAGATCTTCTGCTCCCTCCATCCTGTTCGCTCTCCCTGCCCACTCTACAATGAAGAAGAGCACGATTGTGTAACTGCTCTACCTTGTCATTACCTCGCTTTCACCCCTTCAACGTCTTGCCGCCCAGACTACATGAAACTCTTGACTCCTTTCTGGGGCCTGTGTAACTTCCCTGCCCAAGCCTTTGCAGACTGCAGTAAGCCTATTCCTAACTCATGGCTTTTGCTCACACAGGTCTCCACACACTGGCTGCTGTTGTGACCTGCTCACATACTCACCCACCTCTTGTAACACCGTCTCCTTCTTTCCTTCAGTTCACACCCCAAACATCCTCCCCAAGAGGCCTTTCTACGTAGCCCTAAGTGGGCCTGTCCTTTCCTCTGTCTGTCTGTCTGTCACCTTGTTTACTGTTATATTGATTGTCTTTCCATTAGAGCCACACTGATAGTTTACCACAGTCTTAGTGGGAACCAGCCTAAGTCCTGGCATGGAGCTCATGCCCACTCGTACGTATGGGCTGGTGAGACAACAGAGGAAAGTCCCGGGCTTCAGGAGCTTTCCCTTCTTCCTTCTCAAGTCCCCGAGCCTCACACTGGTAGAGGCAGCAATTCATTTCTAAAGAGTGTTGGGGGGTGGGGGTGGGGGGGAGACATGAAGCACACAGCTTCACTCCCGGACCTGCTACAGGCCACAGAACTCTTCCCCCTTAAAGCTCTCCATCTCCCCGAGCAAACTGGAAAGCACCAATGAACAGGCCTTGAACACCTGCCTTAGGCAAAGGATGCCAGGCTCTCTCGCTTTCGGGAAGGGAAGCAGCCAACGGGGTAGGGTTGGAGTCCAGGGGCATTAGCTCTGCAGCAGCCTGCCAGGGCTGTGGGCTGTTGTTGTTTGCTCCAGGCAACATCTTGTCTTAGAAACATTCACTTGCAAAGGGCAAGATTACTTCAGGGTCTGGAAGGACATCATAAGGATAGAAGGCCTGCAAAGAATGAGGCTGGACACAGGGTCTCTCAGAAAAACGTGTGTGTGTGTGTGTGTGTGTGTGTGTGTGTGTGTGTGTGTGTCTGTCTGTCTGTCTGTCTGTCTGCCTGCCTGTCTGTCTGTCTGTCTGTCTAGAGTCCAGGAGCCCAAGGATAGCAGCAGCATGGAAAGTATATCCTGGGCTCCAGGATGAGGTCTCAGAGCCATGGAGGCTGCCAGTGGATCGGAAAGAACACAGGCTTCAGAACACGAACGTCTGGCTTCAAGTTTTAGTTTAGTCAATTGCTCGTGAGATGGCGACTTCACTTGATTAGTCAGACGGTGACAGTAGAGGCTCTTCCTTATCCAGCATCATCATCCTATGAGAAGACACTATTCACAACTGACTATTCTCCACATTGTAGATACATAGGGAACCCTGGCTGGAACAGGGCAGAGCCGGTGTGTGAATTATCAGGGAACTTCTGAAATGCTGTGGATCACACAGTGAAAGAGGAATCGACGGTCTGGGTACCTTGTAGAGTCACAGTGGTAGCCTCTTAACCATGAGAGACACATTCCAAGATCCCCAGAGGATACCTAAAATTACCTACATGTGCTGTTACACACACACACACACACACACACACACACACACACACACACCACACAAATGGTGGTGTGTACTTGTAAGCCCAGTGCTGGAGAGATAAGACAGGAGAATAGATAGATCCCTGGGGCTCACGGGCCAGTCAGCATAGCCCTGATCACAAAACCTGAGGTCCCAATAGAGACTGAAAAACAAAATGGGTAGGTTCTGAAGAATGACCCAAAGTTGACCTCTAGCCTACACACACACACACACACACACACACACACACACACACACACACTGCAGTCTAGGATGACTTAAAACTTCTGGTCCTCCTATCTCAGATCCTGAGAAGCCTCTGAAATCTGAACTCCAAAGGAGTTCCTTTGCAGGGTCACTGTGCAGTGTGGAACACAGCAGGGTGTCCCAAGAGGCTAGCCTTGTCACGGTAACATTATGTAACACAAATGTTATAGTCAGACACACTTATTAAACAGATCAGTGGGCAGAATGGGCCGGTGGAACTGGGCACAGACATAATGCAAGTGCCCTGCGTGGTGGGGCACTGCAATACAGAGTACTGCTGAAATGTTGGGAAAAGAGATCTCTTTTTGCATGTTCCTTCAATCCTAGACTACATAAGTAAAGTGGATTAGTATAGCAGGAAAGAAGAGAAAAGAGGGGGAAAAAAAGAAAAGTGGGAGATTCCGGGTGATATTAGCAGAACCCTGGCTTCAAAGCGACATCTCCTAGATGGCCCCAGTGTATGAACCAATGTATTTCGCTCACATTTACTATCCACCTTGGCTAAGGCCCCTGTATGAGATTACAGAGGAATGGCCCGGGCGGGGTTGAGTGGTTGAATCAGGTGGGTTCAATGTGAAGGGAGCTGGCATCTGGGGGACCAGCAAAGCCCTGTCTGTATCCGTCACCGTCCTGTAGGCTGGAGGAAACAAGGGGCTATCAAGGAGACTGCAGACGGTCCCAGACTTGGGGCTGATGGTGTAGACTAACTCTTCCAAAAGCAGCAGTGAAGCCCACCCCTAGCCTTGCTCTCCCGTCTCTCTGAAGAGGCAACGAACAGAGCAAAAGGCTCAGTGAATGAAGTGGCTGTCGCATGAACATGACGACCTGAGTTCAGATCCCTGGTCCATGTAAAGCTGGATATGGATATGAGAACCCCAGAGGGTTGCAATGAGCTGGCTTGGTTGAAGCGGCTATAAAACCGTTAAGACATCCTGTCTCAAACAGGGGGGAAGGTGGGTACCGAAACTGAGGTTGTGTGTGGAATGGCATGCTCACACGTACATATTCTAACCTACATGTACACACATATACACAGAAGGGGAAGAGAGGGAGGGAGGGAGGGAGGGAGACAGACAGACAGACTGACTGACTGACTGACTGACTGACTGACTGACTGACTTAAATAAAAAGAGCTGAGCCAGGGTCCTGGAAGGGTTAGATAATGGCAGTCCTGAGGATCTACCATGTGCTGAAGAGCAGACTGGATAGAAGTCTCAGCCCAGTATTCTCTCTCATGGTGTGTCCTTGGGCAATCCTTGCCAGGTACTAAGAAAATATAAGAGTCACTAAGGCCCTTGTGCAAGGAAGAGCTCCAAGAGAGGACAAGGCTGTGTGGCCAGCTTCTGGGGACACAGTTGTGAGAACCCAGCACAAAACGGTTTTTAGAAATAACCGTCAGAGGCTGGAGAGATGGCTCAGCAGTGAAGAGAACTGGCCACATGGACCACTTTTCCAAAGGACCTGGGTTCAATTCCCAGCACCCACATGACAGGTCATAGCTGCCTGTAACTCCAAACCTAGGGGATCTGATGCCTTCTCAGAGACATAGATGCAGGCAAAACACCATTGCACTAAAAGCGAATAAAATTTTAAAACACTGAGTAAAAGAAAACAAAAAAATAAAAAATAAAACAAAGAAAGAACTGTCAGTTATCCCGCTGTGAATGATCCCAGCATGAACAGCTCTATCTAGAACCTCAGGCACATCGGTAAATCTTGTTTTGCTAGCTTTCTCCTATGTAACATGAGAATTCCAGCAGAGTGCTAGGGTGCCTTACAGGACAGCAGGAAATGCCAGGTATCAGCCACTGGAACCCAGAAAGCACTCCAAACAGGAAGTTTCCCGTCAACTTCGTCTCCAAGACAGAAAATCCCCTCTCCACATTTTCTCCCAAGCAAAGAATCTGGACCATAGTTTTGGGGCTCAACACCTTTAGCCCCGCCCCATCCAAATTCCTGCTAGGCCACATTCAGGAAGGGCTTTCCTGGGTTGGCCATTTTCTTCTTTGTATTTCTCCAGTGGACCCTGACCAGACAACTATACTTCGATCCTCCTCATCCCGAGCCCTCCGGATGGCGCCTTTGTATTTCCTCCTTGGAGAAACCCTTGTTTGTGATGGCCATCACCCCCAGCTGGCAAGATGTGTAGGTCTCCTCTGGCCTGTTGAAGTGGCATAATGGCAGGCCTGTGTTTGCAGCCAAGCTCCCACCCCACCCCGGAACTTCTTGAGAGGTGTGCTTCAGTGAAAGGGACAATGATGTGTGGCCCTTCCCTCTGCCAGCAGCAGTCCCCATCCGGCCGGGGATTAAAGGAGCCTGGGTAACTGCCCAGGCGGAATAAAGCCTGCAAACATCCTGGGGATGTGCCCCTGATTGACAGGAGGACAGGGGAGGGGCTTAGGGTGATGGCCTCCGTCTATGAGCTTTTGCTCTCCAATCTTATATTCACGTACATGTATGCACACACATGTGCGTGCATACATGTGTACACACACACACACATGTCACATCCCTAACACAGATGCCAGGTCTGCCACTTGCAAGCTGTATGCCCTTGGGTACAGCGCTGTACGATCACACCAGGGTCAGAAAGCATACAACAGACAAGCCAGGACTCTTGGGGGTTTGCATAGCATTTGCATGAAGCTGCTCCGTTATGATGGCAGATACGCTGAACAGTTAAAACAGCTTGACACCTGAGCAAGACACCTCAGCCCATCCAGATCCAGTTAGACCTCACCCCCACATGCCTGTAGTCCTTCTGTCTGTCTTTCTAGCTCTCTGCAATGCTTTACAGTCTCCCTGGGGATGACGGTCACTACAAAGGCAGGGATCAAGACTGGACCACTGTGGTGTCCCCACTGGACATTGGCTGGAATTATTCTTGATCTCTAATAAGGATAACAAGTGCACGCAGTGTGTGTGACTGTAATCCCAGCCCAAGGAGGTTGAAACTGGACTACATAGCAAATTCAAGGCCAGTCGGATCTACATGGTGAGACTCCGTCAGAGAATGAAAAGACAAACAGAACAATAGTCATCAGACTTCACCCAGGCTGATAATAAAACAGCCCGGGGCTGGCACCAAAAGTGCTGGGGGGGGGGGGAGGGTGGAGTGTGGGGGGGTGGAATGCACACCGGGCATGAGCTGACAGAAAGGTAAAGGAAGGGTATGGTGCTTCTACAGTAGGAGACGCAAAGACAGGCCCCAAGGGGATGAGCAAGCCTTCTCCCTCTCGCTAGCACATCAGAGAAGGTGCAAGAAGATGCTAGGACCACCAAGCTCCATCTTCCAGTGTGGCTGAATGGGAGTTGGGGGACACTGGAGTATGGACCTCTCCTAGTCTATTGGGTCACCTGAGCAGCTATAGTGGAGTTCTGGATTACCTACTTTACACATTTCCGTGACAAAATACTAAAGGGTTTATTTTGGTTCACATTTTGAGAGTCCATGGTGGCAGAAGCTGAAGATGGCTAGCCACACTGTATTCATGGATAAGAGGCAAGTGCCCAATTTGCTTTTACCTTTTATTTAGTTCAGGACCCCATGGTTAAGGTGGGTCTCCTACTCAATAAGCCCTATCTAAATAAGTCCTCATAGGTAGACAGCCAGAAGCTTATATCCTAGGTAGACCTGGTATCATGAAAGCCCTCTCTCCTGGGCACTGACCCAGAGGAGCAGTGACCTTACTCACTTAAGAACTCCAAAGGTCTAGAACAGCAATGAGCTGACCTGGGCAGACCCTGATCTTGGCCTCCAGGGAAGATCCTCTGTGCTCAGTGGGCAGGGTTTGGTCAATGCCTGGAGGTAATTTCCAAGGACCATACCCAGCCCCCCTATTCCAGGAGGAAGAGTCCAGACTGTATGAAAGTCTGGGATCAAAGACTTAGATGAGTTTTCTGTGGACAAGAGAAACCCAGACTGACAAAGGAGGAGCCATGTCCTGTCTTACTCTGCTCAGCTTCTCCCGACCTGCCTGGTCCCGGAGACTCAGGCTCTCTTTAGAATGTCTGCCTGGTGCCCCTGTGTCCACCAGGTAGAACCTAGGAGATTGGATAAAATACAGGGCCTGACACGAGCTAAGTGGCACACCTCAAATACATAGAACCAAATGTCTGTGTCACATTACAAAATAGGGCATGGCTGACACTCACTGCTAAGCCACCACCCGTTTATGAAACAGTCTCTCTGGGACAGCATACCAAACAAGCCCTGGGAGGTCCCTAGTTTTTACTTTTTAACTAATGTTAATTCTTTGGACAGGTTTTTCAACAGTGGCTTGCTGGAATTCCTCAGCTCAGAGCCAAAGAGAAGGTATTCAGACACAACAGACGCTCTCCCTGCAGTTAGTCTCCCCATAAACATTTCAGGGGTGCCTACTATGTGCAGGGGTTAAGTAAAGTATCTTGTTACCATGTTTTTCTGCCTGCAAAATGCAGATTCTTAAGCTAGCCTTTCTGAAAGAGCCTGCCCTTGCCACACCTTTCTTTTCCCTTTTTATATCAGACATAAGGGTCCTAATTAATATTAGGAACAGTAGGAGCAAGTAGCCAGACAGTCAAGGCTGTGGCATCCAACACACCTGCAGGTATCATCATCATCCACCTGGTTGTCTTGGGAGACAGGGCCTTGAAGCGCACGCACACAAAGTCCTAGCTGTAGCATGGTCTTCAATCTCTTCTACCTGCTGCAGATCTAGATCTTGGTCTTGGATGTAAATTACCAAAGAACTTATGAACTGCACCACTGAAAAAAAACTGGGCTACAGATAAGCTTTTTGTTGTTGATTTAAATCAGGACTAGCTGGGCAGGTGGAGGGGGCATATATCTTTAATCCCAGCACTCAGGAGGCAGAGGCAGGCAGATCTCTGAGTTTGAGGGCAGCCTGGTCTACAGAATGAGTTCCAGGATAGCTAAGGCTACACAGAGAAAACCCTTGCCTTGAAAAACCAAAGAATAAAAAAATAAATAAATAAAAGAAGATAAAAATCTGGAATGATCATATTTAGCCTTTGTGGGAAATGTGCCATGTGAACCAGGTGACATTCTTCACTGCAACTATTTCACAGACGCTTCACGGAAACTCCCTGAGTTAGTGAACAACACTATTCCCTTTATATAGGTGGGGGAAATTAAGACTATCTTATCAAGGGCTACTGAGATTATATAAATAGCAGGCTGTTTTCATCATGGGAAACTCGGAAACAGGATATTTATTTTCTTGTACTTAGAAGATTACTTGGTGATGCGGAGTCATCAAAATATGAATGTTTAACCCATAAACTGGGAGCTTATGAAGCCAGTGCCTGCTCAAGCATCGTTCCTCACCTCACAACAGTGTCTGAGCCATCGGCAGTGCCAGTCCAAACCTGTATGGGTTGGTCAGATGTCTCCTACCTGATGAAGCAGTGTAAGTATGGTGTACATCACCTATACTCAAAGACTCGGCGTCTCACCAAATTGCTGAATGTGACTTGAAGGACTACTTCAATCACACCCAAGGAAAGGCATAGTTCACAGTCAAGGAGGTGAAGCTACCATATTAAGATGAGATTAGGGGTCCTTACAAACAGAAGAACTTCAGTGACACTAAAGGATTGCTGGAGCTACCATAAAATATGACTGGCTCTTTCTAATGTTTTGCAAAAGAAAATAGACTTCCCTTATGAACTGCTCCAAGTCAAATGAGGAGTGCAGTCAGGTTTTGCTCTTGTGTCAAAAATAATTCTGCAGTCAATAAACACTGCGTTGGCCCATACTAATAATCAGAGCATAGCTACAACTGCCGCTTTAGTTTTGTTAAGCATGGTCATGTGCCATGTAACAACACCACAGTCGATGAAGGACTGACCCCATGAGATGGTAACAGGGCTGAAGCATTCCTACACAGGTGGCCACATCGTAAGGGCAGCAGCTTCACAGTGACTATTGGACACAAGAGACCATGTCAAGTGATGGACTATCTCGGTATGAGAGTATACTGTGACCTTCGTGCAATGCTTCACGCAATGAGGAAACTGCCTTACACACTTCTCATAAAGTATTCTACCATGAGGAGACATGTACTGTAAAAACCAAGCGCACATACTTAAGTTTTTCAAAATAATGGGCAAATCAACCCTTTCTTTCACTTCAAAATTTGCTTTAAACACCGACCGGGGCTGCTTTTCTTCTAAACGAGTGCTCGTCTTGGTTTGTGCTATGAAACACACTGCTATGGCTAGAACAGATTCTCTCCCACTTGGATGCTCACAGCTTCCCTGTTTGATGGATTTTCACACCCAACTTTTATCAGTTGCCTCAGCTCTCAGAGGCGAGAAAACTCTGTACCATGCAGAGTCTCCTGTATGAGCGTCGCACAGGAACTCTCATTACATCTGCCATGTCACCCTGACCCATAAGCCAATTCCACAGGACCAAAGTCACCCTCACAACTTACAGATGAGAAAACTGAGGTTCAAAACAGAAGTAGACCATGGAGGCCTCTTAACCTACCACTGGGAGCTCTAGGGATAGGATCTAGGATTTGCCCCTCATTTATACTTCCCTCCCCTTGGACTTTATTTGACCATAGTAATTGCACATACTCAGTGGGTGCTATCTGATACTAGTGTATGTATGGGACATATAAAGAGTGTGATGAGACAGATCAGGGTGACTGGCATGCCTGTCACACCTTGCTTCATGCTGCAACATGTCTTTGTTGAACCCAAACTTAATTTTCTGTTTAGAGACAGTCTTGGTATGAAAGCCCAGGCTGCCCTTGAACTCAAGATCTTTCTACCTAGACCACGGGAATGCTGGCATTATAGACATACCCCTGTCATACTCAGCTTCAATCCAGTTTTAGCCAACCATTCTTCCCCTTGGATTATCCACCTCTCTTTCTCAAGCTTAGGGAAGACGACTCAGGTTTTGCAGACTGATGCACTGTCAGACCAATGTGTTCCTTTTCAAAGCTAGATGCAACGCTACCTTAAAATACTCAACGCATGTACCTCCTTTGCTGTCACAGAAAAGGTCCAAGAGGAGACCAATCAGTGCACTGCCACCACTGCCCTACTGTGGCCAATCTAGACAGTAAGTAAGTCTCAGACAAGCTCTGTTTAAATGCTCAAGAGGACGGGCCTCACCTCATGAGTCCCTCTCTCCTGTGTTGTATAAGAGCCAGGAGTTAGTTACAGGGGGTGGGGGTGGGGGACCAGAATGAACAGGGTTCTTTAATGCCTAACTGGGCAAGGAAGCAGAGCATGAACTATTAAGAAATTCCATCCATGAATGACTGGGTGGGGGGAAAGCCTCTAAGAAGACTAAGCCCCTGAGAACCAGGAAGAAATGCCTGTGGAAGCAAGTGTTCAATCCTTGAAGTGTAAGTCACAACTCCTTTGAGGTGCATGCTGCCGCTGGCAAGCCGTGGAGGGTGATGGAGGCAGAGATGTCCTACAGTCAAGCAGGCCTGAGCTCTGTGACACTTAGAAAGTTACTTCTCGCTGTGAGGCTCAGTAATCCTCATCTGTAAAATGGGTGATAACTGTGTTTGTTATGAAAGAATATAGGAAAATAAGGACATGGTTAGCACAGAGCCGGCTTCACGATTAGCCCTTAAGTCAGCCAGGCTGTTGTGAATCTTCAAGTACAGGCATGTGGTAACATCGATCAAGATGAGGTCCTTTCATCCATCCCTTGATACAAGGGGCCTTATGACTTTCAAAACCATGACAGTTGTACATGCCAGTTAGAAAGGGATGGAAAGTTGGGTATGTTCTGAGTGGGGGTCCAATCTGTACAGTGGACATGAATGCAGACTCCTGGGATCTTAGGGCTGGAGTGGTTGTCCCAGGGTTAAAAACCCCAAGCTTTGAGTAAGTGTTCTGAAGGGAAGCCAATGGCAGAAAGAAGTCACTTAACTCTAGAATCAGAAATACCTCTCGCTTGCTGCCTGGTGCTGACATCAGTTCTGGCAGTGGACATGTGGTCAGGCCCCACTGCCCTAAGGATGGAAATGCTCAGAGGTCCTACCCTGGGCCCTCAGCCTTTCATACTCTCAGTGCTCACAGAAGAATCTGTGAAGGGCAGTGAGGATGGAGAGACGGCTCAGCGGTTTAGAGAGCTTTTTGCTCTTGCAGAAGACCCAGGTTCGATTCTCAGTACACAGGTGATGGCTCACAGACATCTGTAGTTTCAGTTCTAGGGGACTGATGATCTGTCTGTTAGCCAGTAGCCTGCCCCAAATTAGTCCATTTTGCTTTTTTTGGTCCTATAATCCTCTAGGGTCTCTTCAAAACCTACAGGATTCTCAGTACACATTCAACCCGACATCCAAAGTCACTGCTTACAGCTCCTGGGCATGCTTCTTTGAGTGAGCTAGATGGGGTGCATGTTCCATACTCCCTTGATTCACCCACAGCATGCAACATGTAACCTGGATCTGCCTGAGCTCCCATGCAGCTGCTTGGGGCCTGCTGTCTACCCAGTAGCGGGGTCTTCTATTTTCTGTTCAATTCAATCAGCTTCTAGAGTGTCCACCTACCCAGGGCTGTATGTCCGTTCTCTCTCTTCCTCTGCTGCATACAACTCAGAATCAAGGCTGCTAACTGGTTAGGAGCAGTAGCAAATCCTCCCTGAGCCAGAACACCATTCCAGAAATTCCAGCGCTGCCCCCCATTTTCCCAAACTGGTGTTGTCCACTCTGACGTCATCTTCCTGTCTGCTGAAGCACCCCTAAGCCAGTGTTCTACACCGCACCTCACATGTTGCTCTGTGACAGGCTGTGTGCTCTGGCCCTAGAGCTGGAGTAACAGCAGCATGGCTCTGAGGGGACAAGTAGTCACAGTCTCTGGTGGCCCCTGGGTAAGGGTGGGTTTTATGGCTGGGAGCTGGGGCTCCCTTCTACTGATCTTTGATGAGACACCAGGTCTTCTACATGACTCAGAAGGGGATGAGGAAGGACTGTTTGCCCGGACACCTGGCAGTTTTGCATCTGGTGACTGAAACCTTTACTTTTTCTCAAATCCATTTTTTTTTTTTTTTAAATACAGCAAAAGACACCCGCAATCCCTCTGAACGGGAGCAGATCTTCACCATTTGAAAGGCCAAGTACCCAGAGGGCAGAAGATGAAAAGAGCCAGCCTGGTTCTGATCTGAAGCATGCCAGCCTTTTGATGTTACAGATGAGAGGAGGGATCAAAAACCTGTGTTTCTCTGACAGAAAAACTGGCAATGCCTGACAGTCAGACATGTTCTGGACCCTGAGCTGGAGAGCCTTTTCTCGGCCAGCCTGTGCCTGAACCGGGGACTAAGCTAGTGTTAGGTTCTCAGAGGGCATCTGCCAGCCAGCCTTTCTCCCAAGGGCCTTGAGCCTGCCCTGGGGTGGCTGTTTTCTTTCCCTTCATCTCAGCCTGGGTAACATAAATCTTATAGCACTTATAGCAAGCATTTCCTCTCCTGGAAGCCTCTATTCCTTGTCTGATGAGGACAAGCCCTGGGCCCCACCTGATGAATCTTGGAACTCTCCACTGTTGCACCCCCACCCCACCCCACCTCCAAAGCCTGTTTTGTTTTGTTTGAGAAGGGGTTTCTTTGTGTAGCCTTGGCTATCCTGGAACTCACTTTGTAGACCAGGCTGGCTTTGTACTCACAAAGATCCACCTGTGAGATCCTGCCTCTGCCTCCTGAATGCTGGGATTAAAGGACTGTTGTTTCCCTCCCCCCCCCCCCCCCCCCGTCACCCTTAATACAGTTGTCTTTGATTATTGCATATGGTCACCCTAGAAGTTCGGGGGGGGGGGGAGGTATGTCTGCTCTGATGTCCCTGGCTCCTGGGAACATGGCTGCCAGGTGGAAAGTACTCAGGGGAGACAGTCAGAAGAAGAGCACAGGCCGAGCCAGAGTGCTGGAATCCTAATTACAGCCCTGACGTACAAGTCACGAGGCCCTGGACAGGAACTGAACCTCGATGTAACAAGTATAGAGTAGCTGAATGTGATGTATATGCCCACAATCCCAACACTTGGAAGACGGAGGCAGGACTGTCACAGTTCAAGGTTATCTGGGGCCACCAAAAGAGAGAGGGGGCAGGGAAGAGAGTACCTGCAGAAGAATATCAAGGGAACAACAACATATGACCCACAGAAGTCTTATTTCACATCCAAAGGGCCTCCAGGCCAAGCAGCTGAAAACTGGTAAATGGTTAGTTATGCAGTGCCATAGCCATACAATGGAACATTATTTAGTAATAAAAAGGATGTTACATTGGGGCTTAAGCGATGGCTCAGAGGTTAAGAGCACCGGCTGCTCTTCCAGGGGACCCAGGTTTAATTCCTAGTACCCACATGGCGGCTCACAACTCTCTGTAACGCCAGTTCCAAGGAATCTGACACCCTCACATAGACATATCTATATACAGGCAAAACATCAATATACATGAAAAAAAATTTTTTAAATGTAAAAAAAAGAATGCTACATGATAAAAATTATGCTATAATATGAATATACTTTAAGTCATTTTGCTGACTAAAAAGGACAAAAGTCATATTTTTGTATGATTCTACTCAGGAAATATCCAAGGTATGTTTGGTGGCTCACACCCATAATCCTAGTGCTTGGAAACCAGAGGCAGAATTGCTATGAACTGGAAACCTGCCTAGGTTAGACAGTGAGTACCAGAATATCTTGTTATACTGCAAGGCCCTGACTCAAAAACAGAGGGCTGGAGGAGGCCTGGCTCGATGGGCAGAGTCCATGATGTGTGTCTGAAGACCTCTGCTGGAACCCTAGGACCTAAGGAGAAAGCCAAGCTGGCAGTGTGTTCCTAAAATCCCAGTAATGGGGATGAAATAAGGAAGGATCCTGGGTGCTTGCTGGCCAGCCAGGCTAACCAATCCGTGAGTTCTAGGTCAGTAAGGGATTCTGTCTTAAAATGTAAGGGCCTGGAGAGATGTCCCAGTGGTCAAGAACACTTGCTGCTCGTGTGAAGGTTCAGTTCCCAGCACCCACACAATGACTCACGACAATCTGTAACTCCCCAGGGGAACCCAAGCATACATACAAAAAAAGTACTCATACATATAAAATAAATGTTTTTTGAAAAGGTCATTGAGATGGCTCAGAATGTAAAAGTGCTTGCTGCATAAACCTAAACTCAATCCTCAGAGGGACTGGGAGAGAAGCGACTCCCAACATTTGTCCTCTGATATCATCTACATGTATGCCATGGCGTGTGCATGCCTACACACACACACACACACACACACACACACACACACACACACACAAATAAATTTAAGTTGGAGGGTGATAAAGACCTAGCCTCCACATGAACACACACATATGTGAGCATATACACTACCCGTACACCGAGACAAAAAAAATAAAAAATAAAAAATAAATAAACTTAAATACTTTCAAGTGAGCTTTTAAAAGGAAAGAAAGGAGAAAATAAAGTTCAGAATAGGAAATGTCTGGTGACAGACAGCCGGTTATCCCTCACCCGGGGAGGTGGACCTGGGAATGAAAACTAAGGGATGCAGGCTTCAAAGGTGATGAAAATGTCCTAAAAATATGGTTGTAGAACTCTGTGAATATATAAAAAGTCACCTGCCTGTGAGTTTGAAATGAATGAATTAATAATAATAATGTCTAAAGACAAGGAGAATCTAGCCTGGGGGTATAGTTACATGACAGACAAGGCCCTGGGCTCCATGCTTAGCACAGGGAAAAAGGAAAGTACCTCACTGGGCTGGTGGTGCATGCCTTTAATGCCAGAGCTTACTTAGGAAGCAGAGGCAGGTGCATCTATCTCTGTGAGTTCAAGACCAGGCTGATCTACAAAGATAGTTTCAGGATAGTCAGGGCTATACAGAGAAATCCTGTCTTGAAAGACAAAATGAAACAAAAAGAATTCAGCTAATGTACTAGTGTCTGTTACCTAGGCTAACAACACAAAGAAATAGATCCCCCGTTCCTGACGGGTAACCCTAAATAGCACTTACAACAACAAATGGGATTCCATTTTTCCCACTCTACAAAGAAGGTGAAGTGATGTACCTTACCTAAGGTGACACAGCTGATAAGTAGCAGAACCTGGCAAGTCACTTGCTGCCCTGAGACTTTGCACACCGACAGAACAAGGTCTCCAACACAGAGACCCCTTGGCTTGAGGCGGGAACTGCTTAGCAAGACCACAAACCAAGTAATGTTCTCTTGGACCTCAAATGACACCCCTCTCCCCACCAAGTCCTCCAAGCTGTCGGCAGGTTTTCTCTTTTCCTATGCAACCAAACAGCGTAGCAGCTCTCCCTTCTACTTCTCAGAACACCCCCACAAGGTCCTACATAGCTTTGGGTGGCCTGGAACTTGATATACAGACCAGGCTGGACTCGAACTCACAGAGATGGGATCTGCCTGCCACTGCCTCCTAATGTCTGGCTTTATCCCAGTATTTTTAATATTGTAAAGTCCTTTCTAATTCATAATCTCTCTGTGTATTTACATTCCCCTAACCGTGTGTGTGTGTGTGTGTGTGTGTGTGTGTGTGTGTGTGAGAGAGAGAGAGAGAGAGAGAGAGAGAGAGAGAGAGAGAGAAAGAGGGGAGAGAGAGAGAGAGAGAGAGAGAGAGAGAGAAAGAGGGGAGAGAGAGAGAGAGAGAGAGAGAGAGAGAGAGAGAGAGAGAGAGAGATTCTTCTATTTCTCTTTGAGACTGAGTCTCACTGTGTAGCCCCAGGCAGGCCTGAAACTCAACATCACCCTACCAGCTCTGAAGCATATACCACCCCACACCCTCCCTCTCACTGTCTAGCAGGGTTAACTCCAGGACTCTCAGATCCCAGGTTAAGGGTCACCTTCTTATCTGAGTTAGCCATCTTAATTGGACCCTACTGCCTTCCCAGTATGACATCATTTACTTCCTTCATGCACCTGCAACAAGTGGCGATTGTCATTTCTTTGTTTCACTGAATGTGTAAATCACTCGTGTCTCCATCATACCCTCTAGGCTTTATAAGAGACACACAAACAGGAGCTAAGTCCGACCCGCTTGTGGCTGGGTCTACACAGAGGGTGCTTGGCATGTATCACAGGGGTTTTCAACCTTGGCTGTCACCATGAGACATTAGGCCTAGGGATGGCTCATTCTTCGTGGTGGAAGGCTGCCTTACGCACAGTAGGGTGTTTATCACCATTCCTTCCTTGCCTTTAATCACGAAGGGAAATCTACTGGTTCTGAGATCCCAAAATGTTTCCAGACACTGCTGCACGTGCAAGAGGGCGGAAAGGTAAGAGAGGGAGAGAATGTCACTTTCCTTAGACCAGTGTTTCTCAACCTTCTTAATGCTATGACCCTGTAATACAGCTCCTCATGTTGTGGCGACCCCAATCATAAAATTATTTTTATTGCTACTTCATAACTGTGATTTTGCTACTGTTGTGAATTGTAAGGTAAATTTCTGGCATGCGGGATGTCTGATGTGCCACCAGTGCGAGGAAGAAGGGGCACATATTCTTTCCTTAGGATGACACCCTGGTTAATCTGGGAAGCTCAGGGATGTTTTGCTCAGTCGCCTTTTCCAGCTCAGTGGTCATGGTACTCGAGAAACCACGGGTTCTCCACAACCAAGATTAATTCTTGTATTCTGAAATTCTTGGGACCAAAGGTGTTTCAGATTCCAGAAGTATCTCAGGGAATGTTCCGAGGTCCAAGCATAAAAGACATTTTTATGTTGCATAGAAAAACAAAAAAGCAAAACCCAAACCCTTATTCAGCCAATGATATGGCTTAACAGGTAAAGGCATTTTTGGTTCAAATCTGGTGTGACCTGAGTTTGATTCCCCAGAACCCCAATAAAAGTAGGAAGACAAAACTAACTCCACAAGGTTATCTCTTACCTCCACATGTATGCACCCACACCATGTACACATATATACAATAAAAAATAATTTTATGTTTCATGTATACCTTATATATGTAGCTTGCAGGTAATTTTATATGACATTTTTAGTTTTCCAACGATTACCATCTAGGCCACATGGGGTCATTTTCAACTTGTGGCCCTGGATTGGTGAACAAAAATGTTTGGATTTTGGATTATTCTGGTTTTCAGGTGCTATTATTATCTGCAGTAGCTTTTTGGTTTTTATACAGCTCTCACTATAGAGCTCAGGTTGATCCCAAATTTGGTATTCTCCTGCCTCAGCCTCCCAAGTACTGAGATTACAGACATAGGTCTTGGTGGCATTGGTAAAATGAGTATCTGAGGGCTACAGAATTCCTCAGCAGTCAGTAAGTACTGCTCTTCCCGAGGACCCTGGCTTCTCAGCCCACCTGTCAGGCAGCTCAGAACTGTCAGCTCCAGGGGATCTGAATTCTCCTCTGGCCCTCTTAGGGGATGCACTGAAATGTGCACATACATGTGCTCAGATAAACACATATAAATAAATAATAAAACCAATCTTTTTCTTTTTTTTTTAAACAGCCACGATCTCTCTAACTGGAAACTGGGATCAGAGGTAGTCACCATTACTTTTCTCACATGTAGGTAAAAATAAAGAAAGCCATAGCCAGGCTGGCCAGCGTACAGGGATTACAGGTGTGCAGGACCATACCTACCTAATGCTGTGCCTAAACTTGAAAACACGTTTGGGCTCTTTAACCAGACTGAGAAAACACACACACACAAAAAGATAGCTGCTTCAAAGACTAATTTTCTTTGCCGATTTGATTGAATTTAGAAATATCATGGAAACATACCTCTTCCCATGGCTATGGTGGTATTTCCTGAAAGATCTTACTTACGTAGTCAGTACTCTATGTATGAGTGGTGTCGTTTCATGGGCTGGAGTCTTAGACTGAATAAAAAGGACAGGACAAACAGCACCCATGTCTGTCTGTCTGTCTGTCTCTACTTCTTGGATGCAGGTACAATGTGACCAGCTATCACATGCCTTCCCTGCTATGAGTCCCACTGTGAACTAAGCAAAACTTTCCTCCTTGCTTTCGTTGTGTTAATAGCAGCAAGACAAGTCACTGATGTTGCTGTACGTACTGGACAGGCTTTTTGTAATCACACACTGCAGAGAAGCATAAATGGGTGTCCTAAGCACCCACATACCCAGGTAGACTGAGGCTGCAGGGACCAGGAATCAGAAGAGTGGTTGGTGTGCCAAGTTCAATGCAGCTCTCATCTGAAGACTTGGCTCTGAGAAAGTCAAAGCTGTTACTTAATAGATAAGGAAACAGAAGATCAGAGAGGAAAGTGATCTGTCGTGCACAACACAGACTTCCCTTTGCCCAGAGGAAGGAAAGCTTATCCCTGGGGGTAGATGGAGCTATGGCTGAATTCAGTCCTGCTATTACATTAGTTTCTCTAGATATCAGTTATCCATCAGCCAAAGACAGATGGACCCTATCTTCCTCAACAAGCTTTATATACAGGTGAGAGAGTCACTGAGCAGGAAGCCCAGAAAGACAAAAGTAACTATGTATTGCCTGGCCAGGTTGGTCGTAAAGGGAGGGGTTGGTGGCCTAGTGGTTAGAGTCGAGACGTGAGAGTTGTGAGAGACACAGATCCATGTTCAAACACTGGCATGTCCACCCCAAGCCAGGTGACCGTAATTCTTTGAGCTCTAATCCCTCTCCTGTCTAACTGGCACAATAATGCCTTGCATACAAGTGTAGTGGGGGGTCCAGTTGATGCTTCCCGTCATCTTCCAACCATCTCATTTTAGGACCTGTCTGGGAATGTTCCTGCAAGTCCCTAGGGATTATCCACTAGGAGCCTCTGTATCTCCTTGGAGGGCAGAGATAACAAATTTTGAGGCTGCTGCCCCACAAGCGGCAAGAGGACCTAGATGACAGTGGAGGGTGACTTGGGCCCAGCTTCTAGGCCCCCACAGAAGGAATGTGTAGCATGACTGTACCCTTGATTTTTCTTTTCCTTTTCAAGTGAGGGTGGAGAATAAAGGCAAGAACTTCAAGGTCAGGTTCACTTCCCTTCAGGCTCCTTCAAAACTGCAGCGAAATTTCAAGAATGTAGTCTCTGGGCCCAGTTTACATTCCCGCCCTCTTGGTATCCAGGATACCAGAGGGACCTGCGGCATTCCGTCTTGCCAATCAGCCTCCCGGCTGGTCCGGTGGTCCGGATCCCAGAAGCTATCAACTGCATCCTAAGTGGCCCTCCTATGAGGTAGGGCCTGCCCCCTGGTTCGTGGGAAAAGCACCATTGCTTACCAGCAGGGTCACTCATTCATTCACTGGCCCAACATACACGCTCAGGGCAAACTGAGCTGGGTACTGTGGTCATCAGCTAGAAATCCTGGTACACTGGAGGAACTAACACAAAAATAAGCTTAGCAGTTCTGCAAAATGGCAGCCGCACACAGTGGTGTGGTGTGGGGGGTGATTGTGTTCAAGACGGAGAAAAGCTTCCCCAGGACATATTAAACATAGAGGACCTGTGACCAACTTGTAGTGAAGACTAAAGACAAGAGCAGCAGCGTCATGCTTACATAAGAATCCTGTGCACATGGGGCATGACGGTCGTTACACTAGGAGCCACCTCAGAGAAGGTATAAGTATCTTAAGCAAAGGGACAATGTTTGTGAGATTTTTCTAATGGGACTGGAGAGATGGCTCAGTGGTTAAGAGTGCTTGCTTCTCTAATAGAAGATCGAATTCTGTTCCTAGCACCCACAACAGGTAGCTCATGACCACCAGTAACTTCAGCTCCAGGAGATCTGATGCGGTCTTCTAGCCTCTTCAAACACCCACACACACACACACACACACACACACACACACACACGCACGCACGCACGCACGCGCACGCACACGCACACACACACAGATCAAATATACATTCATGTAGTCACTAAGAGAGCACCACATATACACAATATTATTATATAAATAACTAAGAGAGAAAGCACTGCAGTACTCTGACTCACTGCTTTAAAAAAAAAAAACACCTATTGCATTTTTATTTGTGTGTGTGTGTGTGTGTGTGTGTGTGTGTATGTCCTCATACACTTAAGTGTTCAAATTTCAAACTCAGGTCATCAGGTATGGCAGCAGGAATTTACCCACTGAGCCATCTTGCCACCCCCTCAAATGCTTTCTTTACTTATGATACTGTATATACACACACGCCCAAAAGCACAAAGACACAAAATCAGTCAGCTAAGGTACTGATCTCAGTCACAGCTGTAAAGTGCTAGGCTAGCATCTGCAAAGCCCTGGGCTCCATCCTCAGCACAGGACAAAAGTCCCCAGTCCCCAGTGACTGTGCAGTTCAGTGTCAGTCTTTGGGTCACTTTTCTTCTTTTTGCTTCCTTAGTTTTCTCGAGATGAGATCTCTAAGGCTAGAGATGGTTCATCGGTTAAGAGCACATAGTGTGCCTGCAGAGGGCCTGAGTTCAGTTTCTAGCACCCATATCAGGCGACTCACAACTGCCAGCTTCAGGGGATCTGAAACAAGACCTCAGACCCACTTTCTTCCAAGCCACTGAAAACTACTTTGAGTTTTGATTCAGGAGTTTGATCTTAGTAGGAAAAAACATAAGAAAGTATTACCCTACCCTCACGCCCACCCCCCAAACACTTGCACTAGCAGGAAGGTCTCATTTATGCTGCAAATGCTTCTACGACTGACCTACACTTCTGACTCTTAAAAGAAAACTTTTATTTTAGACAAAGTCTCATTAAGTATTTCATGCTGGCCTTCAACTTGCAATCCTCCTGCCTCAGTTTCTTGGGTAGCTGGGATTACAGAAAGGTTTTGTTTTGTTTTTGTTTTTGTTTCTTTAAACAGGGTTTCTCTGTGTAGCCTTGGCTGTCCTGGAACTCACTCTGTAGACCAGGCTGGCCTTGAAGTCCCAGAGACCCATCTGCCTCTGCTTCCTGAGTGCTGGGACTAAAGGTGTGGGCCCTTACTGCCCAGCTGCAGAGAGGTTTTTTCAACAAGGTTTGTTTGCAATGGTCTCGAAGTGATTTGCATTAAGAACAGAGACAGGATGCAGCTTTTGGATCCATCACCAAGCACAGCATAATTCATCCATGTGAAGGCAACAATAGCGGTCTGTATAAGACTCTCCCTGATAGGGAGATATTCACAGGTTAATCTTGAACAGACTCCCACTGATAGGGAGATAGATATTCACAGGTTAATCTTGAACACAACGGCCTGAGTTACAGTGAGTACCAGCTGGGGACGTGGCTCAGAGTGTAGAGTGCTTACCCAACTTTAGACAGAGCCTTGGTTCAATCATAACCTCAAGGTCATCCTTGGCCACATACCAAGTTTGAAGCCTGCCTGGGGAAATCAGTGAAACCTTGTCTCCAAACAAAACTCCGGAGTCTCAGCTGACATGGGTTGTGAATTCAAATCCCAGCATGACCCAAGGAAGCAGGGTGAGTGTCAAAACAGGGGTTGTGATCAACAGAACCTTACACCGGGTGGTGCTGGCCCAGCAGCTATAAGGGACAAGCATTCCTGGGATGTCGACAGTCTTTAGAATTAGAGCAGCGGTGTGTGTGAGCAGTTTAGATGCCTTCTCCTCAACACGAAGCAGACTATTTTCAATCCCGAGAGATCTTGGGGTGCTTATTATTTCACCTCCTGTAGCTATGCCTCACTGTTCGGCTGGGCTTGAGTAGCCCAGACTAACCTCGAAGTCTTAATCCTCCTGCCTCTGCTTCCTGAAGAAGCACACACCATGGGATGCACACACCATGCCCACTTTTGCCTTACCCTTGTCAATGCCTCCATGGGCCTCCATGGAGAGGTGTGGGGCTGGCTGCAGGTTTTCCTGCTCTGGAAATGCATGACTGAGGTGGCAAGAAAGCTGTATCTCTGACTCACAACCCCTATGCATCCACAGGGTGCACACTGTGATGGCCCCAACCTGGAAAATGGCTGTCTGAGTCACCTAGCTACTTCCTGGTGCTTGTCTCATTGACGAGGTCTCAGGGGAGGCGTGGAGGGAGTGATGGAGCAAACTCTATCGGCATCAGTTGCTATTCATAGAAGACAATGACAGTGAGGGGCAACCAGGACCTCCTGCCCAGTCTTCTACACCATAGAGACCTAGAACCCCCAAATCTGTGTACTCTTGTCAATGGCCCCTGACAACTGTGCTGTACCCTCCTCTTTCTACCATGTCCCTTTCCTTTTCTGCCATCTCCAGCACCTTCCGGTTGAACAGAGGAAAGACAAAGACCCAAGGGGCTTCTGTAAATGAACAAACTTGGGGGGGGGGTGCAGAGGAAGGGCTTAGCTTAGGGTTACCTCCTCTCATCCCACACTCCAGCACATTCCATGCACCCATGGTGAGTGCCATAGGGTGGGGATAACAACACTGACCTCATAAACAACAGGCAAACCCAGTGCTGAGCAAACATGATAAACAATGCTAATTCTAAAGGTGCCTGGTGCTCACTCCCAACTTATTAATGAGAAACCTGAGCCTTGGAGAAGGTCAAGGGTACAGCCTGTCAATGGCCTCCCTCCAAAGAATGTCTTACTGGCTCATGGGTTCTTTCCAAGGTGCTGTTTTTCAGGCCCTCTTCTGAAATTCACCATATTTTTTTCTTGGACGTCCAGGCCCCAAGCAGTTCCCATGGGCTCTCCACTCCTTGGGCTGCCCAGGACCATTCCTTCAGTCATTCTTTAGAGAATTTACATTCTCACCAGAGCTCGGGCTTGCAATCAGGATCCAATTGCATCATTTCACTTTCCCCTTGTTTATCTTTCCACCCTTTTAAGGACTGACCTCTTCTGTTTCTCCCACATACAGGGGCTGACCTTCCCACTAAGGGGAGAAGGGAGGGCGGGGGGCGGGGGTTGCTTCCTAAGCTTGCTCCTCCAGGGAGGCAAGAAGACCAAGTAGATAGACAGGGCTGGGAAGACCTGATTCCAGGTACGTTGGCTTAGTTATAAACACTCAGATCTCCTTCTCCCAAGCCTCCAAACACCCCAAACAGCCGATTAAGCTTAAACTCTGGCTGGCAGGACACCTGCTTTTGAAATCCCTCCTCCCCACCCCCACCTCGGAGGGAGAATTTACAACACACAGGTAAACATTGACACTGGTCAAGAGTTACAGAGAGGAAGTGGAGCCTGGAATGCTGCCTCTGAAGTCTTGCCTCTGAAGAGAAGAGAGTCCTTTCTGAACACCTAGAATAAGAAAACAAGGGCTGGCTCCGCGGTTGAGAGCACTTACTGCTCTTGCAGACGATCAGTGCCAGGCTCGTGGCTCACAAGCACTTGTAACTAACTCCAGCTTCAAGGGATCTAACACCTTCTTCTGGCCTAGACAGGCACACAGACACATGCACACATGCAGACACACCAGACACCCACGTGTATACACACAAATAATAAAATAAAATCGAAGTCAGGTGGTTGTGGCACATGCTTTTAATCCCGTACTGGGTAGGGAGAGGCAGGCAGATCTCTAAGTTCAAGGCCAGACTGGTCTACAGAGTGAGTTCCAGGACAGCCAGAGCTACACAGAGAAATCCTGTCACATATGAATGAATGAATGAATGAATGAATGAATGAATTTTTAAAAAGCAGTGAAGCTGAGGTAGAAGAGAACACTTCTCATGCTTTTTGGTGATGCTCTGCCAGGATTAGCATATTTAAGGCCTAGTGGTCACTGAATCTAAGCAGGAAACTAAAGGTCACTGCCCCAGGTAAAAAGGGTTATCAGCATGCAGTGCATTCAAGCGGCCTCCTGGAAATTCTCACAGAGGACTTTCTTCTTGGCTGTGATCCTTCCAAGGAAGGGAGGCAGGAGCATGCTGAAAGGCGGAGCCAAAACATCAGGCCAACTCACTAGCAGGAAAAAAAAAAAAAAACCAAAAACACGCTGTCTGCCCACCTGCTTGTGCCAGACAAAGCTGGTCTTCTCAACAAGGCATGAAGGTTTTTTAGTGGCAGTGGGGATGGTGGGGCCCAGCCAGCCCATGGCGCACGCTGGCTGACATGACAGGGTAACAGATGCCATGGCAAATGGAGTCACCAGACTGAGACTGAGCAAGTGCTTTCCCAGCAAGGAGATGAGGAAAGGTGGCATGGCAACTCTACCGACAAGTACTCTGCTGCCTGACACCAACCAAGAGTCTTGATCAGGTGGCCTGAGCGGAGGATGGGTCTAGTCATATAACTAAGAGACTCTGCTCACAGGAAACAGTGTCCTTTAGCCAACTCTGTTCCAGGTCCCTGCAGACTACCGTGTGGACAGTAACACCTGCCTCTGGATGGTCAGCAGTGAGGAGATGGGTGAGGGGGGTACTAACGTGGTCAAGGCTGCCATCTTTCCATCATCCCTTCCAGATGGAAGGAAGATGCACGCATGGTCAAGAGCAGCCTGCAGTACATGGCTCAAAGAACTGAACCTGGGCTCTCTTACTGTGAGGCCCAGCTCAGCCTTGAGATGCTAGGTCACGCTGACCAAATCACTTCACCCTTTACAGGAGTACCTACTTCTCTCTCCTCATGGGCTGCCCTCTGTGGGAAGGAGTCCGTGTCCACCCATTGCTCTGACTTCTCAAGGGCAGCCTACATCCTGAGCTAATCTGCACAAACACAGTGCTTTGATTAAGGTTTCCTTGCTTCCTGGGTTCTTTAGAATTCGACAGGCATGTTATCTTCATCAGATTCATTGCACACTTTTCTGGAGATTAAAAAAAAAAGCTTCCATCTTAAGGGTATCCTGGCCCCATTTACACTTTGCAGCCTCATTTTCTTTAGACAAGTACCAATAAGCTCTTGGCTGTTCATTCCTCAGTCAGGACAGGTCCTAAGTACCCCTTTCATTGACAGGAAGCAAAAGCAGAAGCCCTGGGCATTGATTCTTGCTACCTCCAGGTCCCTGTGGTCTCATCAAGCCAAAGCCCCAGGGGAACTGTTTCTGAATTCAAGAGAAGGACTGAGAAATCAAAAACCTATTTCTCTGAATTTCTGAGGCTTTGGTCACCTAATTAGTCAACTGCAGATGAAAGGATTTACCCTGACAGATTTTGGGAAGCACTGAGGAGACCCTAGATGAATGATCCATTCCTCATGCTCTGAGCCCTGTAATACAGCCAGTATCATGCATGCATGTCAGAGTGGATTCAAACCCACAGGGCAAGGAGAAACAAGTGACCCAATGGCCAAGTGAAGGAAGGGACTGAAGGGACAGGGAGGGGTCTGGAAAGTCAGTGCCCACTCTGAGGTATGTGACCATTAACTAGGGTTTTTCTGGGAAGGGCAGCAATTTGCTCCTGAATTTCTGGAAGAAAATCCCAAAAGCAGGGGCTAGGGATGGAGCTCAAATAGTGAAGTGTTTGCCTTTCATGTTCAAAGCCCTGGGTTCAATCCCAGCCCTGAGTAGAATGGGTGTGTGGGATATACCTGTAATCCAGCACTCAGATGGTAGGACCAGGAGGCCATCTTTGGCTAAACAGTAAGCTTCACACCAGCCTTGGGCTAGATAGGGAGACAGCCTCAAAGAAGAAAATTCCAAAAGTAGTCTGCTCACCCTGACGGGTAATTATCACAGTAGCTGAAACAGTAAGTAACATCTCAGGTCAGTCAGTGACCATGGCCAGAAAATGAATTGGGTCATAAGACCTGAACTGTTCCAAGTATCTGTCAGTCCTCAACCATTCCCAGTGTCTGTCAACTGCAGATGAAAGATGCATGTCCTTAGAACTGCAGGTGCATAAGGGCAAACTCGCTAGTTATTTGTTTTTGTATCAACAAACGTGACATAAAACTGTCACACTCCAGCAACCTAGACACTAATCCCTATCTTATTAATTCCCATTCTAAAGTGAAAGAAAAGAAAGAAAGAAAGAAAGAAAGAAAGAAAGAAAGAAAGAAAGAAGGAAGGAAAAAAGAAGGGAAGAAAAAAGAAGAAAAGAAAAACTATCAGCTCACATCATGTTTCTAAGCAACATTGTATCAGCATTGTTTGCAATAGTCGGAAGGTGGAAGTAACACGGTGTCCATCTGTAGACGAGTGGAAACCACGGGAGGGGGGATCAGACTATCCACTGGAACAATAGTCAGCCTTAAAATGGGAGGAAATGCTAACACAGGCTGAGCCCTGAAGACACTGTGTGAAGCAAGCCAGTCACAAAAGAGATGGATGTGGTGTATTTCCACTTACACCAGTACCTAGAGCCATCAGGTTTACGAGGCTAGAAAAGTAGAGTGTAGTTATTAGAAACTGAGAGGATCGACTGTGGGGAGTCGATCTGCTGGGCACAGCATTTCAGTTTTCTAAGATGACTAGAGACAGCTGACAAGGTAGAGGTGATGGCTGTGCACTATGAAGGTACTGAATGGCAGTGGAATAACTGAAAAGGACTGAAAGTATTAAACCCCATTTTAAATATACAATTAAATAAAAATAGTTAAAATGGTAAATTGTATACTGTTCTAGGTCTAGGTCCCCGTATATCATAGAGGAAAGACAGGGTAGGGACTTAAATAGGAACTGAGGCAGAAGCCACAAAGGCAAGTTGCTTGTTGTATCTGCTGTAGGCTCACTCTTAGTCTGCTTTCTTATACTGCCCAGGGGAATAGTGCCTCCCAAGGTAGGCTTGATGTTCCTATATCAGGTAACAATCAAGACAACCCCAAAGACAGACCTGCTCCTGGCAATCCCTCAGTGAGACTCCCTTCTCAGACGACTCTGGGTATGTCAAGTTGACAGTTAAGTTTAGCTAGTGCATGTGCTATGCATATCTGCTATAATTTCTTTTTAAAAAGTAGGAAAGGAGGGAAGAAATGGAGGGAGGAGTAAAAAAAGGAGAGGGAGGACAGCAGACAGGCACACAGGCTTGGACAGGATGGCTCACATGACCTGTGGGTACTCAGGGCTCTGCCAGGCACACAGCCTTCCTGGGACACCCTGCCTCCTCCTCCTTCCTCTTCCTTCTCGTCTTTCTACTTCTTCATCCTCCCCTTCTCCTCCTTCTCTTCCTCTTCTTCTTCCTCCTCTTCTTCCTCCTCTTCATCCTCCTCCTCCTCCTCCTCTTCCTCCTTCCTTCCAGCAGCTTTTCACCATTACTGAAACCCCTGCTTACCTGCTCCTGCTCTACCTAGGCTACTTTCAACATGTAAATATCGAGACCCAAGGATGGACATCTCTACCCTCTCCAGTGTTCTAGGACACTAGAATTCCTGATGACCAACAATAATCCCATCTGTCACTCCAGCACCTCACCTAGTTTTCTCCAACACCAGCAAACGTGGTCCAAGGTCCCCACTAGCATCCCATGTGAGCCTGGAAGTTTCCAGAAAACTCTACATGGCAAGGAAAGCCAGGGGTGGAATATCCTTGGTTTGTTATTTAAGGCCCTTCTATCCTAGGGGGCTATGTGTAGGAAACAGCTGATCCCAATGCAGAGTACAAAGGGAAGCCTCTGAGTTCAGCTCTTCTGTCTACTGTGTCCTTGTTAGTGATTGATAGAAGTCCAGGACTGGAATGAGGAAGTGGATCCTGGAGTCCACCCCCTGCTGAGAGCCACCAAGCTTGATCTACCAGATCTTGTCTCTTCTTCACACAACTCAGCTATCAGGTATTTATTTGCCCAAGTGGCCTTGTCTTGTCTTGATGAATGTGTCTGTAACTATTAAAGCTCCTTTCAGGGCACTCTGCATGGGCCACTCTATCCGGTCTCGTAACCGTATGATATAATTTTCCTAACCTGTTAATTTTTACCTGCCACTGAACTGAGTTAGAGTAAATCTCTCCTAGGCAACCTATATATTTAAGTCATGTTTTTTCTCCCAACCGAACAGTCATCTCCTTTTTCTTTCATTTTATTGTGACGTTTGTTTGTTGTTGTTGTTGTTGGTTGTTTTTTGTTTTGGGCTTTTTTTTGCATTTTATCGGAGATTGAATCCAGAGCCTTCATGTATCTCAGGCAAGTCATCCAACACTGAATTACACCCCAGCCCAATATCCACCTTTAAACGAGCATTCTGTCTATCTAGTAATTGACTGATGGAGACAGGGTCTTACTATGTAGACCAGGTTGGCCTTGAACTCAAGAGATGCCTCTGCCTCTCTGCCTCTCTGCCTCTCTGCCTCTCTGCCTCTCTGCCTCTCTGCCTCTCTGCCTCTCTGCCTCTCTGCTCCTGCCTCTGCCTCTGTGCTAGGATTAAAGGTGTACACCATTATGTCCAGCCAGTCTATTTATTTTTAATAGATTACTGACATGAGTAGCTTTAAGTCAACCTTCTTCTCCCTTGTTTTTGATCTGTTTCATCTCTGTCTTGACTCCTCGGGCCTACTTTTCAGCCTCTAAAGAATTTACCCACAATGCATTACAACTACATCTGCTTTAGTTAAAATAGTCAAATCTCTTTTAACAAAATGAAGAAAACACATCATTTAAAGCTGGATCCACTGGTGGCCAACTGGAGAGGCTGAGGCAGGATGTGGGAGGCAGGAAGACTGCAAGTTCAAGGCCAGCCTAGACTGCATTGTGAGACTTTGAATCAGAACCAAAAGAAAGTAGCCCTCCTTGTGTTTCTGGTGCCCTAAATTCTTGTGCAGAGTCAAACTTGTCTGCCAGGAATTTAACATTTTTTTGTTCTGTAGTTCTCCTGGTGATAATTTCTCTCACACTTATACTTTGAGGATGTCTGCACTTTCACCTCATTTCTCCAAGGACACTTTCACAGGTCACAGAACTATAGGGTGGCATTCCTTTCCTCCCCTTTCAGCACCTTTGGCATTTCAGCCCACCCTTCATTGGCTGACAGCGCTCCCATCCCGAGGCCAACAGCATTCTTGCTCTTCTCCACTGGCCAGGCCTTCCTGTTTTCCTGGGTACTCATTTCTAGAATCTACCAGCCTCTCACCCTTCCCAGTCTTCATCAACTTGGACTGATGTGTCCAGGAGTGGGTCTTTGTATAACTGCTCACCCTGCTTGGACTCTGCTATTTCTTGGATCTGTGGATTAGTATTTTCATCAATTGTGACAGTTTCTGTTCTTAACGCATTCATATCTACACGTAGCCCCTCACCCCAAACATTCCTCTGCATTTCCTTCATGAATGCTAATACACATTTTTAAAAAGATTTGTATGTGTTATTTATATGCATATGTATTATGTATATGTATGTGGTGTGTGTGTGTGTGTGTGTGTGTGTGTGTGTGTGTGTGTGTGTGTGGTAAGAGAGTCTAGAAGAAGGTATCAGATCCTCTGGGGCAGGCTGGAGTTACAAGCTGCTGTGAGTTATGTACCTTGGATGCTGAGAACCAAACTCGGGTCCTCTACAAGAAGAGCAAGGGGTCTTAATCACTGAGCCAGCTCTCCAGCCCCTAAACACACATTCACTTTTCCTGTCCTGTCCTGTCCTCTCTGTTCCTTTCCAGTTTTTGAAGACATCGTCTATGTAGCCGTGGCTGGTTTAGAATGCTCCACAGATCACTAAGGCTCTACTCCCACCCCCCAGACTTCTCCTCCTTCTATTCTAGTCTGACACTTTACCGGTGCTCACCCATGCTCCCTGGTCGCTCCTATTATAATTTTCATCTGGAAATTCCACCTCTCTTGACTTCCTGTCCTCGGAATCATCAAGCCTACCTAGGATAACTGTTTTAAAGTCATTTTCAGCTAATTATATCATGCCTAGCACTACCATTTCTATTGCCATTCCTGCAGACCAATTACCCTCCTATTATACATTGCGCGCGGGGAATGCTAAGTTGTGGGGATTTAAAGAATGCCAAGTTTTGCCTTGGTAGGCAGTTAATTTACTAACTAGTCAGAGTAATCCCAGTGAGGGCTTGCTGTCAAACTAAAAAGTAAGTTTACAGGTTTAAACGAATGACAATATAATAGAGTAAAATGGCAGAAGGAGCCTGGGTCCCTGAGGACAATATGGGGCCAGTTTCCTAGCCCTAACTGGCTGAGGGTAATGAGGAAGGGAGGAGATTACAAAAAGGTATCCTTACGAAGCTCCGTCTGGCTGCCCTTGATCTTCTCCCTGCTGCAGTATGCTGCCATCACAGGTATAGTCTATGATCTTAATCTTTCTGAAACACACACACACACACACAACAGGAAAGCCAACATCTATCTTGCCAGTGAGGCAGTACTATTTGACCCATGCCATGAGCAGCTAAACACTGTTTCTGCTGAAATTACTGGCATTCACTAAGTAACAAGCAGGCCCTATGAGAGGTTGCTGGGGTTAAATCAATTTATATGACGGACAGGGCTTCCCCTCTCTTCAGGCTTATTAACTCAGAAAACGGGTGGCAAAGCATAGCTTGTAGGCCGAATCTGCCATTACCCACTTCCCCAAAACTATCGCTGAGACACAGCCCCCTCTTTATTCACGTGCTGCCTTTAGCTGCTTTGATGCTGCAGAACTGAATATTTCAGACAAAGTTGGTGTTGCACACAAAGTGTAAAAGCCCGGGTTTTTATTGAAAGACTCCTCCCGGCCTTCTTCCACTGTAATAGTTCTCAGAGCTTCTGGCTTCGGGACCCCTTCACACTCTTCATCAAAAACATGTTGCTAAAGAAGACTTCTACTGACAACGTTATCATATCAAAAATGAAAACTCAAGGGCTCCACAGTTAACAGCACTTCCTGTTCTCCCAGAGGACACGTGTTTGGTTCCTAGCACCCACAGGGGATGGCTCACAACCCACCTGTAACTCCAGCTCTGGGAGATCTGACACTTTCTTACGGCATCCACACAGATGTTGCATACACTCACACTCACACTCATTCACATACACTTACACACACACACAAGTGAGTAAACCTTCAAAACAGAAAACAAACAAAATCCCCAAACCTTCAAAACAACAACAACAACACCAGAAAGAAACTATATAAAGAAACAAAGAGAAAGAAAAGAGGGAGGAAGGAAGGAAGAAAGGAAGGAAGGAAGGAAGCAAGCAAGCAAGCAAGCAAGCAAGCAAGCAAGCAATCGTTTAAATATATTCCCTGGGATACAAGATGTCATAGTGGAAAAAGACACTTGCAGCCAGAGGTAACAACCTGAGTTCAATTCCTGGGACACACATACTGGAAGAAGAGAAGAGATTACTAAAGGCTATCCTGTGAGTCTATGCATACTCATTCAAGCACATGCACACATGTATACATGCATGCGTACATATATATATATATATACACACACACAAACAAATAAATAGATGCTGTTTAAATAACAGAAAAACTTTAGGCTGACATGACAAAGAACCAACATGAGCCATCAGCTGGTTGATCCAGAGGAAAACCACTGCCCGAGAGAGCATGTCTCTTCATCCTTGGCCTTCTTCAGAAGCTCCTGACTTTTAAACTGGGCCACAAGAACAAGTATAACTGGGCAAAGGTGGGGAGGGTGGGAGTTCTGCCTTCCTTTAGTACATCTGCTCCTTGGGCCTTGCTAAGGGTGTCGAATTAGACTTTAAGGAGGAGATGGACATAGCTTTCTTCCCTGGCATCTCCCCCAGGGCCCTTAGAGCTACCCTAGGACTTGGAGGAAGCTGTCACCAGGGTCCTTCTGATGCTCTGAGAAGTAACTCCAGTGGCAAGACACAAGGTGAGAACTATGAAGAGAGACTCAGGAGATGTGGCTTATGGACCAGGACATAATAACTATGGACACACTGCTGCTTTTCATGCCCTTGGCCATCTACTCTTGGCTAGTCATTTGTTTCAATAGTTATTGGCAGAAAGCACAGGGCGGCTGGTTCCACTGTACTCTCAAAGGTTCCTAGCAGCTGCCAGCTCTGTGTGCTCGCGGCTCAAGAGGGATCCTGAAGACCTTCATGATTCTGTTCCTAATATGATTGCCCTACCATCACATGCTCTCCCTATGGCAGGCTTCCTTTAATTTCTGCTTGCTGGGGCTGTAAAGACAGCTTAGTAGTTAACAATACCTATTGCTCTTGCAGAGGATTTAAGTTCAGTTCCCAACACATAAAAATTTATTTTAGGGGCTGGAGCAATGGCTTCAGCAGTTATGGGCACTTGCTGACCAAGATTCAGTTCTCAGCACTCACAAGACAGAGCCTTTTCGTACAGTTTCCTGTGCGACCCATTTTGCAGATGGGAAGGTGCGGCGCAGAGTAGCAGGCAAATGACTCAAATAAGAAAGGGAGGAATGGGAATGGAGCCAGGACGAACACTGGGCATCACGGCTTCTAAGAGTCAGACACCAGAAAATTCTCACAAAGCATCTCTTTCACCATCAGCACAGACAAAAATAAACCAAGACCACAAGGAGACCCTACTTCACACGCATTAGGCTAGCTACTAAACCAGGAGGAAGGAAGTATTGACGAGGACCAGAAGAAACACAGCTGCTGGTGGCCGCTGGCGGGATCATGAGATGATGCAGACCCTGAGGGAAAAGTATGGAGCACCTCAAAAAGGTAAACATAAAGTGAGCATAGGACCCATGCTTCTGCTTCTGAGTCTATACCTACAGCAACTGAAAACATGGGCACAAGTAGGCATTTGAACACCATACACCATGTCTGGGCTGGGCATGGGAATGTACAGCTTTAGTCCCATTACTCAGGTGGCAGAGGCAAGAGAATCTCTGAGTTCGAGGCCAGCGAGTTTCAGTTTCAAGATGGCCAAGTCTGTTATACACAGAACCCTATTTCAAAAACAAAAACAAAAAACTGTGTGTGTGTGTGTCTGTCTGTCTGTGTACATACATATATTTAAATACCATGTCTGCAGCAGCAATATAATAACTAGAAGGTAAAAGTTAACCCAGGAAACACAATGTGGTTTACAGGTTCCCCTACCCCCTGGATGAATTTTAAGAGCATTAGGCTAAGTAAAACAGCCAGGCCCAGAGACAGATGCATTGTGGGTCCCTTATACAGCATCCACAGAGAAGTCAAATTCACAGAGACAGAAGGTAGAATGGTGGCTGGCATGGGCTGCGGGGAGGGAGGACTAGGGAGTTGCCACTTAATCAGTGTATGGTTTTGGAGCTGGTGGGTCAATCCCAGAGCCTCCCAAGTTCTAAGTGGACACTGCCTCTGATCATGCCTCCTGGTTCCAACTCCAGATTGAAAGATTTATGAAATAAAGTATGTTCTGAAGTTGGCCAGTGGAAGCAGACAGTGGGAATGTCTTCATGCTACTCCAATGTATAATTTTAAATGGTTAAAATGGGGGGCTGGAGAGAGGGCTCGGTGCCAACAAACAGGCTGCTCTTGCAGAAGACAGAAGGTCAGTACTCAGCGTCCATGTCAGGAGGCTCACAACTGCTCTAACTTCAGGGGATCCAGTGCCCTCTGATGGCCTCCAAGGAAACTAACACACACATGTGCATACACACACACACATACACACATGCATACACACACAAACGGATGCACAAAATGAACATTTAAACATAAATCATTTTAAAATGTTAAAATGACAAACTTTCTCTTGTGTTTATCTTTAAATTAAGAACAACTTAGTTCAAAAGCTGGGGACGTCGCTGAGTTGGTAGAGTGCTTGCCTAGATTCCAGGAGGCACCATGTACATCAGGCATGGAAGTACAGGCTTGAAGTCGCACCACTCAGGACCTGGTAGAGGCAGGAGGATCGGAAAGTCAAGGTCATTCTTGGCTATTTGGTAAGTGTGAGGTCATCCAGTGAACCATGAGACATGGTTTTGTTTTCAATATGATAATAACCAAGTTTTGCTTAATGTAAAATGTAAATGCTTCTGTAAGTATGGTTGGGATCATACTGAGTAACAATCTAATAAAAAAAATATAATGGGGGCTGATTCCACTTCTGAACTCTGGGGACCAAGAAAATGCTGTAAACAGATCAAGTACCGTGGACTTCCCTTGGTCTACATACCAATCAAAGTATCAGTGAACAGCGCCAGACTATAGACTTACTGACTCATTTGCCCATCCATCCATCCATCCATCCATCCATCCACCCACCCACCCACCCATCCATCCATCCATCCATCCATCCATCCATCCATCCATCCATCCATCAATACAGCCCCCCTTTTTGAAATGGGATCCTCAAGGCTGGCCTCAAATTTGCAGTAGTCCTTCTGCCTCTGCCTGCTAAGTGCTGGAATTAGGGTGTGAGCCACCAGGCCAGGCTTAAACTACAGATTGTTTTAAAAAAATCATCTTTTGACAGAGAACAGGAACAAAGCCCAGGCAGCCTGGGGGCATACCATGAAAGCTTCCACAGAGCACAGGGCCTGTGGAGGGGTTCTCAGGAACGGGAGGTTTTCTCATGTCACCTGGTCACTGCTTTGCAAGATGGCCTCTGATTGAAGACAGGGACATCTGAGAGGACACTACCACCACCAGCAGACAGTCACCATAGTAACTTACCTTTCCCATGAAAGTCTGACTCACCAGCTCCATCTTGAAGCATTCACTGCTGGGGCCCTCAGCAGTTCTGTATCTGTTTAGCCAGTTTTCCCCTCCTTTTCAAGGCAGTTCTAAGCCTTCTACAGAGAGTGGTCCCTTCCCCAACCTCCCAGCCCTGTGGTCACAGCAGCATGCAGAGCCTCCTTAGGTCAGGCCTACCATTTCCAAGTCTTACTGTGTACTATAAGCCAGCTCAGAGGAGGTCCCAGAACCGGTGAGGCAGGTTTGGAGATCAAGAAGAACAAGGAGAGATCCTTGGATCCTTGGATCCCAGGAACCTGGCTCTCCCCACAACCAACACAACCAGAGACAGCCTATCTAGGGCACTGGAAGCTTAGTCTGATGTTGATTGGACCAACAGTTATCAGGTCTGAGTACTACAGCAACCCAGGATGTGGATTCGGGCCTGGTGCTGGAAAGTTCTCTACAGGGTCTTTTTGTCCCCCCCCCCCCACCCACAGTAGAAAGACTCTCAAACCATAGCATCTTTCCCGAATATAAACAGAAGAGCCGGGGTGGTGGCACACTCCTACAATCCCAGTGTTTTGGACATGGAGTCAGGAAGATCAGGAGTTCAAGATCAGCCTCACTGTATAAAGCACCGCCTTAAAAAAAAAAAAATACATGGGGGCTAGCGATGTAGCTCACTTGTTAGTGTGATTACCAGCGTGCGTAAAGCCTTGGGGTGGATTTCCAGCACTGAACAAGCCCAGCATGACACTGCATACCTGTAATCCCAGCCCTGAGAGAGGTAGAAAAATCAGGGGTTTAAGGTCATCTTCAGCTACTCACTACAAAGCAAGTTTGAGACCCTGCCTCAAATACACACATGCATGCAAACGACACTATGCCTCCCCAAGGACATCTCAGTCTCCTCAGCCCTCAACAGGCAATGTCTCCTGCCAGTCTCAGCTTGGGCTCTCCTTGGCTTAGTGCTCACACTATGGCAGTGGGCAGAAGGAGGCAGTTGGTTTGTTGGTAGGAAACAGAGCTTCTCACTGAATGGAGCAGTCTCAAGACTATGAAAGCAATGGGGAAGATTCTCAGTAGAAGAATGCAGATGTGCCCCACACAAGCAGGTCAAATGGAGCACCTTCTGGGGAAGGAGAGCCACACTAGACATGAGTAATAGTAATGTCATAGTCTCAAGGCAGCCTTTTTTTTTTGTTCTTTTTTTTGTTTTGTTTTTTTTGTTTTTGTTTTTGTTTTTCGAGACAGGGTTTCTCTGTGTAAGCCTGGCTGTCCTGGAACTCACTCTGTAGACCAGTAGACCAGGCTGGCTTCGAACTCAGAAATCTACTTGTCTCTGCCTCCCAAGTGTTGAGATTAAAGGCGTGTGCCACCATTGCCCCGCTAAGGCAGCCATTTTTTTTAGATTTATTTATTTTATGTATATGAGTATATACACGGTCACTGTGTTCAGACACACAGAAGAGGGCATCAGATCCCATTACAGATGGTTGTGAACCACCATGTGGTTGCTGGGAATTGAACTCAGGACCTCGGGAAGAGCAGTCAGTACTCTTAACAGCTGAGCCATCTCTCCAGCCCCCAAGGCAGCCATTCTTGAATGGAACAAGAAGCATATTGAAAACACAGATACCCAGGAACCCTGGGATTTTATTCTACCCAGGTTGCGTAGTTCTGTGGGGGTGGCTTACACAGGAGGTGTTGGGGACCACACTCCTTGAAACCCTGCTTTGAAGGAATCGAAGGGGAAACGCTATCTGTGGCTTTGACAGAATATTGGCTTCTTTTGCTGGGATGTTCCCAAGAGGACTTTGGGTAGATTGCTAAAGATTCATTCTTGGATCATCTACACAGCCACACACAGATATGAATGAAACACACCAGAAATGAACCCAGGGAGGGTGTCAGCTTCTCTGCTGCAGACTGTCAGGGATTTCTAGGGAGGATGGGGGCAAGGGGAAGGCAGAGGCAGGGCCTGGGCATATTATCTCAGGAATGTGCAGGGCAAGGTCCTTGCTTACGCTCAAACACCGTTCACAGGTGAGCACCACCAGGAAGGGCAGTGTCCCAATCTGGAAGGGCAAATGCGCTGGAATCTGGCCACACACCCTTGCCACCTTCATGCTAGGAGAAACCAGCCAGCACTCTCTGCTGCCTGTGGCTCATTCCCTACCCTCTGGTCAGCCAGCCCAGAGTAGGAGCCACCCTGTAGGGCCCCAGGCTCAGGCTAGGGTTTACATGCAGGCTTCTGGGTTACCCAGCTCAAGCTTCCCTTGCCCATTTTGATTACTGTCTTCTGTCAGTCCTTTGTTTTGGGGAGCCGGGTGGTAAATGGGCCCACAGATTCCAGCCTGAGAAGCCTACTAGGAACCTTAATGCCTCCCCATCTTGCTCCTGTCTTTGATCTTGGAAGACTGCAATCTTGCCTCTGTGACCTGTTAGATGCCTTTCCATCTCCTCATCGTATCCAACAGCCAATAAACACAATACTCCTGTGAGGGTCCCATCACTGGCCCCATGTTCCCCAGACACTGAGCTTGGCCATTCTAACCTTTGGCATCCAGCTCTCCCAGTCATCAAGATGTGGAGTCATAGTCTTGCATTTTCTCAGCAGGTGTGAAGCCCTAATCAGGTGAGCCCCCGTTGCCCTGCTCCACCCAGCTTTGATACCTTACTCCACGTTAGGCTTTGAGAATGAACTGAGCAGTTCCCTTCTGATAGCGTTTATAGCAGGCTGTAAAAGCGCACTGCTCATGATTCTACAGCCATGTGGCAGATCCCAGATCAGAGCTCACAGGAAAGAGGCTTGGAGTGCATACCAAGAAAAGAGGCCACCCAATGTGGAATAATCAACATTCGAGCCTGTGCTCACATCCCATGGACTGCTGGGACCTGCTGACAGCATACACTGTCTTACACAGCTCATACATGTCACGGAAACACCTCACTGTAGGGGTACATAACATGCAGTGAATGTGTCAATGAAACATCTTTAAACAATTAATGCAGAGGTTGATTCAGTGGGCACCTCTACAAAGCTCTGAGGCTGTGGGCATGAGCTGGTCTAGAGTTCATGCTCTGAGGGACAAGAAGAGAGGGTTCACACAAGTGAATAGGAGTTTGCCACAGGGGGATGGTCTGGAACCAAACAACTGCTCAGAGTGGCGGTAAACCTATGCCATGAACTTTAGAACAACTGCGCTATGGTTCTAGGAAGGAATGCCCTGCAGGTGCCTACTGCTGGTGACAACACCCTAGTGAACAGCTGCTAGGGTCAGTACATGCCAATCTACCACAGAAATCCAGTTCAGAGCCAATCCTTTATCTTTTCAATCAGCATCTCTTGCTTGTGTCTGGACTGAGGGTTTGAGGTGAGCTGCAGCCTTACAGGTTGGGTCAGCAGCACAAGAACACTACAGTACACTACTAACTACTGGTATTTCTGAGTACTTCAGAATTTACCCGAAGTCACAGGTTAGTAAAAGGCAGGTTCATGCATGGGGATGCAGGGAGGAGGGCAGAGGGAAGGGTGGGGAGACTATGGTACCTCAGTTGCTCTCCCTTCTGCCCCAGGTGGGTTGTTGTCTTTGGCTTCCTAAGCTCCCCACCCCACATCCTTATGCAATCTCTTTTCTAGGCCCAGCCTTGGTAGACCACTGTGCCTTTGAACCGGAAGGGACCTTTCTGTTTCTTGTTTTCTGTTTGACGCTCAGGCTGTTCTCAAATTTACTATATATATGAGATGACTTTGAACTTCTGTCCCTCCTGCCCCATTCAGCCCTCTGAATGCTGGAACTGCAGGAATGTGCCAACTATCATGCTCAACTTACACGGAATGCTGGGAACTGAACCCAGAGCTTTGTGCATGTTGGACAAGCACTGTTGTAAGTGAGCTGCAGCCTCCCTGACTAGAACAAACCTCGTAACTCAGCAGCAGAAGGGAAGGCAGGAAAGGCTGGTCTCAGGGAGCCAGTGTCCTGAAAGGAGGTGAGGTCCTTGTGGTTATAATGGGAGATAGGGGAGCCATGCAAAAGGAAAAGTAGACTGTAGGCCAGGCTTCGGAACTGCTCTGATCCACGTAGGCTAGAAGCAGTGGACCAGTGTTGAGAATTTGGTAACTTCATCTACTGAATACTGTGAGGTTGGGGGGGGGGTGCACTTGTAAAATTAAAAAGAAAAAAGACTCCAACTTATCTTCAACAAGATAATTTTCTGAATACTGAAAACTGAACATCCATAGTTCTCAAATCCAATATCTGAACTGCTCCAAAATCTGAAAAAAAAAATCTGAGCATCAGCATAACGTGAAAATGGAACGTTCTACCAGCAAATTAGTGAAAATGTAAAATAACCTTCAGCCTGTACATACAGGTTGTCCATGGAACACCACGAATGTCATGTTTTAACTTGACCCCTAACCCCAAGATGTCGCACTATGTGCATGCAAATATACCCAAGCTGGAAGAAACTGGAAATACCTCTGGTTCTCTAGGCACAAGCATTTATATTTCATACAGAGCCTTCAAGCTATATGTTATGGTATGGGGGGGGGGGGTGCGGGGGGGGGGGGAGGGAGAATGCAAGCAGACATGTAAAACTGTAAATTCAGGTAAACAAGGCGTGGGGATTTTGCGCAATAGTTTTACAACGTGGCTGTCTTTCTGAAATCATCCCAAATACTACATGTCTAAGTATGCTTGAGAAGATTGAGGAGTTTTGGATGTTCCTTTATTTCTGTGGTGCGAGGGATAAAATCTCCCTCTGATTGGACTCCATTTAGCAGAACAGGGTCTCTAAGGAGGTGGAAGTCTGTACTGTGGATAGAAGCTTAAGCCAAAGAAAGCATTACCTGGAGAGATGCTGACAAACCAAGTGGACGAAGAAGAACACACCAACCCTACAACCCTACTGAGGCACATCTGCTAAAACAGGAGTAGACCAAGCAGAAAGCCCTAAGTGACTTTAAGTAGCCATGAAGGGATCCCAGTAAGTCAAGAAAGCTCTGGCTGAAATAATCAAACCAACTCAGTACTGCTCTCCTAAATAGCTTAGCATGGCCTGACTTAGAGAATGGCGAAGAACTTGAAAGGGTGGTGAGGTGGTTCAAATGTCAGTTTTGCTACTTAGTAGCTTTGCAACCACGAGCAAGTTTCCAGTTCCCTACACCCGGGTTTCCTGGTCATCAGGATGGAGATGGCAAGAGATTTTGTCTCAGCATTGTTTCTTGGGCGAAGCTGGATAATACAAAGCACACAGCCCAGAGATTGATACAGTGTCAAGTCTTAATAAGCACTAGACAGGATCAGTTCTGGCCAACAAGCTATGATGGAGGTGGGGCAGCCTCTCTTCAAGGGGCTGGTGGATGAAGGTGCCTGGGTAGAATCCCGAGCTAGTCCTTCAGGTGGAAAGGAAGCTGAGCCTAGCCCCAAGGCTGACAACACTAAACAGCGTAGGCAGATTGATTTAAAAGCACCCCAATGGGGGTGGGATATTTTCCCATCCACAGAAGGCAAGGAGCCTTCTATAGTTCACACATCAGGAAAACAACACCAAGACAGGTATAGAAGAGGGAAGACGACAAAGAGCAAAGCATCTGACATCCCCTAGATGCCTACTTCACCACTTCCTGAACCAACTCAGTGTTTCCAAGTAGAAGTGTATAATAACATGCTTTCAGATGATAGTCACCTGGGTGCCCTTCATGCAGTATTTCCACATAATCTCATTTCAACTCTACTGGAAAGCAGATATTTAACTATACCTATGATTCTTGAATCTAGCTACACCCTAGAATCAACTGAGGATTTTCTATTCTCTTTTTCTTTTGGAGGCAGGGTCTTGCCACATACTGTAGTCCGAACTGGAACTCTCCCAGAGTGACTTTAGACTCTCCACCTCCCCTTCTCTACTTCCTGAGTCAGTGGTTCTCAACCTGTGACTTTTGACCCCTTGGGGTAGGGGTGGGGGTGTCAAATAACCCTTTCACAGGGGTCATCTGAGACCATCAGAAAACACAGATTTTTTATTATGATTCATAACAGTAGCAAAAATAGTGATGGAGCAGCAAAGAAAATAATCTTGGGGCTGGAGAGATGGCTCAGGGTTAAGAGCACTGACTGCTCTTCCAGAGGTCCTGAGTTCAATTCCCAGCAACCACATGGTAGCTCACAACCATCTGTCATGAGATCCGATGCCCTCTTCTGGTGTGTCTAAAGACAGCTACAGTGTACTCATATAAATTAAATAAATCTTTAAGAGGAAAGAAAAGAATCTTTTGGTTAGGGGTCACCACGACATGAGGGACTGTATTAAAGGGTCGCAGCATTGGGAAGGTCGAGGACCACTGCTCTGAGGCCTTCCGATACCTCCTGAAGGTTGGTGATCAGGGAGTACTCTGCAAGATAAGCTTCAGGAGGGCAACCGCTTCTGTAGTGATACTGGATGCTGATTCACCAGTGTAGAACGCAGGCTGGCATATTCCAGGCACGCCGTCCAATAAATATTTGTTAAATGACATCCAGTCATTTAACAAGAGATGAGACGGGGGGAGGAAGGAAATGGACTCAAAGGGCCCCATCACCTCTAGCTGAATTTGCACAGTTCCGTGAATTTGCATAGTTCCATGAATGCTATGTCACTCGCCAATCCATAGTAAATCCCATGAATTGGGAGACCTCATATTTCACAATTTACCTTCCTAGCACTCAGACCAGCTCACCACAGCAAGCTCAGGAACACCCTAGGGCGGGCACAAAGGTCTCCAGTTTCCAACCAGACTTCATACCACCAGCATGGTGTGTCTGTTTTCCTCACATGGGTAAAGGGATTTGAGAGATCCAAGTCCCAGGTCACAATGACACTATCTGTTTAACTGTTGGCTAGTCTTCCTCAACGAAGCGTCCACCCCACTACTGTGGGACTTTGCTCTGATCCGAAGCACCATGGGCACTCCATAAATACCTGTGGAGTGAATGGCCAACACCTGGCTGGGTGGGACTGATAAATGCGGGAGGGTGGGAGGGCTTCTGCACCCCAAGCTTGCCCAAATCCCCATATTCTCCAGCAGCTAAAGGGAAAGAGATGAAGGGAAGTGACCCACCAGCAAAGCAGTTACAAAGAGAATGCTCCTTCTTAGCTCTGCCATGACAGGCACAAAGTCATTGCTCCTGCTCCATGCACACAGTCCTGGTGCCAGCTCACCCGCAAGTCACTTCACTCAAGAAATTCCAAAGAAGGGCTTGCCTCTGATAAGACCCAAGAGGAAAAAGTTTATTGATTTATTTATATAGTGAGTGCTGCCAAGATGGTTGGCAGGCAAGCACTCATGTCAGCCTGGTTCAAGGGAGCTATGGCCATTGAGAGACTTTAGGTAGGAAGGAGGAAACGGTGGGGCTTGTTCCTCTACTAAAACAGGTGGGTAAGTCAGTCTACCTAGTTAGTAATGGCTTCACTTGTAAAGCCTGGTATTAGGGTGCTTGTGATCATACAAATTAGTATTATCTCTCCAAACAAACTTCTGGGGTAGATATGGCATATTTTGCCTCTCCCTATTTTACAGTTAAGGAGAAGGAGTCAGTTCAATGTCATTTGCTAGTGGCAAGAGTGCCAGATTTGACTTAGTGCCCTCCAGTGATCTTTATGGAGTGTAGGGAACGGTGGGATGGCCTGTACTTAGGGTGAGTACGACCACGAGTGTGTTCCCCCCACTCCCGAGAGAGAGAAAGTATGTACATTGACAGCTGTATCTATTTCTTTTGCTGTATTTATTTACTAAAGTCCCTTCCCTTTGGTTCCCCTTTCTCTCAGAACTCAAACTGCATTGGTTCGCACTCGCAAACCATTCCTGAAGTACACAGAGAAACGCTCAGGGAGCTTGATAAAGCTGCCCATCGAGGCAAGGTGGGAAGGTTATTTCGATCATCTCATTTGAGCAGACACCTGACGCCTGGATCTCGACACCTTATCCCTCCAAGTCGCTTTGCCAGTCCTTGGTGAATCCCAGGGATACTCCAATGACGGCCCAGGGACAGGAGAAGCCAAGGTGTGGGGTGGGGGTGGGGCCGGGGGTTGGGGAGAGACTGCTACCAAACCAGGATGGGACAACAGCAGGCAGCCGACTGGGGAAATCCAGCAGCTGCTGCCGGCCTGGTGTCCCTGCTGCCAGCCAGTGATGAATGGAGAGCTAAGAAAAAAAGAAAAAGCCAACAAAGGTGTCCCTAATCTTGACGCAGCTTCATTTCCCCCCTCCCTGGCTGACCATTGATCGAGAATTTAAGCCTCGGTCCCTTTTCTTTGGCAGACATTTGAAACTGAAAGATCTCGTTTCTTCTCAACTGGGAGATGTCACGGGTAGAAGCATCTAGGAGGCACTGGGGGAGTGGGGGGCAGGGGAAGCACGTGACCCCACACACTTGTCCTTTCTTTTTGTTCCCCCCTCCCTATTCTCTCAACCCATCTACTCTTCTCAGACAAGCATTTTTATAGAATGCTCTCCTCACCCAACCACACTGAATGCCTGCGTATCCTGCCCTCCCAATTCCACCACCTTATGTTGGTAAGAGGTTTCCTGCCTAGGAGCTAGAGGCTTAAATGGCTTCTATACGGAGGTTAATTAATTTATAAAAAATATCGAAGTTTTTCTCTCCCGCTATCACATTCTGAAATAGGGCTTCAAGATGGGGAGAGGCACGGTGTGGCCTTTCCATGCGGACTCAGCACAGGTCCAGCTCTTGGTCCTCTCCAGGGTGAAGTGCTCCCTCTTCAAAGAGCCATTTGCCAGTGCCAGAAACGCTGCTGAAGCCAGTTCTTTAAGTGAAGTTGATTCCACTTATCTGGATCCCAGGGAGGGGGACCGAGTAAGGGGGGGCTAAGAAGGGCCACATGTTTTCTGCAAGCTCTTAACGCTACATGGACAGCCACCAGCCACTGGGTTAGCATTCCCTGAAGATGCCCTCGAATCCTGGCCATGAAGTCTCCCTGAGGCAACATGCTAGCCACCTCTTGCTCTCACACAGTCAAGCCTATCTCTCCTTTTGTGCACCTGCACTTGACATGCCAGCCTTCCTGGTAACTAAGGCAACTTGATTCTCTCTCTTCAAAAGGGCAGTGTTTCTCTCACGGCTACCTGGGACCCTAGGGGATTGGAAAATCAGGTCAGTTTGGCTAAGCCCTCCCCTAGAAGGGGGAGGGATAAGGACAGAGAGGAGCTGCTGCCTCCTCTGTTACTCATTCCCTGGCTGGCAGATTTGCCCAAGGGACTTGGAAAGGATTATGACCTCACTGCACAACTTTGCATCTTTCAGAGTCTCTTCTGACTCTTTCCCTGGTCTCTCATCCTCATGGCTTCTGTGCCCAGAAAGTAGAATAGTTTCCAAACAACCTTCCTAAGCTGCCACGGAGGGGCCACCACTGGCTTCTCCAGTCAAGGGACTTTAGTGGCATCTTCTCCTGAGATCAACGTCAGATTTGCTCCTTCTGAGAGGACTTGGTAACTCCAGCCCAACTTGTCAAAGGGCTCGTTGTGGGCCTGACACAGATCAAGCCGGAGCAGGTGACTACTAAATAGATGGGGTATTGACCGAGAGGCCTGCTTTGCTGGGTATTAATTTTTGACTTAACCTTTCTAAGTTTCCCCATCTGAAGATGGAACGGTGATCCTATTGACTTTCTACAGCTGTTGAAAGGACTAAATGGGATCCCAACACAAATGCTGAACCCACAGAGCAGCTCAGACTTAAAACTCAACACGCGGCATCACTATTATGGCTTCACACCCTGGTGGGCTTCCAAACCTCTTTCGTTTCTTCTTATTTATCTCAAGTAGTGTTTTATAACCTATTTCTTACAATTGACACAGAATGTTCCCTTGCATAGTAGGTGTTCATGGAATGGGGATACCATGGTATTATATAGACCAGGCTAGCCTCAAACGCATTATTCTTTTGCTTTAGCTCCTTGGGTGCTGGGATTACAGGGGTATTCCATCATGTCTGGCTAAGCTGAAGCCTGGATGCTGGTAGAAAAGCCCTCAGATAACTGGCATGCAGGTATTAGTGTTGTAAGTGTGTGTGCACGGGACATTAGGAGTGTAAGCATGAAACACACAGCTTTGGACCAACTCCCCAGCAGACCTGTGACACTCCCACCTAAGCAAAGTGATCACAATGTAAACTTGGAATGTGACAACAGTAGAAATGTCCCTAAATCCATGTTAACCAATAAAAACTTCTCATCTGATTGCCAGCCTCTCACTGTTCCATGCGTGTATCACCAATTCCCGAGACCCTGCACACAAATGGCTCGACACGGATGAGACTTGCTTGGCTAGCACAGCCAAAAATGATCATGAACAGCTCATCAAATCACCAGGGTTTAGGAGAGCCCAGAGCTGGTATTTAGGGAAAAGTTTCCATAAGAGAAAGAGGAGCTTCAACTTTTACTCAAGGCTGAAATTGATTTGCTGTGTGACCTTGGCTAAGTCACTTGTCTGAGTTTCATCAGTGAAATCAGAAGCCTGGATTATGTCATCAGAAAGGCTGATCCTAACTGCACGGCTGGGTGGAGACCCAGCCTCTGGTTGATTTAGGAATCTCACAGGTACTTTTCCTAGTAAGAGCTGAAGAAGTGACATTCTCCAGTGCCTCCGGTCTCTGCCAGTCTCTATGCCGACCAACCATCCTGCCTGCTGCTGCTTCTTCAGATCACACAGCCTCCATTGGTGGTTTATGTGTAACTCCTCATGCAAAGACAAACAAATAAAAACAAACAGGCAAAACCAAGGTGCAGAGAGGATACAGACATTTGGCAAAGTCACTAGAGGTCAAGTGGTGGACCCAAGATTCCAGGATCGAAACACCCACACGTTTCCATTATCCATACTTGCCACCTGGGTGACCATGGCCACAGCAGAATGGCCACAGGTAAGTGAAACTGTTCCTGGCCCACTTCCATTTCCCAAGGCCAAATTCCTGCCGCAGTGGAACAGAGGTCCTGAGTCAGCAAGTCAGTGTGGGCTGGAAGCTGAGTTCTATCCCAACACTGCTACAACCAACCAACCAACCAACCAACCAACCAATCAATCAACCAATGGGAGGGGCTGGAGAGGTGGATCAGAGGTCTAGAGCACTGGCTGCTCTTCCAGAGGACCTGGGTTCAATTGCCAGCAACCACATGACAGCTCATAACTTCTATAACTGAAATTCTAAGGGAACCAGCACCCTCAGGCAGACATACATCAAAACACCAATGCACATAAAATAAAAATAAATGAATGTAAAAACAAACAAATAAATAGGAAAAAAAAACCAGGTTCTGTCTAGATTCAGCATGCCTAACATTCAGATAGTTTTGCAAACATTGGGTGACACCTGGGGCAAGTAGCTCATCTGTAGGGCATTTGCTTAGCAATCCTGAGGCCCAAGGTTCAATCCCCAACGTTATTAAAAATTAGTAAGTAAGTACTTATTATGTGTGGCTTCACTGCATTTAGTCTCCCAGAACCTCAGATAATTCAAGTCCCAGGGCTGACGGGGGGATTTACAGAACTAACAACTCATGGAAAGTTTCCTCTCAGCTGCCCTCCTGAATACAGTAAAACGCTCAACCATTATCCGTTCTCCACCAAACAGAGGGCTTATCGAGGATGACAAGCAGTTTGCAAGTTTCTCTATGGCAGAAGTTATGAACCTGGAGTTCACTGGGCCCAGAAATTATGTGCAGAAGCCCTCATATATAGTAGGTAGGTGGGGAACAGTCATGTTCTTCCACTGGACTAAGAGGGCCTGGATGAAGGCCTTCAACTACTGCAGACTTAAGTTCCTACAACAAAAATCATTTCTGAATAGGTTGATAAACATTGGCTGTTTGGTGATGGTTGGGGAGACAGCTGAATCCTGAGCTACTGGACTTGTTACTGGACCCCCCAAAATGTTCAGAGTTCCCAGGGAGTCTCACAAGGTCTGAACACAAAGCCAGGAGCAGGCTTCAGGAATCTTCTCTGTAGAGCCAGTCTCCATGATCCAGTCTTCCTCAAGGAACAATTGGTGCATTTGTTTTTTACAGACCATGAAGCTGAACACAGCAGGAGGCTGGTCCTTTGCTGGCAGCTTCCAGAAGCACCTATGTTCCAATGCAAAAGGCACCCAGATCTAAGGAGGGTATTCAGGTATGACCTGCAGCACCTGGTTCTCTAGGGACCTGTCCCTCCCAATTGGCTTTGACTTGGGTAAAGCCTGGGTGCTACTGCAGCCTTTGGCCCAGTGGGCAGGGTCCAAGCTGCCCACTGGACCCTCTCCCGTTGTTGGGACAACGGTCCTCAGGAATTCCAGCCTCCCGGTCTTCGCTGGGTGAAAAGGGGAGAGAGTTGGCAGAGTTGGCTGCTTGGCTGCTCTTCCACCCCCCTGGTGAAAGGGGGAGCTGAAAACTGGATTCTCTACCCCCAGCAGCTCCATGGACAGCACACAAAACAGCTTAGTCCCAGAGGGCGGAATGTGCCAAGACATTCTTTAGGGTTGGTAACCGGAGACACTATTTTGTCCTTGGTGGCTGAGAAATCCCTTTTCCAACTGAAGGACCATTTGACTTACTTCTTTGAAATCCAGGGGAATGGGTGGGCATGGCTGTGATGTACGCTCAGATACACACACTCTAAAGGAGTGGAATTTTCTTAAATATGTTTTTTCACTTGTTTGTTTTACACCATTAACTAGTTATAGAGAGTAGTTATTAACTAACTACTCTGGGAGAATTTACCTCTCCCCCACTAACCCCACACACAACCCCTCAGCTCTTTTAAGCTTTGTTAAATTGCTTCAAGCTGAATGGTCCTGAGCTACCCCTACATAACTCCTTCTCTCCCATAACCAGCTGGGGTACGGAGTGACAGGAAGGTTGAAATGATAGGACTGGGAACCTCATGGAGAACACTTAAGCAACCGCTTCCATCACCCATGGAAAGCACTCAAACCTCACCGAGGATAAGCAATGAGGCCATGCCCACACAGGCCGGGTTAAAAGGCACAACCCCTAAGCAGGTATACAAGAAATTCCAAAGATAGAGAAGCAAGCATGCTCTGGGTAGCTGCGCCTCAAACCTCTCAAAGCTGGCTGGGGATCAAGAGTGATCCCCAGCCCTGACCCCAAGCCCAGGGGGCTTCGTAGAAACCCAGTGCAGATGGGATGACGAGGTTAAGACTGTGAACAGCTCACCAAGCACCGCTATGACTATGATTTCTCACCAAGGCAATCTGTCTAAAGGCAGAGGTTGCTTGGGCCTGGCCTGGTGCAGAAGGCGATTCATAGTAAGCAGTCTAGTCAATGTAGAGTGGTATCTTTTTAAAGATTCTTTTCTAGTAATGGCAATAGATATTGCTAGTTTCCCATGTGTGAAAACGATTCGAAACATGTTTAATGAGTTGCTGTAAAGGCGAGTATTAAGCAACAGTTTGGGTAGCCATACCAGGAAGTCACAGACGCGCACACAAGTCTACTACCTGGCAGATTTATCTTCTAGCCAACATGGATGACTGGTATTTTTTGAGAAGTTTTGTATGCTTTATTATTCCCTCAGATGCACGGTCGTCATCGAGGCTGGCGACTCAGTGCTCACCCCCACCCCCAACACATCGCCCTACTGCTAGCAGCACCCTGAGCTCAGCTGCAGGAACTTACGTTGTAGGACATATAAGCTTGAAGTTGTTTGTTCTAAGGGGTAATAAGTTGTCAAGCTCCCCAGCACAGTTACAGAGCCCCCTGGGGTAGCTTGCTCTGAGAGGCCTTGGGGGGAACAAATAAGATTAGAGGTTTTATTAAATAAATAAATAAATAAATAAATAAATAAAATAGTAAGTAGAAAGGGCCAAACACTAGGAGCAAATCACATCCCTGGGTTCCAGATTTTCTCTTACGTTTCAAAAATGAGAAAACTAAGCTGGGTAAAGTAGTGCTCCATTTTAATCCCAGCCCTCTGGAGGCAGAGGCAGGCAGATCTCCAGGCCAGCCAAGGCTACTTGGTAAAGATCTTATCTCAAAGATCCAAAGTCAATAAGCAATAAACAAGCAAACAAATAAACACGGGGAAACTGGAGTTGAGGGTTGGTGAGATGGCTCAGTGGGTTAAGCCGTTTGCTATTGACCCTGACCCTGACCCGGGTTTGATCGACGGAGGCTGTAAGGCGGAAGGGGCTAATGGACTCTTACAAGCTGTCCACTGACCCCCACGTGCACGCACACTATTAAACATGCATGCACACCATTATTAAACATACACACAGAGAAAGAAGGGGGAAGAGGTGGAGTGAGGCAGATGGGAGGGAATTGGGCTTGTGTTTTCTATAAACTTTCCAGCTTTTGTGTCTCACTAGGTAGCCCTGGCTGGCCCGTCTTTCTAGCTCCTGAGTTCCCACCCATTATTACTCCTTCTTTTCCAAGCCGACACTTGGGGAAACTGAGACCAAAAGACCAAAGCAGCCTGCCTAACACTCTGTAGTATTAATTTTTTCTCTTCCCTAATTACGTAAAGAAGACTAGCGCTGAGCAAAGAGTAGAAACTCAAGAAATGATGAATGGGTGAGTGAATGAATGAACTCAAGAGGAAGCGAACTCATTGCTTTCTGCTTTTTTTTTTCTCTTTAACCCTCATCTTGCTATGCACCCCATTCTGGACTTCTCAGATCCCCGCATCTGAACCCCATAAGATGAAAGGTCCAACGAATTCACCCCGGGTGGCTTCACTGGCACCAAACCCCCAAGGTCACAGACCAGGTGAAAATTCAACATTCCTAGGACACTTTGACCACACACTTTTTCAGCCAAGGACGACTCCCCTCTTCCCAGAGCAGATCTGGGCCAGATGTGAGTAGCTGAAAGTGGGAAGGAGTCTGGGACGGTAAGATTCTACCTGCCTCAGTAAAAGCTCGAGCTACATACACCCCCTCCCCCGAGGTGCCCACCCAGGTCAGAATTGAGGAGCCTCTGGCCCCAGAAGGAAGAAAGGGAGGAGAGGAGGCTAGAGGCAGGGCTTTACCAGAGGCCTCTCACCTCTATCTGCATCCTAACAGCTTCCAACTTGCTGTGAGATTCCTGGAGAACCAGTCTCCCGCTTCAGCCCTCCCCCGCGCTCCCTCCTTCCCCTCCCACCTCCGGCTTCCCCAGACTTGCTCCAAAGCTTTTCTCCGCAGCCAACGAAGCACCTGTCAAAAAGCTGCTTTCTCTTCGCCAAACAGAATGTCCTTCCTCCAGTGGTCTCCCAGCGACCTGTGGGCTCCCTACCACCCCTCCATGCCAGAACCACCCCCTCTCAGCCAAGGGAGTCCCCAGGGAAGATTCGCCTCACCTGGCTTAGCCTTTGCCTTCACCCTGGCCAGACCTCGCTTTCTAAAGGGGTCGGGGACCCTGCTAGAGCTTAAGGTCAAAACTCTGGGCAGGTGCCACTAGGGCCTAAGTCCTCCACCTGGGGCTGGCTGCGGGCGGTCCGTTTGGCGTCCGCCCCTCTCTGCAGCTTTCAGGGCAGGAGTATAGCTCAAAGAAGGGTGAGGGTGTGGATGGGGGGCAAACTAAGACCTGTTAAGGGACACGCAGACTCCCCCTGCACACCAAGGGCAGGTGCGGCCCAGGCGCGGTGCCCGGTCCGGGTCGGAGCACTCTGGGTCCTACCTGTCCCGCGGGTCGATCCAGCTGGTGGTGCGGTTCCTGTGATCTATGTAGTAGACCTTGCCGTCGAAGTCGCGCGCCTCCTCCCAGCCCTCCGGCAGGGGCAACTCCGGCCGGGGCATCTTCCCGAGCCTGGCCCGCGCTCCCCCATGCAGCTCACGGCCGCCACGGGGCTCAGCGGCTCGGGCCGGCCGCTTTGGGTCCAGGCGGCCGCCGAGGCAGCATGATCGGGGGGTGGCGCCCGCGGATCGGGGGCCCTAACGGGGGCCGGCCGGAGTGGCGCCTCTGTCCATGCGGCCCTGCGGCCCCAGCCCCGCGCCGTCCGCCTCTCACGCTGCCATGTGCGCCCGCCGCGGCGCCCAGCCGGCCCGAGTACGCGGCCAGCCAGCCGGGAGAGCGGCCCGAGCCGCCGCCTGCCTGTCCCTGCCGCCGCGCTCTGCGCTCCACGCCGCCGCCGCCGCCCCGCAGCCACTGCCGGAGCCCCGCCGCGCGTCCCGAGACTTCTGCCTCCGCCAGGTGTGGCTGCGGCGGTGCAGGTAACTGCGCTGCCCCGGAAACGGGAGGCGGAGCGCCGGGCTCCGGGGTTCCCGGGTCTCCTCCCCGCGCCCAGCGCGCGAAGGGCGGGTCCTAGAGCCCGAGACGCGCCCCCTCGTGGGACAGTCCCAATCGCCGACCACCCCTGCTCTGCCCCAGAAGGCTAGGCTCTCTCCACACCGGAGTGTCCAGGCTCTTGGGGCATGTGGCCCCAAATCTTGACACACCCTGTTTTCTGTGATTGAGAATCAGGAGTCAGGCAAGAAGTGGTTAAGTGAAAACATTCTTGCAAATCGGCGAACATAAGTTTTCCAGGATCTCTCGTCCCTTCCCCCAGCCCTCACACCATCTGTCTCCCTCCTATTCAATTCTCCCCGTGTTGTTTCAACCCTCCCCTCCGTAATTTGCAAATGTAGCTGGCTTTCCTTAGGGTCCCTAAAATTAGGAATGCTATGGATCTGCTTCCCTAAGAGGACTTCTAGCGGGTGGCAAGGGAGGAGAAGGAAGGTCATATTTTGCCAGTCATAGTGAAGTGCACCTGTCTCTCAGCTACTCAAGAGTCTGAGGAAGGATTACTTAAATCCAAAAGTTCCAGGCTGAGTCAAAATAGCAAACATAGGGGGAAAATAAATAAATAGATAAATAAAAATAAGGAAGGAAAGAGAGAGAGGAAGGAAAGAAAGGGGAAAAGAAAAAGCAAACTCTAAAACAGGAATAAGTAAACGTTTTGAACACTAACAATACTGAATTAAGGGGGAAAAGAAGATGGAGTCATCCAGCCAAGAATCCTCTGGCTTTGCCCTGCCTGCTCCCTCTTAGGTCTGGTGTTTCCCCCAGTGCAAATTCAACTATGCCTGAGGCAAGAAACTGAACTGGAAAAATGAAGTCCAGTGCCTTGTCAGAATCCCTTAATGGGGGGAGTAACCAGCCAACTCCCTGTACTGTGTGGGGATCCCCTGTTTGGGGCTTCAGCTCCTTTTGATAGACAAGGCATTTTAGGGTGGGCCCACCACGTCTAAATGTCCCGAGGACATAGGGGATGAGTGTGGCTTCCCCATTCCATCAATATTATGCTTCAAAGTCAGGGATCTCAGATCTCAGGGAGGTCCTCACTACCCAGCGGCTGGATCCCTTCCTCTAGACTTCCTCTGATGGGGCCAAAGCCTTCACAGTTATAAATACTTCTAGCCCACCCCACCACCCCCTCTTTTTTTCCTGTGCTATCAGGGATTAAACCCAGGGCATCAAACTTGCTAGGTAAGCTTTCTCACTGAACTCTTCCCACAGCAAACCATCTAATTTGTTTTGAGGTTTTGCCTTGGAGATACCGCTCTGGCTGGTCTGGAACTCATGGTGTAGATCAAGCTGGCCTTGAACTATGGTTATCTTCCCTTCCTACCTCCGCCTCCCAAGTGCTGGGATTACGTGTGGTGTGTGAGGCACCACTTCCAACACTTGGTGACATAAGGCTTGTGTTTCCATGTATAATCTTCACGACAAAGCCCTGGGATAGGGTAGTGTATACTTCTACTCATTCCGTAGATGAGGAAGCTGAACTTCAAGATGGCCAGGGATCGAGCTAAAAAGAGACGCAAGCATCCTAGCACCATTAAAACGACTGGTCAACCATTAATCCTTCATTGTATTTACACTGGAGTTCGGGATATATATATATTTTTTTTACATTTTCCCTATGCAGCCCAGGATAGCCTTGAGCTCAGCATCCTCCTGCCTCTGCCTCTGAGGAAAATGTAATAACTTAGAGTCCCTCCAACTGGCTGGGAAAAGCAAAATGAAGTAGGAAAAATAAGGGATTAAGCCATCACCAAGGGATCCACTTGGAGCACCCTGGCTGACAACCAGCACCCTTTTATAAAGTGTGGCTCAACTGAGCTATTTCCTGCTAAAAAAACAACCAAGCAAGCAAACACACAAAAAACCCATGTCCTTTCCTTTCTGAAAAGTATGCTTGGCTGCTTATGACAAGTCTAATTGTGTGTGTGTGTGTGTGTGCGTGTGCGCGTGCGCGTGCGCGTGCGCGTGTGCGTGCGTGTGTGCGTGTGTGCGTGTGTGCGTGTGTGTGTGTGCGTGTGTGCGTGTGTGCGTGTGTGTGCGTGTGTGTGCGTGTGTGCGTGCGTGCGTGCGTGCGTGCGTGCGTGCGTGTGCGTGCGTGCGTGTGTGTGTGTGTGTGTGTGTGTGTGTGTGTGTGTGTGTGTGCGCGCGTACTCGAGCCTTTTTTTTCCAAGCTGCCTGGATGAGTGTGTTGTATGTCAGATGCCCACCACCTGGCATTTTCCAGTGGCTTGTTCCTCTATACCTTTAGACCAGGCCTTGGAACAGGAATTGGTTCTTTAAAGCTTAGGCCTTAGGATCCCAGGTTATCTCCCAGAAGCTGCAAGCAGGGTGATGTAATCTACAGATGGTGGCCTTACACACCCCCCCCCCCCCCCCCCCCCGCAATGCCTGGTGAATCATCTCCAGGCATTCAGAGGCCCAGGGCAAGCATGCCAAAGGTAAAACCTGCTGAGCCTTGTGATAGGTTGAATTGGTTGTTATTCTACAGGTGACTGAACCGCAGGAATCCAAACTGAAGACAAGCAGCCTTCCTGGCCTTCCTCTTAGGACTCTCTGACTTACAAAATGAAGTCAAGAGTACGGATATCTTTATCTTTGGGGCTGAGCAGAGACTACTGGCCACACGAAGTCTGCATTTGCATTTACTGTTAGGTAGCTTACAGGAGACACCACCACAGGTCTTAAAGTCAGTGTTCACTGCAACAATAAAGAAAGGCCATTTTCCACACGTGTCTTAAGAGATGGGGCAACATTTCAGGAGAATGAGGAGGGGAAATTGAGTGGGGGTGGGGGAGGAGAGAGGGAGGGAGGGAGGCTGGAGAGGTGCTCACTGGGCTTGTATTACTTTCTAATAGGACATGGCTTCCATTCCCAGCACCCACATCTGGCAGCTCCTAACTGCCCGTATCTCTTGCTCCAAGGGATCTGACACCTCTGGCCTGAAGGTACCAGCAATCACATGTACATAGACACACAATAAAAAAACAATAAAGTAAGTGTTAGGAGAAATGATGGAGAAACAGAGACAGAGGGAGATAGGGAGAGAAAACAGCTATTTTAGAAGTGGTTTCTGGCTGGCATCTGCATACTTTAAGGGCTGGAGGCTTGGAGAACCTCTCCTGGGATTTGTCTTCCCACTCCGTGACTGTACCTCCCTACCTCATGCTGTCCGACCCACACTGTTTGTCATGTTCTGTGACTGAACCAATAATGTCCCCTTTCTTCAGTCATGCGTTACTTGAGGTTCATAATAGTGTCCTGGGCTGGTGGTTTCAAGGATGAGAAAATACACTCAAAGCCAGAGAGAAAGTCTGTGCGGAGGAAACTTTGGCAATAACAGGAGAGTTCAGGCAGAAGACATTTCTAATTTATCTCTGGGTCCTCAGTGCTTAATACAGTGCTTCGAAACAAGCTGCACCCAGTCTAAGACAGCCTGCTTATTTTCCAGAAGAGAAACCATTCCTGTGCCTAATGAGTCTAGCCCATATTCTTACTGGTTCCATTCCATAGACTGGGACTCGGAAAGGCAAAACGACTGACTGTCTACTAATAGGGCCCAGGAGTCGGCTATCCAGTGAGGGTTTTTTTTTGTTTGTTTGTTTTTGTTTGTATGTTTTTTTTTTAAAGATGAGATCTCATGTAGCTGGCTTCAAACTCACTTTGTAAGTGAGGAAGACCCTGAATTTCTGATCCTCCAGCCTCCACCTCCTGAATGCTGGGATTACAGGGATGTACCCGTCACTGCTACCAACTCCTCCTAGGGCTTCCTGCAAAACACTCTTTCAACTGAACTTCAACCCCAGCTCTCCAGTGGGTTTTCACTCTTGGGTTTCCTAAAGAGCCAGAGACCTAGAGAAGAGAACCGTCAGGGTCACAGTCTGGTTGGAAGGAGTTGGGTAGTGTTTCTAGCATAGACCACCTTTGAACTCCTGCTTCTATTTCGTTGTGTGCCAGTTCAGAGTGACGGGAGAAAGCCCTGGATATTTGGGAGGGCAGGTGAAGTCAAGACCTGCAGGGGCCAAGAAAGCTGAGGGATCTGAACTCCAAGCTGAGGTTTCACACACGTCCTCCACCACCAGAGCTGTCGTCAAGATCGACTTTAGGGGTAGAAGGGAGAGGGGGGAGGTGGGGGGGGGGTCGCACAGGAATTTAACAAGTGGAGAAGCAGGGCATTTTTGTCTCCATGGTGCCTGCCTCCTTTCCCAGCTCCCGGTCTTGCTGCTTTCTGTCATTTAACTGGACTGGATTTCTCCCACACCAGTGGCTATCCTGGAGCTGGCAGGACAGGTTGCATCCATCCTATTTCCAACTGTCTTATCAAAGAGTCCTCCGGGGTCTGGGAGTTGTTATGTCTTTCACCGGGGAGGAAATGAATTATGCACTGTAGGAGGCGGAGATGAAATCGCGGTTTCAAGGGGTGGGTGGTGCGCCAGGAGAAAGCAAGCCTGAGAGCAGAGGGCGGGAACTGGCGCACAGAGCGCAGGCGTGCTCTCTTCCACGCCTACCCCAGCAGCTCGAGCGGAGCCCTGGTGGGAAATGGGGGTGGCTCGTGAGCGCAGTAACTAGCGGGCTGGCTGTGAGTCCCCAGGGTATTTATAGCACTCCATCGCCATGGTACCCAGAAGCTTAAATTAAACTCTAACCCGACCGCTAGAGATGCTGGGAGTGGGCTGCTCTTTACCGTACAGGTTCTGACCCTGAATCCTCAAAAATGTAGCCAGGTGAAGTTGAGCCAAGCACTTGAATGTTACAAATCACGCAGCAAGAAGGATGTAGGGGCGTGGTTTAAACCCAGATAACCTGCCTCCACTAGGTGGTTTGGTGGAGCAGGCAGGAAACAAACAACAAACCCTATTTGAAAGTTTCCTTCATCTTGGTGAGTGTGTGATGTGTGCGACGCTGTGCCACCTCACTGATTTTTTTGAGACAGTCTCTGTCCTAGAACTCGTTGTGTTATTGCTTCTGTCTCCCAGGTGCTGAGATTAATAAAAGTGTGGGCTATTAAGTGTCCGTGGAATCTAGAACCACCTGGGAAGAGAGTCAACAAGGAATCGTCTAGATTAGGTTGGCCTGTGGGAACTGTCTTTTAGGGGTGGTCTTGATCATCTTAGCGGAAGTGGGAGAGCCTGCCTGTTGTGAGCCGTACTGTTTCCTGGAGCTGAGTCTTGAAGTAGGTAAGTTTAGGTCACGAGCTCAGCTCTAACAAATAGGCACGCTTTGGTTTCCCTCGGCTCTTGACTGTGATTAGCCGCTTCAAGTTCCTGCTCTGGCTTCCCCACAGTGATGGACTGTCATTTGGACTTTAAAGCAGAAAAATAAGTTCTTTCCCCCTTAAAGTTATTTTTGGTCAGGGTGTTTCGTCATAGCAACGGTAATGAAACTAGAACAAAGAGCTTGGCTCAGCCCTGAGACGTGAAGTTCTTTTTAGGACAGGTATTACCGTTTAGATAGAAAGTGTTCCAGCCAGGTGTGGTGGCACGCAGCCCTTTAATCCAAGCAGTTAGCAGACAGAAGCTCGTGGATGCCTGTGAGTTCAAGGGTAGTCTGGTCTACATAGGGAGTTCCAGGTCAGCCAGGGTCACACAGTTAGACCGTGTCTCAAAGGAAAATAAATATAGGATCCCCTCAAAGGCTTGGTCCAGACCTGGGGGTGTGGCTGAAGGCAGGTGGAGCAAGACGGTGGTAAATTCATCAATGTGCTTATTTGTTGATGAATTTGTTCTAAACGGGCTTGGTTGGAGAAAGTGGGTCATGGTGGGGGGTTGGGGGTGGGGCTTCAAAGGGTATACCTTGTTCCAGTCTCCCTCCCTCCCTCCCTCCCTCTCTCCCTCCCTCCCTCCCTCCCTCCCTCCCTTCCTTCCTTCCTTTCCTATGCTATGTTTCTGCCTCAGCACAGATCTAAGAGTAATGGAGTCAGTGCCCATGCGCTGAATAGTCTGAATTCATCAGCCAGAACAAATCCTTTCTCAGGTATTTTATGACAACAACAAGAACCAGTTGAACACATTAGGTCTCTTGGCTTCTTCGGCTCTATGATTTTACTCTGTGGCCTTTTTTTTGTTGTTGTTTGTTTGCTTCCTGTGCACCAGACAAGATGTTGTGACATGTGACTGGTTTCTAGACTGGTCTTGTGGAGCTCCCAGCTTAAAGGGGGTAGGAACGCACACTAAAGTCCATAAGCAGCCGTAAATCATTATGAAGGAAGCAGACAGTTCTGAAGGCTTGCACAGGGCAGGGATAGGCTGGGAATGGACATTAGACAGGACAAGAGAAGGAGGACATGATAAAGAGGTGACCCGGAAGCAGAGACCAGGAAGGTGAAAGCCCAAGGGTACATCCGGAGCAGTATCCCTCAGCCTCCCTAAAGCTGTCACCCTTTCATACAAGCTCCTCATGTTGTGGTGACCTCAAGTATAAATTTATTTCCATTGCTACTTCATAACTGTAAATTTGTAGCTGATATAGACCATAAAGCAAATAGCTGTGTTTTCCAATGATCCTAGGTAACCCCTGCAAAAGGTTGTTTGACCCCCCACAAAGGGGGTCGAGACCCACAGATTGAGAAAAACCTCTGTTCTAGACAAGAAGCCAAAGACACAGTGTGACCACCATGTCAAAAGAGTCCTGTGGGCACCGCTCTGGAAACCGTGGCTGGGTGTGCTCCGTGAGAAGTGGGTTCTCACATTGCTCAAGGCTGTGATTCCAAGCATATGACTTCCTATTCAGTCGTCTCTACTCTCACTCTGACAATCAGAGTCTGCTCTCGGCCTTAGGTCAGCTGCTGTGACCTCACAGATCCTATATAACCTTGAAATCTTGTGAACTTTGCTTACTTTGACTTTTAGTTTTTGAAAATCTGGTCATACGCCTTGGTGTAGATTTCTTTTTAGTCCTCATGTTTGCAATTCAGATTCACTTAGCTTCCTAAAGCTGCAATTTTTATGCTTCTCATTTAAGCCATTGTTTGAACCTTTGTACAGTCAGTCCCCACACTCTTATCTTTTTATAGGACAGAACCAGAGGTTCCCTCCCTCCCTCTCTTCCTTAGGGTCTTACTATGTGACCTTGGCTGGCCTTGAACTTGTGATCTGTCTCCTCCCAAGTGTTGTGATACTAGGCATGCATCACTACACTCAGTCTCTGTCTGTTGTTCATATTAGGTAATTTTTATGGTTTTGTCTTCAAGTTAATTCTTTCCTCTGTCCTGTCTTCTGTTCCTGCACAAGAGAGCACAGGTTGTTGGTGCTTTGGAGAGAACCAGTGGTGGTGGTGCAGGTTAGCTCTTTCCAGTGCCCAGCCTGAGGTATCTAAAGGGAAAACTGGGGGAATTGGCCACAGTGTCATTTATCAGATTGAGAGGTCCTCTAGTCACCCTACCTTCTTCTCAGCACCTTCTAGATTCTTCTTGTGTTTGTTTTACATGTGACGTCGTTTTTCTTTAAGTAGTGAGAGGCGTAGAGGACACATCAGCTCCCACTTCCTTGGAAGCAGGAGGCAACCACTTACTGGGAACCAACGAAGCTCAGTGTGTCTGAGCTAGAATTCACTCTCCTCTTTGCTCTCTTACCAGCTCATGTTCCTAACAGTCATGTAGGCAGAAAGCATCCGTGTCCTGCCTTGGTGGCTTTCCTGCGTCCAGTCCTCCTCTGAGACCCAGTTCCTAGCTCAAGCTCCTTTATTTGACCATTTTAATGATACAACAACCAACTATGTCCTCACAAATATTAATCCTCCAATAAACCTCATCTTTTACAAAAAATTATATGTTTTACGAGGGGTGGTAGCGGTATACACCTTTAATCCCAGAACCCAGAAGGCAGAGGCAGATGGATCTCTGAGTTTGAGGCTAGCCTGGTCTACAAAGCAAGTTCCAGGATAGCCAGGGTTACACAGAGAAACCCTGTCTCAAAAACAAACAAACAGACAGACAAACAAACAAAAACAAACAACAACAAAATCAGAGAGCGAGAGAGCAAGAGAGAGAAAATGTGTGTGTGTGTGTTTAACTTTTATATGTTTATGTATGGGTATTTGTGTGAGTGTAGTATGTGCGTTGTGTGAGTGTAGTATGTGTAACTTTTTTGTTTATGTATGGGTACATGTGTGCAGGTGCCTTCAGCAGAGGGCAAAACTGAACTTGGGTCCCCTAATAGAGCAGCAAGTACTCTTAACCCCTGAGCCACCGTTCCAGATCTCTTAGGTACAGGACGATGCTCCTGGAACCTCTGAAAGACTTGAAGCCGAGATTCTTTGGCAGTGCTGAGAATGGCACCTTCCAATGAGCTATAGGTCAGAGGCTGCTGGCCCTGGCCACCCTTCCCACTGTACAATGAGGCTTTGCATCCTTCATGCAGAGAATTCTTCAGCTGAGATGTTTTGTTTTCTTCTGCCACCCAAGGTCATCCATGGAACTGTTCTAGCTTCAACAAAAAAAGTCCCTTCCCACCTTCCTCTCCTAGACCACAAAACTCAGTGAGGACAAGTTTCTTGGTTTTTCAGTTTTTCTTTCCTTCTTCCCACAGATTGACCTCTGAGGACAGGGTTATGGTTATTTTTGGGTGGAAAGGACTGTATCTTGGTCAGGGCCCAAGACGTATTGTCACTACTTTTTGGCCATTTTTTTTTTCTTGTAGAAAGCAGATGGTTTTAGTCTGTTGGAATAATTAGGAACTCATATGCCCTTCAAAGAAATAATTTGCCCATCTGTAGTAAGGAATGAGAATCCTGCAGTTTCCGAGGGTCCTGCATGAAAGGAGTTTTGTTTTATAGTTTGAAGTGTCTTCCTTTGGCAGCTCTTTATCTTTCTTTCTAGAACTATGAAATTGTTAGAAAGAAACCAAATAGACTATGGGATCCACTAGGGATCCTGGATTACTTGACAAATATGCACATGTGTGCACGTGTACACACACACACACACACACACACACACACACACACACACACAGGCCAAACAGTATTCTAGAGATTATTCTCGAAATTGGGATCCGGACTACATTTTGGGTAGCTGTCATCAAGTCAGTGTTAAGCATTTGGGAATTTTCCGTGGTATGGTAGTTATGCAAGAGAATAATTCCTGTACTTAAAAGCTCACTTAGGACACATTTAGGAGTGCTACACTGTCTGTCATGTACCTCCAGATGTTCCAGTAACCACAGGACCATCTCAGAGGGAAGGAGAGAGCAATTGTGGCCACAATGTTAACAGCTAGTAAACGGTAACAAAAGACACTGTGTTCGATACTTTATTAAACTCCTGTTTAGTTTCTCAGTGTCTCATATGAAATACTTCTCCATCAATACTGGCTGAACTACAATAATAATTACTAGGTTTTCTAAAAATGTGCGCTGAATTGCTTAAGATGATGTATTGACATCCTATGTATTAACTTTTGATTTGGAGCCTTGGAGCCGCTTTCTAAAAAAAAAAAAAAAAAAGAACCCAACAAATAGCTATCACGATCCTGGTTTGCCACATGGCCAGAGTTCAAAATATATCTCACAGAGCTTTTATTTCACAGAGCTTAATATTTTATAGTAAATGTATTGACAATAAAAAGAAAAGGAGGGGAGAAGTTTAGTGTAGCCCAAGCATAACAAATTTAATCTGTGTGGTTGTGACTGTAAGTCACAGGTGCTGGCCTGACACTAGGGAGGAGTAAGTCCTCTCCTGTCCACCTTCCTGGACAGACCCTTTCGTGGCCCTGAAAGAGCTCAGCTCTAAGTGGCTAATCTCTATTGCACTTCCAGCCTGAGAGCCAAAACTCTGAAAATGGAAGGCACACACTTTCATCAAATTTGGGATTTGTGAGGGGGCAGACTCTTCGAGTCTGTATTATCATCATGACCATCTGGAATCCACAAGTTTAGAGCAAATATAGAAGCCCTCTATAGCCCTTGAAGTAGAGGATTAGGCCTTCAGAGAAGGGCCTGCCTTGCAACATAGGCTGGGGATATAATGGAACAAACATTTGGTGGTCTTCAGAGTCTGTTAAATCAGAGGCTTCCTTGAGGAGCAACAGTGACCAGAACAATAACAAAATGGCCTGTTGGGCCTACTGCTCAGTCATCCTGAACACACTGGGTCTCATTTGATCTTTGAAGCAGAATGGCTTAGCACACACTCTCTCTGTACCAGGTATGGATCTGGCACTTCCCGTATCCCAAGCTCATTCCAGCCTTCAGACTGGGGCTCCTGGATGTTTGGCATAAACATCCAGGGCTGCTAAGTATCTGGTGTAATGTAACTCTGGGCATGTGGACTATACCAGCCTGTGAGATCTTGCTTCTGAGAACTTGGTAAAGTTCTAGATTAATCTAAGCAGGGATCTGTATACTGCTCTTTTGAAAGCACAAGGAATCCTCCTTAAACTCTCACGTCCAGCTCTACCAGCTCAGAAGAGGAACGATTTCTAGTCAGCAGGCCAACAGGTAATGAGGTCGTCCCAGGGGAAGGCTACGATCAGTAGAGCAGGTAAGAGTCTAGATCAGCAGGGAATTGCTTGTGGGAAGCAAATCTCATCTCTCCTTGGTTCCACCTGGCATAGACACAGCCCCTGCCTGGAGAGTATACAACAAAGTCCTCCCACCAAGGGCCCGGGAACTCCCTTCCTCCAGGTGGTGGGGAGGCTGCCATCTGTACAGCATCCTCTGGTGAGGAGGGAGCCGGGCTGGCTTCCATTATGGGAACTTAGTTGCCAGAAGGCTGGCAAAGGGAAGGAAATGAGTTCTGTTTTGAGCCCTCAGTTCAGCCCTCGAGGACCCATGTCAAGGTCGGGTTCAACCACAGGGAAGGTGAAGTTAAAAGATAGGCTTCCTGGGGTCTAATTAGCACAACATTCGTGCTAATTATGTGCCCCTCTGTCCCCAGTGACCCTTCGGTGAATGAACAGCTGTGCTCTAAAGTATACAACCAGCATCAGAGAGCGATGACTGAGATTTGACTCTGACACCAGAGGCTTCCTCAGATTCACCTTTTCTACTGAAGACAGGTTGAGCAAGATTCTTTCCACTCTATGGTTCTTTTATAGTAGAGTGTGTCTGCAGTCCCATTCACTCAAGATGCTGGGGCAGGAGGATTTCTTGACCTCAGGAGCTTCAGGCCAGCCTGAGAAACATATGGGAAGACCTTTTCTCAAAAAAAAAATCAACAACTAACCAATCGAATAAACAAACGCAGGCTGTGTTTGTGACAGTGTCTTGTGCTTGTCTGGTTCTGTTGCTGTTGTTATTTACATTTTAATTAAGTAATTTATCATGTGTGTGTATATATACATGCCATGACACATGGGTGGGGGGGTCAGAGAATAACTTCTGGGAATCAACTATTGCCTTCTGCCTTGTGAGTCCCTTGGGATCAAATTCAAGTTGTTGGTGGCCAAGATGGCTCAGTGGTTAAGAGCCCTGACTACCCTTCCAGAGATCCTGAGTTCAATTCCTAGCAACCACATGGTGGCTCACAACCATCTGCAATGGAATCTGTTGCCCTCTTCTGAATGACAGACTTACACATATAAAATAAATTTTAAAAAAAGGAAAGAAAAGGAAAGATAATTCTTTAAAAAAAAATAAGTTCAGATTGTCAGGCTTGGTGGCAGGCATCTTTACTTATTAAGCCATCTTACTGGCCCAGATGTTACTTAATTTTGTGGGAGACAAGGACTCACTGTTCAGCTCAGGTTGGTCTTACAGTCATGATCCTCCTGCTTCAGTCCTCCAAATTATGGGGGGGGGGTCACATGAGTGAATCACTATGCTGAGGACGGAGAGGGCATCAGTATCTTCCTGCTCAGATCTCTGTGTGGTACACAAAGCAGAGGCCTGCCGCCACACAGGTTTTATGTGAAGCTAAATCCTGAAAGCAGGTGGCATTCTTTTGTCTACTTCCCCTTGCTGTGCCCTTCAACTTGGGGTGCTGGTTTTGAGCACAAACACCAGCTTACATGGTCATGAACTTTGCTATATTTTTTTCCACGCTCTCTGCCTGCGGCCTAGTTTGAACTCTCTACAGTAAAGCCTACAGGGGCATCTGTCCTTAGACAGTGCCCTGAGGCTCTCTGCAGCTCCCCAGCCGGCCACAAGCCACTTCCAAACTTCCATGGGTAGGAGGAAGACATTAACACTTTCTGGACAGTGGTCCCTAAAGTAGTTTCCAGCCTTCCTAGCTTCCCCTCTTTTCAAGAATGATGGCTTTCAGCTCCCAAAGAGATGGACCGTGGGCTCGTTTGAGCAAATTTGTCTGATCTTTTAAGAGTAATTCTTGGGAGGGCAAGGGGCCAGGGATGGGCACAGAAGACTTGTCGTGGATGCTGAAGCAACCACACCCTGGCTGTTTCTTAGGACCTGGAGTCTGGATAACTCTTCAGAGGCACCCCTCACTGTTCACTAAGGTAGACACCCAGGTCCTGTGCATCTGTATTGACCAATCAGGGGTTCCTTACTGTGATTGCCCCCACAGGCAGTACCTGACCAGCCCAGCAGGTAACTACACCTGGGTTTTGGGTTGGGATCTGTATCTACACTGTAAGGATAGACCATACCATGTCCTGAACTACTGTGAGAAGGTAAAAACATCCTCCACTTGTGGAAGACATTATCTTCTTGTTCTTCCATTGGGCTGGAGGAGCATATACAGGAGTGGTAGGTATTGTGTCAACCTCAGAGTGTCCACTGTGTATCTTCTGAGACAGGGTTTCTCCCTGGTCTGGAATTCTCTAAGTAGGTGAAGCTGGCCAGCGGACCCCAGGAGTCAGTCTGTCTCTGGTTTCTCCAGTGCTGTGGTTAAAAAGCACCACCATGCCTGCTTTTCTTTAAAGTGGGAACTGGGGATCAAACTTGGGTCCTCATTCTTGCAGGTAATAATGCACCTGAAGTACCCCCTAGGCCTTCTACAGTTATGTTTTCATTAGTGGTGCCAGATCTTTCTTGACCTTTGAGCATCAAGGGACCTACATACTTGAGGTCAACAGAGAAAGCTCCCACCCACAATCATCCTTCCTCTTCTCTTCTTCCCACAACGGTATCTGTTGTATTTACCCAGTCTTGTGCTCCTTAGCCCTGCCTGCCTCAGGAGACTATGCCAATTTCCATAGCGTAAATGGTTCCGTCATCACTGATTTCAAGGTACTAGTGTGATGTCAGTGATGAACTGCCTATGTGCTCTTGTAAGCAGATGTCAGCACACCTGAGTGCAGGCAGATGTGAACATTAGCAGGGAATGCAGGGTGAGCTTGTGTGCTTGTGCTTGTCACTGGGAAGGACTTGTCTGCCTTGCATGTGGGTTTAGGGCCTGGGTATTGGTATGGGGTATTTCTTTTTCTTTTTGTTTGCTTGGTTTGTTTTTTGGAGACAGGGTCTCTCTGTGTAACCTTGGCTGTCCTGGAACTTGCTCTGTAGGTAAACCAGGCTGGCCTTGAATTCAGAGATCTGTCTGCCTCTGCCTCCCAAGTGCTGGAATTAAAGGCATGTGCCACCATACCAGACCCCTGAACCTCATTTCTTGAAATGCTGGCACTCAGTTCTTCCACAAGGTCCCTGCAGTCTAACTAAAAAGCTTCAACAGGGGCTAACAAAGTGGGACAAAGAACTGTCCCAGAAGAGGTCAGCATTGGTGGTATGACAGCTGGGTCTGGAAGAGCCTGCTTCCCTGTCCTGCTGGGATCTCAGATGATACTGGAAGATGTGTTGCTTGTTCTTAGGCTGAGCAGAACTCACACTGGGGAGTGTGCCCTCTGGAGGAAGTGCTTTGCCCCTGCATCTTCTTCAGCTTTTGTAACTTCCACTAGTGGTGGCAAGTTGTTCTTTCTTCCCGTTTTGATAATGAGTTAACCTGGTCTTGAGAGGTGTCAGATTTGCTCAAGGTTTGTAGCTAGTATGTGACCAAACAAGGCACAAATTCATAGAACTGACTCTAGGGGCTGGAGAGATAGCTCAGTGGCTGGCAGCACTAGCTGCTTTTTTTTTTTTTTTTTTTTTTTTTTTTTTTTTTTCCCCAGAGGACTTGGGTTCAATTCTCTGCAGGCGGCTCACAATCTTTGGATTCCTGTTCCTAGGGGATCCAGTGCCCTCTTCTGGCCTCCACAGGCACTGCAGACATATAATACAAAGACACATTACGCAGGCAAAATACCCATAAACGTAGAATAAAAAATAAAAAGGGACTGGAGAGATGGTTCCATGCTTCAAAGCACCTGTTGCTCTTGCAGAGAACTAGGGCTCCGAACCCAGCATCCACATGGTAGTTCACAACCATCTATAACTCCAATCCATGAGAGATCAAAAGCCCTCTTCTGACCTCTGAGGATAACACACACACACACACACACACACACACACACACACACACACACACACACACACACGGCGCGCGCGCGCCACAAACATATATGCAAAACAAAACAGAACAAAAACCACAACAAAACAACACCCCCCCCCAAAAAAAAAACCCACTTGCACATGCAAAAGAAACACCTGATAAGGAATAAATGGACTTTTTCTCTCCCCATGAGTGTTTTTTTACTGCTGTTACCCCAGGCTCCACGGATCACAGTGGAAGAAGAAATCACAGAGATTGTCATTGACAATGGCTATGGCATGAACAAAGCTTGCTTTGCTGACAACAATACCCCCATAGCCACATTCCCCTCCATCATCGGGTGCCTCCTACACCAAGGTTATTATGGTGGGCCTATGTGGAAGATGAGCCCCAGAACAGAAGGGGTATCCTGAACCTGAAATTTGCTCTCAGGCACAGCATGCCCACTAACTGGGACATCATGGAGATGATCAGAAACCACACCTCCTACGTGAACTGTGCATGATTCCCGAGGAGCACCTGGTGCTTCTAACTGAGGATCCCCTGACCCCCAAGGTTAACAGACAGAAGAGGACCTAGGGACTGTTTGAAGCCTTCAACACCCATCCATGTATGGGGCCATTCAGGCAGTGCTGTCTCTGTATGTCCTTAGGTGCTCCTGGGATCTATGCATGTGACCACATTTGTATTCTAGTAACAGGGTCGCAATACAGTGCCCATCTACGAGGGCTATGCCCTTCCCCAACTCATCTTGCCTCTGGACCTGGCTGGCTTGGATCTGACAGACTACACCATGAAGAGCTACAACTTCATCACCATAGCTGAGTCAGGTGTGCAGGAAACATTGAGGAGAAACCATGTCTTTTTGTTTGTTTGTTTGTTTTTTTCAAGACAGGGTTTCTCTGTGTAGTCCTGGCTGTCCTGGAACTCACCCTGTAGACCAGGCTGGCCTCGAACTCAGAAATCCGCCTGCCTCTGCCTCCCAAGTGCTGGGATTAAAGGCGTGCGCCACCACCGCCCGGCTGAGAAACTATGTCTTGTTGCACTAGAGTTTGAGCAAGATATGGTCACCGCTACATCCTCTTTCTCCTTGGAGAAGAGCTTCTACCCTGGCCTCACCGTCCACCTTCCAGTACATGTGGATCAGCAAGCAGGGGTGCAGCTAACCCGGCCCCTCCATCATCCACTGCAAATACCTCTAGACAGACTATGCAGGTACCAACCATCTACTGCATGAGATGATTCTGAAATATCAGTCTGCCCTGGCAAACGTACACGCCTCGTGGCAGCCTCATGAAACTGGAATAAGCTATTGGAAAGAAATTTGTCCTTGAAGCTTGTATCTGTTTTTGACCTTGTATTCAAGTTAACTGTTTTCTTGGTGGACATTTAATACCCTTGCATATCTTATCTTAATTTGGTCCTAATCCATGTGTCTTAGTCACTTGATGGCTGAGGAGACTAGGCTCTGGAAGAGAAATCCCCAGCCTGGTGGATCTTTGTGAGCAGGGAACAGCAATCTTTGCAGGGTGTTAACTGACAACTGACTGTCCCAGGATTTCTGCCAAAGACTCCTGAATCTCTCATAGCTTTTCTCTTGCTGTCTAATCACTGGGGAGGTCCAAGCCTTAAGACCCAGTTTTCATTCTGGTGTTTGCCCTCCTGACCCCTGTTGGGTTGTTACTTGCCATATTGGGACTCCCAGCAAGAGCAACATCCTTCTAGCTCCAGAGCATTCCAGCATACATTGTGTGCCCATGTGCAAAGCAGCGTACGCCGAGTGCCCAGTGAGCTTTGGCTTGCATCTCTGTCCATGTGCACAAACACGCAGGGCTCAAAGGGTGGGCTGTGTGGGGGAGCTTTGCATTGACAATGGTGAATTCATTCATTCTTTTAATTTATGTAAGGTTTTTGGGGGTATCCAATTATTTAAGAAGTGATGAATTGGGGGTTTTCTATGATTCCATGAGAACATCAGGCCCCAGTCACATTTACACATGTCATTGTGTAAATAGTAATAAAGTTGATACAGGGGCTGGTGAGACGGCTCAGCAGTTAAGAGCACTGGCTGCTCTTCTGGAGGTCATGAGTTCAAATCCTAGCAACCACATGGTGTCTCACAAATATCTGTAAGATCTGATGCCCTCATATGAGAGAGCGGGGCCGGAGCGAGCGGGGGTCCTGGAGCAAAGTGGGGCTGGAGCAAGAAGGAGAGGGGAAGGGGGGAAAATAAAGTTGATACAGTAATTAAGCAAAATAAAATAAATTAAAAAATAAAGGGAAAACAGTTAAAAAATTATTGGTTCTAAAACTGTATGGTTTCACCATATTTCCCCTGGCAACAGGGCTGACCTTACTTGAAAGCAGAAAGGAAAGATTCCTGTTTTCCGTTATACGTGTGCAGTATATACCAGATGCTCTTTGCTGTCCTGCTGTAACTTCCTGTCTGTCCTTGGAGCAGACAGACACGCCTCTGAACATCAGAGAATAAACAAAACCCCTCGTGACTCACTCGCTGTGTGCTGTACCTCCTATACAGCTTCGTTGTACACATTCTGTTAGTTACACACCTCGATCCCAGCGTGTCCCTCCTCCTCACACTCAGATGCACTTTTGTTCACATCTGGATACATGTGGCCTGCACACACACCCCGAAGTCTGTGCTACACATCGCCTCCGAGTGGCTTGCAATGGATTACACAAACACAGAGGTGCTCTTCCCCGACGAAGCCCACCCTTTGAGTCCTGCATGTGAGTGCACATAGACAGAGATGCAAGCCAAAGCTCATTGGGCACTCGGCATACGCTGCTTTGCACATGGGCAGGCATGCAATGTATGCTGGAATGCTCTGGAGCTAGGAGGGTGTTGCTCTTGTTGGGGGTTCCACGTGCCACATACCTACCTGCACAGTGAAGTCCGCAGTCCCTTTCTGGGTCCACTTAGCAGGGCGGGCCTTACAGTGGCTTACCCTTCTCTCCTAAGCATTGGAATCTGGATGGTCCCCTCACCTCACCTCACCTCACCTCACCTCACCTCACCTCACCTCACCTCACCTCACCTCACCTCACCTCACAGGCTGCAAGGATCAAGGCACAGGCAAACAGGGTATGGCAAGGAGGGAATATGGTGTGATGGATTTCTGTTCGTGAGACTGCCATCTCCTCAAGGCAGCCCCCTGAAGATTTACCAGCTGGGGCCTGGGGGACGCCAGTTCACATTCTCTCTGGACGTGTTCTCAAGCTCCAAGGCAGCATCCCCAGGACTTGCCCAGAGAACACTGCTGGAACGTCGTTAATGTATGTTCCATGGGACTCTAGGGAGCTGTGTGGTTCTTGGCATGGGATGTGACAGGATGAGGAAATGGAACACTGTTCTGCCACCTCAGACTCCAGTCATCTTTGCTCTGGGGAAAGGTACATGGGAAACCCTGGGCTCCTCTTCCCCACCGTCCTCTCATTCCTATTGCTCTGAAAGGTAGCTAGCAGGGCAACACCCTCATGGGAGTATTTCTGGCTGTAGACAGAATCTGGCCATCCTAGTTTCAGAGCACTTAGCTCTGCCCTCTCCATACTGAACACAGCCTCCCCCCACAACCAGACGCAGACCCCCGCCTCAGGCGTCCTAATGGTGGGGAGAGCTGGAGGAAGCACCGTTAGTTCTTTCTTTCTCAACAGTATAGTCAGCCACTGAAGGGTACTTGGGAGGCTGAGGCAGGAGAGCTGCCATCTGTTCAAGGCTAGCTTGGGCTACATAGTGAGATTTAGGCCAGCCTGAGGTATAATGGGGGACTTTGTCTCGAACATAAACAAACGAAGTTCCTGGGTGTTGTAGTCTACAAGAGAAGACCTGAGGGAGTTTCAGAACCCAGAAGAGTATGGGTAAATTGGCATATATGAACAGAGGTCTAAGGCTTCTCTCTTCAGAAATCTGAAGCTTGCAGGAATTAGGGGAGGAAAAGGAGGGTGGGGACAGAGCACAGGGGGCAATGGTTCTCCAATGGGGAAGGGGACATTTGGCAGTGTCACAGCTAGATGGGGTTGGTGATATAAAGTATGTAAGTATGGAATATAGTACGTAGAGAGGCCAGGTTGCTGCTCTCTCTTTCTCCCCCGTATCTGTATCTGTATATATGCATATACATATGCACATATATGCATATGTAAATGTATATGTATACTGTGCTAGAAATGTTAAATCTCTTATAGGTCACATGACAGCCTCCCACAAATGAAAAGCCACCTAACCCCAAGTGTCACTATCTCAGAGCTTAAGAAAGATTACTCTAGAATACAGGATGGACCAAAGGTCAGAACCTCACTGACAGTTACCCATATAGACAAGAGAGCATGTCCCCCAAGAGTGGGAAGGAGAGCCAGATTCACAACCAAAGAATGGAGGACTTCCTGTCCCACCAAGATGACATGGTCCTGTCCAGGGGACAAGCTCCTCTGGCTAGTGTTGAGGGTAGACTTCCTGCCTTCCCAGAGGACAGGGAGGAAGGGCCTAGGTGTGCCTAGAGTATGTGGGCTGAGGTTTGCTGGGGAGCTTTGCCAGGTGCCTTTTGGGCTATTCCAGTTTGGTGCAGCTTGCGCCTGCAAACCCTCTCTTGTCCACTCTATGCCCAGCAAGGCAGAGCCAGGGTCCTGCCTTTTTTTCCCTCAGCACCTCCACTGTTGCATAGGCAGCTGGCAGTGCCCTGCTCCCGAATGGCTGGTTTGTGTCCCCATCCCCAGGCCCCAGCACCCACTTCTTTCCCTGAGCACCCAAAATGTGTTCAGCCCTATCAGGGACAAAATGGACAAGGTATGTGTTTGCAACCCTTCTGTGTTACCCAAGCAGTGCTCCTCCAGGGAGTCCTCCCACTCCTCACTGGTTACAACCGGACAATTAAAGGTCTTAGCAACAGAGTGAGGAGCAGGGTCTCTGCTGTTGCCATGGTTGCTGTAAGGATGCAGGCTTGGGCTGGGGCAGCTGTCTTTCCCATATGTGGAGGAAACCTCTCTGGGAGAAAGGGTTAGAGTCAAGATGGCCCCTTGTGGACCATCCTTTTAACCCTAGGATCTCCCATGCCTGAAATCAGCCATGCTCCTGGATTTGTAGTGTTCCTTTACATTCAGGTTCTGTCAATAATGAGCACAAATCTCTGGGTTAATACTGTGGTGCTCTTTGGGGTCTGTTTCTAGCCTTTATCCTCTCTTTTAAAAAAGGCTTTTACGACACGGATGTTCTGTCTAATTCCTGTCACTGTAAACAGGAAAGATTCCATCAGGCCAAGGGCTGTCACCTCAGGATAAAACAGTGCTTTCGCTGGAGATGAGGTGGAGATAAGGGCTTGTGGAGGGAGTGGCTGACCCTGGGGTCGGCTCTGCCTGTGGGGTTTGATCTGTTAGTGCTCTCTCTAGGCCAGTTTCCTCATCTGCCTCCCAGTGTGTGGGAGGTTAAATGAAGTCAGCTAATTTGAATGACAGGGTCGATGAGTGGGTGAGTGTGAGGTTACTTTTACTTCCCCTAGGTTTGGGCTCAGAGGGAGTAGAGGCCGAGGAGGAGACGGAGAGAAGTTGGAGGTAACGCCTCACAGACTCTAAGGTGGGTGGAGAGCCAGGGACTTTTTTTGAAGAAGGCTGAAAATAGCCTTCTACAATGCACTAGCCAGTGGCTTCCTTGTACATGCTTTGTACATGCTTTCCCTCCCCCCACCCCCCCAAGCAGGAAGTTGAGGTGGGGTGGGGTGTTCTTATGTCCACTTCTTAGAGAAGAAGTTGGGGAAAGTGCTCAGACTTAGCTGGAGAGGGGATGAAGTTGGGATTCCAACTGAAGCTTCCTTTTGAGACTATCTCACTCGTAGCCCAGGTTGGCCTTGAACTCCCAGTCTGTTGAACCTCCACCTTTAAGTGCTGAGACTACAGCGATGTTTTTATTTTTATTTTAGGAATGAGAAAAAGCGAGGTCACGACTAAGGATGTGAAGGACGTTTGGAAGTGTACTTGGACTGTGCCTGAGAAGCTGCAAGGAGAATCAGTCTGTCTGACTGGATGCTATGCAATCGGGGCTTCTAGTTCCAGGGCCATCCCTGAAGAGGAAAGCCTCCTCACAGCAAATACAGTCTAGCAAGATTTAGCGGGAAAGGCTGCCACCTGGTGGCCAAAGGGAAGAGATCACGGCTTGGGAAAGCCCGGCTTTGGAGAATAGGTGGAGACAGCATTTGAAGCGGGGTGCGAGCGGGACCGAACAAGTCTGCTTAGCTGTTTCAGCACTCAGCGTGGGTCCTGAGTGTGCTCCGGGCGGAGCAGAACAGTCCTTATTAATAGCCGCCCCTACCCCGCTCTGCCTCCCATATAGTGTCCTTTCACCTAGGGGCTGGAGGAGGTGAAGAACCCAGGGCAAGGCCTTGGCAGAATTCCTGCTTTTTAGTTCAACTCCAGGAAGTTACAGACCCTTCCTTTCTTGATCAGGTTGGGGGCCCCCAGGAGGCCATCCCTCTTCAGCCCTTTCTGCCCTCTTCCCCTCTCTTCTGACAGTACCCTTCCATCCATTTCTATGCATTTAGAAGAACCCCAAGCACGAACCTCAAGACCAGTGAACAGTGATAGCTCCGCTTCTTGTCCGAGTCTCACGCCGGTTCCTTCTGCCCCCAGGGTGAGGAGGAGGGGTTTATCTTAGGTCCCGCCCCTTGGTTTTTTTAATTGTTTCCCTCCAGGTGCCGCAAGTGTAGATGCCCAGGGGACTCAACACCTGGCTTCTAATTTAGAGAAATTCTGATTAAGCGGGCCTGGGGGCTTCTGTCAAAGGCTCCTAGAAGATTCATTCCTCTCATTCCCCGGGGCTGGGGTGAAACCCGGGGCCTTTGTGCTTTCCATCCCTGTGCTTCCGCTTCCTCATTCCCTAGGTGATGTTACAGATAGCACCCCTCCCCCCCCTTCTTACCTTCAGGCGGTCTACTTGTACTCTCGCTTTGTGTGCTCTCTTGACTCGTTTTAGCGCCAGCTCATTTCCTGGCCTTGTCTGTTGGTGTCCAGATCAGCTGTTCATGGAGACAACAGGGTCCTCTCCTGGCTTCTTGCTGTAGTTTGTCAACTTCCCCACCAGCTCTGACCCCACTGTATCCCGCGACTGTCTTGTGACAACTGTCTCGTCTCACACCTGACTGAGAGGTTTCTGAGCAGGTTTTATTCATCTTTGCATTGCCCACATCTGACAGTGCCAGGGGACAAGCTGTGCCCGGTGACTGGGGATGTCGATAAATGGATAAATGCTTGAACTGATTTCTCCAGTCGGACAGCCAGGCTTCAGCCGTGGCTGAGACCCTCGACCTTCTAAATGTCACTCTTTCTGACAATCCCGTAAGGCCGTGAACAAGGGTCAGATGCTGAAAGCACCTGCTGCAGCTCCCTGGACCTGGGATCATGGGGGGGAGGGGCGCTCTTGACAAGGTGACACACAGTGTGTGGGGGTGAAGACCCAATCCCTTAGTCCTGCCTAGCTGCCGCATGACAGCTCCCTCCCCGCTCTTTAAAAAAATCTGTGCTTGGAACAAATATGAGAAAAACGAGTAATATTAAGTGCTTACCATGTTCCATTTAACCCTCAGCTGGCTCACTGCCCCCTTCCCTCCCCCCACCCCCCAGGCACAGACTACTAAGTGAAATGGGCTTTTTGATGGGGTGCTAATTTGTATTGAGTTGTCTCTTTAAGCAGCTAATACTTTTTTAAAAATCTAATTGATACATGTAACTTTTTCTAGTTTCCACAGTTTAAAATATTAATTTGGTGGTTTGCCTGCCTATATGTGTGTAGACCATATGCATGCAGTCCCTGAAGAGGCCAGAAGAGGGCACTCTATCCCTTGGGATTAGAATTACAGTCAGGTTGTGAGTTGGTTATGTGGATACTAGGAATTGAACCAGGGTTCTCTGGAAGAGTAGCCAGTGTTTTCTAACCACTGAACTGACTCTCTCCAGCCCTCCCTCCCTTACACTAATTATTATTATTTTTAAAAAAAGACATAGTCTCACCATGTATTCCTGGCTGGCCTGGAACTTGGTTATAGGGCTGGCCTTGAACTGAGATTTGCCCATCTCTGCTTCCAGAATGCCAGGATTAAAGGTGTGCACTACCACTTGGCCACTTTCCACAGTTCTTTGTTTCTTTTTGCAGTTATAGGGATGGAACCCAGGGTCTTGCATAGGTTGGTTTTGCAGGTGCTATATACCACTGAGCCACATCTCCAGTCTCATTTCTTTTCTTTTCTTTTTTGTTTGTTTGGTTTTTTTTTTTTTTTTTTTTCGAGACAGAGTTTCTCTGTGTAGCCCTCCAGTCTCATTTCTACGTTTAGTGGGTAGTTGAGTCAGAACTGGTTCCCAGGCAAGCTGATGTTACAGATATATCCTTAAAGAACCACTGGGCAGTCCAGTCTTTCCAGGATGCTCCATCAGTCGTTGTCCTAGCTTGAGAAGAGGTAAGGGACTTTTCAGCCAGACAGAACTGCTTCCTTCTCCTATGGATGTATCTCTCTGGTGTACAATGTGGGGCCGGGTCTGCAGGTATATAACAGGAAACTAAGGGATATTTCAAAGACAGTGGACCCCAAAGAGGAGATGTTCTCCTGTTTGTGAAATTCTTCTGATATGTAGTTTCTAGAAATACTCAAGAGGCTGCAGGGGCATAGAAAAGTCTTGGATTAAATGAGTCCCCATGGTCTGGGGCCAATTCCCTGTACAACTTTACAGGTGCATCAACCTGGTGAGACATCTTCCTTGTTTATTTCACTGAAGTGTCCAGCAGCAGCATCTGAGGCTGTTCTGTGATCATATCTCTAGGTTCCACAGCCCACAGCTATCTCTACCCACTCCTGAGGATGATAACCCCACCCACTATATCTGGGGAATCAGGCTACTTAGACTGCAGCCGAGAGAGATGCTTCTGGAGCCATGTTCTTCTCTGGGCAACTCCTGAGGCATGGTTTAAGTAAGGCTAACCCTGTCTCCCTTTCTGCTCATGGAGGCCACTTGGAAACTGGCTGGATAACCCGGAGGGCAGAGAGTCGGAGATCTCAGCAGGTACTAGGGCAAAGGACAAATTAGCCAGACTTCTAGGAGAAGTTATGGACATGAGGTCTTTGAGTCTGATTCCCCCCACATACCAGATAAATGCTGTCCTCTAATGTTTCCCACCTGCATAGTGACTGGCACAGGAGAGTAGTCTTGAACTCGCACTGCTCAGCTTACCTCCATATCCCCCCTGAGGTGCTGATACCTCTACCTTAGACTCAAGGTTCCCTCAGCCTCCTCCTCATCTCACTTATGATACTATTTCAGCTGCTTCAGTACCTGTTCTGTACACCACAGTACAGCACTTACGACACTGAAATCAATGGCTTCCTTTTGCTACCATTTAAAAGAATCCAGGCGAAATAGACAGACAGACCTTTTGCTACCATTTAAAAGAATCCAGGCGAAATAGACAGACAGACAGACAGACAGAACTTTTGCTACCATTTAAAAGGATCCAGGCCAAATAAACAGACAGACAGACAGACAGACAGAACTTTTGCTACCATTTAAAAGGATCCAGGCCAAATAAACAGACAGACAGACAGACAGGCAAGCAGGCAGACAGACAGACAGACAGACAGGTAAATAGAATCCAGGCTTTTACTTGTACATCTTCTGAACTCAACCAGCTCTTTTATGTTTCTGCCTCACCACCCACCTTCCTATCCTTGAACTGACTTTGCTCTCTCTGCCACAGTGACTCTGCGTTCTCTAGTCTCTGCCTCAGGAATGGGTTCCCTTCTGTTCACCTGGCTAACTCCTGCTGAACCTTCAGAACCTGCCGTTGCATCATAAATCTTCATTCTCGGCACCGAAACACCCCTGCTGTTTTTCATTTCTAGAGCTATTTTTGGTCTGCTGTCTCCCCGTTTATCTGCCTGCAAGTTTCATGAGGCATGAGCTTCTGTTTGTGTCTACTTCTCTTCTGCATCCGAGGCCTTAACCTGGTTCCTGTGGTGCCTTCTCAATAAGATGCTGTTCAGTGAATGAAAGGTGTGGTGTGTGTGTGTGTGTGTGTGTGTGTGTGTGTGTGTGTGTGTGTGTGTGTAGGGGGGGTGTCCTGTGGAAACGCTGCATTGCAGAGCCACAATTGAGAACAGCAACCCAGAAAGCACAGATTCATACTGGTTGTTGGTGCTGTTTTAGCTGTAGAAGTGGTATAAAACAAAAATAAATTAAACCCCCAAAGGGCTCTTGTTACTTGATTTGCTCAATGCATTTACGTTTGCAGGTAAGTTGATCTAGCTGGGAAGAAGAATGTATCAATGAACACACACAGCCACACGGTGTGCAAGCTGCCAGAGTGGTGGGCGTTATCACCCTGGATAGTCTGCTATTGACAGAGAGGTCCCTGCTGTCCCAGGAGGGCTGGAGGGATCTATCCATGTACAGGCGGGTCTGAGGGTCCTCACACACCAAGGGCAGATTCTCTTGTCCTCTAGAGTGGAGAAGTCTCAGAGTCACTAGGACATTTGGGGGAGCACTATCAAAGATGCTCCAGATGTTTGGGGACACAGGTCTATCATCCCAGCACGTGTGTGGTACAGGTGGAAGGACCAGCTGTTCGATTTGGACTAAAGAGCAGTTTGAGGAGCACTTGGAGCACATGGGGCCCTGTCTCAATGTCCCCTCCCTCTCACCATAAAACAAAACACAGACACAAACAAAAGGAGTCCTTCCTCCCTAACCAAAATAAAATCAATTCTTTTCCCAGATGTCCAAGGATAGGCTAAGCATCCCTAATAAAAACAAAACAAAACAAAACAAAACAAAACAAAACAAAACAACCTGAAGTTCTTGAACCCAGATACAAGGTTACAATTAGAAAATTCCAAACTAAACTGTTATAAGTATACAATTATTGGGCTGGAGAGATGGCTCAGTGGTTAAGAGCCCTGACTGCTCTTCCAGAGGTCCTGAGTTCAATTCCCAGCAACCACATGGTGGCTCACAACCATCTGTAATGGGATCCGGTGCCCTCTTCTGGTGTGTGTCCAAAGACAGTGTACTCATATACATAAATAATATAATAAATTTGTAAAAAAAAAAAAAAAAAAAACTTTAAAATTATCAACTCTGTTAATCCCAGCACTTGGGAAAAAAGGCAGACATGTCTCTGCAAGTTTGAGTTTGGTCTCTATAGTGACCTTTAGGCAGCCTGGGCTACATATAGAGACTCTGTTCCATAATAAAATAAAAGACTGAACACTGTATAGTGACCTCCAGGGTCTGTGTATAATGTTTATGAACCAGAAGTGAGTCTCAAGCTTTGATCTCTTGTTATGTACGTGCTCTTAGTCTGAGGTCTGAAAAAAAAATCCTACTCCACTAGCTTTCCTGGTTCCAGATTTTGGGGATAAGGGGTCCTTGATCTGGGCCAGCTCAGGCTCCCCATTTCTCCTGCCTTTAGTGGCTCTCAGTCTTCCTAACCCTGTAACCCTTTAACACATGCTGTGGTGACCCCTCCACCAACCATAAAACAACACCACTGCTGTTTCATAATCATAATTTTGCTACAGTTTTGAATTATAATGACACGTGACCCCTGTGGGAGGTTGTGGCCCACAGATTGAGAACCCCCTGCAAATCCCACCATAAAGCATTTCCACAGAACATCAGTGTCCACAGGAGTTTTAGAGACTTTATTTATGTATAAACAATTTAAACACTTTGCCATAAATTATCTTTGCCTGTCCCTAGTCTTTGCTTAGCAGCAAATTAAAATTAATATAAAAACTCGATGAACAATTCATACATGTATATTACAAAAAAGTTCCTGTACCAAAGTTCTTATTAGACTTTTTTTTTTGTGTGTTTTTTTTTTTTTTCACTTTTTAAAATTTTTTTTTTGTTTTTATTTATTTATTTATTTTTTTTATTTTCTCTCCTCGTGGTGACTGTCATGTGATTGTCTCAGTTTCTGGACCAAACAAACACACTAATAATTTTTAAGTCTGAAACAGTGATTGCGCCTTACGGCATATGTATGTACAGGGCGATCGGAAGTGGTAACCGTTAGCAACAGAGTCACAAATGTTGCGTCTCTACCGCAACTGATACCCACAAACTACGGAATCTAAACAGACTACACCCTGTAACTGCGTATTACTGTCCACAATGGAATCTCCAAAGACAAAAAGAGTATGAGATTTATGTGTAGTGAGTATAGCCACCATTTTGAATTAAATTTTACACTCTGCGCTCAAATAAATTAGCTCAGGCCTGACTAAGTGGGGACCTGAGAGTTAAGTGCCGGACGGTATTGTTTCGCTTTGACTTCTGATATTGATTTTTTTTTTCTTGTGTTTTTCTTTTTCTTTAAAAAGTATTTCCAGTGCTCGATCCTCCACTTTTGTGCCCCCCCCCTCCCCAGGCGCTACACACAAATCACCCCCAAAGTCGTGTTTTTAAATGCACCTGTATTTGCTTAAACGAAAACGTCGCAAGTGTTTGTCCAACAGTCAGTCTGAGTCGTCCTCAGCTGGTCTGGTGATGCCGGCCCTTGTGAATGTCTTTGTGTTGCTCACGTGTGAATGAGTGAGGTATTAGGATGTGAGGCCTTCTCGTCTTCATTTCTTCGTTTGTAGGTCGGTGGTGTGTTTGTCTTTTTGTTTGCTTCTTTTTTTAAAAAAAAAAAAAAAAATTGTTTCTTTTATGTTCCTTTCCTTTTGGCTATTCTGTGTCTTTTTTCTGCCTTAGACCCGGAACAAGTGGGTCATATTTTAGGGGAACTTGAAACATTTTGTGTGTTTTCCTTCGTTCATTCTTTCATCCTTTAGTTTTATTTTCCTCAGAATTTGTGGCCGAGCTCTAGTCTACTTCAGGATGAGGGACTTTGCGCTTGGACAGTAGCATTTGAACTCAAAAAATGTGAGCTTTCTTGCCACTTGGGATCCTAACGCAGCCCGGCCTCAGTGCCCCTGTTAGGTCTTCGTCTCCTTAGGAGAGGAGGTCACAGTTGCCCCTGCTGAGCCACCCAGAGAAGAGGTGGCAGCAGGTTATTTTGTTACCTCTTTCCCATCTCATTCTGTCTTAAGAACTGGATGTTGCTGCTACTGTCTGCCAGCTCTGGGTACTGTTCCACCGGAAGCACGTAATAGCCCTCATAACCTTGCACCCGTCCCGTGCTCAGGAGTTGCTGCTTCTCGCCCTCCGTCCACAGGCGGCTGCCCTCTCTCCCGTCCCTGGCTTTCTGCTGCTCCTTGGCCCAGGCAGTACCCAGGGCCCTCTGTCTCGCTTGGTCCAGGACTCGGGCCTTCTCTTCGTCCAGCGTGTCAGGGGTGAGACCATAGCGGATGCTGAGTAGCAGTGTGGAGTACTGGAACTCAATGTTGGTGAACCTTCGAGTCCTGCCATTCACCAGGAGCGTGGGCTGTGACACCGTCACGTTCACCCCACTCTCCAGCACCTTGCGCCCAATGGTGGTTCCCAGCGTGACCAGGTCACCATCCGCTGCGCCGATCTTCACAAAGTAGTGTGTGTCCTTGCCCTCGATGCTGTAGTGCATCTTGTCCAAGTAGTAGGCGTTGTTCAACACGGATGCCACCTTGCGGCTGTCCTCACTGGCGATGCTGGACACACCTGTGGTCACCCGCCCTTCTTTGATGGCAAACATGATGCCTTTGCCGATGATGGGCGTGGTGGTAGCAAACCAGTGGCCTGCTTTCTCTCGGATGCTGGCGTGGAGCTTTTTAGAGATGACCTGTCCTTCCAGAGCCAGGAAGGCCTGGTTATGCCTCTCTGTTGTCTGCTGGACACCTGTAATGAGCTATGAGCACAAGACAAAAAGGATAGGTCAGAAGGTAGCGCCGGAAGTTCTGAAGCAAGAACTACAAAGATGGATGCTGAGTGCTCTTTCGGGCTTGATCTGCTGAGCCTGTGTGTACCGATACAGCCCTACCTTTTATAACTAGGGCAGGCGGGCTGGTTCCCAGTCCTCTAATGGGGTGCTCTGTTCACTTTGTCACCATGCCACTCACGGAAAGATGGCGAAAGAGGTTCTCCATCTTGCCTGAATCCGTATGCGGGCTGTGCATCCCCTCCCCCCCCACCTGTGGGAGCCAAGAGATAATCTGCATTTGTGGTGCTATAGCTATCTGGGTACATTTCAGACCCATGGATGTCCTGATGTGGGGATCAGGTGTCTGAGCAGCTGGCAGCCCCACTGTTGGAACCTGCCCTTCTCCAAAACCAGTGGCTTGGATAGTCACTGTCTTTACTCAAAGTGAGGCCAGCGGGTAGATGGATCATTGGGGCTCATAGCCCTGTTAAAAGCAGCTCTCAGGCTGCTGAGCTGAGGCTGTGTTCCAGCCAGGTACTCTAGGTGATTTGTGTGCATATTCATATTTGAGAGCTCTGGGCTAAGAGATGCAGGCTGCGAGGGCCAGAGGGAATCCCCCTCCTCCTCCTCCCCACTCTGAGTCGTTGCTTTGGATCTCAGCCCTGGTTCTGCGGAGGAATGAAGTCACCATTATCTCCTTGGCCTTGTGTTCTCCACTCACAAATGACAACTTGTCTCAATTGGTGGTTGGGGGACAGGCTGGGATAATGGGAGAGGCTGTGTTTGGGAGGTAACGGCACTTAGATAAATGAGGGAAATGATGGCTATTCATCCACTGAGTGGTCCCCGAGGGGCAGGATAGAGAGAATGCCATTCTCAATTACCCAGCAGCTCCTCCTTGCCTCTCCATAGTCACACAATCTGGATGACTATTCAGAGCAGCTGAGACCTTCTAGACAGCCACAGAGCAGAGCCCTGGTCCCATATGGGGAGCGGGGAGGGGGTCAGCTCAATGCAGTCTCCGAGCTGCCCATCTGCTTGTGGCTGAGGTCTCAGCTGCACCCAAATTGAAACTGACCACCCTTCGGTCATCAGAGGAAGATCCAGGCACACATTATGTTCTAAAACTCAATCTATATGCATTTGGGCCATAACGTGCTGAGGTTTTTATGTAGGGCATAAAAATGCTCTTTAATGGGACAGAAACTGCAAACCACAGTTTTATTGCGTCCCATAAAAAGCTGAAAGGGTTATGATCTTACAGCAGTCCAGATGGCAGGTTGCCACTGGATTCCTCTGGGCTATTGTTAATCAAGGAGTGACTGGAGGGTAGATACTGAACAGACAATGATACCACAATTAAGGTAATCATTGAGGTTGGGAAGAAATATGGGCCATACTAGAAAGGATGGCAATGGCATTCTCTCTGCCCGGGAAGTCTCTGCTTCTGCATAGCTTTTATACCCAGCCTCAGTGTTTTTTTTTTTTTCCCAGCAGGCCCCTGGCTCCCGTGTGGCAGTGTCTATGAAAGAAAATGAGGATTCTTGTTTGGATTCTCATCAAATGTTCACCTCCGACCTGGCTACTTACCTGTCCATTCTCACTTGCTTGACTCTCTGACAGTTCATAGGGGGGAGGCACAAAATACATTTTGGCTCTTGGGAATCCAGGAATGATGTTGCTGAGCTGAAATCCAAACATCACAAGCCAGCTTTTCACATCTATGGCAGAAGGAAAAAATAGACTTCTGAAATCACAGGGGCAGGAGGCTGCAGTGGATCTTGCAGAGAGAACAAAATAACTAGGCGGATGGGTAAGAGAAGAGGCTGGCAGTATTTGATGACAGCCTCTGGGAACCAGAACCAGAGATTCTCTAAAAAATAATTAATTTTTCTAATGTATATTAGTGTTTTGCTTAATGTGTAGTACCAACAGAGGCCAGAGGAGGGCATCAGATCTCCTGGAACTGGAGTTTTAGATGGTTGTGAGATACCACATAAATGCTTGGAACCAAACCTGGGTCCTCTGCAAAAGCAGTATGTACTTTTGACTGCTGAGCCATGTCTGCTACCCAGCTCAGAGATATGTGACCAAGGAAGAGGATATCTCTCACAAGGTGGCCGTTGATAGCCACTATGTTGTGATTACAAAGGCCAGTTGCAGAATGGACAGATTCAACTTCAAGTCTCCTGGCTGTGTGAGCTTGGCTATGTTAACCTGTTAACCTCAGGTCCTTCAATTTTGAATTAAGACTATAATTGTTCTACCTCATTGCGTTGATGTAAGTACTGGAGGAAAAAACATGTAAAGAACTCAGTATACAATCTGAGAATCTGGCATGTTGACAACTCAGCTAATAATTTACTTGAAAGTCACACGAACTTATTTTTAAAAAGACTTTTTTATTTACGTACTTTATGTATAATCATATGTCTGCACACCAGAAGAGGGCATCGGATCCCATGGGGCTACAGTTATAGGCAGTTGTGAGTCACCATGTGGGTTCTGGGAATTGAACTCAGGACCTCTGGAAGAGCAGCCAGTGCTCTTAATGGCTGAGTTATCTCTCCAGCCCCTCCTATGAGCTATCATGGGCCAGACAGTGTGTCAGAAGCTAGAGGCAATGATCAACCAGGGGGATGAGTGGTGACTGAGATCATGGTGTGGGATGTTTGCCCTGGGGCTCTGCACTCAAACTGGCTTTGGGGGCGGGGGGGGGGGGGGAGTCGGGGCAGGGAGTCTTCAGGGCTGGACATGATGAACAGATGTTTAGTTCCTGGGCCCACCCATTTCTTTAGATCTCCTGTCTTTCAAAGAGACATCAAGAGACCAGCCCTAATCAGGTAAACATCCCAGCCATTGCATTTGGATTTATATAATATGTCCTACACACCTGGTGGATGGTCCAAGTTTTCTGAGTAAGACAGATCCCCACCAGGCCTCCTGATCTCCATGGCCCAGGGAGTCCTTACTCAGTGCACTTCCATTTTCCTTACGGCCATCAGACTGGCGTGCGGAAGGGCTGGTCTCATTTTGTTCTTTATTTCTATTCACCAAGGCACCTGAGATCTGTGGTCACATCCTGGCCTTGCCTCTTTCCTGCTCCCTTTCTGCCTTTATTAAGTTCTGAAATAGTTCACTGGGCCCCTGGAGTTCAAATCTGCCTTTAAGAATGCTTGCCATGTCTTCAGAGTTTAACAGCCCCCTTTCCCTCTTGCTACAATTTAAACCTCTTCCTACAGAGCACTGGTCTCCCTACCCTGGCTTCAGCCTCTGGACCATGGCTGACCTTGGGCTACTCACCTGAATTCTGTGAAGTGTGCTGCCTCTGCCTCTGAACCAGTTCTTAGTGATTTTGTCAATTATAATTCTGGTCCTCAATTATTGTCATTTTCATATACACAGCCCTCTGGCCTCAGCTCTCTGGCTTATTACACAACACCCAGGGCCATCCATCCACCCATCCATCCTTCCATCTATAACATCCATCCATCCCATCCATTTATCTATCCATCTATCCATCCATTTCATCCATCCATCTATCATATCCATCCATCCATCACATCCATCCATCCATCCATCCATCCATCCATCCATCCTTCCATCCATTGTATCCATCCATCCATCCATCCATCCATCCATCCATCCATCCATCCCAAACTCCTTTTCCCTGTTGAGCTCATTTATTTTCTCAACTCTCAACTTCCTGCTCATTTATTTCCTCCCAACCTAGCACACATTCCCTGACCAACCCCTGGACTCGTTCCTTGGGAGTGTATTTGAAGATCTGCTGTCTGCTTTCACTTCCTCATTCCTGCTTGGTGAAATCATAGTACTAATCATATCCAAGCTAGTATCTATGCACTTTTGCATCTGCGCAGCTGAATGCTGTTGGAGAAAACACCATCACCATGCTTGCAGGTATCACTGAAAATCCCTGATCATGACTCTCTAGGGTGCTTCCTGCTGCATGCCACCCTCCTGACTTCCTTTACTCCTTTTAGCTGTTCATTCACTCTTGGGTATTAGCTCTGTATCTATCCTCTATCTATGTATCTATGTATGTATCTATCTATATATCTATGTATATATCTATGTATCTATGTATATATCTATGTATCTATGTATATATCTATGTACCTATGTATATATCTATATATCTATGTATATCTCTATGTATCTATGTATCTATGTATATATCTATGTATCTATGTATCTATGTATCTATCTATCTAGTCTATCTATCCATCACCTGCCCATCCATCCATCCATCCATCCACCCACTGTCCATCCACCTACTCACCTATCTATCTATCTATCTATCTATCTATCTATCTATCTATCTGGCATCTATTTTTTGAGACATAGCCTCATACACAGACCAGGCTGGACTAGAACTCGTGGTGATCCTCCTGCCTCAACCTCCTAAGTGCATGATTAAGGGACACGCACTACCATATTTCCCTCCTGTATATTTTTATTTTTGCTTGCTCATTTCTCTCCAGGCCTCTACAAAATTCTTTCCCTCCCTCCTTCCCACCAGCAGTCAGCCTTGTTTCCTGCTTTTCTGCAGAAACCGAAGCAGCCAGAGAAGGGCCTCCTCCAATGCTATCCTGTTTGCCCACGCCACTGTGGCTCAGCCTCTGCACTCTGGAACTCTTGCTTTTTTTTGTTCCCATTCCACTATGAGAGCTGTGCGTGTGGAGCCCTCCACTGTGTGCATGTCCTTGCCAACTCAAGGCCATCACTCTAAGAATCTTTCCTCATTCCACAGCAGTGACTCACTAACCCTTCGGATGGATTTTCCCCACCACATACTAAGATGCTGCTAAGTGTCCTCCCCCAAACAGTTGTTTTCTTACTCCTATTGCACATTCTATATTTGCTTTTACAAAGTCCTCCTAAGCTCATACTAATCCTCTGTACTCATTGCTTGCTATTCTTCTCACATCTTTGAGCCAGGCTTTTGACCCCCACTATGGTACAGAAATCTCATGTGTCAAGTCTGGAGGAATCTCCACATTACCAAACCCCATGCTGACCACGTTCTTATCTTGTCTGGACCTATCTGCCTCACCCAGTTATTATTGGTATTTATAAGTTGGGGGTGGAGCACACATGCCAGGGCATGCATGTGGACATCAGAGGACAACTTTGCAGATTGATTTTCTCCATCTACCTTTTTTTTTTTTTTTTTTTTAAAGAGGTTCCAGGGATTGAGCTCACCAACCTTGAATGGCAAGCTCCTTTACCTATGGTGGCATCTCCTTAGCCAAAAGTTTTCTATGTTATGTAATCATCTAGTCTTGAGAGGTGGATGCTGCTTCCAGGCTGATGCTGATTCTAACTGCCCAGCCCTGCCCAGCCTTCTTCTAAGCTCAGCACTTGTGCATCCTGTCTGTTTCCAGTTTTGATGAGTCCAAAACTGAATTCTTGACCTGCCTTGTGCCTCTCTTTTCTCCTCCAAGTAATTGTATCTCTATTCTTCTGCCCACCATCCCTGTCTCCTTTATTTTCTCACCCCCACATCCAATCCATTGGGAAACTCTCCCTCGTCTTTTTTATTTAACATTGAAGTAAATTTTATATAACATGAAACTCACCATTTTAAGGTGCCCACCCAAATCAGTGGTCTCTAGTATATTCAAAATGTTGGCAGCCATTGTCACTCTCTAATTCATGACACTTGGACCCCACAAAGAAACCTCACTGGGATTATCAGTCACACTGTTTGGCCATGTCCCACAGTCCCTAAGCTACCCCAGCCTTAGATCTGGCTATGTTCTGGACATTTTATATAAATTTCTATAAAACCACTGTGTGGTTCAACCACAGAATACATTTTTTTTTGACAGGGTTTCTTTTTGTAACAGCCCTGGTTGTCTTAGAACTTACTTTATAGACCAGGCTGGCCTTGAACTCACAGATGTTAATCTGCCTCTGCCTCCTGAGTGCTGGGATTAAAGTACCAATCTCTCTCTCTCTCTCTCTCTCTCTCTCTCTCTCTCTCTCTCTCTCTCTCTCTGTGACAGAATACTGTTCCATTGTATTAACAGTTCACATTCTCTCCATTCATCAGTTGATAGATAACTGGGTGGGTGGTTTATACTTTTTTTTTTTTAACCACTATAAACAATGCTACTATGAACCTTCATGGGCAAATTTTGGTTTGGCTACCTAGTGCTAGGATTTGCATATGGTTTAACTGTATGTCAAGGACCCGAAGTAATTAAAGTCCTCAGGGTGGTGTTACTGGGAGGTGGTGGTACCTTTTATAAGCCTGGCCCTGTGGTAGGTTCATAGGTCACTGGGGTGTTGTGTTCTGTTTCTTTTTCTCTTCCCCTTCCTTGATACTGGGTCTCAGGTATTCCAGTCTGGCCTTGCGCTCACTATGTAGCTGAGGATGACCTTAAAGTTCCGATCCTCCTGTCTCCTCCTCTGGCGTGCTGAGGTTACCACCATGTATCAACTTATTTGGTGAATTGTGGTGCTGAGCATGAAAATGGGCTTCATGTATGTTAGGCAAGCACTGTACCTACTCAGCTACACCCAGCCTACCCTTGGAAGCCCTGAGAGGACTGTTCTGGAAGGCTCCAGCCTGTCCCCTTCTGTCCTTTGAGATGTGCCCATGGTCACACAAGTGATTCTACCATTGTCATCAGCCATGCTGTGAGGTAGCCCCCACAGGAAGAGGTGGTCTGTCATCTAGCTCTTGACCTTCCAAACTGGGGGTTAAATGAACCTTTTTCTCTTTGCAAAGTCTCATGTCTTAGGTGTCTCATGACAAAAACCTCCTTGGTTGCCTTGTTTCCTGAAATTACCTTGGTGTGGATTTTTTTTTTGGGGGGAGGGGCTCATTAATATTCTTTGCTTTTATTTTTGAGAACAATACAGGAATGTGTTGGCTTCTTGTTGCATCTGCCATCTCTACCCTCCTGGCCCATCGCATCCTGCCTGGACTTGGATATGTCTAACTGGTTTGCTGCTCCCAGTCTTTGTTCCACTTATCAGTACAGTAGCCAGACAAGTCATAAACAAGGAACAGACAAGGCCACTTCCTTGCTCAGAGCTCCCAGAAGACTTTTATCAGTGGAAAAGCCAAGGTCACTGAGAGACCTTTAAGGACCTAAGGACCCTCCTCATGCTCTCCCTGGAGCCTGTTATGAAGACCAGGGTGGCCTCCAAGTGATAGAAGTCCTCCTGCCTCTGCCTCCTGAATTCTGGGATTAAAGGCGTGTGCTACCATACCCAGATCCTAAAAATTTATTTTATTCTCAGATGTGTCCCTTACCATGATGCTTGGCACAAAACAGAGACTCAGTAAGTGTATGAAATGAATGAATGGACCAGAACATTCCTGGTAAAACCTATCCAGTGCAGCACAAATGTGACAGAGGACCCCTCTAGACCTGCCCTCTAGACCTGGGGGGGGGGTGTCTCAGGTATGACTCCTTCCTGTACCAGGACTGTTGTGGGAGCTAGACATTGCTGATGGTAGTAAATAAAGGCACAGAATATCGCTCTCTGAGAAATGATGTGGTATCTGTGACCCACCTGTCTTTTGTGTGGACACATTCCATCTTTGAATGGCCTGGGATTTACACGGGTGAGAGTTCAGCTCAGGGTAGTGTGAGGGCCTGTGAACCAGTAGCAGATGACTTGCCTAGCATGCACGAGACCCTGAGTTCCATTCCCAACACCACAAAGAGAAAAATGACATGAAAGTCATGGAGAGATGGCTCAGCCCTTAAGAGCACTGGCTGCTCTTCCAGAGGATCCAGGTTCAATTCCCAGCACCCACATGGCAGCTCACAACTGTCTGTAACTCCAGGTCCAGGAGATCTAACATATTCACACAGATATATATGCAGACAAAACACCAATGCAAATAAAATAAAAATAAATAAATCACTCAAAAAAAAAAAAAAAAGAATGTTATTCTGCCTGGTGTGTGGTAGACCTCTTTAATCTCTTTAATTATTTGAGAGGCTGAGGTAGGTGGTCTCAGCCTGGTCTGCATCGTAACTTCTAGGTCACACAGAGCTAATATGTAGTAAAAATAAATGCCATTCACAATAGCTAAGAAGTGGGATCAGCTTAGGTGTCCATTAACAAATGAATGGATAAAGAAAATGTGGTGCTTGTACACAAAATGATATTTTTTTCTTTCTTTCTTTCTTTTTCTTTTTTCTTTTTGGTTTTTTGAGACAAGGTTGGCCTCAAACTCAGAAATCCACCTGCCTCTGCCTCCCAAGTGCTAGGATTAAAGGCATTCGCCACCACCACCCGGCATGATATTTTTTTCAAGACAGTGTTTCACAGTGTAGCCTTGGCTGTCCTGAAACTCAATCTGTAGACCACGCTGGCCTTGAACTCAAAGAGATTGCCTGTCTCTGCCTTTCAAGTACTGGGATTAAAGGCATGTACCACCACTCACTGCTTGGATCACAAAATGATACTTTTAGTTGTAAAGAAAAGTGAAATTACGTTTTCAGGAGAATGGATAGAAATTCTTATGTTAAGTGGAATAAGCAGGACTCTGAAGAGTGCCATGTTTTCTGTCCTCTGAGAATCCTGTTTTTATGTACATGTACATATGTGTCCTAAGAAGAACTATGGTACTCATATTGCTTCTCAGAGAGGGTTCTACCATGCCTCTGAGTCTAGTGTCAGTCAAGACTGACCATGGAAAGGAATCCTAAGTGTGTGCGTGTGCGTGTAATAGCATATGATATAAAGCCAGAAGGTGGGATAATTGGGGAAAGAGAAGAACAATGGTTGGTGGGTGGGAGTGTAGTGTAGTTGGGGGGCATATAAGAAAAAGTATGTATGGAAATGCCATATTGAAACTCATTATATTTTAAAATACCAAAAGAAAAATAAAATATAATAAAAATTAAAAAATGAATATAGGTTTGAAATTGTCTTGAAATGTACATTGTGGGGCTGGGAAGAGGACTCAGTTGGTAAGTACTTTCTTCATAAGCATGAGGACCTGAGTTTAGACCCCTAGCATGTACATGAAGTCCTGGAGGTGGCAGATAGACCTGTACTTTTAGAGCAGAGGAGACAGAGACAGGCAAACCCCAGAGCTTGATCTAGGCCCAGTAAGAGACTGTCTCAAAACACAAGGTGGAGAGAGACAGGGAAAGATACGTTGATCTCGGTCCTCCATACACATGTGCAAACACACACATGCATACAACACATGTACATCCACACATGCCTGCACTCACTAAGGGATAGATAGATAGATAGATAGATAGATAGATAGATAGATAGATGATAGACAGGGAACACAATATCAAGCAGAAATGACTGGCTTTTATTCTAGCAGTGATCTATGGCCAGGCAGGCAGGTGCTTGGTGCAGCAGGACACTGGCTCCCTACTTTGGATATCTATGCCTAGTTGCCGTGACTTTCTATATTCTACCACACCCAGGTGTCACCTGTGCTATCATTTACTTACTAATGTAAAAAAAAAAAATTTTTTTTCTTTACTTTGGGAAATCCATTTTTTCAAAAAGGAACTCCCCATCACTGCCACATAGGGCAGCAGACTGACTTGCAACCAAAACTAACTAAAACTTAGAGGAGACAAAGGTGCCTGCTCCCTGCGAACACCATTTAGGTCTCCACTACAGAAGGCCTTAGACCTGCTCTCTTGGCCTAAAGATGAGACGTGCTTAAAGGGGGATTGCTATATGCCAGCATCACATAAAAGAGCTTAGAGACCATGAGAAGTGACTAGTCCCCACAGTGCTCATGGCACGGAATCTTTCATCTGCTTACCCTATAAACCTGCCCAAATTTCATCAGAGACGGACAGGTCTTGTGGGGAATCTCAAGAAGAGTGTGTGAAGTCCTTGTTCCCACCATCCTCTTTCTCCTTTGAGGAAGTCCCCTCCCTAGCCCATGGTGTTCCCTTTAGTGAGAGGACACCTCTGCACATCTCTGGGCAGAAAGATGTCATTTTAAATCAGACTTACTTAATTGGGGACAGGAGTGCCCACCACAGCATAGTGTATGTCCTAGGGATTTTAAAGAACACACCTGTGAATGGGGACTGTCAGGTCAGCTCCTTTTTGTCTGTTTCTTTTGTCAGTCCCTTTCCTTCTCTTCCTCTCTCTTCTTTTTGTTTTTTAAGGTTCCTTTCTTCTTTCCTTTGTTCCTTCCTTCCTTCTTTAATTTCCTTCCTTCCTTCTTTAATTTCCTTCCTTCCTTTCCTTCTTTCCTCCCTTCCTTCCTTTTCCCCTTCCTCCCTTCTCTCCCTCCTCCCTCCCTCCTTCCCTTCCTTTCCTTCCTTCTTCCTTCCCTCCCCAACCCTGCTGTCATTACAAGTGTAATGACATTACAAACTCTGCTCTGAAGTTTCTGACATACTTTGATTCTCATGTAAACCTTTGAAACCTCTATTCAAGACACACATCATATCCTTGTCGCACCGGGGTCAGTGCAGGTCCCTTAGTCTCTTTGAAGTGTGGCAATTGTGATGAAAGACAGGTCCCCTAAACAAATCCCCTAGACACTCATCTAAAGTCACACAGCAAGTGAGTGGTGAGACCAGAATTGGTGTTTGGGGATGTACTCAGATTCTGACATCAGGACATGGTGGAGGACCAGGTGGCACTCGGGCTGGGCATAGGTCCACTGTGTCCAAGACTGAGAAGCTCCCTTTGGACTGATTTTCTCTGCCTTAGTGTTCTTTGGGAAACATGGCACTTTTTCTTACACCGGGAGCAGCCACCTTCTTTCAGAGAGCTGTTTGCAAACAGTGTACCTCTAGATTCCAGAAAGAGAGGGTCTGTCCTTTGAGTTTCTCCTGACTACATCTTAATTACCTCTTCCCCTTACGTTGTGAATAGCGGGTCCAATCACACTTCAAGTCTCCTATGTGGCAAATTAAGGCTGATTTAGACAGGGCGTGCAGGTGAGCCAGTGTTAGAACTGTGGAGAAAGAGCTGGTGGTCTTTGCTGAGCCTGTTCTCTGAGGGTCCGATGGTGGAAGCAGGTGGCTGCAGGTGACTGCAGGTGGTTGCAGGCGGCTGCAGGTGTGGTCCTGCCCAGCCTGGCTGCTCTCCCAGCTGGCTCCTGGCTCCTCTTCTCAGCTGCCACAGCAGCTTTTGTGAATCTGCCCTTTATTTTAGACTCTCTCTAATGGCTTCTGGATTCAATTTGGCTGGACTTCGTTCAAATTGATTTGATTCCCACTTATCCGGCCTCCATGAAGCCCAGAGATTAGGAAAGCCATCTTGCTATTTAGAAAACCCTGATAATCTCATTTTCCTCCCCCCCCCCACCCCAGGGAAGTGGGAATATAGCTGAGGGTCTGGGTGAGTCTGTGAATGGTTTCATTTGAGCCTTGGCAGCAGCAGGTATCTGTTCAGCTCCTTCTGTGGGATTCTCTTCATTCACTTCTGGCTGATTAATGTCTAAGAAGTCCAGTACTAAGCAAGGCTGGGTAGAGCCTATTTGTATGGGGGATATTTGTGAATTTGTGAAGCATGTTTGTTCCTTCATTCCCCAAACTAAGACAGATATACTTTGTCTCCACCTTTGCTGGCTTTCCTCTTCTCCTCAAACAGGCTTCTTCTCTCTCTTCCACCACACAAAGGTCTCTACACAGATATTAGCTGTGCAGCAAGGCTCCCAGTGTATAGGAACACTTCCTATCACTCTACAGCTAACCCTTGTCCTGTCTTATTTATCTCCATAGCATTCACCATCATGTGTGTGTGTGTGTGCGTGTGCACGCGTGCGCATGTGTGTGCGTGCATGTGTGTATGTGTGTGTGTGTGTCTTCCTGAGAGGTATTTTAATTGGAAATGGCAGTTAGTTGAGGGCAAAGTTCTGTTTAGCAATGGGAAGGAGAGGAAGGTCTGGCAGGCATCAAAGCAGGCAGAGGCTCCTGGTGAGACAACAGAAGGAACCAGCTTCACCATAGCTCTTGGGTACAAAAAGTTCCAGCTGTTTTGCTTGGATGCGGACACTGGTTTCAACTTCTAAAGGTGTGAGAGTTATCAGTGACATATTTATTGCATGAACACAGTTGACCCTGGAAGTCAATAACTGCCCTGTAATACACCAAGGGAGCCCTGTTGCTCCAGGCAGCTGTGGTCTCTTTTCTCTTTTCCGAGGGTGGACAAATGATCACTTGACTGTGGGTGCCTCTGTGGTCATAACTAAGAAGTGTGGATCTCTTGGAACTTGGGGTCTTGGGTTTCCTTTATTCTTCTTCTATAGAATGCATGGCCAGATGATATCACCCTTGCCTGCTTGCTGGACATTGGCCCTATTGGACCTGGTTTGTCTGTATCCATCTATATATCCTGATTTCTTTGTCTATTTTTTTTTTTTTGGACAAGCACTTTGTCTTGTTCCTAACCATCTTATATCTTCTACACCTAAAATACATCAGCATCTTTTCTGGATGGGCAGAGGAGTGGGTAGGGAACCTAATTTCACCATTTTCTTGTTATTCTGTGACATAGATCACCTTTCTCTGACTGAACCTCCTTACACTTTGATCTGCAAGCTTCTTGTGTCCCGACTTTTGTTCAGTCTTCTTTCAACCTTGAGTTACAGTAGGTCACTTTCCTTTTGTGGGCTCAGTTTGACACAGGGCTTCTTTATTGTGCCATATCTTTTATATAGGAATCTCTCTCTCTCTCTCTCTCTCTCTCTCTCTCTCTCTCTCTCTCTCTCATACAGACACAAACACATGCACACATGTCCCCCCCTTCCCCACACTATACACACTTACTTGAGAGAAAAGTGGTGTATCCACCATTGTACCCTAAGAATCTCACATGGTGCTACTATGTGAAAGCTTTATGAATACGTAATTGAGCAGCTAACTCTTGTCCTGTCTTTACTCATCTCCATAGTACCCACCATTCCATGCACCTGTGGACATGTGTGCAATGACTTCCTTCTATCTGTCCTGCTGCTAGATCTCTGTATATATATCTCACCAGAGAAACCTCTGGAGGTCAGTAACAGGGGCTTAGGCACCAGGTATCTGCCAACTCATTGCTTTCCTATTAACGATAGCATTAACACTACAGGGAGAAGTCAGGCCAGGTCTTTACTTAGAATACTATCCTCCATGAGAGTCTGGGCCGCTAGCCCTAGGCCTTTTGGTTTATTAACTTAGAGAATTTGAGCTATATACTTCTGATATAGGCCTCTCTGTTAGCTGACTCCTGTTGGGGTAGGAAGGGCTCTCAGCAAAGTCATTTCATGGACCAGTTGTGAAGTGGTCAGGAAATGTCCCAGAACACCTGCTTCACTGTTTCTCCACCTTTCTGGACATGATCCTTCAGTGCCCTGGGTTGTTAGCACTAGAGTTCTACTGTAAAATATAAGCCCCTTCCCCAGATGCCCAGCAGTCTCCCAGGACAGCCACTGCCCTACCTTGGCAGCAAGGTCTCACCTGTCACGTAATTCTTTAAATCCAGTTCATTGCTGAGTGGATTGTTGTTCTTGAACATGTACAGGTTGAAGGGGGCTGGCTCCTTGCCCACGTTCCTCCACATGGTGTAGTCAGGGGACGTCCACCGTCCTGCCAGCACGTCATAATCACGCTGAGTAAAGTGGACAAGCTTGGTGAGGGGGTCGTAGAGGCCTCCGTGGAAGCCAATGACCATCTGAAAGTCTGGATTGGAGTCGTAGTAAATCTCCCCATAGGCTGTGTACTGCAGTTGCTTGATCATGAGACCATTGATACTGAAAACAGCCAGAGGGGTCCCTGTGTTATCTGAGGCGACGTAGTACTCTTCCCCGCTACTGCTCTCCATGGCAAAGAGGTGACCCTGGAGGTCATAGTAGAGCGAGGTGATCTCAGAGTTGGAGTGGTTGTAAACATGGGTGATACGGGTGGGGTTGTGGAGGTCGGAGTAGAAGTACTGGAGGTGGTGGCCCAGGTTGGTCTTGTAGGAAGCCCTGCGGCCCACGCCGTCGTAGCGGTACTGCACGCTCCATCCGTTGGCCTTGTTGTACGCTCTCGTTAGAAGGCCCTTCGAGTTGTATTCAAAGATGTCGGAGCCTCTCTGGCACAAGTAGCCATCGTCATCAATTTTGTACTGCACGTCCCCTAGCCTGGTTATCCGATCACGGAGGTCATAGCGTAAGGGCATGAGGCGAGCACTGTTTCCTGGGTTTAGCAGGTGCAGGTTTCCATTGAGGTCATAGCTATAGCGCCAGGTAGGCCGGTCATTGACGGCCACACTCTGGAGCTGGCCGTCCCCGTCATAGTCATAGGTGTACTTTGTGGTGTTGGCATAGGGCCCCAGTTTCAGTTCCCTCTTGATGACTCTGCCCATACTGTCATATTGCACCGTCATCCAGTACATGAGGGACCGGAACATCTCATATTGCACTTCCTTGATGCGCCCATGGGTGTCAAAGTGCTTGCTGAGTGTCATGACGGCAGTGGTGATGATCTGGTTGATGTCGTAGTAGATGACCCCAAACTTGCCGAAGTGTTCCACCTTGCCGGAAATCTCGTCATAGCGGTAGAGGTCAACGGGAAGGGGAGTCTCGCTTATGACAGGTTTGATGCTGGCAATTCGGAAGCTGTTGTCGTGATAGGTGTAATCAAACCTGGCGTTGATCATGCCTTCCTCAGAGAACCTGTAAATCTGCTTGTCCACGAGGGGCCCAACCTTTCGGTACCTGATAGTACAGGAGAAGCCCCCGCTTTGGAGATTGACCATCTTCAGGACGCCGGTGGTCTCGTCATATCCAAAGGTGACAGCGGTGCTGTCGTAGACTATCTCTGACAACTTGGAGAGTTTGCCATACTTGTAGAACACCTGGCGCCCAGTCCCCAGGAAGGATGTCTTTAGGATGCGGCCGTCATCACTGTAGTCAAAGATGACCGATGCGTTGCTTTCGGGTGGGTTGTAGATGTTTCGGATGTAGCCAATGGAGGTGTGCGTGGACATGCTATGCCGGGCGACACTGGGCATAGTGACTGCGTGGAGGCGGTCAGAGGAGTCATATTCAAATATGTACTGACGTTGGCTCTGTAGCAGGAGGATCATGGACTGGGAAGGAAATGGGAACGGATAAGTTGGCTCTTTTTAACCAGGTACCCAAGTGATAGAGTTAACCCCATTCAGAAGCTATGGAGGGTGGAGACATTTCCCCCTTTTCTTTTTTTAAACTCTCTTCTATTCTCCTTCCCCTTTTCCTTCTTCCCGTTCCCTTTCCCTCTTCTCTCCTCCCTTCTCTCCCCTCTCTCCGCTCCACTTCCCCCGCGCCCCCTCCCTCATCATACCATGTAGCCCTGTCTGTCTTGGAACACACTATGTAGACCAGGCTGGCCTGCAATCCTGAGAGATCCACCTGCATCCATCTGCCACCCAAACAGTAGGATTTAAGGTATGACCACCACACTTGACTGTGTGGAGAGTTTTGACCAAAGACTCATATGGCTCATATGATACCACTGGTTCGTGGTGGTAGCCCAGGGCAGACCTTACCTTTAATGGGGATCTTGTGAAAGGCATACTGACTCAGTGGACCTAGGCAGGGTCTGATAGCCTACACTTGTGTCCCCACCCCAAAGATGATATAGCTTTGCCTGTGGTGAGTGTGGAGGGCCTGGAGGCCTGGCAGAAAACATGGGGTTTGTCCCCAGGTTCAATAACAATTGTGTTTAGAGCTGGCTTGCCACTGGCCACACTGGAGAGAGGTGGGCATGCTGTTTTTATTGCCTTTGATAAAAGGACACAAGATGAAATGCCCTAGAATCAGTGACTCTTCAATGGGGCTTCAACAGCCCCAGCAAGAGGCAGCTGGAAGACTCCTGCCTCCCTGACAGCCATTCCAGGGCACTATGTCAGAGTGAGAACAGCATTAGTCGAGGGCTCTTTCTGCAGGCTAACTGCTCTGTATGTGATTTATACATATGCATGATTGTGCATGCGTGCATACATATGTGCACATGTGTGTATGCATTTTACCTGTGCATGTCTGTGGGGGCCAGAGGTTGATGTTGGCTGTCTTCTTTAATCACTCCCCACTGTCTGTCAGTCTGTCTATCTATCTATCTATCTATCTATCTATCTATCTATCTATCTATCTATCTATCTTTGAGAAAGAGTCTCACTATGCAGTCCTGGCTAGCCTGGAACTTGCTATGTGTACCAGGCTGGCTTCAAACTCAAAGCCTTCAAAAATTTGTATCTGCCTTGCAGGGGCTTGAATTAAAGGCATGTACCACTATAAAGTGGTACCTGCCACTTTACTTTTTGAGATAGGGTCTCTCACTGAACCTAAATGTACCATTTTGTCTAAGCTGGCTGGCCAGCAAGCTTCCAAGGGTTTCCTGTCTCCATTCTCACTCCCTTAGCACTGGGGTTACGTGTATGCACCACCAAGCCTGATTCTGGGCATTTACATGGAAGAGCCATCTCCCCAGCCCCTGAACGTTATCCAAGTAATGTTTTGGTGAGAAAGGAAGACTCCAGCCTGTACAAAGGACAAACCAGATAAAAGGACCTGCCCAGGGACTAGAGGACCAGGGCAGCCGTTTAAGGTCTCAGCAAATGCTTCCACTAGGCCTTTCTCCACGAAGGAGCCCCGAGCCGGTACTGTCAGACACAGGACTACGCAGAAAGAGTCTGCTGGCTGCTTTGGTCAAAGTGGGAAGGAGTAGCTGTGTGTATCACAGTTTCCAGCAGATTTCCTTCCCCTTGTGGCTTAATTTAGGGAAGCAGAAGTGACCCGCTGACTCCCTAATTCATACATAACGCTTTGTCTTGCTGTCAGAGGATGGTTCAGTTCGATTCAACATCACTGCCTTTCCCGTTTTCATTTTTGTTTTCTTAATTAAATAAAACAATGTCATTACTGGCTGTCTAGCATCCTCCCCCCCCCCCCTTTAATGGCAATAGTACTGACAGCTGGAGGTACACGAAGGGAGCCATGCGGAGTTATTAAAAATGTTAAGATGCCTTATGGCTAGATATCTCAGGCTGGCCGAGCACGGGACGGTGACAGGGTGGTGGTGGGAAGGGGAGCAGAAGCCCCGCTCATGGGCCGTGCACCATGGTCACCCACCTTGTCAAGATAGGAATAGCTCCAGACTTTCCCGTCGGCGAACATGCGGGACACAATCCGGCCCTGCTTATCGATGTCTGTCCTCTCGCTCATGGCCCCACGCTGGAGGCCGGCTAAGCGCCCGTTGAAGAAGTAGGAGACATTGACGGCTGCCAATCCACTGCTTGGGAGCCACAGGAAGGGGCGGCCCACCTGGTCATAAATGATCCTCAGGGTGAATTTCCGGTGGTCGTCATAGATCTTCTCTGTACGGATATTTCGGTCATAATCAATGGACAGGAGATTCCTTCCGTGGACCTGGAGAAACAGAAGGAACCTGGTTTAAAAGGCGTCTAGCGAGCTGCTGGGGGTCGGGGGGTGGGGGAGGATCCAGCTGGGGTGATCAAGTTTGCAGAGGAGGAAGAAACACAGTATCCCATTTGCCTCTTACGTTTCAACGTTTCTGTACACACATACAAAGTGGCTAGGCTTGTATGGAGCCCTGGGCCAGGAAGGAGGCTGCTTTTGGTCAGATGTGGCCACTCTGAGTAGTTAGGTAGCCTGTGCATCGCACAATTCCAAAGGCTGCCGTCTCGATCTGGAAAGTGTGCCTGATGAAACTGTTCAGTATAGATAGCTGTATCCTAGCCCTGACTCAAGGCTTTTGAGTGCCTTACCTGTGTATCCTTGGAGTACGACAATTTATATTTTTTTCTGTAATATAATTCTTTTTTTTTGGGGGGGGGGAGGGGGCTCTCTTCAATCACCAAATCTAATAATCTTTAAGAGCAGGTGTTGTGATTTCTGTGAAGGTAGCTAAAACGGGGTACAGAGGGCTGAGCAACCCCCAGTTCACAAAGACCAGGGAATATAAAAATAAAAATTATAATTCTACAATTCCAACAGGAAGTCTTTTATTTTAACTATCTAGAGGAAAATCTTGCTATTATGAGGGACCCCAGATACTGCTGAGGAGACCTCTGCAGGGCTGTGAATTCCAACAAAGGGAAAAAAAATGATTTACTCAGATGTGAAAGGAACAGGGGAACACGTCCAGACGTGATTTAATATTTATTTAGAAGTTGATCTGATCAAGAGGAATAAGTCTGTCTCAAAAGGCAGAGCTGGGAGACTATACTCTGGTTAGGGGCAAAGGAGACAGACTCCTGGGACCCCAGATGCCCTGAGTGCATAGCTGCAAGGGAAGGAAATGAAGCTGGCTCAGCCCAGACTCTTACAACATAATTTACTGCAGCTCCACAAGTCCCTGGGGTGGCTGCCTAGAGCGGGGGTGGGGGTGGGTGGGTGGGGAGGGTGGGATGGGGGTGGGGGTTTGGGGGAGACATAAACATGCAGTAGAAGAGTTGGTAGCTGTCTGCGGTTGCCTCACCTGACCCTCCTGATGGTGGCTGCGCTCAGAGAAGACAGTGGTGATGACAACAGTAATGCTGACAAGATGCACCTGTGCTAAGCTCCACACAGACAGGGGTCATGTCAGGGGCTGCTCAGCCATTGCTCAGTTAGTGCTCACAAAACCATCACAAGAGGAAGCCCAGGAAGCACATAACGTATTCAGTGTCACACAGTAGGGGCTCTGAGATGGCTCAGTAGGTAAGAGGGCTTGCTGTGCAGGCATGAGGAGCTGAGGTCAGATGCCCTGCATCTGTGTTAAAGGCTCAGTGTGACCATGTGCACCTGTTAACACAGTGCTCTGTGGGTGAAGACAGGAAGACGACCCGGGCTTGCTGGATGCCATCTAAGTTCCAGCTTCAGTGACAAACTCTTGCCTCAAGAAAATAAGGCGGAGAATCACCAAGCAGGATGTCCTTGTGTGCTCTCCATGCTTGGGCACAGATGAACACAATGGATACATCACACACACACACACACACACACACACACACACACACACACACACATACACACACAGACAGACAGACAGACAGACACACACACAGAGTAGTGAAGCAATAGTGTTGGTCTCAACCTAAATTTGTTTTATCTAGTGTGCTACTTTGTCATTTGACCAGCTCCATGGTTCTCTGTGCTGACTTCCACCAAGCGTCTGGTGAGGTGTAAAAGGCTGAGAAGCCCGTGAAGCATTGTCTCAGCCCTGGAGGATTCTCTTCTGCAACTTGTGGGGAGATGGAGACGAATGTTAGTGCTACAGTGACCTGTATTCTGGGGGAAAGCTTTGTGCACAGGTAAAAAAAAAAAAAAAAAACCTTTGTTTTCTAGCGTCCTTAGGGGACAGGGGCAACCTACAGAGAGTAAGTGGTAGTTGCTGGCTGTATTTTTGGGAAGCTCCCTGGAAAGAAAGCCGAGAACTGGCAGCTTTTGTTCCTTCCACACTCTGCTTCATCCTAAGTAAAAGATGGTGCGTGACTGGTACCTAAGCATTCACCCTATGAGCGTGAGGTGAGTGGATTGTTTGTTTGTTTATTTTAAAGACAGAGTTTCCTACTGTAGCCCAGGCTGGCCTGGAATTCACTTCTATAACTCATGCTGGCCTCAGACTTGTAGCAATCCTTCTGCCTCAGACTCCCAGGCATTGGCATCACAAGTATGAACCATGAGATGATATTTGAGGATAGAACCTCTAAGATGATGGCTCAAACAGAAAAAAAAAAAAAAAAAAAAAAACCAGCCTAGAGCCTTGCTGACCCAGACATTTTCAACAGTCATCCACACATACACAAATGGGTTACTTAAGACCTTATCATAAGACAATATAACCCTATATCTTACATCAGGTTCTGTTATTTCTTTTAGGTTTTATTTCATCTTATTTTATATGTATGAGTGTTCTTAAAGCTTACTTATTTTTATTTTATATGCAAAGGTGTTTTGCCTGCATGAATGTCTGTGTGAGGGTGTCAGATTCCCTGGAACTGGAGTCACAGACAGCTGCAAGCTTCTAAGTGAGTGCTGGGAACTGAACCCAGATTCTCTGAAAAAAAGCAGCCAGTGCTCTTAACTGCTGAGCCACCTCTCCAGCCCTAGTGCTAGATTTTGTTGGTTTGTTTATTATTATTTTTTTGAGACAGGCTTTCTCTGTGTAGCTCTGGCTGTTCTGGAACTCACTCAACAAACCAGGCTGGCTTTGAACTCAGAGATCTGACTGTCTCTGCCTCCAAAGTGCTGGGATTAAAGGCACATGCTGCCAATACCTGGCTATGCATGGGTGTTTTGTTTGCATGCTTATCTGTGTACTATTTGTGTCAGTGCTTGTGAAGGCCAGAAGAGGGTACTACATTTCCTGGGATGGGAGTTGTGAGCTGCCATTTGGGTGCTGGGAATTGAGTCCAGGTCTTCTGGAAGAGCAGTCAGTGCTCTTAACCACTGAACCATCTCTCCAGCCCCAAGCCTGTGTTACTTCTAATGTCCACCACTAGTTTTTGAAAATAATGTAATAAATCTCCTAATACTTTCATAGTTTCTGTGTTAATATTTTATATAATTCATATAATTTTAATCTTCACAATTTTTATAGAGTCTCTCTCTCTCTCTCTCTCTCTCTCTCTCTCTCTCTCTCTCTCTCTGCATAGGAACATAGGAACACATGTATGGAGGCCAGATGTCAATATTGGGTGAGACAGGCTCTCTTGGGGTCTCACCAATTTGGCTGGGCTTGCTGGAGAGCAAGCCCAGGGTGCTGTCTCCCCCTTCCAAACACCAGGATTAGAGCTGTGCACCCAGCTTTTAAGTTGGTGCTGGTTATCAAACGTAGGTGCTCATACCTGACTGGCAAGTACTTTGCCACATGAGCCATCACTCCAGTCCCTAGAAACATAGCGGTAACTGAGCTCAGAGGGTCGTGCCCACAGCTGCACAAGAGGATTAAACTCAGGATTCCCAGATGTCCCAGGTCCTGGCCGTTTCCATGGAATCATCCCCAAGAGGAGAGGACAAGATGTGTGAGCCAGAGTGTGGAGCAGACAGTGAACCCAGGGATAGAAGCAGGAACTGAGGTGGGGGACGTCTGGGATGTGAAAGGAAACTCAACAGGTTAAGGTGGATTTTCTTGTGAACAGACTGCATGCCTGGGAAGAGGGTCTGGGAGATTCAGTGAGAGAGGGGCTTTCTTTTTGTTAAAATATCCAAATTGACATGCTGTCTGAATTCTTGGGAACCTTGTTACAAGTCAGTCATCATCAGAGAAAATGCTCAGGAGAATAACTCCCTAGCACACTGCTAACCAAGGAAGGCATTTTGAAAACCACTGGTTACTGTAAACTTCGCCAATGTGAAATTTCTATTAGAAGCCCAACCCTTTTCATAATTAAATGTAATAAATTCACTGAAAGCCCCACCAAAGAGTTCAGGCCGGTTGTGTAATCTAATCAAAAAAAATATTTAATTCTAAGGTCACCATCTATATGGAGGGTGCTAGGGTTGGGGTGTGAGACAGTGGAGGGACCACCAGGCATGCTCAACTTTCTGTGGGTGCCTGCCCCCCAGTTTAGAGCATGCAGGGGCTTTAATTTAGCCACACTGTTCTCTTATTCCAAATTAAATTACCCGACTCGCAATATTTAAATTAACCTTGAGGCTTCCTGGAGAACATAAAAGTTATTTTGAATTATTTTCACTGCCAGGATCAGCACAATTCCCTCCTCAGCCGGCTCGGCAGGCATTCAGCGATAGAGAAACCAATTTTTAAATTAATACAATTTTGTGTTTGTAAGGAAGCCATTATTTTTAATTATCGGGCGTTTTCCTCAGCCTAGCTTCCCCAGTTAATAAAACTCAGCTATTTAGCATGGTTTTTATTTTTGCAGAGGGCAGATTTGGGGAAATAGTTTTCCCTCTGGGATTTCCCCCCAGCGTGTTTTGATCTAACCAAGCGCATGCCTATCACAGAAAGGCTCATAAAAAACCCTGAGAAAAGGAAACACTGTCGTCAAAATGGCCCTGCTGGGCTCATCACGGGTGACTCTAACTCAGCTCTGGGGGCAACAGGAATGTGGGATCTGAGAGACACAGAGGAGGAAATTATACCATGCTAGCCCCCTCCCAGGAAATGGAACTGTAACACAGCAGGACAGATTTCAGCTAGACACACAGAAGAACCCTTTGCTCACTCGGCTCCCAGGATGGGAAACCCAAGGAGATGAACAAGGGAGATTGTGAGAGTCTGCAGTGATTAAAAGCAGACAGGCTTGCCCCTGAGTTTAGCTAGTCACTTACCCACAGGAAAAGCCTGACTAGATGACATTTCATTTCTTTTCTGGGTCAGTCCTCAGGGACTTAAAAGTACCCATCCCCAGATGCCACAGAATAAGACCTAACACCATGCGGGGATCATCACTTGTGCAGACAAAACAAGTTGGTATAAATTTAATATTAGCTTAAATAATGCATCATTAGAGGGGAGAGCCTCTGTAAACATATTAAATAATGGATGCCTGAGCAAACATTATTTTTGGATGACTAGATCTTTTGGGTGGTGGTGGGAGAGGTGGGGAGGGGAAAGACCCAAATCTTGAGTCGTAGTTTGACACTGATTAACTGTGTCATTCCAAAGCCACAACTTCACTGATCCTGCCTCAGTTTCCCATTTGTGATAGTCAGCAAGGTCCCAGTGGGTAGGTTCTTTACCATAGAATTCCGTGTCCCTGGGGCCATGTATGATTATGGAGTTGGAAGGGGATGAAGGTGTGAGTTTTGTCAAGTCTGACCATCTAAAGCACTAATATCAAGACCAGAGAATGTGACTTAGATCATTGGTGAGCATCAAACATCTGAAGGCGGCTCCAAAGAACACTGATGAGTTATTCTGGAAGGTTCTTCCAACTTAGAACTAAGGCAGAGATAGAATGGAGTGATCTTTCATGACATCAACTCCAAATACCAATCCATCCATCTATCCATCCATCCATCCATCCATCCATCCATCCATCCATCCATCCAGTATTTACTGAGTAACTACTGCATGCTTGCTACTGTGACAGACACTGAGACAGAGCCCAGTAATTTCCCATCGAGATGAGGACAGAGGCAGATGAGCTCTGAATGAGAAACGGTGCAGTGAAGAGAGTGGATATCAGTGAGCAGGTGCAGCTTGGGGGTGGGACCTGGAGCCAGCACAAGGGTTGACAGAGAAATTCCCAGAGACTGTGCAGGGACACAAGCAGGACAAGAGAGAGACTCTGATAGGATGGCTGTCCTCAGCAGTCCTCTGTGTCACCACAGGTTACACCCATGGAGGCTGGCAGCATCTCAAAGATCCTTACCATAGCCAAGGAGACTCTGGCTGCTCTAGCTCCCCCCAGCTGTCTGCTGTTCAGGGCCTTTGAACATGCAGGGGTCTTAGCATGGAAGGCTTTTCTTTCCACTCTGGGGACAGAAAATGCCCCTTGATTCTTCAGCTGGTTTTCAGCTCAAATGCCACTTTCCACAGAGTAGCCTTGGCTTATTTTGCATGGTCCCCACTCTTAACCTAGGCTTTCCTTCAGAGCATTGTCACAGTCTTTTGTATGACATTTACTTTATCATTGCTTGTGCTGCTTTAGTAACACTTAAGGTCTCTCTCTCTCTCTCTCTCTCTCTCTCTCTCTCTCTCTGTGTTGTGTCTCCCCATACCATCCTAAACAATGAATTCTTCATTGTGTATATATGCTTGTGATCCTAGCGCTTGGAAGGTTGAGACAGTAAGATTGGAAATTTGGAGCCAGCCTGGGCTACATAGTAAGACCTTGTCTTAAAAAGCAACAGAAAAAAAAAAAAAAAGCCCCACCCTAACACTTACTGGAGCCACACACTCATGAGTACAGGGTCATGCCACAGCTACCAGTCTCGGTTCAGAATGTATACAATGCTAGCTGTCCCTTCCTACCCTGGGCACCCCAAGTCTACTTTATCTGTACCCCACCCCACTCTCTCTTGTCTGCTTCCTGCCCTGCATGTCTATTTTGCTAGGTCCTGATGCCCCCCCCCCCCCCCCCCCCCCAGCTAACTCAGCCTGGTTCCATTACCCATGAAAGAAGGGAGGGAGGCAGAGAGAAGAAGTAAGAGCTTGGGGACTGAAGTCTGAGACTGGGGATGGGTACCCTATAAACTCTCTTCTCCCTTTTTCCAAATAAACTTGAGGGCTCTGGAAAAAAAATCACAATCACAATCACAACTCACCAACAATGGGGCTGGAGAGAAGGCTCAGTGGTTAAGAGCATGTGTTAAGGACCTGGGTCGAAGAATTCCTAGCATACTGCTCACAACTGCCTGTAACTCCAGCTTCTGGGAATCCAAATGCCCGCTTTGTGACAATGAGGGTACCCGCACACACCGCTCCTCATATACGCATAGTTGAAAACAAATCTTTAACACAACTGCAGCAGCAGCAGCAGCAACAACAACAAACAAAAGACTTTATAATACAATACATTGTCCAGAAGTGAAGTATTCTTTGCTTAGGGAATTTATGGTTTAATGTGAGCCCAGAGGCTTGCCCTTCTAATTATGTATAATTTAAACTAATATTCAAACTCAAGGTGCTGCAAGCAGTTCTGGATACATTAGCCATGTTCTTAAAAGTCATGTAGGCTCTTGTCTGTTTTGGTCACAAGTGCACACTGAGTAACTGGGTCAAGACGACAGTAGGCATTGGAGAGAGAAAACCCTAGACAGGTGAAGAATGCATGCATCAGGGCATGAAGGGCCTAATCCATGCTTTCTAGATGATAGTGTGCTAACAGACTTGCCTGGCTGGGCCCTCCCCAGAACTGAGTTCAGGATGGTATGATCATACATCCACATACATGCCTACCCCCAACCTTGTCCCGAGATATTATGATTTGCTACACAAATAAAAGCAATGCCCACCAGTGTGTATCTGTACCACTACTGTGGTATCATACTAATTATACAGCGGGCAAAACAAAATCACTAACTCCCACTTCATATTGGAACACTGCTAACACTGATACCGGTGTCGGATGGAAGATTATTTTGGAAGCGATTTTTCTTTTGTTCGGATACCTACCTGTGTAGCTGTTGCTTGCACTTGCAATCTCTATGTAAATCACAATCAAGAAGAAATACCCTAGTGTCATAGGCCCTCGTTTTTAGAGAGAGTCAGGCACAAATCCATGTTAGGAAAGAGAATGGGTGGGTTTTAAATCGTAGTGCGAGGGTTCATTTTCAGTTGCTTCTTCTCCCAGAAGCTGAGGAGAAAGTCTTACTGGGTGTGGGAGCTAGGCTTCTAGTTTGCCTTGTGGCCAGGTTTTGGAGGGAAGACACAGAATATATTTGCTGCCTCTCCCCCACCCCACCCCCAGGCTACATGGCTCTTTTATGAGGGTCCAGGTTTGGACAAGTGACCAGAAACTGACCAATCACAGGTCTCCATCACCCTAACCAGTGCCTAGAACAGGGAAGTGAAACACACTCATGCCAGCCAATCACAGTTCCTCTGTGGGACCTTTTTTATTTGTATGTTTCAATGCAGAGACTCTGTCCTATGGTCTTACTAAGCTGATGATGTAAAATTTTGGCCAAATCTTCTTGACACTCCCCCCCCCCCACACACACACTGTAAAGAGAGTACCAGTCTATTGTACAAGAAAATTAGGTCAACTGCCAAAGTGAATACTGAAGGAGGCTATGAGAGAGGAGAGCAATGTTAACCAGGTGACATATTGGAGTCTCTAGGGCCATCTCCTCCCTTGTGGTGGCCCACTGTGTGAGACAATGCATGTCTGTTTTTGCCATGCTATCTTGATTATGATTTGCAGGTAGATTCTGGACAGATATGGGGGCATGTGCTTTGAACTTTTACCTTCTTAGGGGGAGGGGAGAATTTATTTGGTAAACATCTTCAAGGTGGGGTCTAAAGAGGACATGTTTATCACATCTTCCCACACAACACTTGTCACCAGTATGGGATGTGGCATGGTCCCTGTGTTTGTGGAGCTGAGAGATACTGCGGATGAAGCAGTTGTTTTTGAAATGCCAGACGGAATAGTGAGAGGAGAGGAGGAAAGCAACAGGGGGGACTCTTTCAAGAAAGAGATAAGTCTGCCTTTCTCGACATTGGACAGGGAACATGGGACTGATCCTTCCAATTCTGTCTACAGCGCTGCCATCTTACATGTTCCCCATATAAAAGGAAGAATGTCTGGCGCTTTCATTGGCTAAAACATATTTCTGTTTTTTGTTTGTTTTGTTTTTGTTTTTGTTTTTGTTTTTCTGAGACAGGGTTTCTCTGTGTAGTCCTGGCTGTCCTGGAACTCACTCTGTAGACCAGGCTGGCCTCGAACTCAGAAATCCACCTGCCTCTGCCTCCCAAGTGCTGGGATTAAAGGCGTGCGCCACCACCGCCCAGCTAAAACATATTTCTGATCAGAGGACTGTGACAAGAACAGGTCACCAAGATGGGTTAGTGTGGTGGATAGCCCTAGCCTCTTGTTGTCATGGTAATTCCACTCCTGGGAGGGGCTGCGAAGGAGGAGTGAATCTTGTAAACCTTCTGTCCAATCAAATTTGTTAAATAAAGGCTACAGCCAGTGATTGGGCAGTGGAAGAGGAGTGGGAGGAGCCAGAAGCAGGGAAAGAGGAGAAGACCAGGAGAGCTTGAAGGGAGGAGTTGGTGGAAGAGAGAGAAGACGAAGAAGACCTTGACCTAGGAAACCGCAAGTTGTTAAGATCTCTTTTAGCCGGGAAATAGTGTAGTTTAATGGTAAATCTGCCCAATCTAGGCATGTAGCATTCATTTTATATTTATTGACTTGTGTCTTTATTCTATGGACTCCCTATGGGCAGGAGATTTACCGCAACAGGTTAGGACTTCACTGGCTGTTTGTTCTGTTATAGATAAGTTCTTTGCTGGGAATTTTGGACACATCTCAACATTGGACTTCACAACCCCAAGTAGTCAGACTTGTAGGAACTGGCTGGTGCTAAGGAGAGGCCAGGCCATCTGGTTTAGTGTGTGACAATTGCCAGGTGCTACCCTAGTTCCTGAGACTCACTCCACATGCTGTCCTTATCCTGGGGGAACAACCTCTTTCATGCCGGGACCAGCTACATCTTCATGTTCCTGCCTGGTCTCTTTATCTTAGAAGGCATGGCTGGGGTCACACCGTCTCCCACACCTATTTTGGCTTTCAGTGTCTGGCCTCTCTCCATTAGCTAGCTCAGAGTCTGGCATAGCCTCCCTGGTCTACATGGACGGCCTCTTGGAAGTCAGCACTGCACAGCAGCCAGGCTTGCTGCCAAGTCCTATTAATCATGTGTGTTGCAACTCTCTCAGGCCTCTCCTGCTTCTCTCTTTCCCCTGCTGGAGACCAGTTTCTAGTTTGCATTACTGTAACAACTCTGAGGTGTCCCTCTCCTCCTGTCTGGTCTCCTCCTCCTCTGTCTTCCTCTGCACTCTAGGAAGCAGGAGAGATCTTTGTAATCCACAAATCCCCACACTTCACTTTACTAATTAAGCCTTGGGACAACTCTCCATGGCTCTCAGGATAAATACCGGCCTAGTATAATATTCCTTTCTTTGTGGCCCTGGCTACTTTCTCTCAGGCCTCCTGAGTTTTGGAGGTTTTCTGAACTGGATACCACTATCCAGTATCCTTGCCTTCTTGAGGGTATCTTGTTGGGGGCCGACTTTTTTTGTCTAGAAATTTCTTTCCCATATCTCTCCTGGCTAATTCCCGCTGCTCTTCAGAACCGACTCTGACTTCCCCAAAGCCCTCCCTGGCCTCTTGCTAACCTTGTGCCCTGACGTGGGTTCCCCAAATCTTCTTTCAGTTTCTCCCTGGCAATCAGAAAAGTCATTTTTCAAGCTTCTTTGGGATTAACCCAACTGTCCTATCCTGGGCGCGGGGAAGGAGTGCACATCACATTCACGCTAACTCGCCAAACTTCCTTGAAGTGTTTAAACTCTCCCTCTTCTACAGAAGCCTCAGGGACCATGTGTGTTTGATGCGGTGAGACCCCAGTGTAGAACAGCTGGGTCTAGTCATCATTCAAAATTGCTGTGTGGCTCATTTGGACTGTGATGGGTGAAGCTTTTGAGACTTCAGGGCCTATTTGTTATCTGGGCCATGGGTTACCTGCTCCTGGCTGCTACGTGTCCCTTTCTCGGTGGTACCAGTTTGACACGGTGCCACTTACAAAAGCCCTCTTTGACAGATCCCAAGCTCCCTCGGTAGAAGGCCTCTGCTTTCCTGTTCTCTAGCTTACTTATTCCACAGTGCTAGACAAAAAGACTGGGCACTCATTAAACTCTTCTCTAAATAGATGTAAGACGCTTGGCCTCATGGGAGACAGAGAAGGGGTGAAAAGAGGCTGGCCACAGGGAGAGAAGTCCAGATCTTCCTGCTCTGAGACAGCCTGGTTGCTGTGGGGGCAGAGAGATGCGGCTAGTTTAGAGGCTACAAAGTTCCTATAGGAACTCACGAAGCACAGTGAGGTTGGGGGAAGGGCATGCCAAGGTCCCGGAATCCACACTGCACTCAGCTTCTCCCCCACACCTTTCCTCCAATGGCTCCCTCACAGTTTCCAGGAGTTTCTTTTATTTCATTCACTAAACAGTTTATGAACTGAATTAAAACAAATGAGATGCAAATAAATTCCAGGCTTTCTCCCTCATTTTCAAATTACATTTTCAGTCCACTCAACCTGTTATAATCTCATAGTGATTTTCATTTAAGAGAGCTAAATGGATATGTGATTATTGTTACAGGAACGAACACCAGACAATTAAATGTTGAGGTGTTGATAGATAAAACTGTGTTTTGATTTGCATAAACACGATGCCAGCAAGTCTAACCCTGGCAGAAACTCAGTTATAAGACTTGCGTGCCTAACTTCTGTTAATTACCACAAGTACCATTATTAAGAATTTTAATATTCAGAGTTGGGATTATTGCCATTTTATTTTAGGGCCACATTTATCTTTATTTTGAAAACTTAGTCAAAATGCATAACTAATTTATCAAGGAAAAGGCACGATTACTCCTTATAATCAACTTCTACAGTGCAGCATATCAAAAATCAATTACACAGCCCCGAATCCAGTCATTAAGGATTTAGCCACTAATCTCATTCCATTTTTGTCTTTAGGAAGATACTGCAGCTTGCAACTTTGCAGATATCGGCAGAGGAAGAAAATACATGGGAGTCTGCTGATAACCTAACGTGAAGAATTAAACTCTAGTCAGACAAAGGCGGAATCTTAATGTGGAGGGGCCTGGCTCTGCAGGGAGGTCACCTGGCTGGCTGCCTTTCAGAAGTTATGACCTAAGTTTGGCAGGTCCTCAATCCTCTGCTCCCAGGGATTCTAAAGCATTGTTTTGACTCTGCCTTGCCCGGTGGATGGCTGTCTTCCTAGGGCCTCCTTGACCGGCAATTATCTTAGGTCTTTATTAGTCAGCTTCTTGCTGTCTCCTCTTTCATGCCCCTTGCCCCTGGGTGAAACTGTCAGAGCTCTGCTTGGGTGACATCTACCTTAAGTGTCCAGCTCAGGGCCTGGATCTAAGTGCTCGGTAAACATGCGTTGGGGATGGTGAAGACTGAGGTTTCTAGGACTCATCTCCTTCCCCGGGGAGAAGGGTTGTCACCGTGGTGGTAGAAGTAGGTCCCTCTGTGTGACAAGACCTGACAGAGGCAGGATCCACAGTGCTCTGATCATCTAAACAGGAAGATGTGTGGGACTGTGGCTAAGGATACGGGCCTGAGAATAAGCTAGATTTGACCTGGGGTCAAATCCTGGCTTCGCCTTGAGTTTTAGCTATGGTGTCCTGACATTTAATTAGTTTCCTTGAATCTCTCTTTTCCATTTGAGAACTGGGAGTGATAACATTGATCTCAAAAGGCTATTGGGAAGATTATAGTAATACAAATAAAGTCTTTGACTTCGTGTTCATAGTGTGGATGTCTTTAACAGGCATGTCTCAGTTAGCCTCTGCATAGATGTCCTCAGTAAGTGTGTCTTTGTTAACTTTTCCACGATGTAAGTTAGGGCTGGTCAAGACTTCCTTCTGCTCACCTATTTATTTATATCTATATTTTTATTTTTGGGACCACATACTAACCCCAAGGGACCTGTCTTCACATACCCAGTGATCATCCTGTGTCTGCCATTTTTCAGAAGAATATCACTTCATGGCTGTGAGGAGCACACATTATACTTTTGTTCTTTCAGTATCTAGCAAATTACTAAGCACATCGTGGGAAACCAGCCTCGTATTGTCCAGATAGTGAAGTTGGCAGTGAGGAGGAGATGGCATAAAGAAGACCAATACTTTCTCCAGCTGAGGCATCCAGTGAATCTATCCCAGGGACTGCTGCCCATCCATCTCGGGGAATGGAGGGATTTCCCCTTAAACCCAGAGGAATAAATCTTCCATCTTCTGAAAGTGGAAAGTGTTCTGGAGGCTAACTAACATTCCCTCTGCCGTGTGATGAAGGGACCTGTCCCCTCCGAGTCTGTGCGGGGGCCAGAGTGGACCCACTTACCCGAAGCTTCCTCCCAAAGATGGTGACTTTGCCTTTGATCTGTTCCTTCCTCAGGCGCCACTCAATGGAGTTCAGGCCATTCTCCATGGGCAGTGAGATGTTGCAGCGCCCAATGGTGGGGGTGATGGTGCCCGCAAGGACGTGGGGCTCGCTGTGAAAGCTAACACCCATGCCGTTGGCATACATCACCCGCAGGGTCCCATTATTGCAGAGCTGGTAGCTGCTTCGCACTTGATCTGGAAGAATGGGAGTGGGGGGGGGTGGGTGTGGGGAGAGAAATTATCCACTCGATTAGTCAGGAGAGAATAGAACCCCTATTTTTGCAGGTTTCCATGGTACTTTGCAGCTGTCAGTCTGAGGCCGCCTTCAATTAGCACACACACAATGGGAAGGTGAGTAGAGGAGATGCTACTGATCCATGGGAAGGAAAACATTATTAATATGTGGCACTCCAGAAATAATTATGCCGTGATATTTTTCTTTTACTCACTGAAGACTATTAATAGCACATTTAAACATTTAAAGATGTCTATTGCCTACACAATTTGTGTCAATCAAATCCCCGAACTTTAACATATATATTTTAGCTTATATGAAAAAAAAAAAATAAATGAAAGGCACACTACTTCAGTTTTTCCTCCCCTTTGGCCTATCATCTAACCCAAGGTTGATGGTCTAACCGCAGGTCAGATGCACTGCTAAGCAAGTTCAGTGTTCAGCAGCTCGGTGAAGAGAAAAAGCTACCTTCCCTTCTCTTTTCGGCTGCCTGTATCTCTATATTACCAAAGAACGTGGGAAACACACAGTGTGTGGTAGATGGAGACAGTAGGTGCTGATAATGGGTGTTTATCTTCCCGAGTAGAATCTATGCCAGTCAATCAGACTTCTGACCTTTTCCTGTATCAGAGAATCACATACAGGAGCCCACTTTTATAGGCACACTGTTTGCACATCATCCTGGTGAAGGAGCCAGGCTGGGCTTGCCTCAGAGATGCCAGCTTTGGGAGAGTGAGCAAGAGTGTACCTGTCACTCAGTGACTCCGGCCATCATACAGAAGGACATTAATCATCTGGCAGGGCAGAAATAGAGCCATTGAAATGGGCTTTGCCGAGGGATAATAGTCTAGAAATGTCATCATTTATCTGCCGAGACGACACTTTTATCCTTTGACAACTGGCTAGCCCACCGACATTATATCTTAATTAAAGGAAAAAATTAATCTGCAGAAGGCTGCTTCTTGCCAGCCTCTGTGCTTGCCCTGGACTGCAATACAACAAAAACAACGGGTGGTCGGAGACCTTGGGGATCTGGGTCCTGGCAAGAGATTGCTCAAGAGCTTGGATCTCAGGCCAGCCAACTCAATAAAAACATGTTTGTGGTAGAGAATCAGAATGGAATGACAAAACCAAAATCCAGTGGTAGCCCTGGAGAGTAAACAGCACTTGAGCTAATAATTGGATTTTTAGAGGGCAAAGGGAAAAATAAAAGGTAAGGAACAGGAAAAAAGTAGTTGGGGCATAAACTCAGATGTTTTTACATATGTAGATTTCCCCTGGTAACTAAATCTTTGGTGAGAGGGTATGACATGTCCCTGTATCTGAGAGATTTATTTTTATTTTATTTTTTCCCCTTGAGACTGTTTTCTGGAAGAGTGGGTTTGCTGTAGACATTTGAGTAAGACAGAAAGCTGAGGAATGTTCTGGATGTTTAGAAGTTCTCTCAGGTGAGGGATTGCTGGCTCTGGGACTGTGGATGGGCTTGGAGCGGAGGTTGCCTGGACCTTACCTTGTACCACTGTATAGGAGGCCTCCACTGAAGAGAGGTTGGTGATCACAGTGACATCATCATCACGGTTGGAGTTCTCGATGTCAATGGTGATGGATTTCTCCATTTCCCGGTGCAGACTGGTCACCACCCCCGTGGGGCGTGTCACATTGGTCAGACGGCCCTCATGGTCATAGCTGGAGGAGAGAAACAGTAGTTGGAAGCACAGTCTGTGGAGACAGAAGTTTCTTTGGCATTTAGATGCACAGGAAGGCCAGACCCACAGGAGCAGAGAAAGAGAGACCAGAGGTGGGTGGGGTGATCATGGATGGTGTTCTACACTGAAGTCTCGAGGTTCCCAGACCTCCTCCTGCCCGGAGGAGCAATGCTGCCTCTTTCCTGTTGGTATCACTAATTTCAGTTCAGTGGAAACCTGTCCCTGAGTGTCAAGCAGGACATGCTTAACACTACTTCCTGAGCTGGTAGGAATCCTTGTAAGCATCCTTTATGTCTTTGTGGAACTACACATAAAGGAACAAGTTGATACTCTCAACTCTCCACTCTATTGTGCCTCACCTCTGCTGAGCAAACCAAACTCTTATTTATTTTTAAATGCACATGCATGTGTGTGTGTGTGCCTGTGTGCATGTGCGTGCGTGCCCATGAAAGACCGAAGAGAACGTAAGATCCTCTAGAACTATAGTTATAGGCAGTTGTGCGCCACCCAGTGTGGATGCTGGTGGACTTGAGTCCTCCAGAAGAGCAGCCGGTGCTCTTAATCACAGAGTCACTTCTCCAGCTCCTAAACCGCACTGTTTACCTCAGGCATTTGAGATTGCCCAGCCTTAGTCTTTCGCTGGGGTCCCACCTCGTTCCACTCCTCACCTTGTAGACCTCTCACAAGTCAGCCTGGGCCAAACAGCTACAGCACTAGAAGCCTAGCTCAGTCACGTAGTAGTCTCAGATCAACCAAGCTCAGATACACTCGCCTGCCGGGAGGCTCCTGGATCTCAGTTGTCCTCACGTCTGACCGTGCCGTGATTACACTTGCTGCCTGCACAACTCCGTGAAGAGAGTTCTTTACAGATCTATGTTGTCTTTGCCCCTTTCTAAGCAGGCGGATCTGGTTTCGCCGCTTCCAGGTAGCAAGTATTTGCCCTCACTAGAAGGCCGCTGTTCTTACACTTTTTAGACATTAGGGGAAGAGAATGGCTCTTCCTGTATTCTATATATGGAAGCCTCTGAGCAATCTTGCACGGGGCCCTTACAATCAGGAGAGACAGACGGGGAGGAGGATGGAGCAGTGAAGCTTTTGCTTAGAGAGTGAGAAAGGATATACAAGTCTGGACCTCTACCTGAAGGAGGGTCTCCTTCTGGACTAGGGAAAGGAACCCAGTTGGCAGGTTCTGAGTGACAGGTCCAGCATGTGGGAGGGAATGAGGTTCTCCATGGGGGGTCCCATGGGGAAGCCGTGGGGAAAATTACTGATAAAACACATGGAGGGATCTGGGATACTTGGGATGGAGAACTGGGTCAGTCGAGGAATGACCTGGCAACTGTTATCCTTAGGGAGAAGAGGAAACAGTCAAGCTCTGTAGGTGCCGAGTTGCATGGCCAGTGGGATGAAGGTAATGAGGGTGACAGGAAGCTTAGTGAGCTGGGGGTCAAGCCTATTGTCTGTCCCATCCCTTGCCTAGGACAGTGTGCAGTGGGAATCCTGAGAGCATCTTCCCTGCAAAGGCTTGATGCTGTTGTTATGGAGGGCACCTGGGTCTTTTCTGTCAGTCTTTTTTTCTACTAAAGGTGTGGTTTCTCAGATGTGGGTCCAAAGATTCTATCTACACGAATGACGAATTAGAACTATACTGAAGGATCAGTTATTAAAGATTATTGAATAATTACCTCTACATAAGACAGAAGCCTAGGCAGCTGTCAAAATGAACAGCGTGGGTTCCTATTTATTGACACACATGTATGTGTACACCGGCACACACAGAAACAGAGTTGAGTGGAGAAGGGAAAAACAAAGACCATTCCATCCCTAGCACATGTGTTTTCAAGTGTAGACAAGCATCTCTGAAAATATAGACATATAAATATTCATGGTGGTTTTCTGTGTGAGATTTTGACTAATTTTTGTTTCCTTTGAATATTCCTATAGTTTAGTAATTGTAGCTTCGTTTTGTATTTTAGAAGCATAAAAGTATTTTAAAATAAGAAAGTGATGCAGTGATAATGTTTGGACTTCGGGCGTCTTGCACAGTGCTTAGCAGAGATCCACCATGCAGGGACTGTGTTGAGTATATTCCCTGGAACCCGAGCAGGATTTGAAGGCCAACACTGTATAGTTCCAGGACACCTGTGATGAGCAGGCTGCTGTCCACCCTTCTGAGAGGAGGAAATGAAGCTTTCACTCTGGGGGAATTGGAGGGGATGGAATGGGCATCTCACAGGCTTTGTGGAGAAAGCATGCTCCCTGGCCTGCGGACTGACTCTCAGGTGGGGGATGCAGCTGCTTGTTTTCCCCACGACAGATATGCAGATTCAGCTGTCTGTATAGAAACCTCTCTGCCCTCTGGACCGAGAGTAGTGATCACCAGCAATGGGGTCTCTGTGTTAACTCAACAGACTTGGTAGGACCTTGGTGCCTCGGGGCTTTTGACTTGTTTATAGTCAACAGCCATCCACCAAACACCTCTCATGAGGAAGCAGCTGGTGAAAGCACTGGGGACTTGGATTGGAGTGAAATGGACAAAATTTTATGCCTCATAAATAGATGAAAAGGCAAAGAATGAACCAGGGCTGCTCTTACCTACTCTGAGGACATGGCAACACGGGAGGACCCCCAAAGCCCAGTCCCTACATCTTCATTTTGGTTGGCTCTCCAAAAGCCACCTTCTAAGACAGAGCAATGTAACTGTTTCTAGAGTGACCCATTTGGGTCTGTTTGGGAGACCACAGAGCCTACTTGTTCTAGAACATAACTGCTAAGCTTCATTCTCCAGGAAGTCAGCATCTAGACTGTGTGACACCTGCTGTTTTCCCACTGGCTAGATTTGGAGGAAGAGTTGGCCGTAACAGCAGGGCACACATCACAGTGCCTCTCTTCTGGTGGGCCCGGGACGTTATATTTTTCTACCCCTCTGGACCTCAGTTTCCTAAGGTAGACTCTGACCCTCAGGGTATGGGGATCCACACAAGTGGGAATACAAAGCAAAGCACCGAGAGGACTGAAAGTGTAAAGGGCACCCCTCAATTCTGCTGTTGAAATGAAGTCCCTGTCCAGTTCCTGCATCCTTCTTCATGCAGGAGGGGACAGAGACAGAGATGTGCTTTATTGCTTCCCTCCAGTCTTGTTAGCATCGAGTTTTTGTTGAGCTTCTGAATGCCAATCTTTGCTGATATCTAAAGCTGTCAATGGATGCTCACAACTCCTGTGCAGTTGGTACTACCGTCTCATAGACGTGAACAGGGAAGCTCAGGGAGATTGAGAAGGTTGTTCAATGCCAACCAGGAAGTACATATCGGAGCGGGCATCCACACCACTGCCATCCTGATGCAGAGGCTTGGGGCCTTCCTGGTAGGCCAGGCTTCCTCATGTGGAAAGCCGTGCAATCTGATATTCCCTCTAAGGTGGACTGTGCCCAGGATACGCTATACAGACTCAATAGCCTGCAAATGGTGAAAATTTAATTCCAAGGCTGGGGCTTCCAAAGCTGCCTTCAATCAAGAGCTCATTTTTGTGGGACCCCTACACCTGAATTTCAGAGCTGGACTCCAACCTGGGCCTAATTCAGGAGGGTGCCCTTTACCCCAGCTTTTGCTCCTCGTTCAAGGATTTAACAGCTACTCTGTACATGCCCTGGGTCATTTGATAAAACGGCCAGCAAGAAGCATCTGGGAGGTTTGTGGATTAAAGCCTTAACGCAACTGTGCTGAGAACTAAAGGTGACAGGCAGATGGTCCCCACAGAGGAAAAGAGCCGGTGAAGAACAACCAAGTACCAGCACCTTGAAGGATGTGAAGCTGCTCAGAAGTCCCCGAGAAGCCCCAAGAAGCCCCAAGAAGGAAGTCAGGACCAGGCAACAATTCTGCAATGCAGTAAAACGGCCAGCAGGTGGCGACAGCTTCCTTTGCATTCTCCCAAACCCACTGGCGTACAAACAGGAAGCGAACATTGTTGATTTAAGCGTGATCAACAATGAAGTCTTCTTTTTTTCCTGTCCCTCCCACCTCCATCTCTCTGCGGTATCCCCTCCCTAACTTACTAAATTCTCAGCTGGCAGCAACACCGAAAGCAAGCCAGGACTTCCACTGTCTAACGTTGGCTCACTGCTGTGGAGAGAGCCCAGAGGCTGGTAAATTCCATTCCGTCTCCAGCAGGTCATTGGGGACTAGCCTCCTCCAACCACCAGCTCTTAGGTTAATACCTGTAGCGGCAGGTTTGCTTGACCAAAGCCGCTTCAGGAGCTGGGGGAAACAGCTTTTTGGCAAAGCAAACGGTCGAACTATTAAGTATGAGATAATTGTTAGGGGAAAATATGGCCAGCCTTCACATCTTTTAATATACCTAGCACTTTATCTGTATTGATCTGCTTCTGCTAAAGAGGAAATTCAGAGTTTATCTACCTGTCTGTGCAATCAAGTGTGTTGCTGGACCTATTGTTAAATCACAGAAGCCCCGCTGGGACCCTCCCACTTCGTTTCTAATTTCCGCACCCATGGCAAACATGAATAATCAGTGGGGTTAATCAGCACTTTATCTCCCAGGTGCTGTGCGTGTCCAATATCCTGAAGTTTGAACGGAGAGCAGACAACAGGAATTCCCAATGCTGGCGGGGAGGATGCACAATATCAGAGGCCCGATAGAGCAAATCATTTAGGAGTCAGGAGAAGGGACATGAATATCCTGCAGCTATAAGAAGTCATTAGAGTTAGCAAGACGTGACTAGGCATTTTTAAAGGCGATGGGATAGAGCAAGGGGAGAGCTCTACAGAGATTGGTTAAAAGCCTACTTACTCATAAAAAGTCGTCCATCCGGTTTCATCACTCTTGGTAGCCAGGAGTCCAGTGTTTCCATCATAAGTCATGAGGCCCAGCTCCAGATTCTGTGTGGACACGGCTTTGAGGCCTCCGTTGGTGCCCACAGTAAGGGTGATAATTTGACTATCTGGCATAAGCAGGTGGCGGGGCATGCCACTGCTGTCCCGGCGGATCTTTAGGGAATTCCCGTTGTTGTCAATCAACTCGGTGACGTCATTGTCAGCGCTGTACGTGAAATTGTACAAGTACTCCCCGGTCACCAGGCTCACCGTGTACTGATGGATACCATCAGCGTTGAACACGTACAATTCCTGTTCTCCCGGAGATGCAGCCTCATACTGGTTGAATGCGTTAAGAACAGGTTTATTTTTGCTGACCGCCCTGATCCGGATATTCCCAAGGTCTGCAATGTAGATGGTGCCATCGGGAGCCACGGCTAAGGAGGACGGTGAGTTCAGGATGGCGTCCGTGGCGTAAGCATCATCTCCCGAGTAGCAGATGCAATTGACATCGTTTTTGCAGTCACAGTCAGAGGCCGCCCCGGCTAAGAGGCAGATCTCTCCGTTGGTGGTGACCTGGCGGAGGCGGTTGATCTTCTTCTCGTCTGTCTCAGTGATGTAGAGCACCCCAGTGTGAGAAATGGCAATGGCGCTGGCTGACTCCAGAGCAGAGTGGATGGCAAGTTTGCTGAGCGAGTAGTCGATGCCGGGAACCTGGCAGTGCATAGGCCGTCCCGCGATGATGCTCACCTGGTGGTTCTCGGTGATCCGAAGGATGACGTTGTTCTCCAGAACGTACAGGGAGTTATCCATGGGGTTGACGGCGAGGTCTGTCGGCCATTCTAGACGGACCTGTACACGACAGATGGCATTTCAAGTACAGCCTCTAACATGTTGATTTTATCATCTAGAAGAAAAAGACTTAGCTTTTAAAAATATTTATTTTATTTTATATGTGTTAATGCTTTCCCTGCATGCATGTTGGAACTCACGTGTGCCTGATCAGAAGGGGTAAGGCCATTGGATTCCCTGGAACTGGAGTTACGTATGGCTGTAACCCACCACATGGATGCCGGGGCTCGAACCCAAGTCTCCTCAAGAGCAACAAGCGCCTGCTTGAGGCCATCTCTCCAGCACCAACTTAGCCTTTAGGAGCAAACTGTACTAGGAATGCTAATCACTGAACCATTGCCGGAGCTGGCTGTTGATGATAGAGGCGAGGGGAGCATGTGACAAATTCCTCCTTCAGTTTCATCTGTCCTGACTGGATCCTGCCAGCTCTATCCACGACACTGTTTCTCAGCTTCAGATGACTAACCAGGGCTACAGCCGTCCACTGCAGTGGACAGGTAGATAAATGGATAAGGGACCAAGACCCTTCAGCCCATAGTCAGCTCTGCAAGCTGTGGGTCAGGGAAGGCTGTGTTCATTTAGAGAGGACACATTTGTCTAAATTGGAGAAAAGCAACCATGTGGCTTGGAAGGTGGCCCTAGCTAAAGAACAAACAAAGAATGGGCTGGCTAACAAACTACAACTTGAGCGTTTGAAAGAAAAAAAGAAAAAAAAAAAAAAGAAATGAACAAAGCCAAGTCAAATGCATTCTTCCTCTGTGGAATTTGAAATAATAATAATAATAAAAAAAATCTCAGTAGCAAGTTGTCAGTTTGTTGGGAAATTTGAGTTAAAATTTATGAGTCTGACCAAAGGTTGAAAAGACTCATGGATGGGGTGAACATACATGCTGGCCTCTTTGAACGAACGCTGCACATTTGAGGAACCCGTGGTCTCTGCCACTCACTGTAAGAGACCCGACGGAGAAACACACACTTTAGAGGCTGATTGAGGAGGGCTTTGCTCTAGTGACTACTACACAAAGTGGAGGTTTATATAGCGAAGATGCAATCATTCCAGATTAACAGGGAAGTTCTGATTGACATGTAACACCAAACCATACAGTCGCAGATCTTTGAGAATGATGGAGACGGGAGATAATTACACAGCAACCCCTACCCTGTAATCTGCTACTGCTAGCGTGTGCTGCCAGGTTTGCTTCTTAGAGTAGAATTGCCCTCTCTGTTCTCTCTCTCTCTCCTTCCTTCCCTCCCTTTCCCTCCCTCTCTTTCCCCCCTCCCCCTTCCTCTATCTCCTCTCTATTGCCTCTCTCTTCTCCCCGTCTCTTTTCCATCCTGTACTTTTCATATGGATACCTTGATTCTTCCCCAGGTGCATACAGAGTGCATGCTCCCAACTCACATTGGAATATGAAGGAACCATAGGCTTATCTAGAGGTTAGTTAACAATGAGAAATAAAGAGTCCCACCTGGGCCACGTCCATGCTAGAATCACAGCTCAGTGGCCGGACAGCTGTGAGGTCATTGGAGCCCAGCAGGGTGGAGATGATTCCATTTTGGTCGACCTTGCGGATCATGGTGGCGTCAACGAAGTACATAAGCCCGTTCTTGTCTACCGCAATACCTGGGGAAGGAAGCGTAGGATGTACCTTTTTGGACAGGAGAATGGTTTGTGGAGGAGATGGGGGATGCCCTACTCTGGGCATGATGTGCCTGGACCAGGGACCTTACTGGGATGGGTAAGCATCCTCAGAACACTAGCTCTCAGTCCTTTAAAGGCAAACATTTCTCAAGGACACAGTGCTGTGCTGTGCACAATTCTCAGAGTGTCTGCTATATTCCCTCCAGCCAGTGACGTCACCTTGAGCTGAAGAGGAACCAGAGTTGCAAATGAATGAGGAAACAGCCCTGACTCTGCTCTCTGGAAAATGAGTTATTACTAAAGTTCATTGCTCTGAAAAATGATGGGTAGTGTATTGCTCAGATACCCTTCACGACTAATTGTGACAACGAGGCTGAGAAACAGCAACGCTTTCAGCCACAAACTCCCAATTCAAAAATGTATCCTCCAGGAAGAATTCCCAATTAAGCCTTGACTCCAATCAGCACTTCAGTGCCCCTAGGGGACGCAGAGCCCTGGCGTTTCCCTGTCGCAGCAGGGCTGATAAGACACAGATTGCAGCTTCTATTTCTTTTGAGTTTTCATCTCAGTGCCCAAATACAAGGCTTGGCATCCTTAATCCATGCTGCAGGCTGCTTGCACAGTAGCTAAAAATGCTAACAAGAATTAGACCCTGATACGATTACTCCTTAACCCCAAGCATCCTTAGTCCTTTCAAATAGCTGTCCATCGATCCCAGGAACTTGCCAGGACAGGACTCATGGAAACAATACCCATGCTTTTTTTTTTTTTAAACTTCATTATTTATTTAACTTGTGTGTGTGTGTATACATGTAGATGTTTGTATGTGTGCACATGCATGTGGAGGCTAGAAGTTGATGTTGGGGTGCTCTTCCATTTATTTTTTTGAGATAGGGGCTTTTATTGAACTTGAAACTTGATGATTTGATGTAATCAGGGATATCCCCCTGTCTCTTCCTCTCTGGAGTAGGGAATTACAGGTATGTACATTGCACCTGATATTTCTTACATTTAAACAATGAAATGAAATGAAATGAAATGAATGAATGAATGAATGAATGAATAAAGATGTAAGTGCTGGGGACCTGAACACTAAGTGAGACATCTATCCAGCCCTCCTCCAATTCTCATTCTCTCTCTCTCTCTCTCTCTCTCTCTCTCTCTCTCTCTCTCTTTCCCTCTTTCTCTTTTTCTCTCTCTTTCCCTCTCTCACTCTCTATTTCTCTCTCTCTCCCCCTTCTCCCCTCTCCTCTCTCCTCTCTGAAGCTCATGGACAATTTAATTAGCATTTAAAAGAAAAATACCCAAGGCAGACAAATTGTAAATCTCAGCAGCTGCCTGGAGGAGGAGGAAGGAGAACTAGAGGAAGCCATACTATTTACATTAAGACAGCCTGGAGGCCAGCCAGCCACAGGGTAGATGAGCAGGTGCTTGGCAGGGCGGGGAGCTTTAGAGAAATAGTGAGAAAGCCCAAGGTATCAAATAGTCAACTTAGGCTCCTGTCAGCTTCTGGAAGAAAAAGACAGGAGACAAGAATGAGGCAGTAACATCTTTCCCAGTGAAGGCTCAAAAAGGCAGGCAGACTCAATGGAACATCATGGCGGCTTGTAGTGACTGCACCAGGGGCTGGGAATTTTGGGGAAGGAAAGTGCACTATATCATTAAAGGGCTAATTATTCCTCCTGTCCCCTTTAGTGTGGCTTTTCCTGAGGGAGAGTCCCTTGGCCAGGAGATCAGCTAGACCAACTGGATTAACCTAAGGAGGAAGACAAGGGCACGTATCTTTCTAGAGCAGAGGTTCTCAACTTGTGGGTCTTGACTCCTTTCCAGGGGTTGGGGTTGGGGGTTCAAATGACCCTTTTACAGGGGTCACCGAAGGCCATCGGAAAACACAGACATTTACATTATAATTTGTAACAGTAGCAAAATTACAGTTGTGAAGTAGCAACAAAAATTTAATTTTAGGGTTGGGGGCGGGTCACCACAACAGGAGGAACAGCATTAGGGTCACAGCATGAGGAAGGTTGAGAACCACCGAACTGGAGGTGGATTGCATTCTTTCAGCTAAAAGGAAAAAGCATTACCTCACTGAGCAGCCTCCCCTCCGTTCTTAACTGCTACAGTTTCCTTGGGTATTCGCAACACGACAGAGGTGGTGTCTCAGACTTTGAATACACTAGGCCTAACATCAAAGTCTGGTATGGTGGAAGCCCCTGGGCTCTACTGTTTCTTCAGTCCCTACAGCTGCCTCTCTGACAGATGGAGCTCACACTGCCTTCTGGTCCTCTGTGACTCTGTGAAGCAGTCAGAGAGTCCAGGTGCAGACTACCATGTTTCTATAAATGGTATATGTGAGTGGTAAAATTTACTTTTAGAAATAAGTGCTTTACTTTTAATAAAGTCCTGAAGCTTCAACAATAAATGATCTTAGGGAAAAACAAAACAACACAAGATGGTCTTTAGGTTACATGGATTTGCTCAGCTTGCAGCAGGCTTTTCGAGAGGGGTAGAGAGGTTTCTCTCTCTGTGGTCTTTACCTCTAGGACTCATCAGGGTGGCGTCCACAGCTTTCCCTCCATCCCCACAGCGGGCTTCATCGAAGGGTAGACATTGTTCGCCAGTCCCTGCCACGACTTCTGAGTTCCCAGCCAGGTCTTTGGCACCGCTCAGAGACTTGACTCGGTAGATTCGGCGACTGTTGGTGTCAGAGACGTAGAGCGAGCCGGTCACGGGGTCTACGGCCAAGTAGTATTTGTGTCCTGGGCTGTTGCTTTAGGGAAGCACAAAGAGGAAAGAAGGGACTATGCAGCTGGACTCTTGGATCGGAGGTGATTCTTACCTTCTTAGAGTTTGTTTTTTGTTTTTTGTTTTTTCCTTTTAGTGACTTAGTGACACCCTTAGATTTCAACACATCCTGGCTTCCAGATACTCATGATTAGGCTGAAGCTTCTCATACTATTTTGGGATGCAAGGACTCCCATCAAAGTAACAGAATGTTGCTTCATTAAACTGGCAAAAGACCCCTTCCAGTCTTGGCCACTTTAGAGCAAGGACAGTCACTCAATGCCAGCTTCGTGTATTTCCCTTGGGCTTAGTGTACTGTCTCATGGGATTTAGGAACCCAATCCCATGACCATGTTCACTTTTTCATCTATGCCTCCACAAGACCTCCAAGGTCGCAAACACTGGAGCAACCTGGAGTTTTCTAAGGCTTCCGATGAAGAGCTCCCCAGAGCCATCCCTAACCCTTGGCCTTAGAGCTGATTGTTTCCTAGGGTTTATGCAAACGCAACTGGCATTTAGTGCAATGTGGAGTTATCTTGCCGGCACATGTAGTTGATTCTGGCCAAGCCAGCATCCGGCATCTGAATTACTAGCACAGGAGATGTAGTTTTCAAGTGCTGAATTAACACCAAGATCTCAGTGTGAGTCCCGAGCCTCCCTGGATGTGAATCCCTTATGTGTGTGAAGTAGTGTGCGTTTTCTCTGCCACGCCTCTCAGTATCTTCTGTGAGTCTAGTCAGAATGGAGACTCAGAGAACTGGCTCAGGATTAAGACACGGAAAATGTCTGACTTGAACCTAGCTGGGACCTCGGGCAAGTGCTTTGGCAGCATCGGGTATCAGGGTTCTTACTTGGGAAATGACACCATCAAATCTGATCTTTGCTAATGGTCCTGGTCCTTCTGGCTCAAAAGCTTATAGCTCGTCCCTTTGTACGAACGGCAGCTGGGACCCGAAAGAGTGCTCATAGCACTCCAGTGCTGATTATTCAAATTACCCCCATCTCCTGGGGGGTAGTGGTGGGTGCTGGTTTCTGACCCAGTGGGTGGGTTCCATGTACCTAGAACAAGTGAAGGCCCTTTTATCCAGGTATTTTGCAATTATATTCTAGAATGATGGGAGGGGAGGGGTTTGAAGAGGTGAAGGGAAAGCTTGCGTGATGGCAGTCTGTGTCAGGTGCGTTTGTCCTGTGGACATTAGCTGGTAAATTACTAATTAAAATGCTATCATTTGGGTTCTTGCCTGATTTAAGAAAAAAGAGTTAAGAAGCTATTTTGGGAACTATTTGTGCGTTGAGGCCATCTTTAATTCCTGCTATTAGGACTGGTAATTGAACTGGAAGTCAAGGTCTTTTGAAAGAGTGGGTTTCTCTGTTTTTTTTTTCTTTTCCTTCCCTCTCCCTTTGTTTTCTGTGCACCCCCCACCCCCACTTTTTTGGCCAAGTCATTAGAGAGTATCCATATATGCAAAACAAATTAGGGCAGAAAGGGAAAAATCCATGCCATTTTTTAATTAGATGCTGCACCCTCTTACTAAATGAACAGTAGCTGGCGTGATCCTCAGGAAGACCAAAGCACTGCACATCTGTGCCTATGTATGAACAAGATAATTAATTCTGGACTTTCTAGGGACCCCGATCTGAGGAGGCTTTTCCAAATCTCTGGCAAAGGAGCTGACAGGTGGGGTGAGCGGTTGCTTGGGAGACCATTCTTCAGGTAGTCTTTCTAACCATGATTCTCAGAGAACAGTTTTGGAACAATGGAAAGCCATGCTCCATGTTGGGAGCTGTGGTGAGGAGCAAACATGGCTGGCCTGTGGGTTTCCAGGAAGAGGGAGTCTTGGGGGTGGGGTGGGGACATTTCTATTCTTAGGGAAAAACTGGCTGCATTGGAGTATCTATCACCAGCCAGTTTGAGGGGTTTCAAGATTACAAAGGCGGAGATTTTTTTTTTTCCTTTCCTACAAATGGCTACCCCTTTGAGCGTAATGATACCAGGTAATTTGATTCTATTTGTTTGTTTGTTTGTTTGTTTATGTTCATTTTTGACCCATGGTCACAAAGGGTTTCATGGCTGGAGACAGCCTTCCTTAAGTTGCCCTTCTCCGTGCCTCCAAGAAGAATGGGCGTCTTTTCTGTCAGAAAACTCAGGCTATGTCTACTTCACTGCAGGGCTCGTGTGTGTGTGTGTGTGTGTGTGTGTGTGTGTGTGTGCGCGCGCATACATGCGTGTTGCACATTTGACATGTGAATTCTACCAATATGATTTCAAATAACCTTGAATCGGCACCTCGACAGAGGAGCTTTAGCCAAAAAGTACTTGGTCTATATCTTTCATATTACTCAAGGGTGATTTAACTTCATAATAATTCTCAATGTACCTAACTGTTGGATTCATTCTGACTGGTAGATTGACAATTAACTTGTGTTGTGCGTGTGTGCATGCATGTGTGTATGTGTTCGTGTGTGTGTGTGTGTGCTGTTTAAATGACCACATATCTAGGGGAAAATCATTAATGAGTTGAAAATGAGTTTTTGACCCGTTTCCAGTTCATTAGAGCTTTTGTGAACCTAGTCCAGCATTTACAAAAGCCTGAAGTTTGCCTCAACTGTTTAGCCCAATTATGGACCATACTGAGCAGCCGGGACAGAGGTTCACTGAGGGTTCATTATCATGCTCTCTCATCTCCCAGAAATTCTAATTACTGTCAGCTTATTTGGTTGCTTTTTGACTGCATTTCATAATTGCAAAAGCTTATCATATCCACAACACACAATTAGCACATAAAAAAGTTACTGTATTTGGTACATAAAAATATACGACATTACACAAGAAGCACAAAAAACAAGAAAGCAAACACAAGGAACAAACGAACCATAGCAAATTATATGGGAAAGAGTTCTTCATCTTACCTATGTTTAAACTCTTTATTTCTTTATAGAAAGAAAACAGAAGGAAAAAAGAACAAACAGTTAGCTGAGGAATTGATGATAACGCAAACATAACATTTTTCTTTTCTTTGTTTCTTGTATAAAGAAACCCCCCATCCAAGCAATCTTTTTCATTTTTTTTTTTCCTTTCTAACTGACAGTTCCTGGCTCAATTACTTGGGAAGAATCCCCTAGGTTTAGACTCCTCCTGGCCACTGGGGAATATGTACAAAAGAACGCTTGGAGTCTCTGACAGGCCAGGTGGCTGTCATGGGACACAGGTGGCAACAGGTGAGACAGGACTTCTGGCTGATGAAGTGATGGCAGGTGGGTTGCCTCTCAGGGGAGGATACCTGTTGACTAAGAATGGCTTCTGTGAGTGCGGTGGTAGAAGGATTCGGAAGCCAAATTCAAGGTCGGCTGTCAAGAACTCTGTGATTGGTTTGTAATGTCTGGGTGTGGAATTCCTGGGCGTGGTAGGAGTATGTAAGTATACCTGTGCTGCTGATTGCCACTGATGCGCCAAGGGTAGTCAGGACCATCCCAAAGAGAGAATCCCAGCTCATACCAACTATAGCATGGCAAAGACTTTGCCCTCTTCTGACTCACGAAACCACTTTCCTCTTTTGCTTGTGCCTCCTTCCTCCCCATCTCACTGGAATGAGCTGCACAGCCCTGCAACTCAGATTCACTCTTTCTCCCTGTAGCAGCCATGACTGTGCCCATTCATAAAATTCATAGGCAAGACTATCTTCTCGTGTTTGGAGCCAGAGACTCCAGTTAGCACACCACTTACTAGAGTTAGGGAAAAAAAAAAAAAAAAAAAAAAAAAAAAAAAGGTTTGTTGCCTTTTTTTTTTTTCCTCCTTAAAGAACAAAAAGACATTTCCATTTCAGTAGGAAAGTGGCTGAAATGTAGCATTAGGGAAGAAAAGTGTCTCAAGTAAGGAAATCCACTCCCAGTTCCTGAGGTTTCTAGGGCCAGGTAGAATTCTCTTTCCTTTCAGCTGTGAGACAAGGCTTGGGGACAGGACAAAGAGTGTTAGATACCCTGATTCCTGAGGAGCAGCTCAGGCCTCTGCCGGGGGGCATCATTAGTGGGAGGTTTGCACAGAGATTACACTTTTATATTTTATTCTAACATGTTAGGTTTTTTTTTGGCAAAAAAAAGTTAATTAAATGATGCTGATAACTCCTGAGCTCTGACTGACATTGTGCAATTTAAGATTCAGTCTGTAAAGCCTGGTGTGTCAGGGTGGCAGCCGGGGATTCTCGCGTCTATTTTATATTGCTTAATGAAAGTGAAATGCTATCTGCCACCAGTGGTAGACACATTTGCCTCTTAATTATTGCAATATCAATTTCATTTTTTTTTAAACTCAAGATTTTGTGAGAAGGCTGGATGGGATTTGGGTCTACAGTCCTGACCTACTTCTCTCAGACCATCTGCTTTACATTGATTACTATAATATCAGTGCTGGGGGAAGAGGGTAGGAGGGGAGGGGGATCAAGGCATAGGAAGGTGTGGAGTTTGAAAGATCATATGGATATGAGCTTTGTATAATGGACAAAGTCACTGCTCTTCTAGTCCAGGGCAAGCGACAAGCCAAAATAACACCATCCTTTGGTCAGTCCGTGCAAATGAGTATAGATGCCCTACTTCTGAGGGACAGGCTTTGTGTGAGCATCCTCAACAACCCAGACCCTTCAGGCACACCCTTTGAGGGAAAAGTGCTGTCTCAAATTTAAGAAGCTGAGATGGATTAGCATTTCACACTGTGAAGTCTCAGAGTCCTCTGCAAAAGCTCCAGGGTCTTTCCTAGCCTCCTCAGCCCATCAGCCAGAGCTGTCGTCACCCTGTCTTGTGATGTGATGTGATGTGGGGTGTGTGTGTGTGTGTGTGTGTACATGCTTGTCTTTTCTACTTCTTTGAGAACAGGATAAGACTTACACATCTCTGCATTGCTGATACTTCAGAAAGAGTAAGGGCTGGAAAAAGAAATCTTTGAATGCAGAGAGCATGGAATGAGGTTACCTCCCTTTGCCATGGACTAGCTGCATTCTCCTATGTTCTGATCAGAAGACTGAAGCTATAGACAGCTGAGATCACTGCGAACCTTTCCATTCCTGTACATGCTGTGTCCTCTCTTTTCCCCTTCAAGTAGAGTGGACATAGTTTTACGGTTGCTGCTCTAAGCACAGGGACTTAATTCGGGATACATTTAGTTGACTTTTAGCGGGATGTGCTAAGGTGGTTTGTTGTACTTTCAGCATCTAGCTAAATTATTGCAAGCCATTCTGTCATAAGAATGGCTTTTGGGACTGCTTCTGCCCTACTGTGTTGATTCATGTAGCATCTTTGTAGGGCATGTGAGAGCCACTGCAGAATCCATCCTTCATGGTTTTATGTACATTGGTGACAGAATGATTAATGAACACCAGTTCAAAGAGCATTACAAGAAAATGTGAAAGGCCCAGAAATACTACAAAGGAAACTTGATAGAAGTTTCTCTAAATTGTATACTTCTTACAACTTACATGTTATCAACAGCCAGTCATGCACATGAAAGCAAGTTTTTTTACTTTATCAATAACCCGAAACAGATTTTGACCAGCTATATGGGAGGAAAGAGTTATTCTGTCTGTTCTTTCTATAGATAACAAAATCAGAAAATAACTGCCACTTAAAAAATAATCAAAGAGCTGGGTGAGGTGGTGCTAGGGAGGTAGAGACCAAAGGATCAGGAAGGGGGGTTCATGGCCATCTTTGGCTAAACAGCAACAAGTTCAAGGCCAGCCTGGGCTAGGAGTTCTGCTTCAAAAAACTCCCAAACAACAACAAAAATCCCAAGACAAAAACAAATGAAAAACAGCAACAAAAGTACCTAAAGATAATCAAAGGGGTGTGGAAAAAAAAATCAAGTATCACAGAGGAGGAACAGGAGTCAGATTATACAAATATCTAGTCATCTGTGTGTTGTGATGATTGTACTCACTATGGCTTTTTAAAACATGCTATTTTCCCCCTTATCTTACAGAATATTATTTCATTTTTCATTTTTTTCTCATCCAAGTTCTAACTAGACCTGAACTTCCTTAGTTTCCAAGTCCAGATGAGATCTAGGATAGTTAGGGAAGTATTGTGGGAGATTCTTTTTCTCTTAATTAAATTTCTTATTATTTAGTTATTATCATTATCATTATTGTGTGTGCGTATGTGTATGGTGTGTGTGTTGTGTGTCTAATGTGTGTGAGTGCAGGCACGCACATGCCACCGAATGTTCGTGTAGAGGTGAACGGACAACTTTTGGGCTTGATTCTGCCCTTCCCCTGTGGGTTCTGAGGACTGAAACTCAGGTCGTTGGCTTTGTGCAGCAAGCACTTTTTATCCACTTGCACCCCCTGCCCACAGTCATTTTTCATTCTCAATTCATAATTTGCTTATCTTCTTTTTGAGAGGAAACTTCCTCAAACTGTGTTAGCTTTCAGCCCCATGAGCCTCCATCTGTCCTTGATCAAAGGGCTTTGGAGACAGAGCCAGGGGTTAGCCAGAACTGTATGGAGACAGGGTGCTCACTGCTCACTTGGGGGCTTTGTTCCTTTCCTGACTCTCTCATCTTCATGGCTGACGGGAGGGAGGCTGCTGCCTTCTCTAGCTGCAGCCACCATGTCCACCCTGGTAGTCACTCAGTGGGATGGATCCTTGCTGAACTCTTGGGTCAAGCTTGTCTTTGGAGATTCTGATTTCCAGCGTCTATTGCCTTTGCCCCCCAACCCCCAACCCCCAGGCTCCCACTTTTGTCCAAATCCCTGCCTCCTCCAGCACTGACACATCTTAGATGGACAATTTCTTGCCCTGAAGATCTTCCCTAGCACGATTCTAGAAGGGCCCACCCAAAAGCATGGCAAGGAGGTCTGCATGGAGGGTGATCCCCACCCAGGAAACAGCATCACCTTTGTTTGAAAAGTGGAAAAGAATTCCAAACATTAGAGGAGGTAGCCTTACATCTTTTAAAAGGAGCCACATCAAGAGACGTTAGAGAGATGCTGCACCCCCCCCTCCCCGCACCCATTCCTCCCCCCCTTTGTCTTGCTTGCCACGCCATGGCATCCAGTTAGAGCGAAGGATTTATCTTTGAGAGAAGTTCACCCTAAAATGCCAGTGGCTGAGGAATTTACTCTGTTTAGGTTTTCTATGGATCAGGCGGAGAGAGAAGGTGACAATTTCAGGAGGGAAAAGCATCTCCCAAAGGTGGGATATTAGGCTTTCCAGGAAGGTGGGTGTTGAAAATGCGTTAAGTCAAAGCACACAGGTGATAACCATTGTACTCTTCCAGCATCAGAAGTTACTGGAGTGTGTGTGTGTGTGGAAGCTCTGGCCTGCACGTTTTGTATAGGCAGAATCGGAGGAAGGCCCAGCGAGGAGCATGGTATCACTTCAATAATGTCTTGGAGTGAGTGAGTAAAGTAGGGCTGGGTGCTGACTCCAAAATGGAGTCGCTCAGCTGCCAAGCCACAATGGAGAAAAGATGCACAGGCAAGACAGGTGTCTTCCCTCCCTCTCCTCCCTCCCCCCTGCCTCATGCGGGTGACTATTTTGAAGAGAGGGGATTGACAGCCCTTTGTTTTCAGGCACAGTAGTGGGAAGAAAAGAAGAATCAAGTTAGTGTTCTTGTAAAAGCTTAACTTCTAATCGGCTCTGGGTTCCTGGCTGATGAAAGGGAGAGCAAAGTTTGAAGACAGTTAAAGAAAATGGGGGAATAAAGAAAAGAAAATCATACAGCTGTCTAGGGAAAGTGGGAAGGATAGCCCTCAAGCTGCCCTCTGTGTTAACACATAGGCTTGCTATGTTTTCCTGTGATGGGGCCATAAACTTTTATCATTGTTATCAAAGTCTCTATAATATGAGACATATGGAATCAAAGGCCAAGTCCAACAAGGGAGATGGGAGAATGACTGGTTCTTGAATTCAAGTACCTGTCCTGAACACCCAGGACTGGCTGGACACTGCTCTAGGCATGAGAGGGTAAAGAGGACCAAGGACTCTGCTGTACAGAAGCACACACACCCAAGCCCAAAGAGCCACAGAAAAAACCAGACAAGGTAGCAAGTAGTGTCCACTCCGATGGAAAATCAGACCGCTACCCTTGGGGAGGAGGAGAAGTTTCTTCTAGGAAGAGGGGCGCTTCAGAACAGAACCAAGAGGTAGACCGGAAGTGGCTCCCTAGGTTGAACGGAGATATTGAGTTAAGCAAGCCACATGGATTAAGATTTGGAAGTGGGAATGCACAGGTCAAGACTGATTTGCTTTGAGCCGGAAGGGCCCTGACAGAGGGGGAGGTACATACACGGGGGGGGGGGGGGGAGTGTAAAGAGGGGGTAACAAGTGGCCATTTGAATAATCCAGTCCTGGAAAGCGCAATGCAACAACCATCTTCCTCCACAGCTCCCCACTGCCTATAGCACACCTAAGGGGATGGCTTTCCTGGACTAAAGTATCAGCAATAGCAACAGCAGCTACAAACCAGGCCCAGGAAGGAGACTCCCCCCAGGAAGGTCTGGAGCAAGAGCTGCTGAGTAACGGTCTGGAGTCCCTTCACTGTGCCTCCTTCTTGCTCTCTCTCGGCTTCTCTACCAAGTCCTCCTGCCCTTGTCCTTCACGGCCTCGCTGTTTCCCTGATGGCTCCTTTAGCTCTTCAGCTCAGCTTGAAGTGCATTTTCTTTCCCAGGGGCTCACCTTTACCCTCAGCGGGATATTTCTTGAGCCCACATTTCATTTCTCCTGTCCTTGCAGACGTACGTGTGTGTGCCTAACACTAACACTCAATAGCTGTCATCTTTGGGTATAACTGCTGTGTCTCCACACACCATCATATATATATGATACATATATATGTATCAGTTATCTTTGGGTGCAACTGCTGTATCTTCACATACCATCCCATATATACATACATATATTTATATATATAAATATATGTATACATAAATATATATGTATGTATATTTATTTATATATATGTATATACATTTATATATATTTATAAATATATGTATGTATACATGCATACATGTATATATGCATACATATATACATGTATGTATGTATGTATGTATGTATGTACCCTTACAGTACCTGGCAGAATTTTGACTCCTGAGAATACGTAGTGATAGCTGCTGGTGGCCAGGTCACTAATGTCTTTCTCAGCAGGGGCTGTGAGGACATTGATTGCTAACTTGATTGGACTGAGAAGTACCTAAGAGATTAGTGAAGCTCTCCTCTCAGTGTGTCATGAAGGTGTTTCCAGAGATGATTGTGTCACGAGGACTCTGACCTAATGAACTGCTTAATCTACTGATGGATTAAAAACAAAAACAAAAACAAAAACAAAAACAAAAAAACCCAAAAACGGAATAGACTGCAGGGCACAGAGTGGTGGTGGTACCATGGAAGGTGGGGCCCCAGTTGGAGAAAGCTGGTTTCTGGGGCTGTGCTTGAAGGCTACCTTGTCCTGACCCCTCCTGTGGTTCTGCTTGGCTTCCTGTCTGCCATGGTGTGATCTGCTTGGCCACACCCTTCCTGCCAAGCTAGACTGAGGGCTCTGGGACCTTGAGCCAAAGTCTTTCCTGTTATCTTGTTCTGTCAGGTCTTTTGCTCACACTGATACACATTCAATGGACATAGACATTCAATGCAAGCATGGCCTGTGGCCACCAGTCACAGGGCGGCTCAGGCCCAATTCTAGAGCTCTCTCTCTTTCCTCCCTCCCCTCTCTTCCTCCCCTCTCTTCCCCCAAATCTCCCTTTCTTTATTCTTTACACATCACCCATCAGGTTTAACTGGGAGGTACATCTCCACGGGGACATTTCCATATCCCTTCAGAACTGTCCAATCACCATGACCCAAATCGTGGACCACTGACACAGTCTCCCTATGAATGTTCTTGCCTTCATCTCTGCATTCTTACAGTCCATTTCCCACAAACTCGCCAGAGCCACCACTTAGAAATGGCAGTCAGATCATACATCAGCTACGCCTACCCTCTTCTTCAATCTTTAGTGGCTGCCCATTGTAACAGACATGCAATTTTTGCTTGTCTACATACAAGCAGACACTTGTTGATCCTAAGCATCGGTCTCTTCCTTACCAATCTGGGTTCCTGCTGTTTGTCTGAGCTCACCAGCCCCCCAGTCTATGGTTTTCTTCAATTAGCCAGGTTGCAGGCTGGATATAGATCTTTTGCATAACTTTTCTGTGCCTGGAATGCTTGCCCTTATATGCCCCATGGCTAAGGCCATCATTCATGGCCCAGCTCAAATGTCATCAGTAGGAGAGGTTTCTCTGACTATTGTGTGTGTGTGTGTGTGTGTGTGTGTGTGTGTGTGTGTGTGAAGCCCTCTTAATTGCCCCTGTTCACTACGGTCCCTATGTCTCGCTCTGTTAGATCTTCCTCAAAACATTCCTGTCTATTTGAAATTATTTTTTCCTCTTTTCCACATGATTCAACTGGAAGCTCCCTATTGGATCAGCAACACAACACGGGGACATAGTGTCCATTCACCAGATATTTGTTGAATAATTTCCTCCCCCTCGTTTACTCATTTGTGTCTTTCATCCTCTTTGTACACATCCTCCTCTGGCTGAGGGTCTGGAATCAACCCACCCTGGAAAGGCATTTTCTAGAGCATATAGGGGTCTCTGTTTGCCCAACACAGAGAGGAATCTTAGTCTTCAGACTTACTAGCAAGCAATGGCCAGGAAGAATCTTCCAGGATGATAAGAAACGACCTAGCTAAGCCAGGAGCCGTTGTGCTACATCGCATACTAGTAAGTACAAAAAGACCCAGTGGATTTACTAAGGGGCAGCATCCAGAGGTCCTTGACAAGACCTTCAGAATGAGGAAAGGAGTGTTAGTGGTCTTCACACTTTGATGTGTGTTTGAGGCTGTGACTGAGCTAAAAAAAAAAAAAAAAAAAAACAAAAAACAAAAAACAAAAACAACAACAAAAAAAACAAGACACTTGGCTCCTTTCTGGGTTAGGGACTATCTGTTTCAGGCTGAGTTGCTGAAATGTGGATGGTATTTCAGATAATCAAAACATTTCCTGCTCTGAGAATCCCAAATTCAGCCGTCTTTCACCCAGAGAACCCCAAGAGCAAGCGGGGGGGGGGGGTGGATCTAAAGAACATAAGTTTTCTACTGTGTCCATTTACCGTAACTCCAAGATACTGGTCACATTTCGAGAGGGAAAGATGCGTCGAATATAATTGAAGTCACCAACAAAGAGGCTCCCATCGATCCCCACAGCCAGGGCCACGGGTGCCAACAGTTTGTTGCCTTCAGCAAGGCCATTGCAGCTGGGACAGGAGATGCTTCTGCGGCGACCGTTGCCCATGATGCTAGTGATGATGGCAGGCTGCTGGGTCAGGAACTGGTTCTCCCCTGTGCCTTTGTGTAGTATTCCTGGGGATGGAGGCAGGGAGGAGGGGGGGTCACACAACCCTGTGGGGAGGACACTTGGATTGACCTACTAGAATGGGTGGGAAGTGATAGGGAGAAAAGGAAACATCTCCTTTGGGGTGTTCTCTCATTTTCTCATACTATAGAGAGAACAGACATGGGAGACCCACTCCCAAAGCTGTCTGCTGTGGATAGTATACTAGCTGTGGAGATAACAGAAGACCAAAACAAAAACAAAAGCAAACCCTCAAACCAATGAGGTACAATAAGGCTGGTAAACTGAGGCTGACTTCTAAAAGGACAAATGGGGAAATCTATGAATCTTGTGAGTATTTGGTTAAATAAAAAAAAAAAAATGCCCCCAAAAGGGCTGCCACTTAAATGTCAAAGCTTGAGAGCCTAAACCAGTGATTCCCTTTATTTATGAATGTTTTATTGTGCCAGGGATGGAACCCAGGACTCTATGCATGTCAGATGAACACCACCCGCCTTCCCTAGTCCCTAACATACCGCTTTTCACATTGAGGGTGTGGTGCTTGTCCAGGGACCAGCCACCAAGGTTGGAAGGGTCCAGCTCAAATCCCTGAAGCAGGGCGGTCCTTTTCTCCCACAGGATGAGACTGGGGCAGGTTTCATATTCGAACCCGACGGACACTGTGAGACAAAGGGTTTGGGAGAAAAAGAGGTGAATGGTTACTCCGGGGCTCCTTAGCAAGAATGAGACTCTCACTTTAACAGTGACACCTGTTCCCAACACTTTCAAGAAGTGGCTGATAGCTTTGCCCCCAGGATTCTAGATGATGAAATCCAGATTTTTGAGTTCAATTTAACTTTGAAACTTTATACAGTGGCCATAGGAAGGCTTTTCTAATGAACCCCCGACTTTCAAAAAAATGACCCAGAGACATGGAAGGAGAAAAGTCATTTCTTAACCTAATACTGCACAAGTTTCCTTAGCTATGGATGGGAGGTGGTTCCTGCTGGCCTGCTCCGTCTGGAATGCATCTGTTATGTCTCATGTTGTTTATTTGTCTCGAGTTGTCTGTGATTAGGAGAAAGGCCTTTGGAAGCCTAGTTGCTCCTTGATAAAAAAGATTACGAGGAGGAGTAGTGTGTAAGGAAAGGTGCTTAGCAGTGCTGGTCTTCAGTGTCTGCAGGTTCAGTCTCTAGGAATTCAACCAGCACCATGTAGACTGAAAAGAGTTAGGGAAATATATTGCATCTGGATTAAACATATACAAGCATTTTTTCCCTGTGGTATATCACCCCCTAAACAATATACACTATATGCCGGGCAGTGGTGGTGTGTACCTTTAATCCCAGCACTCGGGAGGCAGAGGCAGGGTGGCTCTCTGAGTTTGAGGCCAACCTGGTTTATAGATCAAGCTCCAGGAAAGCCAGGAGTACATAGAGAAACACAGCCTTGAAAAATCCCACACCCAAACTTAAATCAAGACCAAACCCCCAAACCAATATATATTATAAAAGTTATCACGGGCTGGAGAAGTTGGCTTAGCGGTTAAGAGCACTGGCAGCTCTTCCAGAGGTCCTGAGTTCAATTTCCCAGCACCCACATCGTGGTTCATGACCATCTATAAAAATTATCCAGGGTTGATTTAAAGAATATGGGAGGATGCATGAAGGTTATATACAAAATGCTATGCCATCCTGTACAAGGAACCTGAGTGTCCAGAGATTTGTATCAAAAGGAGTTGTGGGGATGAGTGTGGCTGGAACCCATAGAGCATAGTTTGCTAGTTACACTGGGAGTCAGTGAGTGTCAGACCCTAAAACCTTGTGTCTAAAAATCATGCATTTGTCACATGGACAAAAGGAGAAAAGAAAGGTCCATCAGCCATTGGTTCTAGTCCTGCGCCTCATGTACTTCCCCATGTGTTCATGTGGTAATCGAGGGCTCTGTTTCTCAGAGGGCTGTGCTGGGAGAGATGAGAGAGAATGCTGAGGTGCCATACATCTTTAATTGGAAGGCTGCTCTGGAAATCTGAGGCATTGTTATATTGCTGTTCCTAGTACATTAAACTCTTAACTATGTGTGTCACCTTTGGGGATTCTCTGAAGCTTTTGAAAAATCCTGAGATACACAAATGTTGATATGAATGCAGGATACATTTTTATCTCAACAACAAACAAAGTGACACATGCATCCCCGAGCATGTCAAGGCTTGTCCTCCCTGACTGCCAATCATGACTATTCCAGTAGTCAGAGACTGCAGATGTCCATCTTGTGGTCCTGATGCACTGTCTCTAACTGTAAAGAATCAGGACTTGTAGAAGATATGGGAGCAAGAAATGACCAGGTCACATAAAGATGCTGGATAGCAAATAAAGAAGGAATCACCATTGATGAGGGTCATGTCAGAGGATTTGGGGGTCAGCTTAAAGAGACTCTTAATGACCAGCGACAGGACTTTCTGACCATTAACAAGCATAATGACTTCAATGGGTTGAAATATACTAGATCTATTTCAGTCTGTGAGTTCATAGTGGTATTTAAGAAAACATTCATATGCTACCCTTGGAGGATAAGCCAACTCATTATACTGAAAAACCAGTAAATATGCCACAGAATCACGTATTTGTCCTTTCTTTCTTATGTGAACTGGCCAAGTAGTTAATGAGAAGCCACCTCTATATGAAAGTATTCCAGCTAATGGTTGAAGACTCAGTGACAGACTGAAAATATCATTCTGTAATCCTTGGTGACCTGAAATATATAAAGACTGAGCAGCCATGTCTGCCAAAGTCTAAAGAGACACCACCTCCACCAGGCTCCTCTTGGTAGAACAGCACAATGTCTGTCAGGTTGTACTTCCCAAACCAAACACCAAACCTGGGCCAGAGACAGACTCAAGGCCCAACTATCCATCTGCAGGGGGTGAAACTGTCAGCCTCCAGCTCACAAACAGCCGGCAGATTTGACTAGAGATTCTATGGGCAAACAACCCAATTTCTTCAACAACTAAGTTGTGAGGTAAAACAGAGAGACATAAGGAAAGTCAGATTCATTTAAAGAGAGACATAGAAAATGATATTAATTAAAATTACTTTGGCATTTAAAAATTTATTAGTTTGTGTGTGTATATGAGTATGTGTGTGCATGCTTTGTGTGTGCGCTTTGTGTGCATGCTTTGTGTGTGTGCTTTGTGCTGCCATGTTCATGTGGGGGGCAGAACACAACTAGTGGGAGCTGGCACTCTACTTCCACTCTGTAGGTTCCAAGGCTTAGCCGAAGGTATCCTTATTGCTGACCTGTCTTGCTGGCCCCAATTAATAATAGCCCTTTACAAAATCGAAGGGAAAGCAACCATTATTTGGATATTGTTTCTAGCATTTGAAGTATTAATATTTTATAATATTAAGGAAGCAATTGAAATTTCTTTCTCCTTCTTTCCTTCCTTCCTTCCTTCTTTTCTGCCTCCTTCCCTTCTTTCCTCCCTTCCTTTCTTCCTTCCTTCTTTATCTTTCTTTTGAGGCAGGGACTTGCCCAATGTTGCTCAGACTAGCCCCAAACTAGTCCTGTCTCAGACACCTCAGGGCTAAGAGCACAGCTGTTTGTTAACACAGCTGGCCACCAAAGAAAATAATGGACAGTGATCAGCTGTTCGGTTATACTAAAAAAACTGTGATTATTTTTTTTTGTGATGATTAAATTGTTGGTATTGTTTCAAAGTGTTTTAGACACACATGTTGATATATCTCACATGAAATAATGGGATTTCTGGAACTTTAGCAAAATATATGATATAGGAGAACAGATCTGAGTGTGGAGGAACAGAATACAGCATAGTCTGATGGCTGGAGCTAGAGAGTAGAAGAACAGATTATCATGTTCTACTTTGTGGTATTGGCTATTGATTCAAGATAGGCTAAACTGGATAGAATTCTCTTTATTAGGCAATGTGTTTGGATTAAATGCACTAGGGACTCCAGGAACTTTACTGGTTAAGTTACTGACATCACTGATGGATGAGGCTGACTGGGGCATATCCTGAGTACCTGTAACCTGCTTGTTGTATTGTCTTTAGAAAATTTAATCCCTGCCCCCAAAACCCCCAACCATGAAGTTTTCGACAAGGTCTACTGGGACCATTGAGTGGTTACCGAAGGATTTGTTACAAGGCTCTCCGCACAAAGTGACTGCCTGACAAACACTGCCACTTCCAAGTGAACATTCCCAAGTTTTCTGGCCTCTTACTTTGGTCATGTTTCTCACAGTCCTCGAGAATCACATGTGTGGAGACGGAGAGAATACAAAATGCTCGTTCCAAATCACCAGTCAGCTCTCTCCAAGTAGGAAAAAGCTAGGCAGATACCAACTCCCAGCCCAAACTCTCATAACCAACGGCCCTTTCTCTGAGGTCCACCTTTCCTGAGGGTAAAAAGCCCTAAAGGCAATGCCGGAAACAAGCAGTGTAGCTCTCAGATCTTCTCAAAACCTAATGTCTTACTCTCAAGGTACATTCACTGCCATTTGCAAGTATGCTCTCTGCAGCATGAACCAGCCCTTGACCACCTCTCGATACTAATCCACGCTGACCACCTCATTTTAGCCACTGCCTCCCCCCAGTATCTCTGGAGCACTCTTTTTCTGATTCTCACATGGTTCCTGTCGGATTTTCAAGTTTTCAATTAAACTCCCCATCATCGAGTAGCTTCCCCTGACTGTTTATCCACAGCTGCCCCTTCTCTCAGCATGTAGCACTTATTTTCATTTTTCTTATGACTAGCACTTATCATGGCTTCCTGTTTCCTGATCTAGTCGGTCTTCCTTATCTTGGTCCTCTACTGGAACATAAAGCCCCTGGAAGAGAGATCTTGTCTGTGTTATGGATTGTTGTGTCTTAATTAGAAACACAACCGAAGCCATGAATAAAAAGTGGTGGAAACCAACACATACCGACAGCATCCGATAGGCCATAAACCCTTTGGCCATAAGCATCTGTCTTGTCCCAGATGAATGTGTAGGCCAGGTTGGGAGAAGCCTGGAATGACTTCTGGAAGAGATGACCCTCTACAGCAACCATCAAGTGCACCCTGATGAGGTTCAGGGGCACTGTGGACTGGGTCATGGTGATCTTCAGCAGTGACTTGTACCCCGCAGTTCTAGAGCTGAGATAACGGAGCTTCACATTGGTACCAGGGAGCTCGATTTCTTCATGAAGAACCTGGAGGGGAAACACATGGTTGATCTACTGTATTAAACACACCCTGGCAGGTGAGCTGTTTGCAAGCCAGCGCTTCTGTGAGCTGCCTCCCTCTCTGAAGCATCGTTATCTTACGTGGGTGCATGAACTGCTTCTTACAGCTGAGAGAGAAGAAAAGAAAACCAACCCAAACTTCATCCTACGCCATGGAGTGAGGGGACGGAGGTTATGATTTTTGGATTAATAATTATTCTTGGTCACTGTTGCGTTTCTCACACGCGCACACACACAAAAAATCCCCCCACACTGTTGGTAAAAGATGTAAATAAGAACAGCAGGCTTTATTGCTAGCTGTGTGCAAGGAGGCCACGAGAGGCTGTAATTATACAAACCTACAACTTTCACTGACAATCGGTATAAAGCAACAGGAAGGCAGTAATGTAATATGCCCTCTGTCGTAACACTGATGTAGATCATTAGAACGCCTCTTATCATGTATCTCCATGACTAACAGGAATAAAAAGCAATTTGTAGGTGGGTGGCACATATGTATGTTGTTTTTATTTTATTAAAAGCTCTCATGGCTGCCAAAATCTTGAGCAACTATCTGTAAACATTCCAAATGTCCGGGAGGGATTCAAATTGTCACCTACAGTGGCTATAAATTCTACATTTTGTTTCTCCCCCTTTAATATTAGTTCCTGGCACACTTGCTGAGGCAGAGATGATGGGAGAAAATTGGCCAGCCGTGTCGGGTTTGGGAAGCGTGAAGCCCATTTTCCATGCTCTGGGACCTGTCCCTACCTGGGTCTCAGGCACAATGGGGTTCGCTGCAGGGGAAGCACTGAAGAAGGTGGACAGAGGAGAGGAGATGATGATTGGATCCGGCCGGACAAAGCCACTGAGGTCACAGCTGGGGATGGAGTTCTCCTCTGTCTTCATTACCAGGGTGTCCATGGCATAGAAGCTGTTCCACGGTAGCCACACTGTGCGCTCCTGGCTCATGAAGGGGGCTCGCTCAAAGTGAAGAGTCAAGGCAGAACCCCCATTGGCAATCAGGTCAAACCTGGAGAGGGGCCAAGAGGGTCATTAACAACAGGGTAGATTCACCTTCAACGCCTCAGAGCTGCGGGAGGGACAAAGCTTGGCAGGTGGATGAGCTAGCTTGCAACTTACTAGTTATGTGGCTCCAGGCAGGTTACCAGCTCTCTTTGAGCCTATCAGATTCATCCACCATTCGCAGTAAAGTGAGATGATGGTACTGACCAGGAGAGTATAAGAGAGAATGAACGATGCGAATGAGCGGAGGATGGGATGGGGCTGGGAGGGGGGAGGGTAGGGGTGAGCTAAATCCAGCCTACCACCTATTTTGGCAACTGATAATTATGTGTGATTGGCACCCATTTGCTTATGTGCTCTTATGTCTATATTCATGCCATGAGGACCGAGGATCGAGGACTGAGCTGAGTCATGGCCAAAGGAGTCATGAAGGCAGCAGAGCCTAAATGATCCACTATCTGGTACTTTGAAGGAAATGCTACCGGATCGGAAATAAAGCATTCGCTACTAAGGCTGAGAGGCAGCTTCAGCAGCAGTGGGGTCACAGTCACAGGATGCAGGCAGGGTCCATGAGCACGTGCTGCCAATGAAACTCTACTGTGAAACTCTCAGGAATGTAGGCAGGGCTTCTTCACCCACATCCCTGTTTGCACCTCAAGAACTAGGTGGAGATACTCAGCTCAGTCTTTTGTCTTCTCTTTTCCACTCTCCAGGTCAGTACCATCATTCCCACTTGATGGGTGAATGGCGGGTGAATATGACAGGTACAAAAGGATTTGATAGGCTCAGAAGTATGAGTAGCTTTCCGCATTTTATGGAAAGGGAAGAGTTTTGCTGAGAGATACACCCCAACTTCAAGCTACACCCCACCGGACCCTCATGCATGTTCAGGCAAGTGTTCTGTCTTGTTCGCTCCAGAATATCTACTGCCTGTGTCATAGTAACATCTCAGTGAGAACATCCTGAATGTAAATACACGTGTCGTGCATTTCGCTCTACTTTGGTTCCATGTATGGTGGTTCTTAGTGATAAATAATGAATGAATAGCTACACGGGAATTCTAAGGTGCATATTAGAGCCCGCAGAGAGCAACTGTTTGCCCTGGAGTTAATTTGTTTATGTGTATGTTGGCTATTCATGATGCTGGAGAAAGCTTTGCATCTGATACACAAGGGAGTCAAAAGATTTGAAATTAAGCACACCTGCAATCTTGGTTCTTGGCAAGCTGGGGTAAATAGTATTCCTAGTTACAGGCAAACCTGGGCTACACAGTCAGATCCTGTCTAAAATAACACCAACGTCGATACCAACACCAACACCAATACCAATACCAATACCAATATCAATACCAATACCAATATAATACCAATACCAATACCAACTGGCTCAAAACAATATTGCTCCTAGCTGTTCCTGGTGGCATTAAAGAATCAACATGAAAGTTGGTGATCCATACCACATCTCTAAGGCTTCTACGGTTGTTACAGAAGTGTATCTTGACACTGTTATGACTCTGCAGCCTGAGAAAGCAGAAGAGTTGGGATGTAGGGCTGGAAAGATGATGTGTGTGTGTGTGGGGGGGGGGCAGATTTTAGATGTAATTAGTCTGGAAGTACTTAAGGGCGATGGGAGAGGAGGAGGAAGGGAGAGACAGGGACCAAGAGACTCAGGAATGATATCATATGTTGTCTAACAGGATGTTTTAATGGATTGGCTCACCTATGTTAACTCTTTAAGAGTCCTGGCTCATGCCTGTAATTCTAACACAAGGGAGGCAGAGGCAGAAGGATTATTGCAAGTTCAAGGCCACCAAACCAAACCATCCAGGGGCTTAGGGATATAGTTCAGTGGTAGAATGCTTGCCTAGCGTGGCAAAGTCTGGCATTTGATCTCCAGTACCACAAAAGCCCACATTCAAAACAAGCAAGGAAACAAATATTCTCCCCCCACCCCCCGCAAGTCCCCCAGAAACCAAGGAAGAATGCTGGTTTCAAGCCAGGTATGGTGGCACATGAGTAATCCTAACCCTCTATCTAAGACTAAGAAAGGAGAATCATCATAAATTTGAGGCCAGCCTGGGCTGTCTAGTAAGACACTGGCCTGTAAGGGTGAAAGGGCTAAAGGCCCTCTGCCTAGGGCATATTTGTTACCCTAGTTCTTCTAAACAACTTGGCAACAAAGTGTGTGTGTGTGTGTGTGTGTGTGTGTGTGTGTGTGTGTGATACTAATGATCGCAGACAGCCTCACACCGATAATGGTCTGATTTACCATATCACAGTTTTTCAATGGCATGAAAGCAGGACACATTCAGTAGTCAGTGGCTTTTGAGTTGTGACCATTTCCTGGACAGTACAATACTCTCTTGCAATTTAGGGCAGCAGCAGCAGCAGCAGCGAGCCCCAGTTCCCAGTGGGCCAGGCCACTGCCAGGGTCATGCTACAGACTTCTGTGTTGCTCAGCTCGGGTAGTATTTAGCTCACAGTGTATTTAGTAGGGAGATGAGACAATATCACTCAGGGGTTGAGAGTCACTGGGCTCTTAGAGCTATAGAGTACGGGCATGAGGCTGGGCTGCTGTGAGCTGGTGATTGTCTTTAAACTGGCTGCACGACTACCTTAAAACCTTGAAAAGAAGGCTAGACTCTTTATCAGAGGGATAGAAGAAGCAGTTCTTTCTCCATGAAGTAGCCATAATCTTCCAGAGTTGATTTTTACAGTAAGAGTTTGCATCAGATTTACAATTTCTCTTTCTTTCTCTCTTTGGAAGAGAACATGGTGTGTGTGTGTGTGTGTGTGTGTGTGTGTGTGTGTGTTCAGTCCAGAGTGGGTGTTTCCCCCTTTTCTATGGATGTCTTTTCTTTTTCTGTAACTTTTGACTCTATGCCCAGTGGATTTAGGAAGCCATGGAGCTTTCATCTTGGTGGGGACTGATCGGGTGCGTGTTCCCAATCAGAAGATAATAGGGGGAGGTCGCCTTCTTCACACAGCAGGGTGACTGCTAAATGTACTTAATTAGACTTCTCTGATTACAGCCCACCCCCTCAAAACTGTAGCGAAAATAACAACTCTTAAAGCCGCAGATAAAAGCAGAAGGGAAGCGCCGCAGGACACAGTGTCATGTGGATTCCTGTCACCCTGCACTGCCTTTGATTTAAAATAGGAGTTAGTTTTTAAAAGCTACCTTCCCTTCCTGTTTCTAGAATCCGATCTTCCCCCAGTACACAAGGAGTGTCAGTTACCTGACACGGCAAAAAGAATGATGGCTGCCAGCCACCTTGGGGCACTGTCCTTTCTGTTTGTTTTCTGGTTAGAATGTCACACCCACACCTATTACATGACTTTGGGAGAAGTTTTCCTTAGAGATCTATCTGGGCAGGTGGCCATTCTAGTATACTAGAAGAAACTACTCGGTTCCAAGCCAACCACATTTTCCTTCTTCTTGGAAAGTGTGCACACTTGGTACTGGGTAGGTACGGGTCACACGAAGCTACTTACGTGCCGTCCTGGCGAGTGATGGTGTAGCCATATTTTGGGTACTTGACAAAAGACACATTCACACCCACCAAGGGAGTCCCATCCGTGGTTACTACTTGGCCTCGGATCAGAGACACCAGGCTGAGAGAGAGAGAGAGAGTGAGAGAGAGAAAATCATGGGTGTGTGAGGCACACACAGGGAAACAGAGATAAGAGCCTTGCTGTGATTCTCTTCTCTGATATGGCTGCTTCTTTTTGCTTGCCTGGTACCTAGACTGGGAGACCGTCCATATTGAATGCTGGCTACACATCTCATCAAGGGGTGTGGGCAAAAGGTTTGTTTTGACTAAGCCTAAGAACAGAGATGTTCTGGGACGAAATCCCTGGATGGTGATACCTGGTCCCTGGGCTGGGCAGTGGTATCTCCTGGGCATGTTCCTTTAGCCTTGGCCTTGCTCCATTGCTTGATATCATTTGGCTCTGTTTGGTTTGAGCTTCAGGCAGCTCCTCATCACTCACGTGTGAGCCTTGGCCTGGCACAGAGCGTATTATGCCTGGATGAGAGCTTCCCCATCTGGCTGTTCATTTCCTAGTTTGGCTTTGGAGCAGGGCCATCTTACTCTTCTCTTAGAGGCTGGGACGTCAGGGAGTGCAGAGGAGCACACAGAGGTTTGCGGAAAGCCTCTCTAATATATGCCATGCTTTGCTATCCTAAAAGAGCCACATTTCTTACAATCCAAAAGGACCTTAGGAACAGAGAATATTGCAAATTTGGTGGGGTAGGTGTGTGGGGGGAATATTTTGGAATCTGATTACATATAATTACAAAATTCCCTCCTATCAAAATCCTGCTATCTTGAGAGATGGAGTGGCTGAAATCCTATCCCTTCCTTCTCTCTGGTGTTCTGTAACACTTCTCTCTCTCCAGACAACCGTAACTAGAATTTTTCTCAATAATCATAACTTCCAGGTATCTGGGAAATCCTGTAAAGCTAAGAGTAGCTGCAATGAGGCTTGACTTTGCTTTCCTAAGATACTTAGGACCAGAAGTATTTCTGTTTTCCTATTTTGGAATATCTGCATATCCATAATGAGCTATCTTGAGGATAAGAACCAAGTCTAAACATTCAATTCATGTATGTTTCATATACATCTTATAAACCTGCCCTGAAGGCAATTTGATACAGTATAGTTAATGACTTCGTGCATGAGACAGTTTCATGGATGGGATTCTGGGCTGGGAGTGTCACGCTGGTGTGTGACAAGTGTTGAGCTTGGAGTATTTTGGATTTTTCCACATCAGGGACGCTCAACCTTTGCTGTATACAAATCCCAAAGCTGGAGAAATGCGCGGTCCCTCTCCCCAAACACTCTTGTCTTCATGAAGAAGCAGGGCCATCAGAAGCTCTGTATTTGCTTTAAGCACCAATCTGAGCACACCAGTTTTTCAGCTCTCCCATTGGCCTTGGAGACAGGGGGGCAGTTTGGTGAGCACAGACAGCTCTGGAGGCTCCCAGGTTCCTGGGCACACTCCCAATTTCTGGACTGGGTAATTGAGCTGACCTGCTCTTTGCCAGATCTTGTCAAAGACTTTTGGAACATGCTTCCTTTGCCATCCCAGGTGTCCTGAAAACCAGAGGGATGCCGTCCCCAGGCATCTTTTTCTATTAGCAGTACCCCTGACTGCTCACTCCAACCCTTTGATGATCTGGGGGTGTTCAGACCATTCTACTGACAGCTCTAATTGTCTGCCACCGGCTGCCTAACAAATGAGTCCCACTTTTAGCTGGTTCCAACCACAATTGCTGGAGTCTTTTGGAAATGGAAAGCTAATTTATGAAAATAATCCTTTTGTTCTATTCCACTTTCTTAGATCCGAGTAAGATTCCTTTAAGGCCTTATCAGCCAGTGTTTTAAAATCAACTGTGTGTGTTGATGACCACAAGATACACAGAACTGGTGATATGAAAACAACCTTGCAACTACATCCCACCATGGGTTTTCTCCCTTCTTCCTTCCACAATGGTTGGCTATTTCTTTTAATTCCGCCTCCCCCCCACACACCACCCCCCGCCCCATAAGGCTTTGTAGAGTGCTATACGGAATGAAGGGGGTTCGACTGTCTGCTCTGTTTTTTCCATTTCTCCCTTGCTGCTAGCTTCCTATTGTCTCTAAGCAGCCAACTTGCAGAAAAGATTCAGCGAAGACATGCTATCGGTTCATTTCTATTTATGATTATTGATGTGTAACAATTATCACATTATCTAGATAGTGAGGTCTGCTCCATCAATTATAGTGGTGGAGCCAAAGCATCTTGGTTATTTTTGTCTGCCATTATCTAGGGGAACGCCTTTGTAGACGTCTTGAATTAAGTTCTTCTTCATTCCTAGCTCTGCCCTTCCACTGTTTGTCAGACGATAATGCACTGAGCTTCACACGCTTGCTGAACTTCACCCCGTGTCTTGGAGGACTATTTTGTCCTTCTGAATTATGTATCTAGACAGAGACGTTTGAGAGAGCTGCCTCATCAAACACCCAAATGGCTTCCTCTAAAGTGGATTTTCTTCACTCTAGTCTTTGTGCTGCTCCAGATCACTACATATTTTTGGAGTCTCTGCTGACTCCACTGTATCTTGGCCCTTCCCCAGGATGCCTCCTGGAAGTGGTAGCTCATGGTGGGAAGGCTAAGGTGGTTGCAGAAAGGGGAAAATATGAAAAGGAAAGTATTGGTAAGCGACTGGCTGAGGACAGACACTGAAATGATAAGTAGGAAAAGCATGGAGCAGACTGAGGTTGTTAACAGTAGTTACAGCCCAAGTAAGTTGCACGGCCTTCGCCAAAATGCTATAGAAGACTGTAAGTCAGTTGCAAGTCTTCATGAGAGTTGAGTTCATAATGGAAAGGCATAGAACAGGCACTGTTTCAGGGCCAGGATTTAACAAAATCTCACTTACTCTATAACCCTGACTGAACCAGAACAACAAAGGTCTCTTCCCTTCCCTTCCCTTTCCTTTTCAGTTCCCTCCTCTCCCCTTCCTTCTTCTTCCCTTCCCCCTCTTCCTTTCCCCTCCCTCCCTCCCTCTCTCCCTCCTTCCCTTTCTTCTTCTTCTTCTTCTTCTTCTTCTTCTTCTTCTTCTTCTTCTTCTTCTTCTTCTTCTTCTTCTTCTCTCTCTCTCTCTCTCTCTCTCTCTCTCTCTCTCTCTCTCTCTCTCCATTTTGGTTAGAGATTTGTGCCTGCTTCTCTCTTCTTTCCTCTGTTCTTTCCCTCACCTCTCTTCCCCTCCTTTCCCCTTCCTTCCTTCCTTCCTTTCCTTCCTTTCTTCTTTCTTTCTTTCTTTCTTTCTTTCTTTCTTTCTTTCTTTCTTTCAGCATTCCTCTTTTAAAACAAATGGTAACATCTTGCTAATCAAGAAGTGGAGATTATTGTGCCCAGTATGGCTCAAGTAGAAGCTGGGGGTGGGGTGGGGGGTGGGGTGGTGAGCAGCAGAAGACTGAGGTTATGATCTCTTCTATATCATTTATTTTCTGATTTCTGTTTAGTAAAATCAGAACCTAAGGTGACTGGATGAATGCTCGTATTCAAAGGAGTTATGAGAGGCAATGTGGCATGGTGCATGCCTGTAATCCTAGCATTTGGGCAGTAGAGACAGGAGGATTTCTGTGAGTTCATGACCAGTCTGGCCTGCAGTCATGAAGTTCATACTTTGTCCTTCCTTCTGGTCCAGTCAGGGTTACAGAGTAAGTGAGATTCTGTGTAGAAGAACCACAGATAAATCGGTAAACAACAGAGTTGCCGGTAACTGGGGTTTAGCTCTGTAGAAGGCTTCTGAGGGGCTGCAGACCTGTCTGTGCTCCTCCCCAGGCTTCTGTATTCCAACTTTCTAGGCTCTCAAAGGACCCAGGATGGGGACTTGGTCCCAGCCAGATGATGCCTTCTCCCTAGAATCCAGTGAGGTGACTTTCAATAGAATCCCCTAGGAAGTTAGGGGCTCTTGGCCTTGCTGAGAGAGGAAGTGAGTTTAAACATCTTATTTTAGGAGTGCTTTTGAGCCTAGCTGAATGAGGACAGAGTCCGGGACAGCAAGGGGAAGGCAGAGGGTGTTACAGTTAGAGAGGGGAACGTGTAATGTGTTCTAGTACATAGTTGGGTTGGGTGGCTATGTTGAACCAAACATACTGCATACTGGAAAGAGACAAACAGGTTTTAAATGTTTTCAGTACAAAGAAATGATAAATATTTAAGGTGACAGATATTCTAATTACCTTTGTTCTGATCATTAAATAACTTATATATACATGAATCAAAATATCATACCATACCCCATAAGTATGGACAGTTTTTACATGCCAATCAAAAATAAAATAAGGGCTGGCTGAAATAGCTCAGCACGTAAAGGTGTTCACTACCAAGCTTGACCACCTGAGTTTGATCCTAGGACCAAGCTATTGGAAGGAAAGAATTAACACCCACAGGGTTGTCCTCTGGCCTCTCCATGTATGCTTAAAGCAAATATAAATATAAGACAAATTCAAAAATGGTTAAAAGAGGAAAACAAAGGTAAAAAACAAAACCAAAACAAAATAAAACAAAACAAAACCCTGAAGCATTAGAAGAAAGAGGACGGGATAGGGGTGTACAAAGGGGACATCATTGTCTTGCTCATGATCCTAAAATCTGGAGGCTAGATGGAGAAAGAACCAGTCAGCACTTCATATCTTTCACGTGAGAGAGCAGAGAGATGGGGTAAGATGTCCCCTAAATGGTTATGCTAACCTTTGTTGCAGAAGCATATGCCTGGACTTCTGGATTGGGCCAGAAAGTCAATCACATATGCTAGCAAGGCCCCCCTCCCTTGCTAGCTCTTCTCTTACCCCTACGATGAACATAGTGTCTAGAAGACAGAGGGGACAAGGTGGGAGGGTGTCTTATGGCCAAACCTTTCCCTTGCCCTCTTCTCTAGGATATAGGTCTGACTTGCTCTGGTGTGAAGAGACCATCAAGTTGACTACAAAAATACATTCAAAATTTGACCCCCAGATATTCATAAACTCCAGATTACCAACTGAGAGAAGAAAATGAATGAGAAGGAGTGAGGGACTTGGGGAGAAATACTTGGGTTCAGCAAACTGAGCACAAGAGGGCATCCCTACACGAGGGCTGCGTGAACAACAGAGACGACGTGCAACGTCATCCTAGGTGCTCAATAAATTCCTCTAACTGGCATTACCTTGACTTTAAGATGCCACAGATGATAGGTTATGTTATCAAGTTAATAACAGCTTTCAAAAACACTCCATCGAATCAACTATTTCAGTTCCGCTCAAACAAAAGCCTCCCTTGGAGGCATTAAAAAGGGGGGTTTTAAATAATGACGAAAATGTCATAAAAGAAGGGATCATAAAAATCATCTCAAAGCTCGGAATCAACAGGTAGCATCATAAGGCTTTGGGTTGAAGGTGGTCAGATCCTGCAGAGCAATCACAACCCTACTGTAGCATCCCTAGCAGAGTAAAGAAAGCATCTTCAATGAGCCATGGCAGTAAGCTGCCTCGGGGGCAGTTTCCAGGAAACAGGTCTGTAGAAAAGACAGAGAACTTCCTTCTGCTCGAATAGAAAAAGGAATGGGGACGTCACTGGCACACAGGGACAAAAGGGCACCTACCTGCTATTGAAGGGGTTGTCTCCAGGAATGATGTGGGTGCTGTCCTTGCCTGCCAAGAGCTTGATGCGGTCATAGAAGGACTTCACTGCAGGCCAGTCTGTCTGGCCTTGCTGAATGATGTCCAAGGGGTCCCGAGACCCCCGACAGAGCAGGCTGTTCTGACAGGCTGACTGTAGGCAGCAGTCAGGGTCCAGGCAGTCCACCAGGCCATCTGGAAGGGCAGAAACAGAGCCAGCTTAGAGCACTGCATGGCACCAAGCCACTTGGAGATGCTGAGAGATGCTAACACGTTTGTTACCATCAAACCTTCCCCTGGGCCTTAGACTGGCAGGTTTCACACAGCAAGCCTTGTATAATTGCAGATCCCCCAACCCAGAGAATAAACGATGGATGAAAACAGCTGAAAATATCAACAGTGGTTTCTCTGGTATGGTCCCTTTTCTTTGCTTTATTACATTTTCCTAAAATTCCTTCTTTTTGCTACCACGAGCGGATATTATTAGAGCCACCAGGAATAAAACCCTGAACTTTGCTTTTAAATAACACAGCATACAAACTGCCCAGAGACTGCTCCCAAGAGCCTGGGCAGATTGGGTATGTATCCACTAAAGAAAGTGTGGGATTCTGTCAATCTTTCTCCCTTGGAGAAAACCAGCCCTCCTTCAACTAAACCAAGGACGCAATTGTTGACAAGATGGAGAACTAGGTGCCATTGAGTGTTACCTCTTCAAGGAGGTGTGGACATGGCGTTGTGTGGCAACCAGGAAAAGAAGTCGCTTCCGTTCTGTCTTTTTGAGCAGGACACTGTGAGTCACTTTTCCTAGATTCCCACCCTTTACTTTCTTTCCTGGGCTGCCCTTGTTCACTAACCTATGACTCTCCACACACTGGAGTGCTGTCCACATACAGGGAATGGAACAGAAAGCACAACGTCATGGCGCCTGTCTGGAAGGAGCTGGCAGTGTACGGGAGGAACGAGACAGGAGGACCCACTGTACACAGCCCAGTTTAAGGGTGCCCCTTTAACCCAGAAAGTCCTTGGGGTGGTGTCCCTGGCTAGGTTAGCATTATGCTTGGTGGCCCATATCCCCCATTCACACGCTGACATTCTAAACCACAATGAGAAGGGGCTTTAGGATAGATCTAAGCTCACTAGTATCTAAGCTTGTTAGCACTGAGTCCCTATGAGTCTTCCAGCCCTTAGGGGACACTGAGAAAGAATCAGGCTATCAACAGACAGTCCCTCCCAGAGCCTTGACTTTGAACTTCCCAGTCTCAACCATGAGAAACAGATGTCTACTGTGTATGCCACACACACTATGGTATTCTGTTACAGTAACACAAGCTGACTGGTTTTGCTAGACACTCCTGTTCTGTGTATCTCAGGTCCGTTAAGAATGGCTTGCATCAGATACCCACAGAGGTTCAACACCTGCCTCAGGCCTCCCCATACACAGCCTCCAGGAGCAGGTTCTGGGATCTGCACTTCAGTCTTGATTCTCAGATGGTTCTAATGCACAAAATATTTTAAAAACCATTGTTGATGACACTAACTTCCTTGTATGGCAGTTAATTACGTCTTTATGCTTGCCTCCCTACGGGGTGGGGTGGGGGAGCGGGGAAGAAATTCAGTGAAAGACGAACAGGGCCTTATTAACGTCGACATTTATGCCTCTCTCAGTGTCCAGCAGAGAAAAGGACACTCAACAAATGTTTGTTGAATGAGTAAATAACTGTTTGCCATTCTTCACATGTCAGAGAAGGCTGAGGACCAGAATGATTAGGGCAGCATTCACTTTGCAAATTCCCTGAGAGTGAATTTTTTGATTTGGCACGTGGTGGAAGGGTTTGGGACTAACTTAGCTGATCCCTCCTGGATTAGATAGCAAGGTATTTGGGGGGGGGGGCGGGGGAGGTGGGAATAATTAGCATCTTAAAAGTGTGGTTTCTAGTCCTGCGCTGTGTCACGACAAACACTTGTCCAGGATTGCTGAATCAGAGGCCTGGCTGTAGGCTTTTAAATTTACAACAATGTAATTTTTTTTTTTTGGCATCCCCCTTTCCCTTTGGGTTCACTAATGAAATTGAAATATGTAATTTCACCAAAGTTCCCCTGTAATTTAGCAATTAATGTATAATTATTTTAATGCATTACTTTCTTTTTAGCAAACAAACAAATTAGGAGGGGGCCTGTTCTGCTTGGCTTTAAATTACCAAAACTGGCCTCTCATTTTCCACGCGGGCAAATGCTGCTGGCGTGCCTCGTAACACATTTAGATTTACAAAAATTTCCTAGAAATTCAGACACAAGAGGGTGGGCAGGCAGGCATGGTAGAGATTTAGAGACTTTGGAAATCAAAGCTCTGAGCAGCTCGGCCCTGTGTACTGGCTGAATGGGAGGCTTCCCAGAGCCCTGAAAAGCTGAGGTCCCAGAAACAGTGCTGGAGGATGAACAACATCCTGGCAGAGGGCTGGTCCAGGAACATAGCCCCAGATCCACGGACCGATTGTTCAGTCTGGATTCAAGGGCCACTGGCAGAACAAGGAAGAAAAGGGGGAAAAATAATTGCATTGAATTCTGCCATGAACATCACGTCCATGGACTGCTGCACTAGACAGGGGGAATCTACACAGAACGCCTGCTTCGGGTTTTAAAAATAACCCGCTGAGATCCGCACTTCTATTCAGCAGCCTAGAAGCTTCTCAGGTGAGAAGAAACCCACTGTTGTTAGCGATATAGATTTCTTTTAAGGTCACCAGCCTCTCCCCATTAGGAGTCCCATCCATCTCTGGTGGCCTTGCCCTCCTACAGCTGGGAAGGGCTTCTTCCTCCTCTGGCTCTTTGACCACCCACCCCATAGTACCAGCTCGAGGACGGGCGTGTATTCATCCAGTTCAAACAAAACCAGAAGACAGTTTTCCTATTAAGCACCAAGCATGCCACCGCCCCCAGCCCCCGCCACTGGGAGGCTGTCACTCTTTCTAAGTTTGCCAATATCTTCAATTTTCCCCTCCCCTCCCGTTTTGCTGATACTGTTTTGCTTTTTTTTTTTTTAATTTTTTTTTTTTTAATCTGAGGGCTCAGAATGGCAAGAGATGGTCTAAACACATCAGCAATAACAGAAGACAAATATGAAGAAAAGAGATACAAATGATCCCCTCCCATGCCTTTACATGTCTCTGCTGTGGTCGCACTGTTTGGGGGTGCGGGAGTTATTAGGGCAGCAGCATACCCCATGCCTGTAATACCTCCTCATGCTGGGTGATCGCTGGCTGCTGCCCCCAACACTTTCCGACCACACCGTGAACTTTAAATTGGTCCTCCAGTCTCCCAGTAGCCTGTCAGTCACGAGAATCGCATCTGTACGCTAGCAAGCCCCTTGGATGGAGTCTGACATTGCAATCTTCAGTAAATTACCCTGTCACTGACAATCCTGCAGTTATCTCGCAAACAATCAAGCAGGCAATCAAACCACTCTGAATTGCCAGTTCAGGACTGAGAGGCCAGGACGTCTCCATCCAGCAGGGCGGGAAGTCACAGGCCCTCTGATGACACCGTCCCATTTCTTTATTTATTTATATACCTACTTATTTGTCTGGCGTCGTCTCCACCCACCATCCCTCCCCCCAGGGGGTTGAGGTGGTGGTGGGAGATGTTTGCAGTGACCCTCAATGGAGCTTCATTTTGACTCAGCAGTGGGACCTCCCAGGTGGCCCACGGTGTTGACACATCTGCTCACATGTCCTCATCTGCTTCAGTTCACTCTGAAACGTGAAACGTGGCCTCCGAGCCCATTCTAGGTGCCTTCTGTCAGAAACGAGGCTAAATCACAGCTTTGGCCCATTTTTCTATGCACATATTAGATCATATGATAATTGAACTGGCATTCCCAGGGAAATGTGGGTGTGAAGACTCTTTCTGGGAACAAGATTGAGTCCATTTATTTATTTATATTTTAATATTCATTGATTGCAGTCACACTAAGACTCCTAAAAAAATCACTTTTCTGTTATTTTCTATTATTGTTGTTTTGATATAGGGACTCACATAACCCAGGCTGGCCTAGAATTCACTCTACCTGTAGCTGAGGATGACCTTGAATTCTTGGTCTTCTCAAGTACCAGGACTGGAATTGTACACTACTGCATTACATTTAATTTATTTTTTAAATGTCACCTTTGATGAAGAACATCAGACAATCTAGTAATATGGACTGAGTTCTTTGGATTAAAAGCCCTAACAGAGAAGGCCCCACCCCGACACAGAGTCAGAGGTAAGAGCCTGCTGTGTGCCATCAGGTAGATTTGTGGTTGGATTTCATTTTCCTTGGCCTTGTCCCAGTGGTGCAAGCTTGGGAAGATGAACAACTTTGTTGAACCTCAGTTTGTTTGCCTTTAAGCCTGAACTATCTGGCTGGGCATGGTGGCACAGGCCTCTAGTCTCAGCATTCAAGCGGCAGGCAGAGGCAGAGGCAGAGGCAGAGGCAGAGGCAGAGGCAGAGGCAGAGGCAGAGGCAGAGGCAGAGGCAGAGGCAGAGGCAGAGGCAGAGGCAGAGGCAGAGGCAGAGGCAGAGGCAGAGGCAGAGGCAGAGGCAGAGGCAGAGGCAGAGGCAGAGGCAGAGGCAGAGGCAGAGGCAGAGGCAGAGGCAGAGGCAGAGGCAGAGGCAGAGGCAGAGGCAGAGGCAGAGGCAGAGGCAGAGGCAGAGGCAGAGGCAGAGGCAGAGGCAGAGGCAGAGGCAGAGGCAGAGGCAGAGGCAGAGGCAGAGGCAGAGGCAGAGGCAGAGGCAGAGGCAGAGGCAGAGGCAGAGGCAGAGGCAGAGGCAGAGGCAGAGGCAGAGGCAGAGGCAGAGGCAGAGGCAGAGGCAGAGGCAGAGGCAGAGGCAGAGGCAGAGGCAGAGGCAGAAACTTTGCCGTGAAAAATAAGGCAACCTTGGAACTTCAGACTGGGTCCTTGAGTTTGAGTCTCAGCTTGGCTACTGTTCAGCTTCTATGGACCATCAGCTGCTTTGGGCCTCTCATCTCTCCCCTCCCCCATGTGCCAAGTGAAGATGGTGATGGAGCGAGAGAGTAATTTATGTCTGGAGAAATAGATCAGCCAATTCTCAGCCCTCTGGATCTGGTGTCCATATCTGTGCCTTCAATGACACTCAGAAAATGAAGCCAAGCCTATGGCAGTTACATCTGTACTGCGCACATGTAGATGTTTTCCTGTTTCCCAGCCAATACAACATGACTACTCTTTCTACAGCATTTACACTGTAGCAGAAGTCACCTGGAGTTGCTCTGGTAGTCCTGTCTAAGTAAGCCTTGTACGCAGGTGGGAATAGCTCTGAATATGGCCCAATACAAAGTCATTAATTTACTGTGTATATATATGTATATATGTATATATATATATATTGACTTGATTGCAAAGCTATCAGAGATGAATTTTGTAGGTGATATTACATGGTGATGTCAAAGGCTGGACATACTGGAGCAGGATTCTGGAAGATGGGAGGAGGCTATTGTGCAAACGCTACACATTTTCCGTAAATGATCTGAGCATGAGGGTTTGGTATCTGTGGGGCCCTGAGGAATCCTCCTGTGGATGCTGAAGAATGACTTGTGGTACTTGGAGAGGTGTCTGGTACCACCAGTGCTCAGAGATTGAACTGTAACCATTACGGGCATCCTACAGAGGAAGAAACTGAAGCTTGAAAGGCTGAGTTAGTCTTAGCCAATTGGCTAAGAAGCAGGAAAAGGCAGCCAACACTAGCATCTCCGTTACAGAAAAGAGATGCTTCTTCATTAAAGGAAGTCAGGAGATGGCGTTACTTGGCTGGTCACCCAGGGAAACTTGAGACTTAATCACTTCTGAAGGCCTGTCTACTGCTCCAGCTGGGGAAGAACTGGGCCGGTTGACATGGGCATCTGAAAAGGGACGGACCTGAGAAACAAACTCCAGGGAATTCATTGCTAGAACCAGGCTGTCAAGAATCTTGCCCCACAACTCACCTGTGAGATTCAAGCCATCACACTGGGTTGGCATACACCTTCTGTGATGGCTAGAGGCTTGTGTCAGCCATCTCCGGTCCCTCTCTACTCTGCTCTGCTGGATTTTAAAGAGCCCACCTGTATGATCTAGAGAATTCCACTCAAACTATTAATGAATGCTTACTGGTAAAGATGAGCTCTGGTTGGTGGTGGGCGGCCCCATGTACACAGGGGAACAGCCACAGTCAACATTTCAGACTTAGTAAAACACGTAGTCTGTCGTATTGCCCAAAAGAGGCTGCCTGCATCTTTGAGTCAAGTCAAAGAGGATGTGAGGGTGCTTATTTCTCTTGTTTTTCTCTTTGATCTCTGTAAACTGGGGACTTTGGGAGAATCAGGTTAGAAGCCTTTTGTTCAGTTCCGTGGCGTCTTGTGTTTCCCAGTTTGGAAAGCATCCGACTTCCTCTTTGACCTGCATGAACTCTATGGTTTTCGTAAGCATTAACAGCTTTAGAGGAACACTCGTGTTTACTTTCCTCAGTTTTGCTCTGTCGCTACGTAGCACAAATTGACTTCAGCGATTCAATGCAGGCGTTGAGGATACTCGGTGAACTACACGCGGTCCGGTTTGGAGCCTGGCGAAAAGTTCAGATTTGGAAGGAGCAAAATTGCTTAGTGGGTGATGGCACTTGCTGCCATCCTGATGATCTGAGTCTGGTTCCCAGGATCCATATGGGAGAAGGAGAGAACCTACCTCCATATGTTGCCCTCTAGTCTCCACACACATGCATACTCATACAAATAAATACATGTAAAAATGTTTTAAAAGCCCAAGAACAGATACAATCAATTACAATAGGACAGCAGTTATAGTCTCCTCCACAAGGATGTCCTGGCTAGAGAAAGGCCCAGGGGAACATTCTGGGCACTCTACGCATTTCTGCTTCTCATCTTGGCTAACTAGCTGTACCGGCAATTTCAGAAAGTGGTAGTGTAACAGCGATGGTCTCTCACAGCCAAGCCCATCAAGAGGCCTAGGGGAGTGGGCACACCTGGTCACACACTGAGGGTGTTGGAAGCACTACTATTATTTCTTTTTAAAAATCTTTCTTGGGTTCTCTGGGCCGCAATGGTTTGTTGACCCACACAGAGATTAGTAAATTTCCATTTCCCCTAAGAAAAAATGAAAGTAGTACAGGCAACAAACCGAGGAGATCTTGGGGTTAATCATGGGGAGGTGATGGGAGAGCCAATGACAGTGGGAAGAGGGACAGAGGCACCCAACTGGACCTAGAAGGAATTTGATGCTTTGTTCTGCAATGGAAATAAAAGAGGAAGGGGGCAGGGTGTCTGGTCAGCAAGGGCCCTGACAAAGGTCAAAGAATGGCCCCTACCCCCATCGGCGTATAGTTTTAGGGAGATGGCAGCTCTTGAGTGGATTTTGCCTTGGAAGAATTTTACTTAGGTTGAGCTCTGGCACTGTCATCCTAAAGTTCACGGGACCTCCAACAAACATATTTTGGCCAGTCCTCTACTTATGTAAGCAATCTCCTAGCAGAAATGATCATTGCTGTGGCAATGCAGTCTCGAGGAGACTGCAAAGGGAGTACTGTTCCCATCTGTAGAAGCAGGCTACAGCCCTTTGGAGCTGCTGGCCACCTGGCCCTAGGATGATGTGCGAAGGTCATATAACAGGCACTGAGAAACTTGCTGAAAAGCATTGATTCCTCACTGGACCCACAAAGTAAGCAAAGGCTGGACAACTAGACCTCCATTGGGCATCTTGTCAGCTTTGGGAGTTTCAGAGCCCTCCCCCCCCCCCAAATATAGCAGAACCAGCAGCCACATTGGAAGCCAGAAACAAGACTGATGGAGAAACATCTGTTTTATAAGCGATGGAAGTTTTGTGTACACATTGATGAGCGCTGACAAACCACACCTCAAATGATGGCGGTTAGCTATGACGGGAAGCTTTCCTCCTGGGAAAGATATGCTCATTTTATGGGTGCCATATTGGTCCTCTCAAGTGATGACAAAGACAACTTTAATTACCCTGCAGAGCCTGAACAGAGATGACAGTCACTCAGAACACACACGGACCAAGTCTATGTGATTATATATGATCCTCACCTCCACCTCAGTTCTTCCTCTATTTAAGAGAAGACTCATATAGGTGCCACAAAGGCAGACCCGTGGCGGTGGGACACCTTTATCTGTACTTTTCCTTATGCCACATTGACTGGCTCCTTTTCCCATCACTCACCATGAACTTGGTATATTAGGATGCAGGGCCTGGCCCAGTCTCCTGGGACTCTTGGGGTTGGAGCTAAAACCCTGCTAAATCCCAGATTAACTCTTAGCATTCGGTTGATTCTGCATGCTTAAAGAGTGGGTGAAGGATAGCAGATATTTCAAGGGCACCCTGATGGGGAGACAGGGGACTTATGTGGGGTGGTCCTACAAGTTAACATACTGGCTCTGGCCTATTCTTTTGAAACGCCCAGGGAAGTCTCTCTAAAGTCCATGGGTCCCATGAGGATGTAGTGCCTGGTCTTTTCCCAACTTGTTCATGGTGGCACTGGCTCTTGGCCCAGTTAGGAAAAAAAAAAGCAAATAAGCATAATCTTTAGAATGAGAACATTCTGGCTCTCAAAGCTGGACTCTTACTCATTGACTCTTTAACCCTGGGTAAGGGACCTCACTTTCCCAATCTATAGAATGGACTTAAGTTCATATCACTACCTTGATGTGCAGAGAGCTACACAGGATGGGGCCCCCTATGAAGACTGACACACAGTTCTGTGAATGGAGCTTTTTAATGATACTTGCTGCTCTCCACCAGAGAAGGGCATTGTTGCATTTGCATTTTCCCCTATGCCTGCCGACAAGTTGGAAGTGAGGGATAATTGAAAGTATTCTGGCTTGATGTAACTAGGAAGTGAAAGGTGCGGGCAAGGCTGACTTGATTTAACCTGGCAATATGAGATTAGTTCTTCATTGCCTCTGTTAGGTTTCCCGCATTGCCAACCTCTGAAAGCAATAGATTGGCTGACAGGGTGCTCATTTGGAACGTTTCACCTGCCATTAATACCCTGGCTGCCTGATGGACCGTTGTTCCTCAGGCGGCCTGCTCTCCCTCTGTGGAGCACGGCCATTCTTAAATATTGCAAGAAGGAGCATCGTATTTTCACTCCTGGAAGGCCTGTTGGAAGTTTTCCTCTTACTCCATGCCAATTCTTTGTGTCAGTCTCTGAGTTCCAGGGCCAAAGAGCCTTGCCCCAAAGTTCCTTCAGGTTTTCTTATGACTTAGCAATGGAAGATCAGTCTGGCTTGACTGGAGATCTGGCCGAGTGGAAGCCCCACCGATAGCTCTTTACCAGCTTACCTGATCTTGGGGAAGGATGTGGGAAAGAGAAAAAGCAGAGTCAGCTAGGAGAGCCACAAGGCTCTGTTACCTAAGGCAAGGGTGTGATTCAAGCATGACCTCACTTCTTCATGACCCTAGCTGTGCCTGGAGGCCACTGGGGCGTGTGTGTCAGGTGTGGGGCGGGGGAGGATGTTTTCCATCACATTCTGAATGTTCGTCCACTTTATTTATTTATTTTGCGGAAGGTTCTTTACCAAATGCTCCCTCCAACGAAACGCAAATACAACCAACAAAATCTGTTAGGGACTTTAAGTGGGGCTTCAGAGCCTATACTACTTACAAGCTCTTCAGAGATGGGGACACTTGTTCTGAGCACCGAGTGTCTAGTATGGATAATCTAAACCACCCTTGCTCAAAGTATGGTCCTTGTCACCTGGCCTGAAGGACAGGGGATGCTTGGATTCTTGCTATTCTCTTAGATCTACAGAATTATTGAGATGAAGACTGTGAGTCTGTGTTTTTGTAAGCATCCTAGGTGATTCCCTTGCTTATCAAAGATTAAGAATCTTTGCCCCGAATTCCTGCAAAAGCCCTTTAGACACCGAAAGAACCGAAAGACACCATGCAGTCCTGAAGGACTATGCCAGCTTTTCCTATCTAGAACTTCTGTAGGATATTATCAGGGGTTCCCAGAAACAGAAATGGAGGTGTCGGGTTGTATGTGGGGGAATCTATGTTCAAGTACAATTTGGGAGAGATCAGTTAAATAATATGAAACTAAGTTCTCACTGTAGAACCTCTCAGAGTCCTTGATGTGTACTCACAACTCTTTAATACCACAGAGGAGTGGAGAGCGCTTCATGATGGAAGAGCTATTTGGTTCAGATATGCCTCTACAACTGTATCCAGTGTCATATAGCCTAACAGCATGAGAAGGTATTCTACCAGGAGAGGGGCCCTGTTCTCAGAAGGGCTAACCAAACCTCCCTGTCCTCCATGGTAGCAAGCAGCATCTCTGTCCCCACTTGGCTTTGCAGACTGTGGAGGCCAACAGTGACCAGGCCCAACACAAACTACCTTACTATGACAAGCATGACCCTTCCAGTGATCTGTACACTATCTTGTTTCTCTGCTTCCTGGATACCCTGGGGTGTCCCTGAGTGCAGGGGTCCAGGGCTAAGTGACACCATCCTGGGAGGCTGCATGTTGATGAAGCATTTCAAACTTCTCGTGTTGTGATCCGACATTGTCGCATGCAAACTTCATGCAGCTGAGTTACAAAACAATTGCCCAAAAAAACCCCTATTATTTTTTTAAATTTATAAGCGAGCCTGCCTCTAGTCCTTGCACCTAAGGCATAGCTAAGTCAGTTGGAAGACTGGTGATGTGAATACGTGTTGTACCGGGCTATGGGATATTTAGTCAGTTTTCTACCCCAGCACTTCACTTATATCCAGCTTACATTTTGATTTGGTAGGTGACCACTGAGATGATAAGCTTCTCAGGCTTCTCTAAGCTTTCCCCCTCTACACCACGAGTCCTTCATCCAGCCAAGATCATTCACATGTGCTCTTAGGAACCTCACAAAACTGGGTTCTACAAAGCTCCATTTTGCAGATGGGAAAACTGAGGCTCAGGAGAGCAATTGGGTGCTGCCCAAGTGCACAAAACTGATTAGTGATGGGTGCATGATTCCCACCTTGGCCATCTGCTTCCACAGCCTTTTAACTTCTACTCCTGACTCTTACAGGAGGTTGTGAGGGTCTTTGCACATCAGGGTTCCCTCTGAGTGTTGATGCTTCAGCAAACAGCCTTAGTTTCCCATTTCCTTCCTTCTTTCCTCCCTTCTTTTTCTTCCCTGCCTCCACCCCTTTCCATATTTTACACTTTCTTCTTTCCACTCTGGCTAGCTAGCTGACTTCCTTCAGCCATGAAGCAGCTTCTAGAAATGATCTCATTTGATCATTACTTCAGCACCATGGACAGACCCTGACCCAGCACATACTCAACCCCTGTTAGCCCTGCGATGTTTGTAGTACTACAGGGACTTCCATCCTGGCTGCTGCTGTCTACCCTTGACTATTACAAAAGCCACTGGCCACAGAGAGCAGGGCCTCTGATCCCAGCCTCCCATCTCCCCAAGTGCTTGCCCTCTGCCTGCTGGGCCTGGCCTCTCATAACCACCTTCCTTCTCTTCCCGGCTCCTCATCAGCTTGCGTTTCACAGAGCCTGCTGACAGGTCAGACAGATGAAGCCGATGGCCATAGAGCCTAAGCCCAGCAGGGGGTAGCAGCCTGGTGGGGTGCCAGACAGTGACCTGCCGGGTCCTTCAGAAAAAAAGGAGAGGGCTGTCACACTCAACTCTGTGGAGCAACAAGCTGGAACAGCAACTTTCTGCCTGAGGGAAGACCCAGGGATGTCTGAGTCCAGGATGGGTCTCAGGGTTGAGACCATTGGGGAATGATGCTTCACTTTCTGTGCCATGAACACACTTCTCACTGCTGGCTGGGAGGAGGGATTGGGTTCAGTTATCAAAGAAGGTTTCCGCCTGACTCGGACAACGGAAAGAGCTAATTTCTAAATTGTTCCCTTGGTAAAGACTCCTGTGCAGCAGGCACTGGATGAACCCGTAGGATGAACTCATTTCACCCTCATGACTCCTCTGTGGAATGGGTGCCAGGAGCCAATATCATACGGCTGGTTATGATTGTGAGATCCGGAGACACGCAAAAATACTTCCGACAAACTGACAGTGTGCAACGTATCGGTTGCAAAACATTAGCTCTGTGCCTTGGGCTTCTCGATTCATTCCTCGAGGCCTTGATTTCTTATCTACAGAATGGTACTAATAATCATATCAGTGTGACAAGGCTGTCAAAAAAGATTAAGCCTTTTATCAAAAGCATTTAGTATATGATGACCAGTTGCTTCCTCTCCTGTTACGGCTGGAGAAATCCGGTCTTAGAGAGATGAAGGCTTGTGAGAAGTAAGGCTGGGACTGGTACATACAGCAGGTCCAGCCTTAGCCTTCTCCACCACACTATGCCTTGACTGATGAGCTGTACATGGAGATTTCAGAGTCTAGACTGTCCACAGTGCTTCTGCACTTCTTCCTGTCTTAATGGATAATTCTGGGGTACATTAGTCAGTTTTGTTTTTGTCACTCTGACAAAATTACCTGACAAAACAAACTTAAGGAGGAAGCATTGACCTCGGCTGTGGCTTTAGCTTGCGATTGGCTTGCTCCTTTGTTACAGGCCTATGATGGGACAGGCGAGTGTGGTAGAACAAAGGTGCTCACCTCAGGGTGTCTGGAAGGCAGAGAGGAGACAGGAAGGGGCTGGGGACAAAGGACAGACCCTAAGAACATGCCCTAGGTAGTCTACTTCCTTCAAGTAAGCTCTGCCTTCCTTCAGGTAGGCCACTACCTCATGATAATGCCAGCATGTTATGAATCTGTTATCGGATGGATCCATCGATGGAGGCAGAACCTTATGATCCAATCACCTGTCTGTCAATGACTGGCTTCAACAGCAATGACCATGCCTTTAACATATAAGTCCATAGGGATCATTTTACACACAAAGCAGAACAACTTTAACACTGGCGTCATGTCTCCTAGAAAGTCACTGTATAGAATGAAGCAACTTTGGTGAGAGCAATGAAGAATAGTACAGCTATGTGCTAGTGTCTTGGAGAAGGCAGATAATGAATCTTACATTTGGATTTTCTTGCATCAGTCAAGAGGCTTCAGTGGTATATCATGACTTAGGTTTCCTTTTTTTTTAAATGATAAAATTATTCATTTATTCATTTGTTTTTTTTTTTTTCCTTTTGAGAATTTCATAATGTGCTGTGACATGGTTTTCACCTTGAGACAAATTAGGGACACTTGAGAAGAGAAGAATCTCAACTGAAGAGTTGCCTCCATCAGACTGACTGTAGACAACTCTGAGAGGACATTTCCCTGATTCCTTGTTGATACAGGAGGGTGGTGCCACTCCTGGGTTAAGTAGTTCTAGGTTGTATAAGGGACCAACCAGTTCCTCCATGGTCTCTGCTTCAGTTCCTGCCTCTGGGTTCTTGCATGAGTCTTTGCCTGACCTTCCTAGATGATAGGCTATAACCTGTAAGTGAAGAAATTAACCCTTTCCTCCCATGTTTTTTTTTGGTCACCATGTCTATCACAATGACACTGGTGTTTAGCACAGCAACACTGGGATGAGCTTATATCGCATTTGTTTGTATTTATCCTAACTCTTCCCCTGACACCTCTGAGATCCACCCCACCCCCTTTTTTTTCAACTTTGCGTCTTCGATATTTATTTATTTTACAGTTCACTGATGCCAATTTGTTCTGTCCATATACTAGTGGGTATGGGGCCATTCAGTGAAAACTCTCAGTTCCCCAGAAACCTTCAACTGTCCTTAGTTAGGGGTGGGGATTAGGAAGGTATCACTGTTTGTAGCAGTGATTAAGAAACAAAAATCCTAATGTTAAATTTATTCATCCCTAAATAACCTGCTAGATACAAGCAACTGTTTTATAGCCTTCTCATGGATGCAAGTGTTTGTCAGTTCATGTGACAGAGTCAATGACGACAGACAGGGATGTGAACATAGACTCTAGAGGGTCAAAGCAGATGATAAACAAAGAGATGCATACCAGATACCGAGGGAGTGAGAGTGCTTTCAAGACACTGAAGGAGGCACAGTAACTACCAGAGGATGTTGGTGGTGAGGACTAGTGAATGGAAGGGAGCCAGGAAGGGCTTCTGGGAAGAAGTGACATTTAAGTAAAACCTAAATGATATGAGGACACAAGTCAAAGAAACATCTGGAGGAAAAGACTTCTAGGAAGAGGAGACAGATGTGCAAAGGTAGGAATGTATTTGAGAGTTGTGGGGTCAAGCAGGCTAGTGAGGGCAGAGTGGAAGGAGGAAGATGAGTAGGGCAGGGACCAGAGGTAAAACAGCAGCTTGCCTGTACAGAGCCCTGGGAATGGTCATGGGAGCCTGCCAGCCATTATATAGCAGAGGAGGCACAGGAGGCTTGAGCAAGTATGCTGGGCTTTGACTATTACTAGTATTCTTCTTATGGCTCTGTGTAGACTGGGCCAGTGAAGTTGGTGGCATGATCTAGCAGAAGGTGGCGGAGGTAAAAAAAATACTCACATGTTGTAAATCTAGTGGTAAGCAATAGAGACTGGGTGGCTGGGCCAAGGACCATCCAAAGGTATGTCTGGCAACATGCATGATAGTCAGCATGCCAGAAGTCAATGGCATGCCACTTCAGTAGATTGTGGCAGTTGGCAGGTGATAACATTAGTAGTGCTTGTCAAAGGGCCCCAGGATGATGGCTGATTTTCATACTTGCCTTTTATCTAAACACTCCTGAAAGAGGAAAATAAAACACTGGAAGCTGGAGTCCCAAGTCATCTCCACTACTGTACCTCTGTGTCATGGGCCTACGTGAGCCCAGAGATACTACCAGGGTCCTATGCCAGTCAAGCTACCTTGAGATGCAGAATTGCTTGGCCTGTTTTTCTCATTAGGTGACCTTGGCACTGCCATGTTTGGAGATATTACTGCCTGCTAGTCTAAGCTTTCCTCAAAATGACATGTGAGAGGCCCTTAGTTACCTGGGAGGTTATTAGAAACACACATCTATGGGCCCCACACCAGACCCACTGAATCCACACTCTAGAAATGGGCTTTAACAGTCTATGCCTGTGGCTTGTGGATGGTTCTCACTCTGGATCACACTGCTTTGTGTCCTGAATTAGCTCAACAGTGACTTCCCAAACTCTTCAAGGCAGTAGCCCCATTTTACAGAGGACATAAACTAAGGCTCAGAGAGATGGAATGTCCTGAGTTCATGCTGTTCATGGGGAGCCTAAGTATGATCATAGAGTTCTCTGATCCCTGCGCTTCTTTGTCAGCTTGCCTGCCTTTTCTCTTCATGGGGATAGGATGTCCACACTTGCAGTAGACAGATACAAAAAGGCCATACTTCCTTATAGACAAAGGGGTGTGTTTAGGAGTGACTTAAGCAGATATATAACATTCCATGTGGGTGTAAGGCCTGAGTGTATATAAGGTACTATATGGAGGGAGGCTAAAGTTAAGACTTTAGACATGACATGATGCTCTAACATAGCATCATCATCCCATGACATACACATGCATCTGCCTTGTTTGCAGCCCTGCAGCCCACTCTTCTACTCTCCTTGTGAACTCTATTGGAAGGGCTCCAGCCTCCTTGGAGGTTGTCTTGTTAGGTTTCCATTGCTGTGAAAAGACACCATGACCAAGGCAACTCTTAGAAGGACAACATTTAATTAGGGCTGGCTTACAGGTTTGGAAGTTCAGTCCATTATCATCAAGACAGGAACATGGCAGCTTCTGGGCACGGCGCAGGAGGAGCTGAGAGTTCTGCATCTTCATCTGACTGCAGCCAGGAGAAACTGGCTCTTCGGTACTGGGTGGAGCTTCAAAGCCCACCCCTATAGTGACACACTTCCTCCAATAAGACCACACTTCCTAACAGTACCACTCCCAATGGCCAAGCATATACAAACCACCACAGAGGTGCTCAAGGATTCATGCTGTTCCCTCTTCCACTTCCAGGGCTTTCAATTTCTCGTCCCTTTACCCACAATGCCTTTCCCTTCTTCCCAATCTAATTTCCCGATATCTCTTACAATTTAAGATTTACTTATTTGTTCTGAGATGAGCTGTCACTCTAGTCCAGTCTGGTCTGGAACTCATTATGTAGCCTGGGATGAGTTGAATGTCTGACAATACTCTTGCCTGCTGCAGCCTTTAACTTTATATATATATATATATATATATATATATATATATATATATATAATAAATATATACTATAGTAATAACAATATAGTAATAATAATATAGTAATAATATATAATAATTATTATAATAATTATAATTATTATAACAATATAATAATATGGTAATAATAATATAGTAATAATATAGTATAAATATATATACATTATATATATATATATATATATATATATATATATTTTTTTTTTTTTTTTTTTTTTTTTGATACAGGGTCTCATGTACTCAGGCTAGCCTTGAACTATATAGTCAAGGCTGACCTTGAACTCTTGGTATTTCTTCATTCACCTCTGAAATGCTGTCATTACAGGCATGCATTGCCATGTCCGCTTCACCTATGTTGGAAGTCTCTGATGACCTTCTGGGAACATGCAACCCCTTGACCCATCTTCTGTCATGGATCCTTATTAACACTGTGATGCAATGATGCATTTAATAGACATTTTACCACCATTAACCCATGGACTTTTTGCAGGTCTCTGAGTCTCATTCATTCATGTGGCTAAGGATGGGATATGGAATAAGTGAATTTTGGGTTGTTCTAGAATAGAGTATGGCTGCATTAGGGGTGTTGTTTGATATTGGAGTCCTCAAAGAGAAGTAATTTGAATGGGGCTGTACTGAAGACAAAACGGGAGATGGGCTTGGGAACATAGCCCAAGAACCCATTATCAAGTGTGTTAGACATGGTCACTCATCCTAGCCTGGAGCTGAGGCTGAGTTAGCTCACTGCTTCAACATTAATGGTAGATACCTATTCTCCCAAGGTCCACTGGATCCTTCTGCTGGTTGCGTAGGAAGAGAAAAAATAGTCTCGATTTTGAACCAGACACCCAAGATTCTGTCCTAGTCTGCCCTGCTTGTTATTTGTCCCAGAAGTAATGACTTTGCTTCTCTAGATTTTGTAGCTGCTATCGAATATGAAAACTTAAATAAAATAAACATTTTATTTTCCTTTCATTGGTTATGTTGAGACAGAGTGTTATCATGTAGCCTAGTATGGCATGATCTTGAATTCAAGATCTTCTTGCCCCAGCCTCTCAAGTGCTGTCGTTACAGGCGTGTACTACCATGCTTGGGAGTACTGTATAGTTTAACATTTTTGTACCTACAGTCCCAGATACCCATGGAGAAAATATCCCAGGATTCTATGGATGGATATCCTGTAGTGTGTGTGACCTCAGAATGTCAGAAAGCTGCATGTGGGGGTAGGGCAGTGAGGGACAGATTTATAATGACAGTCCTTAAGAAGAAGGGGAGTAAGAGAATTGCCCTATAAAGATTTGCTGTTTGATGTGAATACGGAGAAAGAGAGGCTTGGAGCAGAGAGGGCTGGGGAAACCTTGCCATTGTCTTTGGATTCACATTTGGCCACCACCATCCTGGCCTCTCTCCAATCCCCCAGAGCTCTTGGCTGAGAAGATGGAAAACCAAAGAAAAGAGCACAGGCCTTGGGCAGCTGCTCTTGCTGCGCTGCAGAGAACGCCTCGCTATTTAGAGTCCAACTGTTCCAGTTTCCCCCGCTCGCCCCTGGCATTCCAGTGCATAAGCACTTTATGGGAAAAAAGTGCATTCCAAATCCCTAGCTGGGGGAAAGAGCTGATGCTGACGGTGGTTTTCAGCACGTCTGGAACTCGCATTTCTGTGGGGCTGAGGGCTGCAGCAGCCGTTGGATCTGTCCTGCTCTGATAATGGACCTAGTGTTCAGGTGCCAGAGTGGCCTTCAACCTGAGCAGGGCTCTTGACCCGTGTTCTGGATCCTGACAGGGCTATGTTGTGACCCTGGGACCCTGAGCAAGCTGCCATACTTCTCTTTCAAAGTATGGTCATGGCTAATGTCATGTAATTTGGGCCATGTTGGTGAAGTCTCAGGACATGTCTGAATCAGGGAAGTGTTTAATGCCTCTCAGACCTTGGGCATCATATCCTTTGACATCAGGGCAAAAGGCTTTCTATTTTGGGACTAAGTGGCTTTCCTAAGCACCTGTGCTTCTGGAGAGGATGTTTCTCAGCCTCACTAGTATTTCCATACTGGGCCTGGTTACTCCTTACTGTGGGCAGCTTTCCTACACACAAGGATGGCTAGCAGCATCCTAGCCTTCACCTAGGAGCATTTCCTGTCCATCATCACTTAAGAAATGCTTCCAGACATTACTAGAGATTTCCTGGAGAGCAACGTCTTCCCCGATAGGAAACTGCTGCTCTGGACCTAGACCCTGGAGGAGACAGAACTAATAAAAATGGTGCTGGGGTGTCACACTAGGAATCAGGCAGTGGTCGTAGAGAAAAGGAAAGCATGTGCTGTAATCCGGAAGAGCCTCTGGCTGAGACAAAACTACCAGAAACCAACTCAGTGACATAAATGTTGCCCTCCGACCACTAGTTCAATCTGTTTTAATCCTTTAATTCCCTAAAATAAATATCTAGTGATTGAAATGACTAACATTAAAAAAAATTATCTAAGGGGAAAAAAAAAGTATGTATACAAAGGTGGACATGGTGCAGTGCCTGCGGAGGCCAGAAGAGGGTGTTGGAGTCCCTGCCTTTGGAGTTCGGGTGGTTGTGAGCCTCCCAACTTGGGTGCTGGGCTTTTGCAGGAGCAGCAAGCACTCTTAACCCCTAAGCATCTGTCCAGCCCCTTGATTAGCATTTTACAGATTAGGCGTCTTCATTGCAATTTTATGATGAATATTGGATTTGTCATCTAATCAGGTGGAAAAAAAAAGCTTAATCTCTTAAGAGACACTTAATAACCATTTAAAGTACGGAAGACTTGATTAGGGAAGACTGAAGGTGCTATGCTGGGTAAACGCATGAACTTTAATTTAAATGCCTTAAAAAAAATTGATGGTCAAATCCATTTCACTAGGAAAAGGGTTTCAGTGGGGGAAGTTTTATCTTTGAAGTGTTTATTTTATTTCCTCTGGGTTCTAATACAAGTTCTGCCCTTGGTTTGTTCCTCTCTGGAAACATCCATTGTGAGAGTTTTAGAAGGAGTGGGACAATGGCTTTGAAGATGAAAGTTTTACACCCTGGAAGCTGGCTGAAAGGCCTATTTTGAGTCTTATTTTCTCCAGTCCCCATGTTTGTTTCTGTAAAATAGAAATACAGTCACCCTTCCCCACTTTAGACTTTCCATTCATGCATTCAACCAAAAATGAATAAGACGCATGCAGAGGAAAGAATATCTTCTGTACTGAACTGGTACACAGTATTCTTTTGTGTCATTCTGTAGATAATACAGTATAGCAATTATGTATCTAGCATCGCATGATAACAGGTATTATCGGTGATCTAGAGATGAATGATTTAAACACACGGGAAGATACATGCAGGTTAGATGCAAACGCTACACTAATTCATGTAAAGGACTTAAGCATCTTCTTATTTTGATAGCCGCAGAGTGAATAAAACTAGTCCCTAGAAGACAGTGAAAGACGGATGTAATGTGGTAAAAGAGACTCAGAACGTACAGGCTGCAAGATAAAACAGTACAACTGGAAAGATCTACATTGGTAAAGCTAGGAGTATGGCATTCATGCTAGGAGAACATTAAATGGGGAGATGAAAGAGGAGGGCAAAGGGTATCTGAAACAAGAACTGAAGGATAAGAGGAAATCCATTGCAAACAGATCCTGGCTTGGAGACTTTAGGCCCCAAGCCAGCAAAGACCTTGCTGTACAGCTGGTGTGGGGATCAGAAGGGTGACCAGTGAGGCTGAGGTAAAGCTTCTAGGAAGGATAGGGGAAGGATAGTCAGAAGACAAACAGGAGACACAGAAGAGGCCCTCTAGGCAGGACAAAGCAAACATTTGCTTTGATTCTAATCGTGTGAGAAATCTCTGAGGGCCCTGTGGATCTGATTTATAATAAAAGTGTCCCCTACTTACTGGGTCAGAGGATCAAGAATCATGAGATAGGACTAGAAGTGCAGAGACCCAGCCACTCAGTGTCCATTCTTATCTTGGTACATAGGAGGCCCAAGCCCAGTGCTGGCACACTTAGTGATTGTATGAGTTAAACATCAGGAAATCTCAATCTGCTGTTTCCCGCCAGTGGCTTATCTAGTATAACATTGCCATGCTTTCAGAGATTGTACTTCAGTGGACATATGTGGAGAGATATCAGACACCTGTTGCTGTGTGCTCCCCTACCATCTCATCTGGGCTTGCTCTGTTTTCTCCTAAAGAAGAGAGACCTAGTGCCCAGCCAGCTGTTAGAGACCTGCAGGCCAAGTTCTCTTCCCAAGCATTAGAAGGATGGCTCTCCCATCTGGGAGGAAACTGGGACCTTGCATATGGCTCCAGATACAATTAGCAGAAGGCCTTTGGAATTTGAGGAAACTCTTCATTCAACCCAATTAATAGGACCAAGTTACACTTTGAAACCAACTCCCACCTGACTGATTCATTAACATATGTGCACACATTAATCAAGGCATTTTGCCATGGGTTCGCCAAACATCGTCTCTCACAGGATGAAGAAACTCAACTCTTTAGATTTAACAACCGTGTCTTCCAGAGTCTCTCAAGTCCCTAGCTTGGCTCTGCTAAAGGCACAGGCAAGGTGAGGTATTAATTAACAAGTAAGATAAATGTCCAAATCATATTCTTGAATCAAATAAAACCCATTTGGATGGTGAAGGGATGGGAAGGAGGTGAAGGAGCTGTGGGCATGGGGAAGATTTCATCTGTTTCAAGTGCTCTGGACACAGTCCAGTGTTATGTCTCCTCATTTAGACCTGGCTAGAGTGCCTTGGATGGCTTGCCCATAGCTCAGGCCAGCATCCACATCTCTTAACCCAAGGCAGCCTCCTCTGAGCAAAACAGGGAGCCAGAGCTTGCCAGTGGAGGCAGAGTAGGAAACACCGTCCTGAAGGGGAACTGAAGTGGTGTTTAATTTATAAAGGGAAATGAAGACGTTGATGGTAGACTGAAGAGCCCTTCCATGGCTCATTCTGCTCTGTGGCTTTGAGGATACCCCCTGGAGGCAGGATGAAAACTTGGCTTAACTTTGAGATGTAATTTCTCTCATCCTGTTAAGGTCACGTTCCATGGCAGTCTTTTTACTTTGCTCCTACCAACATACTCTTCCTGTGTCACTGCTCATGCACTGATAATCAAAATAATATCAACCTTTGTGTTTCCTGTCTCCTCAGCTGGCCAGAGAGCTCTTTGGAACATATGCCACGATTGTTCCAACATTTTTCCAAAAAGCCAGCTTCTGTCGTTGAATACTTGGTAGACTCTCAAAATGCTTGTTAAACCACGAATGAATAAGTTAATAGAGGTTGGACATCTGGAGAGATGGATGAGTAGAGGGGTAGGTGGATGGATGAATTCTAAGGCATATGTGTGGAAGGATGGGTGGATGGATGGACAGATAGAAGCACTCTTTTTTGACATAGAGTTAAAGAGTTTCTAAACTCTGAAACAAACACCACTCACCTTCCCAGCTAGCAATGGAGAATACTTTTAAAATATAGTTGGTCGAAGTGGTGGGTGTGGAGTGTATATTTGGAGCCCAGGAAGGGGACAGAGAGGAAGATCGGTAAAGTGTATGCTACACACATACGGGAAATGTAAAAATGAATCTGCTATAGTAAAAACAAGATGGGATGAAAAGTTTACCACATTCCAGCTACTTAATAACTAAACCGGAAACCATTTGTATCCTTTTAATTATTTGTTTCTTCCTTACATACTATTCCTTTCTCCTCATGTAACTCCTCACATGTTCTGGGAATTGAAGTGGGTAGTGATATGGGGCATAGGTACTCTGACACAGGGCTCTGCTAGCAACCCTAGGGGAAAGCATCATTTAAAAATGTTTTCCTCAAAGGTGGTTTCTGGAACACTCTCTGGGGTGCTTGGTAAGCATATAGACTAGCATTGAAAACCTGACTTAAATGAGACTCAGAAGGTGGGGACCAAGAAATTTGACTTTCAAGGTCCCCATGGGGCTCTATGGCACTAAAGTTAAATGAGACAGGTTAGATTCTTCACAGCTTTCTTGCACTGGGAATGTCATTGGTTGGATTCTATTTGGACAATTGTCTCCATTCTAGACAGTCACATTAACAGTAACACAATTAAGGCTACCAGCCAACTTATGCATTCTACAAGCCACGGATCTGTAAAATTCGGGACATATACGTTTGCTCACTTGAACTTCACACTAGCTCACGGAGTTGACATAATCACACCCATTTTTATAGACAAGAAAACTGAGACTTTCGGAAGTAACATGCTGAGCTGAGATACCCAAGGCTAACTCTGAAAATCAGAGGCTGCTGCACTATGAGGCCACAGTGTCATGGGTGCAGACACCACAGAAGGGAAGAAGGAAGAGCAGGGTGCCATTCTATGCTGTGCTGAGAAAGAACAAAGGAGAGATGGCAGTCCCGTGCAGCCATGAGGGCAGGGATGCAAGTTAACAGGATGAGTTTAGCTTAGGAAGAGCATCCTTCTGCCCCTCTAGCTGTGGGCTGATGCGGTCATGGCCCTGCCTGTTCAGGACCCTACTGTCACCCTGTACACCAACTTGATAGGGAACCTGATCTATCCTGCGGGAGCTTCAGGCAGACTACCATGCAGGCTGGAAATGATGGACTTTGGGCATTTAGCACACTGAAGCTTGATATCCTGCTTCTAAGTCCTGGGTGACAAAGGGGTCTCCAAAGAGTGAGTACAGGCTCTCCAGGCCAGACGGTCTAACGATGCCTCCTCACCCTGCCATTCCCACTTTGAGAGGAAATCTACACGAGCTCTCTCTCCTACCCCTGGCTGTGATGAACTAGAGCTCGCACCTCTGTCTTGGTGGTGATAATTAAATATTATCCGCCTGTCACTTGGCACACATGTTGTGTGTATTCTCAGACTTTAATGAGCTGGTATTTGTCTCCTGTAAGCAAAAATATTTCTTTGAGTCTCTCCTTTTCCAAATTGGGGTGAGGGGTTCAAGTGAAGTTCTCTCACTTTTAAAAAGACAGTCTCTGGCCAGCTGGTCTGTGAAAGGTCTCCTCTTCCTCTTCCTCTCCTCTCCTCTCCTCTCCTCTCCTCTCCTCTCCTCTCCTCTCCTCTCCTCTCCTCTCTTCTACTTTCCTTTCCTCTCTTCTCCCCTCGTCCCTCCCCTTCTCTTCCTTCCCCATCCCTCCCTTCTCCTCTCTATCTGTCCTCTTCTTTCTCTCTCTCTCTCTCTCTCTCTCTCTCTCTCTCTCTCTCTCTCTTTCTTTCTCCTTTCCTTTCCTTTCCTTTCCTTTCCTTTCCTTTCCTTTTCTTTTCTTTGCAGAGACAATGACATACAAAGCTTGTCCCTTCTGAATCAGCCATTGCTTTCTGAGGTCATGTGAGAAGTCACATGGCTGGTGAGTGTTCTGGACTGTGATGAGAATTCAGAGTATGCTGGGTGTCATGTATGTTTTTGTGGACACACTTTAAGGTGGCCTTTCCTGACAGGGTTTCTCAGCTAAATATCGCAGAATACTGAAAAAATATTTGTGTGACAAATTTCCTCAGGTCTTTAAAAGAAGCAGTTTTATCTGGTCCCTTTCTAGGTGCATAGAAAGAGAAATTAAGGCATTATATAAAATGAATGTTTTAGGACTATGGATCTCAAAGAAAATCTACATCTAAGGCATCTGGAAATTTTCCAGACATTCAAAGTCTTGTACCCTGTCAGAGACCCATGAGTTCTGAAACTCAGCGATGGGGTCAGGCCTCAGTCTCCAGGGTTTAATCAAATCCTTTAGGTTCTTTCAGAACTACTAGGGAATAGACAGAAAGTACAAGGGCTTCAATTCAACTCCAGTTAATGAAGTCAGTAAAGAACTTCAAATGTTTCTATCTGTGTTTGTGTTTATAACTATCTTAGTTTAGAATTAAAAGAAAAAGAAAAAAGAAAAAACATCGCTTAAAATTGAGGGTTTTTTTTTTTTTTTTTTCTTCTTCTCAGATGTCTGGAGATGGGGAAGAACTGGCCTTTTCCAGTTCCCTTTGGAAGAATGCTCTATTATCTTCTCCGTTCAGGAGATTTATGACAAGTGTGTTCTTTGCAGCTGCTCCCCGGGCTGGCATTCATGTTCTGCTTGGATGCCTCTCTGACCCAGTGCCAGGTTTCTAAAGCATACAGCCCTTTCGGAGGATTCCAAATACTGGACTGAACCGGGTACTCCAGAGGTAGGATATCTAGGGGCAACCACCCCCCAGAAGACATGCAGAGAGAGATAGGTGAGCTTGCTGCCCCTGGGTCTGGGATTGATGAGAGGAACTTTAATATTTATCAATAAACAACAAAGTGCTTAGCACACCTCCTAGGGAAGTAATTAACCACAGAAAGAATACCCTGTGCCGAGGCATCTCCTCCAAAAAAAGAACTCACTTAATTGTGAATTGCTTACGCCAGGTGAGAGAGAAGCAGTGTCTACCTCTCTCACCTGACATAAGCAACTCTGAACTAACTGGGAGTTTCTTTTTATAAACACGGTGCAGAGACTTTCTTCTTGGTGGCTAATTACTTTCTTGGGAGGTTGCTTTAATAGTCCCCATAAGAAGGCCATTATTATCTTTAGCATAATCACAGTCTCATTCGCTTTTGTCCTAGCCTTTCCTGTGTTGGGTCTCTGCCTTTACAAGGGATCCCGTGTTGGGCCCATGAGGCAAAACCTCCAGCTTGGAGATCAGCTGCCTCAGGTTGGGAGCCAGGATCCAGGCGAGGCTGACGGGAGGTAGATGGTATACTTGTTGAGGACTCTTATCTCCCAGAATCATTTCTCTCTCTCTCTCTCTCTCTCTCTCTCTCTCTCTCTCTCTCTCTCTCTCTCTTTTTTTGCATGCCACACTCCAACAATTTGCTATGCTTTCAGGTGCTGACACCCCAAACCGGGAAGGGGGTCAGGGAAGCGGCTCCTTTTTGGAGGCAGAAGGAACTGATCTGTGAGCAACCGTGGCACTCAGTGAAATCACCAGGGAGACAGAAGCAAAAAGTCATTGGATTCTGACTCTCAAAAATAAATGCTGCATGCTGTTATGCCTCACCTTGCTAAAAAAAAATGAAACGGAGTGTCTTCTATTCTGGCTTTGTTTTAGGAGAACGAAATGAATAAAGGACAGTGCCACAGCACCTCTGGCTTATGAAATTCTATGACCACAAACTTGTATCAGTGTAAATATGCCTGTTTGTTCTCAAATTATCTACATACACAAAGGCCATCGTTATGGAATTTGAGAGATGGCCACTAACAGGATGAAGAAAAGGGAGAAATAGAATGTCTAATACTCTCATTTGTTTCTCACCAGGTTGCATCTTTGAATACTTGAGGCTGACTCGAGGGGCCATGAAGCAGAGGTGACTTTGATGCCAGATGGTGATACATCATACTCTATGACTGTCGCGGTGGGGGCGTACTTGCAGATCTTTAACCCCTGAGACAACTTTAAATTGACGTGAACTCTGACCTGTGAGTCATTTTGATGAGGGTGGGCTATGAGTCTACACTGATATTATGGACAGTATGAAGTATTTGAACTTAAGAGAGCACATGATCCGCACACAGCTTCTCTTCGGAGTCCTATCATTACACAGGAACATGCTCCAGGACAATGAGCACAGATGTTCAAAACAGCGGTTAGGATGGTTCTTCAGCCATCCTACCTGCACACGTGCAATCTCAAACATTAAGTAGGGTTTGAGCCCCGTCAGAGCTTGGATGGCAGAAGAGAGGTTCGCCCACCTATCTTGACAAGTGTCCAGAGTGAATGTTTGAGGCCTGATAGCTGTGTTATCCCTTACTGTGTTTATGGCCACTTAGCTCTGTGGTTAGGGTTAAATACAAGGTACAGTCGTACAGAAAATATAACCAAGAGCAGACGAGATGGCTCAGTGGGTAACGACACTGCCTCCAAGGCAGGTGGCCTGAATTTGATCTTGGGATCCATAAGATGGAAGGAGAAAACTGACTCCTGCAAGTTGTCTACTGAGCTCCACATGTATGCTGTGGTACACATGTTCTCCTACACACACACACACACACACACACACACACACACACAATGACATATTAAAAAACTAAAAATATAAACAAGTGAACACTCCCATCTTTCAATACAGAGGAAGGTATCAGTTATAGGATTCAGAGCTTCATGATGCAACGTAAATCTGTTTGTGAGGTCTGCTAAACTGTAAGCATCGTGTTGATAGCTAAAGGTACTGTACTGTGTTCTTAAAACTTGCTGGGTTTGGGGATTTAGCTCAGTGGTAGAGCTCTTGCCTAGCTAGGCCCTGGGTTCGGTCCTCAGCTCTGGGGAAAAAAAAGACAAAACTTGCTAAAAGGGCAGATGGCAACCATGCCTATAAGAAATAAGAATACATATAGTGGAAGGAACTCTGAGTGGTGATGGCTAGGCTCATGGTTTTGGTCATAGTGATGTTTTCGTGAATGTATATATGTACATTCAATTCACCAACAGGTGCATATCAAATATGTACAGCCTTTTAGATATCAATTATGCATCAATAAAGTAGAAAAAAACCAGTGAACACATTGAAATTTGAAATTTATGTACCTTTCCTTTTTTTTTTTTTAAAGCCTGCAGCACCTGTATTTCCAGGTGGTCTCCCATCCCAAGTACTAGCCAGGCCCCACCCTGCTTAGCTTCCGAGAGCTCATGATCGGGCACATTCAGAGTGGTATGGCCGTAGACTTATGTACCTTTCCATATGATGAAATCTTTAGATTATTTCTCAGGCATTAGAAACATACTAAAAATTTTTTCATTTCTCTCACTAATTATATTTGACTCACAGGCTGTAGCTAGGTGACCACAGATTAGATCACATACTTTGGTTCCAGAGCTGGGTTTGGGTCCTGGCTTCATACTACATTGTCTTTAGAAGTAATGGAACTGCGCCTCAGGCCTTGGTTCCCTCATCTGCAAAGTGACATCTCAGAGGTCCATAAGGATGAAGGGACACATGGCTCATGACATTCCAGTGCTGGGTGAGTCACCACCATTTTCATTGACCATGACTGGCCACCCTGAAAGGTCTGTCAGGACCATTCACCCTGAAGGTAATAGCCAGAACCTCTCTGGGATGATGGGTGCTTGAGGATCCAAAGCCAATACCAAATCTCAGTGACTATTCAGCCTGTGTCTTCAAGTGTCTTCCCGGCCCATGGATGTGTGTTCTTTACTGTATTCACTTCAGAGGAAGCATTACAACCCTGGACAATAGTGTGGAGGAGATCTTTCAGCAGAGAGTGACTCATGACGCAAGCACATACAACACTGTTCTTAAAGGGATGGGAATTAGAAGACGCTTGCTCACCTCCCTCATTATCCTTGTTATCAGCGCAGGAGGTTTCCATGGCAACGTTGCATCCGGGCCCTCTCCAGCCGGTCTGGCAGACACACTGCCAGCTGTTCTGACCCAGTGTGCATCTCCCGTTACCGTTGCACAAATCAGGGCAGCCATCTGGTTGGAGAAATGGAGAGAATGAGAAGGAGGGACGTGAGGCCGCGCTGGGGAAGCAGGGGAGCCATGCAGAAGGGGAGCAAGCCTGCCGAGCAGCCACTGGGCCAGCCTCACAGTGGGGCCCATACCTGCTGTCCAGAGTTGGGAGGGAAGCAGGCCACGCATGCAGGTGCAAGACGGAGTTGGGGTACAGATGCAGGGGGTTCCCAGTGATAACTGACCTGGGTGCAGGGGTCAAAGCAATCTTGCCAAAGTGGGGAGGGAGTTCAGTGCACATCCCAGACAACTGCACCCGTGCTGACCTGACAAATGGACTAGCTAGGCTGTGATTTCCAGCCAGTGGCTCAGGATGTTTGCTATCTTGAGGCTGCCCACCTTATCTACCCTCCCTTCCTCCCTTTCTTTCTTTCTTTCTTTCTTTTTCTTCTTCCCCATCCCTTCATTTCTCTTCTCTCACTCCCTCCCTTTCTCCTCTCTCCCTTCTTCATTTTTTACCTTTCTTTCTTTCTCTCTCTCTCTTTCTTTCTTTTTTCTTTCTTTCTCTTTCTATGACTTCTGAATATAAGAGGGAAAAAAATTTCCTACCAGCCCAGAGTCAAAATGCCTTCCATCTTGTAGAATTTTAAAACTAGATTTACATATGATTTTTTTTAAGAGCTCCTTGTGACCAAGAAAGAGCTGGACAGCTCTGCTGGGCTATTTTCTTATCCTCGTAATAGCTTTAAGGGACACTCCAAAATGTTGGATGCTTATCACCACCTATTTATGGTAGATTTAAAATTAGAGCAGGATTTTAAAGGCCAGGGAAGGAGTAGGTGCTGGGTGCCATGAACTGGGGACGTGGACAGAGGCCATATCTGTGTCTACAGGGAGAAGGGCAGTGAAGTCTGGGCAGTTCTTGTTTTATGGCTTTCTTTTCTTCCTTTACTTATGCCCCTTCCTCTGTTGTGAAGTAAGCAGCCTATTTAATTTTTGAATACTCTAGTGTCTACAGCAGCTACAGCAACTGTAGCATAGACTTCCACACCCTGAGCTTGGACAATGGGAGCTGAGTGAACAGAAGAGAGAAATGTTGACAGCTGAGCCACCCTGGCCCTTTGTGAAACAGAGAAGCAGATGATCTGGGGTATGTGCCCACACTCATAAGACCTACTTGCTGGGAAGAATCTTTATTTAATTTCCATTCCATTTTTCTTTCTTGGAGCAGTTTTATTGAGGCATAATCTACATACGGTAAAATTTACCTGTTGTGAACGTACACCGCAATGACATTTGGGAAAATTATAGAGTTGTGCAGTTGGAGGTGTATTTCCTTGCTTCATTTAAATATACTCCAATGACCATTAATTTAATGGTCCCTGTAAGTAACTATCTATGCATCCTGAAAATTCTCGCTCCTTCTGTGGCCTCTTCCATTTCCGAATCTGTTTTATACTCCACCAATGCAGGCCTGACTGGGATCCGAGAGCTTTCTAACGACAGTGGTAACTGACCTGGAACCTTCCTGTGAATCAAGGTGTGCATCTCTCCCTGGCATTCACCGGGCATCCTGCCTCTCTCCCCTCAAGCACCCCTCATGTGGGTGTGGAGAAACCTAATTTGCGCATGTGTCTGTAGTGTGAGTTTAAAGGACCCCTCCTAAGGAGAAAGGTCAGCGGATCCACAATTGAGTTTGACTGCTTTAGAAAATGTCTCTGCTTGCTCCCTCCCATCCTGCGCAGATTAGGATCAGAATGAAGAATATGCCAACAGGGACATTCTCTGGGGGTAGTCTCTGGGAGGCAGCTGTGCTGAGGTGGAAACAAGGAGCCTGGAGCAGGGCGGCTGGTTTGGTGCTAATTCTAGCAGTGTTACACACACACACACACACACACACACACACACACACACACACACACATCCTGGTCTCCATGCCTCTCCTTACAAAGTCCAGCTCAGGATTTGGCACCTTTCCTTACCAATGAGGTGTCTGTGGCCCTGTCTGGGGAACCACTGATGTCTCTCTTGCTCACATCCTGAGACAGTGCTCCAAGGGAAGCCTTCCTCACTTCCAGAGATGTGCCACAAACATGTCTGTGGGAGCAAAATGGAACTCAGGAGGAAAAGCCTGAGAGACATTGGATGAGTTCTCAGGGAAAAAAAGAGATCGCAGCCGGTCAATCTGCAACCACCTTCTGCCTTACAGTTACCACCAGCAGAGTGTGGGGGAAGAGATCACAGAGGATGCCCTAAATGACAGACCTCTGAACGTCTACTCAGCACGGTTTCTGGTATGCGTGCTTTGCTATTTAGCTACTTTGAGGCCTCCTGTCTCACTGAAATCACGCCCAGAGTCTCAACGGAAGGCTCATTGTGTAGGAAACCCACGTCCACCACATAAAATTTAAATTTGCCAAGAGCCCCAGCATGTCAGTCAGAGATATGTGCTCAAAATATGTATGCTCTTCTAAGGAATGAGGCCTCCCCCCTACTCTTTTCATTCTGACCAACTGAAGTGAGGTAAACAGGGCAGAGTAGCGAGTTTTCGCCACATCCTATGAGGAAGATGAAAACACGAACAGCGGGAGCTCGCAAATCTCTGAGAAGTTTCGGGGCAGCTGGGAATTAATGGACAGGACTTTGCTTTTAGCTTGAAGAGGAAGAAAGCAGCCTTGGTAGGTGCGTGGCGTTGCTAGGCAACCCCAAGCTAGCCCTAGCGCAAGTTCATTCTGCTGGTGGCCTTCTGAGGAGGTGACTCTTTGTGTTTGCAAAGTGCAAAGCCAGCTGCTGCTTAAGGAAAAACAAAACCTAGGAAGTAATTAGTCTGGAGGGTAAATGGGCATCAGGTGGCAGCTCTTCTCTGAAGAGGCTGCTATAACTGAGGTTGGAATTGGCTTATGGGCTCATACTTGGGCATCCAAGAAATCGCAGTCTTCTGAGTTTCAGCCTGGCTCTTGGATTTTCTCAAGTGCTTACCTCTAAATGACTGGTTTAGGCTCCTGGAAGGCACCCCTGTTTGGATGCTTATTTCCTTAGCTAAAAAGAGCTGATGGCTGCCTGGGGCCTTCAGGTTCCATCATGAACCTGGACCAGTGGCTCTTAACAAAAGATTTATAAAAGATTTCCCTCCCTTTCTCTGGGGGGGGGGGGGAGATGTCTGGCAATGTCTGGAGATATTTTTAATTGTCATCTTTAGGGGTAATGAATGACACTTGTCATCTCATGGGTAGAGGCCAGGGATGCCATTCCACATCCTAAAGGCACAGGATCCTAACTCCACCTTCCAAGAATGGAACAGGTTCAAATGCCAACAGTACTGAGACTGAAAACCCTGGCTTCGTTAGATCTCAGCTGTGGTTGTTGATTGTGAGTTCACAGAGCCTGGCCCGGTCTTAGACTAACAATGAGGGCGTTGAATGAATAGGATTCATTTCCATCTGTCCATCTCCATCTCCTCCAATAGCCAGAAGAAGGCAGAGGGATATATCCTTCTCAGGAAAAGCTTGCAAGGACATCAGCAACATGGCTGTTTTTGTCATCTCATGTCCTATTTCCAACTCAATTAGATGCGTGCAGTTATCTACACAAACCAAAGCTATACGAAGCCTGAGTTTTAACTCCAGTCCTTCCAGCTCCAGCCCTGGACCCCTGCTCTCACTGCCTGTTCGCTCATGGGCAACTCCTAGTCAGAAGAATCCAACCTCTTTCTTTTTGTTCTCTCTAAACTGTTTCTTTGGTCCACGAGTGACACCTGAACTCATCCATTCCTGAGGCGGGAGCTTTGGACTCATCCTCCCCTCCCAGGGCTCCTCCAATCTCTCGTAGCTAGCTCTAATCACCACGGCTGAGTTTACCTCCTAACTGAGCTAAGACAAAATGCTACAGTTGGATATAGCCCAGCTGTATCCCAAGAGTCTGTCTTTGGAAGTTGTATCCTGCGGCCTCTGTCACTAACTACAATTTGAATGGTGTTCCTAGAACTTCTCAGTGCTTGATTAAACAGCTGTGCTGGACATTCCTGTTGGGTTGTTCACCTGTCATGTGAGGGACCATGTCTGACTTATTTACCATTACTCATTGGACAGTTGGTGTGTGTGTGTGTGTGTGTGTGTGTGTGTGTGTGTGTGTGTGAATGATGTCAAGCATGGCCAGGAATGAATGAAGGAAATCAGCATGGCTGGTAGAAGAAATACAGTACTTTCCAAGACTTCTTTCATATAAATACTAATCGCTGGGGGGGGGGGGAGCGGGAGTGGGGGAATAAGAAGCAGAGAAAGGTCTTGTTGACAGAGCTACCAGCTAGGCAGGCTTTTTGACTTAAACAAAAGTTAGGCATGAGCAAAATAATGTCTAGGGCCCAGAAAAGAAAGGGGAGAGTAAGTGGGCTTGAAGACAGCTCTAATTATAAAAACACTTGCCTAAAACAGCATTAAGACATGTTCTGCACTGTGTGGCAATTTACAGGTAGACGTAAGTGGCTAATACTGTTTGGGAGGTAAGGAGGGACGAGTGGGCTTTTAACATTCTCTAGTAAGCCCAGCAGAGAAGATGCACCACAATGCAGGAAAGGTAAGAGAGAACACAGACTGGCTACACGTGAACACGAATTACAAAACAAGCCTCAGAAATAGCATCTGCCTGCTCAGTTCAAGAGACCAGTAGAGGACCATTACATCCTGCTATAAACCCCAAGAAAAGTGTCTTTTTTTTTTTCTCAGCTGAGGGGAAACCATAACTTTGTTTGGAGGCAGAAAGGTCTGGAATTGAAATCAGATCTGCCTCTTTCTATGCACACGATCTTAGACCTCTTTGAGCCCAGCCTGCTTGTAAAACTCTGCCTCCCCCCCCACCCCAATTAATGTTATGTACTGTTTCTCTCTACAGAATAACATCTTCAAGGGCAATATTCTGTCTCCTCTTGTCCCCTGATATAGCTTCAAGATCTAGAAGGAGAGTTGGCACATGCCAAGCAATAAATGTCTGTTAATGGAATAACTTACTTTAGACGATGACAATACTTACTCTGGATAGACAGCAGTTGTGTGAAATAAAATAAGCAAGAGGAAGGTTTTAGCAGGGTTGGGGGCATCACCAGTGCCCAAAGGGTAGAATGCATATTGTTGAGTGTTGATACAATTGTTGCTGCTGGAACTCTAATTACTGGGGGGCTCTTTAAGGACAGCCCCCGAACACAAGCCACTTCGCCCCACTCACTGGTCAGGAAACCCAGAGAACTTGTACTAATTCAAGGTTGGTTTTTTTTTTTTATTAGAATTTTCTCTAGTGTTCTCAGTGTGTGTTTTTGTTACAACCTTGGGTGTTCTCATTCCTATGACCACTGGTCTAGAAACTCAGTGACGGCACATGAAGCTGGGTGAAGAAGAAAAATCCACAAAAATGACAGGCTCAAAGGCGGGGGCTCAAGTGTAATACATGCACCTTTTCTTTTGAGAAGAGGTTCACTTTTAAGTTATCAACTTTTCAGTGTGTCTGTGTGTGTGCATGTGTGTGTGTACCTGTGTGGAAGCCATGGTTGATATGGCCTGTCCTCTTCCCCAGTTATTCTCCAGGCTATGCTTAGACACAGGGTCTCTCATTGAACCTGGAACTCACTTCTCTGACTAGACTGGCTGACCAGCAAAGCTCAGAGATCCTCTTGTCTGCGTCTCCTCTCCCCATTGCCAGGGTTATAGATGTTCAGTGTGTTGCCTGGCTTATTCACATGGGTGCACTGGATCAGAACTCAAGTCCAACTTTCTTCTCAGCAAGTGCTTTACTGACTGAGCCATTTAACCAGCCCCAAGAACTGTGCTTTTCATGCTAACTAAACTAGGGACAACACCCCCTTTGTCCCTGAAAACTGTTGAGATGTTACTGTTTTCTTGGCACTGCACATCACTGGATTTAGCAGCACATAGAGGGGAGATGCTTAATAAGAATCTGCCATTCCATTCTGGACCTCTTTCTAGCTGAGGATATCGAGGAGTTGGGGGATTCTGATTAGTGGTTCAGTTACCACTTATACTAAAAAGCAGTGGTAACACTTGAGTGCTCTGGGTCATAGTCTGAAACTGCTTTTAGAAGACTGCTTGACAAAGAACTTCCTAGTCCCTGGTCAACAGCGAGGTTCTTCTTGCTCACCCACGTGTCAGGTGGGAGCTGTGTGGGGATCCCATTTCTAGGTACACAGTGGAACAGACATGAGCAGGCAATTGAACAGCTGTCCCTGCTGTGCCAGCACACATGGAAAACCGAGAGGCAGATGTTTCTCTCTGTTTCCGCAGCATCTGTACATCTTTGAGGGTCTGGCAGAGGTGGGAGCAGGTACAGTGCCGCGTGAGGCACAGGGAGAGCTAGCATCCTTGACACGGTCTACTGAGGAGCAGGAAGTAGCTTTTGCTCAGAAGGCAGAAATTGTTCCCCTCCATGCCAGCGGCCACAGAAACAGCCGATCAGCTGCGAGATGATAGGAATTTGGATTCAGCTGTCTGCTGCGCGTGTCTGGGTGCACCTGGACTGTCACCATCAGCAGCATTTCTGTCTGTGTGGGAAAAGGCGTGCGGCAAGCTCAGCTGTGGCCGAGGAAAAAGTGATGAACTTGAAAAAAGTGAAGAGGATCCTTTCCCATTTGGGGAAAAAAAGGCAAAAGGATGCGCATCTAATTGTGCTGGAGTCTCAGGTTCTTAATACATTACAATTATCTTCAAGTAGAAAGTTACTGAGGAGGAAACTAAGAAGGTAGGCAATAGTGGGAATGGAGGAAGCTCTTTCTGAGCAGGAATCCATGGTCAGTTATTGAGTGACTTCGGGAGAGTCAGTATCTCTAGCTGCCTGGGTTCTATACAAGCCTGTGATTCCACTTTATCCATCAAAGGAGGATGCTGGGTGCTGGTCCTGGACTTGGAGCCCACATGCCAATGTTGCCAAAGCACACACTAATTTGTGACAAGACTCTGCTGACCATTGTACAGGAGCTTCACTACTGATCCAGAAGCTTCTCTCTGAACGAGAAGAATAGCTTCTACTGTAGGGTTATACAGTCCTCGACACTTACAGGATCAGCTTCAGCAAGAAAAGCTTGTGCTTGGATTTCATTCCTGTGCTGAGTCACCCTCTGGGAAGGCTGGCTACCATCTCTTACAACAAGCCCTCCCATGCCTCCAGTGCCTGCCCCGTGAGCGTCACTTTGGGATTAAGTCCTGAGACCCAAACTGGACCTCAAAGGCCTGCATTATCTGCAGTTGGAATGGTCTCTTCTCATTACACTTCTGCTCTGTGGGCTCTACCACGCTGCTCTCTAGGCCTCTGGAATATGGATCCTTCTCTGGGGCTTCTTCAAAGCCTCTCTCCCTAGACGAAGGCCACGCTATCTACTTTAGCAATGTCATGTGTTTTGGCTCAATAGGACCATCCTGCCAGGGGGTGGGTTTTCCTGACTTCCTGCTCAGCCCTCCATAGCAACCAACTTCCCCTCCATAATACTCTCTCCTTCTTGCATGCATAGGTATAAGGTTGAGTATATGGATGTGTGTGCTTGTGTTCACATGTTCGAGGGAGCATCATGCATGTGCTGACGAATGCAAGGGTGTATGCACTTATACAACCGTGAAGGCCAAAGGATGGCGTGAGGTATCCTTATTGGTCACCCCTCATTTTGTATATCGAGGCATATGGTTGCTCACTAAATATGGCTCACTGATTCTGTTTGTCTAGCTAAGTAGCTTGCTCCAAGGGAAAGATCCTCTGCTTTTGTCTCCCAAGCCCTGAGTTTGCAGGCGGGTCATTTATGTGGCTGCCATGGATTTGAACTCTTGTCCTCACGTTTGAACCCCAAATGCAGAGCAGCATGAGAATTCTCCTCTGCGCCACCTCCCCGGCCCCTATTTTTCTTTCTTCCTTTAGTACTGGAATTGAACCTAGGGCCTTGCTCACATTAAGTAATCCTCCACCACCAAGCTACACTCCCAGCCCTTTCTTTTTTCTTCTCTATAACTCTCTAGGATATTCCACTAGACAATGAAGGCTAAGAACCAGTGGTTTAATGACCTCCTTCCTGAGCTCTTCAACGCCTCCCGAGTGAGAGACTTTGGCTCTGTTGTTTATGGCTGGATTCCCAGTGCTCACTCTAGTGGTTAGCATAAAGATATTTGTTGGATGAATTCATGAAAAAACAAAGAAAAGAGAAAAAAGAAACCTGGGCTGTGCTTCTTTGCTGTTTTATCATGCCCTTGATTCAGCATCCAGGTAAGAGGAAAAGTCTCCCGCAGGCCACGCCCCAAGGGCTGGAAGGACTATCCTTTCCCCAGCAGAAGCAGCAGCTGCTTGCTGCACGGGGTCCAAATCCAGGCTGTGGCAGGGGCAGTGTCTGGCGCACCAGTATGGAGTTCTGCCTCAAAACCTGTAAGATGCAGACAGCTCCCGACTGAAAGAGACAGACTGGAGCACCCAGAGAGGGAGAAGAGGAGGCACGAAGGTAGATTAAGAGGGTGACAAGTGTCACACAAAAGCAGGGATGACGATGAGAAGAGGGCCCAGAGCTTTAATTTCCTTCTTGGAGGATGATCAAGTTGTTTTAACTTGTGCCGCTCATTCCCACGGCTGTCCAGCAAATAATGAATGTGGTACCTACCGGTATGGAAATAGGGCCAGGCATGCCTTTGATTTCTTATTTGTTATTTTTAACCATCCAATTCTACACCCACTGAGTCTCCTGATAGCCACAGGAGGGTCATAAAAATACAAATAACACCTAGGAGGCCTGCGGGCACGGACTTCTTACTCCTGGAGGGTTGATGGCTCTCTTCAAACGAATGTAAAATCAGGCCAACAATCAATTGCCATTTTTGTAACTGTATCCAGCACAGTTTCAAGAAACGTAAGAAAATATGAAATGTCTGGTTCTTAGAGATGTTAAAAGGGCCAGGCAAAGAATCTACTCCTGGACTGAAAATCTAGATCTTAGGACGTATTCTACACCATGGCTATGATACCAAGTCATGGGAGCAACAATCCTAGGCACTTCTCATACATGAGGTCAGCCAGTGTGGTTATAGTAAATCTTGGTGTAGCTACTACTGTTGCTCCCATTGTACACATGAGAAAGTAGAGGCATGGAGAAGCTAAGTAATATGGCCAGAGTAGCAGAGGCAGACAGTTGGAGAGCCAAGAGTCTGACTTCAGGCTCTGGACAGGCTCCTCAGACCTGTTCTTCATTAGGCTGAGCAGCCATCCCAGTTTGCCCAGGAATGGCCACACTTGGGCACTGAAGTGCATCTCAGAAGAACCAGGAGTCCCAGGTAATCTGGAGTCATGGCTGAGGTCAGGAAGTGAGATTGGGGGATTGAGGAAGGTGGGCTGGGGGAGCAAGTGAGGACAGGGGTGTTGACCAGTCATCGAGAAGGCAGAAGTTGACTAAAGGGATAAAGGACTCCAGAGACAAGGAAGAGGTCAGAGTTATAGAATATGTCACCTGTTGCACGGGATATGCCTGTTGGGGCTAAAACATCAGGATAGCCTGGGACAATACAAGCCATTCATCCCTCAACATCTACCAAGGTTTGGTTTTAGGGCCTGCCTCAGACACCAGCAATCTTCAACTGCTCAACGGCCGGTATATGAAATGGTACAGCATAGTATTTATATGTAGCCTACAGAATCCTCATGAATATCCTATATCTCTATATGGCGTATACCTAAGACAATGTTAATGTCAATGCTGTATTGGTTGTTGCTGCTTGGTATTAGGGAGTAATGACAAAAAGAAAGAAAGAAACAAAGAGACAAAGAAACAAAGAAAGAAAGGAAGAAAAGAAAGGCATCTGTATACAACTTTGATACACTTTTCTTCCCAGGTTGCAGTTAGGTTGCATCTGCAGGTATGGAGTCTTTGAGGTGCGCTCAGCTAAACTTAGGGTCTGTGTCTGAACTGGGCAAGTTTGAATCTCAGCTCTACCTTTGGTTACATGACCTTTAAGCCAAGTGCATAAGCCCTTCGTGCCATACAAAACCAAAGCTTGCAAAGTACTGATGCCTTTGAGCTGTTAAGGTTTAACAAGAGACTATGGCCTGTGGTAAATCTCCTGTATAGATGCTGTTACCATTGGTTTTTTTTATCACCTGAGTGATTCTCCAACAGGGACAGCAGAGTCTACGTGCTTCAGGAAAGTCTTTCATCAGCACATGGATTGGTGCTGAGGAGGGGGCATATCCTATTACTTAAAATAGGAACAGAATTGGGTGGGTAGACATACAGATGTAATTCCAGGATTCCAAAGGCCAAGGCAAGAGGGTCTCAAGTTTGAGGCTAGCCTGAGCTACCCAGTAAGATATTGTTTCAAAAGCAGAAAAACACAACCAGACAAAAAGGATGGACTTAGTCAACAGAGCTACGGAAGCACTTGTAAAGACTTGGAAAGAAACAAGAAAAGTGAAGTAACTTCCTGGAGACTTTCCTGAGTAAAATGTCCCCATGATGGACGTCACATGAGGAATAGCTCTTAATCTCACCCACAACTCAGGATCTCATCACAACCAGGATGAGGTGGTGTCACTGAAGGGTAAAGAGAGACTCAGGTCCATTCTGAAATACACCCTGCCCCATGAAGGGTAGGGGAGGGAAGCAATGGTGTCTGTCACTTAGGAGTGCTAGCTCAATAATCTATAGCCTATATACCTCACCAAGCCATGGCAAGGGCCATAGGAAATACATATCATTACATACATGCAGCCGAAATAGCTGAAGCTTTCTGGAGTTAATCAATTTGAGTTAGTGGGGGCATCCGCCCTCCAAATGGTAGAAGAGAGATTGAACTTAGACCAGTATACTTTGTTCCTCTCTAGCTTGGTAGGTTTCCAGGGGGGAGAGGATGGCTTTATCCTATCATGTCATCAGTTGAGTCTGTGGGTTCTGTATCTCAGATTCAACCAATCTTGTCTTGAACATTTCGCACTTTTACCAAACATGTTTAAATTTTTCTTTCCATTATTCCTTAAACAATATGGTCTACAACTTTCAATAGCGCATTTATGTGTATTAGGTATGATGAATAACCCTGAGACGGTTTAAAGTATGTAGACGTGTAGTGAAGGTTATATGCAAACAATATGTCATCTTTCAAGGGCACTTTGATACTCTCTGGGGTCATGAAACAAGGTCTCTATGGAAAGGGAGGAGTAATGATATTTTTTCTTTGATTCCTTGCTTTCTAAGTAAACTTCTGATTTTAAACTTCATTACCCGTGTAGAGTTCCCTTTAGGGAGAGAAGATACTGGAACTGGAAGGCTTCTTCACTGTGGAATAAATAAATTGCCATTTTGGGGTTAGATGCAAATTTGGGTAAGTATGAGGGTATGAGGAGAGGGTTCATCTGTGGACATGGACAGATGGAGTCACTGAAGCTGAGAGCCAGGCTGTGCGCTAGAAAGATCCTGCAGCGGAAGTGGCTTCATGGTGATATGGTTTTGCCTCTTGCTCTGTTTATAGCCCCTGATGAGACTCTCATGTGGGAACCAAAGGAACAGGACTTCTGAGGGAGAAATACCAGCCTACTTTCATGGTTATTGAGTGCTGACAGTATGCTGATTTTGCAGCAGATCCATGAGTGCATTCAACAAATATTTTGTGAGCTATTTTTCTTTTTTTATCAATGGGTCAGGAAAAGTCCTGTGGACAAGGTGACATATGAATGAAGAATGTCGAGTGCAGGAGAAAACCAGCGTTACAACTGTTTGGGAGAAGAGTAGTTCAAGCAGAAGACATTGGAAGGAACAAAGGCCCTGAGGTAGAAAAATGCGTGGGTATCAGAGATAGCAAATGTCCAGTTCGCCAGAGCAGAGTCAGTGGAGGGCACAGCTTTACAGTTTATTCTAAACATACTGGTTTTATTCTGAAAAGAAGGTAGCTGTCGTGTATGTGTGTGTGTGTGTCTGTGTGGTGTTGTCATCAAGGGGAAGCTAAGCAGAAGTGTAAGATTGTCCTTTGTACTAGGTGGTTGACAGGAAATTTTAGAAGGTAGGCCATAAAGAGGTCATGGAGCTGACTGGGTAAGCCATGGCTTGGTTAGTAACAGTTGTGACTCTGCCATAGCTTCTTACAGATAGATGCTTGTAGATTTTCTTGCCCTATCCTCTGGGAAGAAAGATCTTTGGAGACACAAATGTGCCCCGATGATGTAAGCATATCACATCCCCAGCTGGGAATTGGCACCTGGTGACAAAGGATGAATACAACATGGGAGTATCTTGCTTCAAAACAGCAAGATAGGAGGGACTGCAGAAGGACAGAACAACAGGGTCACAGAGGCTCTGTAGGGTCAGGAAGGACAGTCGCACTTCCAACAGCTCTAGTGACATTCTTAATGGAGTGACTTTAGACCAGAGACTATTCTAATTCAACTAGCTTCATCTGCCTCTTCTTGGGTATCTTTGGATCATTCCCAGAAAACTTTGTGTTATCATTGTTGATTTTTAAATTTTTTGGTGTTCTGCTTATCCTTTAAAGCTAGCTTGATTGACTCATCCTATCTAGTATGTATGCATGCATGTATGTATGTACGTATGTACGTACATACGTATGTATGTATGTATGTATCTATCTATCTATCTATCTATCTATCTATCATTCTATATATTTATCATATCTATCTCTATCATTCTATACACCTATCATCTATATCTATGTACCTCTCTATATGATTATATATATTAATCATCTATATTGATTTAATCTACCTACCTCTCTCTATATCATTCTAACTCTATCTATCTATCTATCTATCTATCTATCTATCTATCTATCTATCATCTGTCTATCTTATCCATTCATCTATCTATCTATCTATCTATCCATCCATCTATCTATTGCTACCTATATTTATTCATTAATACATCAAGCCTTCCTTACTTATATCAATCCCTCCGAATCCTGAGAACACTCAATTCATAAGAGAGGGTACCTTGTCTTGCAGTACACCTTGCCTGGGCAGAGAAGCACTAAAAAACCACTTCCATCTTTCTTCCTCTTCTTTAGTCCCCTTTGCCCTCCTCTGAATAGCACAGTGTTTCCCACACCCACCTTAGTCATCAATCTAGACTCATCTGTCATTCACCCTTCCAGTGACCCAGGCCAGCTGAAGTTGATTCTGAGACTTGAATTCTGTGACTGCGTCTTTCCCCCAACTCAGCATTTAGCATCATCTAAAGGATTATGGGGGAGGGGCACTGCTCACTGCAGGATGTTTGTGTACAAGCTTTGCAATAATTCTGAGCAGGAAGCGCACACGCAAGGGGGCTGCAGGATGAGGGAGTAAGGAGGCTTTTGTTTCCCAAGAGAGTAGAGAATGGTCTTCAGAATTCCCACAATCTGGCATATGCTATTGTTAGGTGCGATTCTTCAGTTTCGTATAATGAGTACACCCCACCGCCCCAGAAAGGCAAGTTCCCTCTTTGAAATCTTCTCGTTTACTGAGGAACTAAATTCCCTCTTTTCAAATACATTTTCACATGCAAAACAGCAGTCTGTTTCTGCTAAGTCACATTCTAGCTAAATGGATAATTGAACGGGTGATGGGAGCTGCTCCTCAGCTGCTGACCTGCGGAGCTGCCACACATATATACTCCCAGACTGCAGTGGAGCGATCCTCAGGAGGCAGAAAGCATGACTGATCTCTCCAATAAAGCTACAAAAATCAATAATCCCTGTAGACGAGATGCTTGCGTCTCTAACTATTCAGACCTTGCTTCCTTTGCTTCCCCCACCCCACAACAGGCCTCTGCCTCTGCCTTGGCACCTGCTTCCGATCCCTCACCACCAGGACCAAGCCTGTATTCTATTACAGTTCTGCTGAACGTACCTTTTAGGGAGGCTCTGCAATGCTTCTTGATTTAGAGATGCCTGCGTTTTATGTGGTTGTGGGAAAAGTTGCTTAGCTTTTCCCGAGCGCCAATAAGTTCTGATATATGGCTGTGCATGCCTGCATGATTAATGGCACATGCAATGCAAGGACTTGGAGCTTTCAGAGGTCACCCCATGTGTACTGAATAATACAGCACGGATCCAAAAATACCCTTGGATGAGAATCCTGGCTGCACATAAATGCAATGACATTGCCTGCTTTAGTTGACATTGCCCAGAGACTTGGTGCTTTGAAAGAGAAAGTCACCTCCCCCAAGCAGGCAATTTCAAGATAAGGCAGGCGATCATTTTGGCTCCCTGGCTAGTTCTCTGTGTAGTGTCATAGGTACCAGGAAAAGGAAGGAGACTGGAGACTGGGGAAAAAAAATCACAAGGTTGTGATGTTAGTTTCTGACAGGATTTCCAAGTTCAGGGTAGCCAGGCCACGATCTGAAGCAAATTAAACGTCCATGCAAAATATGCTCCTGTGTGCAGTGCTGTGGCAGAGAATTTCAATGCACCAAAGTCAAGAGATTCAAAATGATGGTTCCCACAGCAACTATAACTCAGTTCTCTGGTGAATATAAAATTAACTTTATTGCAAAACATGCTGTTCAATTTACGCCTTAATCTAGTCACGGCAGAGTTACAGTTGCCGCGAGAACGCTAACTCTGAATTGTTTTGAATAATTAATTTAATGAAAAGTTGGTAGAAATGTGAACTCTGATAGAAAAGTCAACTTGAATTTAGGGGAGTTGGCCAATTGTGCCAACGTGGAGTGACAGCCGGTCAGTTGTAGACTCTGAAGTTACTTGGTGCACTCTTTAGCCTGGAGCACACTGGTTAAGGTCATGGGGGCGTTATCCTCAATCCACAACGGCACACTCTTGCCGGGGATGACTTTACCAACAGGTGAGAATGGTTCCCTGGTACCCATATACCTGATTGAATAGTGGGACTTCATGGAAAAGAAACCCTGTGGCTGTTGCTCCTACCTGGGGACAAAGCAGGTGATCAAAATATGGCATGATCCGAGGTGGTCAGTGGGGTTCGGGGCTCAGCTGCTCTGTCCTCTGACTGTTCGTTTGTCTATCCACAGCGTGCTAACAGTCTCCACCTCACAATGTCAACACAACGTTCAGAAAGGGGTAGGCATGGCAAAGAACTCAGCAGTCGTGGGTAAGTACTCAGTAACTTAGCTGGCAAACACTAGATGGGAAACTCAGTTGAGTTAGTAGATCAAAAAAGAGGGACAAAACAAACATTGCAGCTCTCTTGGCTGCTTCACTCTTGGCTGATCTGGTATAAAGTTACGCCGGCAAAGGGGACAATAGGAGCGGAAGCAGGAAGTGGCAGAAAGTGTGGCCATTGATAGTACATCTTTGAAGTCACTTCCTTGAACTCCCTCGGAAGTTCTGTCTCTTCTACCAGATTCAAACCTTTTGATTTCTTCTTCATTTTTTTAAAATACTGTATGACGTATCACATACATGTTTTACATTTGAGAGCTGAGTTGTTTCTGCCCACTTCTGAAGCATTTTTCACTGTTGGAGGTGATACTACCCCCATTGTGAATGTATACTCTAGACTCTAGACCAAAAAAAGTCATCTGTTCAAGTCTGAAAGACCCCTCAAATTCAGGAGAAACCCCTGATCTACCCAGTGAGTCCTTTTGGTGGCCCACTTTTGAAACCAGCTCTGTACTTCTAATTAATGGGTAATTTTGGCAGCTGAGAAACAATATTTTTGAAGCCAACTCGTTGGTTTCTTCTTATTCCTTCCCCAGCTATTCTCCTGCATACAATGTGGTTTTTCTTTCACTCTGTCTTAAATGAATCAGATGCTGGGCAAGGGGGGAGGGCACATTCCCAGGGAATCTCAAGGCTGGCCAGCAATCCCTAGGTACCTGCTGTGTTACAGGCTCCAAAGCAAGGGATAATTTAGTTCCCCCTACCCCCCAAAACCAACCCACATTGTACTGCCTGGTCCTAGGGTTGGTGAAACCAAAGAACCAGACTGTGCCAGAGGTATTCTCAAGGTTTTGATAGAAAGGGACAAAGTAACAGATTGTGAGGGAAGAGAAATTGAAAGGCAGCACCTCAGCAGTGTGTGATTTTTTTTTTTTTTTTTTTTTTTTTAGCTTGTGAAGTTAGCCTGGCTTGGCTTTAAGTACCTTCTCTACACACCAGCCTCACAGTGTTTGCAGGGCCTCTGCCTCCTTCTCCCTCAAAGTCTAGGCTTGTGACTTTCTCCTTTGTGGTGATCAGTATCTGTAATATTTTAATGTCTCCTAAAAGATTTGATTTCATAGCACTGCAACGGTTTGTTTTTACTGCTCAAAAAAAAAAAAGATTTTAAAGCTGTATTACTTAGCATAACCTAATCTCACTGGTCATGGAAGGGAAATTTGAATGCAGAGTTGAGGGTACCCTCAGAGCACAGAGCTCATTTAGAGGCGATGGAAAGAGACCGTCTGGTCTTGGCAGGTGCTTGGCTCTTGTGGAATTTCACCCCTGCTTTGCCTGCAACCCTAGAGGCTCATGGGAATAACCTCACAGCCGAACTCTCTAAGGACTCCTTTCTGCCTGGGGAATTCCTGAGTGCGACTTGCTAGCTTCAGGAGTCAAGTTCACCTGAAGGCTGGTGGTCTGAAGACTGGCTTTTACAGGTTTGGCTGCACTGGGAAAGTGTGATTTCTCTGACCTTAAAATTTTCTAGGATGTATGCACCCTCAGGCTATGGCAGAGGGGTCCCTAACAATGCCTGATTGCTGCATGGATGGATGCAAAAGTATCAATTATGTTAGGTACATTGGAACCTTGAGAGGCCTGATGAAGGAGGGTAGGTACTGAGAACCCTGACTCATGATTTAGAGCCTCAGTAGTTTCGTTCTGAGCATGTAACTAGAAAGCACATGGTGACATAATGGCTCCCAAGGTAGCAAATGGCCATTTCTTGATGTGCCCATGTCTATAAAGACACGGATAGTTTCCCATCCCCGTACTTTTTCAACTTTAAAACTGATTTTGATTTACTGAGGAAAGCTAATGCTTTATGGTTGATTCTGGAAGCCTAATCAGTCCTCGTTTCCATCCCTAACACTACTCCCCGGTGGATCTTGAATGTTTTCATCCCAACCTGTCTCTGAGGAAGAGTGTCCTGATTGGAGGTGGGGGTCAGTTGGGAAGCAGGGGATATGTCAGCCTTCGTAGTTCCAGTGAGCCTAGTACCTCCCCAACACATGCATTCCAAATGGCCAGGTGTTCCCCTGGTTCTTTGCCTGCCTCTGGAGGATGCTGATGGCATGCCTGCATGCAGAGGGTATGAATGATCATAGTAGAGTATCATGCTGGGAGTGTTTCCCAGGAACCAGTGGCCTTGATCTGAGATAATTTAGAAGGAAGAGCAAGCAATCTAAAGAATGTAGAATACTTGTGCTGTGCTGTCCCGGGAAAATTATCAACAGGTTTACACTGCTGAACTGGAGTCTTCTCCCTGGGTCATGCCTGCAAAGCCCAAGGAATTGCCCTCAGTAGAGTAGACAGAGCACGTCGGCCCAGGAAGCAGAGGGGAGAGGGGAGGAAAGGGAACTATGTTGCAAGGCCTTGATCACAGCCAAGGGGGAGACAATAACTGTGGGATAGCTCCAGTCTTCATGGGGCAGTCTGACTTTGCTGGGTGCCCTAACCAAGGCAACACAGGAAGGATTCTGGTCCTGGCCTTCACTGTACCTCTTGGGCCCTTATGCCTAATTTTGATAGGCATTTCTGTTAATCCACTGTAGCTGGAGAAGGTATGAGATGACACGTGTCATTTTGCCAGTCTAACAAAGAGAGGCAGGGGACCCAAGAAGCACAGAATAGAAGACTCCTTTAGCAGGACAGAGATGTCTAGAACCCTGTGGCATCATCCCATGTGGAAGTTCTAGGTCTTGAACACTCAAAAGAGTAGCATTTGCGAGCATGGCATTGGACCAATGACAAGGGCAGAGACGTGCTGCAATGGTGTGGATGTACCATGCTGGGTCTGCTTGAGCGGTCAGGTGGGCACACACACACATGCATGCACACACAGACATGTACACACTCATACGCACGACAGGAATCAGGCACTGGCTTGTCTGTGTTTATCGTTGGGATTTGGAACTGGCTCTCGATCAGAATAGATGGGAGGAAGTTAAGAAGCTAAGAACGTGGCAAAGGAGGTAGCCACGAGAAGGCCTGCTCATGGTTCTTGAATGCGATCGTTGCCAATGGCGTAGACCATAGGTTTGAGTCAGTGAGTCAACCTAGCTAGTCTTGTGTCAAATACTTCTTGTGGCTTCTCACTGTATGTTTGGGGGCTGCTGCTCTCTGCGAGGTGCACTGAGGCAACACAAAGTCTTTTGAGCTCCTTGGAGAAAATTCACCATGTAAGTACAAATTACCACCATTGTACCACGGGCATGAGACTTGCATCAGTTTAAACCAATCACCAAGGATGGCTGGAATATCAAACAAAAGCAGCCAAAGATGTCCCAGTCTCAATCCAGGTAAATGATGTTTTCTAATTCCCATTACCCCTGCCTTAGAGGCAAACATCAGGGCCATACAAGAGCACTCCATTGGTCCCCCACTCTTATTTTGGATGGCTTAAACAGCATTGACTTTTTTCTTTTTATTTCTATTTTCTTTTCTTTTACTTTTTTTTTTTTTTTTTTTTTTTTTTTTGGCCAACATTGGAAAATTGGGAGAACAGAGAACAATCTTGCCTCTTGGCATCTGTTGAATAAAGTAGCCATTTTGGGAAACTGACGATTCTGTTTCTACATGGCAACACACAGCTGGAGCTGGCTTGTGCCTGCCCTCAGTCGCTTCTTGCTCTTGTGCTTACACCCCGTTTAATGTGCTCACTTACGCGGCTCCTGCTTCTTGTTCATGGAAGATATCTAAGTTTATTTTTCTCCCTCCTAGTTATGCCCTCCCTTCCCTTCCCTAAGTCAACAAAGATCCTGGATGCGTAGTGCCCTCCTTATCCAAGTCTAGGCCAGCTCCTTTTACCCAACCAATCCTTACCAAGGGAGGAGTGAGAAGAGCCTGCTTTCTCTCCCTCTCCCCTCCTTTGTCAGTAATTCCACCCTAAAAGCTCCAAGTTTTCTTATTTCGAGCTGTGCAGGCAGTAATCCGACTAAATTAGATCATAAGCATTTGAAGGTTTTCATACTAAATAAAAATATAGATATAGCTAGGAGAAGATGAGATTTAATTAATGAGTGTTATTTAACAGAACAAGTTGTGCCATATATGGAGGATTAAGAGATAAGAAAGGATAGGAGGGAAAAATCAAATTTTAATGAGTTACCAACTTTGCTTGCTTTAGCTGAGCTTCTTCCATTGAGGAAATATTAACACTTACTAGGGAGTCATCTGCATGCATAGACATGGTTGAGACCCAACCTTCCATTCTGCACAAGCACTGTGCTACAAAAGAACTCAAACCTGCCTTCAAAATTTAAGGCTTCCATCCCTATGTTGGTTGATCTCTTAGGGAAGCTACAAGCGAAGTTCAGTATTGGAGAATACATAAAAATTATTGCCAGAAATGCCAGGAAAGGGACCTTGGGTTAGAAGAAAGTCAAGTCTCATGTTGGCAAGAGGACAGGTGAGATCTGAAGTAATATGGTCTGTCACTTGCTTCCTCACAAACCATCCTCCATGTTCGTTACTCTGGCGATATTCCCTGAGTGAGGTCTCTTGCATCACATCCAGTATGGTACTGAATACATTAGGCACTCCATAAATGCTGAATATACTTATCACACTCAGCTCAACTAGACCTGGGAAATATGGACCTCAGACTCTGCATGCCTGGCACATAGATGGTTTCTTGTCAAATGCTTATATTCACCTTTTTGCAAATGGTGGTGGGATTCTTGGTGCATCCCTGTCTTTTCCCATTTATTTGTGTTTGCTATGTGTGTTCACTTTATTAGAAGGATTAGAAACCATGTGACCCAGAGAGCTTCTCGTGGGACGGTGAAATGGGAGAAGTCTGCAGATGTCCGTGTTAACACCTCAGGTTTAGCTCTAAGGACTTTTTTTGTGGGATGCTGAGCCTTTATCCTTGCATACCCATGTGCTATCTCTGCTGGTCTCAGCACTTTGTGAAGACATGTTTGGGAAGTTGAGATAAAAGCACGAAGGTATGGTGTCAGTAGTTTTTAAGCTAACATTTTATGGACAACAGAGCACCTTGTTATATATTTCTCCACAGATTAAGTCTTCCGAACAGCAGGATGCAGCCATTACCATCCTCACCCTACAGAAGAGAAGAATCGATGCTCACTCAAAACACATGACTTGTCAAAAGTCATCCAAGTGGCAAGTGATAGGAACTAGTTTTAGAGCTGGGCCTCTCTGAAGGCGATGTTATGCACACTTCCTACATCTCCCCAGTCACTGAACTCACAAATGATGACAATAGTAAAGTGTTGTTCAAGGGTGTTAACAGCAGAGAGAAAGATGTTACATTCTACAAACCGAATGTGTGAGATAGTGACAGTTTGCAGTGGCTTCTTGTGTGTGTGATGCATTGCAAATGGTTTAATTCTGGGTCAACTGTTTTCTGGGCTAGCTTTCTCTAGGATATGAATGCTTTTTTTTTTTTTTTTTAAAGTCAGACCCACATAGAGCAGGTCAGTGATTGAATGAATACGGATCCTTTTTGGCCTCATTATACAGAAATCAAAAGTTAATTCAGTTCCTATTTAAAGGATGGCAAGAAGTTTGATAGCGACATGTTTAAGGGATGCCATTTGACCTGCTTGCATTCTCTGGTTTAAAAGGAAAGGAACCATTTTCTCATATTCCCTCCAATATCTTCACTCACTCCCCCCCCGCCCCCGTTCAGGGAAACTACAATAATCAGTGCTAGGTGGGCTTTCTGGGCTTATACACACAGAGAACAGACAACCAGCCACAGGGTCCGGTGTCTGGGACACTTTCTGTAATGCGGAAGCCATGTTTTAACTTTCACACTACTGGAGAGAGTGTGTTTTGGAGGCACTGGTGGTTTGCTAACTTACTGGAATAAAATCAGGCACAAACACTTCCCCTGTGCTTTCAAGGTGATTATTTTATAATCTTTCAGTCTCTCCACCCCCTGGCATTATTTCTAGACACCTACTCAGGGCTGTCTGGCAATCCCTTTTGAAGTTTAAAACATAATTTCAAAAATAAAGAAATGCAATTCACACTTATCAGAGCCCATCACTTGCATACAGCTTTAGACAGATGACCTCCTCCTGGGCCGAGCTTTAACCAACATCATTGCCAGTGTGACTAGGCATTGCTACGGCTAAGCTGGAGAGTCTTAGCTTTTTAAATTCTCTAAGACAGGACTTTTATGGAACTTTTTTCCCCCCTTAGTATATGAGTTAGCCTGTCCTTCTTTAGGATGGCGTTTAGAGAATGGGTGGTTTGAACCCCATAGTGCTAGGTCTGATGCACATTAGGGTGAGTAACCTAAGAGACCTGTCTAGAAACTGCTCAGAACTTGGGGTCTAGTAGGGGTATGTAGGTCTTTTCCAACTGTGTTCAGGATGAAAGAGAGATCTCAGGGACATGTTCATATGCAGGGTTTTTCTTCTTCTTCTTCTTCTTCTTTTTTTACTTCTGAAAATAGAAGCAACCATTAACTGAAATGAGGGGGAGCTGGGTTGAGGGAAATTGACTTCCCTTGACTGAGTCTAAACTGGCATTCAGAGACTGGCTGTGTTTTAAAGAATTGTAAACTTTTTGTTTGTTTGTTTGTTTGTTGACACCTCTGAAGATAACTGTAGATGGTTTATGAATAGGACTTTATGGGCGTATTTATAGCTAAAGGTTCTATACCTAGCCTGGGATAAAACCTTGTGACACAGGAGTGACATAGTTTGCTCTTGATTTTTGTTGTCCCAGGGAACCAACCGCCTTGAAGGCAGAAATGAAGGACAATTCTCTCAGAGGAATTTAGGGCCAGCTGCTAAGGTTGCAGAATGCCGACTAAGTGCAACAGAAGTTCATAGAAGCTCTAAGGGTATGCTGGGACGGAAGATACCTGGCGGTCCTTAGTGTAAAGCCTTGGGAGTGGTACTGTATGGTTTCCTGGATGAAGATATTATAGGCATTTTATAGATATTATAGGACTTCTATGGAGGGGGCAAGCTAGAGAGATCTGAAAAGGTTAGATACATACATGTGTGGCTCCCCTGGAACTTTAGAAACCCCTGGTGGTATCAGCGGGAAGAGAACTTGGCGGTTGGGATGAGCCATGGACTTGGGCAGGAGATGTAACTGATACAAATAGTTCTTACTGTGTGAGGTAGGTTTGTGGGATTCAGACAACTTGGGTCTATCAGTCTTACAACATGTTTAAGAAGGACCAAGGATTTCCCCTCGTCCCCTTACAGTTTATAAAGGTTTCTTGTCACCACCAGCCTCAGTTTGACTACTATCCTAGTTCATTTGGCAAAGTATGTCAGTCTCTGCTGAATTGACCTTTACCCTTGATACTTGTTGGCCCAGGGAATCAACTACATCTCTAGTGAGCTGAGAACAGAAAGAAACCAATGCCACCGTGGACCAGGGTGGAGACTATCTGGAGAATTCTTTAGTTACTGCTGGGGGGAAAGTATGGACTTCCCCTTCAGGATTTTAATAATCAGGGAAACTGGCTGGTAGCTTTAAATTACACTGCCAACGCCTTGTCCTATCACCAAAGACCAAACAGGCCTCTCTTCCTGATTACAATGAATATATGGTTATTTTTTATTTATTTATTTTTTTATTTTTTGTAAAACAAACACTTTACTTAAACTATGGATTTTGTTTTAATTAGAAGAAAGATTAACTAAATGAATTTTCTCTTGTAATTTAATCCATTCTAATTATCTCGAGACTGTTTATGATGAAATACTTAAAATTTTGCCTAGCTGCAAAATTCACGAATGAAAAACCCTCCAAGGCAGCCCATGGTATGGGTGTTTCTGCAGCTCTGTTTTATGATGGTCCACAAAGACATGTGATAGAAAGGATGGAGACAAGTACATCATTCTCCTCACTGGCATGTGCTCCAGATGGTGGTACCTTATTTTCCAAAGGCAATAAAGATGAGTTTTTAAAGATATTTATTTTTATTATTTAAGTCATACGTATGGGTGTGCGTGTTTGTAGGCATATGTGTGAGTGCATGTAAGTGCCCTCAGAAAGTAGGTATATCAGATTTTCCTGGAGCTGGAGTTACAGGGGATGTGAAGCTATGTGATATGGATGCTGGGAAACAAATTTGGGCATTCTGGAAGAACAGTATCTGCTCTAAAATGATGCCAAGCCATCTCTCCAGCCCAAATACAATCTCTTAAATGTTTTGATGACATCTATTATTTTGCAAGAAAATAGATGTGAAAAGGCCATTGCTCTAAACAGGGCTTAGAAAACGGAATGCCATGAAGGGAACGGGTTGTTGAGACTAAATCCCACTAGGCAAGCAACCGGGGAGGAAATGCAAAATCTGTTTCTGACAAGAACATCTGGGGTATCCTTCTGATAACTCAGGAGATGAGCCAAGGAACTACAGAGATTCCCCAGATGTCACACATGGGTCATGCTCCAGGGAATCAGGAAAACACAGAGAATTAGGAAGGAGGGTAATTGTGACGTTTATCGGGTTGAATAAGGACAGAGAATCAACAGGAGTTTTGATGTTTCCAGAGGGCATGCTTGTTACTAGGTAGAGTCAAAACGGAAACTATTGGATTATTCTTGATTTATAGGGCCAGAGAAAGTAAAATTGGGCTACCTGGAGTTGCGAAGTCTAGGAAGGAATACATGAAAGAGAGACTGAGGCACGTTCTAAGCGATGCTGACTTGTGGCATCTTCCACTCATGAAATGAAAGATCCCTTACTTTTTTTTCTCCTTCTATAATGCTGGAATCAAGTCCTGGGTTTCAGGCATGTTAGGCAAATGCCATGCCACTGAGCTAGCCCCAGCTGATCAGACTCCGTGCTGCAGACCATGACATTCTACCACTCCTCCATGGCGTGTCTGTGGTCTCCAGTAAGAGAAACACTGGCTTCAAAGAGTGAAATAGTCTTCTATTCAGGAGTAACAATGTCTAAATTATACCTCAAGCAAGTTTCTTCTTTTGAATTTTTATAGATACAATAAGTATCTATAAAAATAAAACCCAGAATTAAAGTAAACTCCTAGGAGACTTGGTTTCTCTGGGAACACCAGTCTCAGAATTTGAGAACCTTTGGCCCAAAGTAGAAAAACCCAATCTTACAACATGGGTCTATTAACATAAATATTTGATTGCATGTATAGCTGGATTGTCTGATAAGACAAATAGGTCTTATCCTGGTTTTCGATGAGAACGAATTGCAGAGTAAACCCTTGTTTGGAGAATGAGTGGAGGGGGTGTTTACTATGTAATATGTCACTAACTGCTTGATGGCTTTGGAGGCAGATTTGTAGAAGGGTGGCTAACAATGGGAGAATCAGTGTCATTCCTGTTACCTAGGTACTATAAAATAGGGGCTGTCATAACGACATTAGCTAGTGTGCATGAGGCTCTAGTATCGGGCTAAGCACAGTGCCAGGTATACTTTTCATCCAGTCCAAGAGAGGATGTACTATTTATCAATCCCCAATCATACAGACAATGAAACGGAGGCACATAAAAGTTAGAAGAGCTGCCAGGATTTGAGTTTGAGACAACCTGTGTCTTTCAGCATTTCCTTAGTAAGCTTGCATTTCTCCTGATCCAGGGGGAGTAGAGGGAGACAGAGGGACTTCTTTAATATTTTCTATTAAAATATACATTTAAATGGATGAAGTTGGGGGGCAACTTTTCATTGTTGGCAAGAAAACATTCCACCATCCATAAAGGTAGCCAGGAGCCAAGGGGAGCAGATGAACGAACTGTTAAGAAAAAGCACCTTTCACTGCTCTCCATGATTCAATTGCATATCGTCAGTGGGGCAATGCTCATGTGTCTGCTCCTTTAACATAAGGTCTTCAGTATTTGTTATGGGAATATACATTGAAAACCTGCCTTAGAGCGGAGAAAAGGGCTTGATTGCATTTGAGTGGCCCATTCACAGAAGCCTGCCTCAGATGCAATAAACTCTGGAAATGGACAGGTCCTTAGAGATTATCTCACTCAAGTGTGTTCTAAAGTCAGTCAATCACACGGTACATTTGTGATATTTGCAATATCTGATCTGTTATTTACTTAATATTTTTCTTTAAATTTACTCAGGCCTAATATCACTACCTACCATCAGCACATCCCTAAGCAATAACATCCGTGTAATCAGGGGTTTGATGTGGTAGTTATATCTTTCTGATACTTATTTTTTAATAGCGTTGTATAACTGTCCAACAAAGTACATTTCCATCCAATGGACAGAATCTTGTGTCTGGATACAATGCCCCTACAAAGCAGCTACAGGTCTAATTCCAATATTTCCTGTATGGAAAAAAAACTGAGTTTTTTTTGAGTTACATGTTCTAGGGTGCATGGACTATGTTTGTCAATGTCAGGCCTAGAATGCAAATGTCCCCCTCCATTGACCAATGCAGTTTCTATGATTTTATAAGGAACGAGAGACCGATCAATGAGAGAGAGGTATATCATAAATATCCCCAGGCATTGAACTCAGTAGGGCTATCATCTTCTTTCCTTTGAAAGTCTTGGGATGTTAGTGAAGACATAATGTCTTTAGTGAACATGGTAAAATATAAGAATCATAGACTTGATTCTCTGTAAAAGCTCAGCTGTTGAGTACCAAGCACATACCGGCTCATTGAATAGATCTTATGTGTGTTTGCTGTCTGGTGTGCAATCTTCCTGCTGGGAACTATCCTCCATGGGCTTATGCCTTGAGAGTTGTGAGCCATATTCAGTTCTTTATTTGTGTGAAGTATTGGATCTTTCATCAGTGATGTAATGAAATTCTGGTTAGCAAGAGACCATATATATGATGGTGGTTCCATAAATTATAATAGAGTTTCATCTTTCTTCTCACTTATTGACACCATAGATGTGCATGAGTCATATGTTTATGGTGACACTGTAGAAAGCAAACCCACTATTCTGTCAATGGAATAAATGTATAATAATGTACAAAGTTTTGAAAAGTACATAATCCTTAGTAAGAAATGCCATCGTTTGGTTTATATATCTACTGTATACATTTTTGTTATTGTGAAGCATGTTCCCACTTATTAAAACTGTTAGCTATAAACAAGATTTTGTAGTCAGCAATGTTTATAGTTTTTCCATAGCACTCAAAATTGCATTAGGAGGACACATTGAATGGATGACTTGGATCATCTAAGTTTGCACAAGAACTCTACCATGCAATGACAAAGTTATCTAACCATGCAGTTCTTGTATCATGTCCCCACTATTAAGAGATAACACACTGTTTTTGGCTGGTCTGTCTCTGTTATTATAGGCTATGGGCTAATATACTGGCCACTTTCTTTAAAACTTTCAGGAGGTGGTACATGGGATTCTGAACTCCCCAGAATCCTTCCCCTTCTCTCTTTTTGATAAGAGGCCATGTCATGGTCAGATAGTACTAGATTACCTGGGAAACCCTTCCAGAAACGTTTTGCTGGAACTCTAGAATATCAGGTCATAACATCAGGACAAATTTTGTGTCTTTTGTGTCTATTTTTCAACTGGTACTAAAAGCCCTTCTTTGACTGCTGGGACAAGAAAGCAAACACTGTCAAGGATGAGAATCTCATCCTGTGTAAAGCCCTTATTGCTTGTTATTTTATTTCATATTTCTGCAGACTTAAAAATGTATCCCTGCCTTTTCTTCCCCATTCTTCTTATTCTGGGTTTACATAGAAAACCTCTGATGGACTTCAAGATCCAGAGTCAAAGAGAATGTCTGGGCATGTGACATTCCTAGTGTGCAGTAGACAGCTCACATTTGGCCATTTTGTGGGGGAGAAATTACTGTTCTGAAAGTTTACCTATAATAGCAAAAGGTCTAAAAGTTCAGGTTTTTACAAGGAGGAGGAGGAAGAGGAGGATGGTAATAACAACAGCTATTCTGATAATAATTCCAATAAGAACACTTGGAGGATTTGATTAATTAACCAATCAGAGATTGAGTTGCTTTCATGGATGTGACAGTGAGGATGACTCCACAGAGGCTAGATTCATTTCAAGTAGATTCCACTCACCAGAGTCACAAAAGCACAAATGTCAAAGGATAAGGGCTACATAAAAAGGGGGTGGGCAATGGCTACATCAGTTTCTCTCACTTAGATGGAAGGTGGGAATGACATGCAGATGAGTCTGCCTTTGTGTGAAGCTGGCTAATTTTAACGGTGGCTCTCCTCTCCAAGTGCTCCTTATTGTTCTGAGACTTTCTCCCTCCTGAACTGTGACCCTGTCTCCTTCTGATGACAATCACTTAATCAGCACATCTCATTGTCGCCTGGATGGTTTTACCTTGGGTAAAGATTCATTATCCTTATTAACATCTCAGGAAACCTTTTCTCTCCCCAACCAATTAAAGAGGAAAAATAGACGGGCCCAGTGCAATAGATGGAAAGAAAACTCTTCTGACATGTGGCACCTGCTAGGTCACTCAGCCCCATGTGGCCCTAAGAATCAAGTTGTCACGATTCTGAAACATGATCAGAGGTCAGGACCACAGAGGTAAAATACACAGGTTGGAATAACTTCTGCACATGCTGTTCACTGCCCAGGTTCTAAGTAGATCACTGGGTTTGGAAAGTATCACTGTTGGTAGACTGAGTCACTTTTTGTCACTTGGCAAGGTTGGAGACCCACATCCAGCAGTGGACCACAGCAGTGTACTATCCATAGATAACTGCCCTCATTTCCCTAGCAACAGGAATGCTGGTGTCTTCTTGTATTTTCCCAACTATCCTGCCAGTCAAACACACTAACACTCAATTCCCCCTTTTATTATATAAGAAATGCTTATTTGGGTTTACTATAGTTCAAGTGATTTGACCTAATAAAAATTCTATAGTTCCACCAAGCTGCAGTGCGATAGCCATTGGATGGCCCTCTTATGTTAAATCCTTCATATTAATAAGGGGTGGTGGCAGGTGATAGGCAGGTGGCAGTTTATAGGAACAGAAATCCATTTTAAAATCACATTTAAGGAATAAACCTCTTCTAACCACACAATATGCTTTCTGATTTATTCATAGGAATAAACTGCACCTTACCCAAATAATGCTAATATATTCCAAAGCTATACCTGATGTGTGGCGATTTAGATTCTAAGTCTATTCTTATCTATGCAGCTCTATAGATTTTAGTCAGACCTTATATTTAACTTGTTAGAAGTGAGCATCAGCTTCATTGTTGGGCAGATAATTTAGCTTTTACAGTTAACATCGACACATGACACCGTCTATTCAAATCTGTAGTAATAAAACACACGCTAACATTTCAAAGAAATATAATTTGGTTATAAATTTTGGGAATGCATTTGACCAAATGTGAAGAGACTCTGGGGGCTTCTACTTGAATGACTTTTGGAAGTATGAACTTTCAGTGTCTTCTTCTTTTCTTCCCTTCCTAACTTAACTTATTGCTTCCTCAGTACAATAAATGCAACCTATACCGGCTGGTGTGAATTGTTCAGTTGACTATTTGCAACTATTCCCCTGAAACTATTCCCCTGACTATTTCCCCTGAAACCATCTCTCTGTAACCTTCTGAAAACAGGCTGCAGGCAACCTGGGTGCTCAACGGCAGCCATCACCGTCCTGCCTTACCCTGACGTTTACGGATTGAGCCATTTCCTTCTTGTTTATTTCCTATCTTCAAAACATAGCATTTGAGGCTCTGTGTGGAAAGGACCTAAGTTCTTTTCTTCCCTCTGACTGTCAGTCTCCCCGAGGAGGAGGGCTGATACTGGGCTTGTAAATTGTGGCATTTACTTTAAGTGAAATGACAAGGACGTCTGTTCAAACTAAACGACTAAAACTCCAGAAAGCAGCTCTGAGGGGCCAGGGCTGAAAAGCTTAAGAAGCAATTATGCATGGATGATCCTCTCCCCAGCTATCCAGTAGTGACTCTCACCAATGATGGGACATTTGCTGTCTTTGAGAAAACACAGAGAAGGAAACAAGAAAGAGACAGCACGGGTCCTATTAACAAAGCTGGGAAGTCCTGATTTCTCCCAAGGAAAAGCTTTGGCTACCGCAGTCTTAACTTTCATAGAACAGACTCTAACATCATTGGGCATCCTGATTTTGATCCAGGGACTCCCCTGTACCAGCCCCTCATCATTCTTTATGTGGTCTATCAATTGGCACTTCCTTGACATCCCTCAAGAACTCATGGATGTCAGATCCCAGAGATGTGAGACTTGAGCTGAATGCTTCAAGGAGCAGAAACACCCTTTGTCAGGTCAATGCACCCAAGGGCCTGCTTGACTGAAGTGCCTGGCTCTCCTGCTGGCCACAACCCCATTGTCCTCTGCTGAGATCAAAGCTGTCATCGGTCCATTTCTTGTTCAAAGTCCCCAGAGACAGCTCATGTATTTGGTCTTCCCTCACATCTACTCTGCAGACCCTCTCCCTTTTTCTTTGACCCCAAGATCTGTCAAGCCGCAGTGGCTGTCTCTTCCTTACTGGGGACACCACCTGCCTTTCTATTTACCTCTCTTCTCTCTTCATCTGGACTTAGGCATTTTTTTTTTCTCATTTAGAGTTCAGTCACTTTTTCCTTTAAAGGGCTAGATCACAATTGGCTTTGTGGGGGCTTGGTGTCCTCTGTGGTGATTCCTCAATGCTGAAGTACAGCTAGCATCTGACAAGGTGATGTCAAAGAACTGCTGTGCTTGTCCTCTACCAATGGACTGTGTATGGACACTGAAATTTGAATTTCATAGAATTGTCAAATGTCAGAAACTATTGTGTGTGTGTGTGTGAGAGAGTGTGTGCTGGATTTCTATCAAGGCTTAAAAACTGTCAGAATCAGTTCTTTACTAGCAAGCCATATTAAAACCTGGCAGTGGGCCAGGTTTATCCCTTTAGCTACAGTTGGCCAGCACTTGCCATAGATCTACCTGTGCTTTCTTTCCTCTTGTGAACTATTTCCAGAGCACACACACTCACAAATAGGATGTAGCCGGAGTAAGAGCCCACAGGTGGCACTCTGGAGACACTATTCCTGCCCTTTACTTTCCAGACAGAGAAAGGGAGAACCAACGTTGAAGTATATGATTTAAGAGATGGCAGGATTATTTACATTAGGGGTATTGATTGGCAAGAGTTTTTGGAGGGGGGGCATCAACAGGGATAACAGAGATATGGGGAATGGGGAGGAATTATTATTTAAACCACACCAGGCATGCAGAAATACATCAAAAATCCCGGAAGAGTGGAAGCCTCTGTGAAGACTGTCTTGGTCTTGGGCTGTGCACATCCCTCCCCTGAAAGTCAGGTGAATTGTCCCCCAGCCTCTGCAGGGAGCTGAGATGAGAGCAGCTGCAGGGGATGCAGGACCTGGAGCACCATTGAGAGACTGCAATAACAATTCACTGCTAACAGACTGTCCCAGCAGGGTCCCAGTGCCATAGTCATGGCCCTGATTGGCATGCTGCCCCTCAGATGGCCAATTAGATAGAACAGGAGTGAGATCCACTGCAGAGTCAGTTCACGTCATCTCTGCTTAACTGCCCGAATGAACAGCATGGGAAACCGAGTCTGACCTCATCAGTCAGCCCTGCGAAAGCTCCCCTCCTTATATCTCATGCTAGATAGCCAAGCTACAGTTTGGGGTTTTGGCCTAGAAGAGGGGATAGGCCTCCGAACTTATGGTTAGACTCAAAGATAACTTGAGTGGGGGGAGGGGGGAAGCAGTTGCTTGGTTGGAAGCTCCCCCGAAGGCTCTGTGCAGGCCAGTAGGCCATCAAGCCTGGTACGCGGAAGGCTTCCACAACAGACTGATATAAAGGACAAGAGCAACAACTGAAGAAAAAAAATGGTTGGGTGGATTGCTTATAATCTTAGCCACCTGAGAGAAAAAGTATTGGCTTCCAATTCTCCATCAAAGAGGTAGTTAGACACATTCAGAGCAGTCTGCGCTTTCCCGAGCTCCCCCCAAAGGAAAAGCAAACATAAACCCCAAACAAACAACTCCCCAAAAAACAAATGCAAGCTTAAACCCATTATTTATTATTTTGGGGGGATATATTATATTTTGGGGTCTTGTTAGATAGTCCAGGTTGACTCAAATTAAAGATTTCTCCCATTTCAGGTTCTTAAATGTTGGGATTATAGAGTGTGCCTTTATTCTGGTCCTTAAAATGATTACTTCTTAACAGAGAACAGATCTTTTTAAAAAAGGGGGTGGGGTGGGGAATGGTAGTGTTTGAGACAGGATTTCTGAGTAGTCCTAGTATCCTGGGGCTCACTCTTTAAAGCAGGGTGGCCTCCAACTCAGAAATTTACCTGTTTCTGCTTCTCAAGTGCTGGGATTAAAGGCATGTCTGGTTTACAAATGTGCATATATAAACTTCTGATCAAGAAGTTTATATATGAATGATAGCTGAGTGGAGAATGAAGTGGGGCCAGAGGTGAAGCCCTGTAAGGCAGGGGAGCTCAGGAGTCAACCACTGGGCTGAATGAGCAGGAAGGTGCTTTGAACTATGGCAGCAATACCTGGCTATCCAGAGGACCTGGATGGCTTGCTTACACCAAACACGCTCCACAACAGCTTCACATTGTTACCAGCACCAGGGATCCAGGGATCCGGCCAGAGAGAACAAGAAACAAGGGCACAGCGACATCAGGGTGCTTGGCAGCTGCAGGCTCTGACAGTTTCCCATGCATGTGCATTGCTTCCTCCCCAGATTGAATGCTTTGGATAGGGCTTATTATCTGATTGGGTCTCTCTCCACCCCCAAATGCAATCCTGCAAAGAAGGGAAAGGCTTTTCCAATGTTGGAACCTCGCTTTCCCGCTTCCCTAACCCCACGGAGATTTGGAGAGGCAGTGGGATATTGGAGGGCACACGTGTCCCTGAGGGAACAGCCAGTTGCAATGCGCGACCGTCACTATCGATCTACGATTTATGAAAATAAAGCAATATGTGCCTGTTTCGGTGCCTGCCGTTTGCCTACCAATGGTGCAGTGTTCACCATTCCAGCCCTCTCGGCATTCACATTTGCCATCTTTACAGGTCCCGTGCTCAATGCAGCGGGGGTGGCACACGCGCTGGTCACAAGCCGCGCCTGTCCAGCCCTCTTCACAGCGGCAGGCTCCCCCGATGCAGACGCCGTGAGTGCCACAGTCTACTGAGCACACTTCTGGAAGAAAAACAATGATTACAGCTCAACACCACAGTGGGGTGAAGTCCTTCACGGAAGCCAGACCACACACATGGCTCCAGTGCTGGCCCCGAGGCCCAGCAGCCATAGCGTCTCTGTGGGTTTGTCTCTCTGCTGGTTGGGTAGTAATTTTGCTACTTTACATTATTTATTTATTTATTTTTTCCTCTCTTCTAGAGCAGTGGTCCTCAACCTGTGGCTCTTGGGCCAGCAGCATCACCATCACCTGGGAACTTGTTAGAAATGTAAAGACATGCAAACTCTTGTACCCAGGTTGGATCAGTTAGATGTGCTGTGGGAGCTGGGCTCACCAATTCACTTTAACAAGTCCTCTGAGTGGTTTGGATACTCATTGGAGTGTGACAAGCGCTCATCTAGATTCTGAGACCACTGGAGAGGAGGTCAGACAGTAGCTCCCGTTTGGCAAGGCTGACTGGGAGGTATGCCTCATGTGAAAGAACTATCTGGTAGATTCTGACTCCCTGTTCAGCTAGGGTTCTTCCTCGTTGAGAGCCTGTTGGGGTCCTCGTTGCTCCATCCTCACAATGCCTATAGGCGCATGTGTTTTCCCAGACCACCACTCTATGGCAAAGATAACCACTGTGAATTATGCTGCACTTGCACGGCCTCTTTCTCAAAGGAGCTCAAAGTCTTTTGTGGGGGAGGGGGGAGGTGGGGAGGAGACAGACAGACAGATATTCACTCTGGCGTTCCAAACCTATCACGCGAGGACAAGCACGTGCCAGCCATTCATCCTTACAACAGCCCACTGAGGGAGTCATGGCTCGTCATGCTGTGGGGGGAGGGGAAACCACACCAGGATGGACAGTGACTTGCTCAAAGTCACATCACGTCTGCAGTATGACAGGGACTTGGGACTGGGACTCTGCATCTCCCCCTCCACGCCCGCCTCCGCCCCCGCTTTCTGCAGAACTTTGCCAGGACTGCCAGCAGATGAAGCCAGAGGTGAGTGGGCTGACTCCTTTCCTTTTCTTTTTGGAATAAAAGATTCATTACTTTCCTCATTGTCGGCAAAGCTTCACATATCTCTTCCCTTTCTGATTGCCATGGTAATCTGACAGCTGCCTCAGCACCCCAGTGAAGGGGGCGACATGATGATGGCTTTGCTTGGATAGACACTCATCCATGAACAGAACCTTTCTTGGGAAGGTTGGGACCGGCTTGAACTGTTGAACTATTCTATTTTTTTTTAAGGTCACTTGGGAAGTAAGACACATACTCTTAATTTTAGGAAAATAAAGCGTACAGCATAACTTCATTATTTTCCTGTCACTGGAGAGCTGCAGAGCTTTATAACATGTTCACACAACACCCCGGGGGAGCCTCTTTTCTGTTTTATAGGACGCTCTATACTGTTTGTCTGGGACTGAATTGCTCTGTTTTTGTTTTCTGCTACCTTTAGGGAGTGTACATAAGAAAACTTATAACGCAAGCCGAAGTATCCCTCCTGGGCCTGTCATCCATTTGTGGCAATGGAACCAAAGAGGGACAGGAACCAACACAATCACTTGATTTTTCTTTTCATTCTCAAAGACCACAAACTCCAAGGCTAAGGAGACAAGAGTGAGAAAGGCACTGTAAATCTGATCAAAGTCCATCTTATTCCCAAGCTGAGGGTGAAGACGAGATTTCCATCCACACCCATCCAGAATGGGATGGAACACAAGGGCCGAGTGTGAGAAACTGAGGCGAGGACCTCTTGGCTTACCAACAGAGCAGTCGGGACCCATCCAGTTGGGATCACAGCTGCAGAGGCCGGAGTCAGGGAGGTAAGTACCATGCCCACTACACTGGTCTGGGCACTGGACCCTCGCCAGCTCACAGTTGAGACCACCCCAGCCGGGGCTGCATAGGCACTCTCCATTCACACAGACACCATGGCTGGAGCAGGTAGGATCCAAGCAATCAACTGCAAGAAGAAGAGAAACAATGGTCATTCATGAAGAATGGGCCACTAAGGCACTGACTCCTACCCACACAAGCAAATAAAGGTACCCAAACGACTCATGTGGTTTCTTGGCAGCCATAAATAGGGGCTTTTATCTTTAGAACACCAGGTCTCAAGAGGTAAAGAAGATACACAAGAACCAAGGGCACACTGTTAGCGAGAGTCAGCAGCTATGGAGTCTTCACGGATAGAAGGCTGTGCCACCCAACTTTCTGGTTTCTGTCCTTTCTAGTCTTCCACCTTGCCCGATCCACATCAGGGTTAGGGAATACACTGATGTCTTCTGCATGTATGGCCAAGCCTGTTTACCCTCTCTTTCTTAGAGAAAGCAGAGAGGGGCTCATTCTAACCTCAAGAGTCCTTGATTTCAAAAAAGGAAGGAAAGATTAAAAAGAGAAGCTGCGAAACTCTGACATGAGTCACCTTCCTAATTATGTTTCACTTAGGCTGAGTTTAAACTTAGTTTTTCTCTCTGAGCACACACCTATTGAGGGAGTTAGTGGAGGTGCAGAGGGTAGGAGGTGAAGGTGGGTTGATCATATCAGAGTGTGGCCTCTGCACTGGTGGTCCTGAGTAGGGTGGTTAGGCCACTGTTATCAGCCATGGCGATGGCCCTCCCCAAGACTGCCTACTGGGCAAGTTAATAGTAGATTCCATATATCATTGTTCCTGTATGTTTTACAGTCTGATTCCTTGACTGTCCTCAAGATCTGAGTGGCTACATATCAGATGGAATTAAGTCAAGTCAAAGTGTAAGGCCCCCATGAAGGGAGGACCTCACCCAAGCCTTGGGAATTCGAGGCCACCCATTAACTCACAAGACACCGAACTTGGTGCAATCAGCAAGAGGTATATTTTGATCAGTATACTTAGGTCAAGACCCATGACCCACGCAGGGGCAGTGGGGGTCTGACTCAGGGGCTTTGGAGACAGAGAGAATTTAAAGCCAAAAACCACAACTCAGGTGGAAAACCACAACCCAGGGGAAGTAAAGGAGGGCTATTGGAGAGCACCTGTGGAAAGTACCAGCCCATTCATGGGGAACATTTTGTATGGGCTATTCTCTCAGAGCCTGTACGTAATCAGACATCTATCTTGTGGTCAGCCAAGTTCCTGAAACACAGAGCTCACGACCAAGCTGACCTGCACTCTTGGTTCTGTTCAGTCTGCTAGGAGGTTTTGAAATTTTTTAACCTTTTCAAAAGCAAGGGCAACCTGCTAGGGGCAGTTACTGAGGATACAGACTTTGATTGAGGATACAGACTTTGATTGTGAGGATGTCAAAGCTTAGAGGTCTGTCCAGTTTACATGCTAGATAGACAGGTCTTAGACAGGCAGACTGGCTTCTTCAGAGGGTTTTAGGGAAGGCTTGCACAACATGTGCACAGCTTGGTGTAATATGGGTTAGGATGGGAAGTGGGATCAGTTGTTGCCTTGTGGGCCAGGAAAGTGTGGAATGGTTGTATTATTATTTAAGAGAGATACACTTTTTCCATCATTTGAAATTGGGCCTGTTGGCCCACACTGAAGTGGTGCTTTGACGTCATCTCATGGGGTGAGATACAGTCAACTGGAGACTTTTTCAAATTCCATTACTTATAACTTTGGGGAACCATTCTAGCAATAATTTAATCTCTATGTGTCTAATCCACAGAGGACATTTTAGTCATCTCTCCTGGTCTAATGTCAAGATGGAAATTTGCAAGACTTTGGTCCTTTAGTCATGAGATGGCCACTTGTGGAGTCTCTCTACATAAGAGTTCTTGCTTTGCCATTAATGTTTGATGCCTTCTTATTAAAGCACAAAATGATGCTCCTTTAAGTTTTATTGTTGATAATACATTGACTCTAAATATGACATCATTTAAAGGATCTGTGTTTCATAAACTCTCTAGTCCTGAGGGAGTCAGACCTAAGGACTATGAATTGATTAGAAATCACAATGTCCCACAAAGCTCTCTAAAAAGATCCCTCTCTTGAGGCAAAAACAATTTTCGGTATTAAGAGAGTTCCATTTGGATATTTTTAGGAAGATACCACTTATGAAAGTCAGTTCCAAATTGTTTGAGCCATGGGGAAAACAGTGACTTTTCCTTCCCCCAGGAGGGTGAATTTTAGTGATCCACTCTTAGTTATAGATGCTCATAGTATTACTTAAACTAGTTACAGTCACTTTAGAATGGAATCCTTATGGTTGGGGGAACTAAACTCTGAGTGATGTGAACCCTTTGATACCTTCAACTTGGCTCCACACAGTGGGGTGGCATATATCTGTATATAAGTCTGAAATGAGGTTTAAACACAGACAAGACATTTATGAAAGAGTTACGTGCTATTTACAGTGTTTGCTGTCTGGCACGTGTAAGTGTGCATGCTGTGTTTATTGCATGTATAGGAACAAATGACAGACAGCTATCAGCATGTGTCAGATAGCAGAATAGATGTCCGGGACTGTTTAGAGAGAGAGATGGTACGATTGTCTCTCTCTTCCTTTCTTTCACTTTCCTTCTCCCCACTCTCTCAATACAGGGATTTGCTATGAATTACAGGGCAAACCTATAACTGACTATGTAGCCCAGGTTAGCCTTAAACTTGTGATCTTTCTGTTTCAGCCTCACAAGGACTGGTATTTCAGGTGTGCTCCACCATATCTAGCTGCTCTCTTGTTTCGGGAATAATATGTTTTGAGCATTGGCGATATATGAACTTATTCATCCAGAATCAGTCATGTTCATATTCTTTTTTCTAGAGGAGACCTGGTACTTTAGTTTTTTAAAATGCCATCCCCATTTCTGATAAGGCAAAAATCAAAATACTCATAAAATACATTGTGTATTATTTCTTGAAAATGCTCTCAGACTATAATCAACCATTTCCAGTGTTTGGTGAGGTACCAACAGACAAAAGATTTGAAAAATGTATCATAGTCTTTTTTTTAAAGATGAAATAATAAAATATAAGAGATAATGGCATTAGATGCACATATACAAAAGAGATGAAGAGAGAGAGGGAGAGAGAAAGACAGAAAGACGGGGAAAGGAAGAGAATGAGGAGGAGGAGGAAGAGGAAGAAGAGGAGGAGAAAGAAGAGGAGGAGATTTTTCTTCCAGATATATTAGCTCCTTTCTCTGTCCTGAATTATGGTAAGAAGAAAGAAGGGAAATCCACGGAGATTTATTATCCCAGTACTAGAATGTCATAAAAAAAAAAAAAAGGCCATTTATAGTATCTAGAAATATGAGGCAACATTTTCTCTGGTCAGTGGTATCAGTAAATATGCCCTCTGTGCTCTGTAATTACAATGGCTGATGAGATAACCAAATTCAAATTTTAAGGGGAATGGTTTTACTATGAATTTTAAATTTGGTTCTGATTCCATCACATGGTCTTTTGGCCATGTTTTTAGAGTCTTTTTCTGGCAGGAGAGACTCTGTGGTTTTATGAAGGTTTATAAATAGAAACCGTTGTATTTAAAAGGAGGACATTGGCCCTGTTCAGCTAAGTATCCTGTCCCCGGAAACACCAGCTCCTGGCAGCTGAAATCATTAGAACTCATTTGGTCTGGGGTCCTCTGTAGATTTGACAAAAAGGGTTGTAAATGCCATTTCTATCCCCAAGGATGGAAAAGGAGGTCAAAGGAGTTTTATAAACAATATGTACTATGAACCCCTGAAGAACCATGAATTACGTTTATGAAGTTAAATGTCATTGAAAAATGACTCAGCCATGAAAGTGACATGAAAACATGGCCGACTTAAACTAACCTGTCAGCTTCCCTCTCATCTCCTTCCCACTTCCCCAGACACCACCACGCTATGTCTCAGGAAGACATCCTTCATTTCCTTGTACAAATTTGTTAATAGTACAACAGTGTTTATGCAGCAAAAACAAAGGGTGACAGCTATTGATTTCCTTGCCGTGGCCACGTCAGGTAAAGCATCTGGACGTTACGACTGTGATGAATATCAGAAATAGGAAAGCTAAATAGAAGAAAAAGTGCTGACTCAGATGTTCTGATTCCATTTCCTCTTTTGAAAACAGCGTAGGCATCACCTCCCCTCGGTTTTTTTTTTGGGGGGGGCGGTGTAGCGGAGATCAATGGATGAGATCACATCCGTCTACAATGCTCCGTGTGGCTTACTTGATCCATTGTACTGTTGGTTCGTTCTGAACATTTACATAAAACTTCCTGGGAGAGTAAGAAAGTCAAGGAACTACTTGACATTCCACTCAAACACCATCTTTCCTAGAGAGAAGAACCCCTGAAGGCTGGCAGCCCCCTGTCCCTGTACCTTGCTACTGCCCAGCAGTGAACGTAGAAGGTTGTTTTAACCTTTCCTGTCAGATTATTGGCCTCTCCTATGTTTTCAGCAAAGGCAGCTTTGCCTCCTGTAATCCATTCATCTTCAGGAACTTTGACCTTTCCAGCGGGATTATTAAATCAGTATTTCTTCCACCCTGACTCCCAATTTGGTTATATGATGAAAAATACATGGAGACCTCCTCCCTTCATAATAGAGGGAAAATGTATAGTGAATTGAGTAAGGGGAGGTCTCCTGGGGGGTCAGACTTCTGGGTGACACTCAGGATATTGTTACTGATATATTGAAAAATTGTGGAAGAATAATATCATAGAAGCTGATTCTTTTGAGGCCACAGTTGTAGACACAATGAAATGGGAGATTTTTTACAAGGGAAGCCTGTAGCGATATCTCAGGATAAGGCACTGTCACGACTCTGTGGTGAGGGGGAGGGGCTGCAGTGATTGGTTAGCATAGCATCAAGGCCTAGGCTCAGGCTGCATAGCTTTGTTCCTCGGATTTGCTGTAGGCAGGGTCTCAAAATGACCCACATAGCTACAGTCGTTCGAGCCTGCCTGCTCTCTAAGGATAGGAGGTTTTGTTAAAATATTTACAGAGATGTGCATGGGCCTCAGATTACCAAGAAGAGAGAAATCAAATCATAACGACATCAAGAAGCCAGTTTTGAGGGAGAGAGTGGGCTTAGGATTCCTTGTTTCTTTTCTCTGGACAGTTCCAGAAATTCTCAATTAGAGGACTTTAAATGAAATCGAAGAAAATAGGGAATTAGATCTGGGGCAGGGGACCTGCCAAGATGGCGTATTAGGTAGTGCTTCTTACTGCCAGGGCCGACGACCTAACTTCCATCCACATGGTAATAAAAGAGAACCAACTCCTGTGAGCTGTACTTGGACCGCCACGTGTACACTGTGTGTGTGTGTGTGTGTGTGTGTGTGTGTGTGAGAGAGAGAGAGAGAGAGAGAGAGAGAGAGAGAGAGAGAGAGAGAGAACACATAAGTAAAAGTTTTCAAAGAGATCTGGGAAAGAAAAGGAAGGCAAGGAGGAGAAAGAGTACAGGGAAGAGAGTACAGACAGACAGACAAACAGACAAATGAGAGGCAGAGAGCAATGGAAAGAAACAAGGAGGAAGAGAAAGTAGCTAATGTCTGTGAATCAGAGTAAAACAAAAACATTCTTTCCAGAACCATCTCCATAAGCCTTTCCTGTTCTACAACTAAGTTTACCAAAGCCCAGGGGTTTGAAGTTTTGGATGCAAAATGCTGAGTGAAGTTTTCTTTCCAACCCAGGGAGTCCAAACCTGGACTTTCTGGTCAAGATTAAGGCACACACAGCTTCTCTGCAGCTGACCTGCCAACTGACTCTCGGTGCTTACCTTCCTCACAATGCTCGCCCTTGTAGCCAGCAGCGCACACACAGTTCCCATCAATGCAGGAGCCATGGCCCCCACAGGAAGGATCGATGCATTGGTTCATAGGCACGTCGCACTCTGCACCTTTCCAGCCGCTGTAGCACTGGCATGTTCCTTTGGAATACTGTCCATTCCCACTGCACAGGACAGGGCAGGCAGCTGAAAAGTGAAAGAGAACACCTGGTCACAGAGGGATTGACTTCTGAAGGGCCATGTCTGTCTGGAATCAAAGCTTCACATATAACCTTGTAGGCTGAGGACTTAGCCACAGAGGTGCATTGTCACCTTCAAGTACAAAACACCAAACAATGCCACTGTTGTCAGTGACTCCTGCCCACACACAGCCAGGTATGGCAGTGTATGTCTTATGCATTTCCTGACCACTCTGTGAGGGGCAGCTATGATCAGGATTCCACTGAGCACTTGAGAGATGGTATCACAGGTTGGTGATAGTATCTCTCCGTTGGCACAAGGCTCACAAGCAGGGACCCAGTTGAAACCCAGATTAACAGACTCTACAGCCACGCTCTTAAGAAAGCCATACTGTTAAGGATGCTGCTGGCACTGCAAGTCTCTGGATGTATTTTATTTATTATTTTATCCTCAGATAAGTTGACTTCTGTTCTGGACACATTTGAGCCAATGAATCTCTCTTTCTGCGTTAGCTTGTTAACTATAACATGAAGAAGTAAGTGTATCTATTTCAAAGAACACATGAATTAAATTACAAAGATAAAACAAGCTTGGCTTATTAGAGGGGGTGGGAGATATCTATATTTATCTCTATCTATCTATCTATCTATCTATCTATCTATCTATCTATCTATCTATCTATCTAGAGAGGAACAAGGCATGCCATCTGGAGTAATCCTTACTTCTTGCCTTTACATCTGGGATACAGGCTGAGAAGTTTGTAGGGACTGCCTAGGATATAGTTGCCTCTTGTTTAAGTTGGCCTTAACGGTACCACTTCTTACTTTCAGAGTTTGTTTACAAGGGGATTTTGGCGGGCTCCTTCAGGCTCTAGACTTCCCACAGCATCAATAATTTGCAATAAACCTGTATTTCCAAACTAAATGAACTGTTTGGCTGCCCGATTACGGCAAGGCCCTTGAGGAAGAGACCTTCAGATAGGACCCATGGTGGCATGGCAGTGGGCTACTGGTGGTATCTGTCAGTTTAAGCCCAGGTTCTGAGGACTCTTCCTGATTGCTGCATACATACAAAACTAGGGGAACTCAGCATTCCAGAGCAGAAGTCTGTCAGATTACTTCTTAGTCCACTGCTCACCTTGCTTTTTTCTTTCTTTCTTTCTTTCTTTCTTTCTTTCTTTCTTTCTTTCTTTCTTTCTTTCTTTCTTTTTGTGGTCATGGGACAGTCATTAATGGACCTCTGTGAGTGATTGGCTTTCCAGGGACATAGGAGCTTCCAGAGAACAAGCACCAAAGATGATTTCCTGTCAGTGGTGAGGTCTATACTGTTGACTGGCTTGGGTAAAAGCCTCTCCTGCATTCTTGCTATCCAAAGATTTATGGGAAAGTTCTAAGGAGTACTTGCAAAAGGCAGAGAAAGAACAATGCCTCAAATGAGCTTCATGTTATAAACACAAGGAATTTTTTCCCCTCCATTTCAAACTGATTTGAAATAAAACATCTCAACAGTTGGCATATGATTGATGAGATATTATCTTCCCAAATACTTTATAAGAGGGTAGTTGTTGAAAATGATGGGGAGTATTATTTCTAAAATTCTTATCCTCATGAAGTATCTAGGGAGAAATGAGTTCAGATGACATCAAAGACACGTGCTGAATTCAGATGAACCTTTCTAAAGAGAGGACACATACTTTTTCCACTTAGGATGTTGGGTGAGGGATTCTGTAGTTACTAGCGATGCTGATTGTCCTGGAGAGAGTAGAGGAAACAGCTTGGATCTTTCCTTTACTGCAAACATGATTTTCTTGAGGTCTTGAGAGATTTGGAGACAAACCAAGTTACCCCACATTGGTTCATCATAGATTTCATGCTAAGGTCAAGGTCAGGGATGCAAAGGTGTCCAAGCAGACTATTATCCCCTCTTTTGTTACTCTGCAGACACCATTAATGAATCCTGGCATCTTCTCCTGAGCCTAGAAAGAACCTGAAAACCATTGCAACGCCCAGGCTAAGACCTGAAAGGAAGACAAGCTGGCATTCAAGAGAAGACCTACTTGTCATTTCTGATCTGGGTCACATGGGAGGATCTCCAGAAGGAAGACTAGAATATGCATCCCATCTCTCTCCCACTTCCACCCTCAGGTCTGAAATAAGCAACAGTGAGAAATGCATCTATACAATGTATAGTCGTCCAAGGCGGTTGCTGATCTGCATACTGTATATTAGATGGGCTATGTGGATGGATAACAAGGTGACCTCAGATCACCACCAGTGGTGTTCCACAGCATCTCTCTTTCTCCCATGAGATAGAGGAGGGAAACAATTGACTACTGTCTATATTAGTTGGCAAAAGGGTTTATTTTCTCCGTTTTCTTTTGCACAAACTCTAAGTGGTGGGAAAAATAGAATTGTCTAGAAAATAAGAATTGGTTTTTTATACAAAATCAGGAGCCTGGGAAATCAAGTTTAAAGTGTGACCTACTTAAATTACTTAGGGAAAAAAGTGAAGAAGAGTCAGGTCACGGTGTTCCTAAAGATAGCCTTTTTCTCAATTTGTTTGATGCAAGCTTGCTGGGAGTGTGGGCAGAAATGTAAGGCATAGATTCTTGCTGGAAAGCAGGATACTCAGAGGCTTGGCTGGTCCTGACATTAAAGAACCCAAAGGAGACTAATTGGAAGAACAAAACTCAAGAAATTTACTGCCACTGGAATGAAGAACAAAGCCTGCTAGCAGTCACTAGGTTTGCAGCGTGGAAAGCCAGGAACCCCACCTATAACTGATTCTCAGACACAACTCACCCCAGTGCTTCAAAATGAATATGTGTGGCTCAGATTTGTTCATGCCTTAGAAGCTGAGTGGAAACTGGGAACCGACTTGCATTTTATTGATTGATTGATTGATTGTCTATAATCACATAATGATCATTATTTTTTAAGACCGGAAAAGAAAATTATTTGGATTCCATATCCCACCAAGAGATAGCACAAAGTAGAAACGAAAACGACAAGGATTCTGGTGACCACTAGTCTTCATGTGACTTAACTTCTTGGGTATTCACTATCTCCTTTAAAAACTCCCTCTCAGAGTGGCTGAGAGGAGGAGGAGGAGAAGTAGCTGACCAAGGAATCAATGTAGGAGCTGAGACCTGCTAGACAAGCAATGAATGGTCTCGTGATCTTCCAAACTGGATCCCCAACCTGACTGGTGGGGCTGATGTGATAAAAAGAAATGTCACAGTTGTCACACACGTGCCATTGTGTACACACATGCACATGTATGCAAACACACTACCCCCACAACAAAAAGGGCACCAGATCGCCCCCAATGGGAAGAACTTGTCAGCTTCCTTTGTGGTCCTGACTGGTCAGAAGCCACCGGTGAGATGTTTTATCTTCCTGTCTTTCTCTTTCTCGCTCTTGTTCTACAGGCTTCCAGGAGTAGAACATTGTGCACTCAAGCTTCTATTTAAAATTAATTAAAATGTGTGTACAAATCGACGATTCCTGTTTTACTAAATCTAGTAAATGGAAGCTTTAAGACTCCCGCAGAAGAAAAATAAATTACCGCTGCCACTAACGACTGACAAGTTAACAGGCTGATGACACAAAAATGACATAATTTAGAGTCACCTAAACGGTGTAAAGCTCATTTTAATGATCAAGCCGGAGTTTCCCCTTCCTAGCATCTCTGCAAGGGAAATGAATCATCAGTGTTATTTACTTGGTAGGCAGTTAAGAGACCAGCCACTCATTGGTGTTTTAAGAAAAACAAATCCTGTTTTCCTGACACTTTCAGTGGAGAGAATATTCAGAGGGAAGGAAGGGGCTGTAGGGGAGGCTTAATATAACGGGAAAGGCAAGCTGGTTACAGTTGACGAGCCATCCAGGTTAGCCTGGCACTTGATATGTAGCACAGGCTTGCCCAAAACTTGCAGCCTTTTGTTACAGCTTCCTGAAACCTGGGATTACAGGTGTGAACCACCATGCCTGATGCTGCAAACCCACTTGAAACTAGTCCTTTAGAAAAAGAGGCTTGAGAATATACTAGACCCTAGCGCCTCAGGTATAGTGTCAAAGTTGCGGTGTGCACTGCTTGCCTTCATTCCAAACAGATCAGCAGCTATGGACAGGTTACAGACAGGCTTGGTGGCAGGGAAAAAAAAAGATTGTACCAGAATAGTTGACAATACAACATTTGAGTCATGGAGGCCAAACAAACTGGGGCTCCCAACGCCAAAATGGGCACTTCACATTCTTTCAAGGAGAAAAAAAATGTTGTTAGGAAAGGCAGGTTTCACTTAACGTCCCTGTAAGGGCATTTCATTTGCTGTAAAACTAAGTTGGCCCTTCTTGTACTTTGTGCCAAAGAATCAACTCTATATACAATGTAAAGAGTTGAAATTTAGAAAGCATCGGAGAGCAATCTTATTTTCTTCAGGAGATATGAAAGATATGCCTTCTAGAGATCACGAAGCAAAGGTGATTACGTTCGATTGCATAAAATTTAAATCTTCTATTTGACAGTGGATACCAGCCTGAAACAAAAACCAGGCTGTAAGCGACATTGGGAAGACAGCTCTTAACGTGTTTTACAGGGTAAAATGTACTATTCAACATGCCCAAGAACTCTATATATCAACACAAAGAGACAGACAAATGGAAAAGTAAAACTGCATCTGAAATAATACAGCTTGCTGATGTGAAGGCTATTCGGATCCTGCAATAATTACGTACAAACTTAAAGACTACGGAGATGTCAGTCTAGGCGTCTCAGACTGGAAGTAAAACTGAAGATGTTTATAGCTGGGAAGTGCTGTCAGGGCTTAGGGGTTCTGGGCTTGGTGGAGTACAGTTACTGAAGGAGGGGCATCTCAGCTGACAGAAAAATGCTTTGTCATGGAACATAGGCCCCACCCAACGCGGTAGTAGCCTAAGCCTAAGCACTTCAGTTTTCCTTGCCTATTAAAAACGGGCAGAAGAGTGAATGGGAAATTTGGAAAGTGGAATTAAGGAGGAGGAAAAAAAAGGCCCAGATTCTTCAGGCAGTGTGTGTGTGCGCACGTGCACACACGCGTGTGTATGTAGGGAAACTCTCAATGAAATGAACGCAGAGGGTGCCTTCTGGCAGACAGGGGCAAAGCCCCTGGCTCCGGGGATGGGGGTGGGGCAGCTTCTGAGGAACCAACTTCCTCATTCCCGTTCTGTCAAATGGCACATTTAAGCAAGAAAGCGACTCAGGGAAGAATTACCAGAAGGACAAAAAACTCATCAGGTGTGTCAAATCTCTGACATTCAGGAGCCACGTGGGGAAAGCAGCACACGCTGACTTAAGCATGAAAGTATGGATGCTTTAATTAATCCGGGGTGAATTTAATTGCTTTAGTTAAGTGGAAATCGGGTTAAAAATGATGCAGAGCATGCTGGGGTGTGTTAAAAACATGACATATGAGTTGGATGAATCGATAAATTAAAAGTGCACAGATGTTTTAATTAAACCCAGGGAAGTTAACGAAGATCGCAAGAGACTTTTAAGCCTATGATTAATTCAATTCATTTAAAATACCTGTAGAGATATGGAGACGCCTCCATTTTGAGAGTTAAAAGTTCTCAATCGATAAGTACTTAAGCTGCTTAAAAAAAAAAAGTCTGAGGGGTGTGTGTCTGTGGCAACAGCACTGGTTACATATGAATATTTAAGTTCTTTGGCATATATTTATATATCAAGTGCCTCTGCTGTGCAAGTCCGTGGTGAAGTTGCTTACGTTTTTTGGCCGGGTTGAAGCATTGAGATAAATTTGCAACTTCACCGTGCCCCGCTGTCCACAAGCATGGGAGTGTCCCGCAGGCACATTGGAAGGCTGAGTTCACGTCTGTGTCTGGGAAGAGGGACTCCTAGAAAGGCTGGTAAACTAGACTGAGTTTTCTGTTGTCTTTCCCCTAGTTGTGTGAGCAGACATTTACAGTATTTTTTTTTTTTTTAACCTTTAAAGGGAGCTCTTGTGGAAATGGAAAGAAAATGAAATAATGCTGTGGGGCCTGGCTCCTGGTAAGAAATCAATAGATATTATTTTATTACTATTATTTTCATTAGGAGAAAATTGTTCCAACCAGTTACAGGGTAGAATGTCTGTCCCCTATTCCAGCCTATGTCCTTTCTAGAGACTGGGTTGTTTCCTGTGTAAGTTTTTCTTGAAACAATGGGGTTTCCCCTAATCCAGAGGCCTCAGTCACCTCCCCAGGATTAAGCACCCTCTTCCAGGACTCTTTAGCGATTAGTCAAGTGGTTTAGGAAGAGAAAATAAGAGACTGTTTGTGGTTTGTTTCAAAAGCACAGTAACCTGGGGACTCTGGGTCTCATTGGGCAGCCTCAGCTGAGTTCCAGGGCAGCGTCATCCAGATTCATACTCAGACTTGAATGTTTATAAGTTACAAGCCAGAAGGCCTGACCTCCAGGCTGAAGACTCTTGAGGTCTCAGGCTTACTGAATTAGAACATGTGACTCGCGTCCAGTAGACGGTGTATTGAGATGATTCAACAAGGTACCAATTCGGGGACCAGTAATCAAGCAGCAGAGGGTATTTACAAAACACCACCTGGATGGGGCACAGTGCTGAATGCCTGATATTCCAGCACTTGGGAGGTTGAGGCAGGAGGATTGACCACTAGGCTATCTTGGGCTATAGAGTGAGACCCTGAGATCCTGTCTCACAAAAACAAAACAAACAAACAAACAAAAACAAACAAATAAACCTTCCAAACATCCCTGCCTCTGTTTCCTAAGATCCAGTTCCTTAGCTGTGAAATAAAGATAACGTTCATTGTGGAGAGATGAGACCACACCATTCATGTGAAGTGCTCTGCCTGGTGCCAGGGATGTAGTTCATCTTTGATATGTGGTAGCACTTATCCTTGTACCAGTCTGTTAAATGTGACTTTGCTCAGTGTGGCTGCTCAGTCACTTGCTGCAGAACATGTTCTAGGTACATCTGCTTCCAGCCCCCCCTCCTGGGTCTAGCTGCTAAGAAATCCTTACACAGTTGCTTCTTCAAACCAAGGGAGGGTTTGGGGAGAGGAAGGGATGGGTTGGTAAAGCGCAACAGGCTGTAGAAGATTCTGGGGGGCAGCAGCCATGATCCTGGCTCATCTGCATTCAGGGGTGGCAGAGGGAGACAAAGCAACCCAGGTGGGATAGACCGGACCCGAGCACATTTCATGAGGGAGCATGACCACTGTGTAAGAGGCAAAGTGATTCTTTGCCAAGGATGCTCTGAAGGAGGTGTTTCTGTGGTAGTGGGAGAACTACCCCCTCCACCACTGTCTGAAAGGAGCTGAGGGCTTGTTCTTTATTCTTGGGGAGCAGAGAAAACAGGAAAGCAGATAACAGGGAAGAACCAGTCACAAGGACAGCCTGACTGGGCTGCTGGCAGTGCTTATTGTCAGGCCTTAGAAAGCTCTGGCTGCCTGGAACAGGGGTGTCTACTTAACAGTACACTTATCTGTGGCCATTAGGGTCACATCCTCAAATCTGCCCCTGCCACGTGACCTTATTCTCCTTGGCATCAGAGGCTTGCTCTGAAGGTTAATTCAACATTTCTGGGGGGTGTCAGCATGCCGTCATGACTCTGCACACTTTTCACACTTGCCCATGTTCACATTTCCCAGCAAGGCAACCAGGCCCATTATATTGAAGACAAGACTGAGGCTCCAAAAAGCTTAATGATTGTCCCAAACAGGCACAGTTAACTAAGAAAGCACAGAGTCAAATCAAGCAAATTTCAACTCCATAGCTTTTGTTTTCCACCACTCCATTGTTCTGAGAACACTTTGGGGTTGTGAAGGAACTGGTATTTCCTTTCCGTGAGCACTTCTTTCTTTGTATTTTCTACCCCTAGCTTGTGTGTGTTCCTTCAGCTCACCCTTGTGCCAGTGTTGACTGGCTGTCAGGGGCACAGGTCACTCTGATGGATTAGCACCGTGTTCTCCAGCACTCACATTGGTCACATGTCCAGCAATGTTTTTTAACTTTGTTGGCCCTGTTCCTTAACTTGAAGCCGTCAAGCATCTTAGCAAATACATATTATGTCCTGGGTGCCGAACTAAGGACAAAGATAACCATTACTGCTTTTGGTCAGCAAGAGGAGGCAACCTATCTTTCCAGACAGAACAGCAGGGCACAACAGAGCCCCACCCACAACCCTTTACGTTTTCTACATCTGAGTGACAGCAGGGTTATTTGTGAGAGGGTTTCTGGAGGGTGCTGGTCTATGACCTTGACTTCCACAAAAGACCATCAGTTGAATAGTAAAAGGCTGGGAATGATAGACCTCTTCCCTCACAGAAGCTATGAGCTAAGAGAAGTGAGCGGTCCCTATAGTTTGATGGGGTAAGTTGTGGAATCTGTGGCCATTAATCTATTTTGGCCTTTGTGGGCTATATGGAGCAAAAGCAGCATAGATCACGGTCGACCTTTAACACCATTCTAAGGCATTTGTTCTTTGGTATCAGAATGTGGCCCCTGTGCACCCGTTGGGCCCTCAGAGGCTTGATCTGAGACATCCACATACTGTCTTGTAGCTCAACTGCCTGGCATCAGGAATGAACCTGGGAACTGGCATTTGTGATAACCTCCCCAGACACATAACTATAGACAGTTGAACAGATGGCTGGAAGCCAACTGAGGGTATTTGAGAAGAGCAGCAACAACTGGGAAGAGGTCTGAGAGAGCTCCAGAGACGGAGGAGGACGAAAGCAGTGCAGAAAGGCTGGTGGCCATACACAGGGGACGGGACCTAAGGACAGGATAGAGACATAGAGTAGAAGAGTGACAAAGGGTAGGAAGATGGTAAGGAAACCCTCCTGGCTACTCAGGGACCATGGCTAGGGGACCAGGGTTGGAGTCAAATGGTCTTGGTTTCAAATTCTGCCTCTGCCATTTCTTTTTAGTAAACCCTAAACACTTGTTTATATATATTTTTTCTCCCTAGCATATTTAAAAATCAGTCCTCTCATGCATACCAATCACACGCATTCTGAAGAAATGCGTTATTCTTTGTTATTCTTCATCTCTCTTGTGGCCCGTCTCATGACCAGTCTACTAGGAAGAGTTTATGCCCAGCTGTTGGTTCAAATCTCAGGAGTAACACTTCCTAGCTGGGTAATGACAGCAAGTTATTTAACCTCTTGGGTCCCTCATTTTCTTCATCTCTAAGGGGATGTGTACAACAGGACTGCTGGTGATTCAGTGTGACAGTTATGCGGCTTCTCAGAGCAGTGATCTGTACACAGCCAGAAGTTAATAAATGTTAGTGATGATGATGACAATGACAATGATGATGACAATGATGATGATTGTGGTGAGAGCTTGATTTAAGGACTAGAATGTGGCCAAGAGGGACCAGGTTGCGGGGGTGGGGGGTACATTTGCCTGTTAGGAGGGAAATGGCAAGATCCTTGCTTCCTCTTTTCAAGGTTCTCAGAGCTGGATAGGAGCTGAGCCTTATCACTAGAGAAAAAGAAACTTTATGTTCCCATGCTTGTGGCATTTCTGGGGCTTCACTGACAGCTGTTTGGCAGCAGGAGCTGTCGTTTCTAATAGCTATTAAAGTCAGGTTACCTAACAGCTATGGCTCAGGGTTGTTACAGTGGCTTGGAGCCTCCAGTTCAGCCCAAATAAGCCACCAGAGGAGCCGGAGCATAAGTTGAGAGTTCAGCAGCCTCAGTTTACTTCTGAAAAGCAAGGAGACTCTGCATGCAAGTCTAGGAAAAGTGAAGTCAACACAAGGCTTTGAGATCAAAGTAAATAAGAGGGGAAGGAATAATAACTCAGAGCCTCTAGCCCACAACCAACAGCTTTAAAGCAACAGGGGAGCCACGGGACAGGGAGAGCGATGGCAGGGAACCTGGAGGGTGAACCACAACTTGGATGAGAAGTGGGATTACAGCTGGTCCAGAGAATCAACTGATGAAAAAAGGGTATGAACCACTGGGAAATAAATGACGTTTCCCTGAAACCCAGAATCTGAACAGATTTCTTAGTCTATGTCACGGCGAGCATTATCGTTCATGGTGGTTTCCTCATTGGAGTTTCTTTGAGATTTTCTTTTATTCCTTTTATTAACTGGCTACTTTCATAAGTCCTCGCTAAACTGTATAGTCAAAAACAAAACAAAACAAAAGAAAACCAGGTATGGTGGTGCATGCCTACAATCTCAGCAGCTAGGAGGTGGAGGCAGAAGGATTCCAAATTTAAAGCTAGCCTTGGCTATAGAGGGAGTTTAGGGTCAGCCTGGGCTATATGAGACTCTGTTTTACAAAACAACAAGAAAATAAATTAACTTTAGGAACTCTTCTTGAAGGTACCACATTCCTACAAACAGGCTGTGAGCACCTGGCCCAGGCTATCAGATACACCGGTGTGATCAAGCTGGTCCTGATCTTTCCTTCCCTAGATGGTGAGGCCTGGTGACATTCAAGCATCTGTGAAATTCCCCCATACCTTCTGCTATGGCACTGTACCCTGATTCCCAGGAAATGCATTTGATCAGAGTTCAACTTTCCCACCTGTTTGATCTCACTTCTGGGGCCACTTTGCATGTGGCCTCTGCGTGGTGTGGCCTGCATGTTTCCCTCTCTGGGCCCTGCTGGTTATGATTAATCTTTTATACTCATCTTCCTGTCCAGTGTGATTTCCAAGGCTGTGTTGCAAGATCCTGAGAGACTCCCCAAATTACAATATGTCACTTCTATGTTTCATAGACTTCCTGACCTCCTTAGTAACATCTGGACAATAGACATTCTCATCACAATGTAGTACAATGAGCCACTTGTTTTCTATGTGCTTCTGGAAGCAGAACCTAGGGCTGCTTTGTACACCTTGCATTTCTGGCTCTTCATGCACCAGTCTTCTCCTAATAGGCATGCAACAGGCATTTGCATGGTTAAGTTCCCTCAGCTGACTTAGAGTGTCACGGTAGAACCAGCTAGTGTTCTTTCCTGGTGAGGGTCAGGTCTATTTTGACCTTGGTGCCCCTGGGAGCCCCAGGAGAGCAGTGATCGCAGAACGAGTGCTCTGCACATGTGTTCTGATGGTCCCCACACTCTGGGAAAGGATGGCTTCAGACATCTGATGCAGACTGGCAGGTTTATCAGACGACAAGGAAGGGTTGCCCGCATTGCATATCTGAGGGTATGGAGCTCACAGTGTGAGGTCAAGAGAGTAAATGTGTATTTCTGTCACTTGGACACATACCAGGTCACTTGGATGTGATGGGAATTGTGCCTGCTAACGTGGCAACTTCTCCCTCTTGCAGGAGGGCCCAAGTTTGCTGGCTGCCTACGCTAGCAGACTGGCAGAACCCAAGGCATCCGGGGTACAGCTGTCAGAGCAAGAGCAAAGGTGGTGTGAATTCCTGATGAGGGGGGACCTTGTGCTCAGGGCATCTGCAGTGTTAAAATCCACAAAGAAGGAAAGTGATGGCCCGGGAGATGGACCATGCTCCTGTGGGCAGCAGGAGGCTGAGGGCCAACTGCCCTTGCTAGTCCTATGACCTTCCTCTGTCAGCCCCAGGCTACTCCCTGCTGACACTAGAGGTGCTCAGGCTCTGAAGTTGTTTGTGAATGGTACTTGTTCAGTATCAGTGGAGTTGGGCCTGTAACCTGTTTTGCCTGTGAGAAACGTAGAGAGAAAACGGCAGGAGTGTGCACATTCATATGGCCACGTTTAACATTTCATCATATCTGAACAGGAGCTTCATTCATCTTTGACATGACACACTGAGTTCTGTCACCCCTCCCCCCCCACACACATATGACATCCATAGTATCCAAAATGCATAACTTGGGGCTGGAGAGATGGCTCAGTGGCTAAGAGCACTGACTGTTCTTCCAAAGGTCCTGAGTACAATTCCCAGCAACCACATGGTGACTCACAACCATCTATAATGGGATCTGATGCCCTCTTCTGGTGTGTCTGAAGACAGCTACAGTGTACTCCTATACATAAAATGAATAAATAAAATCTTTAAAAATGCATAACTTCAGTCTAATCCCAAATATACCAGGCAAAGCCAAAATGAGAGATGTATACAAATTGCCAAAAAAATGCTGTCCAGAAGGGTCAAGGCCATGAAATACAAGAAGAGTAAAGAACTATTATGGGATATCATGGAGGGACTAAGACAATATTCTCAATATTCTTTATGCTATGACTCTTTTTTAAAAAAACTATCAGCTAGCTTTTTGAAAAAGTTTATTTATTTATTTATTTATTTATTTATTTATTTAATGAGTGTTCTAGCTGCATGTACACCTGCTTGCCAGAAGAGGACATCAGATCCTATTATAGATGGGCCACCTTATGGTTGCTGGGAATTGAAGTCAGGACCTCTGAAAGAAGCAGCCAGTGCTCTTAACCGCTGAGCCATCTCTCCAGCCCCACTATGACTTTTTAATATAGTTCCTCACGTTGTGGCGACCCCCAACCATAAATTTAGTTCATTGCTACTTCTGAACTGTAATTTTGCTACTGTTATGAATCATAATATAAATCTCTGCTATGCAAGATATCTGGTAGGTGACCCCCGTAGGGACTGAGACCCACAGGTTGAGAACCACTGGATTTAGGAGTCATGATCGTGAAACAAAGCATGTGATTCTGAACCAGATCTGAAAGGTCAAAGTGTGTGTGTGGGAAGGGTCTCTAAATTAATTAAAATTATTGCATGGGTGTTAAGTGTCTGGCTTTTAAATTTAAATTTAAAATGTTGACCTTGTAAGACACTTGGGGAGACTCTATAGAAATTCTCCTATTTTGGTAACTTGCCTTCACATCCAAAGTTACATAAAAATTTAAAAAGTATGTTTGTGTGTGTGTGTGTGTGTGTGTGTGCGTGTGTGTGCGTGTGTAGGGAGATCTGGAAACTCAGTTCTCTTACTCTACCACGTTGGTCTCCCAGATTGAACTCAGCTTGTCAGTTTCATTGTCAAACACCTCTACCCACTGGGCTATCTTCACCAGCTCCTAAGGTGATTTTAATGTAAAAACGTTAATAAATTTGGCATGGCGTTAGTTAAAATATTCCTCAGGTCATATTGTTGCTATGTGGACAAATGAGATATCACGTATTCAACAATTTGCATATTTGCACAGCATCCCTTACATACTTAGTATTTGAGGGTAGTGGGAGTGCAGGCTTCAGCATCAGATGAGTACCAGGTGTTGGGATTAGACCTCCTTCTGCTGGAAGGCATCCAGGCAGCTGAACCCTGTTTGTAAATCTATTTTCACACAGGTGCACTTCGGGTGCTCTGTCAGGCTCAGGAGCCAGAGCCTATGGGACAAGGTGCTTAAACTTGGATTTCCCTAAGAATCCAGGCTTTGCATGGACATTCAGGTCTACTGTTGGATTTTTGTTTTTTGTTTTGGTGTGTTTTGCAGAACTGGGGACTGAACACGGGGCCCTAGGAATCTCATGAACACTCTATGATACAAGTCCCAGCCCTCACTGCTGGATTCTTAGAAAGTCATAAGCAATTAAAAGATGATTTGGATATTCATTGTGGTAGGAAAGATGAGTCTTTAGTTATTTTTATTTAAAATACATGCAATATTATATATGTGTGTATAACACACACACACACATACATATTTGTTTCTCAAGATAGGGTTTCTCTGTGTATCCCTGGCTGTTCTGGAACTTGAGCTGTACACCTGGCTGGCCTTGAACTCAGGGATCAGACTGCCTCTGCCTCCCAAGTGCTGAGTTTAAAGGTGTGCGCTACCACCACCCCACAAGTCTCTGGTTATTTTTAAGGGGGCATGCATTCACATTTCATATTCATGACAACCAATTCTAGTCTTTTCTCAATTTTTGCTTTTGGTATCATTCTTTAAAAAAATAAAAATATCTATATATACACAATGAATTGAAATAAAAATATCTATATATACACAAGTAAATTGAAAAGTAAGTTAGTAAAAATACTGATGTAAAAAAGCAATAGATAGGTACATTGAAGATCAAAGTTTGGGAGACAGGGGCTTAGAATCAGAAGAGAGAATACATGGTCATTACAAAGTAACTTGATCAGCGGCCACTTCAGAAACACTGAGGGAGCAGCACCTTTAGGGCAGAGAGGCAAGTACTTGCTTCCCATGCTCTTAAACCAACGGTGCCTACAATAAATGAGGGGCACAGTGAAAGGCAATTTCATTCTTTAAGCACCTCAATTTCACCCATCATATACATAAATGGTTAAATTAAAATATGCATACAAGTTCAAAAGTCGATTTCAGGAACGGACATTGGGTAGGAAGCAGTAACTCCTCTTAGCAGCCACTCAATTGTTTCACAAGGATCAATTATATACTATGGCTAATGCACACTTGTGTGTGTAGGGGGGTGTGTACCCAGCCACAGCACAGGTGGCGAATGCAAAACACACACCAGGAGTCCTTTTAAACAGCTAAATGCACACTCCATTACAGATCCATAATGCAGAATGGACACGCATCTGCAAATGGATTCAGAGTGGAGAGTCCTTAAATGGCTGGGTACTTGGGTCTGAAAGGCCAGTAACTGGATGTGCAGTCAGAACACACATGGTTTTTAGGATTAATAATACATCGATGTGTGTCAGTGTTAATACACATTTACAGCTCACAGCCCGAGCGGCTGAGTGTTCAGCCCATTTGCAGCCGCGTATAAAAGGGCGACTCAGTCCTTCCCCTCATTAATGCCTTCACTCCCAGGAAAATTAGATTACACAAGAAAAGCCGTTCAGATGATATTGAGGTCTGCCTTTCTTCAAGCCTTCACTAGGAAAAGCACTCGACACAGCAGCGCAGGGTCAACCTCCATCCCCCACCGGGGCCCCTTAGAGCCAGCACTGGAAGGAGCCGACAGTCTGTCATTCTCCTCAGGGTTGTGTCCCTGTGTCTTGGAACATGAATGGGCTGTGCTGGAACACAGCTAAGGAAACTGTTCACAGGCTTCATGGTTCTTATCTTTCCATATCCAATAAGTTGACCAAACCTGTGTGTTGTGGGACAGAGGCGGCATCTTAGAAATGAGTGTCACTCAGATGGCCACCAATGCCAGGGCTTCAAGGATATGAAAGCTTCATTCACTTCGCACTGAGAACTCATCAGGATGCAAATCTCAAATCTTTAAGCTGCAGCGTGTATGGAGATACTATTCTTTTGGAGCAAGAGTTTCGAGGGGCGGAAAAAGGAACGGTGTTACTTAGCATGTAGCAGCTTTGTTGAGTGTTAGTGTCAAGGCAGGTAACTCTCAGTGAAATACAAATAAAGATGATGAAAAGATGACTTAAATATATGAATAGACTAAAATATAAATAAGGCAACGAAAACCAATCCTGTTGGGACTTACAATGTCCCCTTATCAAGGCCCCTTGGTTCTAGTACTACTTACTACGGAGTTAGTACTTAATACTAGTGCTCTACTTTCTGTGTATCTTAAACTGCTCAAATTGAACGTCGGATGCCAGGCTCCCTTTTCTGGATAAGGAAACCAGAGTTCAGAGGTGCCAACTGACTTGCACAAGGTCACAAAGGGACAGAGATGTGTAAACACAGAGTTGAGAGTGGAAACTCGAAGCTGAGAGATGGCTCTTAATGTCCTGATCCTGTTTCCCCTCACTTCCTGTTGGTGGGTGGGTACCCTGTGTTGTTGGCGGTGTCTCGGATTTTAGACAGTGGAAACAGTGTCAACGCAAAACTTTGTAAACATACTTGTGTACTTCGGGCCATCTGTGTGTATATTTGTGCCCCAACTATACTTGATGCTGAGGGCCACATCAAGGTCACACTGAAGGTCTCTTACAAGCCAGGTGTGCAGCCCCTAAATTCCCTGTTCTTTAGAGAGTCGTTTTCTTTCTTAAATTACCTTTCCCCCAAGAATCCCAAGGCCCCAGCCATTCTTCGAAAAGCAGCCTAGATAAATTAATAATACAATTTAAAACCAATTCCATGAAGATAAATAGCACTTCCTAGATTAAGAGTGTAGCTGGCCAGAATGAATGAAATTTACTAACCCTGAGATGCTTAATCTTCCATTACATAGAAGCTAATGATTATAAGAAAGGAGTGATGGTAATTCACTTCTGCTTTTACAGGAAATCCGACCATCTCATTTTGAGCAAATCTTTCTTCTCAGCACACCTCAGTGCCAAGGCTGACTGCCTTACTCTTCCTATAGGCGCACTGACTGCTGGTTATATATCAAAACCCCCGCTCCTTGCCAAATGGGGAGCCTTTGCACATGCGTGGGTTTACAGCGTCCCAGTGCGGAAGACTTATTGGGAAGGCAACCAGGGTGCTTTTTCTCTTACCCACTCACTGCAGGGAAGTGGTGACACCTACCTTTAGCGCAGTCTGCACCTAGGAATCCTGGGAAACAGTGACACAGTCCAGACACGCATTCTCCGTTCCCGTGGCAGTTTCGTGGACAGTCCTGCACTGAATCTGAAAGAGAGAGATAAAGCAATGACCTTTTCCTCTGCTCTCGTGCAGTTATTTAGTAAGCAGTCACCTGCCATTTGTAAAGACCCAAGGGGGGTGGAGAGGGTCGGGAGTGAGTGAAGTAAGAGAACAGGACGGGGTGGGGGGAAGGTGGTGTCAAGGGCTCTGTGAGGACTGAGTGGGAAGAACTGCCACTCTGCCCGTGCGACACCCATTGGCCTGCAGGGAGGGTAGGGCAGAGTTTGAATTCTATTTATTTTATGAAGGTTTATTTATATTTTATGTGCGTGAGTGTTTTGCCTGCTTATATGTCAGTGCACTGTATGCATGTAGTACCCATGAAAGCCAGGAGAAGGTGTTAGATTCTCTGGAACTGGAGTTACAGGCAGTTGTGAGTTGCCATACGGGTGCTGGGAACCAAACCCAAGGCTTCTGCAAGAGCAACAATTGTTCTTAACTGCTAAGCCATCTCTTCAGCTCCCTTTCTGTTTGTTTGTTTGTTTGCTTTTGAAGAAAGTGTCTATTTGGATTTAAATACTTTCGAGTTTCCACATCTGGATATTAGTTTTTGGGTACTAGGCCCTCTCTGTCTGCCATGCCTTCACCATGATGGCACTCTGCCCATTTAAGCTGTAGCTTGAAATATGGGATCTAAGAGTCTAGCCTAGCCGGGCAGTGGTGGCATAAGCCTTTAATTCCAGCACTTGGGAGGCAGAGGCAGGCAGATTTCTGAGTTCAAGGCCAGCCTAGTCTATAGAGTGAGTTCCAGGACAGCCAGGACTACACAGAGAAACCCTGTCTTGAAAAACAAACAACAAAACAAAAACAAAAAAAGAAAGAAAAGAGTCTAGCCTAAGGTATAGAGGGTCAGGCAGGTGTTCCTATCTCAGGCTTGTAATGAAAAATGTTCTCCATCCTTGGGAGTTAAAATATAAGAAAAGTCCAAATGTAGTTATACGCTGCATGAACTGTCTGCTCAGTGCTGGATAGCATATATAGGAGAGTGGCCTCATGGCCCAGTGCTCCCTCAGCATTCTCAGCTTGTGTAAGAACTTCTGGCTGTACATGGCAGGAAAAACAAAACACTTCTTGAGTGTATCCCTATCTTGAGTGATGCATGGCTATACGTAGGTCTGACATTCACCTGTGCGTGTTTCAGGGGTCTGCAAGAGGCAGGTTTTGGGTTTTAAGCAGTCTTTTGTTCCCCAACCTTTTCTGTGTATGGGTGTTTTATCTGCATGCACGTTTGTGTGTCATGGGTGTGCAGTGTCCCTGGAGGCCAGAAGAAGGAGTCAATCTCAGGACTGACTTGCCTGGTGGCCTGGGGTAGTATATGTTTGTGAGTTTCCTTGTGGGTGCTGGGCATTGAGCTCAGGTCCTTCAGAAGAATAGCCAGTGCTCTTGACCTCTGAGCCTTCTCTACAGCGTCCCTCTACAATGGTCTTTTAAAGGTTTTTTGCTTTTTTTTTTTTGGTGGTCCTTATTTTCCATGAACATCACTTAATGTGTGCCTGCTCTGCCCTGTACAAAAGCCTATCCCTCACGGTCTACCTTCTCCTCACTCTCTCATTAGATCTCTCAAGGGATCATTTGGGAACCTTTTCACATTGATTCAGATGGACACAGAAATGAGTGTGTTCTTTCAAAATACTCATTTTTGTTTCAAATGAAAATGAAGCCCGCTTACAGATTCCAAATGTCTACGATGATAAAAGGAAAACATACAAGCTGGTAGGGTCGTCAGATGACACGGTACAACCCCAGGAATGAAGGGCAGTGAGTTGGTGATGGGTACCGTTTAGGAGTCACATGACCGATGTCAGAAAGTGTGTTCTGCAACTGAGCTCCTCACACATCCCTCCCCTGTGTCGAGCACTCACATCGTGCATTGTGGCCATCTTTTTTTTTTTTTTTTTTTTTTTTTTTTTTTTTTTTTTTTGGCAGCACATGGTCACCTCTTAGCCCTGTTCTTCCGGAACCAAGCTGTTCTTGGTTTCTGGTACTCTGAGGAAACTCACTAAGTGGATTTGCTTTCTTTTTCTTTTCCACAGCGACATAAGAGACTATCGAGCTGGTTTTCTCCACGTCTGGCTGTTCAGTCTAGCTACGGCTCCTGTGGGTGAGCTCTTTAAAGGGCCAGGAAGCATGCAAAGGTACTTATGTGTGTTATGAGCTCATCATTTATTTAAAGGACATTGTGTGCTTCCGCAGATACAAAAGTCAGAAATTTCATGCAGGGTTGGAGGACTGTTCTGTCTGGGTTTGCTCCTGGCTCTATATGTCTTGGGAACTGTTGTGGTATTCTATAATATTCCAGCACATCTTTTCAGGGCTATGTATGGCCTAGGCAGACAAAGGAACTATTTCTTGAGAGTAAAGGACAGGATCGCCAGGATTAATAGAGACAACTGTCTTTCTCTGGATAAGGGAGGTTACTACCCATGCTAAGATCCAGCCTCCATAAGCATAGGGTTTCTTTCATGCAAGGCAACACCCTGTATATATAGGATCACCAGGTCCTCTCTTGATACCCTGTGAACACTGGAACTTGGAATCTGCACTGTGATGGCTATAGAAATCAGTTGTCTGTGATTCTGGAGTCTGCGTACATGTGTGTGTGTGTGTGTGTGTGTGTGTGTGTGTGTGTGGTGCATACATGAACATGTATGTGCATGTGGCGGTTGAAAGTCAGTGTTGGGTGTCTTTCTCTATTGCTTTTCCCCTTATATTTTTCTTTCACTGAATTGTGAACTTGCTGATACTGCTAGACTGGCTAGCCAGCAAACTGCAGGAATCCTCTAGACTCTGTTTCCTTAGCACTTAGACTATGGAGATTTATATGAATGTTAAGAATTGAACTCATGTCCTCACGCTTTCATGGCAAGGGCTCTACTTGCTGAGACATCTCACAAACCTACCCTGCAGCCTAATGCTTTTTGATGACACCCAGGAAAACAGCAACAGACTAATGTGTTAGCTCGTACTTAGGGTAAGATCTTAGATCTGTCAGTCTCAACCTAGGGCACAGTACATTAACTGAACACCTATTATGTGCAAGGAACTGAAGTGCCCTTGTAGAATAAAACAGTCTCTCCCTTTATAATACTTTCCACTGTCACAGAGAATATAAGAAACCCTGCCTCCCACCATCAAACAAGTAAGTAAAAATTATAGTAAGTTCTTTGCATAGAGTAGGGTACTCAGCAGATAACAGAAGGAAGCCCCTTAAAGGGGGTGGTTTCCCTCTTTCATGTGGTACCAAAGAAGGATGCATTGATGAAGAACTGGTGGAAAAGAATTTTGGGTAGGAGGAGCAGCTTATGCAAAGGCTCTGAGGTGAGAAAGAAGTGAAGTGAATCCAGGGTGACTGGAGATGGTGAGCAAAAAGCAGAGTGACATGAGTTTGGAGAAATCTAGGAAGAGGCAGGGACAGTTTATCTGGGACCCCACAGTCCACCAGAGAAGTCAGATCTAATTTTGGGGCTACTGGAAATATGTGAACATTCTAAACAGAGGACTGCCAACACTTAGCTTGTAGTTTTGGAAGTTGCTCCCCACCTCGAGATAGGAACTGCTTCTCACTGATCGTGCACGAGTGGCTGGGTGTTTTGGTAGAACTGGATCACTCTGGGGCCATTGTTCCCAGTTCCTGACTTTATATCTTCAGGCCTAAAACAGCAAGGGGCTAGGAAGCTCCTTGTTACCATGGTTCTGTATAAGGGGACAGAGGTCTCTGCATGCTCTCTACTTGTCTCAAGACCCCAGCTGGGGACATTTATTCTTATGTCTCAGCTTAGACGTCACTCAGTATCCAGGTGCCTTCTTCCCTCCCCTTTGTCACCGTGAGCTTTGTGTCTCTTTCAGTCTATTATTTCCCTCACTGCCTTGTGGTGGTCTCGCTTTAATTTTTTTCAAGTACCTCATTTCTGATTTCAGGATGAGGCCAGATGCTCATAGATCCGGAGGTTTTTCAGTGTCTGGCACATAGTAGGCACTTGGTGGTAAGTCACAGAAGTGTGCTGATGTGTGCATGCACACATGCCTAAGAAGGTGGAGAATCATGAGCGAGCCAATTCTTCTTGTTGTTTGCAGCAGTGTGATTTGAAACCAGAGCCTTGCACGTGCCAGACAGGTATAGTCTACCGCCAACCTCTTCCCAGCTCCTGGAACTGGGTTACTCAGTGGAAGTTCACACTGAGCTAATAGAACACCCCTCTGTGGTTCCCAGGAAGATGCTCATTCCTGTAAGGCAGGCTGCATCTCAGGAGGAGACGGCAGAGTCCTGAGTCATGGATATATTTAGTGAGATCGCCTGACACCAGTCTAACAGTTCCCTTCTGTTTCCCATTGCGGGGGGTTTTTGTCCTTCTGGCTGCTCTCCGTGGAGGGTGTTCTGATGATAGGTGTGTGGGAAAGAACTTCCGGACCAAATAAAACACTGTTCTTTCCCCACATTTCAGACCAATTGCTATCATTGCTCCATCAAGATGTCTGCCCAACCATTAGGCTGATCACTGTTGACTCTCTCTCTCTGAGCTATCCAGCATTGATGAGAGGGGTCCTCTGGGGAGAATTGCTATTTCCAGCTTTGACGGGAAGGGAGGGTAATGGCTGGGGGTAGGGGTAATCTTCACACTACCTGTCCACAGGAAATGGGGGCAGATGCTATTACAAGGTAACTGGGCCCCCAGAAAGCTGCTGGCTCAGGGGATTGAGATACGTTTGGCTACTACCCAAAGAAATTCATGATTAAGATGTCACAGCTGTGTAAAGTCTGCGTTCTGACTGCACATCATTGGTCATGTGACCTTGAGTGGGTCCTTTCCCATCCTTTTAGCCTTGGCATCCTCCACCTCCAAAGGACAGAGAGACTATGGCCTTTCCTACCACTGTGGTTAGTCTTTGGGTTGGGTGAGCTGAAGGACAACAATGGCACACGGAGCATCTAGAACACCCCTCCTTGTTCAACAGTAATAACAAAAAATGCTCTTTGAATTCCTGCGCATGCCCTCTAGCACTTTGTGTTACTTCTGTTCTGAGTATCTCTCTAATCCTCCCAACCAAGCCAGTTGATGTGCACTGCCTGCTGTGTCAGGCACCTTCAGAACTGAAATACGAGCTGGTGAAAACGGAGTCGTTTCCCATCCCCTTCTTACACTAGTCCCGGATCTGTTTCTTGTTCCTCCCACTGGGGAGTTAGTCTCTGCTGTTCTACTTCTCTCCCTGTTGGGACCTAACATCACCCCAGAGAGTTCCCATCTGCTGGGAACTTCCTCTATGACTTTCAGTAGACGAAGTTATGACATGGCTGTGGAGCATAGGTTGGCAAACTTTCCCTGTGAAGGGACAGATAGTAACTATTTAGGCTCCATGGGCCATATGGTCCCTGTTGCAACACTCAGCTCTGCTGTAACAGTGGGAAAGCTGCCACACACAACATGCAAACAGATGAATGTGGCCTTGTGCCAATAAAACTTTATTTATAAAAACAGGCAGTGGGCCAGATTCGACCCCTGGGCTACAGTGTGCCAATTCCTACTCTTGAACATTTGGCTAGCCTCGGGAGGGCTCATTTTTTTTTTTTTTCCTTAGCAAAGAAATAAGGATCAACCTTACACCTATGGTCACTATCCAAACTTTGTGATTTTTGTTTTAAATACAATATAGTTGTGGTCAGTGTAGCCTGATATTCAGGTGGATTACAAGGACCTTTCAAGAACAACTTTTCCTTGAAAAAGCTCTGTGGGAGGGCAAAGAGAAGTTCTACAATGTAGTAAGTACATACACAGGGTTTCAAGATGCTTTCCTAAAGTCACAGGCTCTCTCTCATTCAGGACTACTAGCTGCTGGCCAGCTGTGGGTCATTCATGATGACCTCACATTAGCCTTTGGAATGTGGTCCTTTCATTTCCCCTGATAGGAGGTTAAGACCCAGGCAACTTACTCAGCTACAGTATGGGAAGGAGAATCTGGAAGGTAACCCTGCTCTCCTAGGTCCTTTTTTTTCCCCCTTGAATTTACTAACTCCAGACCTCTCCAGTAAATTCTGCATCCACAGTTAAAAGCGGCTGGGGTGACCTGGTGCTGTGGAGAGATGCATGAGGCCCAGAAGGTAAGGCCATCCCCGTATCTCGGGACCCCGAGGTCTCAGCTCCACACAGCTCAGTTCATTCCTCAGTGGAAAGGCACGGCCACTAGCTGGCTCCTGGAGCTTCACTGGGGATCAGTTATCATCAGTGGGAGATATTCAGAACCTTATCCATGGTGACTGTGGCTCTGTGCAATGTTAGCATTCTGAGGGTTTTCTAGAAAACATGATTCTTTACAAGTAATCACCCTTTCGGGGGTTTATCCGCGCGCCGCAGAGGCAATTTTGGATTAAACCTTAGCTTTTGTCTTTATATGTAATGAAAAGCAGGCCTAAACTGCGTCCGAAGTGACAGGCGTTGAATTAGAGCATTTTGAGGTTTGCCTACTTGGGAATAAATATATGACATTTAAAAACGTCGGTGTCTTCTCCCTTATGTATTTTTAAGTTAAAGGAAAAAAAAAACCTTTTTTTTTTTTTTTGACATATTCTCAGTTTTTAAGAGGTTAGAGCTGATATGAATGGCCAGTGTTTCTTGGCTCTGCTATTCACTTAGAAGTAGCAAGCCTCCTTTATTCCCAATAGGAGCCTGGGAGATGATACTCGGGTTGCCTCTGTTTTATGAGAGGAAAAGGGAGGCATTTATAAGCCCAGCAATGTACTCAATGGGGAGATTTGAGTGAGATGCCCCTATAATCCAGGCATCTGAATACTTGGTCCCTAGTTGGTGGCTATAGGAGGTAGGCTTAGGAGGTATGGTCTTGCTGAGGAAGTACGTCACTGGGGATGGGCTTTGAGGTTTCCAAAGATTTGTGCCATTTTGAGTTCACTCTCTCTGCTTCCTGTTTACTATTGCAGACAGGAGTCCTCAGCTCTCACCTTCTGGCTCCAGTTGCCATGCTTACCGGCTGTTATGCTTCCCTGTTGTGATGGTGAAGGACTCTTATCCCTGTGGAACAGTAAGCCCCAAGTAAACCCTTCTTCCTCTAAGTTGCCTTTGTCATGGTGTTTTGTAACAGCAATAGAAAAGCAACCATTATACTCAGATTGGATGAACAGTCCTTAGCTCCAGCTGTCTGATTCAGACACCTGTGAGCATCCTCAGGCCCAGTAGTGACTCTTGCAGGTTTACATGGAATTCCCCTACAGTCAGAGCCAAGTGGGTGGAACGGCAGAGACCAGGCAAGATACAGTAGGTGCTGTCAGGGTTGCAGAATTTTCCACCGAGAGCCCCATTGGTTTCTATCCAGCCCTTTACAGAGCTTCCTCCAGGGACCCCAAACCTACCTAAGACGACCGTGTTGAAGGAGACCATCTCTTTGTCCTTGCCATCATTGTAGAAGGCTAGGTGCCACAGGCCCACATCCAAGTACTGCACGAACACAGCCTCGTTCTGAACCAGGGTCTGGATGCTCCGGCGTTCCCTCGGCGACTCGACCACACTCCACTTCTCCTTTCCATCCAGGCGCTCCATGAAGTCATACTGGGGAGCAAGAGAGAGAGAGAGGGCAATGTGTAAAGCCAATCTTGGACCAGTTCCCTCAGGCAGCACTGCCCTCCTGCCCACCAGCTGATGAAGAAGTACTTTTTACTATGCCCTGGTAAAATGAAATAAGCCACGTATGTTGTGGCAACAGTATCGCCTACAATTCATCACGCCCTATAATGATTACTGTGAATTTATTTCATGGTACTGGGGTTTGGATCCAGGGACTTACAGATGCCAGGCAAGTGCTCTGCTACTGAGCTATAATTCCCTCCTTGTTCTGTTTATACTTGGAGATAGAATCTTGATAAGCTTCTTAGGTTGTCTTTGAACTTGTGATCCTTCTGCCTCAAGTCTCCTAAGTAGTTAGGTTTATAGGTGCTTACCAATCCTCCAGACTTCATTTTTATGTATGCTTTGTAGTGCTGGGAACTCAACTCAGGGTCATATGGATGCTAGACAAGTGTTCTCCCTCTGAGCTATACCCCTACTCGGCATTATCAATCCTATTACTCTTGGTCACAAGCTTTCACCTGTAGTTATGAAATAAAACAGTACTTTAATTGTAAGGATTTCTCCTTTTAACTCTTTCTTTCTCTTTCTTGTGTGTGTATGTGTGTGTGTGCGCACGTGTGTATTGTTGTTGCTTTTGTTGTTGGATCCAGGACCCAGAGTCTTTCCCATGCCAGATAAGTACTTTACAGGGAGAGCTGTGTTCATATTTTACAAATATAGGAGGAGAGCAAAGTTCATGAAAATCCAAGCATTTTGTTTAAAGTCCTAAGTGTCAAAGCAAAGCTTGGACAAAGTTCTGTTTTGCTATCATGTTTATGCCTTGCTAGTGCCTAGCTGTAAATAAGCCTACATTTAAGCATTGATCTCTGTTGCATGGAAACCAGGTTCTAAGTTGCTCAGGATGAGTGTACTATAGGTTTACAGCTAAGGTTTACAGGGATGAGGGAATGGGAGCATACAGTGTTACCCAAGACAGACTTGCACTAAGTACCAAGTGACATCGTACGACAGGCAAGTGGGGGGCACTGAAAACTCTTTGAGCAGGGACTGATGTGATCAAGCGAAGTTTTGAAAGATTAGTTTTTGGAGGTGGGATATGACATATTCTGTAGGGAATGAAAGTAAAGTAGGAAAAACCAGTTAGAAAGTGGAGATTGCGGACAGCCATGTGTGAAGTGAAGAGTTTGATGAGGACAGAAAGTGTGGAGCAGGCACCAGAGGGATGGTTTAAGGGAGAGAAGCCAGGAGTTGCCCATGGGCTGGATAGGGAAGATGCACGGGAAGGCAAAGAGGAATCCAATGTTTCTTCCTGTTGACAAGAAAATCGATGAACCCCCAGTAGAAATGGACTAATCTCACAAACTCAAAGCCACTGCACAGAACAGCCCCTTGCACTCTGACTCCTAGGGAAGATTCTGTGTGCAGAGCTTTGGCAGATAAAAAAACAAAAGAAAACAAACAAAAAACCCAACCCACCTCTGCAGGATTAAGCACTCTCTACTTTCTCCTCTGTGAAAAGAGTTTCATACATTGTAGAAATCAACCATAACCCCTCTCACAACTTCATAGCCAGAAGCTCCAGGAATTGCCTAACTTGACATTTCCCTCCTTAAGAATTGTCCATTTTTCCCTGCTGGATACATGATCATGGCAAACAAAAGACTCAGTAATCTTAAGCGCAATGGCTCTGCCATTAGACAAACCCAGGTTTGAATTGTGACTCCACGTTTGCTTTTGTTTGACGTTGAGTCTATTTTTATTCTCAGGGGTGGTGGCACCTGAAGTCCAGAAATACAGTTACAGGGACAACACAAGCAAATGCTTAGGGCAGTGCAGGGAGATAATTATAATTTAAAAAGTACGTGATGACTGAGGGCCACCTACTTGCAGATCAGAAGGACCCCAGGGAAGTAGTACATGGCTCTAGTTTTTCATATGGGGAGTGAGATGGCTATTACTGAGAAGAAGGTCCATATCTCAGTAAGTAAGTGTTTGTGTGGAGCTTTCCTCTGCCCCACACTCCTCTGGTCACCGTTGTCCTTATGGGCTGAAATAAATGATTTGGAGGGATGTGACAAACTGACACTGCTTCCAGAGACCTTTGGAACCAAAGCATTTGTTCCCTAGCAACCTCGTAAATGTCTGACCGTGAACACTGGTGTCTACAGACTGCTGTCAGCTAGAGCAATGGCTATAACTTCCTTGGTGGTGAGGTGAGAAGAATGGACTTCATTTGGGGTCCAAGTTATCACCCCCATGAGGAAAAGTTTGGGGAAGGTGATTACTCGTGTGAAGTCATTGCTCATGACTAATTTGGGCATTCGTCATCTGGTGCAGAACTGCTTGCCCAGCCAAGGGACACAGAAATGGCTCAGGTCTATGGCGGGTCTTGCTGTCCGGCCAATCAAATGACTAGGAGAGAGGGCATTTTTCAGAGTAGAGGAAGGACATTTATTTCAGCTGGCTCCTTGGAGTCCTCCTGTCGAGGTTTAGAGTGCAGTTTTCATTTAAGGGGAAATCTGCCAGTTGTGGGTTTTCAAACAAGGCACGGGTGGGAGGGCGAGAAGAGATATGGTGGCCCACGTGACTCACATCTGTATCCCTTTATGTACTGTATCACTTCCTAAGCTCTTATCATATCATTCCCTAAACGAGACAGTTGTTTCTTACACCCATCATTAATGTGCGCAGAAGGATGTAAGCTGCAGGCACAGGGACTCAGTGCCTGCTGGAGTGTGTAGTGTGAGAACTCAGGGTTCAGTTACCTGGGAGAGCCTCTGAGCTCTGCCCTCCACTTGTTTGCTGGGACTCTGTATAAGCTATCAAAAGTCCATGCCTCTGTCTTCTTGTCCTGGTAGCAGGCTCGGCAACAGTGTCCATTAGCAAAATGCTGCTCTAAGAATGAACTGACCTGATATGCACAGTGCCTGGAACCGGGAGTTCTCTAACTGTATGGCTGCGACACCAGTGTCTTTATTTAAAAGCCTCTCCTCCAACAAATCTGCCTATGGCAGAATCTAATCAATATGTTTGTTAAATATCTGATGAATAAAATAGCAAGTTTGTGAGTGCATGATATTGGAGGGAACCAAACTGGGAATGAAGTAAAATTTTGTCTCTAGTGATTACTTTTGCTTCCCTTCTCTACATTGCTGTCTGAAATGGAAGAGAAGAGCAGAGCTGTAGAAGCCTGGTGTGACCAGTCAGAACATGTGTGCAACTGTGGGCTGTGGGCCAGACATCTGAAAATTCATAGCCATCATCAAGACTTGAGAGCTGCTTCCCAGTTCATTGGCCTGACGGTGTGTGTGGGCTTTGTAACTTGTGTTGTGTCATTTCCCTTCCTTCTTTGACACTGTACCTTGGTGGCCTCTGCAGCAGAGAACACTATGGTTCTGTAGTCCCTTTACTGTAGTAAATGGGCATAGGACCATTTAGTTCAATGGAGCATAAGCCACAGAATCCTTCTAGTGCTGACATCAGGCACCCTGGGCATCTCTCACATACCCTCCCTCTTTTCCTGAGTAGATAACCCAAGACAGCAGTGCCCAAGGTGGCTGTGGCCTGGATGTGACAATTAGCACCTGGAGGAGATCCTGGACTCTCTATCCATAACTGCTGGTGAAACAGGCCTCTGAAATGGCTTCATGAACTTCTTGGCTCCACTCTTTTTTTTTTTTTCCCCTTTCATGTATACTCCCCAAGATGGCAGCATATTCCAGCCTTGTTCTCATTTCTCATCAGGCAAAAGAGGATGGCTCATTCAGGAGAACAGTTATCCATTGGTAAAACTGAAACTCTGTTGTCTATAGTGTCTCTCCCAGTTTGCCCACGGAGCATCTCAGTTGACACACCTGGTTCTCTTTCAGTGAAACATCTGGCTCTTCTACTCGTAGGTGAACACAGCACAGACATCATTTGTTGCTGCTGTGATTCAAGTGAGGGCCAAAACCACCAGGTGGGTTTATGGAGCCAAGGGCAGGGACTGCAGGGCAAGGCAGGGACCAGGAGCCAGCAAGGAGCAAGGTAAAGGAAGCATGCTGGTTCAGGGTGCCTCTGTTCTCTAGGATGTGGCTCCAGACAGTGATCTGCCAATGCGCTTGGCAGAGGGAGGATATTACAAGAGCATCATTTCCAGAAGTCTGGCTAGAGCCCCATCTTCACTGGGCATTGATAACTGAGGCTCAGGACTAGGACCAGCTGATTCTTCTGTCCCAGGAACATGTAGTCATCCTCCAGGAAATGGAGACATGCAGGGACCATGCTCTGTTTAGCTGGCTATAAAGGTCATGGCGTGACACATTCTAATAGGTCTGCAGTTGCCCTGAAGGGCATTAGAAGAAGCACGTAACCCAGTCATAACAGAAGAGACACAGGTGGCTTGTACAGACAAACGCAGCATGCAAGTGGAGAAGGGAAACAGTCTAACAACCTGGAATAAACACTGTCTCTTTTCCTCAAAGTGTGCTCTCTCTCCCCTTCCCTCCTCTTTCTCTGTGTCTATCTCTCTTTCTCTCTGTCTTTCTGTATCTCTGTCTCTGTCTCTGTCTCTGTCTCTCTGTCTGTCTGTCTGTCTGTCTGTCTCTCTCATGTTCTCTGACCTTGGAGAAATAACCCCAGCTAACATGCCACAAGAGGGCTGTGCCTGTGAACCATCAGTCATGCCCCCCAAATGGCATGAAAACGCAACTTTTACAAGAGCTGGAGTGGCGAAGAAATAAACCACAGTAAATATTTGACTGATCCAATTATAAATCTCCCCAATTCTTGGCAGAGAGAGAAGAGAAATGGTAATTAAGATAACTTAGTGGGTTTCCAGAGGAGCTGGTGGAAAGAAGAGACACTCGCACTGGCTGAGCCTGAGCAAGGGGCCTGTCACTTTCCCAGAAGGGAAAGCGGCCATCCACACAGAGGGAGTGCACAACCCCCAGGTTGCTGCTGGAAGCCTCCAGAATACACACCTGCCAAAGAGGGCAAGGTTAAAGACAGACCCATTGCCCTTCAGGAAGATGTTATTACTGGGTCCAGGACCCCGGGAAACGAGAAAATAACTTTATTGTCACTTGGAACGTCTGCTTGCTTAGGGTTGACACAGACTGGGAAAAGTAATAAATGATGACATTTCCCAGAGCTAGCCTGCCACTCTGCTGCTCCCCTTGCGGCACATTGGCAGCATCTGTGATCTTCTATGTCTGAGGCCGAGTCTCCCTCAGATGACAGGGCATCTGCAGCAGGTGGTGGGATTGTTGAGGGGGGAGGGTGCAGCATGTGTAAGCTGGGGCTGCTTCAAGTCCCCATTACCACGTAGTCTGGCTGCATTCAGTAGCAGGAATAACTTGGCACAGAAAGCCACTCAAGCCTTGTACATCTGTCTCTGCTACCAGCCAGGCCTGTGGCAAAGTGGGCCCATCTGATTTCCCATCTAGGCTCAGCACCGTCTTTCTACTGGTTTTCAATGGGACTGCACAAAGAGGGAAGGGTAGGAGGGCCATTGTTGAATCTGATAGGGGGTAAGACTTGCTTGAGTTGACCTGACTGTTGGGACAAATCAGTCTTATATAGCTGAGTCACTGAACCAAAGGCAAGTGGTTGAAAGGAGGACATCCCTTGGGCCACAATGAGGAGGTGCTTCTGAGCTCCTACACGGGAAACTGGGCTGCTTTTCCAGAACCAGGTAAGTGTCAAGCCCTTTGAGACACAGAGGGCCTATCTGGGGTCCTTAACAGCAGGCGCTGGGAAGGGTTTACCTGGGAGGGTGGAATTCTTGATTAATCATTACATAGCTTCTTGCGATGGCAAAAAAAACTTACTGAAAATATGAGTTTATTTCTATTTAGTGCTTGTTTCCCCCCCCCCACCCCTCAACACAAGGTCTTCAGTTGAGAGAATCTCTTATATAAGCCTCACCTGTCAATAAGAAAGCCAATGACCAATGATCTGAGGCAGGAAATAGGAGGTGGGACACTGTCAGGAAGAAAGAGGATTCTGGGAAATTGTGAGAGGATGACAGGAGACACAGGGAGAGACATGAGAGATTTGAGAGAGGTGCTGGGGAGACTCTGAGAGAGATGCTAAAGAAGAAGCAGATTCGGACTGAAGGAGAGGTGACTAACCATGTGGAAGGCATAGCCTGAATGGGTTGAATAAGTTATGAGATAGTCAGAGAATGAGCCAAAGCTTGTGGCCAAGGCATTTACTAATAAATTAGTCTCAGAGTTGTCATTCTGAGAGCAGGGACTGGGAGGAAAAATCGATTTGTAAAAACTTTACATTTCACTGTGTAGCCCTGGCTGTCCTGGAACTCACGCTGTAGACCAGGCAGGCTTTGAACTCACAAAGATCAACTTGCCTCTGCCTCTCAACTTCCGAGATTAAAGGCAGGTGCCACTACACCTGGCATTTTAAAATAACATTTATCGTATTGTTAATTATGTGTGTACACAAATATCTGTGTGAAGGTATGTGTAGGTGGATGAATGCATGTGCCCATGAAGGTCAGAAGAGGGCTCCCCTGGAGTGGGAGTTACAGGAAGCTATGAATGATCTGATATGGGTGCTGGGAACCGAACTCAGGTTCTCTGGAAGAGCAGTAAGTGCTCTTGACTACTGAGCCATCTCTTTCTTTTACCACTGAGCCATCTCTTTTATTTTTTCCATCCTGCACTTTTGTTCTTTTGAAATTTTTTTCCCTTGAGAGTTGCTATTTGTGCCAGGACAGATGGAAATCCATAGTGATTTGAATGAGAATTGCTCCCGTGTTGAATGCTCAGTCTGCAGTTGGTGATTTGGGAAGGATTGGGAGGTGTGGTCTTGCTGGAGGAGGTGTGTCACTGGGGGTGAGGTTTGAAATTTCAGAAGCCCATGCTGTTCCCAGTCAGCTCTCTGTGCTTCGTGCTAATGATCAGATGTGAGCTTTCAGCTGTTACTCGAGCTCCATGCCTGACTACCTGTCTGCTGCCATGTTTGCCACCATCATGATCATGGACTTTCACCCTCTGGGAGTGTGAACACACAGATTAAATGCTCTCTTTTATAAGTAGCTTTGGTCATGGTGTCTTGTTAGAGCAATAGAAAAGTAGCTGAGATAATGATACCCTGTCTCCACCTTCCGAGTTCTAAGATTATAGGCGTATGCCTCCATTCCTGGCTTCTGGCTGGCACTTGTGTCAGCTGTAGTGACAAATGTTGATATGTGTTATCTCACTTCATGTTCCTAAAAATCCCTGCCTTTGCTCTTCCTCTTTGGAGGGACAGCGGCTGCTGTAGGTGCTAGGAAATGCACCTCACACACTGGTACAGGAAACACTTGAATCTGACTTGCAGGAAACAAGACAATCACAGGCAGTCGCTTCAAGTTCCCCAAGAATCTAGCTCTAGATGCCCACTTAGCTGGTATCTGGCTTGGTTTGTGGGTCCTTTCAAGATGCTCCTGAAGGAAGAACTCAGCTGGGCTTGGACAGAGCAGGCAAAAAGGATGGTGGGAAGCTCTGTTGATTTTTCTGGCTGTTGCTCACACCTGGACTATAGCTTCTCTGAGAGCCAGACTCTTCCCAGCTCCCCCACTCTCTTCCATGTGTTCTAGACACACTGTTTGCTCTCTTCCTATGCACACCAATGCATCCCAGTTTAATGGCTTTTGCACCAGCTGCTTCCTCTACATGGCTGCCCTTCTCCTGCCCACACAGCTGTCTGTTGCTTGTCAATCCTGTCTTTGCCCACACATTGCAACTCCAGGAAGGATGTCTCTGACCGCCCACTCTAAAATACCTTTCTTTGTCTCCATTCTTTGCAGAAGCTCATTACTCTGAAAAATCTTGTTAGTCACCAATTAGACTTTATCTCTGTCTTCTTGGATATGAGCTCCTGAAGGGTGGAGCTTATATTTAGTGATGGAACATATATAGTAGCCTAGTGGAGGATGAGTATACATAGGGTTTGGATGTGTATTTAAAGAAACAAAGCAGATCCACCCACTACACCATCTAGAGACCATGTGGCATTCTGCATCTGACCTCAGCTAGGGACCCCAGCATAGCATCTACCACACCTATCTCCACATGAGCACTCACCTTTACAGAGCACTGCCCATTCCTACTGTGCCCTAGCTCCTGCCATCCAAGTCCTGACTGGCTGTACAACGCAACAATCTATCTGTTCACAGGCTTATGAAGACTGGCAGCAAGAACCCATATTAAGCCCATAGAAGATTTGCACCTGTTTCTAGTTGATCTGGGATCACTTCTGATATCTCAATCACATATCAACATGGAGTTGCTATAAGACTGAACTTCAAGCACTATTTAGCTGGTCCACAAGCAGAAAAGTTGGGGAAACAGTAAACAAAGATGGAAATATTCACTCAACAAAGATTAGACAAGATATCTATACCAATGAACAAGAAGTCACCTAAATACAGATGCCTGGGTTCCACTGTAAAAATGCAAACAACGTAAATAAGGCCACATGTCTACTCCAGAAATTAGTACTATCATTGAAATGTTCACTAAGAAAGACAACTTAGTTGTCTTAGACAATGATTTAAATGACTTAGACAATGATTTAAAAACAGCAATTATAAAGGTGTTAAAAAGAACTCAAAGAAAAATAAGAATGAATATCCAATGAAGATAGAAAAACATATAGTTGAATGAAGTCATTTAAGTTATGAAAATAGAATTTATATAAAAAAAAACAAAGTCTTGGAAAAAAATCTAAACTGAGACAAAACTCAAAGTGAAAAACTCAGAAAGTCAGACAAAAAGCTTAGAGAAAAGCCTCATCAATAGATTAGATCAAGTGGAAAAGAGAAGATCTCAAAGACCAAACAGAGAATTGGATCACTCAGTTAAATAAAATGTGTTAAATCTAGACAAACAAAACCAGGAATGGAACATGCAGAAATTCTATAAAAAGATCACATCTATGAATGGATAGATGAAAGAAGAAAAAAAAAAAAACAACCTACGTCAAAAGCACAGAAAACATTTTTAACAAAACATAGGAAAAAAACTTCATAAATCTTGAACTTATAAGGTGCTATAGGAATATAGAACACCAAACAGACAGGGCCAGATAGTTCCCATGTCACATAATAATCAAAACACTAAGTGCACAGAAAAAAGAAAAAAATATTGAAAGCTTTAAGAGAAAAAGACCAAGTCACATATAAGGCAGGCCCATCAGAATAACACCTCACTTTTTCACTGGAAAGTTTGAAATCAAGGAAGCCTAGACTAATGATCTACAAGTTCTGAAAGACTACAGATGCCAACTTATATTATTTTACACAGCGAGGTCTGGAGAGACGACTCAGTGGTTAAGAGCACTGGCTGCTCTTCTAGAGGTCCTGAGTTCAATTCCCAGTACCTACATGGTGGCTCACAACTGTCTATAACTATAGTCCTATGGGATCCTATGTCCTCTTGTGCAGATTTACATGTAGACAAAATACCCACATACATAAAATAAATAAATTAAAAAGAAACATATATATCGTATCCCAGGAGAAACCCAACATTTCTATGATAAAAGGAGAATATATGTTCATTAAGTTAGCTCTACAGAGGATACTAAATGTAATATTTTGTTTTAAGAGAGGACTTGAGGACTTTGGAGCACTGGCTGATCTTCCAGAGGTCTTGAGTCCAATTCCCAGCAACCACAGGGTGGCTCATAACATTCATAATGAGATCTGGCGGCCTCTTTTGGTGATGTGTAGGCATATATGTGGGCAAAACCCTGTATACATAGTAAAGAAATAAATCTTAGAGAGCGAGAGTGAGAAAGAGAGGACTTAACACACTCAAGAGCATGAGAAATAAGTACATAATTCCAGAAGTTAGTCAGAAAATGTCTAAGAAGACAGTACCACCACAACCAAACATCAAGAATTAATAGATAATGTTTAATAATAGCTTAATATTAATTAAATTTAATACTGGCTCAATTCTCCCAATAAAAAAGTCATAGACTAAAAACTGGGTTGGAAAACAGAATCCGTCTTTCTGATACCTTCAACAAACATACCTCAGCATTGATAGATACCACATCAGGGTAAAAAGGTAGAAAAAGATATAGCATGTAGAGCTATTCTACGCTATGACATAAATGAACTTCAAGGTCAAACTAATCAGAAGAGAGAGGGAAGGACTTTTCATACTCAATAAAGAAAATTCCACCAAGAGGTATTACATTTCTAAACATTTATCAAACACAGGGACACCTAATTTCATTAAGACAGAACAACAAACAAACAAACAAACAAACCCCCCAAAACATTCTATTAACTCTAAGACCACAGATTAATCTCAACACAGTGATGGTGGGTAACTTCAATACCCAACTCTCAACAATATACAGATCATCTGAACAAAACTAAATAGAGAAACCCTAGAGTTAAATGACATCAGAAACCAAATGGATGTACTGGATTTTTATAGAACATTCCACTCAAATACTAAAGAATACACTTTCTTTTCAATAGGTCACAGAACTTTCTCCAAAATCAACCACAAGGTAGGACAAAAAACATGTTTCAACAAATTTAGAAAAATTTAATCATATCATGCATTCCTATTGACCACAAAGGGATGAAACTGAATAACAACTGCCATAGAAACTGTAGAAAATACATAAACTCAGGGAAACTAAACAACATACTATTGAATGAAAGTTGTATCAAGGAAGAAATCTAGAAGGACACTTTTTTAAATCTAAAAATTGAATAAATATAAAAATACAGTATGTCAAAAATCCATGGAACACAATGAATGAAATCCTAAGACAAAACTTTATAGCACTAAGTGCCTATATAAAAACTGGAGAGATGACATATTAATTTTAATAATGCACCTGAAGGGCTCAGAGAAACAAGTATAAACAACATCCTAAAAGAAAATATGGGAAGAAATAAACTCTGGGCTGAAATGAATGAAATAGAAAAAAAATTACAAAGAGTCAGTGAAATGAAGAGTTGCTTCTTTGAAAAGATTAACAAAATTGATAAACCTTTAGCCAAAGTAAACAAAGGAAAGGAAGAGAGAACCCACATAAGTAAAATTAGAAAGGAGGAAAATAAACTTTAGCGTAGATACTGAGGAAATCCAAGAATCTTAAGGATAGACTATAAAAATAAAATGAAATCGAGATGGAATAAATAATTTAAACAGACCTATAACAACCAGTGAGATAGCAAGCAGTAAGTAAAAATTTCCCAACTTAAAAAAAAAAAAAAAGACGAGAGACAAATGAATAGTACCAGACCTTCAAAGAAGTAACAATATTCCTCAAATTATTCTATAAAATAGAAAAGCAAGAAACACTGCCAAGTAATACTTTTTTATGAAACCTGTATTACTCTGATTCCAAACCAAACAGAAACAAAACAACAACAACAACAAAAAAAAAAAAAAAAAAAAAAAAAAAGGAAAGAAAAGAAAAAGAAAATTATAGGCCAATATCTTTGATGAACAAGGGTAAAACAACTTAGTCAAAACACTTGCAAATTGAATTTATGAAGACATCGAAAAGATTATTTAGTGTGATCAAACTTGTTTTATCCAAGATGTATAAATATAGCTCAACATACAGAAATCAATAGATGGAATTTGCCACATAAACAGACTCAAGGAAAGAGGCCACATGATCACCTCATGAGATTGGCTTTGACAAAATCCAACATCTTTTCATGGTAAAAAGTCCTGGAGAAGCCATGGCTACAGGTGACATATCTCAACATAATAAAGGCAATATACAATAAGCCCTCAGCCAATAACCATGTTAAATGGAGAAAAATTCCTAAGTATTTTTATTAAAGTCGGGAACAAGATCAGGATGTCTATTCTCTCCGTACCTGTTCAACATAGAGCTTAAGTCTTAGCTAGAGCAATAAGGAAATTGAAGAAGATCAAGGGAAAGCAAACTGGAAAAGAAATGGCCCGAACATTCTTATGATACAATTCTATACATAAAGACATTAAAGACTCCACCTGAAAACTGCTGAAGATGACAGATGGCAGTTTCTACCCTTAGGACAAGCCCATGGCCCTCACAAACCTTAAATCTAGTTATGGGTTTTGGTAAGACAGTGATTCCTTTAAGCAATGGAGTAGCAAGGAAAGGAATTCCATTTGTGCTACTTGGTTTGAATGAAAGGGCAATATAAAGGCACTAACTGTCTAGGGGGACTCTAGTGTTTAAAACTATGCTACCCTGAGGACCTGCTACAAATATCCTGGAAGAGCTGGGAATGTGAGAGCCTGATGGAAAGAACCCCAAGACAGCCCTTGGAACAGCTGTGAAAAATGGGAGGCCTGGGAGCTGATAAGCTAAAAAAAAAAAAAAAAAAAAAAAAAAAAAACCAGAGGGTTAGTAGGAGGCTTGGTTCAGAAAGTCAAGTACATAATCCTACCCTTGGTGGCCAGAAGCAGACTCATCAACTGAGAATAACAATGGAGTTTGGTAGACCAGAGGTCAGCATGTGGTTAGCCTCTGGCTCCAGATATCTGCTTTTCACTGTTGGAGAGTCTGGGAACTCAGAAGTGCTGGGTGATTAATACTTAGGAGATCCTGGGGATATAAAGACCTGTTATCCTTACCTATGCAGAGTAGTTGCTTCCCACACACCTAATGCATGTAGAAGATATCCCTGAACTCAGATATTAGCCTCCTCAGGCATATGGGAGATGAGAGAAACTGCCCAGCTCACAGCTGCATAGCTAAGTAAGGCCAGCAGAAACTGGAAGAAAGGAAGCTACTACGTGCCCTACAGGTAGTCCAGTGGACATCAGGAACTTGTCCAGTACTAGCTCAGCACCAGCATATGCCACCATAAGGACAAAAGCTGAGAAGCCCAACTGATCCCCTCCATACACAGAACCAGAAGCTTTCACGGTTCTAGAACTATGAAGAAGCAACTTCAGCACTTCTGTTTGCTTTCTCCATCTTCTTGTTGCCCCCATGTGTTTACCTCTTCCCCCTCTAACCATACTTTCAGCAGTGTTTTTACTTTACAATCTTTAGAAATTGTTTTTAAAGCCTTATTCCTTCCATTCATTCATATAATTTTCTAAACACCCTTTTCATTATCAGGAGATCTTTCTCCCTTTCCTTCAAATATTTTGCTTCCTTGCTTTTTTCCCCTTTGGCAAAGTTCTACATTTTATACTATTCTACACTTTCATCTTGAATTAATTAAAAAATTATCTTGTTTCTATTTTTAATTTCTTCTTACATTCATTTATTTACAAGCACTCATATGTTGGGTTATCTTTAGTTTTGATGTTTGTTTTATTCTTTTTCCTAATCTCTTGATCTTTTCTCTTTCCCTCAAAATATTTTCCTCCATTTTTCTTTTTCCTTTCCCATTCCTTTATTTCACTCACTTACTCGTTTTACAACTGTCTTAAATAAGCTTGAGCTTCATAGCACATTCTGCAGCAGCTTTTACCATTTACTTTGTTGTGATCATAAAATGCATTATTTAACTATACCTGTATTTCTCCATCAGTCTTGGAGTTTGGTGTTGCATAGTTGTTCATTTTCTTCTCTCTGAGTGACATGGGGGAATAAGCACTCAAGACAAAAGTACCCAGTAAGAATATCCCCCAATACCGGGCAGTGGTGGCACACGCCTTTAATCCCAGCGCTTGGGAGGCAGAAGCAGGTGGATTTCTGAGTTCGAGGCCAGCCTGGTCTACAGAGTGAGTTCCAGGACAGCCAGGACTACACAGAGAAACCCTGCCTCAAAAAACAAAAAAAAACAAAAAAAACAAAAAAAAAACAAAAAAACCAAAAATCCCCCAATAAAACCAGAAGAAACATTCAAACTAACAGAAGAGTCAACCATAATGCAGAATACAGGAAACATGAGGGAAGGTCACTCTTCCCAAAGATAGTAACTCAACTATCAAATTAAAAGATGTGAAAGTAGGTAAGATAATGAATGGATGAGGATGTTTACTAGTAAAACTGACCAGTGACCTCAGAGAGGTCACACAGATGCATGTGTGTTCAGTCAAGGGTCCAGAGAGGAAAGGCAGCAACATAGACGCAAGTCCAGCCAATGATGAGGTAATGGACAGAAAAGCAAGTATCATGGAATTAAAAATATAGCAAAGAACTTGGGGGAAAAACAAGTGTAAGACTCAATGACTTAAATTAAAAAAAAAATGTGAAAAGCATGATCAGAAGAAGATTTGACCAAGCAGGAAAAAAAAAAAAATCAAGGATGGGTGACAAGGGTAGGAAAATATTACATTAAAAGAATATAGATTAAAGAATACAACTACGGCATCTAAGAACTCTGGGATACAAGCAAGAAACCAATCTTAAAAATCTACAAGATACAGCAAAGCGCTAAGATAAAAATCAAAGGCATAGAGATTTTATTTAATAAAATTATAGCAGAAGTTTACTTAACTTTGGAGAAAAAAATGGGCATCCAAATGCAAAAAGCATTTAACATACTTTAGACATGATTAGAATCTCATAGACATGAGATGCTATGGTCAAATATGAAAAAGAGTCAATATTGCAAGCATATCAGAATAATATCAGACCACTAAGCAGCAACCCTAAAAGCCAGGAAGTATGAAACAATACATCTCAAGTCCTGAAAGTAGAAAACTGTTAAACAAAGCTATCCTTTGAAACTGAGGGAGAAATTAGGCCATTTCTAGAGAACACAAAATAAGGACATTCACGACTAAGCCCAAGCTAGTAAGAAAGTAACCTCATACTCATTAAAGGAACAGTCTACCACGAAGACATTGCTATTGTAGAAATATATGCACCAAACATCATGTAATTAATTTCATAAAATAAACACTATTAGAGGTGAAGCCACAGTTTAATTTTAGCACATTAATAGTGAGTGACTTTAGCACCCTATTCTCACCAATAGACAAGTCATCACACAAAAAAAAACCAGAAGAAGGAAGAGGAGGACAAGAAGAAAAGCAAATTATTTCAATTAAACAAAATCATAGATTTAAAAGATTTAATAGACACCTATAGAGCATTCCATCCAAACACTGCAGAATATATATTTGCAGCTACCCATGAAATGGTCTCTAAAATAGACCACATATTAAGACACAAAGCAAATCTTAACAAACATAGTAAAGTTGAAATAATTCCTTGCAGTCTATCTGCTCACAATAGAATACAATTGGAAATCAACAGCAAGAGGAAAATACAACACATATACAAATCCCAGGAGATGAATTTACTGAGAATTTTTTTTCCTTTTTATTTTCCTTTCTCAGTTCTAGAGACCAGGTCACGGGCCTTGAGCATGCTAGGCAAATACTCTATCATGTAGTTAAACCCTCAACTTCTGCACATGGAGATTAAATAGCCTATTATTGAATGATAAGTGGATAACTGAAGAAATCAAGAAAGAAATTCTGAATGGTGCTATGTAGGCTCTTAGGAGAGAAAAGGCACCATTGGGTCTTACCCAGCCATGAATCCTATGATCTATGAGAGCATGTGCAATAATGGCACTACCATTACTGGGGTAACTAACCATTCTCTGACTTGATTTTACACTCACTCCATAGGAAATAAGCTACATTTGGTATTGTAAGCCCAATTTAAAAAAACATAACAGGGAAGACCGTAGGCTTTAGCAGGAACTGAATACAAGTTGTTTAGGTACATTGATATATTATTAAGCTGACATCTAAATATTTATAATATTTACCCAGAGACAAAACCACTCTAATTCTTCATCAGTGAAGCTTCTCCTTCTAGTAAATGAATGGAGAATGAAGAAAATCATGGCTGCACAAGTTGTTGATGTGATCCACACATACAGAGGTGATGTATGAGTGCTCATCAAAAGACATTTATTTATATTATTCTCTCTAAGGATCAGGGAACACTGCAGAAGAGGGGGAGCGACGCATGAAAGAGCCAGAAGATGAGGAAAAGGGCTGAAAAATGTCACCTGGAAAGACATAGCCATTGGAACCATGACCTCCTGGCAGCTGTAAATGCCTCCACTAGGTCTACAAAAGAGTCAGGCATGGAAAGAAGAGTCATGAGGCCCTACCTCCCTCTGCTCAACTATTTGCTACTGATAGATACAGGGGGCAGGGAAATCCCTGCCTTCAGTTCTCTGTCCATCAATGACTCCACAAGGTTCCTACCAGACACCTCTAACCCAATAGTCGCACAGGTGGCCTCTGCTAAAACTAAATAGGTCCCAAAACAAAAGTAAACATTATGTACCTGGGAAAGGGACTAGTTGAGAAGAGTTGTTAGGGATGGGAGGTAGAGAAGAGGGAGCAACGGTGAAGAGAGTAATCAGACATCATGTATGTATATATGACATTATCAAACAAAATTAATACATGTTGTATGAAAAAGGTTAGGATAGAAATTAATAAAGTAGAAGGGAGAAGAATAGTGCAAAGAGTTTATCAAATAAAATTTTGGTTCTTATGAGTGACAAACCCTTAGCCAAGCTAAGCAAAAGAGAGAGGAGACTGAAATGAATGCAATTATAGATAAAATTAGAACCATCATAACAATTACTGAAGAAATTCATAAACTCACTATGACATATCCTAAAAACATATATTACATTGAATTGGAAAATCTAAAAGAAATGGATGAACTTCTAGATGCATATGATCTACCAAAATTAAACCAAGATGAGATAAATAATTTAAAAAGATCTATAAGAAGCAGTGAGATTGAAGGAGTAATAAAAAATTTCCCAACTATAAAAAGCTGGGGCCCAGATGGATTCATTGCTGAATTCTACCAGACCTTCCAAGAACTGACACCAAAGCTTCTCAAACTATTCCACAAAAACAGGAATGGAAGGAACAGTACCAAACTCTATTTATGAAGCCAGTATTATCCTGAAACTCAGATGACAACATAACATAAAAGAAAGTTATAAACCAATGTTTCTGACAAACATAGCTATAAAAATTTGAAACAAATACCTGTGATTTTAAATTCAAGAATACATCAAAATGTTACTTGTCATGACCAAGTAGGCTTTGCCAAAGGATGTGGGCATAGTTCAACATATACAAATAAATAAGTGTAGTATAACTTATAAATAGACCCAAGGACAGAAAGCACACAGTCATTTCAACACACAGAAAGGGCTTTCTGAGAAAATCCAACACCTCTACATGTTAAATGTCCTAAAGAAACTGAGAATATAAAGAACATACCTTAACATAATGAAGACTATTTATGACAAATATAGAACCATCATTGTGCATGATAGGGGAAAAACTCAAAACATTCCCACTAAAATCAGGAATAAGAGGAGAGTATCTATTTTCTCTCCTCTTATTAAATATAGTGCTAGAATTCTCATCTGCAGCAACAAGATCAGAAAAGCAAATAAAGATGTATAAATAGCAGAGCTTCTGTGGCAGTGAATGAGAATGGCCCCAATAGACTTATATGCTTGGTTGGTGGAACTGTTTGGGAAGGAATTTGGAGGTGTGGCCTTGTTGGAGGAGTTGTGTCACTGGGGATGGGCTGTGAGGTTTAAAAAGCCTATGTCATTCTCTAGCTCTCTCTCTCTCTCTCTCTCTCTCTCTCTCTCTCTCTCTCTCTTTGAATTATGGTTGTGTCTCAACATGCAATGCTCCAGTACCAAGCCTGGGGCCTGCTTCCATGCTTCCCACCGTGGTGGTCATGGACTCAAAACCTCAGATATGGTAAACTCCCAATAAACTCTATCTTCTATAAGTTGACTTGGTCAAAACTGGCAGAATATAAAATTAACATAGAAAATTTTGTCATTTCCAATGACAAAAATGCAGTGGGAAAAATTAGGGAAACAATCTCATTAAAATTTTCTTCAAAAAAAAGTCTGGGAATGAATCACCCAAGGATCTGAACAACCTCTATTATTAAAATTTTAAAATACTCAAGAGAGCATTGAAGGAGACACTGGAGGATGGAAAGACTTCCTGTTTTCACGTACTGAAAGTCTCAACATTGTGAAAATGGCTATCTTACCAAAAGCAATCTGCATATTCAGTACAATTTCTACCAAAATGTCAAAAGCACTTTTCACAGAACTACAGAAACAGTCTCAAGATTCCCCTGGAAGCAGAAAAGAACTCAGGCAGCCAAAGCAACCCTGAGCAAAAAGCACAGTACTGAAGGTAACACCATTCCCAATTTCAAACTATAGTACAGAGCCATAATTACAGAAGCAGAATGGCATGGGTGAAAAGAAGCAAGGGAAGAACTGTTTTGACTATTTATTACTTATCTTAGTTTTTCAGATTATAATGTAATCACATCATTTTGCCCTTCCCTTTTTTCTCTTCAAAGCTTCCCATATACTCCTCCTTGCTTTCAAATTCAAGGCCTCTTTTCTCATTTATTATTGCTACACACACACACACACACACACACACACACACACACACACACACACACCTAAATGTATAAGTATAATGTGCTCAGTCTGTATGATTTACTTGTGTGTATATTTTCAGGGCTGATAATTTGGTATTGGATAAACAGCTGGTTACTCTTCCCTGGGGGAGACTATTTCTTCCATTTTCAGCTTTCATTAGTTCTTTGTGTACAGGTCAGGCATCATGTGCTTTACCCCACCCATGTTAGTGTGTCTATTGTTATCCTTGTTTAGTTAGGTTTGGGCAGTCATGTTGGTGAGACTTTGTGGGTATAGCTTTTGACATTTGTTGGGGACACAGTCTTACAGCAAACTTCCTGTTTTTCTGCCTCTCACAATCTTTCTATCTCCCTCTTTTGCAATGTTCCTAAGCTTTAGGCAGCCCCCTGACTTTCTTCTTCTTCTTCTTCTTCTTCTTCTTCTTCTTCTTCTTCTTCTTCTTCTTCTTCTTCTTCTTCTTCTTCTTCTTCTTCTTCTTCTTCTTCCTCTCTTCAAAGAAGAATAAGAAGTACTCATTGGAGAAAAGACAGCTTCTTCTACAAATAATGATGAAAAACTGGATATCCACAGGTAAAGAATAAGAATGAAGAAAAGTCCTCTCTCACTATAAACAAAACCCAAGTCCAAGTGGTCCAATGGAGGTACCCACAGCTCTGAAAATGCTAGAAGAAAAAAAGGAGAGAAAAGACTTCGAGATGTAGACATAGGAAAGGACTTTCTGAATATGCACCCAGTCCCTCAGGAGATAAGACCAATTGCTAACAAATGGGACCTCATGCAATTAAAAATGCATCTATATAAAAGAAAGTTAACAGGGCAATAGTGGCCTACTGAATGTGAGAAGACCTTTGCTAGCTATATGTTTAACAGAGGAGAAATACCTAGAATTTACTAAGAAGTAAAAACAGAAACCCAATAAAAATACACTACAGTGCTGAAGCAAGAGTTCTCAAAATAAATAAAAATGACCAACGAATATTTTAAAATGTGTCCAACATCATTAGTCATTGATGAATTGCAGATGAAAACTATTCCATGATCTATCTTCCCTGGTCTGAATGGCTACCACAAAGAAAATGAAGGACAACATATTTTGGACAGGGAGTGGAAAAAGAAGAACTCGTAATCTTGCTAGAAGATTGGTAGAACTATTACTGAGTTGGCATGGTGGTTTCTCAGAAGGCAAAACATAGTGTTACCACATGATACCACCCAGAGGACTCTATGTTGTACTAGAGAGATAGTTGCTCACCCGTGTCCATTGCTGTTCTAGCCATAATAGCAAGAAAATGCAGCCAACGCTATCAAGAGATGGACATGTGGATCTATACACAATGGAATGCTACTGAGCAGAGAAGAAAAATAATGTGTGAGTGTGCCGTGAAACTGGAAAGGGCGCTGTAGGAGGAACCAAAAGAAGCTTTAAGGGAGGTTGGCAGGGAGGAGAACAGGAGCACAGGAGAAGGAAGTGAGGGAGGAGCACTGTGATGGAAGAGACGGAGGATGGGAAGGATGGGTAGAGAAAGAGTCCACTTAAACTTCAGAGGTGTGGGTGTAAAAATTCCACGAGGAAGCCTGTTAGGCTGATAGCATAAATAAATAATATCAAAATAATACATCTGCTTTAACATGAAGATCGTATTTTAAAAAATAAAGATGCTTTCTCGAAGCTGCACGTGGTAACTTTTGTCTATAATCAGCCCTTGGGAGGTGTAGGAAGCTGGTTCAGGATTTCAGGATCATCCTCAGCTACAAAGTGAGTCTGGGGACAGATTGTGCTATTTGAGAACCTGTCTCAACACCTTCCCTTGCTATTAAAAAAAAATCTCCCCATAAAGAAAAAAATGGTGGTTTCACTGCCGAATTCTACCAAATCACTAAGGATGAGCTAAAATCAATATTACTCAAAGTGTTTCACAAAATACAAAGGGAATACTCATCGCCAAACTCATTGCATAAGGCCAGTATTATCCTCACACCAAACCAGAAAAGTAAAAAGGAAACTATAGTGCAATAGTTTTGATTAACATACAGGAAAAAGGGAAAAATACTTCAAGATACAGTTATGCTAGGACTTCTTGTAAAGGACTCCAAGAGCATACAAAATTATCCAAATATTTACAAATGAAATCACACAAAATCTAAAAATTTCTACCCAGCAAAGGAGACTAGCCACCAGAGACAGCCCACACAATGAACTGCAAAGATTAAACAACACCAAAAATAATCTCTTCCAGAGGTCCTGAGGTCAATTCCTAGCACTTACAAGGTGGCTCATAACCATTTATAATGTGATCTGATGCTATTTTCTGGCATGCATGTGCACATGCAGACAGAACATTTCTATGTTAAAAATATGTTTTGAAAATTATTTTTTTAAAAAAAACCCCTATGTTCAAATGGGGGCTTGAGAAATGGTTCTGTGGTTAAAAGCACTGGCTACTCTCCCAAAGGACCTGGGTTCAATTCCCAGCAACCACATGGCAACTCACAATTGTCTCTAAATCTTGTTCCAGGGAATCCAACATCCTTGTATAGACATACATGTAGGCAAAACACCAGTGTACATAAAATAAAAATAAATAAATTGAAAATCAATCAAACAGATAACAGCCAATGAGTTGAATAGAAAATTTTCAAGAGTAAATACAAATGGCCAATAAACATTTGTCTGTCTGTTTGTCTCTCTCTCTCTCTCTGTCTCTCTCTCTGTCTCTCTCTCTGTCTCTCTCTCTCTCTCTCTCTCTCTCTCTCTCTCTCTCTCTCTGTCTCTCTCTCTCTCTTTCTCTCTCATCTTCACCCCCTTAGCCATCAGGGGAATGCAAATTAAATTGTTTTGTGATTCTATTCCATCTCAGTCAGAAATGGTTCTCATAAAGAAAACAAATCACAACAAATGCTGGAGAAGACACAGGGAAGGAAGACCTCTATCTACATTGCTGGGGGAAACGTAAACTTATGCAGCCACTATGGAAGTCAATATGAGTTTCCTAAAAACATTAAAGCAGATAGCTTTAAAATAGACGCTACCGTGTGACTCAACTCTTCCTCTCTGGAGTATGTAACCAAAGGGGCCCAAGTCCATGAGCGTTTGCATTCATGTTTACTGCCACACTACACACAATGCCTAAGAAACAATCACCTTAAATGTCCATTACTGGGTGAATGGCTAAAGAATGTATGGTATATACATAAAATGGGACTTTTTTCCATTGACAAGAAAAATGAAATCATAGTATCTGTAAGAAAATGTCTAGAACTAGAATTCACTATCGTATAACAAACACCACACTCAGACAGATACTACGTTTTTCTTATTTGCAGACTCTAGATTTAAATTTGTGTATGTGTGTGTATATGTATGCGTGCATGCACACACATGCATACACACATACACACATACACACATACACACACACACACACACACACACACACACACACACACACACACACACTGTGAAAGAAGAAAAGGGACCATAAGAGAGAGAGAGATGGTGCTGGGGAAGAGATCTTAAGTACTAGAGGAAGAAGGAGTAACGGAATAAAGGAGGTACAAAAGTAGAAGATGGTTATTTGGAGAAAGAAGTGAGCAGGAAGAAGGGAGTTGGGGGGCAGCAGAAAGGGGGTAAATAAAAATGAAGTATAATGGCAGAGAAGTATTAAAATTCTGTAAAAGGACTCATTATTTTGTAAGTTAACTAAAAATGTGTTTACACTCCCAGTTTGTGGGTTACTCAGGGGACCTAGAGTTTTCATATGCTTTCTCCTTTAAAAAGAGGTATGTGCTCCAGGCAGTGGTGACACACACCTTTAAATTCCAGCACTTGGGAGGCAGAGGCAGAGGCAGAGGCAGAGGAGGCAGAGGCAGAGGCAGAGGCAGAGGCAGAGGCAGAGGCAGAGGAGGCAGAGGCAGAGGCAGAGGCAGAGGCAGAGGCAGAGGCAGAGGCAGAGGCAGAGGCAGAGGCAGAGGCAGAGGCAGAGGCAGAGGCAGAGGCAGAGGCAGAGGCAGAGGCAGAGGCAGAGGCAGAGGCAGAGGCAGAGGCAGAGGCAGAGGCAGAGGCAGAGGCAGAGAGGCAGAGGCAGAGGCAGAGAGAGGCAGAGAGAGAGGCAGAGAGAGGCAGAGAGAGGCAGAGAGAGAGGCAGAGAGAGAGAGAGAGGCAGAGAGAGAGGCAGAGAGAGGCAGAGAGAGAGGCAGAGAGAGGCAGAGGAGAGAGGCAGAGAGAAGCAGAGGAGAGAGGCAGAGAGAGAGAGGCAGAGAGAGAGGCAGAGAGAGAGAGGCAGAGAGAGAGAGGCAGAGAGAGAGGCAGAGAGAGAGAGAGGCAGAGAGAGAGAGGCAGAGAGGCAGAGAGGCAGAGGGGCAGAGAGGCAGAGGGGCAGGTGAGTTTGAGGTCAGCTTGATTCTACAAAGCAAGTTCAAAATCAGGTAGGGATACACAGAGAAACCCTGGAAAAACCAAAACAGGCAACCACTACAGTCATCCCTCCCCAACAACAATAATTAACCCCAGCAGTTTCAAGAACGAAGATAACAGTGGGTTGAGGATATAGCTCAGCAGAGGACCATTTGCTTGGCACAGTTGAGGCCCTGGGTTAGACTTCTCAGAACTGCAAAAACGAAAACAAAGAGCAAGCATTCTGTAAAGTGCCATTCCAGTCTACACCCAACGATACATCTTCATTTATCTTCTGTGTAGAAAGCTTTTTCTTCTCTCCCATCATTATGCTTGCTTAGCATTCCTTCCACAGTTCATCTCAGGTGGCTGCTCCTCCTAGAGACCACTCTGTAATCGTCCCCAGGCTGGAAGAATCCTAGGCTTATGTCCCATGACCTGCTGTATCCTCAGCCCTTCAGGAGTAACAATAGCTAACAGGTATTGACTGGCTGATAGACGGAGCAAATGATATATGGCATAAGCTCTGAGGATCTTCTGAGAATACAGTATTTTCAGGAAGCCTACTCTCCACCCATTACCCATACTGAGAGAGGTGTCCTGAGGCTTCCGAGTAGGGATACAGCAGAGGTACCTAAACCCTACTTGCTTATGTATTTGTAGGAGGATGGGAAGAGATAAGAGTCACTTGATATAGTAGGCAGATCCTGAGCGCTGCCATCCAGACTGGAGCCTTAAGGACCGTTGAAAACTCAGTTTTCATATCAGTACCAGCTTTGGCCAGAGGCCCAGTCATCCTCCCTGTAGAGCCCCTGGTTGCTAGGCTACCTGAGAGTATGGAGTGAGGACTGCAAGCCAGTTAGACTGATTGATTGATCTCTGTAGGGTGCTTACTATTTGTGGGGCGTTCTCTCATTTATTCTCACAGCAACCTGATGAGGAATGGTCCTCGTGTTGTGGATATTGAAATGGAATCCAGAGAGGCTAATCCATGCACATATCAGCTACTGCATGGCAGAGGTAAAATTCAAACTCTGCCCAGGAAAGCTGCAGTGTCTGGTCTCCTTTGCCCCAGGCTGGACCTTATGGCCCTCCCCACTTGATGTTGTCATCAGTGCTAGCCACTTTTACATTGTTGTGACCAAGTATTTGAGAAAGTCAATGGAGGGAAGAAAGGTTGATTTTGACTCACACTTCCAAATGTTTTAGCACAGAGTAGCTGGCTCCATTGCTTTTAGGCCTGTGGCAAGGCAAGGGGCATCATGACCGAAGGGCAATGTGAAGGAAAGCTGCAGTGTCTGGTCTCCTTTGCCCCAGGCTGGACCTCATGGTCCTCCCCACTTGATGTTGACTCAGTGTGGCCATGAGGCAGAGACAGGAAGGGGCAGGGGGCAAGATCATCTTTCAAAGGCTCCAGTGACCTACTTCTTCTGACTGGGCTTCACCAACAAATAGCCCATTCCACTATCAAATTATCAAGGATTAATCCATCAATAGAGTTGGCACTCCTATGACCCTGTCACCTCCCAAAAGAACTAGTCTCAGGGACCAAGCCTTCAACACAGGAAAGTTCATATTCAAACCATAAGCGACACTGAAATTTCTCAGTGTGCACACACATATGCCTTCATTTCTCCACCTTAATTTCTACAGCAGACGCTCTCACTGAATCTCTGGCTTGCCATTTCAGTTAGACTGGCCAGCTGGACAGTCTCGCTGTCCTGGATTTACCTGTTTTCACCTGTACCCCAGTGGTGGAGTTACAGGTACACAGTGCCACACCAGTCCTTTTCTTTATATAAGTACTGGGGGTCCAAAATCACCTCTTCCTACTTAAGCAGGAAGTGCTTTACCCACTGAGCCACCTCTCTATTTCCAACACCCATGTTCTTAGCTTGACAAGACCATATCTTCTTAAAGTAATGATGGCATCTTTCATCTCCAAGCCTGCAGTACAGACATTCTGTAAACATTTGCAGAGCCTATGAATGGGCAGATTTCATTCTTCATTATCCCACAAGGCAATGCCCTCATTACATAGCCTTTTGATCTAGTCCATGAGCAGAGTGGAAGAGATTTCTCTGAAGACTAAATAACCCAGGTGGCCTTGGGGTCACTAAAACCAATGAGCCACCCCAGTCTCCTCCAACATGCACAAAGGCTGTACCATGAGGCAGGCACTCGTGTGCCCACTCTTCTGCCCAATGCCCTGCTGACACGATGTCTTACTTACGGCACCTTCCCGTCTAATTGTCTTTAGCCAACTCTTTATCAAAAATGTCATATTTGGCTCCTTGCCCTTACTCGATCAATAGAATGGTCTCATGCAAAAATATATCAAATACGTCACGAAGGAGAAGGAACAAACCGGGAATGTGACCAGTCACAAAAAATCATTCCCCAGGTAATAAAGAGAAACAGAGTGGTGGGTGCTGGGTATCTTCTCTCCTTGTACTGGCTAAGCTGCAGGCTAGGTAGGAGCTTGGCTTTGGGTGAGTGACCTCTGACCCTGAGTTGTATTCTCTCTTCTCTGTGGTGCATATGAGTTTGTCTCCTGGTAGCACTTGGTGTCTGCATCCTTAAGGCTATTGTTATAAAGGCGTGGCATACTCCAAGTTCTTTGAGCAGCGATTCCACTCCAATAATTCATCACAAGGAAATGATTTTTTTAAAAGAAAAATCCATGCACATGGACCTCAAAGCTGCTTACTGAAGAACAATTTATAATACTAAAGCGGAGGACTGGCTAACTTTTCTTTTCTTAAAGTCTAGACTATTTTTAAGACATTTGAAAAATATTTTATGAAAGAATATTCAGATTTGGAAAGATTTCCTCCTCACTCTTAGAAGGCAGAAACATAGTTTAAAAGAAAAGAATGTTTGATCCCATATTTAAAAATTTACATTACATTTGTTTATTTAGTGCAGTGGGTACAGACCTGTCATGGCATCCATGTTGAGGGCAGAAGAGAACTCTTGGGAGTCAGTTTTTTCCTTCTATCATGGGTCCCTGGGATCAGATTCAGACCACCAGGCTGGGCATGTAGCACTATAGCAGCTGAGCCATCTCAAGGGCCCAAAAGTTGTTTTTTTTGTTTTTTTTTTTAAAGCTTTAACAATGTGTGTGGTTGTATGTGGGTGTATGCATGTGAGTGAGTGCAGGACCCTAAGAATTCCAGAAGGGGGCATCAGGTCCCCTGGAGCTGGAGTTAAAAGTGGTTGTAGGCTGCCCAACGTAGTTGCTGGGAACCAAACTTAAGCTCCTCTGTTAGAGCAGTTAAGTGCTCTTCACGGCTGAGCCATCTCTCTGAGTCTTTGGTCTCATATTTTAGAATTTGTGAGCAGAAAAGAGGAATGCGTACCAAGGCCCACTAAAAATAAACCAGTATTTTCTATTTTCCCTGTCAGTACTATAATGAGAAAAACACAAATCAAACTATCGTCTAAAAAGGCAAGTGAGATCTATGCAGTGTTTCTGGGGTCTTGATTGACAGAAGTTTTGAAAAGCTTGCCAATGGTTTGCTTCCATTCCTATGCCGGCACAATTCCAGGTATTTTATGAACGTTTTCTCACTAGTATCTCACAACATTGCTATAAGCCTTTCATGCCCATTTTACAGGTGAGAGAGGAATCCTTAAGTACAGAGATGCCAGTGAGTTGCCCAAGGCCACACAGCCCAGAACTGCTAGAAGTCATAATTGGACTGCACTGTACTGCATTCTCTGTGTCTAGAACAGCCATACCGGCATTCCACAGGATGCAGATTTAAGCATTATTTTAAAAATACATATTTATACATCTTAAAAAATTATGATTCAGTCCCACATTGATTTTAATGGAAGCATCTAGTTATCTGAAGATATTTGGGATGAGTAAGAGGCCAATTGAAGCAAATGCATTTAATAAATGGGAAAACGTATAATTAAGACTTTTACCTTGCAAAAGGAAACTCTAATTAAAAAATATATTTTATATCATAGTTGGAAGATTTCAGTATATTTGCAAATATCTAATAGTTGTCTGAATGAATCCTCAGTTTTCATGCGTACAGAAATGTGACACCAAATATTTCATTCTGTCTCAGCCTCATCGATCGCCAAACACATCCTGTTTTCTGAGATGTCAAGAGATGGGCATGATGTGAATCTTAGAGTAGATGAAACACACAAAAACAGCATGCTAGCTTTCCAGCTGACTGGACCAAACACAATCAAAAGTGACTGTGTGTGCGTGTGCGTGTGCGTGTGCGTGTGCGTGTGTATGTGTGTGTGTGTGAAGAGTGGATGCCTATATCCACCTTCCCGGGATCTCTTTTTATGTTTTCTTAATTGTTCTCATTGAAGTGCCAATGAATTTTCTGATTTCCCCTGCCTTGATGTGTTGCAGCTTCTCGAGCCAGATCCTTAAGCACAGGACCCTTCTGTAAGTACCACACACACACACACACACACACACACACACACACACACACACACACACGGGGTTTCTGGCACTGGCTTCATTGACTTAATGAAATTCCTAGTTTTGACAGGAGCTGTAATTTTGCTCTCTAACAATGAAGCTTACATCCTGGAGATACTCTCGGGAATGACTGAGTACCAGATAGGGAAGTGTCTGACCTTTGTGTCCAACACACAGCAGCTCTGTGACCCCAAACTACACCTGTGCTTTCATCTGTCAAATGGAGGCGCCACTAATAGAGCTGTTGTAGGGATAAACTAACTTCATTCGTATGAAACAATTAGTCTGAGGGACACTGAAGCCCTCACTAATAACACCAGCCACGATTATCATCAGTGGGCAGAGCTACTAGCCTGAAGTGCATGACTCTGTGTGTGTGTGTGTGTGTGTGTGTGTGTGTGTGTGTAGGAAGTTTTCATGTGATCACATAAGGACTTTAGGGGACATTTGAGAAGCTCTTAATTTTTGTGAAGATTCAGAACAAAGACTCTTTTAGCATCTTTGAACACAGATTTGAACTTCTGTAACTGTCATTTATTAGAGGCTTGAAGACATGCACCGGGCTCCCTCTGATCCCAGGCTGATGTGTGTCTGCTCAGATAAATTCATACAAGCAGCTGCACTGGAGGCTCTTGCAAATGCAGAGAGAGCAGAGGCACCTGCTCATGTCAGGATGTAAAACCAGGAGTGGAATTCCAAATGAATGTACCACATGCTCCAGAATGGAAAGTTTTTTTCTTTCTCTTTTTTTTTTTGGGGGGGGGGAACAGGGTCTTTGCTATAGAGGTCAGGTTGGCCTTGAACTCATGATCCTCCTGCCTCAGCCTCCCAAGTTCTAGAATTTCAAGAATGTGCTACCAAGCCTAGTAAGATTACCCCCAACCCGCCGAACAGACAGGATTTAAAGCATGAGTGAGACTTGTCTCCTTTTATAACTAAGGCAAGGGTTGTGAGAAGTTGTGAGACATTTTAAATGATTTAACCTTGAAATAATTATTTCCCCTCATTTCACTTTCAAGCTTGTGGATCAATTTAATTGAAGAGCATCCACAGCCTGCAAGGGAAACGATTAAAGAAAGCTCTGCTTCCACTCGCAGCTACATAAGTGTATTCATTATGATTTTTGTCAAAAGTGTGCAAAGAAAACAAAGTATATGAAATCAATTGCATCTTGAGGTTGACTAGATTATAGGCATCGCCAGAATCTGGCTCAGGCTTGATTGACTCAAAGTAGACCCGACTGTGTCACAAAGTCACCTTTCTTAAAGACAGACTACAAAAGCTAAGAGGTATAAGAAGCATAGTAAAAAAAAAAAAATACCCATTTCCCACCAATTCATAGAAGTACATTTTAAGGTATTATATTTATTTTTGTCTGTCTGTCTGTCTGTCTGTCTGTCTGTCTGTCTGTCCTCTTTCTCTGTGCATGTTAGAGATGATATATAGTATGAAATACAGTATACATAAAACAAATACTTCAAAATTTCAATTTCCAGTTCTATTTTCCTGTATTATTCTTAGAGGAAACCTCTTTAATGAGTTTATTTCCATGAGAGATACATTCTTCTCAATTCATGGATTAAACCAAGAGCTGACTAAAAATATTTACAAAAAGTTATATTTGTACTAAACAAGGGTATCCCCCCTTGCTGCTGTTGCCTAAGCAATATGGTATAAAAACTGTTCAGTCTTCGTTGGCATTGGGTTGAGGAATGTAATGTATCTAGAGAGGGTTTAAAGTGGATGAAAGACTGTATACAGGTTTCATGCAAATACTATGCCAATACAAGCTCAGCATACTAGGATGTTGGCACCCTGGGACCAATCCCCACAGATACTGAGGATGACTGTGTATATAGATGAACACAAATACATAGACATTAATATTATAATAATATATACAGATTTGGAACTAGAAACTCTGTGCAAATAAAACTGTCACTTTTTTTTTGTTTTATATCTGGAGTTCTTTCTAAGATTTTATTAGAAGATAAAAGCCCTTTGCTTGGAAAATTGGTAAATTCCTGACTTCCGGACTAATTATGAGACACAGTGGTATCTCTAATCCAGTACTCTTAGCTTCTTCTGTCTTTCAGAGTTTCATAAAGGCTAGCATCAGAGTTTGAAAACATGCAGTGTATCCTGTGTGTATATGTGTGTATATATGTGTGGGTGTGTGTGGGTGTGTGTGTGCAAGTGTGCACACGTGCACATGTTGATCAAGATGTGAAGACAAATAAACCTTTTCCTATCCCAGCTGCTTTTGGTCATGGTGTTTTATTTCAGAAAAGATCTCTTACTAAGACACAGCATTTGCCTGCAAATCCCCCTCCTCCTCCCCGCACACCAGCTCTCCCACTGAATCCAAGCACCCCTAGCTGATTTCTCCTAATCACTGAGAGAGTGTTCCCAAATCTGGTGGCAATTGGGGTGGTACCAGTTCACCACTGAGAATGCCTTGAGAATGTTCTTTCCAAGTGCACCTTCAGACCTTTGGGGAAAAATGCAATTGATTCCACAAGGTCTTTCTAAAACACATGGCTGTGGCAACGTGCCTCCCTGACTGACAATGGAAATGATGGTCTTCTTGGGAGCTTCTGTAAAGAGCTCTGTGATGTCCTGGAAGGCTGACTGCAAGCCCTGGCATTACCTCCAGCCTGCTGTACCCAAGGGACAGACCCAGGAGAGCCCAGCTCATTGATACCTGGGCTCCATGTAGACAGGCAGGTAATAGCAGGATGGTATAGGCAGAGGGTTGAGATAATCAGTCGCTCCAGTATCCCAGATTCTCACCTAAGCTTGAAACCATGGCAAAGCCTCCTTACCAGGGCAAGAAGGAATGGAATGGGGAAAAGAATTTCTTTTCCAAAGAAGGCTCTGAGACAGATCAGAATGAGCCAGAGGCAGGAAAAGCTAACACCACTAATCGCCATGCACAAATTTGCTTTTGAAAAATGTCATTAGGAGGATGCTGTGGAAGAGGACAAAAAGGACTGTTTGCTCAGCTCACTTTGATTTGAATTCACACAGGCCCAACCGGCCACATTTGCATTTATTTGGTATGATCACGAGGCAGTCGGTGGTCTCTTGAACCTCTCTTCTATAGGGTCGTATGTGTAACCCGTGGACTGTTTTGTTTCTGCCATAGAAGCATCTCAGTGTAAACGAGGGGCTGCTGGTTCCTGCTTACATCTTATTGCTGCTCCATGCCTTGTACCTCCTGGCAATCAAGCTTTCGTTCAAGTTGCCGCTGGAAGTCACTGGGCTCCTGGCTCCATCAGTCTGAGTGATGAAGTAGGCATTTTTAATATTTGCTAAACAGGATTGTGGAGAAGGTGAAGTCTCGGCAGGGCTCCCAAGCGGTAACTGCATCTTGTTGTCTCAGGTTAATCATGTACCTAATTTGCCGATTATTGACTTGTTCTCGCAAAGGGTTTTCCTTGGCTTGACATATCAGCAGCAATCAGTGATGAACTGTCAAGCAAACTTGCTCGCTGCCTTAACCACCCAAGATCCGGACTTGCAGCAACAGACTCTGATCTGAGATTTCCTCTGATGCCTAGCCCTGAAGCCTGGTCACATGGTTCTTTTTTTTTTCTCCCTTGGCCTAATCTGTTTTGTAGCTTAAACCAGGGTTCAGCAAACCTGACACAATTTGTAGGATTTCAAATATTTGGCAAGATTCAGCCAGCTTCAGCTGTACACACACCATCCCCATAAGAATTTGAGTTGGTAGTTCAAGACTGATTTATTTTCTTCACTGTGTCTTAAAAAGAAATGCAATGTAGGGTGTAAAAAAATGCTGCATTTAAAGCACAGGAGTAGCATCCTTTCCAACTGGCAGTGTTTGAGAAATGGTAAGAACGAACTTATGGAAGAGAGAAGTAAATGAATTAGCCATTGACACAATGCTGTCCCATGTAGGTATGGAGTGTGCTCTCAGGAGAATCTAGCAAACAAATTCGGTCCATAAGGGTTTATTTGTAGGATTGTACACAGACCAGCCACTGGGACTGTCACTGTATTGTGAGTGGGACTCACTATGGTTTTTCATTCATATTTCTGGCCCTCCTTTTCCCAGACCATTGCCGACTGCTAGGATGTGACTTGGGTAATAAGAGAAGGGGCTTAGGTTTCATGTGCCACATAATTCTTTAAGAATGAGTGCACTTTCCCACTTCCACTTCCTTTGCTATGGTGAACTGGCCTTGCATAGGGCAATAGGTCTCTGTCCTTTAATCAGAAGAGGACACAGAACAAAGTCTTTATTAACTAAAGATGGACACATGAAGTGTGGATCAGAATCTCAGTGCTGATGTTTGTAGTGAGATAATTCTTCGTAGGGGGCTGTGCTATAAGCAATCCAGCACCAAGGAGGGGGTTCAAAAGTAGCTTTGGTCTCTGCCCAAGGATACGTAGCAATCTCTTAGCTGTGATGACCACAAGTATGTTCAAGCATTGCTGATGGCTATCTCCATGGTGGGAGTGGGGGCAGGTCACAGTCTTCCTTGGTAGAAAGTCACCTATTACCAGACTGAGCAAGAAACAGCATTTGCTATTTTAAGCCATGGGGACTGTCAGATTTTCTTTTTTAAAAACTGCAACGGATACGCTTTGCCAGAGCAAACACATATAAACATTTAGCCAAAGGGGACTACTTCAAATTATGAGTATTTTTACTTTCTTCTTCTTTTTGTTTCTTGAATTTTTTTTTTGGCAATGTAAACATAGTTTGTTCTTCAGTAAGAAGAAATAATGAGAAAATTAATTTTAGTTTTAAACCCCATATTTGTATAATTACCTGTCTGTAGCAGTGGTTTTATAACACACACACACACACACACACACACACACACACACACACACACACACGAGAGAGAGAGAGAGAGAGAGAGAGAGAGAGAGAGAGACAGAGAGAGACAGAGAGAGACAGAGAGAGACAGAGAGACAGAGAGACAGAGAGACAGAGACAGAGAGACAGACAGAGACAGACAGAGACAGACAGAGAGAGTGCAAGAGAGAGCGAGAGCTTTTGGAGGTAATTGTACTGGAAAGAGAACCCTGGGCTTTGCACATTCAAGTTGAGTGCTATTCTATCTCAGTTTTCAATGTTGAAGTTCAATGAAATACCTACTATTTCCACATCTTCACTGCGTTGTTCTGTCTATTATTATATAACCACAACGATGTTGTGGGGAGGGTAATTCAGGCAAAAGAGACAGTAAAGGTAAGATGGACTTAGGGATACATTCTGGTGACCTGCCTTTGTGCCACTGTCCTGTCTCTGCCCAGAAGCTCTTTGCCTAAATTGCAGGACTCCTGCTCTTATGTCAGGTTGCTTCTGTATCTTTTATAAAAAGCCAGTCTGAGAAAAAGTCAGCTGGGACCAATTCTGAATCTTGGGAAATTTAAACAGGTTAAAAAAAAAGATTCTTGTCTGTATTTAATATCCTTGGACAAGGGTACTAAACTTGTAGGCTCTTGGTCAGAGCAAGATACTCTATAAAATTTAAACATGGCCATTTCATGCAACACAGTCAATGGAATTTCATCCCCTCTCCCCTCCCTTCCTTTCTCTTTCTCCAGCTCAAATGAGTCACCTTGGCTAGATTGCCAATCCCCATAGAACTTATGTTCCTTGATAGGATATGCCAATAGAAATGGAAAATTCTATAATAGCTTGAGATGTGTGTTAGTCGCCTATCCCTGCAAAGAGCTCAGCCCTGTCTCCTCTAGGAAATGTAGCTCATCAAATGGACATGAGTGCATGTAATGACAGGGAGGGGATATAAGGAATGTGCAAGGAGTAGCTTTCTCCCCTTCTCCCTGCCTTTTAAAGCACTGCCCTGATAGTGTACCTGTCTTGTGCATTTCTGGGCTTCCATACTGCGCTATGCTTACCTGACCCCCTTAACACACCCTGTGTTTCTACACTGGCAGTTAGACTGAAATCCCAGCTCCTATCAGCTCCTTGTTATTCCTTTCCTTTCCCTTGAAGTGTATGCTGGGGCTGTCCCTGGAGTCGAGCTATTTTGAGAGGACATCGCTAGAACAATCACGAGCTTGGCAGGAGATGGACAGTGTGGTGTGGCCACAAAAGAAGAAAAGACATTGTCATTGAGGACGGGAGTCCTGAATGTCAGAACAGCGGGAAAACGGAGTGGAGTGTGTCTGTAGCTGCTGTCTGCCATCACTCAGTTGCAAGGCTGTCATACTGTCTTCCTGTAATCATGACTTTCCCAGGCTCTGGTATCCAGGGCTTGCAAGGCAAAGGGGAACAACAGAGCCAGAGAATGACGTGAAGAGGCAACATTATTTTTCCCTAGCATGGCTCCTTGCAGCTGGCTAGCTGAGAGGAAGGTTATGCTCAGATGTGCCTAGAGGCATGTTCTTCCATCCCCCAAATCATGCCGATAATCAGATTTTGACACTATAAATTCTTCCTTACACCACATTCGAGCCAGTGGAGCCTGAAGGTCAAGGACACCACCTAACAACTTCCCAGCATAGCACCCTGCTGCCTGGCCAGCCGTTCTGGAGTTGCCTCGGGGACTCCCTTCAGCTGAATTCCTCTTTCTTTGGACTGAGAGTCTCCTTGTAGAGCAGCTGTCTGCTTGGTCAGAGACAATGTTCACTCATCTCTGGATAATCCGTGCCTAGCCCAACAAATGTTTTTTTCTGGATGGATGGATGGAGGTCTCACTGATTATCACTTTACATATTGGTCCCAATAGCATGCACTACGTATGGTAATAAAAACCTACACAGCCCTCCCCTGCTCAAAAAATGGAATAGCCCTTAGAGTCTTTATATTGATTATTGCAAGCTATAAAGATAGGATTGCAAATAAGTTTCATCTTAAGAGCCAACACTGGTCGATTGGTAGTGACTGCCTTGAGAGCTGTGGGGAGGTATTTGTGTACTAGGCTCAGTGAGGAAAAGTGCTATCATCGATTAACAATGTCTGCTGTGAGACAAGGATAGGGTGGCCTGACTGCTTCCTGTTTGTCAATGATGTTAAAGCCTTAATTTCTTCCAATAGAATTTTCTAGATGAATATCTTTCCAACACATTTCGAAGCCAGCTTTGACTGGACATCTGGGTACTTTCCTTCCACAACATGCTTCCTAAGGTACTTCATATTTTTGCTAGATTTGAGGCAAACGAGGTAGGGAAAATGTGACTTTTCTCAGAAAATACAATTCTTGTTGAGAAAGAAACTCAAGCTAGGTAGGTGTTAGTTCAGTCCACGTATAATGAAATATATCCCAAGAGGCAAGTCTACAAGTCAGTAAAGGTTCCTGCATCAGCTACGAAGCTTGTACCACAGAAGAGAGCAAGAAGAGATGTCTCTGCATAGCTACCATTCTAGTGAGAAAAGTCTGGCCATGGTGACAATAATCAGACATGATGGGATGAATATGAGTTCCAGAAGGCAGTCTATTCCTCTCACTCAAACCCTGGCAATCGTCTCCCCTTTATATTGCCATGCATTTCCCAAGGAGCTCAGCTTAGGTACCACAGAGAGACGTCACGGGACACCGGTTCTCTTTCCACACACAAGGATACATTACCCAGTGTGACCTTGATGAAATGACTTTTCAACATAAAGCACCCCCAAATTAACTTCTAGGCTGATCGAACTAGGCCCAACTTTAAAAATCAATGATAATTATTGTAACAAAAATTTAACTTAAAAAAAAAAAGAACTCAGTGGTTTTAGTTTATTCATTGCTATGTCACCACTTCAGCTAATTTCAGAGTAGTTCCAACACCCAAGAAGAAGTTGTGGTTCTGCTAGGAATCAGTCTCCATTCCCTGGCAACCAATAAATGCCAACCTTACTCTGTAGCAGCGGCACCATTTTGAAACCAGGAATATACGGAGGTTCCAATTTCTCCAGAGCCTTGCGGTTGTCTATGTTTTAATCACAGGCACTTTGGTAGGTACAAAGCAATGCGTCTGTATACGTCAACCACTTGGTTCCTTCAAGTGTGGCCATACCTGTGCATGAGATGGTGGCAGTCCTCTTCTTATATAGACGCCGAAGAGGGCGTCCTTCCCCAGGGAGATGTTGAACTTTAAGAACTGAGGCTGACTGATGTGAATCTGGGACCTCCAAAACACTCCTGGTGGGACTTCCTGTGTTACCCGTCGACCGACTTCTGCCTCGCCACTGTCTATGCTGCTGTTTTTCAATGACCAGGGCACTGGAACACGGGAATGACAACAAGTCAATGACATTTGTATACATTAGTTGACAGTACATTCATATTTCGTTTTATGCCAGAATTTGTTGCTGTTGTTTCAAGATTAAGATTAAACTCGTTTTCTTTGAGTGACAGCTGAAACATTGAGGATTTAAACAAAAAAAAGCTATAAATTCATACCCCAGGGCATGAGACCCTGGCACAGTGCTTTTTAGGAATTCTATTTTTAATCTCTACTGATAAAATATAGTATGAGCTAGACTCTGACAAGCAGACATGAAGTCCTACCTCCCCCCTTGTAACTGGCATCTTTATTTTTATTTGTAATTTCTTTCTTCTTCTTTCATATGTTACATTCGGACCACAGTTTCCCTTCCTCTACCCCTCATTTTCCCAGTCCCCCTGTGCCTCCTCTCTCCCCCAGATCCACTCATCTTCCATTTCCCTTTTTTAAAAAAGCAGGCTTCTCATGGATATCAACCAAATATGGCATAACAAGTTGTAATAAGACCAGGCACAAACCCTCATGTCAAGGCCTTATGAGGCAACCTGGTAGGAAGAAAAGGGTCCTGAGAGCAGGCAAAAGAGTCAGAGATACCCCCACTCCCACTGCAAGGACAGCAAGCTACACAACCATAGGGTATATGCAGAGGACCTAGCTCAGACCCATACAGGGTCCGTGCTTGTCACTCCAGTCTCTATGAGCCCCTATGAGCCCTGGTTTCTTTATTTTGTGGTCTGTGTTCTCATGGCAACTGGCACCTTAAAATGTCCAGGAGGTAAGGAGACTGATATGTTAACTTGGAGCCACATTTAATTTTTTTTTGAAGCCTTTCATTACTCTTTCCAGATATAAACAAATCCAGCCTACTCTGATAGGTGGAACAAAATCCAGTCCTAAGTCCAAAAATAAAATACAGTAACCCAGCAGAAATAAAGATACCACCTGACCCTGGATTGGCTCCTTCCTTAAGGTAGAGGAAAGGATAGAAGCACCTTAGAAGGCACTTCTTTGTCTTGAGACTGGCACAAATCTGTTCCGTTGTTTTGTTACGATATTGAAAGTTTCAATAGCCCATGCACAGCCTTCTGAAGACCTTGAATAATAGTTTCATTAAATAAAACAAACACCCCACAAAAAAAACAAACCTTTTTTCTTCCTTAATTTTTTACTTTTCTTCCTCTCCTCTCCTCTCCTCTCCTCTCCTCTCCTCTCCTCTCCTCTCCTCTCCTCTCCTCTCCTCTCCTCTCCTCTCCTCCCCTCCCCTCCCCTCCCCTCCCCTCCCCTCCCCTCCCCTCCCCTCCCCTCCCCTTCCCTCCTCTGTCTTCCTCCTTTCTTGAGACAAGATCTTTCTCTATAGCCTCGGTTGGCATGGAACTCACTACATATATAAGGCCAGGCTAACCATGACTCATAGCAATCCTCCTGCCTCAGCCTCCCAAGTGCTGGGATTACAAGCATGAACCAGCATGCTTGACTGGCAAAGTCTAGGCTGAGAAGACTGCTTCCTAAGAGTAAGCTAGCTCTCTGCCTGTACTTCTGAAGGTGCTCTCTTTTGCAACCAAGGAAAAGGAAAAGCAGAGAGTCAGTTGCTCCAGAGAATCAAGTTAATTTATATCTTGGATCATCATTTTCTCTTTCTCCATGGTGAGAGAACACATTGGTCAGAATTTGGTTGCATAGGTGCTATTTGTGATGGCCGCAAAAGGATTCAACCACAGCAGGAAATATAAACAACTCACATCTTAACGTCTTCGTGGCTCTCAAGAGCTTCCAAACCAACCATAGAAAGAAGTTATTTCTGTCTCAGTTCCTTTCTAGGAGTGTGATCACACCAGTGGTCCTGCACTTCAAGCATCCTCAGCACGGGCAAAGGAGGCTGGACCAAGTTTCCTTCAGTGTTCTGCAGTAGATGGATAGTCCCAAACATCTCTGCCTATTTATATATGTATAGCATGTATATAGTCCCTACACACTACACAGGAACTGGATGTCCACGAAAACTTTTAGAACTGTCAAAGACTGGCTTTAGAGACAGTGACTCTCTCTGACTTGGCAGAGCTGGCTCTGTTGCTATAACCAACTGCATCAGGAAGAGACTGTTACATGGTCTTAACCTAATTTTCCTCATCCATAAAACAGGCAGGTGACTTTTTGGAATTCAGAAGGTCTTCCATGTCTAAACTATGTAAAACCAGAATGACTTGAACACATGAAGGCATCCCTCTCTGCTTTATGGAGAATTATTTATTTCTATTTAGCTCAGTAGTAGATCAATAGGGACTTAGACTAGCTGGCCCCGAGGCCAATGAAACTAGTCAATGGTCTCCTCAGGGGAGTTTGGAAGTTCCTATCTGACAAAAAGAAATGTGCAGAGAAGTCCTGAGTGGTTTGCACCAATAGACGCAGAGTAACTAGTATGTCAGGCATCCTGGTTGAATGCTGGCTTTGTGTCCAGCAGGCAATAACACATACCTGCAATGGGGCCCATGGGATAGTGCATGAGAGCAGACTCTGACTGCCTCATCTCGTGTCTTAGCTTGGAGGCTTGATAAATGTACCAGCTTTCTGTGCCTCAGTTTCCTTGTCTGTCTAGTGGGGATACTACTAGCCCTTGTTTCATAGGGCTGTTATGAGGAGTCAATGAGTTGATCCACAGAAAGCTCTCAGAATCATTTCTGACACTAAGTAAGTCTTACTTTCTAAGGCCCTAAAGCTCAAACAACGCTTGTTAATTTGAGGGATTTCTGAAATCATGGTGAGTCCGGGGAGAAAACATTTGTTCTCCCAAGTTGGACAGAGGCCGCAAGTGCTATAAACTGAAAGCTTTTATTTAAAAATCTTGCCTTTTTGGGTCAGGTTTCTCTACCCTAATTGAAGCCTTTGGGTAGACAAAATGTTGTATTCAAAAAGGACCCATTAGGAAAGGAAAGGAATAACAAACTAAATAACAATGATGTAGACAACATCAACACCATCAACAACAACAGCAATGACATCAATGACAACAATAACAATGACCAAACAAGTGATGACAACAACAATGATAACAACAATAATGATGACAATAACAATAATAAAATGACAGCAAGGACAAAAATAGCAATGACAACAACAACAACAACGGTAACAAGAATGACAATGACAATAACAACAACAACAATGATAACAACAATATCAATAATGACAATGACAACAACAATGACAACAACAACAGCAACCACCTCCCTGGACAAGAAGATCTGTGGGCCCTTGACAGTGATCAAAACAAACGGCAGCACAGAGTAAGAAGAGAGGGAATGTGTTGACACTGGAAGATCTTTGAAGACCAAAGCTCTATCTCTAAGCTTAATTGATCTCAGAGCTTAATAGATAGGTGACAGATGTTCCCTCACATCTACAGGCCTCAGAGCTGCAGGTTGATGGCAGGCTGGGCAACACAGGCTTGCAATCTGCTGCAGCCAGCAGCCTGCGGTGGCCTCTGGAAACCTATACAAATTCTAACCCGCTGAAGACATGGATGGGAGCCGGCTTTCACAGCGGCTGCTCTGGAGAACTCCAGAAGAAGCTCTAGTTTTAGAGTCATGGAAACACCCTCCCCTTTCTTATGCAGGACCCTGATTTTAGACAGCTGTGCTTAGGAAACCATCTTCAGCTGTCAGTGTGTAGAGACTATCTACTATGCAGCCACACCCCTCGGTGTTTTAGATGTTTCCTTTCTTCATGTGTCATCCTGGAGGGGCAGCTGGACAGGGCTCAAATCCTGGCTTCCATGCAGTGTGACTTCCAGTAAGTTGCTTAACCTCTCTGGGCCTCCAGTCCTCTATTGTAAGATGAAAACCGTATACAGTGGGAATAATAAGTGTCCACAAAGAAGAGCATAGCACCAGGCCCAGCACATAGTAATAGCATAATAAACGAGGCCAGTTACAGGGTATGGAAAAACGTCATACAAGAAGGAAAATCTGTCTTTCTTTTTGGAGCTTAAAAAAATCTTTTTAAAAGGTAGGGCGTTTTCTGTATCTACGTGATCTCTAGGTATGTGTGTGCCCTCGTGTCTAGAGGCTATCTTATTTTGTATGGCATAGATTTAGTTAGAAGAATAAGCTTAAACTTTTGGCCCTAAGAAGGTCCTCTGTGTCTCACTTTGCTGGGACACAGCCTGAAGTACCTGATGCTGCCTGTAGGTGGAGCTATGGCCTCCACAGTACTTCCTGGCTGTTCCTTCAGGTCAGAGTGGGGCCAATTGTCCCCCCTCCCCTCCCCTTGTATCAGTCTGCACCACTCCTCCTGAATGGGCATCAGCGCCACCTGCCCATCTGGTGGGTAATTTTCAGCAGAGCCCTCTGACAGTTGGGTGACAGAAGAGCCTTGAGGAAGATTTACTTTGAAGACTTGTATGTAAGCTGAACTTTTTTTTTTTTTTTTTTTTTTTTTTTTTTTGACAAAATTACCTTTTGAGAACTCAATATGGAATTTGCTATTTAAAGAACCTTCCTTGTGGACCATTTGGGAGAACTGAGAGTAGAGTTCTGGTGTATCTTTCCTACAAAGTCTAATTAATAAACAAATATGCCAGGAAACTTGGGATGCAGTGGGAAGCTTTGAAGATAAAGAATCATAAAGCTAAGGGTCCTGGCCCTGGCACTCAATGACCTTGAGTCCTTTGCAGAAGGATCGATGGGAATAAACTGTTCTAAATTGAGCCCACATCATTATTTCTAATCACAGCTTTAGGATGTCTAGCTCCCAGGGTCTTGATGCCTTCTCTAGAGATGAGTGAAATGGCATTCCTAGCCTTCCCGCTCTGTAGAGCAGGTTACAGGAGTCATTCCTTAAACAAGTCAAGAGCAGTTGTAGGAGTGCGTACATGGCTGGGGTGGGTGCCCATCAGCAGAATAGAAAGGGGACCATCAGAAAATGCTTGTAGTTGGTTTACAGGCATCATGAATTTTTAACAAACTCAGTGGCCTTGGTGTAAGCTCCTTTCACTTGTAGACAGTGTTATAGGCTTTTTCTCCCTCTGGTGCTGTGATAAAACCCTGGCCAAAAGCAACTTGGGGAAGAAAGGGTTTATCTGGATTATGCATCCAGGTCACAGGCCAGTCTTGATGGAGGTCCATATAGGAACTCATGTGGGAGCAGGGGCAGGAGCAAAGGAAGAAAGCAGCTTACTGGTGTGTTAGTGGTTCTACTCAACCTGCTTCCTTATCCAACTCAGGACCACTGTCACAGGCATGGCACCGCCGACAGTGGGAGGAGCCCTCCTTCATCAATTATCACTCAAGAGCATGCCTCACCCCCAGGCATGCGTGTAGGCAAATCTGATAGAGGCACTATCTCTACAGAGCTGACAGTCAAGAATAGCCGTACAGATAGTAAAATGAAACCTTCAAAACTGTTTACCCTAAGTCTGTAACTGAATGATGGTTTCGTGAAACCTTCTCTCTCTGTAGGTATATATGTATACATACATTCATACATAAAATTCTTGTTTTAAAGTAACTTTAGGTTTAAAATAATTTCAAGTGCTACACGGAATTTCTGTAGCCTTTGACCCAGATTCTGTAGACTTTATACACATTAGTTTTAGCATCATTTTCTTTTTCCATATGTGCACGTATATGTATGCATACAGTGGGCCCTCTACATCTGGGATTTCTACATATGTGGATTCAATTAAATAGAAGTAAAAACTATCTGAAGAGAATTATTTCTGTGCTAAACATGCGCGTTAGCCACCCTTTCATTGAGATTCCCTACAGTAAATGATTTAATACATAGGGAAGGATACGCCTACATTATGCAAACAACGTGCCATTTTATATAAGGACCTTGGAGACCCACAGATTTTTGGTATCTGGAGAAGACTGGACCAGTTCTCCCAAGACACTGAAAGATGACAGTCTCTCTCTCTTTCTCTCTCTTTCTCTCTCTTTCTCTCTCTTTCTCTCTCTCTCTCTCTCTCTCTCTCTCTCTCTCTCTTTCTCTCCTCTCTCTCTCCCTCTCCCTCTGTCTCTCTCTCCTCTGTCTCTCTGTTTCTCTCTCTCTCTCTCTCTCTCCCCTCTGTCTCTTTCTCTCCTCCCTCTCCCTCTCCCTCTCCCTCTGTCTCTTTCTCTCCTCTGTTTCTGTTTCTCTCTCTCTCTCTCTCTCTCTCTCTCTCTCTCTCTCCCTCTGTCTCTTTCTCTCCTCTCTCTCTCCCTCTCTCTCTCTGTCTCTTTCTCTCCTCTGTCTCTTTGTTTCTCTCTCTCTCTCACTCTCTCTCTCTGAGTGTAGTTTTTTTCCTTCTTAAAAACATTGAGAATCAGTTATAAACACCCCCCCCTTTACCTTTACATACTTGCATGTGTTCATCTTAAATCAGGGGCAATCTTTTCAAGAAGCACAGTGAAGTCATGAAACCTCCCAAATGAACCTTGCTACCATGCAATGAATGTTTAGTCCACAGACCTTAGTCGAATTTGTCAGTGCTCGCCATAATGTTCTTTATAGTAAAAGGGAGATTTTTTTTTCTACTATTTCAAAAATCATGGAAGTGGGTATACTAAAAGTCGCAGTTTTAAAAACAATAAAAGAAGGGATGAAAGATGTAAAAACTATTAATTGCTGAAGCCTGCATGGAGACCCATCTAGTGGACCATGTGATCTGGGCCAGTGTCTGGGAACACACATCTCTACTGTTCTCCTAGAGCAAAGAGATAACACCAAAGCCAGACTGGACCCCACAAGTGAAGGTTTGAACAAAGGTTCTCCCCAGCCATACAGCTCTTCCATAAGAACATGGCTGGTCCCTAAAGGAATACCATGGAGAGACAGGTAGTAAGAAAACTCTAACCATCAGGATTTGACCTCTATGTACAGAATGGACAACCTCACATGGAGAGGTTCAGAGGTCTCATGGAGGCTTTCTAGGGCTGGTCAGGCCCAGATGTGAATGTCAGCATCAGGAATTACCATCTTTGTGCCTCTGGGCTGGTCACCACCCTTGTCTGATTCTGTCTTTCCATCTGAATAACAGACTTCTGTAGATTCAACCAATAACGTATTGTAGACACGTTGGTGTTTCTACATCTTTACATCCTGTCTGTCACTGCATTCCCTTAAGTCAGCTAGAACTGGGATCTCAGATTTGAAGGCTTGACTTGTAATAGTATCATTTCATATATAGACTGCCCAGAGTAGGCAAAGTTAATAAAAGAGGCCCAAGGGCCAGAGTGGGGCTTTATGAAGCCACAGCCATTTTCCAGAGCAGTTGAAATCAATGTTCAATGAACAGCCAGTATGCTTGCAGCCTGGCAGGGGCAGTGCATAGGTCATGCATATTAAAATATGAGGGCCAGAGCAATCACAGCTACAAGTCTGGTGGTTCCAAATGGCTCCAGCTGCTTCTCGGGTGAGCAGCTCTGTGCACCTGCCTGAGTGAAGGGCAGCCAGACTTTACTTAGTTAACAGTGATGGATGAACATCCTAAGCATTTGGCTGGGTCATCTTATAGTCAAGCAATAAATATTTATCAAGCATCTACTTTGCTACTTGATAAACTTTGGTCCACACAGAGCTAGGATGTATGCCATACATATTCTCACCCCACATTCCAATAGTCCTGGCAGCCTGAAGTTCAGGGTCATACGTAAGTGGGCCCAGTGTGGCTGGGTGTTGGACAATGTCCGGGAAAGACATTCTGTCAAACAGGCCAGGTCCAGCCTTTGCCTTCCAGATTTAGGACCTCCCCTGGAGACGTGTCTATGTGCCACATGGTGAAGGATGGAGATGGTGGCCATTTTTCCCAAGAGGCAGATGTCTGAGATTCTGCAGTTTTGGATAGCACATCCCCAGCCTACCAGTGAGATTTGCGGTGTTTCTGAAGTAAGACTCTGATGATCAATTTTACACGATCATCAACTCTATCACTCCACGGACGATCGCTCATGTAAATGGGGAACTACTGCCTACTTCTGAGACGTGTACCTAAAACTTCAACCAGTTAAATAAGACTGATGTTGGGCGAAATGACAGTCTTCCACAGCTGCATTAGGACTAATAATTTCAGAACATGTTACCATAACTCATTTATGGAAACAGGGAAGTTATTTCCCAAACAAGTGATAAAGAGAACGGTCTCCTAGTTATACCAGGGAAATGAGACCTCATATTAATACTTCCTAACTTCCCTGAGCTCCGGAGGCTCCTCCACATAAATCTGCCTTGCAGATTATTCTGCTTCACATATTTTTATCTATTGCAAATAAAGTTGAATTCAGAAGATTGCCTCAGTCATTACCCTTCACTTCCATTTATTTGGGCATCAGAACAACCATCTGAGGTGTCCGTTTAACCAAGGGGTAACTGAAGTGATCCTGTAAGGACCTCAGATTAGCGGCTAAGAAATACAGCTGGTCTGGGCTGTCATTAGCTTCAACAGCCTCTCCTTTATCACTGCATTGCTATTCTCCGGAAGGGATTCCCAGAGTGAGAGACCCCGCTGCCGTGTATGGTGTTCACAACACCATGCAGCGATGATTATTCTTATAAAATCCTTCAGGTCTAGGGACAGTATATGGCCTTTGCATATTGCCTAAGATAAAAACATTGACTTTTTCATTGCTTCTTGTCAAATATTTATACCTCTGACCCTTCAGTGAACTCACTTTGCTTTGATATGCTGCTTGGTTTATTAGTATTGTTGATGATAGCTAGATGTACAGAGGAGCTACCGGCTACTACTTGATCTGATTGCTTGGTGCTTTCCCCCTTTATTCTGATGGGAAAACCAGGCTTGATGGAAGCTAAGAGACCCCATGTCACTTAAGTTAATCTATTAGGTAGATTGCATTTCAGAACCCACACTATGTACAGAGGATCTCCAGAAAAGAGATTCCAGAAGGAGAAGAGCTCTGGATATATGGAACCTGAGAAAGAAGGATAGCCAAGGGGAGAAAAGGCAAATTCAGCGCGTAGGTAGAAAGATGATTGGATTATTTGTACCCACATCAAGCCTGTGTGATGCTAGGAGGAACAGGTTATATGAAGTTGAGGTAGGATCAGAAATCCATCCTTGTGACATATGTACTTGGTACCCAGCTGTATGACAGGTAGGTCAACACTCTAAACATGACAGGAATTGCATTGACGGAAGCCACTAGACTAATAGTTATGCTATAAGGTGATGTTTGACCCCTTGTCCTTCTGGGAACATCACCAAGTTTGGAAAAGTCCCATGCAGAGACGTGATCATTTGAAACCCTGAGCTGTGTGCGTCAAGAAGCTGAATGACGGGAGCCAGAGGAAGAATTACCAACATCCCCGCGAATCTGGCTCCTGGTACCACGCATTAAGCCAACGAGTAAAAATCATTATGAAGTTTTTGCTGAAAGGGCAAGTGTAGAAAAACATGTTTCTAAACAGAATAACAGTCTTTGCCATTTTTTCCAACTTGCATACCATCTGGAAATTCTGATTTTTTTTTCTCCAAAGGGTAGGAAAGAAATGTGCTTCAGGCACAAATAAATGTTTACAGCTGAGTTATAAACCGAGAATGGTAGGGCTTAAAACAGGCAGGCTGACAGTGATGGAGCTCAAAGCTGCAGGAGACAAATAATGCTTGGGGATCTGGCCAGCCTGTCTTACACATTGGCCCCTTGGAATGGGAAGTCTTGTTTGCTATTGCTCTCATCCAGTAAATGTGTGGGGCAAAAGCCTCACCTGGGACTTGTGTTAATTCTTACATGGTAAAGGAAGGGAGATGAAGTGGTATTGTATGTCTTGCCATTCTGAAAGCAGCCTTGCATTTTGGACAGCCCAGCATCTCATAGGAGGTGGCAGCCTGTAGAGATGCATTAAATGGGTCAACTGAGAGACATGAGGGTGACGTTAATGATGACAGAGATTCACAGATTGTTTGTCTGGTGCATGGCATCACAACAGTGTCCTGCAAGGATTATCTCATGCTGGACCACAAGCTTGTGAAGGAATGCCATTACTCAGACGAGAAGTTGAAGGCTGGGAATGGATAAGCATCTCAAATAAATAAGGTCAACGTATCACATAGGGATGGAACCAGTGTTTGTGTTCAGCCAGATCAATGCCAGTATTCTGCACTGGTTTACAGGACTTTTCAAGGAGAGTCAGGAAGAGTACATAAGCTGCGCTTGATGAAGAGAAACAGAGATTTGGGACCTTGTAATACCCATACTTTGGGTATTGGAAAGGATCTTGGGAAGCAGAAATGAGTTTGGAAATGATCAACATTTTTTTTTATTAAAGGATAAAATTGCAAATACTTTTGTCTTTGTAGGCTGTACAGTCTGCTGCACCTTTTTGCCTCCACGGTTCGATGGGCATGGCTATGCACCAACAGAAACTATCATCACAGCGGGTGGTCAGGCAGATTTGGTCCATGAGATATAGTTTGCTAACCTCAGTGACACAGAGGACACCAGGAAGGTAAAATGACTGATGGATTCTGAGAATGATCCATGAAATTCTACTTGAGAGTATATTCTTTCTTAAGATCAGTGCGCAAACCCAGAGCCAGTGACATGTCTGGCAAAGCTCTTGTGTACCTTGTTTCTGGGTCCAGGCAATCAAGCTGGACCCCTTTATGCTATCTGACCGGGTCAGAATACTATATCGAATCTTCATTCTCAAGGCTTATCTAAGCCCAGATCTATAGAAAAAGCACTCCGTGTCCCTCTAATGAAGATGTATGAGTTCATTCCTCTGAACATAGAAATACACACGAGACGGTGAGTGATTCTGGCAGTCCAAGTACAACTTCTTTTCAATGTGGAAACCCAGACCATCCACGGTAAAGTTTAATTGAAAGAGAGTGTAGGGGGGAGGGGGATAAGCTAGGAACAACTGTAAATGGATAAAGAAGAGGAAGACGCAGCCCCAAGAACACTCTGCTAACTAATGAACGGAGAGCTCTGTTTCCACTACCTATCAGTGTGGAGGCAGTCCTGTCTATTAGACTTCTTCCCAAACCTGCACAATGTAAATACTTCTGAAGACCAACTAATGAAATCGCTATCGATAGACCATCTTAGATGGGACTCACATGCTTGTGTTTTGCTTACATTTTAATTTGCTCCTGCTGGATACTTACCCAGTAATTGCTTAATAAGATTAACCTCCCTGGCAATGTGTGGTGAATCTTGATTAAAACATCGGAGTGAAGGATTATCCTATACCACAAAAAAATTGAGGGGGTGTTATTTAATTAACTTATTGCCAATATGTCTTGATTGTCTCTTTGAAACAGTGGGGAAGTGGTCGATGGGAATTGATTTGGGTTATCTAAATGTATGGAATTGGTGAGTGAGGAACGGGGAGGTCACTAGGTCCAGAAATTCAAATCTCAAGTCACTCAAGGACATTAACAATCGTTCCTGTCATTTTACAAGATTTCCCTTCAGCTCAAAGAGGCAATCCAGCATCTTTGGTCATCACCAGAGAGAGCTGTTTTTGGCATTTGGAAAGCAAAGGTATTGAGTTTTAATTTATTTTAAGACAATTTTGAACTTTCACCCTTTTTATAAAGACCAATGGGCAAAACTCTCAGGACACCACAGTAGCAAACAGCCTCCCTTTCCCATAACTCATCTGGAAGATACCAAAGCCAGTGATGTTATACAGTTGCACTCTACATTTTAAAGCACGTAGAAAAGCCTAAGATTCTGGTCTCCCCAGATCACAATGAAAAAAATGTCTTTATTTGTTAGCTTGAAGCAGTGGTTTTCAACATATGGGTGACAACCCCTTTGTCGAGCCTCTATCTCCAAAAATACTTATAGCGTGGTGATTCATAACAGTAGCAAAATTACAGTTACGAAGTAGCAAAGAAAATAATTTTATGGTTGGAGTCACCACAACATGAGGAACTTTACGAAAGGGTCCCAGCATTTAGGAAGGTGGCGAACCACTGCCTTAGAGACGAGTGTTCCTAAGACTTGGTCTCCAAGGGGAGTTTTCCTCAGTTGTTTGGCTGTGATGGTGTGGAATGTTGAAGGGAAGAAGGGTCGGGAAATGGAGCATAAGGACGAAAGAAAAAGGGGCTGTTTTCATTTCTGGTGATCTGTGAAGATCCCTGTGTCCCGGGGTGAAGGCTACTATTTCAAAAGCATCTGTATACAACTTCAGAACCCTCCTGTCTCCACACCCTCTGCCTGATGGGATAATCTGCTCCTTCACTTTCAAATGTGCATTCTAATGTGTGTCTGAAAGGATGGGTTGTTGACTTGTGGGCTAAAGACCAATGATGGTTAAATGTACAGAGACTCCATGAAGCAGCGCTTCTAAGAGCCATCCTATTGGTCCTTCTAACTGAGATAATTCTTTACCTTAGGGAGCTAGCCAGTGTACTGGCTGTCATTTAACAGCTCTCCTGGCCTTAACCCACTAGTTACACCTCTTCCAATTATGACAAAAAACAAAACAAAACAAAACAAAACAAAAAAACCACCACCACCACCACCAACAACAACAAAAAACCTTTTCAGTCATTGCCAAATGTCTCCCAAGGGGCAAAAATGAGAGCCACTGTTGTAAAGGAAAAAAGGAAGGCGTGAGGCCGAGCACTGGAGGTGAACAGATTTCAAATCTGAGGGCAATAAATTTGGCTCTGGGCTTTGTGGTCAGTTAAAGCAGAACATGGTCAGTTAGGATGAAATGGAGTCTTTATTTTGAGATCTAGTTTCACCTACTCAATAATGGGAAGCGTATCATTTCATCCTTAGATAAAAATTGTTCATGCTTACTTAAAGGTGATTTAGTGTTATGATTATGACAGATTAGAATAGTGATTCTAAAAGACTGGATGAAAAGGCTGAGGAGTCATACCCAAAGGTGTAGGACAGCCCTGGGGAGAAAGATTTAAGGACCATTAGCAAATTAGGGTAAGTAATACACACCCAAGGTTGAGGAATTCTGGTTTCCTCAGGAGAAAGTACAGACAGAGGAAAAGTCCACATCCTGTCCAAAGATGCACATTACACAGACCCGAATTCAAGTTTGTGCCTATCCTGATTCCTTTGGATCAGTTCTGGGCCTGAATTTCTCAGAGATGAGTTTTCTGCTCTTGGAGCTCAAGTTATACTATGTTATGCTGGACACGTGATAGATACCCTTTCTCTTTGAAATACTCCTGTGGTGTTCTCTCTCTCTCTCTCTCTCTCTCTCTCTCTCTCTCTCTCTCTGTGCTGGTGACTAAGAAATGGACTGAAAAATTCTGTTTGGAGAAGTTCTTTTGATACAATCCCTGGCTTATGTGATTTTTCATCGGAATCACTCAAACTGCCACCGAAATTACCTAATGCCAGCCCTGTTAGCTGGGCCATTGGCTGCTCTTGTCTTTTAATTGCTCTTGTCCCCACCTCCCCATGGCTCTGTTTTTTTCTCTCCGCTTTTTTAGCACCTTGTTAGCACCTATTTTTCTCCCCGAGTACAGTCCTCTGATTGCCTCAATGAACATTCCTATTGTCCTCCTCAACGGCCTGAAAAGGGAAGCTTTGTTGCCGAGTTGTCAAAACTCCTTTCTATTCTCCTCCAAAGCAGAACAGCTCTGTCTCTTTCAAGGCAAGCCAGGCGAGACTACTCCCCAGGGAGGCTGTATCTCTCCTTGTGGGTGAGGGACCCAGGCTGGTGGCTTGTACTGCCAGCTGCTTCCTGCTTTCTGATCAGGCAGGTTTTTGCTGCTGCTGCTGCTGCTGCTGCTGCTGCTCCTCCAGCTGCTGCTGTTGCTGCTGCTGCTTCTGCTTAGGCCTCGCAATGCTTTCAAGCATGCTACATCAAGTCAATTGCTGTAGATAGCATAGGTATGCACACTGCTTGGAGCAGGCGCTCTGCCAGATCCAAGTGATTCTAGCCAAACACAGCTAACAGACAGGAACAGCAACCAGCTTTTAAACGGGGCACCTATGAAAGGCAGTAGTTTTTTCCCTTTCTCTTTCTTTCTTTTCCTTTTCTTTTTCTTTTCCTTTTTTTTTCTTTTGCATGCCTTTTAAGACTTGGATTAAAAAACCTGAAGCAGCTGGCAAGAGCCTTGACTTTTCCTGTGACCTCAATAGGGCAAGCAGCAGCTGTAACCTCACCTTTGCCTCCAGATGGCACTGTTGCCACATCATCGTTTCCTGGTAAGCCGGTCCTTACGCCATTGTTAAAGGTGTGTCCATCTGCCGGCTGGAGTTGCCAATTGAGTCCGAGCAGATGCATTGCTGCAGGAGAGACAAAGTAATGAAAATATGAATAGATAATTCAGCAATGCAAATGTCAAGGGGGAGGGCCAGGTGCCTTTTTCCAAGCGACTGCCTTTTAAGGAAATTGCAGTTCAAAAATGGCTTGCCCCAGGCCGTCAGGATTAGCTAAAATACAGAAAGTGGCAATCCAAGAGCTTCTGTCTCTGCTTTGTAGCAGTTCCCAGCCTCAGGGGCAGCACCCCTTGTGGGAAGTAGAGGAGGGAGGTTGCATATAGGTCTTGTCTTTCAGGATGGGGGTCACTCATCACTCGCCTGCTTGGCCACACATCTGACATGAATGCTTTTAGACAGGTGCACTGGCAAAGGTTGGGTTCACCCAGCTACTCAAGATGTGAGTCGAGTTCAAAACCAAGGCTGCACTGCTTCCATTTGACCGGCCCTGAAATGCCACCACAGTGAGAGGTGCTACAATCTCACCGCCCACTTAGAGCATGCCCACCTAACTGTGCCAAAGTTTGAATGTATATATATATATATATATATATATATATATATATATATATATATAAATAATTCTTTCTTTTTCCCTGTCTTCATGACAAGTGCATATCTTTTTAGCACATTGGGAAAATGATTACGGTTCTCTCTCTCTCTCTCTCTCTCTCTCTCTCTCTCTCTCTCTCTCTCTCATGCGTGCATGAGTGTGTGTACACATGTGTAGTAGTGGTAGAGCCTTTTCCAAGCAAAACAAACACAGCATTATGCAGTTTCTCCAAGTATGGCATGAGACACAGATGAGATTCCCATAAGCACTTGCTCTCAGGAGACAAGCATGCATGCATTCAGAGGTCGATTTCCATGTATGCCTCTGCCTCCAGGTAGCCTTCCGGTCTTGTTACTTAGCCTGTGCAGATACCGAGAGTGATTTTAGAAAACCCAATGTCCTTATCTATTCCTAATGGATCCTGGTTTTATTGTTACCAAGTGTGTATGTGTGTGTGTGTGTGGGGGGGAACACCTGACTTCTTTCCAGGCCCTCATCTAAGAAATGCTTCACTTGTAAATAAATAAGGAACCCATTCCCCTGTACATTTCCCACACAAACAATGACTGTGCCCTGTCTGTCTGGCATTTCCATGGGCACAGGTTGATGACTGTTGCCACATTCATCGCAGCTCTGCAGGAGAGAAAGGGCTGTTGACAGGAAAGTTCTGAGTTTGACAGTGGGGATGGGAGAAACAATTAACCACCGGAAACACAATTAACAATGCTTAGGAAATTGTTCACATAGCAATTAATTCTGCATGCCTACTACCACTTAAAGTCAGGCTGTATTCTATTAAGGTTAAAAACCCATCTTCACACAATGCAGCTTAGATTGATGGTTTGCAGATTAAGATGCCAAGGTACCTGGGAGAGTGTGCGCGTCTGCTTTTCTCTCACAGGCTTCTCTACCTCAAGCCAGATTTTCTGTCTCTACATTTCCATGAGGTGCAAGGCCCATGGTCGCAACTTTCCCAGATGATAAATACTAATAAGAGTAAGTGACATTTACTGTACTCTCTCCATCGAGGTAACACCTAATTTTCTCCTGCAGTTTATCTGTTATATGTAGGTCACTTACTTGAAGAGACCAGATTCTATTGCCTCAAATAATGACATATTTTCACCATACAGAGGTCAGGAAATGAGAAGTAATCGTGGTTGCTTCAAGATAACGATAGCTTCTGATTTGTAATTACCAGGTGAAGGGAGCCAAGGAATTAGCTGTTTTAAAATGATTTAAAAAAAAAATACCCAATACCATTGGGTTATAGGAGCTTGCCTGGAGCCAGCTGCTGCTGAGCCAAAGAAGAGGGTCTTTGGAGGAGGGTCCCCGAGTACTGAGACAGGTGCTGCCAGCAAGCTTCACAGGTGCTGGGGGGGGGGGGAGGGGGAAGCCTAACAAAGCTATGATGCTTGTGTCTATGATAAAGCAGTGGATCCTGGCAGGCAACGACGACAACCTCCCCAGTGCCCTACCCACGCGAAACTGCTCTTCAGAACTGCTCCCTCTTGCGCTGCTCAGGGTTGTCACTCCGAGGTACAGAGGATATTGCCACCGTCAGCTTCAGGACAATAGTAGACAGGACTGTAATCTTACTGAGCATAAAAGGGACGCTCATGACTCGGTGCTTTATTTTCAAGGATGTCTTCCCTTCCACCTCCTTAGCGTTTGTTTCTGTCCTTATTGTAATTCTTTATTGTTGTTGATATTGCGATCATTAGCGGTACCACCACTATCACCATCATTAACAAAGCTCTTCAAGAAAACCTGGCATGATGCTGTTAGGTCCAGAGGATTCGAGTGACTTCCCAGACAACTCTTTGAGCAAAGAGAAAAATGAGTGAGATGAAGGTAAGGAAAGGGGCGAAGCCGAGTCGCTAAGCACAAGACCTGTCCGCTAGCAGAAGCTATGCATGGAGATGAATCTCACATTCAGGCTTATCTCCCATCATTGAGCCAAATGCAAAGTAAATGAGTAAGAATTGCCCTGGGGGGATACGGCCAGCTCTTCTTATTTTGGGGGAAGGGCATCTGACATAGGTTTCTGTTGGCTTTTTAATTGTATGTATGTATGTATGTATGTATGTATGTATGTATGTATGTATGTGTTGGCATTCTTGATCAACGGTCCCTTGGTCCCCGACTTGAGGAAGAGGATGAGACTATCATCTCTCTGGCCTGTGGGAATGGACGGAAGTGCCCTCAGGATAGAGGCCCAGGGGAGTTACGACATAATGAGTTTGCTGACTAACGAGAGGCATGCTCCTTATTCTGTTACTGGCTAGTTCTATGGTTTGGGCTAAGGAATCACCCCTCCTTCCTTCCATCCTTCCCTCCTTCCCTCCCTGTCCCTTTTGTAAATGTTTCCTTCATAGCTAGAATAGAGGGCAGCTTGGGGGGGGGCGGGGATGCCAAGGAGGGTTATGCATACATCGCTCCCTGAAAGAGCTGGCAGTGACTCAAACATAGACACCGCATCTGTGTTTATTAGGGCAGAACATAGCACACGGGGGCATACTTGAGAGCTTAGACTGTAGAGCACTATATACTTCTAAAAAAAAACCCAAAACATTGTGGTGGTACAGAGAACAGGATGGGATATTATGGGTGGCAAATGGACCACAGTATAAAGAGAAGGATGTTTTGAACCTCAGTGTCTGATGTATCAGCTGTCAATCATTGAGCTCAACATTCAGGCACTGACACAACACATCATCCTAAAGGAGTTCCAGGTAGGCGCTATCATGATTCTCATTCACAGACAAGGGAGGTTATGAAGTTTTACTACTGGGAGATTTCAGAATCAGAGTACAGCTATGCTGGGGACGTGGTGCCTGCTTCGCACTTTACATACAGAGAGATCTGGCTACAAAGTCCATGGGGAAATGGCAACTTGCTTCTTTCTCAGAACTCATGGTCAGCAAAGTGGCTTGGTGCATGGGCAGCCATGCATCATTGCAGCCTGGAGGAACTTGTATTTCTTTTTGCTATTGACTTCAAATGTGGGCTTGTGGCAAGCAGTGCACTCTGCATTGCATAGTGATCCTGAATCCTGAGTAAAGAGGCCATTAGACAGAGCCAGCCATGGTTGGCAAGTGTCAGAACACAGTTAGGGAAGTAATCCGTTGTTATGGCAATGAGCCACCTAGAGTCTGGGGTTCTTTGTTACAGCAGCAGGGCCTAATCTACCCTGACTGATAGATTCACTTACGAAGAAAAGGAAAGAGGATAAATGTTTACAGAATAGATTTCTGTGAATTCTTTAAATTTTATCAGGCCAGGAGCCTTTCTGAAATCCAGACAGGAAATTAATACCTGTTTAGGGTCATCATGCCTATTTCTATGGACAGCAAAATATTTGAAAATTATACCTTCATCTTATTAGTATCTTTTTTCAGTTTCCAGAGACAGACTAGATATCCGAGAAGTCTTGGGATAGCCAGAGTTACTGCTTCTTCATCTCAGTACTTCACATAAGTACCCATCACTTCGCATTTTACTGGAGGAGATATCTCGGCTGCCCTGGGACGGTGCTTCCTTCTCCTCCTCCCCTTGAATGTTCCGGCAGCTCATCCCAAAAGGTCTGGTTCAGACCATGTTAGGGTCAGAAGTGAAATGAGTTCTGGAAGCCCTCTCCTCTGCATTACCCGCCCCCACTGACAGGCGAAATGTACAATTCATCATGATCTGACAGGTTCTACTCCAGAGAGATGCTGGAATGGAACAACGGGGCTCCATGGGTCACAAAGGATGGGATGGGGAAGGGCTTCAAGTGAAAGCTCATGGAATCCAGGTGGCATCTGGGAAATCAGCCACTAAAAGCACAGCGAGCAGCCAGCCCCTGGAAGTATCCCTCAGCTAATTGGAGAGAGCCTTCCCAGTGTGTTGAAAAGGACCTCTGGCCACATGGGGAGACCACACACAGATCCCAGGTTTCAGCAAGTACAATAGTCAGACCTCCTTGCAGGTCGATTAATAGTTTCCCACTGAAGTTCCTCTGTTTAGGTGCCAGATGGGATCCAAAAGAAAGACTAAGAAGGCGAGCCCAGGCTGGAGAAAGCAAGGGTTGGTCACAGGAGACAGAATTCTTCAGCCAGCACAAGGACATGAAGACCCCAGGCCTTGAAAAATGGCAGCTTCTAAATGGGGTTGTCTGAAATAGTAATTAGGGTATGTGTGGGCCCTGCTGGGTGCCATTTAGAACCTTCTATGTTCATTGGCTGGCAGAGGATCAACCTGACAAGAGAGTCAATCAATATGTCAGCAATACTTCACCGAGAGCTGCTCAACCCCTGCTTGTCAAAGAGGACAAACATGGAAGCCACTGATGCTCTGTGTTTGCTGAGCAGGCCCCCAGGAGCAAGGGGTATCTTTAAAGATCAGGCCTGTCGATATATAACCAGGGGAGGTGATTGGGCTCTCCCTTTGAAAATGCAAGGCTGCAGGCCAAGCAGAGCCCCAGGAGGGAAAGGAAGGAGCCAAGCCTGCTGGGTCTTGTGGCTCAACAGTCAGGCAGAGGAGCACACACGGCCTTTGGGATGATGTCAGAGTGCATTCAGAAATGGGAGAATGATGGGAAGGGTCAGTTCTGGATCTCCTTGGCTCAGTACCAGGCGATTAAGCCCGCAATGCCAGGACTCCTGTGGGAAACAGCAGATTCCCAAGGTGCCCCTGCAGAAAGGATGGAACCTGCTGAGGATGACCAGGGCTAAAGGGCACAGGTGCTAACCCTGGCATTACTGGGCACTGTAGAGGCACCTTAGTAGTGAGCAGGGAAAATCAATGGATGCAAATGAGCATCTTCAGCCATGATGATGATACACATTTATTTTGACAACTTGCCAGGGACTGGGATAATTACTTTAATGGCAGCATTTATTCATTATTTATCATTCGGCAAATATTTATTGAGCTCACACTGTGCATCGAATTGTGTCCTGGCCCTGGGAATGAAGCAGTTGACAAAACACAATCCCTGCTTTCATGGAACTTACATTCTAGTGGAAGGCAGGGAAATGAAACACACCCGGAGAGAAGAGCTGAGTACCAAGCCAGGCATCTGGGAGGGTAAGGAGTGGGGAACGCAAAGTTCCTCTCTTTCTTCTTCTTCTTCTTTTTCTGCCTTTAATGGAGCCTGGTCAAGGGGAAGTCATGATGGGTCAGTGCACATAAAGGCTTAAAGGAAATGAGGTGGCTGTGTGCATTGACACCAGTGACCAGCAGTCCAAGCTAGAGTCTAGCAAGCAGGAAAGGGAACTGGAGGGTGGGTAATGTTGAGAGACCGAATGCCTCTGGAGGGACTCTGCATTTTGTTGAAGAATACCTTTTGAAGGGGAAGAGAATACTATATATCCTACTGATACCCCATCATCAGAAGGGGTGCTAATATAATCTGCCTTTTACAGACATGAACACTGCCATTTAGAGAGCTTGACTCATCCAATGTCAGACCACGAGGACATGGGGAATCTGGGATCCACACCTTGACCTGTATCACTTTAGAGTCAGAGCCCCAAGTTCTCATGTTGCACTGACAAATGACCCCATTCTGAGGCATGACCCCATCACCTCCCAGGACATCTACCTGCTATGTTTTCTATTGGAATAACTGTTAGAAGATTGAGCAGGGCAGGAAGATTCCAGAACGTCTTCTGTGAATGTTGCCCACACCCACTTTGGAACCTCTTTTGCAAGCAGCCATTCATCCTTCATGAATACACTGTGGTCAGTAGCCATTTTGCTATTTAACCTGGAGATCCATCATCGCCAATGTAAAATAAAGGTCTAGTGACTTCAGCTGCCTAGCTGGCTGACATCAGCTTCTGATGGCTTTTTCCTGGGCCAGTCTGCTCCTCATTCTCTAGGGCGTGGTTAAACATAACACTTCTATTTCTTTTTTTTTTTGCAGAAGGGAGGGGGCTTCTGCAATGCCTTAATAGCACCCTTTTAAGAATGTTGCTGCAGCCAAAACTACCTTCTTCGGGAAAGAAGCGGTGCCAATAAAACCACCACGAGGAATAACATTCTCGAAACGCCTTAAGACTTAAAAAAAGAATTTAAAAAAATTTAAATCTCAAAGAAGTTTTTTTTTTTTTTAAAACCCTTTTAAAAATCTTAACTGCCTTGAGAAGTGGTTTTGCTTTTTTTTTTTTTTTTCCCAGACAGTGCAGCAATACATTGAATAGGATAAATTTTCAAAGCGCCACATGGAAGTGACGTCCACAAATCCCTTTACCAGTAATGGGATTTGTGCACCTAGCTCTTGAGGATGCTCAGGGAACTTATTTGCCTCTGTCCAACTTTTCGGCTTGCAGCTTCCTAGATGCTTGCACAGCTCAGAGCCAGGGACTTACACAGAAGAGAGAGGAGAAAGAGAAGTGATCCCAGAATCCTGGCAAGACCACTTGAATGAGAGCGGGCTTCGGGGAGACAGCCACTGCCTGCCCATCCCTGCAGGCCCTGTCCCATTCCCACTGTGGTCCTGAAACACCCTCAGTTAGTGTCTTTCGCCTTCCTACTCCTGGTCCCTCTCCAAAATAGGGAGGCTTTCTGCCGCCCTGTGCATCTGCTTACGAGGACAAGGTGACAGTTCTGTAAGGCAGCTCCGGGACCGAGGAGCAGTATGTTTCCCAGACACGAAGAATCTACACAGAAGGACCTGCACATTAATCTATTCTTGTGACAGGCTCAGGACAGAACAGTGAGTAGGAAGTGGGATGAGATTAATCAATTCCTGTGTTTGGAGGAAACAAACAGGGCTCGTTGCAGCTTCCAGATGTGCAGGGTCATGGAGTCCGTGGCTTCCCCACTCCTCTCCCTTAAGCCCCTGTTGCAGGTGCTTGGCAGGTGGCCTCAGCTGATAGTGTGGGCGTGGTGTGTGGTGTGCTTAGCTGACCTCTAAAAACATCCTCCCTCCCCAACATCACCAAGAAAATCAATACTCAAGACAGACACGCGCTTGCGGCCACTGTTTTTCTCCCGTGCAGAGTGCCTGGAATATATTGGTTGCCCATGCTGGTCAGGCAGCCCATTGTCCATGGGGTCTGTGCATCCTTGTGTAGATAAACACACGCCTAGAGCCATCAGCCGCATGGGTGCCATTTCCCACCCAGACCACTCTGGTCGTGATGCTGTTCTCCTCCCCACCCCCCAAAGAAATAAAATAAAAGCCTTTCTTTTCTCAAGAAAGCATCCATGTGATCAAAACACCTTTAGAGAAGGATAATATCCGGAGGTTTTATTCACCAAACAAATCATGGTCTGGGATTTTAAGAGCTTTTGTGACAATGACACATATGCCCACAATCCATGCAAACACACCTAGATGCTCGTGCCCACCCCAGCTTGTCACTCAGTGTTGACAACCCAAACAATATCTGTCTTTTTTTTTTTCTTTAAGAATAGCACCCAGCAGCCCTGTTAAAGAGGAGACAGATTCATGAGACTACTAACTACAAAGGCAAGACAAGGGGGTGGCCCATGGCAGGAGGCCACAGGAATCCTAGGAAGCAGACATATGAATGTTTTAGAGGATGAGATGTCATATCGATCCGGAGATGTGCAATGTGAGCTGGAACAAAGGGGGAAGAGAAGTCTCCCGTGAAACAGCCGCCAGCGAGAAGGAGTGGCTGGGAGTCAGGCTTGTGCTAGTGATGGTCCTTGGTAGATGGAGCTCTTGGGCAAGTTTCTTTCTTTGGTAGAAGTGAGGGGAGAGAGAAGGCCGGGGATTTATTTCTCCTCTTGACATAGGATGCCAGCCAATAGACTGTACCTAAGAATCTTCTGAAAGCCTCCAGACAGCCGGCCTGAACTGGGGCAGGAAAATGGGAGCAGAAAAGACTTAGGAACAGAATAAAAGGGGAATTGCCTCCCTAGCTTGATTCCCTGGAAAATACAGGGCTTAACTCCATCTTGGCTCAAATTTGTACAGAGTACTGGTGAGCAGTCCACCCCATATAAATTGTCATACCTCTCTCAGCACTTTTCCTTAGCTATAATGGAAGCTGCAATGTTTCTTAGCACTCAGTATAGTTCTAAGCCCTTTGTGCCTGCTACACTTACTCTTTGCAATAAGCTAGAGGTAAAGGATTCCATTCCCTTATTTTACAGAGAGAGAGTCCGGTATGCAGGTCTTACAGGGCTGGGTGGCAACAGCTGGTTTCAGAACCAAGTATGGGCCCCAAAGTATTATCTTAACCTCAGGAGACCTAATGATAGAATGTGTTCTGAGAAATTCACCAGTAGGTGATTTTGTCATTGTGTGAGCATCAGGGAGGGCACTTATACAAACTGAGATCTCTACAATGTCATGGAGTGATATAACCGTCTGGGACCAACACACATGTGGTTTGTTTTTGACCAGAGCATCTTGATATGATTGCTGACTGCAATCCTATAGAAACAAGAGTACGCCAACTAATGTATAGTGTGGAGTAGGTATAAAGTGGGTGGGGTTTCAGGATGTCACACAGAGGCACTCAACAAACATCCCTTACTGCCTGTTGGGTCCTGAGCACTTTACCACATTCCCAGTAGCAATTGGGGCCACTTTGCTAGGATTCTTTTTGGAGACACTTCTGCAGTTTTCTTTTCTACATCATGTTAAACATGGCAGAGTCACATCAAGGTGGGTCTCAGGAGACTCCTGGTCCAGGTATTTGTTGTTTGGGCAAATGGTGACCCATCTTCCCTAGTTATGGGGGACAACCTGTCTGAGCTCAGCACAGCTAGGAACTGACTAAGCCAGGCTTTGGACTTTGATCTCTGGCTTCCAGCTCTCTGCCTACCTTCTTTTTATTCTGATTGTTAAGAAAACCAGAATATCCCAGGGCCTCCATGTGATGCTGTGAGACCTCAGGGCAGCTCCCCTTCTCACTTCGCTCAGGTTACCATGGTCTCTGCATTGTCGCTCCCCAAGAAACCTGTTAATAAAGAGAGACGGCAGGATGCCGTCTGATCTTCTTATTCATAAGCAGAGCATGATGGTGAGTACCGTCTATGGGCAGTGCTTTCAAAGCAGAGTCTAAAGTCTCCGCATCTCCCTCACCCCCTTCTCGGAGGACCCCGTGGCCAATACAGACACGCTTCTTCCTACGAGTGAATTTGGATGTGGATTCTGTACTTTTTTTCTGAAGTGAGAAAAGAGTTGAAGAATGGATGATGTTGAACAAATCCTCTATGCAAGTCTCATTTCAATTTGGTCATTTGTTCAGCAAAGCCAAATTAGGCACATAGGGAGGCTGCCGGTGTCCCTTTCAATTTTTAATTTCTGACATGGTTAGCTCTTTTTTTTTCTTTTATTTTAAAAAACTCAGAATTGAAAAAAGAAAGAAAAAAACCCTGCATTAGCAAATTGGGTTTGATCTTTCTCTTAAATGGCTTTTAGTTAAGTGGGCTTCAGATGGCTAAGCTGAAACATTTAAAACTTGATTCTGATGGAAAGAAACATGGTGTTGGAGAATTCCTTCTATCTCTTTGGGCCTGATTAGGTAGCAAGGAAGGAAGCCAGAAAGCACAGGGGGCTCCTGTGCTATGATCTATTTGATATCAATACAGGCAACTTAAAAGAACAAAGCTCACTGGGAAGAAAAGACAGGACAATTTTTTTTTTTTTCTGGAACATAAGCTATCTGTACCTTTTTTTTTTTTTTTTTTTTTTTTGGAGCCACACATTTTCATCTGCAATTAGATAAATGACACGATTAGATTTATTTGGAGTTAGTGACAATTTATTTAATAGAACTGATTTGAAGGGTTTTGTGTGATACGTCATACACGCATCCTCCGTGCTGAAGGTACACATTTCTTTTGACAGGCAGCAGTGCTGTGACATTTCTGGCTTCTACAGAGCATCGTGATGAGGTAGAGAGGCATGGGGTCTGGTGCACACTCACCTCCCTCTCCTCCTCTCCTTCCGGCTTATGTTCCAAACTTCCATTGTAACTCTTTGGACTTCCATTGGACTCTCAAGCCAAGCTGGGTCCAACCGCTGCCTCATCAAGGTGGAACTGGTGTTTCCTCTAGTAACAATGGTATGGCTTCAACCAAGCCCAGTTCATTCAAGAGTTTAATCCCCAAGGTCTTAGGTGAGTGGTATAACAAAGTGGAAACAATCCTTGTGTTTGGAGATGACACCTTTGAAGAGTGATTCAATGAGATAGGTCACTAGGTAGCACTCTATGACTGAATCCCGGTGACTTCACAAAAAAAAAGAACAGCCTTGTAGACAGAGAGAGACAGATACTCCTGCTGAGATACAGCACAGAAGTCCATCACAGAGCCCAAGCCATGCTGTTTGGACCTTGAACCTTCAGAATGGCGAGTTCAAACAAACCTCTTATTTTTTATAACATAGTCTGCTTCAAGTATTTTCTTACAGCAAGGGGGATATCAACCAGCCTAGACCAGGTCTCCAAGACCTTCATATTGGGAGGTAAAGAAAGATGAGCCTGTTCATGATGTTGTCTAACACTGTCCTTTCTTACTGTTTTTAGGAATATGTTTCTAAAAGGGCTATTTGTTTAACTCCACTGTACCTAAACTTCATAAGCCAGTTTGGAGTTGGTATGTTAGTTTTTCTGTTTTTCAAAAGGAAGAGAAGCTATCACACTTAGACTGCATATCCAAGGTCAGTGATTGCTGGTTTTGTTTTGTTTTTTTCCTTTAATTTGCTAAATCTGACTCCTCTAGCAAGGTCCTGCAATTAGTGAAGACCAGCTCTCTCTGTCAGTCCCTGGAACAGCTTTGTCACCAGCCCCTCTGATCCTCTAAGCTCTGCTCTGGAGCTGTCAGCAGCAACTGTCCCTACTAACTGACGTCATCCCACCCCTCAGAAATGCTCGAGTTTTCTGGGGCTGTCTATCCAGAAGGTCATTTGCATTCTGCTTCTGGGCCAGCACTGGCCAGCATAAATATAACACACATGAAGTTAAATTCTTCTACTAACCACTCTAAATAAGTACAAATAAACGTAGTGTTTTAAACCCAATATAACCCAAATATTATCAGTTCAACATGTCACGAACATAAAAATCCCGAATGAGACATTTTACTCTTTGTTTGCACAGAGTGTTCAAAATCTGGTTTGTATTTTACACTCACAGAATCTCAGTTCAGATGCTAAATTTTCAACAGTTAAAGTAAAATGTGGTTCTGCCAAAACAATGAGAGTGTGAGTAAACACAAATATTTTACACTTTGGTTTTTTAAAGTTAAATGAGTTGAGGGGAAATCAAACTCGCTTGCTGCCTTGCATGAGCTGAGCCAGCATGCCTGTGGGGAGCAGTCTGAGATTTTGGTGGCTCAGTTAGCTGTCCTGGAGTACCCCCTTCCCTAGTATTTCACATATATATATATATATATATATATATATATATATATATATATGTGTGTGTGTGTGTGTGTGTGTGTGTGTGTGTGTGTGTGTGTGTGTGTGTGTGTGTGTGTACACACACACATAAGACTTAGCAGTGATGAGTGAAGTGCTAGTCATCCTTAACCAGATCGTGTGCCATGACCCTGTTGAACCATGAGACTGTTTTCCTTCCTCATTTTCTAATTTGTCCCTGTGCCCAGCAGAAGGGTTAGAATGCTATAGTATTGAGAAGCACACACTCATACAAACATATACATATATACACACATACATACATACTCACACACATATAATAAGCACACTCATACATACATATACACATACATAAATACACTCATGCATACACACATATATACACACATACATAAACATTTACACACATACATATATACATATACACATATACATACACACATATACACACATTCATACACATACATTCATATACACACTCACATATACATGCATATACTCACACATACATATACATACACTCACATACATACACATACACACATATTCATACTTATACATATGCATGCACATACATACATACTTACACTCACAATATATCACACAAAAACACACATATGTACACACATATACACACTCACACATATGTATATATACTTACACATATACATATATACACATTTACATGCTTACTCACACATAAATACATATACTCACACATAACATATACATGTACATATACACACATAGAATTTTTTTTAGACAGGGTTTTACTGTGTAGCCCAAACTGACCTGGAACCCTCTCTACAGCTCAGGCTGGTATTGAACTCACATTCTCCCACCTCAGACTTCCAGGATTATAGGTGTGTACCATCCTAATTATGTAGGCAATATATATTAAAGAAAAGAATACTTTGGAAATTTGTGTCTAAGCCTCTAACCTCTGTTGATCCTATAGCATTATAAGCTGAGAATTAATTTCATAGTATCAAGCAGAACCTACTAAATTCTTTATGTGGGGTCTCAATTCCTGTCTGATTTTAAGATGGTTTCCCATTTGATTATTTTAAAACATTGAGGAAGAAACCACTATTTCTATTTTACAGATGAGAGAACTGAGGCTTTGAGAGATTAAATAACTCTCTTCTCCGACCTAGCTACCAAATGTCCTATAGAGCCAGGGTTCTTAGACACGTCTCAAGTTCAGTTTTCAACAGCCACTCCCATGGGTTTCACTGGTAACATTTTTTTTTCCTTGATTCTAGTTTAAAATCACTTCTACTTTAAAGAACTTTAATCAGGATTTCATGTGTTCTAACAAACCTAAGGTTTCCGAAACATAAAAAAAGCCAGCCGTGAATGTCCCAAACTTTAAAACGTGTTTTAGAGATGGGTATATACAAGGTTTCCTTCTCAGTAAAAATAAAAGATTTTTTTAAAAAAGCAATGTCCCTCTTTGATGTAGTCACACTGTGTGCTGCCAGTGATCTTACCAACATTTTGAGAGTATAGCCTGCTGTTGCCCCCACTGTTCCTTTGTATTAGCCTTTCCAGTTCCAACAGACCCACCATAACTTCTGTGCTTTCTGGTCCCCTCACACCACAGCTAAGCAAAGGAAATTTCCCCCACAGGTCTTTTCTCAAGAATCCCAGTTGTGGGAAAAACAAAAACAGATCTCCAACTGTAACTCATCACTCCTTCAGCCTGGAGGATGTTTCTTTGTGGCTAGTGTACAAAGACTGCATTAGGGAGCTGATTCTATGTGGCTGGTCCTTCACAGTGAAAGATTTCTGTCTTAGGTCGCCTGTTGTGTCCCACCTTCCTCTCTTCTAGCCCTGCAGGATTTCTAGTGGCCAGACAGCCATGGAAGTCTTGGGGGTTGTATCTCAGCATCTATGTAACCCAATGATTCCACCAGTAATCACTGAGGACCCAGCATCCTACGGGTGCTGCAAGTCAAATCAATAAAATTGTCACTAAAAAGAGTCAAGGCTGGTCCCACTGTGTGTGTCAGTCACTAAGCACTTCACAGGTTTAAAGATGAACTTGCCATTGTTTTGGTAAACCAAATGTGGTAGAATATGGGCAGTTTCATATGGTTCAATTTTTTTTGTTCATCACTTTGTATGATGGGTTTTGAAGCAAGTACTTTCCTCTTTACAGTACCAGTGATGGACAGCACTAAGTATCTCACCCAAGCTTTTCTGAAAGTAGTTGGACTTGAGAACACCACCTCATAACAGTTCTCTAGAGTGCTTCCTGTCTCTTACAGTAGAAATATCAAAAGATAGACCCACTATATCTCTGTCTCTGTCTGTCTCTGTCTCTCTCTCTGTCTCTGTCTCTGTCTCTATCTCTCTGTCTCTATCTCTCTGTCTCTGTCTCTCTCTCTCTCTCTCTCTCTCTCTCTCTCTCTCTCTCTCTCTCTCTCTCTCTGTGTGTATGTGTGTTTTGCAACTACCCCGCATAGGAAAATACTTGGGGAATCCTCTTCCCCAGATTCATTTTACAGAAGACAACTCCCCAGGCTATGTATCTGTGCATAAAAGAAGTCCTCCGCTTTCACCCCATCTCCGCACCCACCCTTGAAGCTGTTATTTTGGGGGTGATGTTTAAATAGGAACTCAGGCCTGCAGAACACTTGGCTTTCATACTTCATGCCAGTGTGAATCAGGAGCAACACAAAACAGTACGAGAGCAACAGAGCTGTTCTGAATGACTCCCTCAGCCTCCTTTAAAACTACTACAAAGAGTCCAAGCAGAAAGTGTGTTTCCATGCAAATGCTGCTTCAAGATAAGCCCCCAACTTCCACTTTTTCTTCCCACTTAGACTTCCACCTTTAATCCCTTTCCCAGATATTCTGGACACTTAAAATACACAGTTTTCTACATCTACCCTGATGTCTGCATATTGGGTACTTCTATCACCAGCTTTGACATTGCAACAGCAAAGGCTTGAGGGCCTGGCAGAGCTGAGATGATTTGTATGTATGTTCTAGCCCCCTGCCCCATGCCTGCTGGGGTATCATGATGACCAAGTTCTGCCACATCTTAAAAAGCTTATAGTCCAGGTTAATGGCTTCCGTATCCGTATCAACTGAGAATTTGCTAGGAATGTAAATTGTCGGGCCTCACTCCAGAATTCAAGGGTGGAGCTGTAATGTCTCTGTTTCCCTGAAACTTCCAGGAGACTGATTGCTCGGGTTTGGAAGCACCTGTATGGGAAGCCAGGCTGACAGCAATTAGTGAAAGAGAACAGGAGGGTAACAAACAAGCTCCTCTTGTCTATTTCCAAGCAGGTGGAGAAGGCCCAGACACCTCCCTCCAGGTTTGTGCACTAGATCTGCGCCTACACAGGTAGCATGGCAGAGGCAGCCGGGAAGATGCAATATGGAAAAGAGGTATTCAAGCCAAGGTGGAAAACGGGGGGGTGGGGGTGGGGTGGGGGGGGAGAGGTGTTGGAGAGGCAGGGCTGGGGATAAGCCAGAACCAGGGCAAGGCAAAGGGCAGTGATAACATGGGCTGTTTCAAGCACGCTGTCTTTCCTTCAGGTACCTACCTACCTCTGTCCATTCTGCCTGATCCAGACAAACCCAACTTGAGAGACCCTCACCTCCCCAAACTTCGGCAGCACCTCCTGCGGTTATTCTTTTGTGTCATATCCTAACTTTTCTGGAATTCCATCTAGTTCAGAGTTGCCCTATTCAAATTATCAGCTACCACAGTGGAGTTTATATCTTAAAAAAAAAAAAATCAGTCGCAACGTGGTATTTCTATTCATTCACAGAACTCCGCACAACATCGTATTTTCTATCATTAATAGATGTGCAATTCTAGGGGCAATTAATGGCTTAAGCCAAACTTATATATCCTAAAGATGGAAAATTCGGGCACTGTGCCAAATAGAAAAAAGTATTTTTAGACAGAAGATATTTTAGACAGTGTCTCTGAAGTGGCTCCCTTCCTCCACTCTCTGGCTAGCCCTGACTGAGGCAGACATGCCTTGGGGGATATCAGCTCTGGGTAGAGTATACTTCCCATGCCCTCTATCTGCCATCAGTCTACCCAAAGCTAGATACTTTGCTGAACTTCCACCAATAATATACTGAGGCTGGGGCCTCTGATTGTAACCATCCGTCTTCATGTATTCTAAGGGAAATCCTTTGTGTGTGTGTGTGTGTGTGTGTGTGTGTGTGTGTGTGTATGTGTTTGTCCCTTTCTGGCCCATGATACTTGGATCCATAGTTTGAACGAAGCAACCAATCAGCTTAGGGTGCCTTGTCTTGTCCTGCAGAAATCACAAATTGGTCACTCTGAAGGATGTCAATTAGCTTATGGAAGGTGCAGGAGTAGTTAGCCAATCAAATCTGGTTTTCATTTTCATTAATGGTCTGTACTATCAGGCAGTTGGTGTCCTCCAAAACTCACATGTGGAAGCTTTATACCTCAAGTTAAAGTGGTAAGTCCTGTGGGAGGTGGTTAAGTCACAAAGGCTCACAAATGGGATTTGTGTGTTTCAGAGAAGACTCCAAAGAGCTAGCCAGCTTCCTCTGCCACATAAGCAGTGCTAGAAGGTACCATCTGTGAGCCTGGAAGTAGGGGTCTTCTTTCCAGACCCTGAAAGTGTGTACCTTAGTTTTGGACTTTTCATTCTCTTGAACTGAAATAATTTTAGTTATTTATAAGCTACATAGATTCTGGTATTTCATTATAATCATTTGAGAGCCCCAGAGAAACTTTACACAGGAAAGGACTTGGTACTAATTTCTGCTCCAATGTCTCAGCCCCGGACTTCCAACAAACAAACAAACAAACAAACAAACAAACCCAAAAAGGTCTTAATTTGTCAAGTTTCACTTTTAAATAATCTAGACAAGAACTTTAATTGGTTTTATTCTGGTCACATGATTGGCTATTTCTTGGATTAATCATGATGGCTGGGCAGATACTATTGATTCTCAGCATCTCACTTTACCTAAGAGGGTATTGAACAGAGGTGTGACCACCAAGGAAAGTTGCGAGGCACAGCAAATAAAATAGCGAGCATCTCAAACAATATTTGGGACATATCATATTTAAAAAAACCCATCTTGTTGTTTATCTGAAATTCAAGTTTAACTGGACATCCTATTTTTAATACGGCCGCCCTGTCGCCAAGTGAGTTTGGTGTGAGCAGTTGAGATTCTGATTTTGTATCAGTCACAGCTCTCTTACAAGTCTGAAGCGGGTACAGAGAACCCCGTCCATGCTAAGTGTCCCTCTAAGTTCCCTCTCCATGTAGCACCAGGATGGCTCTCTGCCTAGAAGAGAATCCAGACCAAGCATTTACACTTTCCCCAAAGTGTCAAAACTGCCTGGCTGTCTGGTGTGGAAAGCATATGGACGGCTCTTTTTATCAACCACACTGAGTCCTTGGGTGGGACCCACAGATTTATCAGAAAATTCAGCTAGGACCAAATTATGATTCGACTGCTGCCAAGCTCCTTAGAGACATCTGATCTCAAGAGAGTTAGCATGTGGCATGAGGCTGGTGAGCTGGTCCAGCCCCGTCTCCAAGGCGGGGTGCTAGCCCTGTCTCCTTAGAAAGCACACAATACACCTTTCTGAGCTCAGTTTCTCTCTGGTAAGAGCAGAAAGCATGGACCCTAAAGATCTCTGCAAGCTCCACGTGTGCTGGCTTTGACGATTGCTGTAGATATTCAGTAAATTTGCCCTGCCAGCAAGGCACAAGCCATTTCTCTCTCTTCCTTCTGGAAGGAAGTTTATTACACAAAGTAATAGGTGGATGTCCTCTTACTACCACATAAATCCACCGCAGTACCCGTGTGCTGAACTTCTTAGACAGCAAGAACAAACAGTCATTACTGGAACATTCCACACAGAGCCAAACAATAAAACTGGAAACAAAAGGGAAACATCCAACAACACTTATGGAGAGATTTATTCCCTGCTAGAATATTTAACAAGACAGTAACCATACAAGGCGGATGCCTCAACTGTAATCTTACTAGAGAGAACCCACGTGCACTGTGCACTTGACTTCATTCTTCTTACATACTTTCACCTAGGTCACACGGAGTAACTCTTTCAGTACCAAATGTCCAAAAAGAACCCTCAGTTCATAGCCAGCCCAGAATGCTCCACCAGAAAGTGACTGTGCTTGAATTTAGGATACCTCAAAGCTAGTTCAAAGTCAACCTCAGTTCTTGGCATTTTGCTTGAATGGAGTATCTTTTCCTCTGTGCTCTTTAAGGAGCTACAGTGCCCGAAAACCCTCGATGAATTATCTAATATTTAATATAAAGGAATATTAAAGAACTAAACAAAAAGGCCAGGACAGGGGCTGCTGGGCAGCATGTTTGGATCGAAGTGGACAGCTATTTCTTGTGCTAGGACAGCTCTGTGTATTTAGAACCAACTTCTGACCGAAGAGCTAGTAACCTCGGAGTTCCCTTTCGTGTCTTTCCACCATCGGCAGCTCTCACTGGGTAAGGCCAACTCTTCTCTCTGGGTAAAAATGTGTTCAGGTAAAAGTGTATGTGTGTGCATGTGTGAGTGTGTGTGTGCGAGTGCATGCGGCTCATTTCCTGGCAGGTGCAAATGTAACCGACTTGTCTATGTAGAGGGATTATCATTGTAATCAGTGTCTAGACCTAATTAGTTTGTTCTTGCTGAGATGGTCCCATTCCCCTTATTTCACGTAGAAATTGGAAAGGTAATTGACGTTTGTCTGTGAAGTGATTCACTTTACTTGGTTCGACCTGTGTTTGCCACCATGTGTTCCAGAAAGGAAGCAAACACAACTGATGGATTCACTCCTGTAAAAATAGTCTCCCTCTCCTCCCTCTTTCCCTCTTCCTTCCCTCTCTCTAGCACTTTCTTTCTTTCCTGCCTCTTCTTTCTGCTCTTTTTGCCAAACAACATGTTAAAGAGTATTAAAGAACTATTGACTTTAGTATGTACCAAGTCCATACGAAATAGCTACTACCATTGGGCCCACTTTACAAGGAGGAAACCAAGTTAGAAAGACTTTGAGTAACCTACCTATGTTTAGAGTTAATAAAGAGAAATCCTGGGATGTGGCAGTGGGCCCTAGGGTCAGAGCTCATTTGTGTATCTTGTGTTTGTTTGGTAATCAATAAATAAGGGAGTAGCTTACTCGTAGCCGCCAGAATTTGGTAATAAATCCACACCTTCTACCCACAGTTCTCAGATCCAGAATCCTCATAGGAATATCTAATATCCCATTTCAGGATTTCTCTTGGCCCCTGTAACCTTCTGCTGGACTCCCTCGGCAAGGCATTTCAACTTCATTCTCCAGAGTTCAGGCAATTGCCACAGCTCTCCTAAAGAACCCCCATGCTGACAAAGGAATGTTATGCGGGCACTGCATTAGCAGCAGAGTCTACCTCACTGAAAGGATCAGTGGCTCCAACCTCCTCAGGTCAAGTGAAGTTTTCTGTGACTATAGCTGTCCCCTGGGATACCAAGAGGCCTGCCTCAGGACACATCTTAACCAGAGCAAAGTCGATTCCTATACATGATCATGAATAGAAAGTTACTCAGAAAGCTAAATCAGAAGCCACTTCGTGTTTTTTTGTTTTTTTTGTTTTTTTTTTCTTCCCCCGTATCTATTCCTAGGACACATGAGCCCCCGTCATATACCTGTGAGGAGCACTGCACCCTTTCCGGCTCAGATGGGAATTCCCCAAGCAGGAACATCAAATTCCAACTGCATGACTCACTGGTCAATGAAGCTTTTATTACTGGCCACTGGGTTCTTACTGTAGTAATAAGTTTAGTTTGAGGAACTTATGGGTGGTCTCTTCCTTAATTATTGCCTCTCTCTTTTAACATATCACTTCCTTAAAAAATCAAGAATGACACTTTTGCCCACCCTGGAGGATATCTGCTATGACCTTATATCAGAAAAGGCAACTTGCTGGATCAGCAGAGTGACACTTGCTCTTTGCACACAGGGAGCTGACAAGAGCCCCAGGGAGAAATCCCTGCTTCTATGCACCCTCTCTTTAGGTTTGATCATGCCACCTCAGTGTGGTATTTGGAGGTCCTTCACAGGACTTTTGTTCCAATGGCCTGTTGGCAATCTGTTGACATTCACTGTCAACAGAAAACAATTACCTAACACAAAGGGAAAAAAATGTTTAAAAAAAAAAAAGGATTTGACTCTCTGAACCAATTTCCAAGAATCAGTACTAAAGAGAAGTGTCAAATACTTCTCCACTTTAATCACTTTCAAAACTTTTAACGAATCTCTTCTTTTAAACAAATAATGCCATTAGCATGGATAGTATGCAAATGAGAGGCAGGACCTGTATTTGTTTGGCTTCCTCAAAATTGTTTCTGAAACCTGATCACATCAAATATTTTTCAGTTTATGCAAAACACAACCTCTCAATACACTTTTTTTTTTGAAGACTGTGTAGTTTTCCATTTGCATGTCAGTCCCAAGTGGTAAATTTACACTTTGAATGTAGGATTAACCAATTTCCAAGACTGCACCGCATTGTGAAACTTGAAACATAAAGAGGTTACTTTCGTATGCCGAGGCCTTAAGAATCAGAAATCCAATGACCTTCGAGATACCTGGATGCTGTTGTGTAGCACGGAGATGGTACCTGGGAAATCCGTGTTCCCATAGTAACAGAACCTTTGCAGTTATCCCTTTTAAACAGTGTTCTTTCAAAACCTGATCGGAGGTCATCTCACAGAAGCCAGGGACTAGAATACACTTTCTGCAGCTAAGAAATCATTCAGGACCCGGGACTCACAAATCTGCATCTACAAACCCCCTTTTCCAAACTGCTCTTTCCCAGTTTGGTGAGCAGGCCCTGGCATCCTCACCTCTCACTGTCAGTGAACAATGTTACGGCTTGAGAGAGCTATGCATGATCACACTTACTGTAGCATCAACTATTTTTTTCTTAATTGTCCTGAGATCCTAGAAAGGAAACAAGCGTCTGTGCTGACAGAGGAGCTCAGCGTGAACTCTCATTTTTCACATGGAGCTAATTAAAAACTGAAATTAGTTAAATATGGAAATGACACTTGCAAGCACTTTAGTAGAATTCTGGCAAAATCCCTCTGGAGTGCTGTGACATTACCTGCTGCTTCGAAACTCCCCAACTGAATTTCACAGTTAAAAGGCTGAGCAAAGGGAAAGTTATTATTGAGATTTCGGATTCAGAACGTGTCTGTAAGACTCCAAATTAAATTTCATGGCTGGCCCTTGAGTGGCTGGCGATATAGAACGCAGGCCAATGGAGTGGGCTACTCACAATGTCCCTGCACGCGGGAACTCCAATTACCCCTCTTTAGGTATGGTTCTGTGGGTGGTATAGGTGCAAGAATTGGAAGGTTAAGAGATGAGCTTCCCCTGGAATCTGACCTAAAGTAGTTAGCATGCATACAGACTCCAACATAGGAAAGAACCTAGACTCATGCCTGGGATATGATAGGTATGATGAAGAAAATTGTATGGTCTGCTTAGGACCAACAAGATACATGGTTTTTTTTTTTTTTTTTTTTTTTTTTTTTTTTTTTTTTTTTTTTTTTTTTTTTTTTTTTTTTTTTCCCAATAGGGGAATCTGTCTATCCCTCTGTCTATCTATCTAATGTATGTATGTATGTATGTATGTATCTATTTATTTAATTTCCTATCTACCTACTTATTATCTATCTCTATAAACTCATGCATTACATACGTAAGCTTAGGCTCCTGTATGTATCACATGAACCTATCTCCTGTCATCCAGGTATTTCAGTTTTTATGCCCAATCATTATGCCTATGAAGCAGGGAGATGGAGCAGCCTGCCTCTGAGTGAAGACTGACAATAACAGTCTCCCTTAAAACCCCTGGGGTCCCCTTGGGACTGACATGCCTTTCTGAATGGTCCAAGATGAAGAGAAACCTTCCCGGGGAGGTGGCAGGAAAGCAGCTTTCAGGATGTTAGGTTCCCTGTTACAGGCAAAAAAACCCCCAAAAAAACAAAAAAACAAAAAAACAAACAAACAAAAAAAAACAACAACAACAAAAAAACCCCCAACAACAACAACAAAAACAAACCTGCAGGATTTGCCCAAGGGCAAATTACAATGTTTGCCTGCATCTGCATACAATTTAATTAAACCCGCCTACATGTCTGATGGCTCTGGATCCTCTGCAGTGTGTTTGGTAAGTCCAGCCATTCTCCAAACAACTGGAGTGTTATGATTTTATTGTTTTTCCAACACCCCATCCATTTGTCCTTGAGGCATTCCCTCCCCCTGGACCCTGTCCATGACTGAGGCAGGCACCTCATCCCCGCCTGGGCAGGCCAGCAAGAGGAGCCACTTAGTGCCAAAGAAGCCCTGCTCCGTGAGTCGGCTGGCAGGGAGCCTTCGGCAGGCTGGGTTGCCAGGAAGAGTTTTCTGGCAGCTCCGGAGCTCATCTTCCCATCACATTCAGGCTTTCTAGTCCTCAGCCTGGAAATCATCGTGGCTTACCCAGCTGGATGGGTGGAATGCTGCAGCTGTACCATCAGGCCGGCTTATTTTTATTGAATTTTGAATATCCAATTTCAAAGCAATTCAAATGAATTTGCCCAAGGCCTCGGATCAGTGTGGCTGCCGACACTCTCTGCAGTAGGGTTTCCGAAGTTCATATTTCTAAACAAAGGCAAGCTTACAGAAGCTTTCCTTGTCAGAACCATCACTTCCAAAGGACCTTCTCTACTAACTCTATTAGGCCACATGCAGACAGCAGCAAAGCCGCCGTTGCGCTAATCCAAGTCCCTCACTACCCAAGCTCTGGTGTGGCCCAAGCAAACTCCTTCTATGGATTGAAGAACGACAAGGGAGGTGGTGTGGGAGTGTTTAATAGCGGGCACTGGTAACACTGACTTCAGAGTGCGGGCTGAATGGACAAGACGTGACGCTGAGCCGGGAGAGCGGGAAAGGGCAGGGGCATGGCTGCCCTCCACGCCCCCAATCTCAGAGGGTGAAAACAACCAGTCAGGAAGCCAGCAACGATTCTGAGCTTGTTGTGAAACAATTTTTCTCCAACTCTTCCCATCAAGTTGAAACTGAAAACAAATAGGTCGTACACGTGCTTGGGTATAACTAACTGGACGTAGGATGGCAGCATTACATCGAGTGGATGTTCTACAGGTCCAAAGAAATAAAACCCTTCCCCCGCCCCCTCCTCTTCCTCTACCACCACCACCACCACCACCAACACCACCACCGTTTCCACCACTGCTGTTATTCTAATCATTCTGGACCCATAACTGGCAGGCATTTATTTTAAACGCACAAAGTACAGTTTAACTCAAGAAGTATAAGGCTGAAGAACTATGCAGAACAATGGGCTTCCTGGGGTGGCCAGACATAGCGTGTTATGGCCAAGGTTAGCTGACTATGAAAATATAACATGTTCTAGTGTCTTTCAGTGGGACTTGGGAGATACTTAGGACTTAGCACTCATTGAAAACTGTTTTTAAGATGTCTTGGGACAAAACTAATCCATTATCCATTAGCTATTTATGCTCACAATCTATCAGCAGAGATGGAGGAATGGAGGGAGGAAGAGATGGGAGAGAGAGAGAGAGAGAGAGAGAGAGAGAGAGAGAGAGAGAGAGAGAGAATATGCAAATTCGGAGACAACATGCAAATTGAGAGACAATATGCAAATTGGGAGGCACTATGCAAATTGGGAGACAATATGCAAATTGAGATCTGAGAGTCTGAGAGCAGAAGCTGAAGGTAAGAAGACAAGGTAAAACACTATCAGAGCAGAGCTGACATCTGTCCATCTATCTCACTCCCAGATCTTCAGCTCAGAGCACAATGCTGCCCATTCATAGGTATGCAGTTAGTATTTTTGAAAAGAAGAAAGAAAAGGAGGGAGGCAGGAAGAAAGCCTGCCTTTGTTTTATGTCCTTAGGAGTACAAAAAAGGTTACTGTTCCTTAGAGTCAGAAGGAGATCTGAGATAGCCGCTTAATTGCTGTACAGCACAGAACAAGACATCTCCTCCAGCTCTCAGTTTTTCCATCTGTAAAATGTGATTGATTCAGGACTGTTTTTTAACACCAGGTACCAAACAAACAGAGATGGCTTGTTACCATTTAGGATGGAGTAGCTTTCTAGGCTCCCTTCCTTTTATTGAGTTAGAGAAACCACAACTTATTGCTTCTTTTGTGTCTATAGTGCCTGCTTTATTTTTTAAAAAGAAAAAAAGAAAAAAAGAAAAACCGATTCCAAGCATGTCATCATGTTTTGCAAAGAGACCTCTGCAACCCTTTATTAGTGTTTATTTCACCTACTAACTGCAATCAGTGGGGCTTCTCCTGAGACTGTCACATGTATGTCCTAATTTAGGGAACTATGATTTTCTTTTAAGAACCATTTCTGTAGATTAAGACACAGAGGAAAGATACAAGAACCAAACCCCAGGATAAATGACATCAGGACGAAGCAAAAAAAAAAAAAGGGGGGGGGTTTCTAATGCAAAGCATGTGGAGCCTGGGAGAGTCAGACCTGGGGCAACGCCTCCAGAAACCTGGGATAAGAAAAGATACCCACGGGTCATTCCACTTCAGGGTGTAACCCAATCAGCTTTAACTCTTTGCTCCTTTAAGCAAATACGCTGCTGGTTAGTTATCCAGTAGATGTTTTTAATTACAAGCCGAAGAAGTTAGTCTGCAGCCCTGAAACCAGTGCCCTTATGCCGAAGAAGCGTTTTTTAATATTTATACATCTAAAGAGGGTTTGCCCTTCCAGACATAGAAAATCATTAGGAAGCCTTCTCGGGAGGATATAAGTTTGGTCAAGGTCATGCACAAATCTAAACTTCACACTCAAATCTAGCTTTGCCACCAGTAGGGGACACTTTCGTTCCACAAACTGTTCCTAGCCCCGGATCCTGACTTTTCTTTCTAGGTTATCAATTTTTAAATAGAGGAAGGGAACAAAAATATGCTTGTGAGACAATTCTGAGCGTATAAAAGTTGAGGAAACTTTTTTTCCCCCCATTTTCTTTTCTCCTTCGCTACTTGGCACATCTTTTTAATAGAGTTTTGATTCTGCACTTTTCCTTCCAGCACAGCAGATGAATGGGTGAACTAAGGGAACAGTACTCAAAGAAATGTCGTGTAACGGTTCTAACTTTGGTTTGGCATGTCACCTATCCAGTGATATCAGGGAGAGGAAATATTCCATCAAAACTGTGAGCATAGAAGGAAATGGTCTGGACAGGGTCCAATGACATCCGCTATCTTAGCAACTTTTGAGGTTCAGCAGAGACAGCACTGCAGTGTGGGAAAATGTGCATGTGTTCGGGCGGAGGTTCCATCCCACCCAACTGTGGATCCCTGACAGATGTGCCCCCGAGGTGAAACGGCAACCATTTCATATTTCATGATTTGCTCTCTCTCACATGCCAAAAAACCCAGAGGGATCCTGGGCAGACAGGGACCTTTTCAAAACAGTAAAACCAAATAACAGTGGCATCAGAGAAGCAAAACCATAGGAGACTGTAGTAACCAGGTAAAGGTTAGTAGATTATAGCTCACGCATACCTTGTAGGAGCATGTAGGGACTATTTGATAATAATAAAAAGTTAGGTACTATATATTCTGAGACCTTCTCCTTGGGTTCTGAGAATTGGAGCCGGTGCCTCTTCCAGGTGACCACAGGAATCATTTCTTCCTAACTAGTACAGGGAGAAAGAAGGGACTCCAGACTCTTGGGCTTGGACATCATCTTGTACCTCAAGGCTCTGTCTTTAGTAATGAAATAGTGTGTTTTTAGGTGGAGAAACAGTATCAGAGGTGTTCAATCTTTTGACATTGTGAGATGATGTTAAAGTCTATAAATGCATCATAGCTGTCCTGGCATGCATGTTGCCCAGGCTTTGGGTATGACAAAGTACATCTGAGTTAACGTGACACCTGACCGATCTGGTGTCTATAGCCTTATTATTTCCCAAACTGATGTTAACCTAACAGTTTAACCCACGATCACCTTAAGCCTAGCTCTAATGCTTAACATGGGTCCTACTCTGCAGACACCCTAGTCTATAACTGTTGCATGAATAGAAACCCACACCTTGCTTTCAGACTGGCCTAAGTTACCTGTGTGGTCACTGCTCAGAACTCTTAGGCATTCACATCACATATGGGTAAAGAGTAGCATCCCAAGTGATGAAAAGTGTGTGCCTTTAAGCCTTTCCTATCTCTTAACACCTACTGTTCTTAAAGCATCAATCAGCGACAATTAAAACAGGAGAGTTTATTAAGCGCACACTGCTGTCACGTTTTCATTTCATATTCAGATATAATTCAAATAGTACACCCTTGTCCCAGAGGCTTAGACATCATTCAGAGCAGCTAACGTGCACTGGCTGAAGAGGATCAGGAAATGTCTTCTACTGTTTCTGCTCCCAGGAGCCAGCCCTAGGCCACCTTGTCCAGGATACAGTAGGAGTCTGATCAGCTTGTCTGGATTATGTTAGGGTTTCCTTCCTCTTTCCACGAGATTTCATCAGTGACCACATCTAAATTTCGCCCTCCAAAATCTCTCTCTCAAATATACTACCCATTCTTCTTGCCTTGCCGCTGTCCTGGTTATGAGCAAACTCCCTTTCCCCTGGGCTTCCAAATAGCACACTTAGCTCCCACTGCTTATAGTACTGACCCATGCACCTCATTCTGCACAGGGCTTTTGTTGTTTGGTCCTCACCGTGACTCAGAATGCTCAGCAGGGTTCATGGTACTTCGGAATCAAACCCAAGCACACATCTGTAGTGTATGAAGTCTTTGTGGTGATGCCCTTCAGCCCAATCTCCACCAATATCTCAGTTCCTGAATCTTTTGGCTCTAGTGCTAACCATAGTGATGGAGTGCAACCTATGTTCCCCACTGTTTCCTTGGGCTTTTTTAAAAAAAAAATTGAACTTGGATTTCTTCAGTCCTGAAATAAACTTCTTTCTGCTGTATTCTTACGTACCCTTCCTCTGAGGAACCCAATGAGGAACCCTCTGAAGTACTCCTTGATACTTTAAATTGCTCGCTCGCTCTCCCTCCCTCCCTCCCTTCCTCCCTCCCCTCCTCTCTCCTTTCTCTCTCTCTCTCTCTCTCTCTCTCTCTCTCTCTCTCTCTCTCTCTCTCTCTCTCCCTTTTTTTCCCCACCTATTACCTATCAAACCCTGCTGTGGCCACAGTAGTCTTTTGCTGTAGGTGACTGTACATTTCTTTTTACTCTGTGTGTGATAGGAACCTCCTGGGGATACCATCTCTAGGGTATTGGCACAAAGACAAGGACAGACTGAATGTTTGCTGAATGGTTGTGCTAAGAACAAGGCCCATCATGTGTGGGAGGAGCCTGAACATCACTTAGTCATGAGAATAAGTGTTTAAATTAAAATTCTGATATAGGGAACACTTCACCAAAAAGTGTAGACAAGCAGTGCCTCCCTAACTCATCCAGAAACCCCTGTTTTCTATCCCATTTTATCCCTTATTTTCTGGATCTTTTGGGGGAAGAGCTTGCATAAAATATCCCTTGGCCTTTTCTAACTCAGGGGGTGTGTGTGTCAATAAATCTTACCTGCAGTTACTCTAGCAATTAGAAACATAAAAACATGTTCAATAAATAATATCTAAGAACAGCAAGCCACCCTAAAACCCCCATCCACCTCAGCCTCCATTTCCCTAGAAATACTTTTTTTTTAATGCAAGAAGAAAAAAAGTGGGGAGGGGTTCGGTGGGGAGCTCCTAAGACTGTGTTAAAGCAAATGCTTAGAAAATATTTTTGAAACATTTGGAAGTAATTTCTATTCACAAATTATCTCCATTCACAAAATGAAAAGGCAAATTATATGAGCTGGGTAAATTCAGAGAGAGAAGAAACCAGACTTGATGCAGGCGGGAGGAGGGGAGGATCAGGCAGAGAGGGAAAGGGAGTGGCTCTTGTAATTCTGGCATTTCTACAGTAACAAGGATCCTAAAGTCATTTTGCACAATGTGTTTCTTACGAACGCCACACCTGAGTCTGAGGTGTTATCAGGTGCTTAATATCTCCAGGTAGCAGAAGGAGGAAAAATTTAAGTGTAAACTGAGACTGACCATCATTCCCCAACATTGGGCTACAAAGAAGGATGTCTAGAAGGGAGAGAGAGATGAGAAAATGCACAGTGGTAGGATGGAGAAGGAATCAATCAAAGCCAGCATATAAAAACCAAAGTGACAGGACAGGAGGTCCCAGGAGTCACCTGCCACCCACCTGCTGATGACAGGGCTGGAATGAAAAACCTCTGCCTATCCTTGAGGCCTTACACTCCCAATGTATACACACATACTCCCAACGTATGAAGTGCTTGCCTCAAATGACCACTGTTCCCAAGACAGAGCCAATGAGGATGGTGACTGAATCACCTGAGACCCCTCCTTTTAGAGGGCTGAACCCTTGGTGTACCCAGAAGCTGAGTGAGAAGAAACGGCCTTCTAAACACTCAGATGAAAAAAATTCCTCTGCATCTTTTACTTCTCAGTACAAATAAAACAGCCAAGGGTGCTATTCAAAAGCAGCTTGTTAGCTAAGGGTCGGGGTGGGTGGGTGGGGAAGCAGATTCAGAATGCAGATGTCACATATGAACAGCAAGAAAACCCTGGGCAGACGAAGGTTGTACCTTCCCAGTTGCCCACCACCGAGAGCCCATGCAAATGAGTTGGCCAGTCTAAAAATAACCGCCTCAGTCCTGTTAGCTATTAAAGGCCTTTATAATTATCACTTTGTTTACTCTGAATGATAACTCGGCAAGGGTGGGCATTGTTATCTTCATACTAGAGTGATAATAGGAAGCTCTGGGAGACTGCAATGAGAATTGAATCCACACTCAGGACTAAGCAGACCGGGCAGCCTATATCCCTTCCACCAGTCCCCAGCTTCTCACATGGCATTAGCCTCGCTTCCTCTTCCTCCAGTGGACCAACGAGAGGATCCTCATGCTGGTTTAGAAAAAATGAAGTGTATCTATGTCTAAGGCTGAAAAAGAAGCCACCAAACGATCAAGGCTGAGAGTAAGGGCCAAGAGTAGGGTGCCTGTAGGGAGAAGCTTATTGAAACCCTTAGCGCAATCATAAGCTGGCTTTGTCTAATGTTCTTATGAGGCCCACTCTTGTTCTTTCTAACAATTATTAAGCGCCTACTTTAGATTGACCACAATGAGAGATGTGTGTGCTACATCTACTTTCATGCCTATAGTAACTACTGTGTGTGTGTATGTGTGTGTGTGTGCGCGCACGCACGTGTGTGAATGTGCTCGTGTATGCATGTGTGTGTCAGTGATCTGAGATTGATGTAAGGTGCCTTCCTCAATCATTTACTACCTTATTCTTTCAGAAGGGTCAGTCTCTGAACCAGGACATCATCAATTTGGCTGTCCTGACTGGCCCATGAACCCTAGGGATCCATGTCTGCCTCCTCAGAGTTGAGATTATGGGTACATGCTGTTGCATAGAATTTTTGCATGGGTTCTGGGGAAGAAACTCAGGTTCTAATGTTTACACCTTTATCATCTGAGCCATTGACCCAGGCCATTTGAGCTGTGCACCAACACTTGGAGGTGGGTGCACTGACTACTGCTACTTTAGTGATGGTGTAACTGTCTCGGGGGTAGAATAACTTGTTTAAACTATTATCTGGTAAGCAGAGGAATATGAATCCCTGCTTTATCCTGACTGATGGCAGGGCTTCTGACCAAACTAAATACCCTCTTCATCTCCGCAAAGCATGAGAAAATGGTTAGGGGTTGTGACTTCATTGCTCACATGAAGTTGAAGCCAAACGGTAGTGAATAGTGCTTCTGAGTGTCAGGCCCACAGAACTCAGGTTGATGTGGGTGTTACATTCTGCAGGCCTGACTTTGAAGCTACTCTTGTGTTCCCTTAACCTGATGCATTCAGATAACTTAAGGCTTTGCACCCCAGTTTTGCCTACATCTATAATGTGGGAACCAAATCTGTAAGGTGATGCTTATCCCTTGATGTCACAGGAGCACTCCACCCATGTAGCTATATTTGGGGAGAAAAAAAATGTGTTGGTTACTAAGCTTAATCAGAGAAAGCAAGGGAACGAGAAAAATCCTGAATAGAAGAGCCTTGGGGACAACTCACATGGAGACTACAGAATACTCTGATTAGGTGCATGAATGTTTTGCTCAGCCGGCACCTTGCTATGCAACCTTCCACAAGCTGTGTCGACATTGCTAAGGCTCAGTTTCCTTAATTTAAAAAAAAAATCAAGATCAAAACAGTTGAACCCTACAGGGTGGCTCGTTGTTACAACACAGGCGAAGCCTACTGCCTACATGGGTGGAAAGTTCTATGCATGCCATCACTGCTATTTTGAGGGAAAGCAAGGCCCTGAGAGGCTGTTTTTGTTGATTTTCCCAGCTACACCTTGAGTTAACAGAGGAAGGAATTGAAAGCAAGCCCTTTACCTCTGGTTCCCAGAACTTTGCTCGGTCACTGGAAAATTCCAAGACCTAAGTTTTCCCATCTGCCAAGCAGAAACAACCCTCCTCATCTCTTCTAGAAGGATGTGAGTGTTTAAGATAGTGTGCAGGAAATGTTAACTGCTGTTATTAGTCCTTTCTTACTTGAAAGCTTTTTATCTCCAGGGATGATGAGGAGAAAATTAGGATGCACTTTCCCCATGGCTGCTTACTAACTGAGAGGATCAGTGGAAAGTGGAAAGGGTCCCCCCGCCCCGTGTGCACATGGAGGAACAGTGATCACTTAGTGGACAAACTCTAGGCTGAGGAGAGCCTACAAGAAGCCACCTTAAGTACTCTCTTCACTCAAACTAAACAGATTTGAGTTGTGGTTAGGATGAGAAGTGCCTTGGTCTCCTATGTGCAACATGTCCCCTTTCTGATTCTAGAAGCTTCCATTGGCTCAAATCAGAAGCACTTTGCTGTAGAGCTTGGCTGCAGTGTTGCAGTGAGGACTGTGGCAGAGATTTAAAGATGGTAAGAAGCAACCACTGCTGTCTCTGAGCAAGAGGGGTCAGCCTCTGCAGTGTCTGTACGCATCTATCCAGTTTGTACCAGAACCCCATGGCTGCTAAGCACAGGACTGTGTGTGCTTCAGTCTCAAGGATGCTTGGGCTATAAACAGTGTTGCTTCATTTTGTTCCCTGGGGGCTGCCTTCCTCCCTGGTTATGAGAGCAAAACTACATTCATTCAGAAGGCTCAGGGCAAGGGCTTGGTGGCAAGAACTGAAGGCCCCTTCCCCATTCTCCAGTCCTTTGCCTTCAGTTTGGGAATCTTTCCATTCATTGTTCCATTAAGGGTGGTTTCATCTTTTAAGTGAACTTCAATGAATGCTGAAATAAAATACTTTGCACAGATGGCCTTGCATTTGAATAAGAGGAAACCATTATGCCTAGTGCAGAACGGAGTGTTTTATTTGTGTTTCTAAGGAAGCAAAGAATGGCTTTTTCAAAAGGAATATTTCTAAGCTTGAAGGAAATCAACATGTCTACCCTACTTAGCAGTCTCTCTCTCTCTCTCTCTCTCTCTCTCTCTCTCTCTCTCTCTGTGTGTGTGTGTGTGTGCACACACACACACACATGCACCCATGTCCCTATACATATATGTGTGGAGCCAGAGATCAATGGTTTTTTTTTTCCCACCTCACTTCCTTATATTTTGAAACAGGATTTCACTGATCACAGAGCTCTCCCTTTTGGCTAGACAAACTGTTTAGTAACTACCAGTGATCCTCTAGTCCCTGCCTCCCCATGCTAGAATTACAAGGTGTACCTGGCTCTTCTAGGTGCCCGGCTTCTACATAGGCAACAATTTTATCAGCTGAGCCATCTCACTACCTTTCCTGTATGGCATTTATGAGTGAGAAGCTCAATATATCAGAGGTGGCGATGGCTATGGGTAAGAATAGCTACAGAATCTTTGAATGTAGGACTGGAGAGTCTGTACTCATGCAGTTGATACCTAGCCATATTCTTTACTGCTTGTTGGGCAGATTGCCTAATAGTTCTGTGCCTTGGTTTCTTGTTTTGGAAGATAAAAATAATAACAGCTCCTATTTTATGTGGTCATTATAAGGATTAGATAAGAAGCTGTATGAATTTATTGGAATATAATAAATGTTCTAATCATCATTAATTACTGATGAGATACTAAGACAGATTCAGAAAAATCCCTTGTTTTGCATCCACTTGTGTGCTCTCCCCCACATGATGTTGGAAGTCCCTGTGAACGTGGCCGTCTTCACCATTAGCGTCTGCAGAAGACAAAATTAAGATGAGCTTTTCAGGGTGGGCCCCAGTTCAGTATGCCTGCTGTCCTTATTAATAAGGAAAATCTGGATACAGAGATAGACAAAGACACTATCTAAAGATGGAGCTGCAATGTCACAAGCCACCAAAATACTAGAGCCAGAGAGAGGCCATCACAGCCTATCTCTAGTGCCTTTAGGGGGAGCCTGGCAGGACACCCCATTGGCCCTGGACTTCTGGCTTCCAGAACTGTGAGACAATGACCTTTGGCTGTAAGTTGCTTGGTCTGTGGTATGCTTTATGGCAGCCCTTGCAGACTAACACACCATCTTCCAAAAGCACCACATTAGAGACGCATGAAAGGAAAATTTCTTAGAAGTAGCTCTTCTGCATCTATTTTGAGAGATGCAGAAACTTGGCTTTTGAGTGTAAAATCACTCAAATCAGTTACTGTTGGGTTTTGGATACATCAGATAATTCCAAGCATATTTTTCCATGTTGCCTTCTATCAGCGGATTGAGGAAAACTTTCCTAGCTTCTCCTGAAATAAGAGACAGCCATATGACATAGTTTATGTCATGAGTTAGACTCATGAGATCTAAGTAAACTTCTGTATTTCATTTGTATGTGTGTTGGAGGGAAAAATGATCCTGTCTATTTCTGGACTTTAATCTTTCCTTTACTCTTTTTCCCTACTCCTCAAAGATGGATCAGATTCTGTAGTAACATTAGCCACCAGGGGACAGGAAGGTTATAAAGCCAGGTAAAGTGGTCCAAAGGCAGGCATTAGCAATGTGGAGACCCAGGCAGAGTCCAACTTGCTGGGAGCATGAACAACACAAGATCCTGACAATGTCACTTACCTATGAGAGGAAAATAAGAATCTTGATACAAGCTAGCACATAGTATTAATGGCTGACAATGTTGAAAGCTATGAGTGAAAGAATCCCTGAAAGGACACCATCTTTTCTTTTCAAAATATTTCTAAAATGGTGTGTGTGTGTGTGTGTGTGTGTGTGTGTGTGTGTGTGTGTTGTGTGGTGGGTAATGTGCACAAGAGTGCAGGTACCCAAAGAGGCCAGAAGAGGGTGACAAATACTCTGGAACTGCAGTTACAGGAGGTTGTGCGTGGATGATGCAGGAGCCAGAGATCAACTGTGCCTCCAGCAGGAACATTACATACTCTTAACTGTTGAGCCAGCTGTTGAGTTCCTGAAACTGTCTTAACTGGTCATCTTGACTTGGAGGTCTGTTTCTCATTTACAGCGTTAAACTGTATTTTATTTTTTCCATTAGTTCCTTCTGTCTGTGTTCCCTCTTGGCATATGTCCCAAATGTATTGTTCTACAAAACAAACCCAGCTAAGGGCTGTCTCATCTTTTGGTTCTCAGGATATAGCTAGCATGGGGCTAACAAGTGTGTACAGTCCAGCAGACTCCACTTTCTCCTTTAGAAGCATCATCACTGAGAGCTGATTTTAAGGACTTCTGAGGGAAGCAAACACATCAGGCAAAGATGGTTAAGTACATACTTGTAAGTCAATGGCAATGAAAATAGTGGAGAAAGCACGGACTTTAGTACTAAGTGACCCCTTTTTGATGTTCAAACCCAAAGCACCAACTAGGTGCCCCTTTAGCAAATCATTTAATTATCTGAGTCTCTTTCTCTAATTATAAATAGGAAGATAGAGTCATAGAGACATTGAGTTAGATATTGAATGAGGAGTTTTTGAACATAGCAAGGCCTCAACAAATGGCTGACTTTGAATTGCATCTCATAGAAAAGAAATTTGGGATAGACCTAGACTCAGAGGGACCAAACCTTCTTCTTATGGGACTGAGTGGACCAGCTTTGTTCAAGTAACGTCTTCAGACTTTACACTGCTCTTTGCCTCCACTGAAGAAGGTCAAAGACAATGATTGTGAAAAATATCCCCAAGAGTAAAGAAAGCTCCTGGTTTTATTCTTTAAAAAGATGTGATAGTGAAGGGAGGGAGGGGGAAATATTCCCTTATAAATCTGCAGGCACAACTGATATTTTGGGTCAGGTAATCTTTTATTTAAGGGATGTTCTGAGTATTATAGGATAATCAGCAGTATTCATGACAATCCTCCCACCCACTTACTATCCTCTACCAGTGACAATTGTAATTTCTATGGACATTGCTCAGTATTGCTAAGGGGATGGTGTAGTGACACACTGAGGTAGTATGAAGGGCAATCGAACCCTGGTATATCAAAGATCTTGCTGGGTGAATCTCACTGGGGATAGCTTGTAAGTGCTCCTCAGTGCACTGTAAGCCCTGCATTCAGTAGCACAGTTGCCAGAGTGGAGAAATAGTTTTGCACATCCCTGGGTCTTGGCCACCTCCTTAATGAGCAAAGGTTGACGTGACCTGTTATTATTCCATCTAGACTGCAAAGTCAGGAGTGATAATATTTGGACTACTGCATCAATCTGTGCCCAGGATCTCTTCAAATCAAGTCATCTTAAAGGACAAACTACTTGATACTCCATCAAAAGGCCTTATGGGTTCCTATCCATCCTTTTCATAAAAAGCTGTTATGGTCAAAGGATCATCACAAGAGCAGCTAAGAAAAGCAGCTATCATCTGAAATGGCACCTCATCCCATGGTGTGTGGGAGCACCTCCAATTTGAATATTTATGGGGCATTTGTTCCCATTTCACAGACTGTTTACCAAACTCTCTGCTCTCATCATACACAGAGATCCTAAAAGATTTGCTAATCACTGGAGTGACCCAATAGGCAGCCTTTGTGTCTGGCTTTCCTTTTCCTCAACTCTCAGCAATTTTTAGAATTCTTCATGAATATCACCACACATTGGGCAGAATCCCCATTCAGTTATACATAAGCAGTCTTGGAGCTGACACTCATTTACATTTCCTGTTGGGTCTTTTGGGGAGCCCTTGGTTTTCAGATTGCAAAATGCTGTTCTAAGAGACTCAGTTGCTACACTATGAAGCACTGAAGAGGCCAAAACTCGAGGGAGAGGCTGCTGCACATGAAAATTCATTATACACATTATTTCATTATACACTTGAGAAACGACAAGTTGCTTTGTAAGAACAGTGTAAGTTGTTCTCTCAGAACTTTACCCACGGTTAAGAGCCTGTTCACTTCATTCCGAACTCCACTCTAAACTTCTTCTCGATGTCTTACAACCCTTGTGCCATCTCTGAATTCCTGAGAGCAGGTTCCCTTTGTATTTTAAAGAGGGTTTCAGAGTGTTGTCAGCATAACACAGTTATGCTATGATTATATAACCTGCCTGATGAGCTACCATATTTAAATACAACATAAAACTCCTGTCCACATTTATGACGGAGCTACAGACTTGAAGGAAATGCACATTATGACTATATTACGATCACATAGACATAACATCTAACTCCAGTGATATCTCTGTTAGGAAAACATGCAGGCTGTAGGGCTGAGTTTATCAGATATTATGGGATAGCCTCTCAAGCATGGTCAAGCACAGGAGGTATGTGTCTGACCTTGGTCTTCACTAAGGTTGGAAATGGTTACTGATTCAGGATGCCATATACCATGAATTGTGTGCTACCCTGCGTAAATCATGGTGCCACCAGCAATATGGCATCACTTTGAAAAAACTAGGCAGAAATAGGATGCCTAGCTTTGTGGCCAAGGCTAGTTTCTTGGTTCCCTGAAGCAAAGAGGCGATTTGAAGAGGTGCAAAAAGGATGGAGATAGTAAGAAAGCACAGAGACACAATTACAGACTAAATTTAGGATCATCTACACATCGAATCTAGATGGCACAAGCTGAAGTGCTTCCAGAGCCTAAATTACCTTGGTTAGTTTGGAGACGAATCCTCAAACTCCCCAGGTGAACGTGCTGGTTTATGCTTGACTCTGGGCACCTAACATCTGAGAGGGCACTTCATACACTCCAGTCAAATGTTAAAGCCCAGAAAATAAATGAAAACCTCAATGTGGAGTGGGAGGAGGTGAAGGGGGAAAGGCAAAGGCTCATTCCCTGATGTCTTGCCCTCTCTGCCCAGATCGGCAAAGCCATAACCAACCCCATCCATCTCCCTCTTCTGCCTGGGTGCAGTGAGTCAGCCTCATTTGCAGACACACGGACAGATGTGGGAAGATGCCTTAGAGTCGAAAGCTGCTCCTATGGTGCAGGGTGCAGCAGATTCGTCATCATTTCCAACCTGTTCCCAACCAGCCGATCAAAAGGCAAGTTTTCTTCTTTTAAGATTTTCATCTGTCAGCTTCTCTGCCCTGAATCAAACAGGGCTATGGTACAGCCTCTCCTGACCACAGCCTGCATCTGAAAAGGCAAGTGCCTTCAAGTCCTGGGGTGTGTTTTCTATTTATAAACGAGTATGCTGAGCTTCAGTGGGTATATAGCCCAATGCTTCTCCTTGGTTTCCAAGAGCAATATAAGGTCTGTGTTATGGCGGAATTTCGTTAGCCTTTTAGAGTTCAGCTTTAGCTTAGTTCTGCCCTTCTTTTTCTCTACAGACGTTCACACAAAATCCAAAGTGAATGCCTCAGAAGGGGTCTTGATGGGTTTCATTGGATCAAAGGGCTCTCTCATAATAAAGAAACCGCACAGAGATTTACTGAGTGCATTAAAAAAGAATGGCTTCCAGCCAGCCCTGGTAGAATTACATAGCAATAAAAAATGCTTTGGCCAACCATGCTTTTAGAAAAGTGAGTGGTGATTTAAAGATTGTGTGTTAATTTTTAATTTTTCAGAGTTCTCCTTTTCTGACAATAATAATAAATAATAATAATAATAAACCCTGGAAGATGTATTATAAAATTTCTCTCTTCTTCAGCTCCGGAGTCAACCCAAAACAAGTTGTATTTTAACCCAGATTTTCCTTGCTTGAAAGCAAGCAACCTCTCTTGGAGTCTCTCTGAAACTCAGTGTTTGTAGGGTCTTCTCTTTCATGGGCCATTACTAGCACACATCCATGGTGACAGCCAGTGCCTTCTGAGAAGTCTCCCTGCCTCCCCTTCCATTCCCCAATCTATCCTGAACCCTCAATCAATTAGTAAATAAATATTTATGGAGCCTCTAGCAGGTAACTGACATGAAATCATGTCATAATTTTATCACATTACACTCTCACTTATGAACTTAGAGTACCCTCCCCACTGCCAAATTAATCAAATTAAACCTCCTGCCAGATTTCAAGACCATCTATCATCTGTTGGTGTTCTATTCCCACTACCATTTTTAACTGGCCTCGTCAGGTGTCCTCATGGCCAAGTTCCTTCCTGACTAATTATAATCTCTCATCTTTCCATTGTTTTTTTTAGCTGTCTGAAGGGCTTCCAGGCTGATTCCTGGTTCTATTTTATCTACTTTCTCAGGACTGAGCTAAGCTGTGACCTCCCCAACCCAGTCATCGTCAACTACAGGGGTCTCCCCCTTTTTTTTTCTGGATTCTAATAGCTAAATCCCCAAATTCCAGTTCAACATCTCTGGGTTTTCCTTCTAATGAGATTATGTGCCAGGCAAAAATAATTTAAAAAAAATCAAAATCTGCTTTAAACTTTGCATAGAATAACTGTGAGAGCCATAACACGGTTACTGTAACTGTTACCATTCCTTCTTGTTCAGTAAAACAGAACTCGGGAATTTTCATCTACTTTCCCTTGAGCAGCCAGTTAACTAGGGTTGAGGCTGGAACTTCCTCATGCAAATTCAGGTTTTCTTCATTGGAGGACCCCATTACCCAGGTGGGCCTCACAGGGAGACCTGAGAAGGAAAGGGGTGATGTATCAGGTTTCCAGGTAAACAATGGTCTTTGGTGGATGAAGTCATTGACTCAAGAAAAGAATTCTCTATTAGTGGGGGTGGGGGGGTGGGGAGGAAGAAAGGTGCTCTCAACTTGATAACCCACCCTTTTTACTATACGTATTCCTAAACCCTTCTGAAATCCCAAATGGCGCTCATTTTGGGGATCCCATAGCCATTTTGGTCATTTGGCTTATGTAGTAGTTTCTCCAGGAACGATGTCTGTCCTGAAGCCTGGGGTAAAAAAAAAAAAAAAAAAAAAAAAAAAAAAAAAGGTGCATTTTCAGATACTGAACTGGGAACGCGCAGGTGCAAGGTTGTTTTGCTTGAAACTCGAAGCAAAAACTTCCTATGACACTTAAAACATCCCTACGAAAAGTGCCGGTGAGCCAGTGTGGGCAAACCCACGCCAGTCCCGAGCAGTATCTCCCACCCCCCCCACCATTCTGCTGTCTGGCTCACAAATTTCAGCAGGCACCCAGGTGGAACCAGCTCAGATTGCCGCTCATTAGCGCAGCCCGAATAGGAGTTTAAGGGAAAGTGTGTGGTAAACAATGGTAATCCCGATTTAAGCAGGAGAAAGCGACCTTTTTCTCCTCCCTAAAACAAATCGCTGTTCTTGGGCAGCGCGTCACCCGTTTTACTATTACTGGTTAATACGACCGCAGGCAGAGGATGCAGCTGAGGCCCCGCTGAACAGGCTCCACAGTCAGGCTGAACATAATCCCTCATGTAATGAAAAACCTATTTCTATTTCTGAGCCCTCACTACTCTTCATACTGAAGAGCCTTGTGCCTGTCACACATTTATTGAAGCTTATTACTCATCTAGGCAGCGGGGCCCAGTTAGTATTTGGAATTATATTTTAAATCACAATTTTTCTATTATTTATTTTAGGATTCCAAGGCTGCGGTGAAAGCATGTCAGTGTTATTCTTGATGCACGTTCAAAGGCATTAAAGCCTCAAGTCAAAATTCTTTGCTACCTGGAGAATCTTTATGCACAAGTGGAAACCCTTCCATCAAGACACCATGGCGACCCTCCCACAGACTCTTCTGTGATTGTACAGTGGAGCCTGGGAGTGTCTGGATCGACTTAATCCTTGCTGGCCATGGGCTTTAACCCTCACCTCAGCATGCACTCCCCCCGCCCCCCGCCCCACGCCCACCGGCTTCTGAAGATACATAGATAGAATCTTTTAGGATGTCAAGGCCTCATCTTCCAGCAGAAAAATAAGAGCTGGTTTAATCTCAGTCAAAGGATTTTCTGAACTGACCATAAAGTAAGCTTCCCTTTATCCGCAAGGCTACTGGTGAACATGTGGGTCTTTCTTGTTCTATAGACCAATGAAAATTACTGCTTCCCTAAGTTTTTGCTTGGTTCTTTCCGTTTGCCCATTTCTACAGAAAAAAATATGTACATATATGTGTATGTGTGTATATATTTGCACATACATTTGTATATGTACATACATATGTGTATCTGTGTATGTATATACATAACCATACAAACATATATTACACACATACACACACACACAAACACATTTTGACTACACAAAGGCATGTTCTCTCATATCACCTTCCTCTTCCTCTGAATCCTGCTTTTCTCGACATACTTTCTTTCCATTTGCATATAAAATATTCCCTGCCATTAAGGTCTGTACCCCATTGGCCAGTCATCAGACTGAAATATTGGTCCAGATTTGACAGCATTCCTGACAGAAGACAAGAACCCTTTCCATGTTTCTTCAGTTCACGCCTAGCTTCTCTTCCTCAGAGTCTATCTCTACATTTTCACCAACAGACTCCCACACAAGTTCTTCCAACAAAATGCTTGCTGTATCGTACTCTTCTTGGTGAGTAAGTTTTTAAATGTGTGATGCTACAGGCTTAGAGCCAATTCCATCCACTCTGGTACTTCCTCAGTTTGTGGGGCTTTTTTTCTTTAATTTGGATATCCTGTTTTCTCTTGTGGGAGTCACAGGCAAAGCAATTGGGGGAGGGAGTGTAAAAGTAGGGTATTTGTCACTGTACGCCTTAGATTTGCTTGGCTTCTATGTCACCCTAGGTTTTTGTTGTTGTTTGTTTGTTTGTTTGTTTTCCCATGCCGTGACAAAGCTCTCCCTCTGCTCGGCACACCACTGTTTAATAAATCCCATAGTCATAAAAACGCAACAGACAATTTTTCTTCCTTCAAGGCAAATCTAATCTCGGCTCTTTCTTTGGTCCCACTCTCCCATTTCCCTCTGACATTAAAACAAGCCATCAGTATTTCCTCACAATACAGCTATCATCTCTGTGTGGTCAGCTGACCTTTCCGAGAGGCTTAATTCCTGTCAGTTTTGAAGAGCAGAATAAAACACCATGCAGTCAGCAGCCACATTCTCACAAAAGAAATGAAGACATTTCTTCTAAGACAGGGTCAGGACCATAGGCCCTTAGGCAGTACCTTCACCCTGTGACTCTAAGAGGCAAGAGCGTTGGGGTAGGAGCCGGAGGTTGAGAGAAGGCCACAGCTCAACAGGCCAGTACATTTTTTAAAAAGCCCCAAATGAAATTAACTGCATGGTCTTTTTTATTCTGCATATTACTTTTAAAAATTAAATGTGACCGAAAGGATGAATGAGAACTTTGCTCAAAGATGGTTAATGGGGCGATGTTTGGGACAGGGGAAGGGGCAGAGGAGACAGTATCATTTCTATCAGATGCCAACACACACCAAGAAGGATGGAACAGGTGCAAGCAGGACAGGAAGATGCTCTACTGAAGCCACATCAAATTTGCCAGCTGAGGGTTTCACGAAATGTGCACATGAAGGGGATACGGGGGTGGTGGTGGGAGAAGTGGATAATGGGAACGCCGATATTTTGGAGGGAGAAGTTGTAGTGTTTCCCAGCATACTGAGGTAGCTGTAATTTATAAACAATTTATAGGACGCTTTATAAAGAACCAGAAAAGAGGTGTTTGAGGGCCCCCAACATTCCTATAAAGGAATGATAAATGTTTGAGGATGGAGATGCTAACTATGCCGACTTGATAATTTCTCACTGAATACACTGAATTATCACTGCATCCTATAAACTCATATAATCCTTTATGTGTCCACTAAACCCACACAAATTAAACAATGTCTCTGACAAGAACATTGGGGGCAGGGCTTGTCAGAGCTGTGAAGGGGGTGTGTATTGGTGTGAACCTGTGTACCTGGGCCAGATAGGGACACTGATCTCCCCTCTTTTTTCCATTAATGTCCCCAGCCTCTTGCTATATCGTGACCAAGGAGTGAGGTGCTGTCAGTGTAGTCCAGTTATGATAAAAAGACTTGGTTAAGCAATGACAGTTCCTTTATCCACTGCATTGTGTTGGGCGGTTATGTTGTAAGGTGATTTCAAATGCATTGAGTAGACATTCTTTTAATGCCACTGAGATAAGGAAAGTAATGCAGAGAAAGGGCCTGGCCTAAAATGGTTCTCCTCCAGCTCTTGTTGACATTAGAATAGGATTGAAGACACTTGGGAATGCATTCACATGATTACAAAGTAAACACGCCTACTGTCTGGCTTCAAAGGGACATTCTAAGACACCGGATCTGAAGGTGAATGTGATTTGGGAACCCCAACTATAAGTGTTCCCCTAGGAACTAACAGCCATGTTAGTTCTTTCTTTCCTTCACATCATTCTCAGTAGCAGGGGCTGTGGCTGAATTACATAGATATCAATTAGACACAACGGAAGATAAACCACCCTCAGCACAAAACGATTTTGCAGGATGAGTTATTCTTCAGAGTCCCCTTCATAATATATTTGAGATATAGATTGATGCTCAACATTAGAGACATTACCCTCATCTATTAGGCAAGAGCCTGCTGTGTCTATAAACTCAATTTCCTCTATCATGGTAGCTTTCTGGGTTATTTGGATAAATGTTGAGCTGTCCACTGTTGTTTATCTTAGTAGTTCATGAGGGAGCCAAAAACTTAATGATGCCAGATGAGGGGTTGTAACATCACCTCTGTTCTCAATGGTTGCTTTTCTTCTCAGTTTGTTGGTTGGATGACTGCTTTAAGGAATTCTGAGGACTATTATATGTAATTTGGTATGCTGGGGGCCAGTCCTATACTCTCTGGTTTCTCCATATTTTATCCCCCTTGATATGGAATTTCATCGTCTTCATTGTTGACTTAATGCTTCTAATTAATTCTATTCAGAGTCTACACATTTTTCTTTAGTTCTTAAACTCTTTGATATGAATCCTTTTTTTTTTCTTTTTTTTTTTTTTTTTTTTTTTTTTTTGGATCTGGACTTTGCACTTCTGACATCCCAAGAAGTATCAGCTGAAAGAAGTATAAGCTGATCAGAGGGCAGGTTTTTGTTTGTTTGTTTAGAAGCTTTAAAATTTTTAAATTTAGAAGGGAGGTGACAGCATTGTCATTTGATAACAGGCTTGATGGCAAGAGACACAGATGTTCTCACTTTCTCTCAGTGCAATGATAGGGCATTCCACCTTTCAGGGCAAGAAAACATTTGATGATGGACCATTGACTCATACCAATAAGTTAATAAAAAGCTTTTTAGTATAGCAGCTGTCCCTTGATGGTCCTGAGAAATAGGAGAATCGTGCCTTTTATCACTGTTATGTGCCTGATTAATATTAGACTTCCAGTCACTTATGCAAAACATAACTTACCCCAGGCTTTTTAAACCTTCCTATTAACTGTACACTTTTATGGGGTTGCCTATTAGACTCTAGATGGATGGGGAAAAGTCAAGTAAAAATGTCCTTGATTCTGGGATTGGTCAGCAGATTCCTGAACACTGTGTAACCAATCAGTCACTTGGCAAAATAAAATTTCATACTCAATGGAAAGGCCATAAACTCACATACACAAGACTATAGATATACTCTTAATAAATTTTAAATTAACATAAATTAGTAATACATAATATTAGCATACAACATTGTAAGATTTCTTCCCCCCACCCCCCGTTGGAAAGAGAGTAACCCCACAATTCTCTTGAGATTCAGGAAGTCTGTAAGTCTTGTTATTAAAAGAAAATTTAAATACACATACTCTAAATTTAGCTAATTCCCCCCAGAAGTCTATGGTGATAAAATTTAGGACATAAAGTAGCTTTAAAAACCAGTTTTTAAAAAAAATGCATCCAATTCCCAGGCACTCCAAACTTCCTGGAAAGATTTCATTGCATTTATGACGGCCTGAGGAACAGAAGGCGATGGACATGCTTGCCACTCCCTTCTCTCTGGGGAGCAGAAGCCCGTCTAATCTAAACTTCATTAAGGTGACTTTAAAGCGCTTATGGTGTAATATAAGTCAGCAAACGGAGAGAATTGCATCATGGCCGCTCAGGCAAAAGTAAGGTAATATGTCCTTCTTTTCCAAAGATCACAGTCCCCAGGGGAGAGGCAAACGTGTTTGCACAAATCTTCCCACAAATGACCTAACTTGACTGAAAACCCAGCCCAAGGGAAGGGCCTTCCCTCGCAGCTGTGAAGAAAACCATGATGAAAAGACTCACAAAGACCAGGCAAGTCGCTCCTCCCTTCTTACCCAAACCTTTGTTTTTGAGCAGTGAAAAGCTTTTGAAATATGCTGCTTGTTCCATTTCTTATAAAATTCTCTCTGGTTATAAGAGAGAAGGACAGTATTTTCTTTTTCCTATTCTCCTCCCCCAAAAGTTTTAATACCAATTCATAACCATGTGGTTAGATCTTTCTGGTATATTTTAATATTTACTTGAGGCCAAAAAGTTGATGATATAAAAAATAAAATTAGCAGCCCATGTAATGCACTCTCCTCTTTTTTTATGGCAGTATTAAATGTATTAATATAGTCGATCGGCTGTTTGTTCCTTATATGGAGGCCCTTACTATGTGATCTCAATCTATGTAATGATTTGTTTGATAGGAGGGTCGGGCACAATTTCTTTATATTTGTTCATCTCAATCAAAATATGAATGTTAGGTAATAGAATTTCCCCTGGCAGACATCAGAAGCCTGGTTTAAAGTGACCTTAAGAAAAATACATATGTTTGGGGAGTTTGCTTTGGGTCAGATCTCTGTCATATGAGGGCGACTATATAGCTGAGCAGAGCATTTCAGTGCACAAAAGATTGTATATGACTTGTGTGCACAGACCTATTCTCCTCTCTATCTGGTGCCTCATCGTGACTGCTTCCATTTCTCTGTGCACCCTCATTTACAGAGAAACAGCAAACAGACTTTCAGATTTATGCCATTTTTTGCGTCTTCACCTTGAACTCCTGCTGAATTCTACTCTGCTTTTGTAATGTGAATGCCAAATGGTGGCTGGCTGCCAGACAGAAACACTCCTTAGCTTCATGGAGGCAGTGCTCTCCCTTCCAGGGAAGCACAGATCCCCGGATGGGGATGAAAGCTTTGAAATACAGCTTTTAAACAGCCTCCCCAATGTTCCCTTGCCTAAATGCTAACACGAAATGCAATTGGGACTGCCACAATGACTGTCACAATGTCAGGAAGCCAGAAACCTTTCACTTGACAAGACAAGCGAAACCAGGGATTAGGGATTTGGGGTACTTGGAAAGGAGTTGCCACAAATGATCCAACTCAGATCTAATCCTGAACAGAACTCATTAATTCAACAAATATTTGATTGCTTTTTACAAGCAAGGCCGGGCTCGTCGTCACTTTGGGATATACTGGCTCCCAAGCCTAGTTTATTCTTACTAGACTTGGCCTACAGTGTAAGAACTAAAACAGTAGTCACAATAACAGCATAGTTGAGCCTCTGGTGTGTGTCAGGGCCTCACATGGCAATCATTCTAAGATTCAGATCTTATCTCATGTTTTTGAATGTCTGGAATCAGTATAATTCTGGATGATGTTATAAGTTATTGTGACCTGTCTACTCGTTGTTACCAGGTGGTCTGTGATTCTGTTTTCCCAAACATACAAAGTAAAGGCGGTAAATGCAAAGGAACTGAATCAGTTTAATGGAACTTCTAGGATGCAACTGGCCATGTATGTACTAGATTGACAGCATGACTCACTATGTGCTAATCATTTCAGTGAACGCTTGAAACATCTTTTAAAAGAACGATTCATTTTATCTCTTTAAGTGTGTGTGTGTACATGCACACACATGCATGCACTTGTGCATAGGTATGTGCATGTGTGTACAGCTGCCCAGAAAGTTCAGATCCTCTGGGTCTGGAGTTGCACAAAAGTCCCTACTCCCTGGCATGGGTACTGAGAACCAAACTTGGGTCCTATACAAAAATATTACCTGCTCTTAACTGCAGAAACATCTCTCCATCTCAGCTTGCAGCATCTTCATAAATAGAAGCTTTATCTCTGGTTGGTTGGAGGAGAAACTAAGGGCCAGTAATAGTAAACTGCAAAGGCATAGACAGTCACATGGCTGTATGCAGAGTGCAAGGGTACCCATTCCAAATCTGATGCATCTTCTGTTACGTCGTCTGCTGTGTGATAACCATAGTAGGACAATGACTTCTACAATGATGCTACAGACAGAATACAGAAGAAAAGAACACTTATGGAGAATGCGTTAAGAGCTGTGCCCAGTGCGTGTGGAAATGAAGAAATGAACAAGACTTAAGAAATGAGGAATCCAAAAGCTCCCTGTAGACCACTGAGAGTCTGTGGGCCTGGCTACTACACAAGGGGGCCAGTCAAAAGTCCTGGCTCAGGGCATGGCTCTGAGGTAGAGCATTTGCCTACCACACTGTTAATCTCTAGCATCATGGAAAACATTTTTAAAAAGTCTTTTGTGTGTTGTAGCCGAGATGGCTGCTGGAGTGATAACTGCCTCTGAAACAGTGAGAAGAGCAAAGCTTTGAGCAGCAACTTGGGGATGACAGGAAATGAAGCACGGTCAGCCAATCAACATGTCCTCATAGAGAGTGAACCCTGGTGACACCAAGTATTGGTCCTCTGCAATCCTTGTAGGACAGACTTTCAGTTGTATCTATCCCTCCCTGGTTTTGCTTGAGCGTACTGTACAAAGTCAGACCTGGCTTTTCTTTTCTGCTCTCATTCTTACCCAACAAGGCAGGAATGTCTAGCGTTGGCTACTCTCTGGACTTTGGACAGGAATCTTGGGAGGAAAGCAAGGCAGGTTGGCATACCTACTGACCATCCAGAAGCGTCTGGGCTCAGTCCTTTGAAACTGCACACACATGTTCTTAAAGAAGCCGCTCCATTTTCAGAAGCAAAACTATCTGATGTCCAATGTCAAACATGAGGTGCAAATGTTACATGTGGCTGTGGGTGATAGAGGCCTAGCTAATGAATGACTTAATTTTCTTCCTGTAAATTGACAGGCCCTCTGAAATCAGAAGTACAACTATGAAATGACAGTCCCACTGCCAAAGACTCGACGGTGTGTAAGCGCTGACAGGACTTTATTATCCGGTTAAGAGCACATTAGCATATCTATTAGATGAACCCTCGGCTATACAATCGGAGCAGATAATGCCTAACTGGGTCCCCTGACTTATTTGTGCGCTGCTCTTCTTTCCTTTGGACCATCTGGGGACAGGGAGTTAGATGGAAATGCTGTTTGCTAGACTGCACAGATTTAATACTTGGCATTCTGCCATTTGGATAACAGGAGGCAACCTTGTGACTTGCAAGTCACGCAGGTGAGGCTTACCATCTCACTGGATAGTCCACGAGCAATGGGTCTGAGCGAGAGGACCAGCGACTGTCCTAAACCGCACTTATCCTCGCAAAGGATGCCAGGTGAGCATCGGATTCTCATCATTTGCTGTCATTTTCTTTATGTTGTTCCAAAACCTGTTCTACTTTTTTGAGAGGAGAATACACAAAATAGCAGCCGAGAAAGCAGGATTCATCAGTATGAGTCTCAACATATCAATTTTCAAGTGTAGCAACTTTAAACACACGGTAGGCTTTTAGTTTCCATAGAAAATAATCTCTCATTGTTTTCAAAAGAAACTGAAAGCACCCCAAATTACCACACTTTTAACATCCTGACATGTTGATGGCCCGCATGCTTCACAGATCAAAGTTAGAATGGCAGAAGACAGAGTGCTGGGGAGCTTAACACACAGTATTTCATATTTAGCAGGAATTACAGCAGTGAACAAGACAAGGTGACTTTCTAATATCATTCATATATATATATATATATATATATATAATTTTGGCAGTGATCTGAAGAGCTAAAGACTAATTTAAGATGACATATAAGCTCCTATCTTTTGCTCTACTGACTTCCCTTCTTGGTCACGTGGAGTAGCTGCTGAAAGCCTGAGAAGGGTTAAGTATGCTTTCTGACTCAACGATGACAGATTGAATTATATGTCATTGTGTGGACTCTTAATTCAGAATTTCTAGGATCATGTGGATTTGACAATAGAGTCATGTGTCAGAAGTATCTTTCTCCCTTGACATGGGGAGCTCTGTAAAAACTTGTGTGCAGTTTAAGGAAACAAGACCCGATCCAATGCTGACCTGAGTCAAAAATGAGATCTCAGTCAATGGCCCAATAGCATTATTATCCTGTTGGAAGACCTCAATGAAGAGGAATTAGGTATTAAATAATGTCTTAGAACAGCTAATGAATTTGCAGAAGAGTGAGGTATCTGAGTTAGTGTTTCCACTGTAGTGAAGTGACAGCATGACTGCAGCACCTATAATCTTATAAAGGACAACATTGCAATGGAGCTGGCTTACAGTTTCAGTGGTTTCATACACTATCATCATGGTGGGAAGCATGGTGGTACACAGACAGACACGGTGCTGGAGACGGAGCTGAGAGTTCTACATCCAGGTAAACAAATAGCAGAAAGAGAATGTCACACTGGGCATGGTATGAGCATCTGAGATCTCAAAGGCTACCCACAGTGACACATTTCCTCCAACAAGTCCACAGCTACTAAATGCCATTCCCTATGGGCTATGGGGACCATTTTTATTCTAACCACCACATGCAAGGGGGAAGGTAACAAAAGTGGAGAGTCAGAGATTATGCAGCAAAATGGGAGGTACGTGACATGGTATTCCATAAATGGGCTGAAGTACCATTTTAAAAGTCTAGTTAGAAGCCATATTTTTAGGATGGAACCTTCTATAGAAGGTTTTTTTTTTTTTTTTTTTTTTTTTTTTTTTTTTTTCTTTCTTTCAAATTTCTTGCTTTTCTTATGTTTTGTCTGGGGCCAAGAGTCAGGATATAGTTATTCACTATGGATTAGGATATCAGTATCAGAACACGGCAGTCACAGGTTTCATTTATGGTGGATTCATGGCTGAACTCTTACTAGTCAGAAAGCAATTGAATTTCACCCTGCAAACGTGTTATTAGTAAATGAGTGGTAAAGGCTTTGAATGGGCTGACAGATTCTGGCCCTTGGGTCAAATCTAGTCTAATGCTTCTTTGTGTTTGGCACATGACCTAAAGAGTTGGTTTTAATAATTAAAAAAATCTGAAGAATGGTATTTTCTGACCCATGGAAATACTATGATGCTCAGTGCATAGTGCTGTAGATACACTCTCCAATGACTATCTGAGTCACAATGGCTGAATTCTGCAGAACCCCAATTATTCACCATTGTTTCTCTATGGGAAGGTTTGCTGACCTCCATAACAAAAGACAGGAGGATAGGGAAGAAGGCTAGGTGTTGGGTGGGGTACAGTTTCTGCCCGCTGTGTTAGAAGAGGATTCTAGAAGAATAAAAACCAACCAATATCCCCTGTGAATAAGGATAGAACTAGGTAAGAGGAGTTGATGTCACCAGAGGAATCACTGGGTTTCATTTAGGATTTGAGAAGTTGGCTGACTGCAGTCCTGGGGAGCTGTGGGAAGGACCAGGGTGCCTATGAGAAGACCAAGGGAACAAGGTGTAGAAGACTATAACACCTCACTGTGGCTGCAGTTAGCCTGTTCCATGACTAGTCTCAGAGCTGTGTTTACCAAACGATTTTAAATCCTCCAGTTTCCTCTTCCATTCCGGAGTATGTCGGTGATTGGTGATTGGGCCATGTGACTTAAAAGGAATCAGCATATAACTTTACATAAAGGTTCTTTTTTTTTTTTTTTTTTTTCTTCTTAAATCAGGAATGCACCTAGCTTGAAGGAGGATGAAGGTTCTAACCAGCTCCTGTTGAGTTAGATATACTGGGGAGATGAAAGACAGAACATTTCTCCTGGGTCTATATGACTTGAAGACACAGGGATACAGAGAAACTTCTGACATTGTAGGCGATGGAAACCCTTGAGCTGCCCAAAGAAGAGCATCCTCTCCCATGAAAGCAACTCCCTTTCTTTTCTCAGCCAAGCTCTCTTAGACAAGGACTGGTTTGGGCCAGGGACTGAGTGATATACAAAGTGGTCTCCTGATGGTGCCTGCTGCTTTTCAGAGTAATGTCTTCCAGGGTGGTTTTTTTTTTTCTCCCACTGGGGGAATTTGGCACAGAGACAACTGGATAGAAGAACATTTCATGGAAGTTCTCTTACCCCAGTTGCATGAGCAGGCACCGGGGGACTCTCTCCTGAGTCACTGAAGGGCCATGTCTTCCAATCTGCACAAGGGCTGGCTGGCACTCTGCTTTTTACACCTACCCACATGCCTGGATATATGGAAGGACTCGTCACTGGGCGGGAGCTATTCCAAATTGCTCACTTCTGGAAAGGCTTCTCTCCACGGGTTTGAACATGCAAGAAAGATAATTTGACCTATTTGTCACAGTGCCTGGCAGGCCTGAACCCACTGCCTGCCCATAAATGTCCTGGAGCTGATGCTTCAATTTCAGGACCTGTCATGTTCTCATGGAATAGGGAGTTGTGTGTGAACCAGAATGGACTGAGGTCTTGCATGTGCCAGTCTCTTTAACAGGGGCCTTGGGATTTTAGGTTCCATGTCTGTCCTTCCCTGATGGCTTGTTTTAGGTTGGTACAATCAATGCCTGTGCCCCGCAACACTCTCCTCTGTGTTTGGCATGCAGTGTTTATGCCCCCGCAGCTTTGTAATTAATAATATACTGCTTTTCATCTTCAAAGTGATTTATACACATTAATTAATCCTCGCTGTACTTCAGAGATTCTGTGCGTAAATAACTATCTTGCCCTGATGCTGTACTTAGGAAGCCAAGGCTCAGAAGGCAAACGGTTCTCCACGGAGAAATGGATTGCTGGGTCCGATGTCAGCACTTAGGATCTGGACCCCTCACTGAGCCTGCAGATCTCTGGCCATCTCTGGGGGGAGCTGATAGTACTGTGTAACTTCACCTTTACCGGCATCACTGCTGGGCAAACTGGCCTGTCACATCACTCAGTTGGAGTCATAAACTATTTTTCAGTACTCCAGGGTCGAAGCATAATCTAACTTAAAGCATACAAAATAGGAAAGGATGGATTATAAACCGATAGACCATAGTAAGATGCTCAGGCCCAGCTTCCAGTAGCCTCCGGACTAAGGATAAATATGTTTCCTAATCCATCATTTACAAGTTACACACCCAATTAAAACATTAAACTCTCACTACACAGTTGCCCATTTATGTGATCGCCCTTACAGAAAGCTATTATATTTTAACTATCAAGTTCAATAAATCAGGCGCTAGCCATCTATTTCTCCCCTGCAAGGGGAGGAGGAGACACACTAGGGACACCATTGGCAGAGGCAGGCAGTGCCTCAATTTCTACATCTGGGTTCCCCATGGTGCCCACTGGCCCAGCAGAACATTAAGCCTGAGAAGTGAGCACATGGACCCTTTTTGAAGTTTCTGACACAAAGCCAAATCATGCAAAGACCCTAAAGGCACATTCAATTTGCTTCCACCAAGCCCCTGAAACAGCTACCTGGGGACTCACATAAAATTCCCTCTAATAACACAAAGATCTCAGTTAGGTGATTGGGGTGTGGGGGGGTGCAGTCTAAGTCAACCGACTGCTCTATCCTTTATCAAGAGGTGAGAAGCAGATGTGACTTGAAATTAGGGAATGACAAGTCTCAGGCCTCAGTTCCTACTGGGTCCAGGGGGTTAAGAGTGCAAGATGTTTTGCAAAACCCCATACAAACATGGCCCATTTCCTTTCCCCGGAGTATCAGCATTCTCAGTTTTAGAGGACATTACTGATAAATGCAGCTAATAAGGAATATGTAAATGTTTATTATTATTTTTTTTTATAGCAGGACAAGCATAGTTATGCTGTGGAAGACAATGGAAAGAGTATATTGATTTTTGGCTTATACTAGTCTACCTTGGGCAAGGCCCCAAATTTCTAGAGGCAAACCATTTTACTTCTCTGCCATCAGGTGAGCTTAGGTCAAATGCCCTGGAGAGTTCTGGGCCTGCCTGTTCTCTGGCAGGCATCATGCTAGAGGGATGGGATTAAGTGTAGGAGCCCCAGTGCTGAGTGAGAAGGAGGGCTGATATCGAGAGAAAGAAGGCCAGCCTAGACGGCATCAGTAATGCCTTGTCTTCATTTTCTAAATGCGAGGAGATTTTTTTCCTGCATGTTTGGAACTGTTTTGGAGTCAGCCTCTTTTCACTGGTGTTTTATAGGTTTGCTTTGCAACATGGCACAGCCAAACCAGGGAGATCTGTCATAGCTGCCCTCAAAGCAAGCCAGAATCATCAAGTGTTTCAAATAAACTTTAACAAACACCACCATGGCCTCTGCCTGGGCCAGGAGATCTGCCATTGGCAAGCTTAGCTGACAGAGCAGCAGCAGTGGGGCTCTTTGTCAGGGCCAGGAACTGTGAACAGGCTTTGTGTCCAGCCCAGGATGCTCATATGCACGTGGCACCCTGCCTCTGAGCTCCCAGACGTCTGCTGGTTTCCATAGTTACACGTTGGTACCTCATAGACACAAATGAACATCCATGAAACACGAAGGAAGGGTACCTCAACAACTTCTCCCATTTGCTACCCTTTCCCATAGACTAAGTCTTGTGGGCTGCCACAAGACACGAACTCTATTGAAATTCAAACACTACACAGTGGGATGAGAACGAAGGCTGAGCAGGGGAAAAGAAAGGAAGCCGAACAAGGTCAACTGTACGTGAGTGTTTGAATCTGGATGAAGATCGTGTCGTAGGCTCTGGCCTCTCAATCCCATTTCTATTCCACTGCTCTGAAAACCAATGAGATAGTTTGGTTTTCTCCTTGGTCAAGATGTTCTGTGCACAAGGACACCTATGCTTCTCTTGAGTTTTTAGAGAACTGATGCCGCGTGGATATCAGAGCCCTGGTTTGCATTCAAACTCAGTGATAGAGAAATCTAGATAGTTACTGTGGAAGTGGAGGCTGGAATTTTCAGGGATGATAATTCTCAGCTCTTCTCCAGGAAAAGACACAGCCAAGATGCATAACTTCACCTCCAATAAGTGTCAGCTAGAGTCATGACTGGAATGGATTTCAGGAGGAAAAAAAAATCATCCTATCCATCACTCAGGATTACATTTTTCAAGAGCCAACAGGCAAATTGTACAGACATCAGAGGGCTTCAAAATTCACAAGTCCATGGCCTCTTCCCGACCTTCTCACCACCAGGATGGTAACCAAGGCTGCTTTCACTTACCTATGAAATAGGCCAGCAAAATGGCCAAGAGTAGGGCCGCGGCAATGGCAGACAGGGCAGCGCATTTCCAACTGCAGTATTTGGAGGGTTTCTTCAGCTTGAAGGCTTTCCTGGAGAACGTATTCCGAGGCAGCAGGCGGGGTGGCGGTGTATAAACGGTCCCTGAGGTCAAAGGGTATCCTGGAGAAGAGCTGCTGAACAGGGGTGTGCTTCCGGAGGACGTCTTGAAGAGGAAGTGCCTGGAAGAGAAGATTGAAAGGGTCAGCCAGTCTGTGGTTGGGTAATGGAGAAGCTTAGCTGCTGTTTTCCATAGTTACAGGGTGGTGCCTCATAGACGCAAATGAACGTCCATGAAACACGAAGGAAAGGTATCCCAACGATTTGTCCCATTTGCTACCCTTTCCTACACACTTAGTCATAGGTGTGCCGACTGTCACAAGACATGAACTTTTACCTTTCATAGTTCTAGCAAAATGTGAGTTAACTAACCTTACTTTGGAGGGCTGGAGGAGATGTGTGTGTGTGTGTGTGTGTGTGTGTGTGTGTGTGTGTGTGTAAGGTTACTTTGGCTGGTGATACACCTTACTTCCACAAGTTTGCCTAATTTTATAATCTCACAGACTCACAGATGCATCTAGAGTCTACCTTCCAGAACAATCCGGGCAAAGTGTTCAAAGCAAATATGAAAAGAGAATTACTGTCACTCGCTCTGAGATGATGACAGTGACGCCGATGCTAAGCGTTATCACATATTAGATATATGCCATTGAAAGACACTTGAAATGTGTTGTCACTACCATTTACAAACTAAAGGTTATAATATCTCTAATTTAGATACGAAACATCAGACTTGGGGGAGTCGGGTATGTGGCTAAGGATTAGAACCGGGAGCTCTATGTTTTGATAAAAAAAAATTTCTGCTGTTAAATCTTATCCCAGACTGCCTCTTTTTACCTCAGTGCCTGTACATTTTCATCTCTCCTTCCCCCAGCAGCAATTAATAGTTACATTCCCTGTTCAGACTGCATTGTTAGGTCTTGTGATCATGGTTACTTCTTAAAAAACATCTTTGCCCATCAGTTGAACATGGTATCCTTGATACTCAGACCTATAATGTGATAACTATGTGAAGTATGAAAAAAAACCCATGACTTCTCAGAGGATTGTCACTCCAAAGCTGCTTCCAATATATGCTAAGGATAAGATCTGAGCATGATTGACTATACTTTATTTAAAACAATGACATGTCCAGGAGACTGTATGGATGGCTAATTAGATTCTGGAGTCTGGCTACTTGAGGGCAGGGGCTGTATCTCACTTAGGACTCATTCCTCCTCATGTTTCTGGCCTCCCGTTAATATCTCAACATCCAAGGAAGACTTAATTAAGTGAATGCATGCATGCACACATGTGTGAGTTACCGGAGTCCTATTATTTTGTAGTTGCGTTTGCTGCAATTCTAAAATGTAAAAATGTCAAGACAGGCACTTCCATTTCCCCCACACTTTCAGTAGATGCATTTCTATTTTTTATTATTTATTTATTTATTTTTTATTTTTGATACAGATTTCTCTGTGTAGTCCTGAGTGCCCTGGAACTCACTGTGTAGACCAGAGTTGTAGGTGCTCACTTCTTAACGACTAACTTTTACTAAGGAATTTTTGAGGACCATAAAGAACTCAAATTTCAAGAACACATATTTCAAGAATCTCCAAACTTGCTAATTACTAGCTGACTTCCTCATAAGAGTGGAAATAGCCAGCAAACAGTAAGAAGGGGTAAAAATCCTGACTCTAGATTTAGGACCCCATAAGCTTTAATTTTTTGGACCATTCTCCACCAGTGAGGAGACATTAATGAGTATTTTTAAAATGTACGAATCCCAGCCCTCACACTCCCAGTGACCTGTCCCTTACCATGGCTTCAGCCATCACTGACAGATCTGCATATCTAGCTCAACTTGTCCCTCAGATGTGAGCTTACCTACCCCCCCCCCCCAACAATACACAAAGGAGGACAAAGGGCATCTGCAGTTATAAACTGGCTTTTTACCTCCATGGCTGTGAGTTCCCAGCTTTCATGCCCACACATTTCAGCCCACACTAGAAGCTGCCATCATAACACCACCTTTTTGTTTTGTTTTTAATCTTTTATGTGTGGATTCCTTGCCTGCTTGTCTGTGTACCACTTGCGTGCTTGGTGTCCTCTGAGGACAGAAGAAGGCATCAGATCCTCTGGAACTAGAGTTACAGATGTTTATGAGCTGCCACGTGAGTCCTGAGACTCAAACCTGAATCCTCTGGAAGAGCAGACAGTGCTCTCAACCACCACGATATTTCTCCAGCCCTATAATAGTACTGTTCATGTTGTTGTACTTTTGGAGATGGGACACAAAGCACCTTTGTGTGTGTGTGTGTGTGTGTGTGTGTGTGTATGTATTTGAGAGAGACACAGAGACAGAGGGATAGAGAGACAGAAAGACAGAGAGACAGGGAGACAGAGAGACAGAGACAGAGAGAAAGAGAGAGAGGGAGACAGAGAGACAGAGACAGACAGAGATAGACACATAGAAACAGACACACAAGAGATAGAAACAAAGAAACTACAAAATAATAGGATTCAAATAACCCACACATGTGTGCATGCATGCATTCTTTCTCTAAAGAGACACAGAGAGACACAGAAAGAGACAGAAACAAAGATGGTAGTGTGTCTAATATATGTGCATATGTGCTTGTGTGAGGGAGGCAGAAGAGTATGTTGGGTATACTTTATTTCCTTAAGGTGGCCTCTCATTGAGCATGGAGCTTTGCTGGTAGCCAACAAAGTCCAGTGATCTTTCCTTCTCTTTATAGTTCTAGGACTATGTGTCTAGGCCTTCCTTTGTATTGTTTGGCTTTCTGTTTTAACATCATGTTTCTCACAGATCTTTTTGAAGTCTCAGTCTTTCTCTATTAGTCTCTCAGTGTTATAGCCAACCCCTGTTTTCTCTATTATATGCACATATACGTACACACCTGTGCATTTTTTAATTGTCTGTATCCATCATCAGAACTGAATTGCTACAAAGAGAAAACTGAGGAACTATTTGTATCAGATTTATTTAACTCTAGGGTTCATCATCTAACATATAGCCGGTGCCACAGTGGTCACACAAGTTTTGGGTCAATATTTCTCAAGGTCAAAACAATGTATCCTACAAGTAAAGTATTGTGCACATTTCACATTTTTTAAAATTTGAGGCTCCTTCAGTAATGTTGATACCTGGTTTTAGAATATATTTACATGTTTGCCTATGTGAAATAGGTGAGCATGTGCGCTTCTGTAGTCTAGACCCAGTATCCCACCCAAAACAGGACCCACAGACTCTGGGTCCTGCATTATTCCTCAACACTGTGTTTTCTAGACTGCTCATTGGTACTATGCTGTCTGTGATGATTACCCCTAAATGGAACCCCCTTTCCATGTCCGGTGTTCACCAATGACTAAATAAAAATACCAAAAGTATATAGAATTTTGTTTCTCTTGAAATATATCCATATCCTGGTGATACAAATCCTTACAGGATAAACTTTAGGAACCCCCTATCCTAAGTTGATAACTTCAAAAGATGTTAACGATTAAGAAATTCTAATCTTATTTACAACTTCCAACAATGTCCAACTGACAGAGAATGCACTAGACTGTGAATAGGTCTATTGTGTAAAATGTGGATTCGAGGGCAGATGGCTGTTAGGTAAAGTGTCACAAAGTCTCAACTTCTAAAGGATTCAGCATAGTCTGATCTTGGCCCCAAGGCAGCAAGACATCAGCTGCCTATCATTTCATTGGCTGTTCTTACCAAACTTTCCTGATCGAATGTTTTTTTGTTTTGTTTTGTTTTTTTAAGTTGAAAAAATAGAAACGTTTTGATTAGTGAAGACAAAATAAAATTGAGTAAAATACAATAACAAGAAACAAGAGTCGCAAGGGAATGCTGCAGTCACGTGGTTGTGGGGAGGCCCAGGAAGACTTAGCGACTCCTGATTTCTCCCTGACCCGGCAATTAAGACAGCTTTTCCCCCTGAGGGGCCTGCTCAGTGTGTGTCGGGGAATCGTTTCTGATGCCCCAGCTGAACTTCTTCCCAGCGGTTGGTCATGGAAATAGCTCTGTTCAGGACTCCGGGCGTCAGCAAAAATGTGTAGTTTCCAAATGCACTTGACATTTTTCAAGCACAACTCAATTGCTCTCAGAATTGGCCACTTGTGCCTTGGAAAGGCAAGGCAAATGAGGGGCCCCCAAAGTGCTGTCCTTGGGAGTTTGCTAACACTTCAGGGGATGGCGGAAACCAGTCTTTGATGTTTTACAAAAGAGTCAAAGTGGAGCTCGCAGGCTCCTTTCCCTCCTAGCAATGGGCAGACCAGGGCCTATCCCAAGGGATGCAGGTGGGGGTGGGGTGGGGGTGGGGGTTGGGATGACTCAAGAAGGTGAGGGAACTGGTCCTCAGTCTGTATGTTCAGCTCTGGATCCTGAGGCTCACACTTCCTAGGAATACAGTTATCATTGCTTCACTTTAAACAATCTATCTTTTGGGTAAATGTCATCACTTTTCTTCATGTGAAAACAAAGCCATTTAATAAGAATGGATAGAATCCCTAACAGCCATCCTCCCATGCACTTCACGTGACAAAAAAGTGGATCTGAGGAGGAGTCTGAGCTGGACCAGGCTTTTGCATCCAACTGGCTCAGGAAGTTAATGGCACACACTTTTATTTTTTTTCTGATTAAACAACCGTGAGAGACTTCAAAATGAAGTCTGACAAATGAAAAAAAACCTAGTCGTAGCATCCGTGCAGGATTCCGCCAATTTAGAAAGCTGTGACTTTTTATTTTACCTCTCTGATCCACAGAGTGCTTGACTCATCCACAGTGGAAGCTTCCAGAACCGGAGGCAGCTGATTTGCTGCTCCAACAAGGGTTTTCTTTACAGTCTGTTCCCCCTCCCCCATTTATCACAAGTAAACTTTGTCATTAACCTCACACAAGAGACAATTAAATACATAAAATCCTTTAACACCAAGCACTCTTTTTTAGCAAGCAACAAACCAGTGGGGTCCTTAGAGGTGGTTCCCGGGTTTCCTGTTGGTTTGGCTTTATTCCCAGGGGGAAATCCCAGCAGGGCTTTCGAAACAGAAATGCACTACACAAATGACCTGCTGCAGCAGCTCCAAAGGTCAGGCTTTTTTTCTCCGGGCTTCTCTCCCTTCCTCTCTTACTCTGTCTCCTGCTATCTCATCAACAGTGACCCGCGAGGAGGGGTTGTTCTCCATTGCGCATGCACGAAGCAGGCTGCAGTAAACATTCTTGTAGAACCATAACAAAAGTCGTGAAGGGTTTCCATGTGCCGAAAAGCAGCTCTGACTACTAGGCAGGATAGGTGTCAAGTGTTGTTCTCCTGAGAAAATTGACCCCTCGCCCCCTGTAAATAAACCCATGGGTATTCGGAGAAACGAATGGAACTATTGATACACAGCCCGCTAATCCCTGAGATTTTTTTTTTAAGAAAATCATCCAGGAGGTGGCTGAAATTTGGCAGAGAATCTAGCAAAAGGAGAAAGTCTGAAAACCAGCAGGAATAGGGGTGGGGAACTCTGTGAGGGAGGTCAGGTGTGCAATGGGACCCGAGGTTCCCTCAGTCTCATCGCGCCTGCCATGCCCTTTGAAGCACCAGGTTTATTGTCTTTAAAGGACTAGGTTTAATAAAGAGACATGCCATAAAGTGTACTGTAGCATGTAAAGTTACTGTAATTAGGTTTTCAGGAGTTATAATAAAACATTTAGCTGAAGAGAGGTTAAATAACCACTATTCTTCCTGGCACCATTATTATATTCTCCAGTCGGGGAGTGATGGTGGTGGTCCAGGAGACATTTGATGGGTAGGTTCCTGGGAGACAGAGAGGCAGGAGTCGGGAGGTGTGGCGAGAAGGAGAAGAGACAAAGAGAGTGCACTGGTTAAGATGGAAAAAGACAAGGATACTGGAAAACGCACAGATGGATGCTGTTCCACACAGCTGCTAGCTGGACAATGTCAGGTAATCTCTTAGGCTCTCTGTCTTTTACGAAATGTACCCATGATCGAGAAATTAGTTTCTACCTTAAAAGTAGAACGCAAAGTTGTGAACTCGCAAGAGACAGGCTGCTAAACATTTGGCCAGCCCTCTTTGTCCATATAAATATTCTTTACTCTTCCTACTGATTTGGTTATTTTAGAAAGCAACAGGATCACACAAAGGAGGCAGTTGCCATCTTGCTGTTCTTGCAGGCTGTGTTTGAATCCAGGCTCCATGTTTATTTTATTTTATTTTATTTTATTTTATTTTATTTTTTTGAGACAGGGTTTCTCTACATAGCCCTGGCTGTCCTAGAACTCACTCTGTAGACCAGGCTGGCCTGAAACTCAGAAATCCGCCTGCCTCTGTCTCCCAAGTGCCGGGATTAAAGGCGTGCGCCACCACTGCCCCGCATCAGGCTCCATGTTTCTTACCACATGACCTTATTCGAGTTAGTTAATCTCCCTGGAAGGTTGACCATGATGTTCGTTATTTACTTCCTGAACTTGATAGGGGATCTTAAACGTGGGGAGAGCTTATTCACACGGCTTGCTTTGCATTAGACTGGCTGCCTGTGAACGGTTAATGCATATGGCTATTAAGTGTCTTGAGGACGAGAGCTATGTGCTATGTGTTCTTTCACACATGTTTGTGATCACTTAAATTATTTGTCAGAAGAATGAATTCTCATGACTACAATGTGTGGTCCACCCCTCCAAATGATTTTCTGAGGAAGAGATTGAGAAAATTGCTGAAGTGCTTGTCTCCTCCGTTTAAGAATTCATATTTGGGTTGAAAAGTAAACTATGACTTTTAAAACTAAGACTTGAAAAGGATTTAAATGGCTAGTTCTTGACTTACAAAAAACCCAAAACAAACAAACAAACAAAAAACAACCAACAGTGAGAAGAAACCAGTAATCCCATTAGTGCAATTGAAAATCTTTCTCCTATTACAGATTCCTCAGATTAGATGCTGACTCAGCGAAAACTAGGTTTTCAAGGTCTGCTATCTCTGGACCTTTCAGCTCATATGGAGGTATTCTATATCAGTTTGTTTCACGAACAATGGGAAAATCCTCTATTTTGCGCTCTTCAAAATTTGCAGCTGTACCAAAAATACTCACAGCTGGAATAATTAGCAGCTCAATTTATTGCCTTCCGTTTTCTAAATAGAAGCCTCAACTCTCGATATTTAAATTGTGTCACACTGTGATATAACGTAGCTTTTTTTTTTCTTTCTCACATTGTAAAACATATTTTGTTCTTCATGGAAGGATCTGCTATGCAGTGTGACAGGTAAGGTCTCTGGAGGTCACTAAAGAAACCTGGTGTTTTGTGAGCAAATTCATGTCTACGTCTTTCAGATGAAATGAGTCTTTTTTTTTTCCCCAACTCTGGTGTTGTTGAATAATTTGATGACTTTTATTTTCAGGTTACAAGTTGGGAGTCGTGAAACACACACACACACACACACACACACACACACTAGGTGACAAAACAAAGACTTGTGACTTTGACTTCAAACTTGACCTTGCATTCACCATACAATGGACGTACAGAGACAGCCATTTCTTTTTTGGTTTTTTCAAGATAGGGTTTTTCTGTGTAGTCCTGGCTGTCCTGGAACTCACTCTGTAGACCAGGCTGGCCTTGAACTCAGAAATCCGCCTGCCTCTGCCTTCCAAGTGCTGGGATTAAAGGCGTGCGCCACCACCACCCGGTGAGACAGCCATTTCTAACAGACTTATGTGAGTGTTCCCTAGTCAGCAGGGTGGATGAAGGGAGAACATACTCCTATAGATACAATTACCGAGCAGGATGACCTCTCTTATCACCACTACACAGAGTCAGAACCTTGGGCTAGACCCCTTCATCATCCCATTACTATACCTGCATTACACTTTTGCCTCAGTCAAGTTATTCAGGCTAGCTTGCTCTCTCTTTTGCTTTCTAATAACTGTTATGATTAAAGGTTGGTCCTCAAGAATATCTAGAGATTCTTGATAAGAGGAAAACACCAATGATGGCAGAGCCACTATAGAACCACGCACAACCAGACTCCAAACTCTGCTGGATGTGGCCCGGTATTGGGCAAGGCAGCTCTTCTCCCTAGCCTCTGATGCCTCTGGGAAGCGAGACTAAAATGGAACCTACATTCCAAAGCCATGGCAAGGGCTGACAAAGAACATGGATCTGAACTCTGAGCCCGGAAGTCTGTTCTTTGGAAGACTAAATGCCCAAATGTGCACCCTTTTCTGTAATAAACATATTATCTAATACCAAGGCCACACGTATGAGGTCAAGTCAACTGGTAATTGCTGAGCATGAACACATGTCACACAGCCATTTGATGTCATGGGAATGACGTCATACCCTCTAGGGAACTGCTAATTGCAAAGGCAGAGGCTGTCCATCTTTATTCTCAGGTAGGGTCTCTCACTGGCCTGGAACTTGTTGGGGTTATAAGCGTTATGCCAACACACGTGGTTTTGGTCGTTGTTGCTGTTTTTCTTTTTTGTTTGTTTGTTTGTTTACATGGGTTCTGGGAATTGAACCCGGGTCTTCCTGCTTGCAGAGCAAGCACTTTATTGACAATTACCTCACAAGCCTCCACCATTTATAGCTTTTAATTCTCCTCCCCACCCCACCCCGCCCCCTGGAAACTGCTATTTTCAACTTCTCTATCATTGCCGCAGTGTGCCAGACGGGAGTGTGCTGACCACTTCTATCGTGGACGGCCAATGGATTGGAAAATAGTGGGAGAATGCATTTCTAAAAATTAATTTCTACAGATTTCACTTAGTGACGGTGTGCATTTTCCAGCTCTGACCTCCCTTTGTTCCACAGCGATGCAACGGTTGTACATGTGCACACACTCCTGTATGCTAATCTCTGGTCCAGCTCCTCCTTTGTGGCTGGGAACTCACAGATAATCTTCACAGGAGTCTGTAAGAAGCAATGGTAATGCATTTGCTCCTTATCTGTCACGTCCCTGCCCACCTGTAGAGCGGTTTATCTTCATAGGTTTGGTATCTCTGTGAACATGAAGATCTCATGGTACATTTCTCATCTGAGTCGCTTTCAAAAGAATAGAATCGGGGTGGCTTTCAACTCCAGAAAGTGCCCCCTTCACTACCGAGAAGCCCCTGTAAATTTCTCTTGCTTCTCTCTCCTCTAGAACAAAGGAGTTCTGCCCTGCATACCTTTCTTTATATTTTCTTCTCTTTGATACTTAAAGGATTTTGTTGAGGGGGAAGAGCTTCATTTAGCATGATGCTGAAGGAGCCCATGCTGCCAGTCTTCCAGATATTAACACAGTGTACACATGGACCTGTGAACCAGCTTTAATAGCGCAGATGTACTGGTATATTGTATTGTAACCTCCAGGTTAACCACTGTGTAGAGACTTCAGATTATACTACTATGAGAATGATTTGGAAGCAGACGCTTTCCCCCTAGCTCCTCCTTAGAAAAACCTAGAGCAACCCATAGCCAGGCATTATGCAGAGCGTGAGAGACCTTAGAACACTCGGTTCTAAAAGGGATGTCTCCATCAAATTCAGTGCTCAGGGAACCCGGTGGAAGAGGAGGAGGTGGGAAGAGTGTAACAGCCAGAAGAAATGGATGGCATCCAGAAAACAGGGATGTCTAAACCAGCATGAGCAAAGCTTATAGAGACTGAGGCAGCATGCACAGGACCTGCATGGGTCTGCACCGGATGGGGTCCTAGAGCTAAAAGAAGTGGACATACATCCACGTCCTCATCTCCAAAGCTATCTCCAATTGATTGAAATGAAATATCCACTTGCAAATGAAATATTGGTTTTCTCCAAGAGAGTCTCACTGGGTAAACTAACTGCTCTTAAGGGTAGGTTCCATGCTCAGCTGTGTATGGTTGACAGAAAAGGAGGTTCCTTTTTTTGTCTCATAATGTTGTCAGCGCTTCTTTTTTTCCCCCCTTAACCTTACAGAACCTTTACATTTATATTCTGGCTTCTGGTCTGGTCTGGTCTTGTGTTTATATGTGGTCTCTGTGTGTGCAAACATGCGTGTCTGTGTTTAGCTGCATTTCTTGGGCACCTTTCTTTGTTTGGTTGTTTTGTCCTTTTTAAAAAAATCTTATTGTATTCTGTTTGGTTTTGATTTATCTTGTTTTACTATATTATTCCTTAGGTGCCTGTTTGTTCTTCGATGAGAGACAGAAAGGGTGTGGACATGGATGGGGGTAGGGAGGAAGTGAGATGCATTGAGGGAAACTGTAATTTAGAATACAGTCTATGAAAAAAATATTTTCAATGAAAGATAAGGAAAGGAAGGATAGACAGATCGGATCAGAAGACTCATTTTCCAGCCTCACCGTCTTGCTGTCTTTCCTGGAAGTACATCTTTAGTACCTAGAGGGCCCATGGTGGTCCTCAAACGGTTTTCCTCTAGAATTCGTAAGCTTTAGAACTGAAATGAACGTAACATAGTAGAAGATTAACCATGCTACTCTTACAGGGACAGCTGGGGGCAACTGTGTATTTGCGATGCTGAATGGTGGCCAGTTCTGTTTAGTTCCGAAGAAATTTCACTACTCGCTTCTCTCCAAGCTCCCAAAGTCCATTACGCAGCAACCCACTATCCCTGTGATCTTCCATGCCTCACTGCTGGTGACCTCAGGTTGGGCTTCTGTCTGTAGGGCTTTTCCTATTCTTGATACTTTACAATGAATACATTTATACATTGTGGCCTTTTAGTGTCTATCCCATTGTTTCTGGTCTAGTGTTTTAAAATGCACCCCTCTCCACTTGTAGCCTTTAACATACCCATTGTATTATGTCACAGTGTTGTATCCCTTTTAGGGGCCAAAGACTATTCTTTTGTGTAGAGGTATTATACTTTCTTTCACTCATTCACCCATAGGTAGACATTTGGATTATTTCTCCCATTCACTATTGTGTGTAAAGCTGCTATGGGCATCAATGTAAATACTGTCTTGTGTGTCTATTTTCAGTTTTTCTGGGGATCATCTTTGGAGAGTGCTTGCTGGGTTGAATGGCCATTTTGCATTTAGCTTTTAGAGGGGACCTCTAGCCAGCTTCTAAATATAGGAAATGACAATCAACATTGTTGAGCTTCTCAGTGAAGTCAGATTGTAGCTGACACTAGGTATTTCCCCAGTCCTCTTGACTCCTACATGTGTCCTGAGTTTGCTTTCAAAACTTAATGAATTATGAAATAAGAGGAGTCACTATTGAGCCAGGTTTCATCAAGAGCAATACTTTATATTGCTTTACAATGCTTTACAAACATCATAATTTACAAAATGCTCCAATGCAACTCAGCTAGCTCTCATATCAGAAGACAGATTTGATTGGGAGCCTGGGAGAGATGACTGGCCAGCAAAGCTCCCTATTCGTGACATTTCTATAAGAGTTTTATTATTAGCTCATACTCAGAGAACTACAACATAGACAGTGCTTACTCACCAAACCCAATATTGCCCAACCTGATGAGAGTCTATGTGTGTATGCGTGGATTTTAAAAGTTTGTGATAACACAGCAGCAATTCTGTCTGATTTCAGACAGTGAAATCATCAAGTCCTTCAGAGCCAGTGTTTGTAGATATTCCGAGCTTCAATCTTCTGTCACAAGATCAAAGAGGATCTAATAATCACATCTGATCGGTTGTATTTTGGTCAGTGAATATATGTGTGGAGTACTAGCTTTTAGTAAAAGCTCCTTGGTATTTGAAGAATAATGGAGCCTACAGAGTTAAGGGAAGTACTGTAAATCTTCACAAGTCTTTACTATTTTAATAATCAAAGTATCCCAGTGCTCCATACTAATTATTACTCTGTGATACAACATGTGTTTTTCTCTTCTTTGTTCCCCCTTCCCTTCCTTTCCCTTCCCTTCCTTCCTTCCTTTCTTTCTTCCTCCCTCCCTCTCTCTATGTCCTTCTCTCCCCACTCTTCCTCTCTCCCCCTTCTCCTCTTCCTCCTCCTTCTTCTTTTGAGAGGAGATCTCACTGTTTAGTCCTGATTGGCTTAGGACTTCCGATCTAGATCCAGCTGGTCTTGAACTCACAGAGATCCATTTGCCTTTGCCCATGCTGGATTTAAAGGCGTGTGCTGCCATGCTTGGGTTGGCCATGTACCTTTTTTTTTTTGTTTGTTTTTTTCTCAGTTTAAAACATATTATGTGTTATTCTTTATTTGAAAAATAAAACTATAATAAACCTTTCTGCTTCCTAAAATATACTAGAATCAGAAAGGAATGGAAAACAAATTGCTGATGGTAAAACAGACAAAACAAGTTTTTCACAAAATAAAACAAAAAATCATGACAAGTCAAGAATGATTATTTCTAGATTGTTGTAGCTATTCAAGGACTGTTTGCTGGGGGATAGAAGAAGGGTAGGAGGGAGAAAGAAAGGAAGGAAGGAAGGGGGAAAGGAAGGATGGAAGGGGAAAAGGAAAAAAGGGAAGAGAAAGGAAATAATAAAGGAAAAAGGGAAGAGAAGAGCAAAGAGTATTAGTGGTAACAGTTAAATGGTTAAAAATGGGCTGAACAATTCCTAAGAGTCTTTAAGAAACAGAATTGATTTATCAGAAATATTGTTCAGCTGCTGGTGTGGTTTGAGTGCTTGCCCCTCTTACAACTGATCCTGAACTTAGGGCGCTATTACAGTATTAATATGGAGAAGAGCCTTGGGAGATGAGTGGGCCTTGGGACTCTACCGCCATGGACAGATGAAGAGTTGTTTCTTATCTTAGACGTGAATTGTTCAAGGCCAGTGGGTCCTGAGCTGTATTTGTCTTTTTCTCTCTTTCCTCTCTCTGCACTACAGTCATGAGATCATGCAGCCATGAAGTTCCATGCCAAATGTTAGCGCCTCACTCTTGAATCCCCAGCCTCCAGAACCATTACAGTAAGCCAATACCTTTCCATTCATTATAAGCTAACAAATCGCAAATATTCTGTTATAAGATTACAAATGGATTAGCACAATAGGCAGCAGTGTGCGTGTGTGTGCGCGCGTGTGCGTGCGTGCACGTGTGTGCATGTGCAAGTACATACGTGTGTACACATGTGTGTGTACATGTGTATGAAGCCCAGAGGTCAATTTCAGATATTGTTCTTCAGGAGTTGTCTATTTTGCTTTTATAAGACAAAGTCTGTCACTGGGATGTCGGCCCCTGGATTAGGCTAAGATGCCTGGCCAGTGAGCACCAGAGAGCCACCTATCTGCCTCCTAGCACCCTGATTGCAAGGACATAACACCAAAGCTTTTTACATGGGTGCTGGGGATCAAACTCAGGTTTTCCTGTTTGCGTGGTGCCAAGCCCTTTCCGTATTGAATTATTTCAGCAACCCCCCAGCTACCAATCCCAGATACAGGGCTGGCAGAAGTGAAAGAAAAATGAAAGAAAAGGTAAAAACTGCTACTCATTTTTGTGAATTAAAGATCGACTTCCCCGTGCCTATATGTACAGTGTTCTAGAATTCCAGTAGGTGAAATGCTGCTCTCTATTTTTAAAACCCTAACATAAAAAAATAATTGTCTTTAACACAATTTATTTTTTTTTCCATTAGTATTTACATCAGCCCCTTCGAGGCATAAGAAAATAGGAGAAAACCTATCAGCATATTTACCCACAGTTTGTTATACTCGCAGTATCCATAGGTATAATATTTTCTTCATATGTAGCACTCTTCATGAAATGATATAAGAGCTCTTCAGGGATATTAATTAAGTTTTACAGCAACCCCTGTGACACATCTGCCTGCCTGCATATAGCTGTTAGATACTCAGAAATTAGTGCTGGTTAGAAGTGTGCCATTTAAGTGTGTTTGTAGGCCAGCCACATACTCGCTGACAATGTGCCAAACAGATCCACGCATGGCAGTTGTCAAGAAAAAAAAAGTGCCCTTCAATAAGGCAACTAACAGTTAGCATCACTATGGAAATACAACTGTGGTGCTTTATAGTCTCAGCTGGATCCTGCAGCATCCTTGCCACAGAACAGGCATCAGGGAAGAGGCAGTGAAAACATGGCTTCTTTGAAAGATACCTGGTTTCTTTAGAGCTGGGTTTCCTACGACGCTAGGGCGAGGCTTCTTAAAAAATTCAAGTGTCAAGGAAGACTGTCATGCCTGTTTGCCTTAAGTACCTGAAAAGCTTGTCAGAGCCATCTTGCAAATCTTGACAAAGATGCGGGTGGACATGCCAAGGCATGGTGAATTGAAAGCCACCTGACAGGAAGGTGGGATGTTAGACCAAGAGGCAGGTGCCTGCCTGCAGGCATTTTCTTTGCAACTGGCAGAATTAAGCAAAACTTAAAGGCAAGTCTGATGTGGAGGGTGGAGGGGAGCCATCTCTGCTGAAGCCTCAAAGGTTTGCACTTGATCTTGGGTTCTTTCTAACTCTTAGCTTTTGCAACACAAGAGTGTTAAGCAGTCAAGTGAAGGGCAATGTCTGTTTTTTATGGTAGCAAGGTGAAGAACTGGGAAAGGGGAGTGGGAGCAGGTCAGCAGCAGGCTTGCACTGCACCTGCCAACTAGAGGAGGCAGAATAAGGCAGTGTCTTCTGGGTAACTGTCATCCATGTATGGGGTTCAGAGCCTGGCAACTCTGTCTATAACCTGTGCAGCCTTCGTTAATGTTAAATCTTAGTTTCCTCAAGCGCAAATATTTAGAGATATTGAGAGGATTAAATGGGGCTTAGCACATGCTTGACATTGAGTAGACCCTCAAAATAATTGTTAGCCATTGCTGTTGTGGAGATAATTGCTCACGAATCCCACGTGCTGCGTCCTTCAAATGCAGCTTGCTTTTTACTTGTCCTGGCTGTTTCCTTCCCCCTTCTTCCTTCTTCTTCACACCTTCCTCCTGCCCGCCTTTGTCCAAGATGGGATTCCCAGTTAGCTTCAACATTTCTCTCACTCCTTTCCTTCCTAGGTCAATAAAACTCGTCTTTGCGTGACAAATCTGACTGCATCACACCAGTTTCCTACAAGAATGTGTCTGAGCCTCAGATGTGGTCATGAAGTCTCTGTACCATAGTCTCCTAAGACTTGGTCCATCTCACCCAAATGTTATCTCTTCTGGCTAGAGGTGGCATTTAGGTGGGGGAGATGCTCACTCTCCAATTAAATTGAAAGCTGGACATTAATCTCTGCAGCCGAGCTTCCGCAAGTAGCTGCCTATGTGCCTGTGTTACTGCAGAGCCTTCTGGAATGACATGTAGGTGCACCTTTTCATTTCAGTACAGGTTGATCATGTTCTTACCTTTCCCCACTAGTTATAGTTTACAGTGAGAGAGGGCAAATGGTTTGCATAAGATGCCCAGTGTTCTTCATTATGCCTGGTCACTCACAGAACCTTCGAAATGTTGGCTGAATTAAGCTAAAGTCTCATGTTCATGCCAGGTAATGAGATTACCAGTGGTAGGTAGGAAAAAAAAATCCTTGCTTAGCATTAAATCAGAGTTTTAGACAAAATAACTACATACGTTGGGCCTGAGGACATTTTATAGGCCGAGCCCTCACATGTTTATCCCACAAAGGAGGCCATTTTTTATCATTGGATTCTCAAGCCCTTGATCACCCGCTCTCCTATACTGGCTTGAAAAGAAAATCACACTGCTGCACCAGGAATTTCGCTCGGGGTTGCAGAAACTTGTCTAAGTCAGCTCTCTTAGACAGTCAGTCTTATACAACCCCCACCAAGTAAATAGAGGCACGGCAGATGAGGAGAGCAGGCAAATTTAAAATAATCTCGAATTATACATGAGCGAACAGGAGGCATCAAGCAGGGGGCGTGTGGATTCGCAGCCGCGTTGCGCCACAGTTGTCAGTAAAGGGTTAATGCTAAAGAAGGACCACACGTCAGACCTGGCTCCTGTGATGCCTGTTCTGATGCTCTGTATGGAAAGTAAGGAGGTGGCTCATGGGCTGAGAGTATAAAAATGACATTGTCTAACAAGTAGGAGGCTCTGGTTTCAATTTGTCTCTCTAACCTCTCCCCCCCCCCCCCCAAAAAAAAAAAAAAACCCACATAGAGAAGGAAGGTGTATTCCTTCAGAATAAAATCATAAAATTTACTCCTTCCTTTCTTAACTCCATAAATTTGGAGATTCTTATTCCAAGCCCATCATAGAAATGTGGGTCATTAAAGAGAGATCGTAACATATGAATTGAGATGGGCACAATTTGGCACAGTCTATCGAACTTCAAAATGCATTTTATACATACCCTTTGATCTAGCAAATTCCACTTCCTGGAATTTAACGTTTGAACGTAATCATATAAGTATGCAAAGAAAGGTACATACACAGGACTCTTCGTTGCAGTTCTGTTTGTAATAGCACAAATCTGAAAGCAATCTAAGTGTCCATCAAGAAGACATTGGTTAAATAAATTATGGCATTACAGGATATTACAGAGACCTTAAAAAAGGGAATGAAGTAGGTCTACATGAAATTACCTGAAAAGACTTCCACAATACCTCATTAAGTTAAAATGAAACTTACTAAGTGGAATGTATATGGTTCCATTTCTATTAAAATATATGCTTAGACATTCATAAACATCTTTGGAAGCTTGAAATAATAAACCTTCAAGTGGTATTTTCTTGGAAATAGAAATTGAGAAGCCGAGATTACTTCTATGCACTTCCCATCTTTCCAATAATTGAATATTTTTTTTTACTAAAAGAATATCTACATTTTGTAATAAAATAACTGAAAATTTGAAAATTTGTTGTGGCTGAGCTTTCTTTCTTTTTTTTTTTTTTCTCTTTAAATTCTTGACCTTTCTTTTTCAGAGGAGGTAGAGATAAAAAAGAATTTTGTGTGATAAATATGAACCTACATCCACGATACTGTAGGAAAATAGTGAGAAGTTAGGTTTTTTTAAATCTCCATCCTCATCTTATCTACATCCATGTCTTCATCTCCATCCCTACATCCATGTCCTCATCTCCATCCCTACATCCATGTCCTCATCTCCATCCCTACATCCATATCCTCATCTCCATCCCTACATCCATGTCCTCATCTCCATCCCTACATCCATGTCCTCATCTCCATCCTACATCCATGTCCTCATCTCCATCCCTATATCCATGTCCTCATCTCCATCCCTACATCCATGTCCTCATCTCTATCCCTATATCCATGTCCTCATCTCCATCCCTACATCCATGTCCTCATCTCCATCCTTACATCCATGTCCTCTTCTCTATCCCTACATCCATGTCCTCATCTCCATCCCTACATCCATGTCCTCATCTCCATCCCTACATCCATGTCCTCATCTCCATCCCTACATCCATGTTCTCATCTCCATCCTACATCCATGTCTTCATCTCTATCCTACATCCATGTCCTCATCTCCATCCCTACATCCATGTCCTCATCTCCATCCTACATCCATGTCCTCATCTCCATCCCTATATCCATGTCCTCATCTCCATCCCTACATCCATGTCCTCATCTCTATCCCTATATCCATGTCCTCATCTCCATCCTACATCCATATCCTCATCTTCATTCCTAGTTTTATCAATTCTCATCTCCATTTCTATACTTATTCCAGTACTCACTCCTATCTTCATGTTCTTCCAAAACTTAATTCTATTTTCATTCCCAGCTTCCTCTCCATCCTCATCCCATCTCCAATCCTATCCCCAGTTTTACCTCGTTTCTAGTCTCCTTCTCCATTCCCTTTTGGTTTAAAATAATCTGTCTGCTTTGGCTTGATGAAGAACTTTACCCTTTCTTCTGAATGGAACAGCATATAATTTTGAAGATGCACCCGAGGAGGAGCTCATCTTGATATTGTTTTTATTTTTCTAAATTCAAGGGGAGCAGTGAAGACAATACAGAGACCAAGTTACCCAGGCACATACTGAGTGGAACCTATCTACCTTTTTTGCCCACCTATGTTACCACCACACTCACTGTTATCTTGAAATTATTGGAGAGTTTACACATGCATGCTATCTTCCTCCTACTTTAGTCTTATCATTTCCAGTAATTCTGAATTAGTTTGCAGGGATCCCAGTACCAAGGAACAGCACTGGTAACATTAGGCCACATTGCATTTTAGGATGAGAGTTTTTATCTAATTAAATATCGAACAATTTTGATGTTGCAACTATTATGGTCCATTAGGGAGCTGACTGGCCTTTGTAAGACATCCTACTTAAGATTTTCACAAGCACGATCAAACACATTACCAAGAATATTGTGAGCGTGAAGCATGGGGTTCGGTAGTTTTCATTCATGGTTTTATTAAGAAGCAAACCCCCAAATTCTTCAAAGTAATTCCACTTCCCATAGGTAAAACCACTTCTCCTGCCATTTTTAGGAGGTGGAAAATGTATCAAGATGGTTTGAGTTAACTTTCTCATCACGAGCCCTCATAAAGAGCACTGGTTAGTAAGACAATAAGAGAGCATGTTTTAATTAGAAAGTGTGGAATCTAAGCACTTTTTGCTGGAAAGACGATGATAGCTTAAAAGAGACATCAAGAGACTAATAAAAGTTAAAATGCATTAAGTAGCCACAGTGAACTCAAAGGTAAAGTCATGGGATGTTTGAGAAGTGAACCAGAGAGAGTGATGAATCAGAAGTGGGTGGGTGGGAGTCAGTCAGTGGAACTGACTCTTTCTCTTTCATTGGATTCAGTTGCAAACCTCCTGCTGTGCCTAGGCAAACAAGACAACTCAGTGCCCTGAAATTCTTCCATCTCCTACCCTGGCCACTATACTCTCTACCCAGAAGAGAAAATAATTACACCCAGGCTATAAGGGAAGATTGGTTGGTAGTGAGTGAATTAGCACTGAGTTCGATGGAAGTTGACCTGGAGATTTTGTTGGCCACTTTCACTTTTCTTACTGGTGTGATGTTTGGCTATGGGTTATGTGCCATCCTTAACAAATCAGGCTTTGTGTGGACATGTGATTCTGCCTAGCCAATCAGTGTGCTCTGTTCTCTAAATCTGGGGGATGGATAGGTCAGTAGTGCTGGGTGTAATCCCAGCTGGGTTTTGTGGGCCTCTGTCAAGAGAGTGGACTTACAAATCAGAAATAGCTAGTAGGACATAGTACTAGTGGAAGCAATCCATGTTATAGTTGCTGTACTCTGGAAACTGAGTTCCAGGCCAGCTTAGCCTACAGAATGAGACCCTGTCATAAAGAGACAAAACACAAGTCTAAGAAGAAGAGCTTCTTTCAATGAGGCTTCAAAATTATAAGTATATAGTTCATAGGGCCTGTAATGATGCCAACAAAGCAGGGTCCTTTAAGAACTATGCTCAGAAACACAGAAAAGCCCAGGCTGAGACAGATGTCTAATGTCCAAGTGTAAGTACTTGAGTCCAGTCTGCTAAGGACCTTGTCTCTTTTTTTTTGCCAGACTTTACACCTCACACTTCTTTTGCTTGATATGATGACAAGAGACAAGGACATCTGCCCTGTGGGGCTTTGTCTCAGGCAACTGATGTAAAACACCCAAGCTAACGCTTGGCACCAATAAGACATTTAGGACTGGAGTCTGTCTGGAAAAAGAACCCAGAGAGCATCCAGTGGTTTTGGAAGGAGTCAGTTTTCTAGCAGGGCCACTTTCTCCTCACATGGACTGTGGTGGAGAAGCTGGAAGGTTGATCTTGGTGCCTTCAGCATCCTGCTCTGGGATACAGTGAGAAAGGAAGACACCTACTCTGAGGACCAGAGTGCCCAGAACACTACATCCACATAGCACTGTCTCAATCTTAGGAACCATTATGTTTTTCCTCTTATCTTATTGACTTGGGGATGGTGGAGCTAGAGGCAGATCTGCTTTCCTTAAGGACCCATCCCATGGGTCTTTAAATGAGCCTCCTGTGCCCTCAGTATTTGTTTCCAGGTAGAGTAAGGAGCACCTAGGTTGATGGGAAATGAAAAAAAAATCATTACAAGAACTTAGCAGGATTTCTGATAATCCATTTACATAATTTAACAAATTCTATTTATGCACACATGATTAACGTATTGATGGCAGAAACTTGGGGAGGATGTTGGCTGTCTTGTATTAGTTACTATGAGCTAGTTACTTGTATTAGTTACTTGTATTAGTACTACTTGTAGCTTGTATTAGTTGCTATGATTTAAACATACCTAACAAGTTCAAGGGTGAACCTTCGTGTTTGGGCTTCTGAAAGTGAGTAATTGACAAACAGGGCTGTGAGATGAACCCCAAATTGATGGGCCTGGAGGCAATGAAGTTACCTGAGGAGAGACTCCTAAACACACTCATCTAATACACTAGCGTGTGCAGCTCCAGGAGGGCATGATGAGCCTGTACCTGGTGACGGATTGCAATCCTAAGGACACAAGATCCCAACTCACAGAGGCAAGTAAAGCTAAGGCCAATAAATCAAAGGGACCCTCAGAAACCTTGCAGAGCCCATTTCCCCTGCCTGGGAGAACTACAAATGCCTCCCCTGACTTCTGTGAGGAGAAAAGCATCATCAAGAAGTCAGAATTAGAAAAAGACTCACACTTCTATAAGCCTTTCCCCATCTGAGCCTGATAAAACCTCCCAGGGGAAGACTTTGGGAAATGCCCCAAGGGAGTGACAGTCGATATTAGCTGTGTGGGCGAAAGAGCATAGAGAGAGATGGAAATATTTGGTTTTATAAAACTGTGAACTTAACCCAAGAGTCTTCAACATTTACACAGACTCAGCACAGAGCCTTGCTCTTCCAAGGCACGACCACGAGGTGGCCTCCATCCTTAATTGGGTCCTCAAGGCATGTGCTGTGGAGGGATGAATTTTTATGTATATATAAAAAGTTCTTTGTACCTGGAAGCTTAACTCTAGCGATATGCAAGCAAGAAGTTCACGCCTTCAAAGCTTCAATCAACTCAGCATTTTTAAAAATTTTACCGACGGGGGCAAAATGGTAAAAAGGACGGTTTCTCCTCGGATGCCTCTGCGCAAACTGTGCTAGAGGTCTTGAGTAAGATGTAACGCTAGCGGTTCTTATTGCACCTTGTAATTTGCACGCATGCCACGACATGTTATTTATTTTCTTATTAATGGGTCTGAGTGTGTTTAACACCACAAGCCATAAATTGCAGAGCAGTGGATTAGACGAGGGGCTCTTCATTTTCCTGCCGATTGTCAGAAAGGGATATGGGGTTTGAGATGCGTGTTCCCCCCCCCCCGCGCCCCACCCAACACAACTAACTCTCTCTCTCCCCACTCCTCTCTCCTCCATCCAAGAACCAACCCCCTTGCTTCCATCCATAATGAAGGTGGGGCAAGCAAGAAAGACATAGCCTGGTTTCTCACTGGTAAGCTTGCCTATTGAGCAGCTCTGTTATTGAGATTAATAAGCTGCCAGTTTCCAAGGAAGACTAACAAAACAGCAAAATTAAAGTGCAGTGTGACGTGAAATGCTGCTGGTGGCCAGGCGGGATCATGGTGTCAAAAAGGCAAGGTAAAGCTATAAAATAAGGCAGAGCTTGAAAGGCTAACCTAGAGGTCTCATTAATTTCCATGTTGCCTCTGATGAGAATTTAGAGGGGCATAATGTTTAGCAGTATGGAGAATCAAGCCGCCTATTGATTCGAAAAGCGCTTCAATGCATTTGGTTCACTCGGAATGAGTTCTACCTTTAAACCTTACTTGAAAACATGAGGAAGAGGTGGGGTAGAGGGGAAAGCAAACAGGTTACCTCGGTTTAATATTCTCAAGATCAAGCATGTCAGTGGCACTGTCAGAAAATTAATCCTTCTGTAGAAAAAAATCAATCTGAGAACAAGTTTGGAATAGTCTTTGGACTCAGTATGGTGGGGATGTTTCAGCAATCTGTCTGCTTCTCTGCGAAAACCTTATTTACTAAAAGGGCTTGCATCCCAGTTCCCAAATATGTACTACTTGAACAAAACACCCAAATTAGGCCAGGATGACTTTGTCTTGAAGACAGGAAAGTAGGAGGTTTTCTGATCTTAGGATTAAGACTTCCCGAATGTGTCCATTGAGCTCCGTGTGCTCAGGTCTCAGAAACCCTGCCATGGCTTCCTGCTCAAAGGACAACAGGCTGACCCAGTGAAGAGCCATGGTACCTGTAGCCATGTGGCTGCTTCCTACCCATGTGGCAAAGTTCTGTTTGGAATGGAAAGCATTAAACTTGTGAAGCTAGCACACAGAGCATACATAAAGCAGCCCCCGGAACTGAGCTTTCCTGGAGCCCAGGCTGCAGCTGCTAAGGTATAGGGAGCCTCTAGTTCACCATGCCAAGTTGCCACTAATTTATGGTGTTGACAAAATCACAGAGGTATTTTAGGTGGTTTAGTAGAAGGGAAGCCAAGACAAATTATCGTTCACGGAAGTTTTATTATGAAAGGTGCAACAGTACCAGGCCACAGGCAGCCATTATGGGGGTCTGAAAGGAGAGGCAGAACCATCACTTAGAAAGAACAAAGGGAATTAGTGATCTAACTTAGGGCCAGGGGTCACAAGCATTAGATAAAAGTAGGAATTCAAAGTTTTCTTGGGCCTGGGTATCAGAGGGGGCTGGTCTTGCAGCTGCAGTGGGAGGAAGAGAACTCTACACTTTGTAAGAGATATGACATCATAGAATGTGTTGCTTATCAGCTCTTCTGGGAGATAGAGAAATCTAATACCCAGAGATGATGTGAAGAGCTCCTTATATCATGCCCAGCTTATGATTTTGACAACCACCCAGTCTATATCCAATAATATCCATAGATCTTTTTTCTTTATCTTATGTCACTCATAATGCATCAATTTCACCCTCTCCTTGGATGAGATAAATTAATTTTCTGTCTTCTATTAGGGTAATTACCTTATCTAGTTCCAAACATCATGGCGGTTAGGAGCACGCCATTTGGAGTCAAGCAGCCACAAGTTCAAATTCCAACTTTGCCATTTGATTGTTGGGTGATGTATAACTTAATATTCTGAGTTTTCAGATCTCATTAATGCAATTCTCCACCCATCCATTCAACCCAACAGTCTCTCTAAGTAACCCAGATGGCTTCAGACTTGTGGTCTTCCTGTCCTACTCATTCCAGTATTTCCTGAATTTCAAATAGGAATAGGAACAGAAAGGGCTCGAGGGATTGAATGGCATCTGTATAAAGCTAAATGGCAAGGAAACATTTTCTGAAAAAGAAAAGTTGTTATTCAAGACCTCTGTGAGTCTGTAGAGTAAATTTAACACAATCTCTAGAAAATGTGTGTGTGTGTGTCTCCCAGGGGGAGAGAGTTGCCACGAGTCATAAATACACCAGCTAAGTCGATAATTGTAAATGGATGATTTTATGTAACTGAAAGTTCCCAGTGGTTGGCCAGTAGTGTTAACATCTGTGTATGATTCTCTTGCTTTCATGAACTGCATTCTACCACAAACTGTGCTCCTTATTTAGTGAGTGAGAGTCAGGGTGCACAGAACTCCTAAGTCAGACGCTAACTCCTAGCCCTCAATTCTGCACCTGCGCAAGGACTCACCACTGAGATCACTTGGGAAAGCACTTGGGAGGTCACCAGCTTTCCCCTCAACAGCCACGGTTTCCTTCCAACTGAACCTGTTGTCCAGGGCATCTTTTGATTTTATTCTTTTGCTTAAATTGTCCCAGTGACTTTTTCTTTCTCTTTGAAGGAATGTCCCAAATCTTTATCATAGTTTAAAGCCCTGCTTCTCAGTATGTCCTTGCCTACTTTTGCAGCCTGCTTTCTTTCTCTGGCATTCTTGTGCTTCCACCTCCCTTCCATTCCCTGCTCTCTCCCTCCCTCCCTTCTTCCCTCCCCCTCCCCATCTCCTCTTCTCCCCCCCCCCCCCGCCCCGTGTGTGTTTGTGTGTGTTGTATGTATATGGGTCAGGGAAGATAACCTTCAAGCGTTTTTCCTCTTCTCTGTACCTTGTTTTGGGACACAATTTCTTTTACTATTGTGTAATATGGTTTAGCTGACCCAGTAGCATCTGGAGATTTCTTGCCTCCACTTCCCATTTCCCACAGGCATGGTGGGATTACAGATGCTTGTGACTATGTTTGGCTTGGTGGGTCTTGGGGATCAGGTTGTCTGCCTTGTACAGTTAATGCTTTTGCGCACTAAGCCAATCTCCCTAGTCCTGGAACTCTCTTTAAGCCTTACTGATGCCCATTTGTCATGGGTCTGACTTCTCTGTGCCTCTCATGGCCACTTTCACTATGGGAGAGATATTTATTTATTTACTTGTTGGTGCTCTGCCTCATCCTGTCTAGCATTCCTGCAAAGTCAAGATCTCTCTCTCTCTCTCTCTCTCTCTCTCTCTCTCTCTCTCTCTGTGTTTGAGTTCTCAATGTCTGGCACATAGTAGGTCTTCTCATAAGTATTTCTAGAATGAATTATGGATAGCCATCTTGAAAAGCAACATGCACACTTGTTAAAACTTGATGACGTGGATGGTTAAAGTCAGGGTTCCCGAAGTTTCAGAATCTGGGAAACCTTGCTCTGCTTAGTGATTCTCCTCGGTCACCTGCTACGCAGACAGATTTGGAGGAGCTCGTCTCAGCAAAACACAGAGGGAAAGTTGGATTCTGTCACAGAGATACCGCTACTGTTTTAGACAAGAGAAGCTGACTTCTGACACTTCCCAAGAAGCTGCCGAGTAGGAAGATTCCTGACCTTGGCTCTCACTGAAGAGAAGGACCAGAGTGACGATAGGAGACAGCAGGCAGGAAGCATGTCAGGACTTGAATCTATACAAGAGGAAGATGGAGGGTGCTAATTTATTGCACAGGCTGCCTTGCACTGGGACCCTCTATCATGTACTTAGGTTTTGTGACTGTGTTATGGCTTATGGTGTTGAGGGTATGATCAAGTTGGTAGAATGCCTGCCTATGTATGTACAGATACATATATAAACTGACATATATATCTATATATATCTATATATCTATATATATATATGTAAACTTATAGCACATATGTAAACTGACTTCAATTGTGGAAATTTACATTCATCGTGCTCTAATGGAACTAATATTTATATAGAGCATATAGAAATTTATGTGATTCCTATGTGTTCAGTTCTATGTTTGAACAGCTTTCCTTACTGTGTGTGTGTGTGTGTGTGTGTGTGTGTGTGTGTAAGCCAGCAGTCACACTTTCTACCTTATGTTTTGTGATTCTCATTGAACCTGGAATTCATGAATATGGCTAGATCAGTTGGATACTGAGCTCCAGGGATCTGTCTGTTTCTCATTCTCCAGTGCCATCATTACAAGCACTTGCTGCTATGCTTGCCTCTCCTGTGAACTCTGGTCTTTGTGCCTGTGTAGCAAACTCTTTGCTGACTGAGCCATCTCCCCATCCCTACTTCTGTTTCCCATGTCATATATATTTATGGCTCTGTAACCAGTATTTCCAATAATTTATGTTGTAAGACAAACTGAAGAAATATCAGATGGTTTAAGGATCACTTTCCAGGCCTCTTTAAGTCTGGGAGGGACAGCAACACACAATGCTGAGAGGTAAGGACCTGTCCCCACTGGTTTAAAAGAAACACTGGGATTTGGTGGAGCATCTCTGGGAATGGCAGGATGCCTGCTCATTACCTCCAGAGCAGGAGCTTGTCCATCACTCCTGGAAGTTGGAATACATGAGGGGAGTAGTTATAAAGCTGTTAGTAAATTTCCAATTGGGGTTCTCAGTTCACGACTGCTTCACAATCAGCCTTCAGGACATTGTGTCTTTAATGGCTCTTTATTATGTGATGACCTGAGTCTTATTTATTATTAAAGAGGTGTGGTATCTATCAGTATATTCAGTGTGCTTTCTGCCTATGTGCCTGGCTTTTACATGAACCTAGGGGATTCAAACTCAGGCCCTCATGTTTATGCAGCAAGCGCTGTACCAACCAAGCCATCTCCCCAGTCTGTTCTTTATTTAGGGCTAGGGATTGAACTCAGAGCTTTACATATATAAGGTTAGTCCTCGGTCACTGAGCTAGACTCCCATGCCAGGAAAAAAAATAGATTCCCAAAGTGCTGTGGATTATTGCGAAAGTTTTCATGTGCAACTCCACGGTCTGTTCAAGTTCTCTACGCTCTGATGTGTGAGGGCTGAAATTTGGCTTGATTTCTGGGAGTCGCCTCAGTCCTGGGCCAGATATTCTCGTTCCTTAGTCTTTTGGATCTTGAACACACTGATCAAAGAGCATGCAGGCGCCTCTCTCACTTGTCTTTTCTTTCAGATAGACTTCAAGGGTTTGGAGATTCTGTCTATGTGCAGAGTTCATCTTTGATTCGCCCTTCCCAAGCACATCACTGGAGATGACTAGTCCTTGGAGAAATGTTACTTGTAGAAGGGCTCAGGAGAAGCACTCTAGAGAGCAGAGAGCAGGTGCTGAGAGAGATTACCTCCAGACAGTGGCGAGTGACCCACTGCTTTTGTGGGTCCTTTCAACCACGTGCTCAGCAGGGGGCCATTTTCTTAGAAGTGGTTCTTCAAAACAAGCCTCCTGGGAAACCAGCCGACTTCATCATCGGAAGCTGGGAGATACATTTATATGTATCCTTTTTGATAGTTTTACCTTATGATTTTATGTGTCTGAACGTTTTGCGTGCATGTAAACCTGTGCATCAATATATGCCTTTATATGTGTTCTTATGACCAAGGGGAGACAACGTTCAGGTAGGAGGCTGATGGATCTCACCCTGCAAATTGGATAATTTGATGGCAAAAGATATGTACCTGTTCACCTCAACAGGTATCTCCCTCCCTTACTGTTCCTTGAGGGCTCCATCCAGGTTCCCTCATAACTTATAGTCTCTGTGACATCAGAGAGCCATTGCAGGAATGTCCCTTTAATCTAGATTGCGTCTTTGAAGAAGAAATAATAATCATCTGCTTACATCTCATGGGATCATTTCCTGGTTCCACTGAGATAATGTTTGACTGTATTAATGTACATAGAAACTACGTATTAGTATACACATGAAGTGCAGAATAAAGGTTTCATTCCAACAGCAACAAGGCAGTCATACAGCCTTGTCCCCCTTTTCTCTTTTATCTCTCTCTACCCAGAAACCATTTTTCATGTCTTATCAACTACTAACATAAAAAGAGGGTGATAACAAACTCCCGAGTGCTTCCTAAACACAAGGAGGCAAAGCAGAAAAGCTCACGTAGTCTGGTTGACCAGTGGCTTTGGCATAGCTATTGGGAGATTGCTGCATTAGGGCAGCCGTTAGTAATTATCTATTTTGTATAATCCATTGGTATGACTTTTACTGCCTCGACATCTTTCAAGCTTCGGAATTAGGGTTATAGGCATAGATGAAAACCATGCCACAAAATGACATTAGGGGTGAGTGTGAGTCCATTTGTGAGCATGTACCACACACCGATGCTCGGGATCTTACTGTTTTGAACTTTAAAAAAAAAGTCACAGATATGCAACAACTCCAAACGTCCATGTTACGGCGTTCTAAATGGCTTCCAGCTGAAAAAGCCACCGGCCATTTTCCAGAAACGCCGTGGATTGTTTCTCTTCTTCAAACCCAAACGATTAAAGCTTTAAAACGGACTTGAACATTTTCCGAGGCATCCATACAAATGGATTTCTCTGTGGCTCTTTCAGATAAGCAGACAACTGGAGTACACAGACCAAGAAGGTGTCTGGGGATGGAGTCACAAGGCTATGAAGTATCAGACAAACCTACTCATGGCCTTCACTGTCCATTGCTTGTCTACCACACTATGTCCCCAGGGTCCTCTTTAAGCCTACCGAGAGAGGAATGTGTGACTTTTAGAAGACCAGGAGTGAAAGTGGGTGAAAGAAAGAATACAGAAAAACAAAAACAAAGCCAGACTCAGGGATAATTTCCAGATTCTTCCTTCTTAACACAAGTTTCTCCCTGCTCCACTGTTTGTTTTTTTCCACATCCCTGTTTGCCCCAGAGCCATCAAGCTGTTAGTGTGTACAGGAGGGAGTAAAGTGGGCCAGCAGGTTGGATGAAATATAAATTAAAATTAGACTTCTGTCAGTCTGGAATCGGGGATTGTTTTCAAGGTCTCCCCAAACACTTAATTTCAAATGAGTCTTCATTTATTACTTCAAGAAAGGCCAAATGCATAATTTATCAGCAGCATTCAGTCAATATACCCTTATAAGCACATTTCCCATGAGCCTTTGAGTAAAAATATGTTATGCTAATTCTATTAGTTGGGTACACAAGAGCTGTCTAAGAAAGTCAACAAGCATTAAAAGGAGACACATGTGAACAAAGAAATACTGATCAACCTATTGTCCAGGGTCAAATTACCAAGGGATAAGGATGCATTAAGCTTGTCTCCTTATGCTGGCAATGTCTCTCTAACCAGAACTTAGAGCCACCCAGAGCCATGTGACTCTGGAGACTTAGAGTGGGGAATAGGGACTTACCGAGTCTCCAGTGGCACGTTACTGTTCAGCACCCAGCTGTCCTGGAGCTGAACGGACTCTGGTGTGGTGGCCAGGTCATTGGGCGCAGGAGCTGGGGCGTGGATTTGACTCCGCCGATTGGTCAATGAGTTCCTGTTGAGGGAGTTGGCCGAGGAGTGGTGGTGGGACAGGGTGTGGTTATGAGGGGGTGGCAGAGGGGGCCTCAGCGTTGACTGGCTGTGGTGGTTTGGAGGGCCTGGAAGAGAGGAAGGAGAAACAGCCATCAGTACCTGTCCATTCTAGCCTCAGGATATCTGTGCCTATGAGGTGGGCTTTGCAGCCAAAGTCTCCACGTCTACAGTGACTGAAAACCACAAACCAGAGATAACAGTCAGGACTGCATAGAACACCCCAGTGTTATTAGTCACAAACAAATACTGTGCTTTACTTTTTACTTATCAATATGCATCAATTAGAGAGCAAAGAGGCTTGAGGTTAGAAAAGCCAAGTAGACAAGGGATGGAATTATCCCCGGAATTATCTGATATTGCAATGGAAGAGATAATACATTCAAGGCTGATTCTGGCTGTGACAAGTTTTTATTCTATTTCCTGGTAAAATTTAAAGGCCCAGGTCCTTTAAAACAAGCAAGCAACAAACAACCCAGAATTTCTTATAGAATCGGAAGATACAATAATGGTTACCAGAGGCTGTGCTGGTGGGAGAAAGGGAGAATTTGGCTCGTGGACACAGGTCTAGGAAGGCCCAGTTCTGGGGTTCTACTGCACAGCTGTGTAATTATAGTCAAGAGCAAATCCTGTTTCCCACTGAAAGCTAGTCTCTTAAATGTTTAGTCACAGAGAAATGCCATGTATCAGGTGTCAGGGATGCTAATTACCTGGGTTTGGTCATCACATAAGGTATCGAGGTGTCTCAGTGTATCCCAGACATTTGTGCGATTATTGTATGTCAATCAAAAATGGTTACTGGGCCAAGGAGACAGCTCAGCGGGTAAAGTATTGGCTGTGTGAGGGTAAGGATCTGGATTCAGATCTCCAGAATTATTGAAAGTCAGACACAATAGTGCTCATTTACAATCATAGCCCCTCTTTGGTGAGAAGAGAGGCAGTGAAAAGAGAATCCCCAGAAACTCTCAGGGCAAGTAGCCTAGCACACAGAGCGGCAGACATCCAAAGATGCTGTCTCAAAGGAGGTAGATGGTGAGACCTGATACCTGCGGCATGGAACACACACACAGACACACACACAGACAGACATGCACACACATATACATACATATCACATATACACATTTACACACATCATCTACATCATTTACACACACATACACATACAAACACACACATACACACAAATGTATACACACATATACATATTTACACACATGCACACATGTACATACACATCACATACACATATACACACACATATACACATACACACATGCACACACCACATACACACACTGACACACACAGACACATACATACACATACGCACATACGCATCACATACACACATGCACACATATACACATACACACATTTACACATATAGACACACACACATACACATCACATACACATGTACACCCATATACATCACATACACACATACAAACATACATATATACACAGTTACACATACATACACACATCACATACACAGAATCACACACACACACACACACACACACACACACACACACACAGATAGAGGCCTTTCATTTAAATTGTGGTAATGACTAGGTAGGAAATAAAGCATTCTGGCTGTGGACAGGAGTGAATTGGAGTGGATATGAAGTGTTCTTCAGAGGATCCAGCTCAGCGTTCTCCTGAGGAGCTAAAGGCAAACTGTGGGAAACACTCAGGAGCTGTACTTTTGGAGAAAGTTTCTTGGCTTTTAAGAAGTTGACAATTCAAAATATATAGATAAATAAATGATAATTAGGCATAAAACATACATATAGTTGTAGAAACCTTTTTTTTTTTTTTAAATGAGAGTCTGCCAGCCCTCTCTGACTGATAGGCTGATAGCTGCTCTCCACTGAGAGATGAGTCCTGAGAACAGTCTGCAGAAGGTCAAGGGAGATGTTTCAAAATCACAGTCCTGGCTCCAAATCACAACCTATCTTTCAAATACTGAAATGCTCACGAGAACTGCACCTCTGGAAAGGTCCTTGTGTAAATATCCCTACTCAGGATGGCCCTGCCCAAGGTTTGCCTTGCAAGCCATCTGCACGATGCAGTATTTCAAACACAACAAAAGCGAAAGCGCTTTCCTAAACGATGTAAGCCTATAATTTCCCTTCAATGGATACCGAAACATGACTTTTAATTTGTGTCCTTTGAGAAAGTCTATTTTTTCTGAGGCCTCCAGTCAGTGCTGGCAGCTCACCAGGTGACTGCTGAGCCTTGTCATTTTGGTCCATGCCAACTTTGAAAATCCCCAGCCCCTGCCGTCCTGGCTTTAAGAAGCTGGCTTGAGTCATTTAAACAAGCAATTTGACACAAATTTCAACTACTCGGCTCCTTATGTGGCCAGGCTACATCTCCAAAAGGTGTAATCTACATTCTGGGGTTCCCGTGAAGCTGGGAGAAGCATTCCGAGGGAAAGACAATATGTCATAAAAGATAGTAGGTTTGGAGCCATGCTACCAATGAAAAAAGAAACGAAAGTGAAGAATAGAGAAAATCTGTTCCTTGAAGTTAGTGTCTCTGGGTTGAAATTACTTGGAGATTTTTTTTTTTTTTTTAATGTTCAGAGAAAAGACAACTAAAGCGAAAACCCATTGGGAGATGCCACAGTACGGTTGTATAGATTTTAAATCGTGTCCTCCAAATGAACCTGTAATTCATGTTTTATATTAGGCAGCGGTGACACTTTAAATACATCTTTGGTGGGGTTTCATAGCTGTAGCAGGCTATTACATATGCTGGCATTGTTGTCTGATGAGAAATGTACGATTACATAGTTATTTAGCATTCGTCTGTCTCCTATTAGTGGGGAGAGGTGGGTAAGGGGCAAGGTGATGTAATAATGATCTCTCAGAGGCACCCTCCAAACCCCTCACACAGGGTTAATGAATTCTCACTTCCCCCCTACCTCCCCAGCTCCCATCCAGGTGGTGTCATTATTCCCTGTTAGTTAGGCAATTAGGAGACTTGCCTGGGGAGGAGGAGGTGAGTCAGTGTGCACGGAAGAACCCATACTCCCTGCTCCTAACCCGAACTTTCTATCTTCCTCTGCCCCCCGGCTCCCGCCCCCACTCAGGACCACACACTCTCTGCAAGTACAAAGAGCCAAATGAGAAATGTAATTCCCTGAGTGAGATCCCAAACCGGCCTGCTTCCTCTCTGTTCACCCCAGCAAAGTTTCCCTTGCCTATTCCAGCTGTGTGGTCTTTGCTCATTGTCCATCTGTGCTGGGAATGGATGGAATTTCTGTGGTGTGTGTGTGTGTGTGTGTGTGTGTGTGTGTAAGGTCTTGCCTGGGGTCAAGGGAAGAATGAGTTAGGCTGCTGTGTGGTATGTTCCACATACACTGGACACTGGGCATCCACATTAATTGGAAGAGAGGTCAAGGACCTCTTTCCAGTTCACCTAAAAGGAAGGCTTAGAACTTTCTGGAAAAAAAACCCTCAGAGAAATAAGAGTAGGAGAAGCTGAAAGAACACTCAGTTCTTCATTCGTTCTACCCTATGAAGCAATATGCTATTTCATTTCAAATAGGCAACTGACAACTCTGAACACAAAAGCTATCTGGCACCTCACTAAAGAGAACGTTCTCGTTACCGGTGCTCTCTTCCCCAATGCTGACTGCAGTTGCTCATGTATCCATCCATCTATCTAGCGGCCATATTCTCAGCTAAGTGTACAAGACAGAAAAAAAAATACTACTACACAGAACGGAACACAGAGTGAAGAAGGAATCAGTTGGAAATTAAGGGAGAAAAATCTAAAGAATTACAATGTATAATTATTGGGAGTGTCTGTTGCTTTCTAGTTGCAGAAATCCGAACACACTATCTTATTTATTTCTCACTTTTACTCATGTACCAAAGCAGTGACAACCCACCAGGATCTCTGTGCTTGTGAGAAAGGATGAAGGTATTGAACGTGCTACCCCAGTGGTCTGCCAATATATGCAACTCCTGTGCAGAGAACACTTTGGTTCTACTGGGGATGAAAGATGACGGGAGACAAATTGTAGTTCCAAATGAACCTAAATTTAGCATTTAGAGCAGCAGTTCTCTACATGTGGGTTGTGAACCCTTTGGGGGGGGGGGTTCATATCAGATTCATAACAGTAGACAAATTATAATTATGAAGTAGCAACAAAAATAATTTTATGGTTGGGGGAATCACCCACAACATGAGGAAGCCTGTTAAAGGGTCACAGCCTTAGGAAGGTTGAGAACCACTGAATTAGAGTAATCCAAACTTCAGCTCTGCTGATCAGCGATCCCAGCTCAGTAGCCTTCAATGTGAACATTAGGAAAACTCCATCGCTTTGTTGTGATGTTCTATATTTCTGAAGCAAAGCTCAGTATCAAAATGAGTGTGTCTCCTCTTCCAAGAACAGGCTAGGAGTGCATGCTCTCAGCTGTTTCTCCAGTGTGCCACCAACACTAGCTATCACCTAACTGCTGCAATGGCCTTTACTGCCACGGCCGTTGTGTTTCTGATTCCCCCATTCTGCTGTTTTGGTGACTCTTTGTTTGACCCGGGCACCTTGTGATTGTGGCAAATGCTCCTCTAATACGGTCAGTGATGACTGGCCCCCAAGTCACCTTCTTCATTCATCAGCTTTCAGCCCAGACATGCTGGGATCTGCTGCCTGAAAAGGTTTTCCATCTGCTAAGTTTCCAACAATGGCTGTCAACACGCTTAACTGCTTTCCATGAATGTTTTCCAAGATACTCAAGTACATGAGAAGCCCTCTCCCAAAGTGATGTGTAGCTCCACTCTGGGACGAAATGGAAATGAGGAAGCCAGCCTTGTGGAAGAACCATGATGTCCATTCTTAAGTTACAGACATTTATTGGGTTAGCTTGATGCACATATTATTGATGTCTCTCCTAGGACATTGATGCAAGATTACACAGTAATGCAATTTAAATACAAATAACTGCATCAGGTAAGTACTTATAGAGTAGCAGGCTGCTGGGTATGCCCTCAGTGGGCAAAAAGCAACTGTTACTGAAGTCTTGTGCTGACTAGTTACATGATACATGATGAACTTAAGCTGAAACCCTGGACGGTCCAGCCTAGGCTACACAGCAAGACCCTGTCCCCCAAATAGGCAGATCATTGCCATCATCATTAGTGATAAGAACCAGAAGTCATTTTTGGGTTCTGAATGACCTTTCACTGTAGGAAAGGAACGGTTGTATTAGGGTCTTTATCAAGAACTAAAAAAGTTGAGTGTCCTAGAAAAACTAAGGCGATTTCAGGAATGATGCTTCCTATATGTACAAACATTGGAAGGCGGATGCATGCTACGACTGCCCTGTGACAACACAGACTGTGCTGCTGTGGCTTAGACTTTTCATGGGACACTTGGTCGCTGGTTGATTCTGACACACATACCAGCCGGGGCACTTTATCCTAAGTGCTTCTGGATTGACTTAAGAAGAAGTCAGTCCTCCTCTGAGTTAGGATATCAGTTCCAGCATACAATTATTTACTGACTTAAGTCTTGGCACATCTGTTCTCTCATCTGCTAACTTTGGCAAAGTTGCCCAAACACATGTGGGTGCAAGCATCAACCCACACCTCAGATAACAAAAAGGAAACATTGCTTTAAGGTTAGCTAAACTAAGGGGATAAATGGTTAATGATTGGCTGTTGTTAATGTACTTTGCTTATAGAAACAGCTGAGGGAGGCCTTCAGGCCGGGCCTGTTCTTACACGGGGAGCAGGCATGGAGGTGTGGGAGGGCAGGGACCAATGAAGACAGCCTTGTCTTGCTTTATAGTAGGTACCAATTTTTCTTGGTGATTAAAAAGAATGATAAAGTGCGTGCGAGAAAAAAATAAAAGTAGGGGCCTGCTGAACTGCTTATAAATCACTCATTCTGGTACTGACATGCCCATAGCCAGTCTTTAAGTATTTCATTCCCCACAGACCCTGAGATGATAAATTAACCACGAACTCTCTGCCTTGTACAGACCCACCTCTTCTGAGCATGCTGAATCCTGACAGCAACTTTAAGATGCTAAAAGTAGGATTGGTCTTGGCAGAGACTTTGGAGTCAAATTGGCAGCAAGACACCATTTCTTTTGACCCTGTATGGGAGCTAGGGTAACTGGGGTGAAGATCTCAAAGAACAACAGCCTACAGTTGTTCTAAGGAAGGAGAGTGGAGTGTATTGGAGGTCAATTGAGCGGGCTATGGGCTTTGGTTCTGCTTGACCATGTGCTAGATGCATAACTACCAAAAAGCTATATTTTCAAGTCTGTGTCTTTATCTGTAAAATGGATATCATAAGTTTCTCTCTCTTCCATGGTCATTAAGAAAACTCTATGAGATGCTATTATAAACAACCTTGGGCCATTAAGATAGTTTAGCCTGCAAGCATGATGACCTGAATTCAAGCCTTAGGATCTACATGGTTGAAGTAGAGAACTGACTCTCTCTCTCTCTCTCTCTCTCTCTCTCTCTCTCTCTCTCTCTCTCTCATACTACATATAATAAAAATAAGGAACCTGGTAAAATTCTTGTTATTTAACAAGCTACTCATATATATTATGATAACTATACATGAGAGATTCTGTATAGTCTGTGATACTGACGATAACGATAGGAACCATAGTAACACAGGGCTCCATGGGGAATATGATGAGTACCTCCTGGGACACCATGGCCTCATTGCCAGGCCCTTTGAGCTGGAAGATCTTAGAGGGAGAGACCCAGTGAATGTCTAGAGGCAAAACTCTTAAGCCTAGGCCATGCTGACTTTAAATGCAGCCTGGATAAGAGTCGTGGCCCCCTGGCTCTGATAGAGGCAGTCCCAAGAATATGGCTCTGACATGAGACTTGAAACAATTCATTTCCATATCCAATGCAAGTGTTGCCATTGACAACAAAATGATAACACTGGCTAGGGTTACCATGAATTAAGTCCCCCTTGTGTGTTGGTGCTGAGTCAAATGGGAAACATACATGATCCTACTGCATTTCAGCTCACTGTTGTAGGATATGTAACTCAACATCTTCACAGATATAGAGAGGGAAGCTTAGATCAGTTAAGCAATGCACCCACAGTCACACAGCTTAGCAGGAGTCACAGAAGGCATTTGATCTCAGGCTTTCTTCCTCTCTCAGGCTTGTACAGAATATAAGGTCAGAGCACATTCACAAAGAAAGGGACTCGACTCCAGCCCTGATGCTGTATAACAAGCAACATAGAAGGAATCTAGTTTGACTCAGCAGAGTCAAATCCGTGAGACATGGGAGAGAAACTTCTCTCCCCCAACTTCTCCACTGCCTCCTCCTGCTGCTTCTGTCAGGAGAAACAGGCCAGAACAACCAAGCTGCATGCACAGCCCTTTTATGCCCTTCCAGAGCCCCCCACCCCCACCTCCAGTCCTTCCCCTCTGGGCTGCATCCCTGGTCTGAGTGATGAGCAGCAATTAGGTCTACAGAGGCAGGACCAAGGGCAAGCTCTGTCCTGGCTTGTCCTGCCCTGTTCTGACCTGTGGTACTCTGCCAACACCCTAGGGACAGATGGATGGAGGGATTGTCCAAATCCAGCCTCCTCCTGTGTTTGCCAAGAGATTTCCTGATTTGTCTCTAAATATAGGGTAGTTTGGATACTGAGCTTGCCCCCTTCCTCCCCCGCCTTAGCATCTACTGAATGACTTACCCCTAAAGAATGGGCATGTATTTTCTATTCTTGACCCATGTGTGTGGTCCTACTGGCTTTTCAGGGCAGACAAAACCATCTGCAGTAGTTCATAGCAAAAAGCTAGGACCACAGCTCTTCTGAGGAAGAAAGGGGGGAAAAAGATGAGGTGAGGTAATGTTCACTTCATTTTCAGACTCCCAGCACCAGCTCTGGTCAGCGCCTTTCAGCATGAGGGACACACTGTCCTATATGATGGAGTGGTATCTTTGACGGAAGGGCTCCATTCGCATGAGCAGAGGATCAGTGAAGGCAGGGGCTGTGCTCATGTATAGGAAATGATGACATAAAATGTATGACCTTGAGGCAAAAGGAAAACCATGTTGAGTATATTTGATCTCCGTGTCAACAGATCAACATCACAGAACAGAAGCATGGGAATTAATGTCAGGAGACAAAAATCATCTGCAGGCTTAGAAAGCAAAGCTTTGATAGCTTCTCCATTCCTCCTGAGTGAGTAAGGCTGGTTAGAAGGCTAGCTCTGATCCTTAAGGAGTGAGTGCACGTGTTCACTAAGTTCCGGTTAAGTGAGATTCTTGCATAGGTCATTTCAGTTACCACAGTTGTCTGAAACTGGGCACCATCCTCTGTTTTAAGGGTGAGGCAACCGAGGGGCAGGTTGGTTCCAATGACATGACATGTCTCCCCTCTTCAATGTGTCATGAACTATGACATATCTGTGCCACTTCTGGAAGGTGGCTTTATATACTGAAAACATCTTAGACACCCCAGAGCATGGCTTTATAATCTCTTGAGTCTCTCCAGTGTCCTGCATTGCACAAAGAACTATGAGACGGGTCTGTCTCTCCTGTTTTACATGCCCAGCAGGAGAACACAGTGTCTGATAAAGTTAGTGCTGGATGAAGTGTGGCGTGGACAGCTGTGTCCCTAGGGAGTTCTATTTGAGGAGCATCATGGGAGAAGGACCAGGGATTGCTATCCCTCATCGTTGGCTGGTGGATTCAGTGGCAAGCTTTGCTTTAAATTTTTCTTATAGCTTTTACCAGGGTGATCCTATAACCGAGAGGAAGCAGGATAAGGAGAAGGTGACTTTGAACCTGTCTGGCCTTGTTTTTGGGTGTGTCTGTTCCTTGTTCTTCCAAGTATCCCAATTGGGCTATAACAACACTGACCTCTTTGAAATATGTCCCTGCTTCTCCATTACATTTACTGAGATGTGCAAGAACTCCAGTGTCTAATCTAATTTCAGAACACCACACCCCTTAACAGTCCCTTTTATCTCTCCCTCCCTCCTTCTCTCCCTCCCTTTTCCCCCTTAGGGAGTCTCTGGCAAATTCGAATCACTTTTTGTCTCTATGAATTTGCTCTTACCAGACAGTTCATGACAATGAAGATTCCCTCTGGTTTATAGACCATGATGTCTGATGTCTGTTTGTGGCAGGGCCCCGTTGGAGCCCATCAAAGTTAGCTCTCAGATGGGTACAACTTTTACAGCTGCACAGTACCCTTCCCTTAAGAGATAAAAAAACGCCTTTCTCCAAAGCAGGTTCCCTGTGATGCTTTGTGGCAGGGCCCCTGATGCTGTTGATAGTCTCCAGATGGAAACTGTCAGGCACAGGCCACTGGAGAGTCAGCTGGATGCAGAGGGTTTAAGAAGCCTGTGATTTGTTGGAGGGGATGGGCATGGCGTGCTGAGAGGAGAGGACCATTGCTGCCCAGCCCAAAGCAAGCAGGGTACAGGCAGGGGCTTGTGGAAGACAGGGGACTGAGAAAATTGACTTGGGTGTCCAGTCAACAGCTATCATGTGTTACGCATTTAATAGCAAATACTTATAGTGCTGGGGTCAACCTGCCAATATAGGTCAAGTTCTTACATAAACAGGTGCAAAGGGACTTCTGTCACAGCTGCCTAGTCATTTTATCACAACCCACACTCAGTCTTTCTTGGTCTAATTTATCAAAAAGCATTCCTTAAGATAAAGTCAGTGCCAGTGGGCACTGAATCTCACATATGCAGGCACGAGTACGCGCGTTCGTACACGCACGCGCGCACACACACACACACACACACACACACACACACGTGCACGAAGAGAGAGAAAAACACTAGAAATGCTTGAGAAGAACCTTTCGAAAGATGCAATTTCATTGCCAAGTTCCATCCGAGCAGAGTCTATGCGAGCATTTCCATAAATCTACATTACCCTAGGTATTTGGGGCTCCTCTGGGGAAGAAAAGTCTATCAGTAGAAAGTAATGATTTTGGGCTTTTCAATTGCCCTAAGGATCTTGACAATACTATTAAGACCCATGAGCTCCCTGTCGAGAAGTTTAGGAGCGAAATTATTAATACGCCCAAACGTTGTGTTGATTGTTGCGCTGCCGTAGAAAATGCTCTCTCTGTTATTTGACCTGCATCGTCACTCTCCTAAGCAGAGAATTGCATCGGAAATGTAAACTCCTCTCATCTCAGCTCATCGGATAGCTTTTCAAGGTCTTATTGGAAAATAAGATGGGGACAATTTGGATATTTCCAAACCCACGAAACAGAATGTTTTCTGAAGACCAAACTATTTTTTTAAAGTGTATGTGTGTGTGTGTGTGTGTGTGTGTGTGTGTGTGTGTGTAGATCCTTACAGTAGAATTATTTTCCATTAAGATGTTTAGATGTTTGGGTGGATTTAACTCCTTCCCCCGTCCCTCCCCCCTCTCTCTTTCTCTCTCTCTTACTCCTTCCCTTCATCCTCCTTCTGCCTCTCTTTCTTTCTTCTTTCCTTACCCATCACACTTACCCCCTGAATATAGAAAAAAAAATTAAGATAAACTACTTTTGTGATTCCTACTGGGGCCTCTGATAAACACTGGTGGGCACAGGCTCCGATCGGCACCATTCATGAGCCACAAGAATGACGGGAAGCACCCGGTTAAATGGCAAGGATGGGGATAAAAGATCCTGGAGCATTTTCACTTCAAAGCTCAGTAGAATTATTTACTATCTGGGTGACCTTTTCCCCAAATCTCTCCTGGTACATGCCATATAGGGCAAGAGAACAAAAGTTTCTCCATACTATATAAACAGAAGTCAGCTGAATGTCAGACCACGGACTGCGTCTTTTTTCTTGTCAAGGGACAGCTGATGTTAAGGGACATATAGGAGTAGTGCTGGAGACATTTTCCAAAAACACCTTCTCTACCTTCAGAACACACACACACACACACACACACACACACACACACACACACACACACACGGAGAAGGGGGCAAGTGTTTACTGAGTGCTTCCTGAATCGCCATTCATTGCTCAGGACCCCCTGGCTCAGGCACAGTCAGAGAGCGGCTTTTGAATTTTACCCATGATTGCTTATTGGTTTCTTTCAAAGCTGGCTTGGAGATGTTTACATCTTCCAATTAAAGTGGCTCAGAGTACCTCCAGTGTCACTGCCTTTCTCCTTGTGGACCATGAGCAGAAGCACCCAGCCGCTAAGCAGGAAAAGGTAAGAAAGCTTAGCCCAGTCCAAGTGCCCAGCATAATCACAGCCTGAGAAGAAACCAAATGGGAGGCCTATGTGTTATAAAATCCTTAGTTTTGTTGCAGAAACATGAGGACCAGAGACTCTAGCTGCATTCCTCTGGACAGTGAGGGGTGTGGTTCCACTTCATGAGGCCATTGCTGGGTTCCTTGAGTCTTTAAGATCAAAGACCTTAATTTGAACCCTGAAACCCGGAGACTTTTTGAAAAGAATACAAAGGATGCTCTTCAAGACATTGGGGTATGTAATCACTTTGAAGTAGATCAGCAACAGCCCATAACTAATGCCAAGTATCCACAGATGGGACCATGTTAAAAAAGTTTTCATACAGTGAGAAAATGATCAACAAGCACACAAGCCCACAATGGAAGAGAAGAAATCTTTACTAGTTATATTTTGGACAATGGACTAATTACTATCCAAAATTTACAAAGACTTGCATAAGTTAGATATGAAGGGAATAAAATTGACATTCCATAGGCAAGTGAACTGAATAGAAAGTTTTCAACAAAAACAAACAAACAAAAAGAAATACATATGGCCAACAGCTATTTCAAAAAGTCTTCAATATCTCTAACCATTCCAGAGATGCAAACTGAAACTACTTTGAGCCATTGTGTCACCTCTGGTCAGAATGGCTATCATCAACAAATCTGAGAAGAAATGCGAGAAGGATGTGCAGAGAGAGGAGCCCTTATTTACTGTTAGTGGGGATACAAACTAATATAGCCATCATGGAAAAAATATTCAACCGTACACGTATCTTCACTTCCATGACTCTTGTTGCTTTAGTCACTATGTCAAAGAATTGGAATAAACCTGGTTGTGTATCAATGGATGAATGGATAGTGAAAATCTGGCAAATATATATGCAAGTATAAAAATTTGGCAAAAATTGGCTATACACACATATACACACATGTATATATGATACGCACATATATATGCATGTACATATATATATATATGACTACTACTTATCTCTAAAGAAAAACCAAGTCAAAAGTTTGCAAAAAAAATTGGATGGGCTTAGAAGCATAATATTGTACTGGGTCACATAATTTCAGAAAGAAATAAACTGTATACTCTCTCTCATATATGTAATCTCACCAATAATATATGTATCCATGCAAATGAATACACACAGTGCAGTATAATATGAAGAAAAGAGAGCAAGAAAAGCTAATTATAAGTGGATGAGGAAGGGCATATGCAGGTAATGACATGACTTATGAAAGAACATAGAAAACTAATTATTGTCTCTAATCTTGACATGATTTTTTTTTTTATTTTGGTGGTGGATAAATAAAATATATTCAATACTAAAAATTTAAAATTTATTGCGAAGCTTTCGTATTTCTATTTCAAATGCATATTCTAACTATATAAAAGTTTACTGAGTTGTGTAAAATTATAAATTTGGTGTGTGATTTTTTTTATTTATTTACACTTTTTAAAATAGTAAAATGGGCTTTAGGTGATTTTAGCAGCAACATGATACCACCAATCACCCTGGCTTTGCCTGGGAGGTACTCAGGACTCAGATGCTTAAGTTCTGTGTGCCTCTGTCTCCTCATCCATCAAAGATCTATCATCTAGGAAACCTTATTCGGAATGAGAGTTAATACACTCAAAGTGCTTAGAAAATGCATTAACAGTAGGAAGATCCTAGGGAACACCCACATTTATTTACTTTTGCCTAAATGATCTCTTTCTTTCTTGACACAGAGAATAAGGGTTGGTGGTGGCACAGAACCTGTGATTCAAAGATTACTATTTTGATGGCTTAAAAAAACTTTGCCCAATAACTCTAACCCAAATAACACTCACTACTAAGGACAAATTCTTTTATGTTTGACGAATGAATTACAGGGAATGGCTCTAGGTCTAATAGAATATTAAAATAATCAATGTATTTGTTTGTTTGTTTGTTTGTTTGTTTTTACATTTTCAGCTCACATGAACTAATATAAAGTCGTCAAAATGCAATCGATCTTACAGCAGACTCGTTCCTCTCAGTAGTGGCCATGTTGCTAAGGAAACAAGCAAGAGGAAGGTGTAAGTTTCCCTCAGTGTTGCTGGCCCCCGTTCAGCTTCAGTCCCCCTTTGGCATCACAAGCCCATGGTAAAATCCAGACACGTAACTTTCTTTGGCTCATTTCAGAGCCTCGAAAGTTGCTCTCTCACTGGAACCCACCGCTGAGCGGCTCACGGATGGACTGAGTTGTTCATCACATTTAGATGGTCTAAGTCATGAATTAGCAATTTGTTTCTCGGGGCTTCTTGCATTACTGCAACAGCCTAGTATTTATCACCTCAAATGGGATCATTCTTAACTCCATAATGTGGAGAGGGAGTCATCCTTCACGTGAAGTAATCAGATTTGGTGGAGAAAAATAATTGCCGTTTCTAACACTGCCTATTGGACACTTTAACAGTGTGGTCTGAGAAGGGGTTTCTTGATCAGATGATATTTGATTGAAACCTGAAGGATAAAAGGAGAGAGCCATTCCACCAATTGGAGGAACAATGTGCGGGCAGAGGAAACAGTCAGAAGGGAGTCATTTAAAACCCAGGAGTGCATTGGGATTGCACAGAATACTGACCAGGTTTGTCTCTTCCACTTAGTTTCAAGACTGTTCTGGAAGAAAACACTGAAGTAAATAATCAAGACCCTAGATCCTCATGGCCTCTGCCTCAGGCCCTTTGCACTTGCAGAAGCCTTAGCCTTGGGGATCCAGATAATTGAGTCGTTCTTTCTCACTCTGCACATCTAAGCTCAGATGTCACATTGGAAGACACTCTCAGGAGCCCTCTTGTCCCCCTAACTTTGTTTCCCATGTCTCTGATGTACATTAGCATCCATTAAAAGTATCTTTCTGCACCAGAATGTAAACAACGTGAAAGCAAAGCTACTATCCTGCTCTGTCTGGAACCCACGGACCTGGGCTCTCCTGAAGGCATAACAAATGATTGCTGGATCAATTAGTTGGGTGCTGTACACTGACAAGGTCAGTAAGAGCAAAAGAATCAAAAAGCCATCTAAATTCCCCAACAGAAAAGATCATATTTCCGAGAGGCTGCTCCGTGGTTGTCATTTGCCCCAAGCCTCAAAAGCTTGCACTCTCTCAAAGTTCAGGAAACAAATCTATGTGGGTATCTGTGCCAAGACACAACTATCTCACGCAAACTGTAGCAATTTTTTCCCTTCTTGCCGTAACCCAAACATGACAACAAGGGCCTTACGAGCAGAAATCCCCAGAGAGGGAAGGAGGGCAGAGGCCTTCCGTACACCCAAGTGGGAATGACACATTTCACTGCCAAACTGACTAACAGGATCTCCTGTGGCCCTTTCTGCCAGCAGGAAGTGTTAGCTCTCCCTCACAAATCCACTGTATTAAAACATCTTTGCTGATGCCTGGCTTTAGACGCACTGCAGCAGGGTGGATCTGGAGTCATCTGTGTAGCTGGTGAATTGCAAAGCAACAGAACTGGCTAAGAAGAAAGAGGAGTGTGGTTAAGGGTTTTCATATCAAACAGAGCCGAAGTGGAACTCTATCTCCTCCAGAAAGCCTGCTTAGGTTGTAATAGAGGATTCCCAAAGGTGCCCTCCCTGTAACAACATATGTAAGGAATTTTGTGGCTGCCCTGTTTCATGTATAACACTAGCTCACGTTGGCACAGGGCCTATGGAATCATCACTGTTGTTCCCATTTAACCTGCTAACTCTTTATAAGCCTTCCCAACTTAAACAGAGTATACTGAGGTTTCTATCCCGAGGGGCGCTCTCTCTAAAGAGCCTAGCAAAATCATATACAGGCAGTCCCTTGATAAACCCTTTTGCATCCAATGATGGAAATCCGAAGAAAGGGTAGCTCTCGCCACAAGCTTCCCATTGCCTCCTTACCGACTACATTCCTCACATGGGAACAGCAACCTGGGACTTAAGCTTTCAGTTGTCGGTTTTCAGAACTGCTTCTCGTCCATCCCTCATGGAAATTCACATTTATTCACTTGTCCACATGACAATCAGTTGTTAGGCACCTACCCTGGATGCAAGGGCTTTTCAGGGCACACAGTGCAGGTGTATAGGAAGGCAGGGAAAAAGATCCCCCTGCTGCTGCTGCTCTGTGTAAGCCACACACCACCCTAACTCTTCTGTCTCTTGTGGGCATCAACTGCCCAGATGTCTCACTTTTCCACACATGTCCTTATTCATTGTTCAGCTCACTTATGAAAATGCACACACTCTCCTGAAAAAGTTAACACACACACACAGAATAAACCTACCCTCAGCCTCCCCCAACCTGATCTTATTTTCTGAAGTAAGTCACTTTTCAGCTCTACATACATACATCTGAAAGCACACTTTTATTTTTTTTGTGCCAGCATACCATTTAAAGGATGCTCCATAGCACACAGAGGGATTCACAGGAATGTTAATTATTACCTGTGGAGAGAAACTATAACATTTTGATTCATTTGTGTTTTCAGCTGAACGTGGTATTTATCAACGTCTTTTATGTTTAATTCTAGATAATAGAGCATGGCGAACTGGAGTCCTCAATTATGCACATGGAATACGTGTACAATATCATTTTCTCTACAAGGCTCAGGCTTGAGAGCAATCCATGCCCTGGATTCTGAATGTCTGGGTGGGGCATCTGCCAGAGACTTGTAGGAGCCACATGACCTTCTAGGTACCTTTGTGCAGTCCTGCAGCAAGACGGAAGCCAGGGATGATGGGGTCTTTCTGGGTAGCTTCCTACTGTCTGCCTTCTCTAGTGCGTACCTTGTACTCTGAACATCATCATACCAACTCCACAATTCGGACACACCATTTGAGTGATTTTAGAAGAACCAAAGTAGAACAAAGAAAAGCAGGTAGGCACCTCATGCTTCTTTTTAGGAGAGAATGAAGAGAGAGAGAGTGGAAAGCTAAATGACATCCCAGAATTAACCAGAAGTGCCAGAGCATCATTACCAGAAACATGTTTTACTTTGGGCAGATACAAAAAAAACAAAAACAAAAACAAAAACAAAAACAAAAACAAAAAACAAAAACAAAACAACAACAACAACAACAACAACAACAACAAAACCTCCTCACAATACCATGGTGAGACATGGTAAGGATATGAAAACAATCCTGCAACTCCAAAAACAGCTTCCGACCATACCAACTCCCAAGCAGGGACCTGGGTGCTTGCGCTAAGGAGACAAAACCTATACTTAGAAACCTGCATGTAAAAACCTAGAGCGGTTCTGTTCAAAACCGCTATAAACTGAGACAATCAGATATCTTACAACAAGTGAGCAGGCAAGCAAGGTGTCATAATTTCCATATAGTGGAATATTACGCAGTAAACAAAAAGATCTAATAGAATTAGTAATAATATAGTTCGGAATTTAAAACTGCCAGTGTGTGTGTGTGTGTGTGTGTGTGTGTGTGTGTGTGTGATTTTTAAATGTTCCTATCAGAAAATGGTAGATAGGTGGATATATGATATAGTGGGTTGAGCATATCTAAAACATATATGGAAACACGGTGTGTGCTACATATATATTAATAATAATAGTAATGATAATAATAAAATATGTGCCAGTTTAAAAATTGTAAAAATTAAAATGAACTATTACAAAGGGGTGAACTATTGATACACACACCGGCTCCAAAAGCACTGTGTCAGGTGAGAGGAATCAGTTTTAAAAGGTTGTACACTATATGACTCCGTTCTATGACAATCTCGAAAAGACACATGGTAGTAACAGATCAGAACCTATGAGGAACCAGGGCTCCGTGGTGGTGGGATGGGATTATTTCAGAGAAGCACAGAGGAGGACTTTGTGTCAGAAGCTGCTCTGGGCTCTTATGGAATGAAAGTGAGAAATTGTATGTAGCAAAGCTGACTTCACTGTATGTTAATCTAACTTAATTTATCTTTATTTTTGAAAGCACTGAGGACTGAACCCTGGGCTGTGTCCAGGCTAGGCAAGTCCTCTACCACCAAGCCCCTTCCTGCATACTAATTAAAGCCGTATTCAAACAAAAAGTTTTAAGAATAGGGAAGAATTATTTGAGGCTATAGGAACACTTTGCTTCAGAAAGGAGGGTTGTGTCAAACAGACGACAAGTTTTAGTCACTTTCTGGAAAACGAGGGATTAAAAACATTCTAGAACCCAAAAGTCTGGCCATCAAATTATCACCTCTTAAAAAATATGAAAGGAGCACCAAGGAAAGAAAACGGGACTCAGCATCTGCGCAGAAGTTTTCCGGCATATTGCTAATCATTTTTATATTGAATTAATTTGAATAGTGTTTGCCGAAGCTTGTGCTTCCACTGCAAGCTGTTAAAGTTCTGTACCATGCACAAAGGGGGAATGGCTGTGCCACACTGTCCCGTTGACTGCTCTGCGGACACCCAGCGCTATCCCTAACCTTGCTGAAGCGTTACTACATTATTCATCATGATAAGATTATTAGTGAATCGGAGATAAATAACCAAGCTTCCACGTCTGTTCTGCATCCTAACTGTGTGTGAGGAAGCTTTTTCAAGGGACAGAAATTGGTGCCCAGGAAGAGAAACTTCTGTTTGTCTTAGATAATTTCCAACAGAAGAAGGGGTGGATTCTGGGAAAAGGAGAAGAGTACAAAATGACATTGGAAGATGAAAGTTTTAGAATTATCTAGAAAGAAACCCAAGGGTGCTCAGAGCTTAGCGGCATAGCAGGAAAGGGATGGGGTGAGAAAGGATGGCGGAACAAACCCCGTCCTGTTGAATGCTATAGCTCAGCTCTGCCTGCTGTGGATTCAGGAATGCTGAGGAGATGCCAGAAATTCCTGTCTACATCCATTTACCTGGATGCTTCTAGGTTCTGTGTGCTTTGAATGCCAGCAACTAGCAAATGATTTCTTAGTTTTGAAGTCTCAGAACCTACAGGAGAAATGCCATCTACCACGGGGGTGAGGAATGGACTTTTCTCCTGTACAGTCTCCTAGAACTGAACATGGGCGCCATTTTCCCACCCATCGCTCATACCGTCCATGCCATTTTTCATGGAGGATGGTACCCCAATCCAGGGTCTGTCACAAAACTGTTGGCCGATAACTGCCTGTTGGCTCATGGTTTCCAATAGCAACAGCTTAACCTGCGGAAACAGGTGTGGCATAATTAGCATAGCTGTCTGCTCGGTTCCTGCACCTGTGACCCACATCAGTCCGGTTCATCAGAGCCCAGGGGGCCTCATAAATGATGGGGCTGGGGATTCGCAGAAAGGAGAGGGATAGACAGAAAAATAACACTGCCTGCTTTGCCACAGGGGCCTTGGCTCATGAGAGCCTGTCCCAGAAAACAGACCAGGAAAAACTAAGAATTCTAGCAGAGATATAGCAGGCAGGATATTCTGCCGAAAGGACTGCTGTCAGGCTGGAGGCTCTTGCGGCTTGTACGTGACTTTTCCCTCTTCCCTTTCTAGGGAACACTTCCTCTGGCTAAGTCCCTGTCCCTTGGCGTTTAGGGTGTTCTGACCTTTTCCACAAACACTCTTAAGAATGAAATGACTAAAATGTCGTCTATTGTTCTCATCGCCACCCCCTTTTCTTTGCTTCAGATCTACATAGTCAATAAAAGCCACCTATCTGCCACCTACCTGGGCAACTCAAGGATGGTGTTCTCCTCACACTGGCCTGCTGTCCAGGAATTATGCTAGGCCTCTTCTGTTGCGGGAGTTGGTTCTGGCTGTCCGTGATGCCCGAGTGCACAAATACCAGGCCCTGAAAAGCCTCAGTTTCCCACTCAGTAGAGATGGCGTCCTGCACCAAGAACGCCCTGCAGGAGAACGGGAAGGCTGGAGCAATGCAGCAAGCTGAGAGGCAGACGGGCAGGTGCTATCTTTGCCTTCCCTCCCAGGAATCACACTGCCAGTCTGGTTAATACCCAGAGGCTCTCTGCGTGTCTCATTGCTTCAGCCAAACTCCCTCGTCCCAATTTCTTCCTCTGAAGCAGCCCTTTCTCTGTGTTACATCAGTGACTGGACTTGTCGGCAGTGCTTGTTTTCCAGGGGGACCAACCCTTTCCAGGTCCTTGCTTTTAAAGGTGACAACGAATGTGGCAACTCTGCGCTCCCAGTAGGTTACACTTTGGTCGAGAAATAAGGTATGACTGGAAGCCAGAGAGTTTCAAAGAAAATTTTAGGAGAGGAAAATGGAAGTCTTTCTCCCTCCAGGGATTGGGTTGGGTGGCTCTGGGTTAAGATTGAGTTGTTCTATTCCATATAGCACCTATAGTTTAGGAACAAAACAATTAATGTTATAGGGTTTGGGAATTTAAAACGTATGGAGGTAGGTGGTAGGACCTGATGTAATATCATGTGAGCAGGCTCCATTCTTCTCAAAATCAGCTCTTCTCAGCCTAAGCTGAATAGTCTGGAAGTAAAATATGTTTTCTGGGGACGGCAATAGTTCCAGCTTCATCTGACTTGTAGAACTGACTTCAGAATTCCAGGTCAACTATAACTTTCTACGAAGTGAAATCCCAGATGCTTCTAACTACCTCATACGTTCCTGAAATGGCCTTTGGCATTTTCCAAGTGTCGTATTTATTTCTATGCCTATCCATTAACATAACAGCACAAATGATTATACTAAATAGTTAACCTCTTCTAAGCTCTTACTACCTGCCAAATTCTGTATAGGAATTTCCATGCATAACCACGTTATTCAGCCCAAAGATCCCATAGAAGGTGGGAGATCCCCCTTAGGCAGATGGAAGACCCTGAGGTTTCGAGAGGTTAAGTAACTGGCCTCAAGTTCTGGCCAGGTGGCCCTGTCGTTCTTGTCTCAGGTCACGCCTATGCTTCTTATCTTATTGTATTTATAGCTGACGTGGTCCAAACCTGTGAACTCTCCATATTATCAAAACTTCCTGCCTGCGAGTGTTTGATATTTCTGTCTAGCCACACCACATAGATATGCTAATTTGAAATCAGAAGCTGAATCTGGGTGCAGGTTTTAGAGAGGCAAAATGAGCATAATTCCCATTTAATTGATGACTGACACCTGATTAAGAGCAAGCGCGTAGCCCCGAGTCTCCCTCTGATGCATTCTGTGCTCTTTCTTTGAGGTCAGGCTGACAGTCTTGGGGCTACTGTGGGGCCTCATTTCCTGTGGCATCATATATCCCCCTCCCTCTTACTATCATCTCTGAAGTTCTTGTTAAAAGGACTATTTAATTTGTTCAGCACTTCACAGAACGAGGACCAAACAGGACCCCAGATTGAAGCCTAGTGAAGCACAGAGACAAAGCTTCCTAAACTTGATTTGGAGAGCTTAAGCGGGAATTTAAAAAAATTTATTTCTCCATTTGGGGTTATAGTCCAGGACACTAGAATTGCCAAAGACTTACCTAGAACACTTTGCTGTGCACTCTTACTGGCTTTTGCACATGGGCTTGCATCCCCAGGGGGATTGAACGGTAGATGGTGGACACCATTTAACATATTCAGAGTGGACACTAGTTGGCTCTGTAGCCAAGGCTGATGAACAGGATCTTCTTTCTAGAAGTCTTTTCTGGGCGATGCATTGGCCAGTGTGGCTCAACTTTGGGGCTGGCAAAGTATGGTATGGGGACTATGTTATGCCCCTGGGGGTAAGAATGTTTCATACAGTATGAAATACTGACAAGAGATCACAGGTGACTCACAAAATACAAGAAACTCTATTATCTGGACCTTAACAGAAAACTGTTTTCTCACCCTTGACCTGGTGGATCCTGGAAGGCTTTCTGGAGACAGGTACATGGAGGTCTTACAAACTGGGCATCTGCTGGATCTCACAAATGTACCTGTGTTTATGCTGCACACAGGCATGTTTGTTTGAACAAACAGATGATGAAATAAACAGACATAATTGGTAAGTTTGATAAGTGTTGATCCCAGACTATGGTTTCTGGCTCATTCCACCAGACTGATACCTGAAGTGAACATATGCTCTCTCTAATTCAGACACACCCACTCTTGCTCATTAGAGCAACAACCAGGGGGAGGACTCAGTAACACAAGAAAACAACCAGACTTCCTTGGGATATGACGGCAGGGCTCACACGCTATCCACTTGCAAACAATCTGTAGAGGATTGAGACATTCAAAAATAGAATTGCAGCGAGACGCACGGTGCTCAGCATTTGGTACATTAACCAATCCCCCTCCCCCCAACTCTAGAGGTGAAGGCACTCTCATCCTTGTCCCCCCCTGCCCCCCGCAGGCCTGGCCTTATAGCCACTCACCTCGGCGGCTCAATATGTTGGTACTAAAATCAGCAAACATATCTTTCTCTTCTCAGGTGTTTTATATCTTGCCAACTATTTGGGCTCTATTGAAAACAGAAATGTCACACTGCTATCTTTAGAACACTCAGAGTTTGGGCTAAGAACACCAGGAGGAGCTGATGCCCTGCACATAAAAGTGGGGGGTGGGGATGGGGGAGTCGTGTGCAGATTTCCTCTCTGCAAAAGCAAGAGTAACTCAGTTCCAAGACAGCCATTAATACAAGGCGGCCATGAGGAAGGTGGCAGCAGGGTTCAGGAGCTGCACCGCAGCCTCCACCCAAACCAGAGTTAAATAATCTGGCAACTTCTGAAGCAATTAGCTGCCGATATTATTCCCAACACTCGTGGCTGGAATCAGTTTGAAAACCAGTGCTCTTGACACGTTTCTCTGAAGAATCAATTACTTTTAAAGGCAAGAAGCTCATTCTCTGCCCCAGGAACATATGAGGCACCACCTGCCTGCTCCAAGAGTTGCTTCGTGTTATTATTGTTGTTGTTGTTTTTAAAATGGGCTTATGGGATCAGGGACTTTCCCTTCTGGTCTCATCTATACACTTTGGCAATAAGGAATTTCACACATACCCCTGACACTTCTCTAGCCATCATGTGGCCCAATTTGTAGGCATTCTGAGGCCTCTCCAAGAGGAACCTTTCACCCTTTCTTAGGAATTAGGTTTCCCAGATCCTGATATCATCTTAATTATTAGAAGTGCATTCTCATCCAAGTTCAAACTCTGACATCATAATAAAGTACAGAAAAAAAAAAAAAAAAAAAAAAAGCTCTGTTTCAGATGGAAAAAAAAAAAGCTGATTCAGGGAGATACTGTATATAACTGTTTGCATAGCAGGAATCGGGTCTCGATTTATTTTCAAGATGGTCCACGGATAACAATTTCATTTTCATCAAAGGCAAGCAATTTAAAGGCTCCTCTTTCTGTTGACAGGCTCTGCGGCGGAGGCTCTCGGATAATCACAAATGGCGATGCTTTTCAAGGGGACAAAGGGGCTGTTTAAGTCCCATAGTATACACCCTAAAGCTTCAGTTAGAACTGAATGGCACTAGTTTGGTATCATCTATTGCCTTTTGACGAACTAAAGGGAGCAAACATGTCTGCCAGCTAAGGTTGATACTGATCCTTATCAGGGGTATTTGATGGTATAGCATGTGCATGTTTTGCCAGTGTTTAAAATTGGGTGTTTCCTCCTAGAACAAAACCGGCACCTCATTTCCAGTCATTTAAAATGTTGTCTATGAATTTCTAGTTTGATCTAACTCATAGTACCCGAAGAAAGAGTCGTGTTCTCTTTTTCAAATATCTTCTTTAGCGACAATCCCTTCCCTTCCATTTGCTGGCTGAGCATCAACGTGTCTTTTAAAAAAGGAAAAAGCAGATCTCAGATGGGACTGGGAAACAGGCTATGAGGTTGAAATGCTTGCCCCTCTAGGAAGGGTTTAGATCCCCACAACTTAGGTAGATGACGGGTGTGTGTACCAACTCACCTGTAAGCCCAGACCTGAAAGGTGGACACAGAGCAAGCCTGGCTTCAAGAGATTAATTGAACTTCTGAGCTCTGGGTTTGATTAGGAGACCATGCCTCAAATAATAAGGCAGAAACGAGACACTGTACACTAACACTGGGCTGCACATGCAGTAAATCCACACATACATGTGAGCCCATACATGTGTGAACACACACCCTCCCTCACATATACATGAAAAGAAGAAAAAGAAGGGGAAAAAAAAGCCTCCACTTAGTTCAAACAAAATGACAAGCTAAGGGTAAGCAGAGAGCGACAGTCCCAGTTTCGGGAGTGATCCCAGAGTCTTTCTCTCTCTCTCTCTCTTTTTTTTTTTTTTTTTTTTTTTTTTTTTTATGCTTTGTCATTCTTTACACTATGTCTCTCATTTACTTGTTCCTGCAACAAATGGGAACATTTGCATCTAAGTACTCATAAGCACCTCTCCCATAAAAGTTAACTGTGAAGAAATTTGTGTGTGTGGCGGGGGGATGTGTCTTGCTCAAGCCAGCCCTGCCATTTGAGTTACCTTTGAAAAGCCCCCTCTAGCTGAGATGAGCCAAATCCAATTGATCTTTTGCACGTCTCTGGTCTTCTCTGGAAGAAAGTAAAAATTGCTATTTCCCTAGAGCACAGTAAAGAGATCTGAGCATGCCTCTTCTTTAAGCAATAACCATTAATATGTGTTCTGCTTGTACCAGACATCTGTAATGCTTTGGGCTGTATTTTCTGGCGAGATAACAGCGTCGTCTTGAGAATCGGTGCATGAGGAGAACAGAAGGCAGAAAGACAGAGCTGAGATGCTCACTTGTGCTCCTATCTGAGGGACAGCACTCTTATCTTGCATGAAAATGTAGCCTTGAGCCATAAAAGGTTTTGTAAATCTCCCCTCACCAATTCTGTCCCTCATTTCTTGCTTGTGGCCTATGGCTGACCTTGAGTAGAACACATTCTCCCATGCAAGGATCCAAAGGGATCTGAAATGAGATCACTGGAGAACATCCTTTAAAAGCACTTCCAGCCCAGGCTGTGGCACCCTGGACACACCATCCTAGGGGCAATCTTTTCTGAAGACTAGCAGAAGTAACCCTGGATAGATTCTGTAGACGTTCATTCAACATCTATTTTGTGCCTGGGCCTGAGCTCATTGCTAAAACTAAGATACAATTTCCCTATCTTTGAGGAGTTTTTAGTCTAGAAGGAAAGGCAGACAATTTCAGTAGAACTCGCCAAGTGGGAAGAATGAGGAGTAGGCATGGTGTTCTGGAAGTAGCTTCTCAAGATGATAACATTTTGAAAACTCCTCTGATTTTTTTTTGCATGGATTTGAAAATTTCAACACTCTAGTAATTTCATTGGCAGCCAAGGCAGGCTCTAACACCTTCTAAGAGGCATTTTTGAATACTTGAGAAACTCTAAGAACTATCTTGCCCTTCTTCACATACTCTTCCAACAAATATTTTGGTGTCTCGTGTGCCAGGAAGTGATACAGGCAGATTGCCCCATCTTCAGAAGTCACCCTGTGATTCAGTGTGCTGCTCTTCCCATCGGATGTGATGTAGAGAACCGGAGAGCTCTATCTCCCTAAGCATCTCTTTCCCACAGATCTGTCATGGTATCCAAGATCACATTAGGAATGGCCTTTGGGGACGAGTGGAAACAGACACCTTCAAATTTTCTAAAACTTCATGTTATCCAATTAATTTAATTACTACCTCATGTTTTATCAAAGCTCAGAATCAGGAAGGACTTGGGATTGGTTTTGATGTTGTAGTGAAGATGAAATCAGTACTTTTAGGGTCCTAGAGATGGTGAAGAAATAAATACTACTGAGAAAGACAAAGAATGACAGGGGCATCTCCTCAGACTTGCCCAGAAAGTCTTCCCTTGGCTTCTATTCCCAGGGCAGGAGAACATAAGATTGACTTTTTCTACTAAATGGAAAAAGCTATCTGCTGGACATCACTGGGCACATTGGGATAATGTTAGTGATATCCTTTTACTCCCAAACAATAAGCATTTGGCCACTCTAAGCTACACCTTTACAGCCATTGGCGTTTATAATTCAGAATGACAGCTTTGCTGTAGCAGGTGTTTGGCTAAGACAGAATTCAGTGGGCTAGATGTGCTTCAGAGTGGTGTGGACAGGAGCCCAGGAGACAGGCCAACAGTGGCCTACCAGGACTGTATCCTACAGCCCTGGACAAGCCAAGGCAGGCACTCAATTTCTGTCTTGATTGATACTAACTTCACTACAGCTAACAGATTCATTTGCCTTTGTCTCTGACCAAACCAGGGCAGGCGTCCTAGGAATTTAAACAAACAAACAAACAAAAAAAAAAACAAAAAAACACCCTGAGACAGATCTATGAACACAACCCACGTGAGTCCTGGTCTCCCTCCCCCCATGAGCAGAACGCACAAGGAAGCCATTTTTAAGTCTTATGGATCCGTATAAAAATAAGGATTGATTTATGCACTTAGGGCCACCAAGGGAGTGACATAAACCCAGTTGGTGTCTTTGCATCCAGGAGACTGCATTAGTATCACTGCATTACCTGGGAAACTTGCAAAACCACATACAGTGACATCTTCCCCCACTCAGCAGCAAAGCTGCTTGAAGGTGCTCTTCACTCCAGCAAGTCTGGGGAATAATGCAGCATCCAAGTAAGGGATTGCTTCTGTGGTACTCCAAGGATGGAATTATAAATCACAGGAAAGGGGAAGCAGTAGAGAAAGTTTTGGTCTTAGACTTGAGGGACTCACCCCCATTGAAGGACTGGATGCTTAATTGTGAGACTATAAAACATCTATAAAAGAAATTAAAAAAAAAAACAAGCAAGTTGAAAAAAAACATGTAAAAATCCTCTCTTTGTTTCTCTCCTACAATGCATGCATGTCAGGCATTTGTGTATGTGTGTGCAGACGTAGACACACACAGAGAGAGAGAGAGAGAGAGAGAGAGAGAGAGAGAGAGAGAGAGAGAGAGAGAGAGAGAGAGAGAAAGAGAAAGAGAGAGAGAAACATTCAGGAAGATAAAATTGACACAGGGTGTTAATAGCAATTCTGTACGGTTTCATCTTAATTAATATTTATGAGCTAATTCTTGTTGTTGTGGCTTTGAGACTGGGCCTTACCTAGCTCAGATGGGCCAGGCACCCTGTGCTCTGGGGCTTCTAGCTCCCACCTCTGGAGCATATAACGATAACTGCATGCCTATGTACTACCACTGCGGTTTAGGAAGCTGCTGGAGAATCAAACTCAAGTCCTTTCCTGTATAGGATGAGCACTTTACCAATCTGGTTACTGCCCCAGTTAAAAGTTTAGGAGATAATTGCAGTTTCACAAATAATCGTAAGAAACAATGCATAATACTGTCAAATACCCTTTGCCCAGGTCCCCCAAAGACACTACCTTATGTACAATATCTATACAAAGATCACATTTGAGATACTAACATTGATACTGGGAAGATAAAGGATTTTCATCACCATGAAAGGCTTACATGCTGTCATTATAGCCATATTCCCATCATTCCTTCCTTTTTAAAAACTCAGGTTAATTTATACATATATGTGTAATTTGAAACATTTGAGTGATCATTACCACCCATATTATTATCATCTGTTTCAAAACATAAGATTTTTTTTTCTTCTTCCAGGAAATTCTTTTGTACCATCTTCCAGGTACTATCCACTATCCACTATGCCCCACAGAGGCCACACTTATAATATAGATTCATAAATTATTCACATATTTTATTTCTTAATTTATTTATTTTTATTTTATGTACATTGGCGTATTGACTGCACGAAGGTCTGTTTGAGGGTATCAGATTCCCTGGTACTGGCGTTACAAGCAGTTGCGACCTGCCATGTAGGTGCCTGGAATTGAACCCAGGTCCTCAGGAAGATTGGCTAGTGCTCTTAGTCACTGAGCCATTTCTTTAACTCCCTGGCCACATATTTTAAATTAGTATAAAGGAGTGACAAATAAGAATTGCTTTGTTTTTTTTTTTGTTTTGTTTTTGTTCTTCAGTCTTTTTTGGAGGTTCTTCCTGTTGAGATCTTAGTAGCTCATCCCTATCCATGCCTAACTGGCATAAGACATCCATTCGTGTGTAGACAGGCATATGGTTTGTTTCCAGTCTGGGGCTATTGAGAGTCAAAGCTTCTGTTAGTGTTCAGGCATAAGTTGACACCTGGACATGTTTTTTTTTTTTTTTTTTTTTTTTTTAATTTCTTTTGGATCAATACTTGGGGTTGGATTGTTGTAGATAATTGTATAAAGAAATTCCAAATCAGGAGGGAAGAAAAGGTTCAGGATCTTTGTATAGTGTTAAGTGGTACTCTTAGGCTTGCTCTGAGAAGCACTCTACACCATTGTAGCAGTCAGACTTCAGTTATCCTGGTGGTTAAAGAAATAATATCTAGGCATTTTACTCTTCTCTACTAAAGGCATTGTAAGAAAGGGGTTTGGAGATAGGTTTTTGAAATCCAATGTGGATTAAATTTGGGGTGAGATCTTATTAAAGCCCCAGGTTTTGAATTTAGCAGCAACATTAGACAAGACACAGCCCCAATATCTCCAGGTGCTGCTGATGCAAATGGTCTTCTGACTTAGCTTCGATGAATAGTTCTGGGGAATGAACTGCATGTGTCTGTGATGCTTCCACTCCATGGAGTCCCAGTGGATCTGGTGATTACTTTTCTCATTCTTTTGTCACCTCAAGTTGAAAGAAGTGATAACCTATGTCACAAATTCTAAATATTCCACCATCTTTAAGCTATTACCAGGAGAAAGAAAACTTGGCTGACAGGTCAGAGCCAGCCAGTTGGACAAACTTGCCAACTCTGCATGCTCCTGTCGAGGAAAACAACGTTTGGCCCATCAATGGGCATCCTATCGACTTGTCTGCGTGGTTCCTGGCAAGCGCCCATGGACAGAAATGGATCAGAGCTGGTCCCCACGACGCTGACACAGGAAACAGTAAGAGTGCCTCACCTGTTATCTATGTTCAGTTAACTAAGCCCAAGAGCCAGGGACAGCACCTGGTTCTACCCACCTGTAAGGAGTATGTATGAAGACAAATGTGCAACTACTGTTTTGATGTGGGGAGATAACACAGCCAGATTTCTCAGCTAAGATGAAGCATCCATTCCACCATATGGTATGTGTAGAAGATAAGATAACAGAAATAGAGGAGACCTGGGACTTGACACTCTTTGTGAACCCTCACAACTGACCATACATAAAGGCAAGGGTGTGTTCACATCAGGAACACAATCAGAATGAATTAAATGTCGCTTGCAGGTATATTTTCTTTTCTGGCATCTCTGCTTTACAGCCACACTGTGTCTCTTTGTGTAAATATGAAGACACCTTTAGAAAGTTTGATAGTAAAGAGAGGAGACATAAAGAGAGAAAGAGTTGTTAAAGAGGCGGCTCAGGAGGATGAAAAATACTGGGTTTCTGACTCAGTTAACTCTAAGTCTACCCTGGCAGGGAGCAGTGTGGCAAGGATAGTCTACACATCCATGGCTTTACTTCCTCATCAGTAAAATGGAAATTAGAACATTTCACAGGGATGCTCCAAGATAGAAATGAGCTCAGAGTGGCGGTCAGTCACCACACAGCCCAAATATGATTGGAATCTGTTTACATACCCTTTGAGACATACGTCTAGCCTGAAGTTACCCAATCTGATTCTGGGACTATACAGGTAATGAATGTGTGCTGGGAGCAGTGCATTGGAAATATCAAATAGCCAACAACAGGTGCTAACAGGTTTGGATCAGCTAGCAGCTTTACATGTTTTGGTCTGTCCCTTCCTTTCTTTTTCTCTTTCTTTCTTTCTTTCTTTCTTTCTTTCTTTCTTTCTTTCTTTCTTTCTTTCTTTCTTATCTTTGACATAAGGCAGGGACTCAAGGACAGATCTAGGAAGGGGGATAGGTAAGGAAAAATAGAAAACAATGAGACATTTCCAAGTGTCATTTTCAGGTAAAAGGAGAGAGAGAGAGAGAGAGAGAGAGAGAGAGAGAGAGAGAGAGAGAGAGAGAGGAGACTGCTCAGGAAAAGCTGAGAGTGTGGAGTGTGGTCCAGTTGGACTGGTGGTCAAAGCATGGAAAGGAGTATATCAGGACAAAAGACTGTCCTGAGCAGTGAGGGAGGCATGGCCGATAAGACGTTTAGGACAGCCTGCAGGTGAGAGCAGACACTGAAGAAGTGACATGAGGTCAGAGCAGGTGATGCCCGCAGGCTTAGCGCTCTCTGGAGGGCAGGATGCATATTTCATTTTGGCCTTGTGTTTTGGTGTCTAGTAAGAGTCAGGAAGATATGAACATGGCTGGATGGGCTTGGGAAGCCAGAGTGTCTTCTTTAGGATGGTAGAAGGTAACTGTATGGAGACTAGATTGGAGGGTGAAGAGACCAAAATGGAGGATGTTTTCTAGATGCAGCAACAGACAGGCTAGAGACTGAGATATCAGAATGGGCCTGAAGAGCCAGGGACACAGTCAAGAGGTGTTTAGGAGGCTTTGCAATAGAAACCAGAGGTCAATGGGCATGGGTCATGGGAGGAAAGGGGGATTGAAGGATGACTATAGGTTTCAAGATGAAGATCTCAAAGGGAGGCATATGACAAAAGAATCTAAAGGACTATTTTTTTTCCTGACAATCCTTTCACTGTTCGTGGGAATGTTCCTTTGTAAAGACTTACTACCTTTGCATTATTGCAAGACTGCCCTCTAATATGGAAGATCCTTTCTACAGGACGCCAGGTACTTCACTGACATGGAGAAGAGACTAAAAAGCAGATGTGAGTGTTCATCTTGGGCTGTGCTACCTACATGCTTTGATATACAAGCAAAGTTCTTTAAACTTCCCAGTTTTTATTTCTTCAATTTAAAAGTAAGAAAAGAAAATACACTTCTCCTACAGAGATGCCCAGATATCATGGTACAACGCCTACAAAAGGTGATCAATGATATTAGCCATTATTTTGCTGATCGTCACATCCTAATTGTTGTTATCATTATTTTCATATCTCCCATTTAACAAGCTCTGTTGGACACAGGAAGATCTTCCCTTCTCCCATCAGGCTTCCTGTCTTATCAGTGTGATTTGATTCACCGTCAACCTGAGAGTCTCATTAAGATATGTATAATTCCTGAGTCTTCTTCAGGTAGTTAGTGTGCTGGTGCACAGACCATACTTTACGGACTAAGAATCTAAACTCCTTACATAACTCAGCAGAGGAGAAAGACATATAGATTATATTAAAATTTGATCTATTTCTGATCTTTTTTTTTTTTTTTAAAAGAGTTTCATTGTAATCCCCAATTTACCTGCCTACATGCTCGTATGCCTGGAGCCAAGTGAATATTAGTTTGTATTTTGAGACTCTAAAATACTTGGACCTAAAGTAGGCATTAAAAAAAATAAACTCTTTATTCTGTACACAGCAAGTGAAATCTTTGCACATCCAAATGTAATAAATATATTTTTCAATGTCTGTTCCATAATTTATCACACAATTTCTTTCTCTGCTTACCGTGGCTTATCAGGACAACACCAATTGGATAAGATGAAGACACTGCCAGTAATTTTTAATATTAAGGTGAACTCATACATTTTCTAGATGGTTGATTTGATATAAAAACCAAGCTTCAGTCCATAAATCTCTAAAGGCTTGAGATCTGTGGTAATTTCATATTTAATCTATACCTTATCGATATATCATCAGGGCCTGAGGAATGATTGGGAAGAATGTGGAAGATAGGCAGGGTTGATAGTGGATAATAATTTGATTTCAAATACATTTACCAACGGAAGACCTTGAAATGGACAAAATATGTCAAGTGTTCTTTTGCTTGTTTGTTTTTGCTGATGATAATTTTTACCTAACTTTTATCTCATACCCTGGGCTTCCTGGGGGAATCTTTTATTCCTTTGTAATCTTATGTTGTGAGTGACACTAGATTAAAAAAAAAAAAAACTCTTCCTTCTAGCTGGAAAATTTATCTACTTAGGTTTTGAATTCAAGTGGCAGGACTTGCCTCAATAATTTATCTCCTTTGAGGAGGAGGATTTGCCAAAGCCTGGGTATGAACACATACACCTGAATTCAAGGCTACAACTCTGGGCTGTCTATTGTTGTCCCACCAGTGCCTTAAAGACGTTAGTCCCAGAACATAACTTTTCTGAATGTTTGCATTTTGATTTTTCAATCTCACCAATAGGGTCACTTCTAGGTCATGTACTTTTGCTTCTAGTTTAGTCAGGGTATCTATCTAGACTGTTGGCACCCTTCTTCCATCTCCATATCCCAGAACAATTTCAGCACTCTGAAATACAGGGGCTGGAATATATTGCTTTAAACCTTCCCTTACCACTCACTTTTTAAGTAGAGAAGATGTTCCCTGTTCCCTTCTTCTCTGCTCTCAGGAAGCTACCATCAGTGGACTTGGCTTGCATAAAGCTCCATTTGACTACCTAGCCTCATCTGGAAGAGTAGACTGTCTCTATTCATTCCATTACCAGTTGCCATAATGTAGGGTATTGGCCTGATGCTACTTATATTCAAATATTAAATTCTATACCCTAAGATCTGGTTGCCCCCCCTCCCCAGGAGATCCTCAGGAACAAGAAGACCCTCACATATACCAGCTTTTGTATAAACTTTGCTTCTTCCCTCCAAGTTATACTTGATTGGTTAATAAAGATCTTTAAAGCCTGGGCTGAGCAGAAGGGGAAGAGTGACGGTTTCCAGGCTTGGGGTCTCAAGAGGGAAGAGAGAAGGAAGAAGAAAAAGTCACCATGGAGTAGGTGGATTGGGAACACTTGGCCATGAGGGCTGGCCTGTTGGAGTAAGAGAGGCCCAGGTAGAACATGGCAAGTGATAGCTCGGGGTTATTGACAGGAAAGTCGACAAAATAGTATAGAGGGGTTGATATCTGCCCAGCTTAAATGCTTTAAGGCTTATTATAAGATATAAAGACTTGGAACTAAATCATCTAAAGTAGAGTAGAATCTCCCAAATAATATTAACCACAACATTATGATCTTGTAGGAATTTAGGAAACAAAATCAACTCAGCAGGCAGGTGGGCGTGGCTGTGCCTCCTTCTGGGACCCAGAGTCAGACCTATTACACACTCTCATTGGCATGTTTTTAGATTTTTCTTTTCCCTCATCAGTTCCTCTCCCTTTTCGATATTTTCTTTGTTTTCTACCTTAGAAATTAAATATTTGAAACAGCTTCTTTTCAAACTAAGCACATCCCCTTAAGTTTTAGATTCCGAAGAAAGCAGTTTCTCCCAGGATTAGGGATCACCTCTCCTTTCCCTCCGGGGCAAACTAAAGAAACCTGAGCTCCCCTCCCTTATTTGGAATAAAAGCTAAGGAAAAATGTGTCCTTAAACTATAATTTGCTTGCATTCAGCGGCTTCCCATCCAGCACCACGAAAGTCCTCTATGTAAATCAGATTTATTTATTCATAGGCACTAGTGTTCCATTACTTTCATCAAAACCAGTCAAGCTGCATTCAGCGGTTTCTGCATTCTTATAAACTAACTGGAAAAGCAATTAACATTTGCTAGCACTTTAGACAGTGGGAGAGGGTGAGGGACCCCAGCACACTCTCCATAACACAACCTCTGTAGGCGGATGGCGATGCAGAATGACTGTGCCTCTGTGTCGAGGGAGATAACAGAAGTGACACAGATTAAAACAAATTGTTGATCCATACCAGGGAGAAGCTGGGGAAACAATAGAAGTAAAAGCATAAATGTCAATTTGGGATGATAAAGGATACAATCTAAATGTAATATGAGAGGCCCCCAGACAAAAGCAAGAACTAGAGATTGCACATTAGTGAGGTATGAAAGTACTGGAGCATTAGAATCCACACGCCTGCACACGCCGAGTCATATGTTCCCGGCATATGAAAATACAAGCAACACATTGTGGATTGCTCAGCAAACCCAATTATGAATTAACCCGCCACTGCAGAAACTCTCCAAAATTATGCTCATTTCAAGCTGCTCAGAAGAACATTTTGTTCCTGTGGTAACTTTGCTCCCCATATTGCCTTCTTGTTTTTTGCTCCTTTCTCTTTTGAGTGCCTAAAGGCTACCAAGAAAAAAAAAAATTCCCCAAACTGCTTTGGTTGTCAGCTCAATGCTTATTGGTCTCTTTGATAGATTAAGAGTAAGGTCAGCCTGCAAGGTCACCGTCTGAGCTTCCAAAACACTGCCACATGGCTTCTGCCACCTTCTCTGGCAGTGTGCTTGATAAGTCAAGATCTGAGAATTCATTCCTAATTACTCCGCCGTCAGGTCTACTCCTGACTTTATGGTGACAAAAATCAAACCGCGGGCTCAGCTGTGGCTCTGTCTAATATAATAGCTGCCACTTGCTAATGCAGTGAGCAGAGCTTACAGGGAGGTGTGCAGGTGGTAACATGTCCTGCTGTCCTCTCAGACTAGGGCAGCATCTCATTCCTGATGGGCTTCAAGTGTCAGGGTGGTTATTAATTACCAGGATGGTCAGCATGATGCAGAGGGTCCTGGGGAGCCAGCCACATTCATAAAGTGTTCTGTTGATTGCACAGCACACATCTCAGTGCCTCTTTCTAAGAACCAGTGGTAATTGCTTTTATTCCCTTAACATAACTGTGAGGCTTTCGTAAAACAGAGAAATATAAATAAACCCATCTTTATCTCCTAGATGTGATGCCAAAAATGCATATAGAAACCAAAGTGTTGAAAGGCAGGCAATGTGTCATTCCACTAGTGTTTAACCTTCCTTGAGCACTAAGTTTGCGCTAAATATACTACATGTTGTGGGTCAGTAAATGCAGCTAGTCACTGTAGGTCTGTATCAGAAATAATAATTATAAAATAAGTAATAGCAATGATGCTAATAGAATAACAGTGGGGTGGTTGGTAAACTATTTTTCATTTTACAAGGGTTTCCTTAGAGTCTGTCCTGAGGGTGTAGACATGTAGGTCCTTGCCATGTAGCCTAGATTGGCCTCAAACACAAGATCCCCCATCTAAGCCTCCTATGTGCTGGGGTCACAGGCATCGGTCACTATGCCTAACCTAAAGTACTGTTGAGTCTTAAAATAAACCCAGTTTAGTCATTGTTTACACAGATCTAGTTGTGTTACATTAAACAGAAGACCAAGTGCTAGGCACAGGGAGACAGACTAGAATTAGGTACTCAGAAGTGATGGCTTTTTTGGTTCCTGGTCATTTCAAATGGGCCCTGAACTTGTAGGGTCAGAAGTGAGTCATTTAAATGCTTTCAATGGATTTTCATCTGTTAACCTTTACTGTAAAAGCCCCCATTTTATTGGACAGATATCTAAGATTTAGACAGGTGAGGTATGATTTCCACGGCCACATCTTTTGTTTCTCACTGAGGTATCAACTCGTGTTATTTTCCCCTAGTTCCTCTCGAATATGAGGAAAGGACTTCATAACTTATTACATAAAGTTCCTTGCCTACAGACAACCTAAGAGCTTCAATTCACAAATAAAGTTGTTGCAGGTCTACAACTCCCAGAGAGTGGAGTAGTCTTCTGTCATTGATGCAATCACCCCTTTCCCGTTCCTTGGCATCTGAGAGTTTTCTCTTGGATTGGAAGGGGGATTTGCAAATATGTTTGTACTTCTTAGATAACTTGTCTGGTGGCCAGATATTTTGCTTCACCTCAGGTTCCAAACTGTAGTGTAGAAAGGGGTGAAGGGGAGCTGGGAACAGAGGAAAGGGAAGTACTCTTCCCTTCTCATCCAGTGTGAGAGTTATAAAGCTCCAAATATACCCTTATTCAAGAAACCGGATACAGCTCCCAGATTAAAAGGCAACACCCAACTAGGAAAGATGGAAAATGCTGGAATCTGCAGCTACTGTTGCTGCTCAGTGGATGGTGAACCCAGACTGGTGGGTTTGCCCACCCGGAGAAGGCGTGGAGCTGCCAAGTGAAGGGCAGTGGGCTACTGAGAATAAGTGAGGCCTCCCACAGACTTTCCTTTCTTTTTCCTTTTTTTTCTCCTCTGGTTCGGTGCCTCCCTCCCTCTCAGGAAGAGCAGAGCTCTGCTCAGAGGCATCTCAGTCTTTCAAGGTGAACTCTAGTCCTGGAGACGCGCTCCTCAGCAAAGGCTGGGGAGAAAGGAGGGAGGGGGCCAGATCAAAGCTGCCTTTGAAGTGAGTATAATTTTTGGAATGTTGCTAAGAGTGTAACACACAGTTCAGCAGGAAATTGGCTCTGGAAACAGCTTTGTAGTTGCTCCCCAGGACTGCCGATTTCCCTGACCTGGTGGCAGAGGTGCAGAGCCGGAACAGTGGGGGAGAGGAAGATTGCTGACTCTCACCGATCTGATTTAAATTTTTCACCAGCCAAGTCCTTCGTTGGCTCTGACTTGCTGAACAAAACCGTAGTACAATCATGTCCAAAACAAACTCTCAGAGGAACATGCCTCTCTGCTGAGTCTGAGCTGGTTCCAAGACCAGACATAAAGGACAGTAAGGATGCTTGCTTCCTGTGGCAGATCCAATAAAGCATGCTATGTAGTACCCAAAATAGGGACCATTGACTGACAGTGATGCTGCGTGACACACTGATGCCGGTTAACAGAAAGTGTAGCAAGCATTTGAGATACACGGCCCACTTCTTAACTTCTAACCATAAATGTGCAAATCCAACATTTTAAAAATATTCATTTTATAGATAAGAAAACTGAGACCCATTGGGCCAACTCATTAAGGTCAGCCAGGCAAAATGGAGACACAAAAAGCCAAGAGCACATCTCTAAGAATAGGAACCCATCTTCCTTATCTATTTCAGGTGACTTGTATGCAGAACAAGAACGGTTGATGGTAAGGTCCGTTTTGTAACAACCGGTGCCCTCGAGATAAAAAAAAATTCAATATTTTAGTGAAATGGAATCCAAGTACATATTCCCATGGGGGAAAGAAATGGAGAACAGATCATCTTCCTTGTTAGTACACAGTTATACTTTCTCCCAGGGATGCTATGAAGGTTGAAGGTGTTTTGCTCTTTCAGTCTGTGCCTTTAATTTCTGTTGTTGTTTCTTTTGTAAGGGGAAGGATGCAGAGGGGGGATTAGGTAGATAATTAGTGGATCAATACGGGGGGAACAAAGGATTTTGCTGGGAAAGTGAGACCTAGCCACACTTCAAATATCAGCAGAGTCAGAATCCAATGCCAGCTGAAGGGAGCTGGTGGTAAGTGGGGGTGGAGAAGAGAAAAGCAATTCAATATGGCGTGAGCACGCTAAACAGGAGGGGAAAAGACACTTCCAAGAACGGATTCAGACACCTTAAATGAAAGCTTACTTGAGATGAAATTTGACCATATGTTGTCAGGGATTCAATTTCTTCCTTTTTCTACTGTCTCTCAAACTCCTTTTCCCATTGCTACGGACTAAAACTCCGCTAAACACTATGCCTAGATGTGTTATGCTTCATGTGTGATTTGGGGACCTTAGGGATAAAGCCAAATAGAACTTTATCTACTGCCCTTTCTTTCACTATGCTGTTATTATCTTATCCAATCAGGAAGGAGGGTGGTTTAAAGGGAAGTAGTTATGTGCAGATAGGGGGTGCTACACTAAAGATGACCATGTCCTGACCCCAGCTTCTACAACTATATAAAGTTATACAACACTAGGGATTGCACTGTATATTCTCCACTAGTCCCAGAAATAACTTGATTCTCTAACTTCCAGTTATTCAGAACATGGCATTATTTGGAAACGATGCCATTGTAGTTATACAGGGCTAAGAAGTGGTCATGCCAAAGCTTGGTGAGTTGCTAATCCACTAGGACTGGTGTCCTTATAGGAGGACAGCCTTGTAAAGACACAGAGCATCACAGGAGACTATCATAAAGGAAAATCTCTTGACAGAAATTAGAGAAGGCAGTAACAATGAAGAAATGCTGAATTGCTGACCAACCATCAGAAGTTAGGAAACTGTGGGTTTCAGAGAACATGATCCTGTAGATGCTTGGTAAGTCTGCGTTGTCACAAGCTATGTGCTTTGTGTTCTCTTGCTACCAAAGAGCTAGAGGATTAACATAAGTGGTAAGGCAGAGTGAAGGCTGAGGGTGGAAGAAAGTTGGCTAATTTGTCGACTTGGAGATGAGATTGCTTTGGATGTCCATGTGGGTCCACTGTAATCAGACAGGATTCCTAAAAATGGAATAGGGGGTAAATGACAGACAATGAGAGAGGGGAATGCAAAAGACTCAGTCTGACACTGTGGATTTTAGACAGCAGACACCATGATCCAGTGAAGGCAGGTGACCTCTAGAAGACACGGGGTGGGGGGGGGAGGAGGTAAATGAATATTCTACCTAGGAACTTCTTGGCTGAGCACAACCCCACTTTGAGTTTGGCTTAAGTGAAGACATTTCACACTTTTGACCTTGACTTTGAGCTATAAGATGGGACCATTGTGTGGTCATAAGCCACCAACTTGGGGCAAGTAGCTGCAGAAATCATAAGACAAAACTACAGAAGATGGCACTAGAGAGAAGGGTCTCCCCAGACCATAGTACAGAAGGGAATGGCAGACTCCAATCTTACATAGACTCCACTCTCTTTCCTTTCCCATCCTTCTAATCCTTCAACACAGGCACAACAGACAACTGTCTCTTTTATACACAGAACCAAAACGGTCATACCAGCAGCTTGCAGCTAGCATTTATTGCCTGCTGACTAGATGCAAGCACTGTCCTGAGCCCTTAACACTCTTAATCTCTTTAAATCCTGGAAACAACCTTAGGCATTAGGTTCTGCTTTTATCTCCATTCTACTGATTCAGAAAGAGAGGCAATACAAATCAAACAACTTGACCTAGGTAACATAGCTGGTCAATGGTGGAGCCTTTATGGACAGGCATCATGGCTGGGTGGAAATCCCAAGAATTCTTGAAGGGGGTGGGATGGCCAGACTGAACTGGAGAGGAAGAAGCAACCCCTCTCTTATTCCTGCCTATAGAAACACCAATAGAGAAAGTAAGAATTTCAAGGTGTTGTCAGTTTCAGTTTGAGGTTTCTATTGTCTTCATTTCTATACCGCCCAGTGGTAGGAAATCCATGCCGGAGAGATTCAAAATCCGGAGGATAGTCTCAACTCAAAGTTGGCAGTGAGGGAGTTGAGAAATGGGAACATGTGGCATTTTCCCCCAATTTCAAGTGTGGTGCCAACATCCTGTCGAGAAAAAGGATAAAAAGAGCGTCTGCATAAATAAATATGCTTTGTAACACCACTTAAACTCATTCTCCTTGCCCGACATGAAAATAAGACGGGTGACAGTAGGTAGAAAACTCGCTTCTTCTACTGCCTTACCAAAGTTTGTAAAGCCTGCTGACCTTTGGCACGAAGCCAATGGGGAAATCCCATTCAAGGAAGATGGAATCATCTCAGTAGAGGGTAGCTGGTGACTCGGGGTTGTAGAAAAGGACGGAGTTAAAGTACATTTCTAGCCAGTTAGCCAGAAAGTCTGGTGAGTGTGTCTGTAGTCAATAACAACATGATGGGGTTTGCAGTTGGCTGGAGGTCACTGCACAGTTTTCCTGGAATGAGTGGATGCTAGGGAGCAAGAACTTCCAGGTCCAAGGCCACTGGAACCTTTCTTACTGCTTCACTGGTGTTGCTCCACCTGGACATACCTTCTTTGCTCTTCACATTTGCTCAAGTTGTAGGAAAGGCTGGTCCCAAAGAATAATGACTGACAGAATGTGTATACTGGACTAAGTCTACTGTAGCTCAGTCAGTAGAGTACTTTTCTAACACACATGAGGGCCCTAGGGTCAATCTTGAGGACTGAATAAACTGGGCTTGGTAGTACACATCCCTAATCCCAGTCCTAAAGAGGTAGAGGCAGGAGGATCAGGAGTTCAAGGCTATGCATTTAGTTCAAGAACAACCAGACTGGGATACAGGAGACCCGGTCTTAAAGCAAAATGTGTCTACCAAATAAACTGGAGCATTACCAACTTGTTCTTGAAAGAACAGTTTATTGTCTTTCTATATTCAAACCATAGAATCTTAAAATTACGTTCTTCTTTAATGTTTTTTTTTTGTGTGTTTTACATTTTCTTATTTGGCCTATGTGCACCTCTAAAATCATTAAACAAGTATTTTGCACACCCAGCAGTCACTAGGATTTTGGAAAACAGAAACAGAGTCCACTGTCTGCAAAGAAAAAGACAATATTATAGTTTAGCCACATGTTATCTCTTCCTTCTCTCTATGGACCGAACCAGATACCATGCATTTTATTCAGTGCCTACTGTGTGCTAATAAATGTATTTGTTGCTGGATATCAATGATGAATTAGAGGCATGCTTCCAAAGAACTGCCTCTAGAATAAGGGTCCCTTAATGAACAAATAGATATAAAAAACGCAGTGCACACTTTACACAACAGAATATAACTTCACTCTCTCTTTCATTGCGATAACACAGCTGGAGCTGGAGGATTAAGTAAAATAAACAAATGCCTCTGACACAGAGTCTAGCAATATGACAGAGGATAGTGGTGAGCAGAGGATGTGTTATATGGAAATAGGGACATCTTTATCAAAGGATGCCAAGTTTCAGTTAGGACAAATAAATTCGAGGTATTTTCTGGACAGCAGGTGATTATATTTAATAGCAATTCCTTTTATACTTGAGAATTGCCAGGAACTGATTTTAAGTGTTCTTTGCATGGTAAATAAGCACACGAAATAATGTGTGAGTTACTTCATTTAGTCATTCAATAACATCTACATATACCAAGATAAGGCATGTGCTCTAAATTAACAGAAGTTTATTTTTAAATTTAAACAAATAAGTAAATGACAGAGACAGAGGCAAAACTAGTGATTGAGCATATTCTTTGCATACACAAGACGTTGGGTTCAACCCCTGTCAGAAAACTAAACAAACAACAATCAAATAAACTGAAAGGCTTATTTAAAAAGAGGAGCCTGAACTGAATAATTTCTGGAGAGTAAGCTACCATTTCTAGTCAGACCTCTTCCTTAGACTGGTAATATTCTCAAGGGAAAAGACATTTCTGACATACAGCAAACATCATTCTCCAAATAAGTGGCTGATGGGATGGCCTATGGCGGCCACTTCTTCTATTGTGTCCCAGTACTAAATATGACTTTCTCAGTAAAGACCTTACCTCTGACCCAGGGTACATGCTCAGTGCACACTTTGTTTCTGTGATTGGTTTCTTATCTCACGATGTGATCTAGAGCATACTTTGTTATTTTTGTTAAGTTTCTCCAGAAAGGATTAAAACCATAAGCTCTTATGGTCCTCTCACCTACGACATGGTAGGGTTGCCTTACCTAGGCAACAATGGAAAGTATAAAATCATTCTTAGTTCTAGAGATTGTTACAGTTGGATATAAATTCAAATCTTCTGATAAGAAGTTTATATTTTGAGCTCTTAATAACAGGGTTTTGATGCACAAACATGATTTTCCCTAGGGTTTGTTTAACCAAAAACTATGTACTCATAAATTGCACAGTCCTCAATTTAGCAGAGATCCAAAGAGAATCCGAGAGTAATGATAGGTTTCTGCTCTTATGAATTTAACTACACTGTCATGGGTTTACTTATTTTAATGTAACTTAGGATGAATTATTATTCTGTAAATATAATTTCTTTAAGATTAAGAATATTTCCTTTTGGGGAAGGGTACTATTTACTATCAGTACTCAAGACAACATTCAGAGCACTTTGCCCTCAAAGAATAGTTTAATAATAGGGAAATTGTATTGTAAATGTTACATTTCCTTCTTTGGGAGGAGGTAGAGAAGTGGACATGAGCTGAGTCCTAGCTACTGAATCTCAGTGATACCTTATGCGAATGTATGTGTGCATGTGTGCATGTGTGCATGTATGTGCAGAACCTTTTGGAACTTGGTGGTACAAAGAAATGCCAAAAAAGTGGGAAGTTTTACTTGTGATGGGCTCTGCATGACCTTACTCTCTGTATTTGTAAAGGAAGAAAGAATATTAAGTACACATTTTGAAGAGGCAATTATGACACACTTTGACATTTTCGTTGCCCCAGGGAATCACATCTATAATCTTATGTGGTTATTGCCCTAAATGGCAAGGGCAGTTCATCTTGATGCCAATTCTGATTGATCAGTAGTAGCTGCTTAGAGGACTGTTGAGAAGTATTGGCAGGCTGCATCTGTTCACAGCAGGAAAGAAGGTGGTGATCGATTAGTAATGTCTGTCTCAGACTCATGAATGATAAGTGGTAGCATATGTGCTTAGTAGCTCTCGAACTGAAGATAATTCCACAACTAGGAGAGACTATTTCACAGTGTGGGTATGCCCACAAAGAGGCAGATTTTTACAAAAGTAAAAAGAAATATAGAGTCTTGTATAAGTCTGAAGGGATAAGTCATAGGTCTGCAATTGAATATTAATGAGGCCTTCCACGTAAAAATATCGACACAAAGTCCTACATGCATTCACATTGGGAAAAAGTCTTACTTATAATTTAAAGCAAGGTGTTATCTGAAGATACCTTAATTTACAGACATTTCTTAGGGACACCACCATTCAATCTATTTATTACTCGATCCATGATGTACATACTACCCCAAAACTAATTTTTTCTTCCAAATAAAATGATCCTTTCATAATTCCATTCTCTGCTTTCACATTAAAGTCTGGACATCTGAGTGATTTGAGCCCTAGAGTCAAATCACAAGTATTTCTCTTTGTGCTTTAAACTAAAAATTAGATTTCTCATCTTTGCAAATGCGGATGTCATGGGTGACTTTTAAAGGTTAGTCCTGGAGGCTTTAAGAGAACTTTTAACCTAAAGTGTAGTGACAAATGCAAATGAGGGATCACATAACTATCAATGGAGGACTGTAGTTGAGTTGTAATGACGTCTGGTCTGTTCCTTTAAGGGCACTTGTATGGTGCCATTGCAGCAGTATGGTTAGGCCCTTCAATATCTAAGAAGAGATATTGAGTGCAATTGACTGCATGGGGGTGACAGCACAATGGGAATAGACTGAATATTTCAAGCACAAGACATCAAACATTTGGTTCATTTCTCTATCAAAATCCCAACTGTAAACACAAACACAGAATAATGTGGAAAATATCTCTGTAGCATTCAAGATGTAACACTTATACTGTGAGCTTTTAGCCTTCTTTCCTCTCCTTTCTTTCTTCCTCTCTCTCTTTCTCTCTCTCTTTCTTTTTTTTGTATCCACACAGAAAGGGAATGCTCACCTTTAGAGAATAAAACTGGCTCAACGTTTACTGAAAAAAAAATGTTGGAGAGAGAGAGAGAAAAGAAAAGGAAAATATAAAACTCAGCAGAAATGTCACACTAAGGAATCATAATAAGCATTAAACATTATTTAAGCCATGCATAACCACTAAAATATATGACCCCTTTCCATAAATCGAAGGGTACTCTCGTCAGCAGAATACAGGCTTCAAGAGCTGAACTCAGGGAGACTCCTGAGATGCCCATGCCTTGTAGACCTAAAGATTAGCCCAGATCTGTGCTAATGCCGCCCAATTAAGCAATAAGCTTTGCCTGGGCAACTGCAAGGGGGTCTTTGTTGAGAAGTTGAGATGCAGAGATCTGTGTTGGGAAGTAGATGAGACAGAAAGAGAGAGGGAGGGAGGGAGGGAAGGAGGGAGGGAGGGAGAAGAAAGACAGAGGGAGAGAAAGAACAATGGCTCAGCAAGAAAGACAAGTGTGTCCTTCAAGCATTTCCAGTCCACTGTGACTGCCAAGAGTCCCCAGACGTAACTTTCAGCTTCATCTGCTGCTAACAGAATGTGTGGTTCTAACAGGACGAAGCCTAGAACAGAGTGATTCTGAGAAGGAAGGATTGGCAGGAAGTCAGTCGCAAACCTACAATAGGAAATGCTCCAGCCAAACGCCATCCTTAACTTAGACATGGAAGCTAGGAGGGGCTGGATGAGAAGCTACTTGCTGTCTTATGGCTATCATTCTCTAAGAGTTAATGTCTCCCAGAACCAGAAAACTTTATTTTTTCAAAGAGCTTTGATGCTATTGGCTCTGCCACATTTAAACAACTTAATAAAAAATATTTGTGGCATTGGAAAGATTAAGAGGTAAGAGTTCCTACTTTTGTAGAGGAGTCAAGTTCAGTTCCTAGTACCCTTGTCATGAGGCTCCCAGTCATTTGTGACTCCAGACTCAGGGAATCCAATGCTTTCTTCTTTGGGGGGCACGTCTCTCCAGATAATGAAAAATAACAAAACTAAATCTTTAAAAATGTTTGTATGGATAGTAACACAAGATTTTTATCTCCGTGGCCAGCCTACAAGGAAAAAGATGGGCTGCTGTGCCTTTCCTTAAATATACCACACAAAGTTTAAAATACTTTTACAATTTAGCTTGATCTAAATGATATTATTCAAGTACAACCTTGAACAGAAAAATGGTTTTGATTTGTTCCCTGCTATCATTTACAGTACTTTTTCATTGTTAAGTTGGTGTTGGTGGTAACTTTTAAAATGACAAGGTTTATCTCTCTCTCTCTCTCTCTCTCTCTCTCTCTCTCTCTCTCTCTCTCTCTCTCTCTCTCTCTCACACACACACACACACACACACACATAGGGTGTATGTCCTATAAAAATAACCAGCCTGCCTGCCTGCCTTCCTACCCATCTTCCTTCCTTCCTTCCTTCCTTCCTTCCTTCCTTCCTTCCTTCCTTCCTTCCTTCCTTCCTTCCTGCTCTATCTCCCTCCTTCCCTCTCTCCCTGCCTTCCTTCCCTCGTTCTTCCTCCTCTCCCCCTTCCTTTCTTGTGGTGCTGACATGCTGAACCCAGGGCTTCACATTTGCTAGAGAAGCATTCTACTATTGGGCTCTGTTTCCAGCCTTGTCTTCACAGTTCAGATACAAGGACACAGTGCGCTCTATTTCAGATTTATGTTAGCTTAAGGTGGCTTGTGCCCTTTTAAATTTTGATCTGCTTTGCTATCTAGAATAGAAGATTTTCTTAAACGTAAGGATTCTATGCCAGCTCTTCCAGATACCCGCCCTCCTCCAACTTTTTCTCTTCTTGATTTTCTCTTCTCTCTTAGTCAAAGAATTGCAATGCAGCTATTCAGCAGGGAGTCTAAGAAAACAAAGCAAAACAAACAAACAAACAAACAACAACAACAAAAAGAACAACACCCCTCCCATGAAACAAAAGGAGCTCCATTAAAATTGCACAACCCTAAGGTACAGAGCTATACAGAAAACACAGTGAAAGATATTCCCGGAGCTGCCTACCCATGTGCAGAGGACATCCCCACCCCCATATCAGATGGACCAAGTAGTCCAGAAGGGACTCCTAAGTCTTTTTATAGAGGCTGAACCAGAGTAGGCAGTGGGTAAAGGGGATTGCTCCCAAATGCAGACGTTGGGGAAGTTTGGTCACAGGAGAGATTAGGGGGTTTGTCATGGCCACTGGTTTGGGGGTTGGCGTGTAGCAGCGCCTTTCTCAGAAAATCAGGGGCACACTTGGACAAACAGGTGCACAGGCTAATTGTGGGCTCTCAGCAGGGCTTGCCAGTCACTGGAGAGTGGCTTGCACCTCAGGAGCTCTTTGAAATGTTGCCTGATTTGATTGTTTGGTACCGCCCACAAGAGGCTCTTAATTGCGTTCCTAGAGCACTGCTTTCTATGGAAATTACTTAAAACACTGCTTAAGTGTTAATCTGAACTGTGTAATGTGCAATTGAGGGGTTTTTTATTTTACTTTATTTATTTTTTATTTTATTTTTTTTTAAAATAACCTCACTCCTGGCTACCTCCTTGTAGGAAGCTCTGACAGGTTCAGTGGGAAATCTTGGGGCTGGCACACATTATAAGTTATCTCCTGCAGGGTTGGCAGGTGTGAGCTATGTCAAATAAATTTATTACAGTCTGTGCTAATAATGAAAATTATAGAAACGCTAGATGAAAGTGCTCTACAGCCAGCTAATTTGAAGCTACCTTACTAGACAATAACAAGCCCCTAACAGTTTTTCCTTTTTTTAAAAAAACACTAATTATGCTTAATGTTCCCTGTCGCATTAGCTTTCATGGTAATTATATTTCAAAACTTTTGCAATTAGGGTGCAGTTAATATTGTGGAATATTGCAATTATTTTTCATTGTGACACCTCTATTGAAAGCTGGTGGCATAATGATCACATTGTTCAACTAAATCAGAACTGTAGAAATATGGCAAATGAACCAATTACACATTATTATTTCTAATTACAGATAATGTCATTTTCTCCGCTTTTGTCCAAAAGAATTTCTCAAACACAGATATCCCAAATCCTCGTATTTGTAAAGGCTCCCTCCTCCTTCTCATCTGCACGCTGGTATATTTTTATATTGGTTCCTTGAGTGCTAAATTTAAAAAGGTCTCACGGGGATTTCTTGCATTTTTCTTCCTCCACACCCAGTCCCCTCCTAGGGAGTTTTAAAACCAGATGTTCTCATTGACAAATCTCATTGTTGGCCCAGCTCCTGACAGCGCACCATTGCTGTGAGCTCTCAAATTCATTCTCTCACCATCGTCATTCATGGTGTTCTTCTTTAGTCATTCAACAGGTCTAACCCCCTGTCCAATGAAGATTCATTAGTGGCAACTGTCTGGATCTCCACTGCCTTCTAAATGTCACCAGTTACCCGCCTTATCCATCACAAAACAATGAGGTTGAAAGTTCCATTTTTCCAACTTCTTACGTGTTTTCAACTATCAGGGAAGAACAAACAAGCATTGGCAGAGGCCTTCTGAGAATCAGTTAGGACGGCATCGGATAGTTTATTCATTTTGTTATGTAACTTATCGTTTTCTATACACAGCTACCCCATAAGGACCTGACCATGAGCTTATTCATCCAATCATCATCTGTGGTTACAAAAGACATGAAATAAAGCCCATTTTTACTCTATGGTCTTGGGAAGTATGTGCCAGTTTTAACAGCTCCCTTGACAGGCAAAACATCTCAAGCTGCACACATCTGTCTGAGACTTTCTCTCTGGTTTATGACTACTGAATGAAAAGAAGTCATCTGCCTCCTACATCCAGTCCTCGAAGTCAGGGTGTCCCCTGTCCTATGTTTCCAGGGACTGAGGGAACTTCTTAGGATAACACCAGGACAGCTCAAAGAGTCCTGGGACAGTTAGTCACCTTACCAATAAGTTCATTTGTGTATGAACATGCATTGCATTTTGTCCACTGGATTCCCTTTAAATTCGAAGCTGTCTGAATAAAAGGCAGATGTGGTGAGAGGAGGAGGGACACTCCTAAATGACGTCATTCACAAACTATTTCCCACCCTGCCCAGAACCTCTATGCACACCAGGGCTGGGTGTTATTCCTATGGCAGCTGAAGCAACTTGTTTGTATCCAGCCTGTGTTAGGTGCCGAGATACACATGTGTGAAATGATATTACCAATATTAATAGCTTGTATTTATACAGCCCTTATTAAATTAGTTTGCTGAGTAACTTAACTGTGTTTTCTCAATGAATACAAGTAGTAATTTACTAAAACGAGCAGCACTGTCCTTTCTTATGCTGTATCCCTTCTAGACCAGCAAGGAATCTGATATGCAGAAAGTTCACATCACTTTCAGGCAGAATGCAGGGAGACACACAAATACTTGGGTCTGGGGATTCCATAGCATTTAGCAGCTCTCAGAAACGAAAGACCACAGTGGCTAGTCCAATCCCTTGGGAAAAATTAACTTTCTGAGGGTCCTGCATCAAATGATCTATTTAGGGGAAATGTCTTTTCTATTTTCCTGACTCAGAACAAGTAGGTGTATTTTACTCAGTTCACCCATATTCACAGCATAGCAGACAAGCTTCCTGGGGATGTAATGACATTCGGAGTCTCTCTAGTAAAATTCATAAAGTCTGAACTCATGGCTTCTGTGTCTTACAGAAGCTTCTGAATAGCCTGTCTTACATGTCTCTCCTCTGGCTGGCTACATTCTAGTCACGTACATTTTCTTCTGTAGTTTTTCAACATGACCAAAAACTTCCTTGTCATGCAGACATGTCCTTTTTGTTTTTTTTTCAAAGCCTTCACACAGGATCTTACTACTGTTACCCACACCTATCCACTCCTACCCACCCCTACCCACTCCTACTCACTCCTGTGGACCCCTACTCACCTCTTCTCACCCCTGCACACTCCTACCCACCCCTATCACTCTTACCCACTCCTACCCATCTCTACCCACCCCTACCTACTCCAATCCGCTTTTACTCAGCTACCCACACCTTGTTACACAATGACTAAAAGTTCAGTTCTCAGACTTTATCTAAAACAGCACTCTGTCAAAGGCTTCTTCCTATTTTGAGTTCATATCCTCCTGTTACTTCATGGTACCTTCTGTCCTATCGTGAGGTAGGTTTCTGTCACAGCCCTGGAAACCAGCATGTGCCCATTGATTACAGTTTCAATTCCCCTTTAGAATAGAAAGGAGGCTGGAGGCCACATAGTTCCTGGGTATTGTTAGGCCTGTCTATAGGGCTGAGGAAAGTTCTGGTTTGGAGTCGTAGGCAATGGTAGTTAAGTGGATATGTTAGCCAAGTTTGAGCAGCTATTCTTCAACCCCAACTTCACGTCAAAGCATCTTTGTTTTAAGCATACAGTTTTTGAGTCCCTTTAAAATTTTTTGAATGTTGACAAATTATATGTAGTTATGAGTCACAAGGCAGACACTGTGGAATGATTCGATCAGGCCAATTAATGTTATCATCACAAGTGTGCATATTCATGGCAGATTTATGGAAAGTGCAAGAAAACATTGTGGAGGCTGTGTTTCCCTTAGGCTGCCAAAGCTATTTTTTCCCCAGGAGTACAGAATAATATGTAAAAAAAAAAAATGTCAGATTTATTTTCCTGTTCTGAGCAATTACAGCCAACCTAAGTGCCCCGCTTGTCTCCTATGGAGTAGTGCGTGCAAAAGCTAATGGCCACATAGGATCACTTCTCAGGCAGAGTTGGGCCTCTGCAGTGTGAAAGCCACTTCCCTTCATGAGATACAGAGAACGCTAAAACACTTAAGTGACATCGGGTATCATTCTCAATGCGTTGGATGCCACAACACTTTATTTATACAACCCATTCCATTTTTCTGGGGAGTTTTACAACCATCTTATCAGTTTTCCTCTGAAGGAGGTAACTTCATAGGAGGGATTAATCCTCTTAAGCTGGGTAGCCCTAGGAAGTAGGTTATATTATCTGTGTCACAGAGGCGAAAGCTGGGACCAGCATGGATAGAATGGCCTGGAAGCGCTATTCTGCCATGGAAAGGCCAGCTAATTAGAAGGAGACTGTAGCCTGCTGAACCAACTGGATCTGAAGCACAGCTCTCTCCTCCAGGAAGCCTTCAGGATTCAAACCAAGTCCACACCAGGGGAAGACAGCTTATAAACCCTTCTTGGTATGTTGACCAAGCTTTCTACACTTGGCTCTGACTAGGTTTACTGAAAGTAATAGTCTGCTTTATCTCTGACACTCATCCCAGCTTCTTGGGAGAGGAGTAGACCTGCCATGTGCCCAGAGGCCCAGAACACTCTCCTAAAAATACGCTGCTTCTTTGGGATAGTTTCCCCTTGGTCTGACTTGAGGTAGCCGGAAGAAACAGAATGAGAGGCTTCAAACAGACCTGTGAGAAACCTGTATGAGAGAATGGTAATCCTTGCTCCTCAGGCAAGGTAAACAACCAGCCTCTATCCTGTGGGTGTTAGTTATGCCTCCACCACCTTCCAAGGATGACATATGATATATCTCAAGTTAAACGAAAGATGAATTACTTACTTCTACAAATGTCTTCAGGAGGAAGTAACTATAGCTATGCAAAGAAATTTCTGCAAAGGAAAACCTTTCAGCGATTCATCCCCAGAGCCTCACACAGCTGCCCAGGAAGTGCTCCACTCCTGATATGTGTGTGTGTGTGTGTGTGTGTGTGTGTGTGTGTGTGTGTGTGTGTGTATAATAATTTTGTAGGACTCTTTTCTAGTTCTGTGATACACATATACACATACACACACATATATACACATACACATCTATACACATATATACATCTCACATACACACACACATTCACACACTTTTAACTTAAGGCTCTGAATCTCAAAGAATACAAGCAGTATATATGTTTTTGAGTCTGACTTAGTTCACCTAACATGATTTTCAGTTCACGTAACATGATTCCAGTCTCATCCACTTTCCTAGATATGAAATCCTTTTATTTTTATTTACAGCTGTATAAAATTCCATTGTGTATATGGACTCAGTTCTTTTTTTTTTTTTTAAATCCATTTGTCTGCCAATGGACACGTAGGCTAGTTTCATTTCTTGGCTCTTGTATACCATTAAGTTACAACAAGAACAACTGGAAAAGCAAAGGAGTCTAATCACAGGAAATGGCTGAGATACACTTGATACATTAGCATGATGGGGTAGGATTGATCTAGAGGAGGAGACTAATATTTAACAATATGCAATACTATGGCAGTCTTGCCGTTTGCCAAGGGACCCTATCCAGATCAGCTGTACCATGAAGACCATTATTTCTCCTAAGAGTGTTGTGAAACAGACTCTATTTATTGGTCCTTTTTGTTGGATTTTGAAAGAACAAAATGAAACATGGAGCTTTAGAGAAGTTAAGTAGCCATCTGAAATCACACTACTACCAAGGTTTGAGTCTGAATTCCAACTCGAGTAGTCTCATTCCAGAGCCCTAACCTGTCTTCTCCTTCTCATCCTTGTTTTGTTCCCTTCCTCCTCCCTCACTTTTGGTGGGACCCACAACATCATGCTAGCCAAACACTCTATAACTAAGACCTTTAAACCAAGCTCTGTTTCTACTAAGGCAAGTCCTCATTAAACTGCTGAGGTTGGTCTCTGTATCCCCAGCAAGGCCTCAGCCTTTGACCCTTCTACCTCAGCTACTAAAGCCATTCAGATTACACGCCTACATCACCAGACCCAGCTCAGAGCCCAAACTTTTACCCATGGTATCATTGCGTGTTAACCTTTGGTGTTGTATGTTGCCTTCTAAAAAGATAGTCATCTTGGCAGTTGAAAATTGTAAAAAAAAAAATGTAATTATACATAATGATATCTATTATACCACTACAGATGATAAATAATAAAAATTTCTTCCATCCTTCCATCAACAAATATTTATTGTATCTACTATGTATTAGACATAATTCTAGATGTCAGAAATATTCAGTAGCTGACCATCATGCTAAGCTCTCTGCTCACACTGATTTCATGCTTTAATGTTTGTAAAGTGAGGCACAGAGATGTTATCAAAAAATAAGCAGTAATGAGTGGTTGGGTGTTCAATTTGGGGTAGTTTTTTTTTATTATTACATCCTTAAATCTCTGTATATTTAATGTGTTCTCTCATGTTAATAGCACATAGAAAAACAAAAACATATCTAACACAGGTTCTTAATGAGAAAGGGAGACCAAAGGGTTAAAAGGCATTCTTATTTCAGAGCACTGTGTCTCCTGTCTCCAATGGCTTGTTTGTACTCCCACTGCAGAGTTCCTGAGAGTATTTTCTGAGCTGCCAATCTCCATCAGTGGGGTCCCCTGGGCTGTCACCACTGTCCTTCCCTCCCTGGCAAGGCTGGTCACGCCATCCATCTCAGCTTCCCCCCCCCCACCCCCCCCACCCCCCCAATGCTCAGGTCCCAGTTTCCTGAGCCTCTGACAAGACAGAACACGTGGGGCTCACTGCAGGCTTGACCTACTTTAGACAGTCTCCCTGTGTCTCAGCCATAACCAGGTAGTTATTAACCAACCCTGTGATTAACATGAAAATTAACAGTTTGAAAAACAGGGCCAATCCTCCGATCTGTCTACTTCAGAAACTAATCTGTACTGGCCTCCTCGGTGCAGACTCACTTGTGATTTTTTTTTTTTTTTCTCACGGCCAAATTTCTTTTCCAAACACAGGGAAATGATGTTTGAAAAACCCGTGCTCATAAATCATTACCCCTCAATTCCCAAATTTTACTTTGGATCATCAGAGCAGTCCAAATCTGAAAACAAATACAAATATAGAAAATTTCACGCCAAGGTTGGGGGCGGGGGGGTGGGGGGGAAATGTTCTCTTGCCTGCTGGGAACATCTTTTAACCTCTTAGTACCACTGCTTGCTGTGTGCACCTTCATGATACACAGATGTCAATTCCTTCCCCTACCCAGACATCATGAATGGAAAATATTCAGATCTGTTTAAACATTGCCAGGGAAACCCTATAGCAAGCCTGCAACTCAAGATCCCCCAGCCTGTGAGGCTTCATTCACCATGCACCCCAATGAAACAGCTGTCAACCTGTGAGGTGCTCTTCAGTCCTTGTCAGGTTAGTACTTAGTGAGTTGTTGATAGACTGGAAAGCCCCATGCGAAGAGTATCACGAGGTGTAAGCATCTCAGGTGCGGCATGAACTTTCTCTGGTCTCATCAGAATGGGTTTCATGGCCCTGTGTTCATGAAGCCCCTCTGGGAGGTGAGCTGTGGGGAGGTTAAAAGCTTTAACTGAGAACACCTTTGTGTGAGTGGCTCAAAACACATCTTTCAAATTAATCTAGCACACTCTTCTTTAATTCTCTTTGTTTAAATGTCAACTTTTTGTCAGGCTGGGGATAGTATTATTTTTCCCTCTATAGCTATAGGCACCTGCTCATTTGGCCAACGGCATTCTCTTGACAAAGGAAATCTGCTTGCTGGGGACCAGAAGTCTTTGGAGAACCAACTCCAAGATGTCCTCACTGACCAGGGTGCAGACTTATAGCTCTTCCTGGTTTTCCCAGGCACGGGGTGAATTTCACCCCTTACTGGGTCATGCTGGTTTTTTGGGGGGGGTCGGTGAGGAAAGCATGAAGAGAGAGAGAGAGATGGAGAGAGAGAGAGAGAGAGAGAGAGAGAGAGAGAGAGAGAGAGAGAGAGCAGTTCTCTGAGAGCTACACTGGCTGGATACATGAAGAGTCCCACCTTATGAGAGATACTTATGTACTCAGTTTCCTGTTCTGCAAAATGGGTTTTTCCTGTTCTGCAAAATGGGTTTACTTAACATATCTATATCTATGTCTCAGTTTCCTATTCTACAAATTGGGTTTAACTCATACTTGACAGGTTGATGGTGAGTTCACTTCAACTTTTTGGTCAAGAGTCTTGAGACTCTTGAGACTCTGACCATACATGAGAACATGGGTGATGGTTATTATTATTATCATGATGACGTCACAAACGTTCTTCATCTTTCCTTTACATTCCTAACTCTCCCTGCCTGACTCTCACATCTGAGTTGGTTGGCAGTGCAGGGTCCTGCAGCGCTCCTTAACCCTTCTTCCCCCAGCTTTGAGGATGCCACCTAAAAATGACTTTCCTAACCCTTGCTCCCTCCACTTTTTTTTACTTCTATTTAATCTTTTTGCTTTTTCGTGGGGCATTGTTGACCTTATTCAGACTTCTGTTCTCTCAGCCAAGACATCATTTGCCCAGGCTTCAAATGTGCAACCTCTCCCCTAGTTTCCCAGAATCCTCAGTATTCTCCATTGTCATTCCTTTTCCTTTTATCATCTATCCTCCTCTTTGTCTCTTCTCTTCCAGCTCTTCATCTTCAATCCAGATTCAGTTATGAGCCGCCTGCGAGCTGTCCCCATCTAACCCCCATAGCTTCTCAGGGACAATTTTAGATCCTTCTTTCCAGGTAAGAGGTCCTTTGCTCTCAAATGCTCACTGTGCTTGCCATGAGAAGGGGTGCATCAATTTCCCACCCCCACCCAAAACTTCAGAGCTGGTTGATTTTTTTTTTTTCTTCTCATTTTCCCTCCTCATGTTCCATCTGTGCAGGTTCTATATCATCATTCCCACCAAAGCCTCAAGAGTCCATCACCCCAGTGCTATGGTGAAAGGGCACATTCTGCTTACTTTGGGTTCCACAAGCATCATTAAACACCTCCCACCTCTAATCTTGTTCTTCCCAGTGTGCCATGTATCTGTTTCCATATGAACCAGCTCTCTCACATCAGAATCTCTAGGTTGGGACCCAGGCATTGTTTCACATTCCTGGAGGGACTTCCATGGGCATCTTAGACTGCTGACTAAGCATGTCGGAGCTGGTCGGTCAATGGTCCTGACATTTCAGCATATGGTTAGTATCACCGGAGAGCTTGGTAAAGCAATATTGTAGACCTATTCTTAACATTCCTGAGTACATGGTTCTGAAGAAAAGAGAGATGGGAAGGATGGTGGGGATTTCATTTTAAATAGGGTCTCAGAAGCTGTTGTTTGTTGCTGGTCTTTGTTGACCAAACTGAGAACTATAGCATGAGTTAATGACTTATCCTTTTTAAGAGCAGAGTCACGTATAAGTGAGTTTGTGGAAATTCTTTGTTAAGTTTGGATCAACTAAACATTACCTGGCAGTGCTCTGATAAAGGGTCTTTGGAAAGAGAGCCACATTAACAGGGATTGGGAGCAAGTCATGTCTTTCACAAGATCTTATTCCTCCAGTGACTTTGCTCACTAGGAAAGGCTGGACTTAGTATACTGTTCCACATCCAACACTTAGTTAGGGGTGGAGTCAAGTGCCAGAAGATGCAAAAGAACACAACAGTGAGAAAACAATGTGTGGTCCAACTCACAATCTGAGGAATTTCACAGGCTCCCAACTGAACTCTCTATCCTTGTTCTCTGCCTGCTCAACACTCTATCATGTCTATCTGTCTGTCTGTCTGTCTGTCTGTCTGTCTGTCTATCATCTATCATCTCTTTCATCTATCTATCTATCATCAATCATCTCTTTACTATCATTTATTTATTTATTTATTCATCTATTCTTTGTAATGCCTGTCTTCTATCAATCAGTCATCTCTCTTTATCCACCTGTTATCTATCTATCTATCTATCTATCTATCTATCTATCTATCTATCTATCATATATCTATGCATCCATTCATGTTCTGGGCTATCTATGGGTTGGTGTGTTTATATAACACCTATGAAACACAAGAATATATATGTCTACATACATATATATGTCGCTATATATATATATATATCTATATATATATATCTGTCTGTCTGTCTGTCTAGTCTTGTTTTTACAACAAGGATGCTTAAACTAACATGAGGCAACTCTCACAAATGCAGCAAGGAACATAGTTTCAAGCAAAACTACTGCTGCACTACCTATGGGAAGGATGTGGTATTTTTTTTTCTCTTTCATTTTATTTAGGTGTTACAGGTAATTGTGACCTAGCAGGCAGATAAATCTGTATTCAACATCTCCTGACAGGAATCCTTGTAAATAACATCCTTTCCCGAATTCTTTAGGGTTTCTAGCAAGAAAGGGGGATGACGAATATAATGTGAAATTGGGTTCGTAAATCTTTTTAGGACTTGATTCTCCCCTACCTTTCTAAGCATCTGTATTACAAGCAGTCCTTTAGCTAATATTGTTTTTGTGCCGAAAAGCAAAGTTTACCAGGGCTGGCTTCACTGTGAGCACTTTATAATTACAGGAGAAGGACAAGTGCCTGAATTCTGAGTAGAAGAAAAAAAGCACCAAAAGCTGTATCAATTCCGCTAATGGCACAAATGAGACTTAAGAGCCAAATGAAGGACTAGTAATAAGATGGACCCTCATCGCCTGCTAAATTGGGGGAAAAATCCTACAAAGCTAAACTAAACTAGCTCATCCCTCAGTCCTTACTCATATTCTCGAAGTGTGGATTAATCAGAGAGCCGGGGAAGAGAGGAGCAGGCCTCTGCCTCCCATTCTTTGAAGCGTGATAGAATGATGAGCTAATATTAGATGCTTTTCCCTCACCATAGACCAACCGAGTTCAACTCATCTTGGGTGGTTATGAAGATTCATGCAGTCATTATTTAGAGACTAGGACAGCCACCCTTTAATCAGGCCAGGGAGGCGCGCACACTGGTTATTTTCTGGACATTTAGCAGGAAGGAAAATGCCAGTGTGATTCCCAAGGCTTTTTCCTGGGTAAGAGCATCTGGGGTTTCTACCTCAGGCTTCTTGTGTGAGGTAAAGAACATCCTCTGTAATGCTGTAGGTAATGGTTCTGAGATGATAGCACAGACCCATTTCACCTCCTTTCTGGGCTGGGTTAACAGATTTATCATAAATCAAGTATCTGGGTTTCTCTTTGAGAGGAATTTCTTCCTCCATTTTATTTTGGATTTTTATTCTCTCCCCCCCCCCCCGCTCCTTTAAAATAAAAAAGATGCTTTTGGTATTTCTTTTTTTCAATTCTGCATACATGTGTACATGTGAGCGCAGAAGCCCACAGAGGCCAGAGGAGGGCACTAAATAGTCTGCAGCTAGAGTTTACAGGTGGTTGTGAGCTACCTGGCATGGGTACTGGGAACTGAACTCTGGTCCTCTCTTAGCTGTTGAGTCCTCTTTCCAGCTTCTGCCCCCACTTCTTAATAAGAGCACATCTTCATCTCTGCTGGCTTTTCTATTGTGAATGTTTTCTTCCTTTTTTCTAGAGAGTAGACTCAGAGTTTGCTTACTGTTTTATTTTCTCCATCAACCAACACACAGTTACAGAATGAAGGTGAACTGAGTGAGTGCAGGCACTGCCTGTTGATCAAGAGCTTCGTGCTTCCATTATGACCACTTTAGAAAAATTTCTGACTTCCACGTAATCTATGGTGGGCAGACCACTAGTGTCCCTTAGTCTTTTTTTTCTCCATTACTGTAACAAACACCAAAGGCTACATTACATTTAAAGAAAACGGATTTTTATACAGCACTCAGCTCTGGATGATGGTGAGGCTAGTACTGGTACTGGCTTGGCTGTGATGAGGGCCTCCTTGTACATGGCATTACAATAGCCACTGTGTATGTGAGTAGAAGAGATTACATAGCAAAAGAGGAAGCCAGGGCATGATAAGAGTCCCATCAGAACTACAATAATCAGGCTAGACCAGTAGCTCAGTGGATAACATACTTGCCGTATAAGTGTGAGGAACTGAGTTCAAATCCCCAGATCCACATAAATGCTGAGTATGTGTGGTGGCCCACCCTTTAGAAAGCAGAGCCAGGGATCTGTGACGCAAGCTGGCTAGCTGGACTAGCCAGATAGTGAGCTCCGATTTCAGGTGAGAGACCCCGCTTCAATGGACAAATTATAAAGCTATAAGGAAGACTCTTTATATCAACCTCAGATCTCCACACACACATATACATATGAATATGTACACACACATGCAAAGACATAAACAAACCTAAGACGAAACAGCAAATAATCAAAAATAACAAGATCAACATCAATAGAAGTACATCCATTTCTTCCAACATATCACAGCAGAGTCATACGAATGCCCATCAGCCCCTACATCTTAAAGGCCTACCATCTCAACACTGCCACACCAAGAACCAAGCTTCCAACACACAAGTCTCAGGAAACAAGACTACTTCAGAAGAACATTGTGTCACCTCACTATGAACATACTTGCCCATAGCCTCTCCTTTAGCATTTCAAGCTCCTGTACTCCCAGACTCAAGCTCTCTCTTTGTCTCCACATTTTTGTTTACTTGCTGCTGACATTACCTGAAATCTCTTCTACCGCCAATGGCTGCTCATGACCAAGATTATTAGCCAAGTTTGATAGTTCAGAGAGGCTTTGTATAAAGCCAGTACTAGTTCAGGTATGAAGGACACCCAGTGTCACACTATGCTTGCGTCTGTCAGGGTACATAACTTCCTTCATTGCAAGAACCCACTGTGTCTGCTGTTCCTACTGGTGCTACCACCAAATAGACTATAGTTTCTCTAAGGCCAAGTATCTGTTTTTCACTTTTGGCTCATTATCTATTATATAATGAATGTCATTGTGTATTATGTAACATCTGTAATAGTAGATATTCCAGAAACATTTAAGGAATGGGAATGGATTGTTCGTATCATTGAGGACAGTAAGAACTATTCCCCAAAGCTTCAGTTTCTAAGCCTCGCATAACATTCTTTACAGAAAACACTGAATAGCAACCGCGGAGCTTCAGACCATTGGTTCTCAAACTGTGGGTCGGAGACCAGCAGGACCAAGTACCACATAGGAGCCTTTTAGAAATACGAAGTTTTGGATGCCAACTTAGACTGTTGGATAAACTATAGCACAGGATTTAGAAATCTGTATTCTTCAAGCACTACAGGTGCTTGCTAGGGAGAACCTCTGTTTGAAGTAATTAGAAGCAATATTTGGAAAAGAAGCACACGGCGGAGAGAAGACCAGGGCCAAGGGAATGCAGCAGTGACGGCTCGCGTCGTAGCGGCTCTGCTTGATTTGCTGTGTATGTGGATTCGGTTAGCTTAGCTAAACTCTGTGAGGATCATTTCCTTCATTAATAAAAGGCAGAGGGGGAGCAGAGCAAATGACAAATTTAAAATGACTAGTGTGCCTACGGTACAGTGCCAGATCAGCAGATGGTGGGCCCTAATTTACGGTTCCCCCAAATGTACGCCATTTAAGATCAGTTCCAAAAAAATGTTCAGAGGGAGGAGAAAGATGAGTGGAGGAAGAGGAGGAGGCAGAGGGAAGTGGGAGACAGAGGCAGCAGAGATGAAGAGGTAGAATGAGGAGAAGTGGGGAAAGACAGAGGGGGAAAGATTTGAAGGAGAAAGGGAGGAAGAAGAAGGCTCATGCCTCCTCAGGGGGGCAAATAACTTGGAGAAACAACAAATCTGTTCTTACAAAGAGTCTTATTTCCCATGAGTAAATTAAGGACTCTGAAAAAAAAAAAGTTAGTAACCCACACTCAAGTGCAATTTTGTAATTCACTTTTTGCCAAGTTTCTTCCTTCTCTCCTTCCTTCCTCCCTCTCTATGAGTCATTTCTCATTTGTTCCTCCCATTGCCTCAGCTCCTTCCCTCCCTCATTTCAAGGGTGAGCAGGGGAGTAGGTACTCCTGATCATCCAAGAAAAAACAAATGAAAATTCAGTAGTTTTGGACCTTGGACCATTCTGTTTTGTTTTTAAAACCAGTGTTTTTGGGAAACAACCCCCAAGTCAACATATTGATTACTTGAGAAACATAGATAGTGATTTGTCAATTGCCCAACAGGTATTTATTAATTATGCACTCAGTGATAGAGAGGCACACTGTAAGTGCAGAGGATGCTGCCCATAGTTAAGGAAGCAGGTTCAGATGGGAGAGCTGTCCAAGGAGATGATATGCAGTTGAGTGAGAGTCATGGGGAAGCAGGCAGGTGGAATTGGAATTGCAGGCAAGGCATGGAAAGGGCTCCGTGCTTATGTTGAATGGGAGAAGCCTAGTGTGGCTGTAGGGCTGGAGTAGGTGAACAGACTAGAAGTCAAGACTGCTAGGCTGTGGTCCTAGTCTCTCACACTAACCACAATACGTGGTCTGGGTCTCACTCTGAATATAGCAAACGCCCTCTTTTGGCTTGGTATTGGAGTAAGGGAGTCTTGTCCCAGACTTTAAACATACAACTCCCATAGACCTAGAAAGCCAATGTGTTTGCTTACCATTCATTCACCCATCAGCAAGTCACCTTTGATTTTTGATAAGCCAGGCACAGTGTTTAGTGGGTTAAAAAAAAAAAAAAGACACAGAAATAAATAATACTTCTATTCTCATGGTATTTTCTACCTATTAAGGCATGGCAGTACCAAGGGGCTTGGTGGCCGTACACCATATTATGCTGATGCCAAGCTACTCCATCACACTCTTCGGGAAGCTAGGCAACAGTGGGTCTCAGTCTTCAGTGGTCCTGAAACAACACACGACTCTGTTGACTGCATAAGTGCATGGCTTTACCACACCCATCAGCACACCGAGCCTGTCTGGATTCTGAGTTGTATATTGACATGAGTTAGAACAATAAAAATCAAAACTAGCGCCTGACCTCAGTTTCCCAAATATTGCTAACAGTGCTTCACTAATACTGACAACAATAGGTTCTCCAATTGCTCTAATGACCATTCCACTACACGTTAAAAAACTCATGGAGGTGATTTCCTTCTTTATTTTGTTAAAAAAAAAATTCCCCTCTAATACTATCTTGAAAGGCCTCTTGTTAAAAAACAAAAGGCTAAAAAAATGTTTCCCAGGGCAAACGAGTAGAAAAATTCTGGCAACGTAGCATATGCTAAGGTAATTTAAGAGTTGTGATAAGCCAAAGGGTAGGATAAACAGCCCCCAGAAACTCGCAGTGTTAAAGAGGCTGCTCCCTTTTAAACTCTAATTGGACACAGCAGGGGTCTTGATCCGTGGGTCTAGCTGTTTATGAGTGGAATTTCCGTCTACAGTGTAACAAGTTAAAGCATGAGTTTAGCTCCTCTGAAGTTTGACTGCCTCACGCCAAATCATCCAACCTGCAACCGATGCGGACAGCGTTGGGCGGAGCCGAGCCACGAAAAACATACCCAAGTCTGGAACGTAAAGTAGGCAAATGGTTCCTATGTTTTGCTGACTTCCTGTTTTGAGGGGCTGCCAAGTTACCACCAGCCCACCCAGAAGTCTCCTTCTGTTTCTTACATTTGCGGGAGTTCTCAGTAGCCTGACCCCACCTGTACGAGCTGATGAAGCCAGAGAAGATCGTAAGAGAAGAAATCTGGCCAAGAGCTAAGTCTGGAGCTGAGCAGTCTCCAGTGACGCCTCGGAGTTAGCGTCAGGATTAATGAGGGAATTTGAAGAAAGGTTCTGAGTTCTACGGGTGGAAGTGCTGATTCCTGTGTCCGTGTAGGGCATCATTACTATTAATAAGCAATAATGATAACTTGCTCTCTGCCTCTCACTGTGCAATGGAGAGGCATTTTTTTCCCACACATTATCCTGAAGTATAATTATCCCTGTGTTATAAATGATGAAACTAAAACACAGAGAAGTTAATTAAACAACTTGCCCAGGGTAACAATAGTCCAAATGGAGGAGGGAAGATGGCATAGACTCAGGAGCTCTTAAGAGCTCGGGAACGCAGAGCAATGTTGGAGGCACTGAGTGTAGAAATGACTTATTCCCGAGCATGCTGACACTGTTATTCCTTTTATGTTCATATGTGTGTGTTTATGTGAGGGGAGAGTGCAGGTTCCTGCATGTATGTGCTCGTATGGAAATGTGCATGTGTATGTATGTGTGTGTGTGGGAATGTGCATGTATGTATGTGTGTGTGTGTATGGGAATATGCTTGTATGTGTGTATGGGAATATGCTTGTGTGTGTGTATGGGAATGTGCATGTGTGTGTGTGTGTGTATGGGAATATGCACCGTATGCATGGGAATGTGCTTGTGTATGTGAGTGTGTGTGTATGGGAGTGTGCTTGTGTGCATGTGTGTGTGTATGGGAATACGCATGTGTGTGTGTGAATGTGCATGTGTGTGTGTATGGGAACGTGCATGTGTGTGTATAGGAGTGTGCTTGTGTGCATGTGCGTGTGTATGGCAATATGCACGTGTGTGTATGGGAATGTGCTTGTGTGTATGTGTGTGTGTGTGAATGTGCATGTGTGTGTGTGTATGGGAATGTGCATGTGTGTGTATAGGAGTGTGCTTGTGTGCATGTGTGTGTGTATGGGAATATGCATGTGTGTGTATGGGAATGTACTTGTGTGTATGTGTGTGTGTATGGGGATACGCATGTGTGTGTGTATGTGTGTGTGTGTGAATGTGCATGTGTGTGTGTGTGTGGGAACGTGCATGTGTGTGTATAGGAGTGTGCTTGTGTGCATGTGTGTGTGTATGGGAATATGCATGTGTGTGTATGGGAATGTGCTTGTGTGTATGTGTGTGTGTATGGGGATACGCATGTGTGTGTGTGTGTGTGTGTGTGTGAATGTGCATGTGTGTGTGTATGGGAGTATGCACCATGTGTATAGGAATGTGCTTGTGTATGTGAGTGTGTGTATGGGAATGTACTTGTGTGTATGTGTGTGTGTATGGGGATACGCATGTGTGTGTGTATGTGTGTGTGTGTGAATGTGCATGTGTGTGTGTGTGTGGGAACGTGCATGTGTGTGTATAGGAGTGTGCTTGTGTGCATGTGTGTGTGTATGGGAATATGCATGTGTGTGTATGGGAATGTGCTTGTGTGTATGTGTGTGTGTATGGGGATACGCATGTGTGTGTGTGTGTGTGTGTGTGTGTGTGAATGTGCATGTGTGTGTGTATGGGAGTATGCACCATGTGTATAGGAATGTGCTTGTGTATGTGAGTGTGTGTATGGGAATGTACTTGTGTGTGTGCACATATGGAAGCCAGAGATTGATGCTGGGCATCATTCATTAATCCAGCAGTCCTCAACCTATGGGTCGCAACCCCTTTGGGGTCTAAAGACCTTTTCACAGGGGTCACATATCAGATATCCCACATACCCTTCTGATTCATACCAGTACCAACATTACAGTTATGAAGTAGCAAGGAAAATAACTGTATAGTTGGGAGTCACTACAACCTGAGGAACTGTATTAAGGGGTCGCAGCATTAGGAAGGTTGAGAACCACTGGATTAACAACCGTCCAACTTGTTTTGTGATGTGGGCTTTCTCACTGAACCTGGAACGGAATCATTTGGCTAGCTGGCTGCCTAGCAAACCCTCTGTCTCTTGCCTCCCAGGTCCTAGGTACCGTAGCACTTCGGGCTCTTTGCTTGTGGTCAAGGATTCCAAAATCAGGTCCTTATGCTTTACCATAATCACTTTATTGACTGCACCATCTTCCCCATATTCTTAAGCTTTTTTTTTTCTAGATTTGACTTCTAAAATAATAGGTTTGGAAGGGGACCCCCATCCCTAAGCACTGCACAACGGCATGGTGCAAGAGTACTCCTTCTTGTCTATTAGAAGGAAAAACAGCCCTTTGACCAGAGGGTAGAAAAAACCAAAAACACAACAAACAAACAAACAACCTGGTTGCATTGTAACATGGGAATATTTTCTAGAAGACCAAGATGGTTTCTTTCAAACCATCCAAACATGCGACTCTCGGCATAGATGCAACCAGGCATGAATCCCCAATATTCACAAAGAAATGAATTTATCTTATGAGGTATGTGCTTTATTACTTTCATTCTAAAATATATATTTTCACATTGACTTTTCCCATAACTAAGGTTTAAGAATTGTGTGCACATTTAATGCGGCACTGCCATTTTCGTACTGTGAAAGGCTATAATTACATCTAGAGTATGCTTACTATCAGTGTCGTCTTAAAATGAAATCATATCATATTTGTTTATTTCTTTCTTTAAAATATTTATTTTTATCTTGTGTGCATGAATGCTCTACCTGCATGTATGTATGCACACTGTATCACATACAGGAGCATGCCTGGTACTCACAGAGGCCAGAAGAGGATAATGAATCTCCTGGAACTAGAGTTAAGGATGGTTGTAAGCCAGCTGCTATGTGGGGGCTGGGAACTGAACCCAGTTTCTCTGCAAGAGCAGCAGCTGCTCTTAACCCCTGAGCCATCTCTCCAGTCTCATCTTTGTGGGTTTCTACCCTAAGTGTCTACATAAAGGCTTTGTGGCACCTGGCAATGAAGTACATGGATGCCTAGACTAAATTACTAAATTATCCAGAGTAGGAATTTTCAGAAAGCTGGATTTTTTTCCAAAACAAGCTAGATGCTGATCAAGTTTCTGCAACCTTGGGTTATTCTGATTAAATGAACCTCAAATGGATCCTATGCCTTTGTGATGGAATGGACAGGATAGGATAGTAGAATCTCAGAGTGACTATCGTCAGAGTGAATGTCATAAGAAGCTTCAAACCATGTACTGTGCGGTACCACGACACACTGGACACATCACAGTTATTTGATCAAAACATGTAGGCAGCCCATGGCTTCTGAGTATCAGGTTCAGAACTAGAAGTGACACAGTCTTCTATGTTGTGCAACTCCTACATCAACAACAGTAATATTAACAGAAGCTTGAAGAGAATTCTACTTCTAAGCACCTTAGTCCCAACCTTCACAGCTCTATGTAAAACCCAGCCGTGTTATAAGGACACATGGTCCAGGTGCTCTAAAGCTTACACAGCCTTCTAGTGATCCATGTAATATCCCTTTCCTAGCTGTGCGCACTCTTCGGCAAGTCTGGCGAGAGAAGCCCTGTAAGGAGAAAAGTCCTTTGACTTTTAACAATTTTCCTTTCATATAAAAGAGTTTCCATGATATGACTGATAGAGGCTAGACAGAACTGACAGGCAGCTGGTAAAAGCTACCAAGAATTAAGGGGCAACCAAAGAAAACCAGCCACGAAGGTAAAAATGTGAAAATTCTACCAACGCAGTGTATGTGAAGATAACAAGTGCTTTAATTGTGGAAATCAGTCAATCAATAACCAGGCATCTTCATGTAACACAAACCGAGAAGCTGGGTGTGCTGCATCATATCTGCAATCCTAGCACTCAGCAAGCCGAACCAAGAGGATCATGGGTTGGACGGTAGCCTTGGCTATATAATGAGGCTCAAAACAAATGAACAAACAAGCAAACAAACAAAGTGCATCAACAACAAAAGCATGAAAAGAGTAAATATACGATGACTTACTGCATGTGAACATGTAAAAACCTATCAATCTTTGGCTGCATGGGAGAAAATCATAGAAATGCCAGTATTTACAGCACATTACTTGTTAATGGAACATGTGAGACTCTTCAAACAAATAAGGCCTGATGTTGAGTTTTTCAATCCTCAGGGAAGTAGCCTGTTACATGAGGATAATAGTGCCTGCAGACATCTTACCCGTGCCTGTAGGGAAGAGAGTGTTGTAACTCAATAATGCATATGGCAGTGTTCTCTTGAAGTAGAAGTGGTACAGCAGTGTAGGGACCATTCTGGGGATGCTAGTGGAGGCAGGGTCAGAATCATCATCATCATTTAGGCTCAAAGGCTAGGTAACTGGAATCACGAGGTCACGTGCCAGAGCAGCTAGGCGAATCAGGCAGATGGAATAATCCTTTCCATCTGAGATGGGCAACTTTTTTTCTATGAGCACGATGAGATATAGCCAGGTGTTACAAGCTGTGGGGTAATTTCAAAAGATAAAAGTGGGAACATTTATATGAAATCGTTTGGGTTTTTAATGTTACCACCTAAGTGTCTGTCTGTCTCAATGTGTGTGTGTGTGTGTGTGTGTGTGTGTGTATGCCTATGTACTTATGTGAGTATCTATCTATCTATCTATCTATCTATCTATCTATCTATCTATAATATCACAGAAGATACCACAAATATGATGGCAAGCACATTTATTCAATTTGTTCAACACACGCAACCTGTGTGCCGAAGTAGAAAATGTTAGGTAAATATAATAATGATGATAGTAGGTTAATATCCTCACCATCACCATCATCAACAACGAGCCAGAAAAGGGCTACAGTTTAGTTTCCTGTTTTGGGGAGAGAAATGCTTCTTTTGAAAAGAAAGGTGTGTCTCTGGGCAAAGTGCTATGAGCTTCCATCTCTAGACATTTAGATGGCAGAGGCTAGAGGACCTGTAGAGTCTCCTGGGTAACTCAACAAAATCCCATCCCATAGAAAAAAATGAGTGAAATTTAAAAAGAAAAAAAGAGAAAGAAAGAAAGAAAGGAGGAGAGGAAGAAAGAAAGAAAGACAGACAGACAGACAGACAGACAGACAGAAAGAAAGAAAGAAAGAAAGAAAGAAAGAAAAGAAAGATGGCAGTTTTGTCACCTTGGCTTCACTGGAAGCCAAGAGATTGTCATATGCTTCCTTCCCATTCTTTGCTTAGAATCATGACATTTCAAAGTTGGAAGAGATTTTTTTCTAAAACATCTGGGCCACATCCTCCTGTGCTCTATCATAAAAGCTGGAGTAACCCAGAGAGAAGGGGCTGTACCAGGATGGCAGGAGGTTCTGGGTGGAAGGAGGGTCCTGCAGCTTCCCCACCCTTGGGGCTCTTTCTTCTCCTGATGATTTTCTTTCTTTGTCTTACAGGTTCTTTTTATCTTTGGAACCCTTTCAGCAATTTGAGATCAATAAAGAGAGGCAGAAAAGGCCACGGCTGCCTACTGTAATATGTCTTTTTTCCCCTCCCTGTGAATTATTTTCACAACAGATCTTGTCTCTTATATTCTAACTAGTTTTCAGACCTCATGAGAAGGTGCAGAGGTTAGGAAAAGAAATAAAAAAAAAAAAAAAAAAAAAAACCCTGGCATCCTAATATCTTAACTAGGCGGTATCTCATCCTATCACTTTCTATCTCAGTAAAGTAAATTGCTTGACCCTGTGCAGGAGGACCAAGAGAAGAACTTACAGAGAAATAAGGGGAATCTTAGCTAGGAAAGTTCAGTGATTATTCTAGGCAACCAAGTCACTGATTGAAATGTATCAAAGACAGGGGTTACTGTAGAGAGAGTCACATGTAAAGAGAGATCCTAAGCAGGCAGGGTAAAGGGGAAGGTAGGTGGGTAATGGCCAGACACCCCAGGAAGATGGAAAAGGTCATTGAGATGAAAATAACCTTGGGAACTGGGAATGAGTGCTCCATTACCACAGACGGGAAGAAAACACCATGTCCAATCAGACGGAACAGATTGAAATGTGATTCCAGTCAAGTGTGAATGCCACCAAATGCATCCTGGAACTATTTGGGGAGTTGGCATGAAGGGAGAGGAGTCCAGTCTCCCACCCCGTCCCTCCTGCCTCTCACCCCAACCATCATTGGACATCAGTATAGTTCAAGAACAGGGACTTGTAAGGCTGTAGTGTTCACAAATGCATCTCCATAGCTCCTCAGTGAGGCAGGTGGGAGGTACCCTTTTCTATAGGGATGCGATTGTTCTGCCGCGGCACAAAAGAGGCGCTCTACCATCAGGAGACTTTAAATGAAGGGATACAAAGTCTGCCTCCAAGGGGAAGAGGGAAGAAAAGAGCGATTGATCACTGCCTTTTATTGCTGGTTTCCTATGGCTGAGTGTTCGCTGATAAGAATTGGTTTAACTCCAAGATGCTGTCTTGGAGACAATTACTGTTTTCCACTAAAATACAACTCTGACAGAAAACATTAATTTAAGTGATAACTGCCTAACTGTGTCAGTACTGGGCATGTGTTCGCCACACCATCGTCTCATCTTTGGCATTACAAGCATCAGGAAGGAATATGTAATAAGGAACAGAAATCATAAAACCAAGTATTTGATGGAAAATGACAAAAGAGAGAGCTGGTATTGGCCCTGGAGCAATCCAGAGAAGGCTGGTGCTGGAATTCTAAAGTACCACATAAAATAGTTTTTTTTCTATGCTTTGCTAGGTTATTCAGATTCTAGAGTTTAAATATTAACTACTCTTTTCTTTTGCTTGCTTCTGGCTGTCTTTGTTATCCATGCTGTACCTTTCCATCATTCAGAAAGGCCTTCTTCATTCTGCCTCTCTCCTGCAGATTGGGGAACAGCCAAGAGCCAGTATTTGTACCCACTGTTGTCTTGGACCATTCTTTTTGTTTTGTTTTTTAAGCTACATCTGCATCCGTCTTTCTTCCTTTGACTTTATGTATTACATATTTGCTTCTTGACCTGATTACTGAGCATATGAAATGTGTTAATCTCGGTGCTGGCTAAATGCATAGACTACAGTGAACCACTGGGGAAGGTGCAGTTCTTGTCCTCAGAACTATTAAGCTGAAGTTCAATAGTGAATATAGGGGATCCTGGTGAGGCCAAATAGTGGACAGGCATGAACTATACAGCATAAGACTGCCCTGCTAAGCATCTAATTGAATACTGCTGTGGGCTGTATGGCGTCTTCCACTTCCCAAAAAGTAGGTATCTATGAAGTGACCTTATTTGGATTGAGTGGCCTTGATTGCAGATGTAATTCAGTTGATTTAATTTTGGATTATCTTGAATTACCCTTTTCCTGGTGACTGGTACTCTTGTGAGGACAAAGAGATGTTGAGCCCCACAGACTTTCATGGGCGAAGGGGTTCATATGAAGATAGAGGCCATTTTTCTGTTCTCTTCAGAAAGTGACTAAGCTCACACCCACAACCTGAGATGGCCTTAGACCTCACCTTACAGTGACTTGAGTCAGTAGGACTTTGTGAGTATGGACCCCATGTTTGTTGCCCCATTTTGCTACTGCCCCTTTAAAGCTCTCTCTACACGATGTTATGCATCTTTCAATCCATAAAAGGTACTACGTACGGCAAACGAACTGAAGAAGTGACCCCTGTCTTTAAGTGGTGACAATTTAATGTCGACACAAGTGACTTATATGCGTGAAACACCAAGAGAATATTACAAATTAGAATGTAATGAGGTACTAAATTGAATGAGGCAGACTATAAGACTTGTCTTGCCATTGTGAAAAGGGGGTGCTCTGGCTGGGCAGAGATGGCCAGGGAAGCTTTGTAAATGGAACTCAGTAATGGAACCAAATGATAATCATGAAACTGTCTCTGTTCTCATGCCTGGGGTGTGGGATGGATTGGAATAGAGAGCCACTACAGCATCTTCATGGGATTTCCAATCAATAGAAGCTACCAGATTCCCGAAAGCGCAAGAGCATCTAACCATGCAAGTCTGTGGCTCCTGGTATCATTTCAAACAAGGCTTCCTTATAATCAGTATGCAATGTTTTGAAAAAAAAAAAAGATTGGAGGATGGTAAACGCTTACACATTTTGGGGTCCAAACTTCATGCTGTGTATTTTTCATGCCCCATGTCTGTGCTTTCCTTTAAGATGTTTTCTTTCCATCGGAGCAAGAAAAATGTGCAGTCTGAGGAATCATGCAGCTCTATGATATTTGGTTCAAAAATAGCAAGCGTTTTCCATCGCCACTGGTTTCTTCCTCCCCAGAAGCCACTGCATCTACCTTTTTTTAGCTGATTATTTTGGTATTTATCTCTAGTTCTATAAATAACACGCTCCGCTGCTATTTCTTGTGTTTCCATAATGTTCACTACTCACTAACTTCTCACTACAGAAGGTGCAAAGCTAGGCTGCTTTTCTCGACCCCACCACCCCACTCCACACACGCCTCCTTCTCTTACACCATGTTTTTCTGAGCCTATACTCACATTGACCATCCGCAATGGCAGTGTGGTGCTTGGCTATGATACTCGGCCACAAGTTGGGTAAGGAATGCTGACGACTTACTTAGCTTTGCACATATGATTTATGTAGAAGTCTGTTTGTTTTTGTTTGTTTAGCAGGGTGTATATGTGTGTCATGCATGTGTGCTGTTGTACCACCCAGTGTACCTGTGTGGATTGGAGGAGGACACCTGTTACCCCATTTTACCATTGTCTGTCTTATGCCCTTGAGACAGGACCTCTCTCTGAATCTGTAGCTTGTGTCTTTGTATTTATTTATTATTGTACAATAGCTGATCAATAAAATCCCAGCCATCTTCTTGACTCTGAGGTCCAGTGCTGGGGTTACTAGCACATATGGCCATGCCTTGAGTTTTGTAATGTAGGTACCAGGGACCCCCAAAGTCAGGTCCTAATACTTGGTTAGTAAGTGTTCTTATCCACTGAGGCAGGGCGTCTATAATCATCTTTACACCATTTACCTAAACAGTCAGTTTCTGGTTGTCTTCCTTAATAACCATGTACACATCCTTAGACAGTCATAGACTGTCTCCAAGCTACCATTTTGCTATCTGTAAAGAAGGGATCATAATTCGAATTCACAGCACAATGGTCTCAGAGTACTCCAACAAAGTATTACCAGGAAGGAACACATGTGGCCAAGCAAAATTCATTCACTTATTCCAGTGACGGAGAGGCACACAACGGGGTGGTGATGGGCATTTGAATCAAAGTTTCCAGGTTCAAGGGAGCAGGCTCAGAGATAGATAGATAGATAGATAGATAGATAGATAGATAGACAGATAGACAGATAGACAGACAGACAGACAGATAGGATCTTTAAGATGTGGAACCTTTAAGATATGGAGCCTAGTGGAAGGTCTCAAGACTGACTCCTCCCTGTGTTTGCAGAGCTCACATCCTCCTGTCACTGTAGTGACATCTCCCACTGAGGTGATGCAGAAAGTGACCCTTGCCAGAGCTGGTGCTATTATTGTAGATTTCCACAGTTAACTACATTCACCTCTTTTCTACATAAGTAAGCTTCAAGTATTTTGTTGTAGTAACAAAACTACACTAATTGAGACTGCTGATGTTCACTTGCTAGTATTGGGGTACTGTCACAAGCATGATCGTTATTTTCATATTGTCATTTTATCTAGCTTTATGGGGGCCTTGAGCAGTGCTGGTGTTCAACACTCAACAAACCAATTGTTTCTGTTCAATTAAACAAACAAACAAACAAACAAACAACAACAAAACTAGCTTGGCCTAGCAGTGAGTACAGGCCAGTTTCCAACACTTCCTGATTAGTGACAGTCTGGTACCCAGGGCTATTTTGTTTTTCTCCATGGTAAGGATTGTATGAGTCACCACAGAACAATGGGTTCCATAGAATTGGTCCCTTACAAGGTTGGTTATATGACACCAAAAGCATGACAATAAAAAAAAATTAAGTTGCATGATACCAAAATTGGTACTTCAAAGAACATTCATAAAATAAAAATGGGAGCAAATATTTATAACTCAGATTATGTGAAAAGTCACTGAGACCCAGAATGTGAAATGAATCCTCTAAGTCAATAATAACAACAAATCAAACAGTTCAATTAAAAATTGAGCAAATGTGTTAATGAACATTTAAATACTTTTATATTTATTTAGCGTGTGTGTGTGTGTGTGTGTGTGTGTGTGTGTAGAGCACATGCACGACACAGCACATATGTGGAGGTCGGTGAACAAGATAGAGAAGTCATTTCTTTCCCTCCAACATGTGGAATCCTGGAATCAAAGTCAGGGCATCCATCTTTGCCACAGTGTCTATACCTGCCGAGCCATCTCCACGGTCACTTAGTGCATATCTCACCAAAGAAGACTTACAAATGGCAAAAAAGAATGTTCCATATCAGTAGTCATTGGGGACTGGAATCATGTCACAGTACATGCCATTTCACAACAACCAGTAATGGCTACTACTGAAAAAAAAAAAAAAAAAAAAAAAAAAAAAAACAACCAGAAACAAGTGTTGGGAAGGTAGTAGAAAAACTAAGACCAGTGTGTGTTCCTGGTAGGAATGAAAAATGATATGGCCACTGTGGAAAACAGTACAACTCATCAAAATCTTCAAACACATCACTGTCATGTATCTCAGTGATCCTGCCAGTGAATACCACTGTACACTGCACATTGTACTCCCAAAGGAGTTGAAGGTCAAACAGGTGACTGCATAGCCACAGTATCTGCAGTGCTAGAGGTGGCCCAAGCTGAGCATCCGCTGATGGATATGTGAATAGCAAAGTGAGATACACAGAATATCCACAGTAGAAATTAATCATCTTAAAAGAAAGAAAATTCTGTCCCATGCCACAGCAGGGATAGAACCGGAAGGCATTACAGTAAGTGAAACTATCAGTCACCCATGAAAGAACAAACATAGCTGGATTCTATTTATATGAGGCCCCCAGAGTGGCCAAACCCAGAGAAAGAAATACAATTATGGTTGCCAGGAGCTAAGGGGGGTTAATGGGTGTCAAACTCTATTTTCAATCCTTTATGTCAATTTAAATCCATGGCAACTGCTTTCGGATCTCGATAGAATACCCAGTACACCCTGGGCTCCAAATCCATTCCACAAGAAACACATGCACGTTGGTTGGTGTGGATGAAACTGTCCTGGGGATGGATAATTATGCATCGTGTGAACAGAGAACTGTGTGTAAAATATGGGGAGAATGATAGCATTCGTGGTAGGTGTATTTTATCATGGTTAGAAAGCGTGTGTTGGAATTCATATTGGCTGTGCTTGCTGGCACCAGACCTATGCAAGATCAAGCCAGCCAAAGCTCCAGCATGAATCGGGGAGGGGATCAGAAGTCCTACATTAGTTGAGGAACTATTGGCAATTGATGGCTACTGAAAGAGAGTGTGTCAGTTTTCTTTAGTAATGCTTCAGTGGATACCCTTGTCCCACACATACTGGGAGCACTAAATTGACTCAGCAAGTTTAAAACAGAGTATATGGAATCAGAAGAGATAGACAGTGGTGGGCTGATTTAAACAAAACATATGTGTGCAATTCTGAAGTTTTTTAGTATTTTTCTTAAAGTAAATTGTAAAAAGTACTTGTTAGGTTGGGGAGTCGCTGAATGGTCAAAACCTATGCAGGTTCCCCTGTTGATCTTTACCACTACAAGAAATATTTGCTAACCTAAACTATAACACTCACTTTACATATGTGTCTGTGTGTGGGGTACATTTCTATATTTCGTAATTATGTACACTCATTGTGCACTGAGTGAAATGTAAAGAATTTGAAAAATAAATAATGTCAAATCCAACCTCTGCTCCAGTTGATTTAAAATCTCTTTTCAAGATATTGTGATACATTAGGATACCCTTTAGTAATTCATGCCAGCTTCAGGAACTGTAGATAATACTGTTTTACAGATTTAAAAAAACTAAAATCTACACTGTTCAATTTTATGGTGCTAGACAGTATCTGAACTGCAGGATGAATTTAAGCAGTATGGAGATCTGAGTCCATACTTTAAAAGAAATTCATATCCTTAAATCTCATTTATCAGATGGGACTTTGGAACTCCTCATCGAAAAACATACCTATGCTGTGATTTAAGAAAATTTGAGGCATTTTCAACAAACGATTACGCTATATTGTAAAATGACTATTATATACAGTGCAGGTAGTTGCACTTTTAATTAAATGTAGAATGTTACAGGGAATTTGGGAAGATCTGAAGATCTGGTTAAAACAATCTGGTTAGGGCAGGAAACTGTTAAAGACTGCATGCAGTTAGCAGTCTCTGCTTTGCTGGGACATCCGTTCTTATGTACCCAGAAGCTGAGGACAGAGGTGCAGAAGCAGAAGATACACAATGCCGATCGACCCTGGGATTTGTGTCAATATCCAGATTATTTGCTGAGGGGAAGTGGTTCTCTGCTGGCTGTCACGTTCCCTCTGAGCATCTCCAAAGGAATTACCTGTCCATCTTCATTGTGTGCTTATGGGCACTGCTGGTGCAGAAGCCTCGTCTCACCCACCCTAGCTAGGCTGGAAATTGGGTGGACTGACAAGCTCTTACATGCACGTGTGCTTAAATGCATTTTACAAGAAGGGAAATGAGAGAAAAAGTCTTATCTCTACAACTTTGCTGGGCAAGATGGTAGTGTCTGGACCTGAGGGTTATGTATATCCATTGTCAAATCTAGGCATTGGAGACTTTGTTTTGGAAGATGGGGTGGAAGTTTTTAGAACCTAGGGGCATGCTGGTAGAACTATGTTTTCCTCACTTTGTTCAGGTTACTGCCACCATTTCAGTTTTGTATTACAAGCCCCAATACTTCTTTCCACAACTTATGCAAAGATTTGCACTGCATTACCCTGCATCTTGGTTTTGACATGGGTGACGCTCATGGTACCAAAAGACAGAAAGGGGTAGAAAAAGGGAGGAGGAGAGGGAAGGGAAGGAGGTTGGAAGGGAGGGAGGGAGGAAGAGAGGGAGTTTGGAAGCCCTCAATTCTGAGAAAGCTTGGTGTAGGAGGGCAGAGGAAACTCAAGAAAAGAATGCTATATAAGAAGGAAGCTTAGTGATCTTTCAAGCCAGTGACTAATGACAGGTAGATAAACTGAGGCCGAGAAAGACTGAAAGACTTGGAAAGTCTTATGCATGCTGCCGATCAGGGATAATGTAGAGAGAAAGGTCAAATTCTATTTCTGAATCAAACTCTAGGAAATAAGGTCAACAATCAACAAATGGGACTTCCTGAAATTAAAAATCTGCTGTGCAGCAAAGGTCACAGTTACTTGAGTGGGGAAAAAAAAGCAGCCTAAGAGTGGCTGAGAAATCTTTGCTAGCTGTACATCTAACAGAGGATTTATATCTGTAATAAACGAAGAACACAAAAGTCTAAATCACAAAAAAATTAAACAGAGCTAGTCAGAAAAGGAGCCAATAAGATAACACATGGAAAAATATTCACTCTTCTCTGCCGTCAACGAAATGCAAATCAAAAGTACATTGAGACCCCAAGTGACTCTAATCAGAATGTCAGTCATTGAGAAAATAAACAAAAACAATTCCTGGCAAGGACAAAGACAAAAGGTAGTTCTTAAACACTCCTGGGGAAAATGTGGAATTGTCCGTTCTCTATGGAAATCAGTAGGAAGGTTTCCCAAAAGACTAAACCAGATCCACTGTATTACCCAGTGTTTCCACTCCAGAATATGGACACAAAAGGCCACAAGTTGAACACATTATAGAGATATTTCACATCAACACTTTCTGCAGTATCATTCATAACACAGTAAACCTATAGACCAGCTGAGATGTTCAAGGAGAGAGGAACAGATATAGAAAACATAGTATATACATATACATAATATACACACATGTGTGTGTGCACGTGTATATGTGTACACATCACACACATACACATCACACACATACACATCACACACATACACATCACACACATACACATCACACACATACACATCACACACATACACATTTAGTCATAAAAAAATCATGAAGTAGCACTGTTTGCAGAAGAATCGATACAATCAGAAACAATCATATTAAATGAAATCTCAGAAAGACCAATGTCCTGTGTCTTTCCTCCTTTGTGGTTCCTAGATGTCATACCGTCCTAGAAAATTATGTATAGATGTAAAGAAAAAGAAAGTGAAATTGTCTAGAAAACAAAGAGGAGAGATGGGCTGGGGTATGGTGAACAGGGGTGAGCTGAGAAAAGGGAGAGGCTTTGGGGGAGGGGCAAGTGTAGGAGAGTATGAGGGAGCAAGAGAAAGGGGAGATTCAATGGAGAATGCATATCTGTAAAGGCTTAAAAGGTACAGATGAAGCCAAGCTCTCCATTTTCTACTTTAGACTTTTCTCCCTTATACAGATGTTCCCCAGATGTTAAGCTATGTAGGACGTGAGAAACAAAAAGAGTCTGTAGGGCCCCTGATCTGGAATGAGCATCTTGCTGGGAGAGTGTGGCATGGAGTTGCTAAGAAGTGGAGGTAGAGGGCATTTTGTGGTGTGTATTTGGAGCTTTCAACCTTTGCAAAACCGTAACCCCTGGCCTTTTGATACCAAGCTTCTGCTGTCTGCCATATATCTCAACATATTCTGAGGTTAACGTCTGTCACAGAGCAGGTAGAGAGTATGCAGTGAGGGATTTTCCCCACGATTAGGGGTTAGGGTCCAGGATTTTTATTTTCCCACTATGTGAACGACATTGACTAGTTATCCAAACTCCTTGTGCCATGGCGTTGTCCACTAGAAAGGGCCGTGATGATAACTGTTGCTGCATGAGATATGGTAGGGATTAAATCAAGGTTCATAATGAAAAGTGCACATGCATTCAGAATACTAACTAGCAGCGAGGGGGAAAGGGCTGTGAGTTCATAGCCAAGTCCTGGATGGCTCTGTGTTTGTGGGATGAAGAAAAGCTCTCTATGGCCATCTCCAAGCACCCTCCGGTCAGCCTACACTGCCCAATGAACTTGCAATCCAGACATGGCAAATAGCCTTATAAACACTAGAAAGTAATGAGGGGCAGTTCAGAAAGGCTGGTTCAGGCCCATGTGAGAAAAAAAAAAATCCAAGTTGAGAAAGTGAGGGATATTTGACACTAAAAAAAAGAGGGGTGGGGGAAGAATTCTGAACCCAAAGCCAGCACCTCCCATCCGAGGCTAGCCCCTCCCCAGGCCTGCCATCCTCATCTGTAATCCACTCAGGCTCCTATGTTAGTGGTGGAAATGTGCATATAAAATATAACATAATTTTATCATTTATAAGATGATCTATTACTATTTAAAGACATGTAAAAAGCAAAAAATAGCAAAAATTTGACATGTCTTATATATGTGTAAATGTGTGTGTCTATAATCTATAAAAGTAGAGGGGATTTTGTGGTGTCTCTGATGTCTTCTTTCCAGAAAATTCTCTGCTGGTTTCTACCATATACAATTTAAAAGCAGTAAACTTATCAGAGGAATGTGGTTATAAGTGACAAGCATCCACTCAATGCATGTTTATTTAATCATCAATTATGAATCTGCTATCAGGGCACAGGGGAGAAGTTAAAGGACGGAATGGGACTAAGAGAAAGCCAGGAAGTCAAGGAGGTCTGTGATGGGATAAAAAAACGATCTCATATCACATACAGCGACTTTGTGGGGTGGAAGGGGAGGAGAGAGAAGGGAAGACAAAAGGAGGAGGGGAAGGAGGGAGGGGAGGAGGAAGAGAAAGAAGAGGAGGGAAGAAGAAAGATGGAAGAGCACCTGTTCACCAGGACATGGTTTCAACCTTAATTTACATAATAATAACTCCAAGCTTTTCAGGAAATCCTAAAGGAAATGCAACTTCAATGGGTAAAGATGCAAGAGAATTCACAGCACTTTTAAGAAGACTTTTCTCCCCCAGACTAAATTTACAACGGGAAGATATTTCATTAGTCATTGTTTTAAAGATTTATTATATCTATGAGTGTTTTGCCTGCATGTGTGTATGTTCTACTCGAGTTCTTGGTGCCTCTGGCTGTCAGAAGAGGACATCAGATCCTCTAGAACTGGAGTTCTAGGTGGATGTGAGTCACCTTATGAGTGGTGGGAACCCAACTCTCACGTCCTCTTCAAGTATTGCCCTAGAGTTCTTAACCACTGAGCCAACTCTCTAGTCCTAAAAATTTACTACCTAAAAACAAAAACAAAAACCAACAAAAAAAAACCCAAGTTGAGTGTGCAGTCTTCTCACCCATCTCTAATACTCCCTGTTGATCATGGGAGGGTCACAACAGTGAGACTGTCCTGGTAGGGTGCTATCCTTGTCATGAATGGATAGTGTCCTCAGGACAAATTTATAAACTGGTCATCTCCTTTCAACGTTATAGACTGTGCTGTTACTGCAGTCTGCTAATCCACATACCACCATCAAATGAGCAACGATACTGCCCATCTGTCACCCAAGAGATCTGCAGTTCACAAGGTCTGTGGGAAGAATTAAGGGTTGTCATGGATCAAGCCAAATTCTGCCCTCAGAATGTGCAGTCTTGGTGTACTTGTAGTATTGCGGTTAAGCTGAAAGTACAGTGTAGCTTGTCCCTCCCCAAACAGCCAGTTTGGAGAGGGAATTGCATATGTTTTGTGGGTACTGCTGAGAACTGATTTGTCATTTGTGATGTACATTCTTTGTATGGAAAATTTCTTTCGGGCATCATAGTGAGAACTATACTGTTTCCTTAAAACAGCCACTTTGCTTGTCTCTCTTGGTCATCAGGCACCTTCTAATCTGTTTTTCCTTTTGCTTTGACTACCAGGAAGCTTAGACTCAAGTTTTCTATCTGTATTAAATAACACAAATTTTATTTGTATGAACAAACATAATGCCCCCCCCAACTAAGACTTTTCTGTACATTCTTGTGTCATCTAATTATAGCTTTAGAGTTTTTAGAAATAACTGTTATAAGGGATGTTCAAGAGAAAGAAAGAAAAACAGGAAGGAAGTATAGGCAGAGAGAGAGAGAGAGAGAGAGAGAGAGAGAGAGAGAGAGAGAGAGAGAGACAGAGACAGAGACAGAGAGATGGAGAGAGAGACAGAGAGAATTCTTTTTCTTTTTGATGCCAGATAAGTAAGAAAATCTTTAAGATAGACTTGTGGGATAGCTTAGTCTGTACAATACTTGTCCTGCAAGCATAAGACCTGGATTCTATGACCAGAACTCATGTAAAAACCTAGTTGTGCTTAGGTGCATGCCTTTAATCCCAACACTGTGGCAATGGAGACAGGTAGATCACTGGAGCTCACTGTGCAGCCAGCTAGTCTAGGTGGTGAAACCTAGGTCAGTGAGAGATCCCATCTAAGGAAATAATGTGAACAGTACCTGAGGAATGACACCTAAGGCTGACGTCTGGCTTTACATGTATGCAAACAGACATGTACATTATCATCCCTTCCAAATTAAAAAAAAAGACACACATAAGCAGGCAAGTACACTTGTAGATCACCGTAGGTAAACCAAGACTTGCACACTGTAACATGCTATTGCCACTTAGAATGAACCAAAGTCTTGCATTCTTACAAAAAGGGCTGGGGCATATTTCGTTTTTCCCATTGCAAACTTGGACCTCCCTCTTTGGAGGGCTTCTATCTGTGAGTTTCTGGAAGGTTCTTGTCAGTGCCCCTTGCTCTTATTTGTAATGAATAGCACGATGTTCATGTTCATGGTGAGTCTTCCAAGCCTCTATGAAGAATCAAAACTCAACCTTCTCTACAGAAAAGGGGTAAGCAGGATCTCTAGGATGAATGCATGACCGCAGCCTGTATATTGTATTCCAATGCTGACAGCAAACTGCACACCTGATATACTGATTTGAAAGGGAGCCTAGCTTTTCCAGATGTAGTACCATCCTTTCTGCTGCTGCTGGGATCCAGGTTATTTTCCAGATGAGTGATTTCATAGGATCCGAAGTTATACTGCTGTATATACAAGAAATAGCTTTGGTGCTAAACTGCTCTGGCAGAAGGTCACACAGGGTGAGCCCCTGGCCCAAGCTCACCTATGGGGAAGCAAAGGTTTCTGGGGCTGGATTTATCAGTCCTGGAAGCATCTTTCCAACAATACTGTTTGATTGGCATATAGAGAGCCATAGGTTAGAGCAACTTGGCTGCAAAGGTGGGGCAATTTGAGTGCCATGCAGTAGAGAATGCACTAGAGTCAGAAAACAATGACAGTTAATGCATAAAGGTTAAACTTGGTTGTTGCTTCCAGGAGGTTTTCCTGTTGGGGAAAACCATTTTAGCTCGTGTAATTTATATCCAGTTCATCTCTTTAAAACAGAGTTTTGGTAGGAAGGAAATGTGTACTGTGATTCTCCTAATGACAGGTTTTGACAACATCCAACCATGGAAACAATAAGAGGAGGGTAACAAATAATGTTTTCCTGTTGTGAATGGGCTGAATATACTGGAAGGTATTTTAACTAAGGGGGGAAAAAACTCAATGAAGTCTGAACTGCTACACGATTTTAAGATTCCACTGTTACCACCAACGGACCAACTTAAAGATATTTTGTGTGATTAACCAGCTAAACTTAACATACCCAAACACTGGGGGCCCCAGTGCTGGTGCGGACAGCACCTGACAGACTCAGCCACTTTGATCAAACTCAATTGAAAACACTCAGGCACTGTTCTGCACTCTGCATCTTTGGTGTCAAACTCCATTTTCAGTCCTTTATGTCAAATTTAAATTCATGGCAACTGCATTCAGATCTTGATGGAAGTCCCAATTTGCCCCAGACCCCAGATCCATTCCACAAGAAATAGATACACATACAAGTGCCCGCATGCGCCAGCTGGGCATGCTCTCATTTTAGCTGAGCCAGAGTGAAGAACGTTGTATGACTACCTGCTCGTCCGAGCTTCAGCACACCCTCCAACAAGAGGCTGTCAGAAACAAGGCGGCTATTCAATGAGGTTCTCACCCCTCTGCTGGAGAAATCGTGTGAACCTGGCTCTTGTTTGGTATGAAAATGGACCTTCGCCCTTTCGGTGCCATTTTCTTCTCTTAGTGAAGTTAAAATCACTATCTGGTTTTTTTTTTTTTTTTTTTTTGAAGCAAGCTGAACAAATTGGTGTAACTGATGAAAAGCGAGTAAGTTTGGCTCTAAACACACAGATCTGTTCTGCCCACCCCAATGACGGGCTCTTGATTTCTATACAAAGCCAACAAAAGTCCTCTATTGACAACCAACAAGCCGATACACCCACCATCCAAAAGGAAAGAAAACGCTCTGCGTGCTGTCACTAAGAAAACATTCTGGATGTCCCCGTGACAACAGCTGACCTCACTTATGGAAGTCATCTTTGCTTGGGTATCTATGCATGCATAAAAGGGTGCCGTTTCTAAAAGCTCATTTTCTCTTTAATAATTGTCTGTTTTTCAAAAGCTATCAGCAGGTGCACATCATTTCAAAAGCCTCTTGTCCTTCATAATACAATATTCATCACGATTACATAGTATGAAATAAAAAGTAGCAAAACACAGGCGAGGGTAGTTCAATTAAATGCAACATAATCTCTGCTGCAAAAAAAAAAAAAAAGAAAAAAGAAAATAGAAAAAAAATAGGGCTCCAGCTAAAATCAGGTTCTGATGAAATAAAAAAGGAAATATATTTCCACATATTTTTAATTATATAGAATTTCCTCAAACATGATTTTTCATAATATATTCCATTAAGTTAACATCATATTTGAAGAAAGAGCATTTTCCGATTTCATTTTAAGCCTGATTTTGAGCAATTACGGTGTCATTGTTCCGCGGTAGAAAGGTTGAATTCATTTACTGTGTGGTTATGTTAGTTATGATTGATGTCTCTTCTCCAAATGATAAACCAATCACCCCGATGATGTAATGTCATTTTAAGAGTGCCATAATCACATTTCTCTCAAACTAGAAGCTTTGATGAGTTCTAATAAAGATTTATGGTAGATTAAAGGCCTTCATAATATCAACAATGGATTGCTCATTTGATGAGAGATTTGATTAGATATTTTTTTTAAAAAAGAGAATATGAGTTTGCTAAATATATCAGGCCTGGCTTTGAAGAAGGGCATGGGCCATCATAAGTAGCATTTGATTGGTCCATTTGCCAAGTGAATCATCTTAATATGTTTAGGAGGTCCCATATAATTGGAGAGGTTGGGACCAGTGGTAGCTTATATTCATGGATAGAGACAGAGCAATCTTCACTGGGAGAATTCTTGGCATCTCTACTGCTTTTGATGATCCATGTTAATGAATCTCATGAGGGGTTAGCTCAGAAGGCAGTGCCAAAGCTTTGGGTTAAGGGGTCAAGTGTAATTAATTAGTACCATGATTCCCACCCCCAAGGGCACGGATACTGAGTCCCTAGGTAACTGTGCCCCCTTCTGTATTCTTATGTTCAGGTGAACATTCCACCAACTGATGAATCCAAAATAAGACCTGGTTATTGTTGCAAAATTGGCTCGATTATTTGGACCATTTTTTTTTCTAAGACTCGGCAAGTAGGAGATGAGACACAAAATCCTCAAAAGTGAAGCAGAACCTAGTGTTCAGTCCCTCTGTTCTGTGACCAAGAAAACTCAAACAAGAACTCTGAATTTAGAAGCTGTGTTTATCACAGTGCCTCATGATCAGCTCGTTAAATTCAAGTGAAGTGGCACAAGCAGAAGGTCATAGAGAGGTCATACCCCAAACACTTCAATCTTGGCATGGTATTCAGTATTCATGCCAAGGGAACACATTTTCATTGCAAAACCATATAAAACAAGCAAGGGGAAGTCAGAAGCCAATGATAAAAAAACAGCAGAACTGGGAGGCACACGGATGGGGCATGTGAGTGTGTCCCGGGTCACTCAGCCATGACCACAACCGTAGTATTACAAAATTCAATATTCCAGTGTCTCCCCACACTTCACCTTTGACTCCTGCATGCTTTCACATGTAGCCTTGGGCAAATTCCTCCCTCAGAAGGAGGTCCAGAGCCTGTTATAACCAGGAAAACCTCTCTAATGGCTGTGACCTTCAACAGACACATCTTAGAACTACCAAGCTACAAAATGACAAATGCGTTTCACCTTCATGCTCCCCACACCGCATTCTCTCAGCCTTTGTTTCAGTAGTTGTCATTTTGCTGGAGACTCACAAATGTCAAGTACAAAACACCACACAGTTAGACACCACAGAGTTTTCTTACCACTGCTGGAGGCTTGCTGGGGCCCTGAGCATGCTCTGAGCAGGTATGAATTGGGGGAGAATTCCTCATCAGGGTTGGTGTCCATGATCTGATGGGAGGTGTTGCTGTCTAGCAATGGCATCTGGCAGCTAACTGGTGGAGGATTATGGGAGCTAGGCAGCTGAGCAGATGGGAGGAGGCTAGACGAGGATGTAGGTGGAATGGGACGACCTGGGAAAGAGGACAGAGGGGTCAAAGGTCAGCAATGAGTGTCATGAGAGCATCCTAAGAAAGTTACATTGAAACCAGCTCACAATACAAATAAATATATATATATATTTTAATGTTCCAGATGTGCTTTTCAGAGCGGTTATGGTGTTTCTTTACCAGCCCAACTGCATTACCACTGGTTGTGTGATACTTGATACTTTATTAATATAATTCACAAAAAGGGCATCCATTTGAATGAAATCAGTCTAGAAAAAGTCTGTTTGTTTCTATCTCCTTTGCTATGATTCCAAGTCCTCATCTCTCCCTAAACCATTTCCATTGTGGTCTTCCTATTTCTACTCTTGAGAAATTGCCCACCAACTCTGCCGTGACCCCATCTCTTCTCCATAGTAATTGAGATAATGTTTTTTAGGTCAAACTCAGGTCGTATCCTCTTGATATCCTTCAGTGGCTTTCCATTGTATGAGGAAAGAAATATTAACCCTTTCTACTCATGATTCTGGGCATATCCTACCTTCTCTGGATCACAGCTGCTCACTACCTCCGTTACCAAGAGGACACCCTTTCCACATGGCTCTTTATTCTCCAGTGACCCAGGATATTCCTATTTCCACTACAGTGAACATGCCAAACTACTCCACCTTTGCATAGAGTTTCATTAGCACTTTAATGGACACCTTTGCATGCTTCTACTGCCTGGCCAGTATTCTCAAGATTTCTGCTCCCCTTCAGTAAAGCTCTCCACGTTTGCCTGCTTCAAACAAGAACTACTTCCTCTAGCCTATCAGCCCATTTAAATATCCTCATAGGTCTCATTATTATCTGGTACTCAAAATTTTATCCCCAGTGAGCAAATCAAGAGGCCACACTAAAAATCAAATCCTTTAGCTTAGGGTAGAAGGTGAAAAGCGGTGGACAGAGCCCGCATTGCCATGCCAGTGGCTTGATCATTCATTGCATCATGTGGATTATTTGGATATCAAGGCAGAGTTCCTGTGAGGCCCCATGCCATAACAAATAGCAGTCAGGCTAGTAGGGTGGGTAATAAGCTGGAGCTGACGTCAGGCAAAGGAGGTTCCTTCCGTAGGGATAATAACCTCTTCCTCACTGGCAGCAGGCTCTTCACACTGACTCTTGAGCAATGACAGTTGGTGCCTACACATCCACCAACTGTGCCCTTGTACCCAGGGTCATTGTAATTGTTGCCTGTCTGGTTTTCTTGTAAGGAAACTAATAAAAATGAGTCAGGGGCAGCAGCTCGTGAAGCTGAGACATGGAGAGAAACTGGAGGTTCAGATGAACAGTTCCACTCTGAGTGGTGTTTATGCCTGAAAAGTTGTATTTTCCTGAAGAGCTGCACATACACAAGTACACCCAGAGATTCTGCTAAGATACCAACACTTGCTGCTGCATTCATTACTGTATTCCCTGGATGATGATGATGATGATTGATGATGATTATCACTATACGTTGGTACCCTGGATGGATGATTTTGGTTCAACATATGCATGTGCAGTTGTTCTGAGTCCTAAGGATTCCACCATTCTGCCCTCAGATCTAGTGAGGAGCCAGAGGAGGTTCAGGTGATAAGAAGCAGGCTATGGAGTGCACTAAGATAGGATACCACAGGGGCAGAGGAAGAAGATGTTTGACAGGAGTCAGGGTTAAAAAAGTGCATAAGAATTCCTGAAAGAGTGGAAGCTTGGGCAAGTGTCTGAAGAATGCAAGAAACAGTCATAAGGTGGCATCAAACCACTGACAGCATGCTGTCAACATGGAGGGACAGAAGTGACGCAGAGTTGAGGATGTAAGCAGCCCTAAAGATTAAGTGAGTTTTAGATTTTAAAGTTTATGTATTTCTATACATGTTTTTTATAGAAGTCTGAAGAGGGTGTAAGGTCTCCTGCAGCTGGAGTTGCAGGTGGATATGAGCTGACCAATGTGGATGCCAGGAACCAAACTTGGGTCCTCTGGAAAATCTGCTCTCAGCCACTGAGGTATCTCTCCAGCTCTAAAATTTGAATCTTAAGTTTCTTATACAATAACACAATGGTAATGATCACGAATTATCCTTGCAATTGTCAATGGTTAAATGGAATGATTTGAAGTGTCCAATGCATTCATAGCTGTTGGGAAGCAATATAAGACATGGTGGCTTTGTCAGGTGCTCTGGACTGAGTACTATGGAGTTTTATCAGAATCGATGCTATCATTGAATCAATAATTCTCTCATAGATGGTCTAACAATAGGTTATAACTACCACCATTGTAACTATTACTACTTATTGCATGGTATCTCTCTGTTACTCATTGAAGGCTCTGCCTCCTTGCATAATCTTTCTTAATCCTCAAAACAGTCTTGTTATGTTAGAATGGCTACATATTCCCATAAAACATGAGAATAGAACATTCCCATTTTATAGATGAGGAAATATAAACAAAGAGGCTAAGTTCTACAGTTAGAAAATATCAAAAGCAAGGCTTGCAATGGGGTTTCTCTTTCCCAAATCCACCCTGCAACTACTCATGGTGCTTGCCCAAACAGCATGCTAATATGGTGATGCAAATAATAACAATAAACAGTGATGATAATAAATAGTGATGATATTATTACATAAGGAATCAGAAACATAGGGAAGAGAGATACTTCCAAGGTACCTCCTCCCTATCCCAGGGCATCCTCTGCATCTCAAGTAGGGCCTGAGTTTGAAAAAACACACATAGCAGTCATTATCCTACAGAGTTCAAAGTTTTCACTGTCAATTGTTCTGAAGTTTGCAGTGATGTTGCCCTTCATCCTCCGTCAAGGTTTCTGACTGCAGATGGTCCCTACCCGGTCTTGTGTACTCAGTGCTGATGTCCTCTTAGTAACAGGGCTCAGGTAGGGAGAGATTTCTAAGTGGTAATCAATAGGCTATCATGTGTGTGCTACTGAGGCATAGCTGAAACTGGATGTTGAAGAACAAGGAATTTTTAAAAATTCCTTTGAGCCATTGAGGTGGAGTTAACGTTCACGTCCAGTTTTCCAGGAGCCCGATAGGATGGATGGTTGCTGTGAAATCACTCTTTCCATGAACTTCTAGGAATTCCGTTCAGCATGAATTCGTCTTATACAGTACAGACAACAGAGCTTTTTAATATCCACAAATACTGACAATAGAGGAAGAGTCACAACACAGTGCACGTGCTGAGGCTGCTTTGCGTATCATAACTATGCATCATAGAATCGTGTGACTCCCATTCTCTCCCCATTCTTCTTAATTCCTTAATTCTGCTTTGGTACTTCCTTCCATTCTGCTTGCTGGGAGCTATCACTACTTGGAGAATTTCAGAATCACTAGATCTGCCCTGAGTCAGACAGTGTGCTGTTCCCTGTTTGTTAGGTCGTTTACTAAGTTTGTTCACTTAGGATGCATATTGCCCCTGACTATTCCAACTGACAGAGACCATCTGTGTAGATACAAACAGGTTCCAAAGTACAAGGGAGAGAGCTGGGACTTACGTGGCTTCCTTTGTGGACTCTGTTTTCTTACAGAAAGCCTTAATATGGGTGGGCAACTAACCAGGTGACATACTCCAGCCTGATTCCCAGATTATGTATGGCAGAAGCTCTTTATTCCCAACTGTTTCTCCAATTTATTTTTCAATGAGCACAAAGACCCCCAGCAAATGTACAGAAAAACCACACTGAACTGATAGCTGCAAAGCAAGGAGATACCTGCAATATGTCACTAGTTGAGCTCCTATGGTCTTGTGCATGTGCAAGTGTGTATACATAGGGGTTTTCCAAGATCCCCATGTAAATCAAACTCTGATTATATACATGACTGGTTCCCCTGTGACCTTAAGCATAGAGACTAATCCAGTTTGCTAATGTATCTGTTTTCAGATGAGTAAGGTTTTGTATTATTTTTCACTTGTAAAATTTCTGTTATAGCCAAACAAAGCAATTCCTCGGAATGTCTGATAGATGGGTCGTGGCTATTGTAATGCCATGTGGAGGATTCTGGTATGCCCTAGCTTCCAGTGGGAAGATAGTGACATCATCAATTAGAAAACTCATAGACATGGATGAGGAGAGGTAGCAGATGTACAGGGCTTATTTGCCATCCATGCTCCAGGCTCTCAGTCTTCACCCACTGCAGTCATCCCTGAAAGCTTCATCATACACCATCTGTGGTGGTAGGATATTGCTCCAACTCCCATTGTGCCCGTTACAGTGCCATTTTGCTGCTTAGACAGATTTAGATCCAGACTTGGTCCAACAAGTTCAAAAGGCTGCAGTTTCTTCTCATCCTCCCCAAACAATAAATAGTAACTGTGAGATTGATGCTCTGCCTGGCCATTTTTAATATATTCACTAATTTATGCCAGGGGGTGTGCTGGAAAGCAATTCCCCAAATTCACTTCAAACGACTTGTTCTTTTTCATTGGAAAGATGAATGGTGAGCTGATATTAAAGTGTTCTGTGTAGGCAACACATAATTGATTTATGTAGTGATGGGGTGTCAGGGTATTTGGTGGAACACAGGATATGCTTAAGACACAACAAAATAAAAGGCAGTACCAGGAAAAAATAGAAATTTGATCAGCCTCTCTGATAGTTGCTTGTCTTGTTGCTGTGACAAAATAGTTAATGAAAGAAAGCCACTTAAGGAAGGGAGGGTTTATTTGTTCTTAGTTCAAAGGCTGGGAATGTCATGACACAGGACCTTGAGACAGTGGGTCATATAGCATCCACAGTCAGGAGGCAGAAAGCAAGGCATGCACAGCCCCTGGGCCCCTGGACTATTTATAATGGGTAGGTCTTCCCACCTCAGTTATTCTAACTAGAAAATCCCTCACAAATCATACCTAGAGCCAAGTCTCCAAGGCAATTTGAGAGTTCATCAAGTTGACAATGGAATTACCCACCACACTCCTTAGCAATTCTGTGTAGGACGTGATCTTGCTTTATGCTGAGAACTAAACTAAATATTTCACACATGCTTTCTCTTTTAACACTAGAAAACTTTTCAAGAACTAATTGCATTTTAATTTCTTTCCCATTCACAGGTAGGAGAAGCTGAGACCAAATATTGCCCCATTAGCAAGGGCAGAACTATGGTTTGAACCCAAATTGTCTGACCCCAAGCCTTGTGTGATTCATTCTGCTCTTGCCTACATCAGAGAACGGTGGTCAAAAAGTACACATTGCTGCTGTTCTCGAATGCATCATGGAATTCATCCCCAAGGAGGTAACTAACCATAGGCAAAAGCCAGGCATTCTGCAAACAGCCATGGTGACAACTGTCAAAGAGTCCATGATTTATAAAGGAGAAAAAGACATTCTGAAACCAAAAACTGAAAGTCTCCAGTGGTACCACAAGTTTAAGGACTTAATACAAGTCATGTTCTTCATTAAAGTTGAGTTTAAAAGGACTGTTGTAATACAAGCAAAACAGTTGGCAAGAGTATTTAAACAACTTTCCTTAGTGATGGCTTCTACTTCCTACTATCTATTTAGATGTCACCAAGTCACCTTCTTTTTCCATAGAAGGTTAAGGTGGAATCTGGAAGACCATGAGGCTAGAATGATGTTAGGCATCTTTCCACCAAGAGGGGTTACTGCTTGTGAATGGAGCAAATGAAAGATGAGCAGGTAATGAAAAGCTGAAGAGAATATTACTGATTATGTGGGTAGAACATCTGGATGCAGCCACTCCTGAAGCACCCCTGTCTCCAAACTTTTCAGTATATGAATCAATTTATCCTCCATGCTAAAGTCTTTTTCTTCTTTCAATCCAACTTTGAGTTTGTTGTTGGCACTTGGAAACTTGTCCTAGAAACAAGCCTTCCTTGAGGCCAAGGGGAAAAATGATGTGTCCAATGTCACATAGTTACTTTATAGAACTAGAAAAGCTTCTGCTTCCAGAAGAAAAAAAAAAGATGTATATTCTTTAGGCTGAGTCCCTTCCTGTTGAATTACAAGAAATGGAACATGGGGTCCTAGAGAAAGTATTTCTGGTGGGAAGTAACTAATCTGTTTATAAGAATACTGCAGGTGTCAAAGAGGGTGGCAGAGAGATAGCAGACAATGTCCACCTCTTACCAACCAGGCATGTGCATAGTGATTTCACTGAGCCCAGCACTGAAGAGAAACTCTAAGCACCTTCCAACTGCCATCAGCATTTCTGCACACCTTGATCTGGGTACTGAACTCCTTGCCTACATCTTAAATTTTTATTTAAAGAACAAAGATAGTCTTTTCCTCTGGCCACTGTATCAAGATGTAGTCCAGACTAGCCTTGAACTTGCGATATCCTTGCTTCAACCCCCACTAGTACACAAATGTTTTTCCGAACACAGACACCACACCTGGCAATAATTCTAATCATAGTTATAGGATGTAAGAATGATACCTGTTAAGTAGATCATCTCAAAATTAAAATATAGATGTAGACTTCATGTACATATACATATATATATTTAAATTTTATAACAATTATATTATATTCTTACACAAATTTGTCTTCCTGGTTACAAATATTTAGTACTAATCTCATGCTAAATTACTTCTCCTCCTCTGGAGGAATGTTGCTGCTACATAGGGGTAATTTGATAATATCTGAAGGTATTTGGTTATGGCAGTAGTGGCAATAGAGTGGGCACTGTTAAGCATTTAGTGGGGAGTTTGGGGAGGCTGCTAAGCATCTTTAAAGTCCCAGGACAGTCACTGGAGAGGAAGAATGGCCCCATCCTCTCATGCAGTGGTGCTGAGGTTGACAAACCCTGAAGTCACATGTGTAATGAATAGCTTAGGGTCAGAATATATAATGCAGTTCTGGCCAATACTTCATCAGCTCCATTGTTTTCTTCTTCTTCTTCTTCTTCTTCTTCTTCTTCTTCTTCTTCTTCTTCTTCTTCTTCTTCTTCTTCTTCTTCTTCTTCTTCTTCTTCTTCTTCTTCTTCTTCTCTTCTTCTTCTCCTTCCGCCTTCCTCCTTCCTCCTTCCTCCTCCTCCTCCTCCTGCTCATTCTCCTCCTCCTCCTCTTTTTCTTACCAAACTATAGAAGATACTTATTCCTCATGTGCTAAATATCAGAATCTGCCTTTTAAAAAATTTAATTAGAATTGAGCAGATCTATTGGGTGTGATTTGGGGTATAGAACTTGCCTAACACACGCAAGCCCCAGTGTTTGATTCCAAACCAAAAAGGAGGGGACACATATTAGGAGTGGAAAGCTCTCCTTTGCCCTCACGCAAACACTAAGCAAATCAACTCACTTGATGTTGGTGGGAATTAAACATGGGAGCTTGTGTATGTTCGAGAGAGGTAAAATTTGCCTGAGTCTAGTTACTCACTGAGAGGCACACCCCTTCTCTAGGAGCTGGGAGGGCCCTGTATGCCATGAGAGACTTGAATGCTTCTACGGAGGCAGGGGACCCAGCAGGGAGAATGCTAGAGAACAGCTCTAGGTTATGTGCCCTCACCCAAGGATTCTCCATTCTGGCCTTCTTAGGTCCTCTCAATGAGGCAGTACCTATCAGTCAGGGTCTGTGGAAAGTGTGTATGTGTGTGTGTGTGTGTGTGTGTGTTTGTTTGTGTGTGTGTTTTACAGGGCAAGACCTAATCACCTGCTTTATTCTTGTTTCACTGAATCCCCAAAAGCTCAGTTAAGAATTTATTTATTTATTTATTTATTTATTTATTTATTTATTTGGTTTTTTCGAGACAGGGTTTCTCTGTATAGCCTTGGCTGTCCTGGAACTTACTCTGTAGACCAGGCTGGCCTCGAACTCAGAAATCCACCTGCCTCTGCCTCCCAAGTGCTGGGATTAAAGGCGTGCGCCACCAGTGCCCGGCAAGAATTTTCATGGAAACAAATTATTTTCAAAAGGTGTTTCTGGTAAAAACCCTACTGATTGCACACAAGCTATTGCATGTAATTTGTTAGGAGGATAGCGTGCCTTTGGACTGGCCCCAGTTAAAGTGCCTCATGCACGGGAACCAGCAGGAACTGCCTTCACAGTTTGGGGGTGTGTGTGTGCCAAGTGGGTGTTGCCACTACATCTCACCAGGTTGTGTGTTTACACATCACACCTCCCAAGCAGCTCTGCACTTTAGGAGGTGTAAAATTCAGATCAGGTTATAGACGGAGGTTAGAGTTCACTTTCTAAATGCTTTCTGTAAAGCTTTATGCCATATGCCATGTCTTTCGTATTTATGAAGTAAAATGCAGTGAATCGGTGGTGCAGCTTACTCTTCTGAGGATACAAATTTTTCCTCGGGCGGGTTATAAAAAAACAATACTTTTTATTAACATGTTATGGATCTTTACACACTTTCTTTTAAATAAATTTTTGAGAATTTTACTCTCTCTCTCTCTCTCTCTCTCTCTCTCTCTCTCTCTCTCTCTCTCTGTGTGTGTGTGTGTGTGTGTGTGTGTGTGTGTGTGTGTTGGTACCTGTGCAGGCCAGAAGAGGGCTTCAGATCTCCTAGGCTGCTGTGAACTGCCCCATGTGCATGCTGGGAACCGAATTCAGATCTTCTGCAAAAGAACCAACTGTTCTTTACCACCGACCCATCTTTCCAGCTCCTTAAACACTTCCTGCCTGGAAAAATCTATTTGCACTTTCATTACTATCTCTGGGATGAAGCATATTATTTGTTGATATGCAGTGCCACTTGGTAGAATGTCCTATGGGGATCGACATGCTCCTTGTTTGCATTTGGCCACTGTACACTTTACGTGAGGCTACCATAACTAGGAACTAGACTCTAAATTTTGTAGAATTTTAACTGACATATTTAAATAGTTCTCAGGGGCCCATAGCTACATAACACAACCTAGACAGCACTGTATAGATTAGATCTTAAATGTCTACCAAAGGCCCATATAACAAACCTTGGTCCTTGGTGTGGCACTTTTGAGACAGGGAAGCTAGCAGGAAGTTTCTTGGTTACTGGGGTGTGCCTGTGTAGAGTATTGTGTCACTCTAATATATTCCCATGAGATTTAGCTCTGCCATGGAGTCTAACATGCCATGCTGCCTCAGCACAGCTCCACATAAGAGGAGACACTCAAGGGTAGACATAATCCTTTAAAATTGTAAGACAAAGCAAACTCTTTTTTATAAGCTGACTGCATCTTTATAAAACATCTCACATATTATGATTCTGGATTATCTGATACTGGTGTTTCTCCCTTCTCTCTCCATTCCATACAAAGGCCAACATACTTCTGAATGCACAAACTTCCTCATGTCACACATCTTAATCCTCACACAGCACGGTTCTATTTCACAATTATGTTAATTATCAATTAATGAATTGTGTTGGGGGGAGGCATGTACCATGTCAAAGTTGTATGTGGAAGTCAGAGCGCAGCCTTTAAGAGTTGATTCTCTGCTTCCATCATGCGGGTCCCAGGTATTGAACTCAGGTCATCAGGCTTGATGGCAAGCACCTTTTTTCACTAAGCCATGTTTTAGGCCTCCTTGTTCTAATTCTTGCATAGAACCCACTTATTATTTATAAACCAACTGCACCAAAGCAATGTATTAAAAACTCTATTTCCTTCCTGATGTCCCTCAATGTTCGTACATCTCCCCTTCTCATCAGTAGCTTCAATATCCACCCAAAAAACTTCCTTAGAGATGCTGACCCTGGACTGTCTTCTTTACAGGTACTTTTTCAGCATCTCACTCACTGTTTTACAGTATCTGAAACACAGTTCTATCATTGTTTTTGTAACACATTAGTATATGTATTTGTCCAATGCCTGACCTTTCAAGAGGCCACAAATCACACTGGCCATAGCCAGTGTATTATACTTTTATTGTCATAGTGCCTAGTCTAAAGCTGTACACGATGGATCACACCATGATTGGTCAATTATAACACTTTACCCCACAAATCTTAAGGGATTTATATCAATGTTCTTGGTACTGACTTCATTGTTGGGTATTGTGGCTATTTGTCTTTGGTCTTAGGTACTTACAAAAACGAAGTTTATTTATTATAATACTGTGAGCATGGCAGTAACAGAGTTGACTCCAATTTTAAATATGCATTGCCCATTTAGAACCAGTGGCTTAGAACATCAATTTACTACTTCATGTGGGTGCTTCTGTCACCGTCTAAGCAGAGTGTCCGAACAACATGCAGAAGACAAGGGACACACTGAGAAGTGTCCCTGCCCTATTTGACCCAACTCAACGTTATCACTGTCTAAAACAATTAATGGGAAGGAAAGTTCTACAGAAAGATTTAAAAGTCCCTAGGTCCATGCCGAAGTTTAATTTCTAAAAGCAAACATCCTTCAGGACATATCTTAATGTGTCATTCATTTTTACATCATCTTTGTTGTCCCAAGTGAAATGTGGATAAAAAAAAAAAAAAAACTATGCTGGCAATTTCCAAGATCAATTAAGCCCTCCTGATACACAAGGCATCATCTCTCAGCTCCTTGTAAATATTCTTATATTTAATCTCACAAGAAACTTTTAGGGCAGGCAACATCATCCCATTTTAAGGATAAAGCAGCTGAATTACATGGGGTTATAAGCTGAAAGGGATGAAGAAATCGAAGTCAGATATTCAGACGTCAGAGCGTACATCACCAGTCGGAGGAAATGAGGGTAGATTTAAACAAGTCTTTATTAAAAGATTGGTATGAGGTACCAATCGTTGGTATGATAATATAATTTAAATGGGGTCCACACTGAAGTTCAAATCTCAGTTTTCTCATTGACTTACTGAGTGACTCTGGACAAGTCCCCCATCTTTCTTTTTTATTTTTTCCTTTTTCTTCCTTTTTTTCTGTGCTCAACTGTTGATAAACAAAATGTGTGTAAACATTCTTCACTAGTTATTATAAGGATTAACGGAGACATTTATGTGAACTTTCTGAAGTAAATGGTAAGTATTATTATCATGCATAAAGGGAAGGAGATGGATGTGGTACTCCCCTTCAGGACCCTTTGAGGATTAAATCATAACATATATGAAAGTACACTGCAAATGTTAAAGCACTCTACAAATGGTAATGGCTTTTACTCTCGTTATTGGATGCATTTCTTTTCCAAGGCTTTGTCTGCGGATAGCAAACAGTTCTCACCCGTATGTCTGTGTTTTGCTATGTGCTTTAGGGACAGCAGAGATAAAACATGAGCTCTGGGCAGCAGATACATGAACTATTTCATCTCCTAGCTGCCAACATTCACACAGTCTGCCTATTCCTTGTTGGACAGTCCTTAATAAGATAGTAAAGATTACATGCCTTGAGAATCTGCCTACCAATACTCGGTCAAATAAAACTTCCAAGATAGAGAAAGATTAAAGAGTCTCAGGTACAATGTAGCCCATACCACAGTGAAAAAAGAACCAGGGAAGAGATTAACACTCATTCATGGTGCAAGAATATTGAATATGAAAACACGCTGGGCAATACATTTAGTATATTTCATGGTTGGGATGGAATCCTTTGATCAATACTACGTGACAGATACTGATCCCTGTTTTAAAGGAGTAAACTGAAGCTTGTAGAGATCTAAGAATATGAAAAAAAAAAAAAAAAAAACAGTAAATAATGGGCAAAATTAAGATGATACAGCTACATGGTGCCCTCCAGTTCTAGAGCTGTAGAGAGAAAAGAGCCATGGATTTCATGTAGGCTAAGGCAGGATGCCTGGCTTGAAAGGCTAGCACTGTGGAGGTAACTTATGGTCTGCAGTGAGTTTTCATCTTAGCTTTAAATCCTATTAATCTTTAAATATTACGTCGCTTACCTAACAAGCACGGTGTACTAGATAGCTTTTTATTCCCCCAACCAACTTAACACAGCTATGGTAATCTGGGAAGAAGGGACTTCAAGTCTCAATTTAGAAATGTCTAGCAGACTGGCCAGTAAGCAAGTCTATGGGGTGCTTTTTGATTAGTAACTGATATGGGAGGCTCAGTCCGTTGTGGGTGACATTACCCATGGGCAGGTGGTCCTGAGTAGTTATAAGGGAGCAGGCTGAGCAAGCCATGGGGAATAAACCAGCAAACAGTGTTCCTCACTGACCTCTGCTTCATCTCCTGCCTTGAGTTCTGCCCTGACTTCCCTTCATGACAGACTGTAATCAAAACATGCGAGCCAAATTCACCTTTTCCTCCCCTGTTTTGATTTGGTCGCAGTATTTATTACATACTAGAGAGCAAACAAACTCAAACCCATGGGAATCCATAATTAGACCAGCCTTAAATGGAATCTGTATCCTAGCAGATATGTATTTTTTTTCTCACCTCCTCTAAGTCTGGCTTAACTTTTAATTTTTTTTTCCAGGAATGTCAGAATGAGGCTTCAAAATGTTCTCCCTGTGGCTCTGTGGGAGCCTTGACTTCAAAGGCTCATTATGAATATTCTCTGGGAAGACTGGGTATCAATGCAGAGAGCTTAGGGGCCTGAAAAGTTTTAGAAGGCAACCTAAAAGATAGGGAGAAGCTGTAGGGGAGAAGAAGAGGAGAATGATTATCATACCTGAGGGCCTTTGCTCACTGTGCATCAGCTGCGTGGGTACCCACACTCTAGCTTGGGTGTGAAACAATCGATTTGTATTTGAGCTAGCATCCTGGTTAGTTGTAGTTGGAAAGATGTGGCCAGAAAGGGGTTTCATAGACTTCCATGTATTGGTCACTGGACCATAATGTCTTAGATCAGCGTTCTCTCTCTCTCTCTCTCTCTCTCTCTCTCTCTCTCTCTCTCTCTCTCTCTCTCACACACACACACACACACACACACACACACACACGTGCACATACACACACACACCCTAAATTGACCAGTGTCAGCAAAATTAATACGCACCCACAGGCAGTGTTGGTGAAGGTGCTATTTTCATAAATAATGCCTTCCTCACCTTTTATAAGCCTGTTTGAAGACCTGCAGTGCATACTGGCTATAACTCAAAGCCCATCTAATGAAAGTACCTCCACTGTCAGCAATGTTAATGTCACTTTAAAGAGTGTGAAATGTTGCTAAATGTGTCAGGAAACAATTAGATAACATAAGAGGCATGTTTTCTCAGTGCGCAGAGGAATATATTATGCAGGCAGGAGATAAACGCAAAGTTTTCTGAGCTCCAGTGCATTCAACATTCTCCCTTTCCCCCTCTCTCTTTCTCTCTTTTTAATCCAACAGAGAAATTGTTTGGCAAGAGTAAGCCCCTGCTTCAAATACTTGGAGAAGGGAGAAAGGCCCGCTTTGCTTCTGACTGCTGTCGGTTGAGCCCTGTGCTATCAGGCTCGGCGAGATACAAACAGTCTTCCACTCAAATTAAATGTGTGCCCTCCTAATTAGCATTATAAATATAGGTTTCTCTGAGCCAGAGTTGATAAAATTACAGTGCTGGCCGGGAAGGGAACCGGCAGCTCTCCTATGTGGAAACAATGGCTAGAGCGTGTGCATGGTTAGAACAATGCCCGCAGAGCCTGCCCCTATCTTCAGAGGTCAGCCTGGGAAAAGAAGGTAAATGCCAAGTGGGCTGACATTATGACAGCCATCCGAGCCCAGATGCAATCTGGTCTTTGAATGGCACCATGTAAAGCTTGGCTCCTGCACCCCTGGGAGAAGGGATCTCACTGTACAGCTTCTTTGTAGAGATTTTGTCACCCCTACCACCTGTAGGGTTCTGAATGGAACCTCAATGCCACAGGCAAGGGCTGGCTGCAACAAAGAGCTTTCTGGCCACCACCCCGGCACTGCTCTCCATGGTGCTGAAATAACATTCACCAACATACAACTGGGAGCATCTTCCCTTCCTCACCCTGCAACGCAATTTCCTGGCATCTGGAGCAATTTTGACTCAAGTCAAGGAAGCCACGAAGTTGAAAGTGAAATCAAATGGAGACATGGGCAGAGACTGTGATAGGCATATCCAACGTATGACTGTCAGGAGGCAGAGCAGGGAATGGGATTGTTTTGACACTGTGCTCAAGTAATTCTACTTGCCAAGTCAGATGCAACTCCCAAACAGGGTGGGAATGCTGGAAAGCCTCAGTGAGCGAGGAGTTTGTAAGCCAGGAGGCATGATGGATTGCCATTGTATTCATGCACAAGGAGGCTTGAGTGTGCAACTGGCAGATGTCGTCATGGCTATGGAACTGAAGAATCAGCATCTATAGACACATGCAGAACACTCACCCCATTTCCTCCTTATGGAAACGAGACCATCTTTTACACATGCAGAACAAAGGCTATGGTGGGTGGTACCTTACACATATTTTACATGTATTTCTGCTGTTAAGTCTTGAATTGGGGGGCTACAAATGACCTTCTGCTCACTCCCTCTGCAATTCTTTTATTTAGAATAGCTTTCAAGCTAGTGTTCTTTTCCAGAGGTGAGGGGGACAAAGTCAGAGCCCATTGAAAGTCAAAGCAATCTATGATCTATGTACAAACCCCATCAAATACTAGTTCTAGTAGGAAACTTAAGTGTTGTTAACTGACCAAACACTTCATGTTGCTGATGATAAAACTGTGTGTGTGTGTGTGTGTGTGTGTGTGTGTGTGTGTGTGTGTGTGTGTGTTTAAAGAAATAGCTTATTCCAGACCACACAGCAGGCGGCTGACCTAAGTTGATAAATTTGACTACCAATAATATTCCTCTCTGATATTTAAGTTGGGGGATAATCAGAAAACCCAAAGTCTCAAAGTACAAACTAAGACAAAGAAAATCTGGCTTCCCAGCAAATTAAGTAATGGAGTCAGGATTCTACAATATTCATGCATATAACATTATACGTTTAATGACCAAACTATGCTTTTTGAAATACTGGTTTTTCTAAGGATGTGCACACTTGTCCCATGAAAGACAAGGTCCACAATGAAGTAGTTCATGAAGGAGAAACTGACACAGGAATGAGGCTCCCATAGGATACCATGCTGGTATGAGTACATCGGGGCTGCCTGATCCTTTCTGTTCAAGGATGATATCTTCAGAGCCAAGATAAGACACTGGTTGCCCAGGGGAGAAAAATTAAGATGGATGTAGGCACTAGAAATAAGGTTAAAGGCTATGCAGCTCTTGATCTTGGAAAAGAGTTAGGGGAAGGTACAGCAATCCTCAGATAATTGAGTCTTGACCCAAGGAAAAAAAAATGGACTTCCACCAGTCGGCTTAGTTGTCATGACTAGAAATGATGAAACTTAAAGAAGACAGATTAAGCTTTGTACATACTGCATTTATGTAGGCCTCCTCACCAGAAGCTCTTCCCAAAGTGAGGGAATCCCTAGGCCTGTGCACCATCATTCTTGCTAGAGTATGAGCCACCCTCTTGATCATTCAGTCAGCACACATTTATGAATAACTATTGCACCCCAGCCTAGGAGTCTAGGAGGCTGTTTGAATCTATTTCTTGTAATTTGATTTTTTTTCCCTCTTCTAACAGTCTCTGTGTAGAAAGCAATTAATAAGTGTTTGTTGTCAAAATGGGAAAACATGTAGAGAGCTCGGATGATATGACATCAGAACTACTACTTTTGTAAGGTAATAGGTGAATCACAGATGTATCTTAGCCTTGGTCATCAAAGAGTCAGACCATGTTCTGGCCATGAGTGAGAAAGGATTCTAGGCCTTTCAAATTCAGCTCTTGCTCTAAATCCCCATCATTTTGTGAGCATTCTTGTCACAGTCTCCTGGGGTTAAAGAGACAGAGGATCATGTAGAAGATGGCTCAAAAACAAACCACTTGCTGGAGTATTTTCCCAATCAAAGCCAGAGCTGTGTTTTACTTCCTGTCCTCTGAATATCTTGAAAAAAAAATTCCATTCCCAGCTGAAAATTAGGACCCATATAGATTTATGCATCCTTAGAGGACTTAATTTTATTTAAAGGAAACATGTCACCATGTTGAAACTTAAGCTCAAATTAATTATAACAAGTGTAATATTTGGCCAGCCGGAGTCTCATGATTCGATGTTCCTGCTTGATCAGTTTCCAGAGCTAACTCAGAGTCTATAACCATTCTCGATGTAATACACTGTTTTTTTTTTTTGTTTTTTTTTTTTTATGACTGCTTTCATCTGTGGATCTCAAAGCATGGTGCAAACAGTAATTAACATTCACCTGTGAGGTAAGGATTCATTCTTTGCCTCATTTGGCAAGTGTGAGGGAGAAGAGGGAGAAGGTGGGTAATGCCCAAGGAGAAACTGGACGGGTGGGCTCCCTATCCCCTCTAGGTTTGCCTGTGATCTCAGTAAAATTGTCATGCTGTTTGCAAAGAGAAGTGTTGGCAGACGTGTGCATAAACTAAAATAGCTTCTACCTAGCTCAGAATGATGGTGCAGAAGATAAAGAGCATTAGGGAATTTCCACTCAAGTTCTTAGCCAATCTGAGAAGTTTCACAAATTCTTTCCTCCTCCTCCTCCTCCCCCTCCTCCTCCCCCTCCCCCTCCCCCTCCCCCTCCCCCTCCTCCTCCTCCTCCTCTACTCTTTCTAACTTTAAACTACTTTATTTTCCTTCTTCCCTTTCTTTTTTACTCTGCCCCCTTTCTCCTTCCCTGTCTTTACTCTGTCTTCTCAATAATTAGTCTATGACTGCTTAATATATACCATCCTCAATTGTATGGATGAGTGCTAGGAGATTTTAAAAACAAGTAAGCAAACAAACAAACAAATCCTTGCATTCTTGGGGCTTTTATCATGAGGAAGACAAAAATAAATAAAAATTAAATAAATAATACTAAAATAATATAAAAATCAGAATGCAGCTCTGGCTTAATTTCTCTATATCTGGCAAGGAAGAAATGTGTTTTCTTCAGTTATCAACCAGCTCTGGTGAGCAATAAGGAGAAGTAACAAGATATAGTGTTTTGTGAGGCTCTGGTACCTCCATGGTCAGCAATTCATAAGGAAATACCCCACATCTGGCACTGGGATTTTGTTTAATAATGCATGGCTTTTAGGAACAGTCTTATTCAGTTAGCATGACAGCTCCTTTGTAATTTTTTAAAGTTATATTTTAAATTGGTTTAGAAGGTCGTTGGATTCCATATGGCTTTTTCATACATCCTTTGCCTTGGTTAATCCATTCCCACTCCCTCATCCCTCCATCCCAAACTCCCAAGCCTGCTTAAACTCCTCCCCTCTAGCATTGCTCCTCTCTGTTTTTGTTTAGTCTATGTTCTACGATCCCTACTCCCTTAAGACATCTCACGCCCTAATGTGCCCTTTCTACTTTCCGAGCAATTACCATATTCTAGGTCGAAAATATAAATCTAAATATTTGAAACTAGAGTCCACATATGAGAGAGATGTGACATGTGTCTTTCTGTGCCTGTACTCAATATAAGTTTTTTCTGTCTTTTTCATAGTGCCAGAAGGTATGATGTAGGCTGTTGGAGAAGAAAGGGCATCAATGTCTCACACAGCTGTGAACCTTGTGAGTTATAATATAATACCCACACTGGTGCAATATTGGCATGGCAGTTATGGTGATAACCAACTGTTCTATGATTGGATTTGAGACTGGCTCCACAGGGGGAAAAAATGTATCTCTAATACTGTAAACATAGTAAAAACCCACGAGTGAGAAGGTTACAGGCCCTAGGTAGAGAACTTATTACTTTGAACTGATATAGTGTCAAATTGCCTTCTGGATATTTAAGTTAATACCTGTAGACAAAAGCCATGTTCATCCTTGATAGCCCCTCTTTGCAAGGAACTGTGGTGAATATTCACAGCCACGCAAAGTGCTGAGAATAAATGCCAGTTTAGCATTCAACTTTTAACTACTGACTTTAAGGCTCAGGGAACATTGCAGAAGAGGTGCAAAAAGGTCTGTGTCATAGCCAGACAACACTGTCTCGCTACAGTTGTCTGTTACATCTAGATACAATAGGGAAGTCATAGCAGCTTTGACTGCATGCATAAGACCTGTACAAGATCAAGCCAGAGAAAAATTCTAGCCTAGATGGGTGAATGAGATCATGATGTTTCAACAATAGCTGAGGAGTTGTGAGCAAGTGATTGCTGGTAGGAAGGGAGAGAATCAGTTTTCTTCAGGAATGTGGCCCCTGAGAGCTACAAACACTCTAGTAGGCTTCCCGTATCCTTATACATATGGCAACATTAAAAGGAGCCAGTGAGTTTTTTAAAAGGAGAGATTCTGATGGAGAGCTAAGGTAAGAATTGGAGGGAAGGGAATGGGGGTGAATTTGATCATCAAAACACATAATATGCATGTATGAAATTCTCAAAGAATAAAAACACATGAGTGATTAAAATAGAGTGCAAGAGCCAGAAGACAGAGGAAAAGTCTGTGGGATTCTATCTTCTGGACTTCACAGCCATGGTAACTGCGATCTCATAGCATCAGTGGTGACTAACCAAGACCATGTGTCATCATTCAATCGTGGATTGTGAATAGGCTCATGTGGCCATGCTTTCTCCACCCGGATTGTATTTTTTTTTAATACTGATGTGTTTGGAGTAAGGGTAGTCATTGATTTCAGTTGTGTGGTTTTTCTGAGCTCCTCAGTCTCCAAAGGATAGTTGGAAACCCATAGTCACACAGAAGGCTCTAGTTAAACTCAATGTGTCACAATGCAAGACAAAATCACCTGAATGTGAGAAAGAGACTTGTAAAAAAAAGGAGGGGGGGGGAACTGATGGGGGAGGGTAAGATGTAGCAAAGGATGGAGCAACAAGAGTGACTGGAACTCATTATTTAGATTTGTATGAGATTGACAAAAAACATAATAGAAGTTATAAATATATATATAGGACATGGGTTACATTTACAGAATTATTAAGTTAAAAATCAAAATATTACATATTGATGGATATATAAACAGCATGCTCCTGTGTTTATGTGGTTTTAGGAGAAAATAGAGTTAAGAAGTACAGAAAACGGTGGAATGGTTCATGAGATCAGTGCCGCTTTGTTTCAGACCTTCAAAGAAGAACTCCTAGTTGAGGTGCATTCACCTTGTTGTGTGTGTGTATGGGGGGGCAGTTGGTTTTGAATATTTTAGATAGACCTACAGCACAGGTTCTGGGATGGCTGCAAACTTGTGTTCCAGGAAGGGCAAGTAGACCAGTCAGTCTGGAACTGACTGAGGAACGAGGAGAGGGAGACTGCAGAAGCCATTGTGAGATCTTCGGGTTTCATACTGGGAGGACGCTAGAGCATCGTGAGGCAGGAGCATCATTTGATGTACGGTTCAGAAAGGTCACCGTGGTTGCTTGGGTTGAGAAGAGACCAGAGAAAGGTGATGGTAGCAAATCAGGTCAGAGACGATTGGGGTGTGGCCTGGGGTGACGGAGATGGTGATGACAGAAGTGACAAGGGTCAGAATATGGATACATTTTGAAAGTAAAATCAATACATTTTGCTGATGGATTAACGTGGGTGTGAGAAAGAGAGCCAAAGACGACTCATGAATAAACATAGCTGAAGAGGTTAATTCCTACTCAGTTTCTGTAACTGTCTCATGCTTGCTTTAGACACAATGCCACGGAAAAGCACTCTAAACACTGGGAAGTGATAGCAATTGCTGCCTGAACACTCTTTTAAGATAAGGAAATCATGATCTCTCCCCCAGCCTCCCCCACCTCCAACACACACATGCTCTAGGAAGGATGTGCCAAATAAAAGGACTTCTGGCTGTTACAGAACAGACTCAACCAGCCTGATTTAAAGAAGTATAAGAAAATATAAGCTGAGAGAGTTGAACTTTCATTTCTGTCTAGGCGCGACAGTGTTCATGCCCCACAGTGAGCAGCTCTCATCAAACACAAGCGAATAACTCCGAACACAAGCCATTTCCCCAGCAAACCCATATTCACATGTGGTACGGAGTAGTAAATTAATTTTGGTCCTCTTCTCTGATTTCTCCTTTAACTTGACCTGATTTTCTTGCAAGCCCCAGGCAGAGTTAATTTGTCGGGAGGGGTGTGTGTAGATATTAAAGAATATGTATTTGTGAGTGTGCATGAATAGATGGGAATCTTTGCTGAAATATTAATACAGCACCTTTTTATTATTATTTATAGGAGAACCGTGTCTGCGGGGCATTTAAAAGAAATGGAAGATAGGTGATGGGAAATTATTTTTTTTTTAGCACTCATACCCTTTGCCTGACATATAAATAATACAAATGGGATGGTAAACAGCATTACTGATACAATTATTGAATAAGTAGAAACGTAGACTCGCACTACTATGTTCCCAGTAGTTCTCATGATAGGGAAATAGCTATTTATATAAAGATTAATACCTTGTTTTTACTACTCGAATTTTGCTGCGGTTATTTTATTACAAAACCGGAGAAAGCGTTTCTGTCTAAAAGTAGAAATTCTAAAGCCTGGAGAGGAAACAGCCACAAACGAACAGCTTCGATCTATACAGAGCAAGTGAAAAGAGAACGGCACGTAGACTGAAAAGCTAGTTTTTGCTCACGTTGAGTGGCCTGCCGTTCTAGAGAGACACACAATATGAATGGCGTGGAAAGTGTTTAAACCTTTCCAGAAAAAAACACGCCAGGTCCTGTAGGGAAATGCAAACATTTGCCTTACAACTGGCACACAGGAGACATCCCCACAAAGTCACATTGCAGTCATCTTCTTAAAAGTATGTTATGAGTGAAAATCTCCACTTCTCAAGGGGAGTCTCCATTAAAATGGATGCTTCACCCCGGGAGCTCCCAAAGGGTTGTAGGACCTTATTTATTTAAATTGGTTGGCTGTCCCTTGAGAGTTCTAGCAGTGGGGTGATGAGAAACTCATTAGTGCTCTTTTCTTTTAAAATTCTGCACCACAGTCTCACAATCGTTTCCTTCCTTTCTTTTTGCAGTACATGTGATGTATGTGTACCTGTGTGGGTAGGTGTGTGTGTCCATGTGGCTCACATATGGAGAGGCCAGAGATCACCCTGATCGTCTTCTTCTCTGTGCTACTATATCCAGACAGGATCTCTCTCACTGAACTGGAAACTCTCCAATTCCCTAGGCTTTCGGGCCAGTGAGCTGCAGGAATCCTGTTTTCCACCTCCTAGTGTGTGTGTGGTGGTGGCGGGAGGGTTTACAGGCATTGTTGCTGCTGTACCTGGCTTTTTCATGGGTACTTGGAGATCTGAACTTAGATCCTCAGGCTTGACCAACAAGCATTTATTCACTGAGCCACGACCTATCCCCACGATGACTTTCTTATAGTCTTAAAATTGTATTCCCCCACTTGAGCCTCTTTTGCTACTAGATGAGTACAACAAGCACAGAATGAGTCCCACAGGCAGAAGCCTCCCTCTTCTGGCATTCCCGCACTAATCTGTGCACAGAGTCTGGCTGACAATGGTGCAAAGTTTGACCTTCAATGAGCCACTTGTGTTCTTTCAGATCCAACTTGGCAATCCCTTAAATTCTATGAAGAGTACACACAACTTCAAATTCCACACTAAAAGGAAATATAAAAGACCCCATCATGCAGATTTGCTTATACAGTAGAGGCAAGAAAACCAAACCAAACCAAACCAAACCAAACCAAACCAAACCAAACCAAACCAACCAACCAACCAACCAAACAAAACCCATCAATGACTATTGAGCCCAGATCTAAAGAGATCAATGCCATAGCTAACAATTGGGTGCTGTCAAACATTAAACCCACTAAATTCTCATCTTGTTAAATCATCTGATAGCCTTTTCTTCTTTAGTTAAATAGGGATAAATAATAAAAAAAAAACAATTTACAACTAAAAGATGCTAGCATTTTGCAGCTGCTGAATGTCTTTGGGGGAGATTAGATTCTATAATGAGGAGATATAACCATCATTTTATAAAAGCTACTAGCGTCTTGGGAAAAATACCACGAAATACGATTAGAAAAAAAAAGCCCTTCCTTCATGAACTTATTATAGTCATGCACCAATTGCTTGGCATATGCTTAATGATACCTTCATAGCTGAAGAACCATCATTTGTTACTGTAAATCTTGACATAATAGATTAAGATCAATTGTACTTTTATTAGTTCCACTTTTGACTTGAGCAGTTTAAACTTCCCACCCCCTACAAAAGTTGAGAACAAGCCAACAAGCTATAATTTTTTTTTTTTTACCAAATATATGTATATATTTTCCAATAGCTTAATTGGAAGCCTTTTTCAATTAATTTAAATATCATTTCAAGCATCCCCTGCTGACGGTTCTCTATTAAGTTTATCAAAGCTGTGGTAATAGGGGGATGAGAATTATGGAGTGGGGAAAATTCCATGTGTAGCATAGATACAGGCAATAAGCAGCTAATATTAGCGTCCTCCTTAAGCCTTCAAAAATCATAAGGTCAATTAAAACAGCACCAATTGCTGTAACTCCAGCATTTTTGAAGGAGACGAGGAACCTCTGGCTGTTTTCATGGGAGAGGCATAAAAAGGAGGGAAGAACAGCTAAGTCTATTTCTGTTTTTTTTTCTCTTCAATTCCTTCCCAATCCTTGACCTGTGGAGTCCTTGGCTGCTCTGAGCTGAGGCACAGCCCAATCTTGACCATAGGACTACTTTTGTCGATGTTGTTGCCCATAAAGGCAGAAATGTCTTCCATCAAAACTGGACCTTCTGACTATTTGTGGTTCTCATCGCCCAAAGCTTACCCAACTACCTTCACTACTAGAATAACAAAGGTTCAAACTGGAAGTCTTTAAAACCTATGTCTGTGCCTAGTAAAGGTGCTTGTATTAAAAACCTGGTGACCTGAATTCCATCCCTTGGACCAACATGGTAGGAGGAGAGACCTGACTCCCAACAGCTGCCTTCTGAGCTCCACATAAGCACCATGGCACATGTATGTGCACAGGCACACATACTATAAACAAACAAACAAACAAACAAACAAACACATGTAAAATTTTAAAAATATGCATCTTAAGACAAGAAGGCAAAGGACATGTAGAGTATCAGTATTTCTATGATAATCTTGTTTTAAAATCCTAGGTGATTAGGATAAATTTTTATGTATCTATCATCCATGAAGGTAATTTATTTCTTATATTTACACATGCAATTTAATTCTTATATCTATGTACAGAAAATTCGCTCCTTATGCATTTTATAACTAACTATATGATGACTATGCACATATATTAATTTTAGCTTCTCATCAAAGATAACATTTTTAATAACAGTATTCCAAATTCGTGAGTCAGGTGACAAACTAAGATTAAAAACTGGCTGTCTCTAGTGGGGCATGGTCCATCTACCCTCACTTGGCGGATACCTCTCTTGAAGTGTATCCCCTCAACCCTCACTCAGTAGATGCAGCAGTGATCAACAGCCCAGACACCCGGTCAGGCTTCCACTCGCTCCAGTTAACAGTTTCAAAGCTGGGAAATCGCCACAAAAGCTGTCACGTTCCCTTGTAAGCACGTTTCAAGGCTAGAGTCTCTTTTATTGAATTGTATGGAGAATCTAGCTCCTGGTATGGGGCAATACTTTGTGCTTCATACACCCCAAGTGTGACAGGATCTAGTTGGAATGACTTCACATTTCTGACTGGATATGAGAAAATCCAAAATTTTAATTATTTTGTATTTTCTATGGCAACTCAATCTTAACTATGTCTCACAAACACTGTAACTTAACTAGACAGAACCACTATTAAACCCTTGCAAACTAATTTGGGGAAAAAAGAAATCCACTGAAGTCCTTTCTCAGAGACCAGCTGAGGGTCCAGTCTTCCTAATTCAAGGATTTAGGAAGACAGTCTATCTTAAAGCAACATGTAACTAGTAGCCTTACAGCCCTGAATTTCCAGAGCAAACTCCAGGAAACTATCTGCCAGCCTTGCTGTGTTTGTAGTTATTACTTTGCTTATTGTTAGGAGCTGGGCTGGGTCTTTTGGGGTACAATGTGGGAAGCAGAAAGAAAGCCTAAGTTTACATTTTGGTTCCTGAAGGGACAGACTTCATTTTTCCTCTCTTCCTCATGTTCTAGTACAGGTCTCAGACCTGACCCTACTGGAGTAACCTCCTTAGTGAATCTATCCCTCCATAGTGCAGATTACACAGTGAAGACAATTTACAACTAAAAGATGCTAGCATTTTGCAGCTGATGAATGTCTTTTGGGGAGATTAGATTCTATAATGAGGAGATATAACCATCATTTTATAAAGGCTACTAGCGTCTTGGGAAAAACATCACGAAATACCTACCCAGCTCAGAACAATGGCCCCCGGTTAATAGCTGGTTAGTCAGTTGGACGTTCAGGTCACAGCTAGGGACCTGTAATGGGAAATCTGAGGAAGCCTGGGCAGCTGAGTTGAAGAGAAGCCTTGTATAATTGAGGTCTGATGCTTCCTCTAAGTAGGTTGTTTCAGAATTGAATTGATGCAGTGGCTACCAGCTTGAGTCTGCTGGAGTATTGATTAGTCATAGGTAAGGAGAAATGTCTATATATTACACAACTGGAGATGATGTGTTCTCTATGTTTATTGTGTAGAAGAAGAAAAAGAATCAGAATCTAGTGTCAGAAATATGTTAGCTATGTGGGAGAAGGCTTTCCTCTATCTATATGAGCTACCTTATATGGTAACAGAATTTGTATCTGCAATTGAGTTAAAGATTTCGATACATGGGAATGAGAAGCAAGCAAGGTAGTCAGAATTCAGGAAGGTATGAGCACAGAGTCAAGTAGGTGGAAGTGACACGAGGAAGGAGGCAGGAGCTAAGGCAGTCAGGAGTAGCTTAAAAATCTCAGTAAGGGATTCAATCCTGACTTAAGCTTGGCGACTTCAGTCCTTCAATAGCCTTTCAGCTTCCACAACTTTGACACATTTGTTACTAAATGCATACAAGACGCTAAGTTTGTGGCAAATTGTTACAGCATTACAGAGGTAAAGAAAATACACGATGGCTTTCAAGATGCAGTCAGTGGCAACACTTCATCTTCTCCAGCATCAGGTTGGCCTATATAGTAGGTGGGTAAGAACTGGTTGAAAGTATAAGGATGTTTAGCATGCTCCCAAGTCCCTCACCTGAGAGACCCAACTTCCTGAAAGCCCTTATGTCAGTAATACCAGAGTTTACAGTTAGCATGCAAAGGTCTTAGCAAACATCCAAAGTGAGAGCTTAAAGCAATGCTGTTGGGCAGTGAGAGTGAAGGAAAGCCTGGAGGACAGGCTGCTGTTACCATGGGAGCAGTAGACAAACCCACTGCTGGTTGCAGTGGTTCTGATTCTTAGGAGCAGAGCCCACCCAGTGGGAGGCCAGGAGTCTCGTTTGATACTTATTGTAGACTAAAATAGGGTTTTCTTCTATGTGTATTCTAATGTCTTTGATTGTGTGTGTATGTGTGTGTGTGTGAGAGAGAGAGAGAGAGAGAGAGAGACAGAGAGAGACAGAGAGAGAGAGAGAGAGACAGAGAGAGAGAGAGAGACAGAGAGACAGAGGGACAGAGAGACACAGAGAGAGACAGAAATAGAGATACAAAGAGAGAAAGGATATTTTGTTTATTTGCAGAGGATACCATGGGGCCAAGGATTTAACTGGTATGCAAATAAAACTTGCTTTCTTGCGCAGGAGTGGGCTCACTGAGCAGAGAGACATTCAAATAAGTGTTAGAAGAAGATGCTAGAGAGGAAAGCCATGTGCAGTTAAGAACACTATAGGAGAACATCTGTGTGTCAGTATGAATGTAAGATTTAGATAAAGACTAGTTGATGAAATACTAGAGCATAGGAAGAGAAGGAAAGAAACCAACAATGGTGAGGTTTCATGCAAGGGAAAAATTAAGGTGAAAAAAAGTCTTACAAAATTGTAACAGAAATAAAAAATGGATTTTCATTTAAATTGAAAGACTGATAAAGGAAGATTGAAAAGTTGACTTGTGTCTGGAACGTTGACAGCCCTCTGGCAATGCCCCACAATCTGGTCCAGATCACAGTGTAGAGTGAATGGTGGTCTAGTGGTTAGGATTCGGCGCTCTCACCGCCGCGGCCCGGGTTCGATTCCCGGTCAGGGAACCAAGATGAAAGGTCCGGGACTCCCCAAAAAGGGGTCCACTTAAGTCACAGGATAACACGCACCCAAAGGACACACGAGAGACCGTCTTGCTGTAAAATACATGAGGTGGTTTATTATATCAGAGCTCTGGGCCAGCCCATATCCCCATATCTCACATAGGGGATAGAGGGACTGACCTCGTGGCTCAGGGGCATAGCGCTTATATATGGGCGGGGTAGGGAAAAATCGAACTTTCGCGCGGGTGCACAGGATTGGTTGTTTTACCTCTTTTGAACACTAGTAGGCCGTACCATGGGGCAGGGTGTAGTTCTTCCCTTGGCCAGTCAGTTTCTGGGATGTTCTTAACAGGCCTTTGTACTGTAACTCCCCCCTCCTCTGTAACTAATTAGATGGACCCAAACCTGCTGGCAGGTGCTTTTCTGCCCAAGGTCTAAGGCGAAAAATTTACACATATTTCATAAGATGGCCTTTATAATTTTTCACTCTACACACAGCTGTTTCAGGGAGAGAGCATTAAGGATAGGACGAGTCAGGATGGACACGCAATGAATTATGTGGATGGAAAGAAGCAAGCATTAGGAAGAAGTAGGTATGAGAGCAAAGTGCTCAGGAGATTAGAGAGAAAGAAACAGGAAGAAGAACCTGTGAAAGTTTTTGTGTTTGTCTTCTGGCGGTCACTAAACCCATAACAACGAAATCTGCATACCTGAAAAAGCCCAAACTCCAATCTGAAGCCAAAGAAAGCCAATTGGACAGAGGATGCCAGAGAGAATTATGGGACGCAGACAGAAGAAGAGCCCACGCGCAAGGGGTTTGTTTGAAATCTATTGTTAAGTGAGAAAGGTCTGCCAAACAATTTGTTTTATTTCAGTCAAAGAAACGCCAGCTTAAAGCAGGTGCTCTTCTTTCCTTTCTCCCAATTCAAACATCATTTACAAACGCATCTTGGTAGATTCAGACCCAAAATTACCAAACCCAATAACAGATCGGGGCTGCTGAGGAATCTGAACTTTGTTTACACAATTAGGAGACACTCCACGAATGACAAGGTTCCCGTAGCAAATTAACAAGAACAATTTTCCCGTCTCGGGAGCTGTCAAGATGGGCCCTGTTGGCCAATTTATCTTACTCTAGCACATCTCTGGTGCTTGTCAATCAATATGTGAAACATTTGGTGCTGATTGCCATTTTTCTCTCCACTTCCTTTTGCCTCTTGTACCAGGCAATTTACTGCAAGTCAATCAAGGTCGAAGCCGACCTTGTTTAAATAAAACAGTGTTGAGCTCTTTGCACAGCAACAATTTCAAAGACAGCGGCATGCGCTGTATCTTTTGCAATTACATTTATACTACCTTCCCGCTACCCCCACTGGAGTGCCTAAAATGCCATCGTTGAATTATCAGTCATAACTAAGGCACCTAGAGAACAACAAATCGAAGCTGAGCATATGGGAAGGAAACAGGCATATCAATGTGGACTCTCACTATGAAAGATGCCCTCGGCAGACAGAGATGTCTCACCAGTGAATGGTCCTGGTGGTTTTGCCTATCACTGTTAAGTCAAAACTTGAGGCAAGGCCACAGCAAACAAACACCGTTATCTCAAAACATTGCAAATTGGTAATATACAGGAAGTAATTTCAAGTGTCCGCCTAGGGGATCAGGACCTACAGTTGAGAGTTTTAGGACAATTTGCTGACAATCCCTAACCATTGTAATGAGTCCTGCATAGTCCTTTGTCATCATCGTGCTGATAGTCATGGAGGAGTGAAGCAGAGAAGCAGCGCCTGTGTCTGTTGGTATTATGAGAAGCAACCTGCTCACAGGTCTCCTCCAGCCTCTCCCTGCCTGCCAACTACCTATAATCTTTATGCTCCTCAATAAATCTGGTGCTGAATGTTTAGCAAACTTTTATCTCATGCCCTACCCCCCATAAATGTTAAGAATACACAATGAAATGAGCCCTGGCTAAATGGGACTTTCTAAGAAAGAAATACAGCCGGGTGAATATAGGCTGTCCCGAAATAGCAACATGCAACTTAATTGCTGCGGTGGCGCCAGGCTCCCAGAACAGCTCCTTAGAAATGGACTCTCAGTAAGGGCCTACTATAATACAAAACACAGTTTGATGCTCTCTGATGCCCCTTACTACAGGCTCAAATTAATATGTAAACAAGTGGAATATCTTCTACAGCTTAGAGGAAGAAAGGCTTCCATGCACTTGGTGCTAATTGCGATTTTCATTGAGTTTGAAAGCGCCTCAGATTAGGCCATGGTCTGAGTTTGTTTCATTATTTGTGAGGAGACACTACTGAAGGACACCGTACACACACACACACACACACACACACACACACACACACACACACTGGAAGAGCATCCACCATGCACCAGGTATCCAGGACAAGTTAGAGGCAAACACCAGGGGCATCTGTGGGGTCAGGGCATGGGGCATTCACCAAATCACCTACAAAATAAGATTACTGTTAGAACCTGAGTTATGTGCCATGCAGGATATGTTTAATGATACTCTAGAACAGGCTGGCAAACGCAGAATGCCCCCTGAGTACATCAAGGTACAGAAGAACGAAAGCATGTGGGTTGCTTCTTTAGTTTTGTCCTTTTTCAAGTGAGGTCTACTGATCCATGGAAGAGATGCAGAACAAGAACTGAGGTGTCTGCTGTCCTCCATACTCCTGCTAGGGCATGCATGTGCATGCAAGCGCCTGCATCCAGACACTTGGACAAGTCCATACATCACACTCAGCAACAACACAGCGCAAACACAAAGAGATGAGAATGATGGCTTTTAAGTTAATGCAAACTTCCCTTTGAAAAAACAGACAACCTAAGAGGGATATGGTTGCTTTAACGAATTGTTTTATGCAGAGCAAAGCAATGTCACTAGGTCTCTGTCAGCATTTAGTCACAGGCACAATTACCCCTCAAATGGAGGGCTGGGACCACTTGGCAGTTCCCTAGGCAGCGGTGATTTTCAACCCAGCCTGACAGAACTCTGATGGACTCAACGTTCTTTTCTTGACATTAATTCATTTGTGATCTACTGCCATACTGAGCATCTTATCTCGAGGTGGTCCTTAATGGTACATGGTATATTTTATTGATGTTTCTTCTATTCCTGTGTGTTTCTTCTTCATGATTGTATCTGTTGTTACTCTGTCTCCTTTTGAACTCCATTCTCTCATGAGACGGGGCTCTGCTAGAAGGCTTAATGAGACTTCTATATGGTTAGACTGATTTATCAGGTTTTCAGTTAATGTGAGGGGTGGGGGAAGTAATGGAGAGAACAAGGATTCAGATGTTCTAGGATGAACCTGGCAACCAGAGTTTGATGTAAGTTTCCTGCTTGTGCCCGTAGCATTTGCCCAGGAGTGACATTTGGTTATGACAGAATCCATATGGAAAGAAATGCATACACCTTTCTTTCACTTCTTGCTCACGCTTTCTGTAGAGTCAGTATTGTAGTCCTGTGTCACCTCAGACATGTTGGAATTCCAAAGGCATTTGATAGCTTGTCCCTGAAGTCAGGATCCAAACTCTCCAGTTTCAGCTCTGAGTGCTCTGTTGCATGCAGTTAACCCTTTCTTTCTCAGCAGTCAGATCCTCATAATATAACCTTTACCTTCCGACACTGTTGGTTCATTCTTTCTCATAGGCAAAGCATTTATTGGATTTACTTTAAGTAAAGTCACCTTATGAATTAGGTAGGTAAATTTAGTCCCTCCCTCCAACCTCAGAAGAACTTTGCTGTCACCGAAAAGAAAAAGAGCAAAAGTGGAAAAGCAGATATTTTCTTTCCTAAGAGAATCTAGAAACACTGCATGCACTCATTGCTAATGAGCAGATTTCCAATATCAATGGAAATTAGGCCATCACTCTGGAAGACGTGGTATTACACTCATTTTACATTATAGTCTCAATTCTGCACACACACACACACTCCTATCCCACGGTCTTTCATTTCTAAAATAAAAGCCAGTTTAAGAAAAAAAATCTATCTCTCATGGTCTATCCAAGTTCTTCATTTTTTCTTTGCTAAAAGCTGGGCTGCCTGGGTTTTCAGTGCTAACAAATGCTATATGACAGGTCCACCGATTTGCTGTTCTACGCACTCTTTAATTATGAATGTAGGAAGGAAAATTCCACCCAGGAAAACAATAAATCACCATTGAAATTATTTGTTAGTTGAATGAGCTGAATGAACAGTTGGCTTCGGGGCAAAGATTCATCTGGCATCTTTTAAGTCATCTCTCAGTTTATTTTCTCCTCACAGAAATCAGGTCTGGGCCTTTAGGAATCAACCAGGCACAAGGGTATTGCTATGAAAGAAGCTGGGAGAGCCTTGAGATGATAATTTTTTTGCATAGTTTTAGTAAAATAACAATAATTTTTATAAATACTTATCAAGTGTGTACTGTGTCCCTATACTAATTTGTCATTATAGACACTTATGTTTCTTTACACTAATTTAACTCAAAACAATACTCTTGAGCTAGAAAGTGGCAAACCCCAAGTTTAAATGAGTTTCTGAACCTAGATTTTGTAATCACAGTCATTAAGAGTCTATACATTCTGGAAACCATTTTGCTTCAGAGAAGTCCTCACAGATTAAAAACAAATTCAAGTTACAATCCTGACCCACAATTTTAGTTTAAATTTACATAATCCTCTTTCTCCTCCAGCTAGGTGATGAAAGCAAATTGGGTAGTTGTTCTAAACAACAACAACAACAACAACAACAACAACAAACCTGAGCACGACTTGAATATGTGAAGTACACAGAGACCTAGCTATAGAGGAGCCACAGAAAAATGTGCTATCAATGGAGTTTCTTGAGGGACATGAAAGAAATAAGAGTAATGTGATAGTTAGTTTCAATCTGAAAGCATGAAGTGTGTCAGTAATGATAACTGATGTTATTTGGTAATAGATGTCTCCCATGGCATCAGAAGCAGACTGGGACCCTGGAAGCTTTCATGCAGGAATTAGTTTAGCATTCGTCCTTGATGTCCCTGTTGTTGAAGTTGTCCAAAAGGTTATGAAGAATCATAGCTGCTTTGAACAAATTCATACAAATAGTATAGGCAGCTTTCAAGAGACGACACGTACCTCAGTTTTGGGTTCTCACCTGCATCAGCAGCTTAGCTGCCTGCAGCAAATCCCATCAATATCTCAAGTAGAACATTTGTTTTAAAGGTATTTATTTGGCCCCTAGGGCTCCCAGTTTTGGAAATAGATTTGAGTCACATAATTAGATATTTCTACTGGAACAGCTGACCATCTGGGTAGTTCCTATTGTATCACTGAAGCCCCAGGTTTTCCCATCTATATATCGATGGGACATTGCTTTATGTCAGATGTTACAAACGTCCACACACAAAAACATTGTTTGTGATTGAAGTGTGATTGTGCAGTAAAACTCATTTCCCTATTTCCTCTGGGAATTTTCTATTTGTCTCAATACTAAGCTAGGTGGGGGTTCCCAAAAGGTTTTTCCTGGGTCTCCTTGACGTCAACCAAGATGAGAATCAAGGGACCCTGGGAAGCGGAAGACAACGACACAGGCCCTGGGGGACTGTGTGATTATGGTTCCTTGTGCTGCTGCTGAAGGGATGAGAGATCCCTCCTACCTATTGCAGCTGTGTGAGAACAAGAAGGTGGCAAGCCAAGCCCTAACAAAGCAAACCCAAACAATCCCTTCTTCTCTAGCCCAGGAAGCCTTTGTCTGGCTTCCAGGTGGGGCAATCTCTCGAAAATTACCAAAGCCTCCAACAGCCCTCCAAGATCAATAAGAAAAAGATGTAGCCCTCAATAAAGAAAACAAACAAACAAACAAACAAACAAACTGGGAGTGGAGTGGGGTGTCCATGTCAAAAATGCCCACTCAGGGATACTTATACAACTAGAGGACATTTGGATAAATGCTGAGAGAAATTTGAGAAAGCCATCAGTGTTCTTTCTATCCAGTGGGTGAGAGTGTGTAAGTTCATCAGCCCTTTGGGAGGATGAGATTCAGTACATGCTTTTCTCTCCCTCAGCTTTTCAGATGTTTTCTTATGAGTCTCTGATGAAGTATGCAAGGTGACCCCACTCACTTTTTATAGTGCTAATGATTGTAAAAATGAAATCTCAAACAGGAATAAAATGGCTAAGTAACCTAGAGTGAATCCACACACTGAGTCAGATGTTAAACTGAATATTTTAGAAAACATTGAGTCATGTGAGAAAACATATTATGAAACATATTTATATATACACTTAATATATGTATTAGTCCATAAATAAATATATATTATTGATAGCATTATGGGAAAATTCAGTGTCTATCATAGTTTTCTTGTATTTTATATGATTTTCATCTGACTTCACTGAATTCAAAAGCTGTTCATAAATGCATTTGTAATTTAAATCTATATCTCCCACATATGTGTCTTTACTCCTTTTCGGTGGCATTGGATTAGTTATAATCTGAGCCCCATAGGGAGCAAATGTAGTCCAAGGTACTTCTCTCTTCTAGCCAGCTCTGTTCAGAGTGAGACAGCCTCCTCTGTTTTGTTTTTGCCAAGGTTTCTTGATAGCAAAGTAAGCAAGGTCAATGGCAGAACAATCCAAAAATATAGCATCTTGGAGCAGCAGGCTGGTCCTTACCAACATGTCCTACTTATCACAGTGGTTGCAACCTCAACTTGACAGTCCACCAAGTTCTACTAGTGTTCTCAAGTGGACAGATTGAGTTCCCTGGGGTTGGTCCTGGTCTGAAACCCTTAGGTGAAAGGGGCTGTTTGTTCACTCCAATAGATAATTATGAAGGGCAATTAAAAATTTAAATTATGTTAATAGGCCAGAGAAAAATGACTGTTTGCAGAAATCAGTGGCAATTACCAGACATAATGGTTCTCAATTAGGCTGCAGGGGATTTTCCAGTCATTCATAATTCACTATCTTAAATGTATCATAAAAAAGTAATTGTCACTTGTTAATAAAACTTACTTAAAAACAACGGAGCTATGTTATGTAGAAAGTAGCACTGCTCTCTCCTTCATCAACTTAAAAAAAAAACTTAATCTTAATTTTATTTAAAATGTGGCACAGGCTAGCTCAAAACAACATCAAACAATAAAACATGTATCTTTTCTAGATCTTTACCTGCATTATTCAGGGGTAACTGTGGGTTCTACTCTATTGGTGTTCCTCCTTCTAGCTACCTCCTTGGGTCCATTGAAAGGAAAAAGAGGCAGGAAAGTCTATCCAAGGATTATATTATATTGATATTTTTAGTCAATTAAACATGAAAACAAAAAAGTATTAACTTGCTCTTTCTATCATATTTATCTCCTTAGACTTTATTTAAAAATTATATTTGTATGCAGCTGCTTCATGACCTCCAGGAATATAGTCAGCATTCATGCATGGGCATATAGTTCCAGTCTCAGGCAACACAATCTGTTGAATTAATTTATCTGCACATACGATGTGATTCAGGGCCTCTGTCTCAGTGGTTCAAAGCTTGACTTCTGGCGCTTTAGGAAAATGTAAAAAAGGGGCTAAAGGAAGCAAGAGGGAAGGAGAGGGAAGCCAAAGAATTGCAGAGGGGCAGAGCATAAGTAAGAAAAAGATCAAAAGGATGCCTTTATCTTTAGATTTAGGACCCAGATAATGCTTTGTTGTTGCTGTTGTTTTGTCTCTGCTAAAACTTCAACTACCTTCTCCTTTTTCTTTTCTTTTTCTTTTTTCTTTTCTTTTTTTTTTGTCCAATCAGGAAATCTTTGCTGTATCCTCGAGTTGCAAACTCTAACTTTATAGCCACACACACACACACAAGACTGAAGTAAAGACAAGCTCCTTCTCCCCATGTGATAATAGTCTCAGGTGAGTCACAATTCAGCAACATTACCAGAAACTTTTCTGAGACAGAGAGAGAGAGAGAGAGAGAAGAGAGGAGAGAGAGAGAGAGAGAGAGAGAGAGAGAGAGAGAGAGAGAGAGAGAGAGAGAGAGAGATCTAAACTATTCTACACCATGCAGGGCATTTCAGAGACATGACCTTAATTAATTTTGACATTACCCTATAAAATAAGTGTTTTTACATATCTGCTACATCTGAGCACAGAAAGTGGGAGTGCAGGAATTTGAACCCAGATATTTCTGGTTCCAAAGCTTATAAACATTCCCCTTTCATGTGCTGTGCATTGCCTAAAACTTTGAAGACATGACCTTGAGACATCTTAATGATAGTTCCATCTGTGACTTTTGCTTCATGGATACAATGCTCATGGCACACGGACAATGGCACACTAAGAGTGGGGTGCCAGCAGTCTGATATTATTTGCCACTGTGCTCCAAGAAAATAACCATAGGGATTTGTCAGCATGTGAAGTCAGCCTCAAGCAGACAAATGATCCCAATTTTCTACATATCTTGAGGACCCTTCCACTTATCAGAGACATCTAGCCTTCACCGAATCTGTCTTAAATGGCCTCCGTAGGTGTGGAGAACTCCCCATGAAACGGCAGAAGGCATACATTTTGCAATAAGACGCGGTTGGCTTCTTCCTACATTCACACCTTAGCCAAAGCATTACTTCCTCAGAAACATTATTCCTTCTAGTCTTTCTAAAATGGAAGATACAAAATACCAGTTAGAATCACGCGTCCTGTGATATTTTCTGTAGGTTTAACTGTCTATGTTTGCCTTGCCTGGTGGAATGCCAGTAATCTGATATGTTTCCCACCATTCTACCACATCCAGCCCAGTGCTTTAGACAAGGAGTGTTTATTCAATGCGTGATTACGCATTTTCAAAACCAAGCCCCTGTTTTCAACGAGTGTCCAAGCACGGTCTTCTAGGTACAAGACTTTCCTTCATGAGAGTGTCTAGGAGATGAGGGCAATTATGCTACTTGAAATAGTGGCTGTTCTGGATTATCCAAACAGCTGGGATAAATGACAGAGATGGAATGAGAAGGGACACCAGGAACTTCACTCTGACCCTTCTTGAGGTCGGTTAGAGATGGCAGTATCTCAAGTGGTATGAAAGATGTACCAACATTTCCTTGGTTGGTGATAGACTTGCTGTCTCACAGAACCGAATTTTCCCTGGGTCAAGCTCTCTTGCCTGGAGTGAAGTGCCCATCTCTTTCCACTAATGCCGTTCATTGAGCAAAGACTGTGAGAACATTTGTGTCAATGAACGTGCCCAGGGATTCAGACTTTGGGCACTTTGTAGCTATCTTTACTAGATCCTGAGTCCACCCTTACTCCTGAGCTAACCTACTTTTGGTTTTAAACTGTGTGTGTTCCTTTATTCACAAAGATCTCGGCTGTGTTCATCATCAAAGGCCTAAGTTCTCTGGCCCTTCGACTGTGTCCTTAGTCCACAGTTTGATTCCTTAAACAAATTATTTGTAGTAGATGTTTAAAGTAAAACATTCTTTTACTACTGCTTATTTTATTTGTAAAAGTTTTAAAGATCTTTACTTCTAGTAAAATGGACTGTTCATTTATATTATAAATAATGAACAATTAATAAAAACTTCAAATAAATAAAGGCATTTGTAAAGCAAAGAAAAGCTCTCCTGTATCTGCTCTCAGATCTCTCGTGCTATCTATCCCTTCTTGATATGACCTCTTTAAGTGGCTTGCTATACTGACAGTGGTAAAAGTTGAACACTTAATTGGGTGTATACACATGAAGCCTGATTCATAAAATGTGTTTATTCCTTGGAGTAAATACTCTTTCCTTTTATAGTTTTGAGTTACAAATATGCCAGGATTGAGACAGTATATTGATTTGGCTTTTACAGGCCAATACAAGCTGGCTCCAGAACATTAAAAACATAACTTTACCTTCCTTTTCTCACCGACCGTTCTTACTTATATCCATCCATCTGTCCATTCATCCATCCATCCATCCATCCATCCATCCATCCACCCAGCCACCCATATTTGGCCTTACATATATAGTCATCCACGAATTTAAAGACTCTACAGAAAAACACTATTATTTTGTTGGCAATTCACATCTTTTCCATACAATTCACGGCAGCTCTGAGTTTTTGAAATCTTAAAGCCTCTCGTAACAGGAACCAGCCTGTGCAAGCGCACCAGCTGAAATGAGCATATTTCATTTGGTCTATAGGAGCCGCAGGCCCATGCACGCCTCACGCATGCTCACTCTTGTCTATCTATTGTAAAGGGGAGTAATTCATCATTGGGCAGCAGGTTCTGCTCAGATGGTTTATTGTCCTGACCTCATTAAAAGCATGTAATCCACGCAGTGCCGTAAATCTATGCCTCTAAATACTTTCCTCTTTAATTTTTTAATACTGCACACATGAAGGGAAAGGTTAAAGCCAATTAAAAGAGATACAAATACCATTATTACTGCCCTGACAAACAGTTAGTTATTGGATTTGGTCGTTTCAGTTTAGAAAGCCATTATTTTTGTTCCTGAATGAATTAGTAATCACGCTGTTTATTGACTTGTCTTATCTTAGAGATGCTAAATATTTTTTTTTTGGTCCAGTCTCCTCTCTCCCTCTCTCTCTCTCTTCCCACCTCTCAATTGGCATCATTCCTGCACACATAAAAATTATGGACAACTTAAGGTCTAAGTGCAAACAATAACCACACAGCTGCATGTGGAAATCAGCATATGGACAGGGCCATCATTTCCACTGGTTCAGGAAGGAGTGCTCAGAGCCTCTCACTCAGTGGTTATTGTTGTTGTTGTTGTTGTTGTTTTTCCCTCCATTAAGGCTATTATATGACACTGACAGATGCTTAAAAGCATTTAGGGCTGAAAGAACTGTTGGCAAAATTGCCGCAAAAGATTGACAAATGATGATCTTTTTGTCCACAAGGTTCTTATTTCCTGTGCAAAATGGACCAAGAGAATAAAGGGAAAGAGAAGGGCCCATTAATGTAGAGACTTGGTATTGTTTTCTGACATGAGTTCGTCTTTTCCATCATATTCGGCCTGAAACGTGACGGTGCTGTTTATGAAAAGGCTACAGGGTTGGGAAGCACGGAAGTTAACTCTTTGCAAGCTGACTGATGCTTGCTTGGGCATCCTGCTCTCTCCCAACTCCATCTTGACTCCTTTAGGAATAGGGACCCCCTGTAGGATCTGAGAGAACTTGGGGCTATGCAGGACGAGATTTGCTAGTCAGCTACCTACTTTGTTCATTTAATTGTCTACCATCAGGTCCAGACTGTTGGGTGAGAAATGACAAACTATAAAGAGTGATGCTGACCACAGCCTGGGGTTCAGAGCATACTCAAAGTCACAGGACCACATCTCTCAAATTCATACAGCTCATCATCCCTTTAAGTGGTATGTCATCTTCCTCAGTATTGCTGGCCTTCAGAATTCAGGAGGTGTTGGCTCCAGCATCCTTTACAGATAGCAGAATCTGAAGATGCTCAGGTCCTCCCCAGTAAGGATGTGATATTTGTACACAACCTGCACACATTCTCCTGCACACTTGGATCATGGCGTAAGTACTACATAGACAGCTGTTACACTACAGCATTTAGGGAATCATGGCAGAAAAAAAGAGGTCTGTATGGTGTCAGCAGAGACACAATGAAAGAGTTTGGACTTGTGGCTGATTAAATCTGCGTGTTTCTGAGTCTTTGGAGGTGGAGGGCCAGGAGTCTTCTGTTGCTCCTACTTATAGGGATCAAAGTCAGGTACTTTCAATGGCTAGGAGAAAAAACATATATTCAAACAGAAGCAATACAGAGAAAAAAATACTCCGAGATTAAACATCTCAGAGTAAGGGGAGAAAAAGCAATGATGACAAGGTACTTTTGGTGTCATCTCTCCCATGGGACACCAGAACAGGGTTTCTGAAAGTGTTCTCTAGGGGTAGCAACGTCACTATTTTATGGGTAACGCCATAGGAAAGCAAAATTTGACACCTCTTCTGGACCAACCCATCATGGTTTTAGAAACATTTGGGGGTGCCTATTCAAAGCTGGCAGACGCTACCTGGTGTAAATTCTTGTACTTGAGTTGATCACCCTGCTTACTACACATGTCATGTGACACGTCACAGGGCACTGTTAGCACTGCACTATTATTTATTTATTTATTTTTCCATAATCTTCACCCTAGACTGTAATATCCTTGGGGGTCCATGACTCTTCCTGTTGGTTTCCAACTTCGGTCTCAGAGGCCTCCCGGGGTTCTTGAATACAGCAGGTCCCCAGGAAATCGATACTGAGGTAAAAGAGTATACATAATAAAAGTGTATGTGGAATAAAAAAGAAACATTTAAAGAGATTTAACTCCATTAAAGTTAATAGTTGGAGCTTAATAAATAAGACTCAATCCTAAGAGAAAATGACCTCTTTTAAAAAGAAGGGAGGAAGAAAACCATGGTCCCGGGAACATTCTGCAGCAGCTTTTAATGAGATCACAGCTTATTCTCTTAAGGAGTGAAAGAAATAATTGAATACACTTCACACTAATGACTTCTTATAAAATGTGTCCACAATCCATTGGCATTCAGAATCAGACAGGATCCAATGACCCCTGATGGCAGCAAGTCATATGTATTCTAAATAGGGGTGCAATAAACCCCCCAGACCTGCTAGATAAGGCTCAGTGAGTTGGTGCTGTCAAGGTCCTGGGAAGTGAGTCTTCCTGTCTCTCTGTACCTAGAACAGAGGACAAGTTACAGAAGAAGGAGACACCCATACCATCCTAGTCGGCTTTCTTTGAGACCAGAACATGGAGTTGCTTGTTCTTGTTGCCTTTACGATGCCCTGAAAGTGTTCTTTATAACCTCCATTTTCTATTCTGAGATTCAGTTTGGTACCAAGTGAGAGCCGTTGAGACCAGTATCTACAGGCCTTCTGTGTTTGCCTTTGCATGGTCTGGCACCGGACAACCTGACTTCTCACTGGGCCCTAGCCTTCCTGCCTTACTTTGTTTTCCTGAGCTTCTATTTTCTCATTTGAAAAAATAAAAGCAATGCTTTTACTGAAAATGTATATAATTTATCCAGGCACCTGATGCACACTAGGAGCTCAGAAAGTATTCCCATTTACAATGAAGTAACAATGACATATTCTATGGGGGCTTCTTCAGCTAGAGGGCACAGCCCCCCAAAGAGCCAAGAGAAGGATACGAGACTGTCCAAAGTATTTGAAACTTCTTTCATATTGGTGCATGTCCTGTTCTTTGGACGTGAAACTCCTTATACTAATCAGATTGTCAATGTGGCCAATGCCCCTCTGGGGCAATGAATAAAAGTGCTGGAGATTTAGTAGCTGAATTAAGTCTTTGGCAAGCTGGCAAACCAGGAAAGTGAGGCAGCTTCTCTGAGGCTAGTATGGGACCCATACTTTTAATTCTACACTGCCAGTGTTTATCTCTTTCCTTTCTACTTCATAAAAAAGGTGCATTTCAAATGCACTCCACCCTGAGGACAGGTAGTTAATTTTCACCTCAAACACCCCCAAGATTTCAAAAAGTGAAACAAGAGAACTTCAATCTAGTGTTCACGACCTGCCAAATGCAACAAATGTCTTTGGATAAAGGTCTTATCCTGATGTCTTGAGCAAGGCTGGTAGGCTTACACTGGGCTAAGTGTGAGGAACTTTATTTAGCTGGATGTCCCAGCATGGGGTCTTTTCACCCACCTTCTCTATCATCCAAATAAGATTTATCCTCGGCATTAATTCAATATTTTATGCAAAACCCCTAGATTTAATACAGAAACAGCTTTACCAAACTGTCATTTTTGTACGCCTAAATATGAAAATATTTGATCATAAAAAAATTGTTACCCAATAAAACTGCATCCGATAATTTGAAACAAAGGGATGCGATACTTTTTGTCTTTCTATGTATAGATGAATGTAATTTCTTCTAGGTAGAGACAGCAAATGGTGAACAGATGAGTTCAAGGGCCCATTAGACAAATATTTACTCAGAATTTATTAAGTGTCAGTTACTCTAATAGGACTGGGGACATCAAGTGACAAAGTAGAACAGTTGTTGCCTTCATGAGGACGATGGTCGTTTAGAGGAAAATGATAGCTAAAAATCCGTGCATAGAAAATCAGCTTAAATTGTGCTCATAGGACCTTCGACAGGCAAACTGGATCCCAAGAGAGGAAATAGGAATGGCCGGAGACAGGGATTTCAGCACAGGCACTAGACTCAACATATGAATGGAGGTTGAGGATGTAGCCTGCAACCTACAACAGAGGCTCTGGAACTTTGTACTAGAACCTCAGGGAGTAGGCTCAAGGAAACCTAGCCGGAGACTCATTTTTCTCGCCCGCAAAATGGGAAGGTAATGGGCTTTGGTTTATGCAGCTCTCCTGAAGGTTAAATCAGCTACCATTCGACACCAGTTTATGACGAAGTATGGTACATATGTGTTAAATTGATGTTATCACAGACACAGACTCATGAGCTAAGGGCAATCGCTAGGGAAGAGTTTGATGTGTTTTAGGAATCACGGGAGGGTGTGGCTCTTGAGTGGAGCAGGAGTAGGAAGAGGATAGACATGGAAGTCAGTAAAAAGGGGTGGGGCATCAGGGTAATCATTTCCAGTACGCCAGCATAAAGTCTTATGCGTGGTCCAAGGGCAAACAAGCACCGACATTGTCCCCAGTGGACCTCAGTGTTTGACCAGGGGTTAGACATTCATGTCTGATGAGCTCTCCTCACTGCTCAGTGACGACGACAGAATAACAACTCCTCAAAGGGAGCAGTTTCCAGGTAAGAAGTTTTAAATAAAGAACCCCGTTCCATTCATGCTCATTAAACTGTTTTTCCCCTACCTAGATCCCTGCAATAATAAATATAATTATATCCATCTTTAATGACTTTGGTTCCTTGAGCTGCAGGTGCTGGAATACTGTATTTATTAACATATTTTAAGCCCTTTAAAAAGACTGCATTAATTCCTATGATAATTTAGTACCCATAATACATTCTCTGTTCTGAATAGATGTTAATCACCACAGAATGACTGATTTGCCCGAGTGCAAGCTAAGCCATGCTCTAACTAGTAGCTAGTAACTTTTTAATTCAATATTGTTACTGAAACTGTTGATTAAAATCTAGTTGCAATAACAATTCCTTGTCCCCCCTGCAGGCCCCACCCTCCGAGGACCCACAAGGGGTCCTAGCAATTGGATTTTGTTCTTGCTGAAGCCAAGGGCATTTATTTTTTTGGGGGGGGGGCAGGAATTGTATTACTAGTTAAGCTTTGCTTGGGAAAAGTCTGTATGTGCCTGTTCTTCCAGAATGCTTCCGGCTTGTTTGTTCTCTGGTGCAACCAGTGATAAGGGGAAAGGTCACCATAGAGAAATGGAAGCTAAGCACAAAGCCTGCTTAACAGAAAGGATCAACCTCCCAGTCATCTGTCTTAAAGATTGAGGGTGGAGGCTGACTCAGTCCTACTTGAGGAGATGAGAGGAATCTAGTGTGTGTTAGGATTCCAGCACGCTCAACCAGTTTGGATAGAGATTGTTTTTGAAACTGCTCGTGAAATTTGGATCACAGGGGAGTGAAGCCATTGAGTAGAGACAAAGGAAGTAACTATTGCAGGCACAGGATGCTTCAGACTTCACATCCGTTATTTCAATTAAGGCAGGGCAAGTCTGTAGGGAGGGAAGTACCTGCATTGTTCCCTTTTACTCAAAGCTCAGAGAATGTACTCAGTGGGCTCAGAGTCACAGAGCAAAGAAGCAGCAGGGATGCAGAATTCTGCTCCTTATTTTAGGCCACACTATCTATCGTCAACACTCAGTGAACCAGTCAGTCCATATGGGAAGGATATTGAACTGGGTCATAAAATATATAACAAAGTATGAGATACCGGAAAACCTTATTGAAAATGAATACCTAATTTGGCCTATTTGTGGTTTGAAGACTCATGCAGAATGGCCTTCTCAGAGTGAATCTTTATATCCATCCCGGTCTTCCTCTTATGGAGAATGCTTACAAGGGCATCACTGTTTGGGAACGGATGCCCAGAGTGCTGAGCTGCTCTGTATATGCACGGTGAGATGCCCTTGTGTTTCTGGATAAAAATTAAAGATGTCGTAAGGAAGCTGGGATGTGGTGGTGTATGCTTTTAGTTTCAGCACTCAGGAGTCAGAGGCAGGAGGATCTCTGAGTTCAAAGCTACCCTGGTCTACAAAGTGAGTTCCAACACAGCCAAGGCCACACAGAGAAACTCTGTCTCTAAACTAAACTAAACTAAACCAAACCAAACCAAACCAAACCAAACCAAACCAAACCAAACCAAACCAAACCAAACCAAACCAAACCAAACTAAACTAAAGACGTAGTCAGAAGCTAGAGCCGGCATGGCTGGGATGGAGCCAGGGAAAGATTAAGATGCATGCTCCATATCCATTTAAAGCTCCTTTTTTTTTTTTTTTTTTTTTTTTTTTTTTTTTTTTTTTTTTTTTTTTTTTTTTTATTGTTGCCATGTGAAACTCTTCTTCTTTCCCCACCCAAACTTTCTATGAAGATTGTTTTGCCCATGCTCCTGGCTCAGGAACTGTGTGTTCCTGTGTTCCTTTCTCTGTGTGTATGTGTGACAGAATCTGTGTGTGCATGTCTGCATGTGTGTGTGTGTGAGTTATGAGTGTGTGTGTGTGAGTTATGAGTGTGTGTGTGAGTTATGAGTGTGTGTGTCTGTGTGTGTGAGTTATGAGTGTGTGTGTGTCTGTGTGTGTGTGTGACAGAGAAAATGTTAATCTATTAGACACTGAACTGTCTTCAACATTCTTCAACCCATGCAGACCCAACTGTGGATTTCAGTTCCTTTCTGTACAAAGGAGAGGTGTGTTAGGAGCTGAGGTGTGAGCCTGACAGATGTATGCTTTGCAGCAATGAGTGGGAAATTACTGACACTTGGGTGACAGGTGATGTATTTTTTCCCCTGTGTGCATGTGTGTGCATCATATGCAGGTGCACACACCTATATGTGTTTGTGTGGGTGGAGGTTTAGAAAATAAACGCAGATGTTATTCCTCTGGAGCCCTCATCCTTTTCTTTGAGACAGGGCCAGCTACTGAACTGGAACTTTGCCAAGTGGGAAGACTAATGGGCAGCGGAGCTGCTCGGCTCTACCCCCTGTAGTACCATTGTCTGGATTACAAGAATAAGGTGGACAATACTCCCAGTTTTTTGTGTTGGCTCTGGGGAATTTGGACTCAGCACCACATACTTGTGAGGTAAGCACTTTTCTGAATGAGCAAACTGAGTGTTATACTGTTTTTTACTCCTCCCCCCTCTCTCTCTGACAGACACACAGACAGACAGACACACACACACACTCAGACACAGACACACACACACACACACACACACACACACACACCACTAACTATTCTTACAGAGTGTAGCTCCCTCATTCATTTTGCAAAGGATCACTTCTTCCCTTCCACACAGGCAATGATGGCCCAACAGTCTCTCACTCCAGGCCAGTGAGGACACTGTGGGGAAGCCTAGTTCTCCCACAGGAACCTGATGTACCACTCAGGGATTCCTGACAGGCTCAGAAGGCAGAGCCTGTAGGTGAATGCATGCAGTTTCTTCCACCACTCTAGCAGGAGGTGTGACTCACAGTCCTCTCCACCTGGGTCCAGAGAAGGTCTAATAGGGCAGACGAGTCTAGGCACGGAAAGTTAAAAGCAAAGCCAGCACCACATCATGTTCAAGCACCCCTACTCCCTCTACCATTCCAGACAACCACCTGAGCAGGCTGGTCTCTCAAAATATGTGACTAAAACCAGCTAGAAGCTTCTCACTCAAGTGCCACAACTCTGCCACCACCATGTGACCAAAACTTAAATTGCAGATTCAAAAATTATAAAAACAAAACCCTCCAGGACCACCCTCGGCCAAAACCCATGTATTCCATGGGTCACACACAAAGGCTACGGCATGCTCAGTAATATGGACCTCCAGTCTTCATCTACAGAAGCAGTAGTCCAACCTACAGAATTTCTGATGCAGAATCACATGTTTATACTGAGGTCAAGGCTGGCCTTGAATTCAGTTATATAGCCCAGGTTGGCCTCAAACCATGAAATTCTTGCTTGGGCTTCCTGAGTGCTGGGATTGTGAGCTTGAGCCAGCATGCCCAGCTCATCCTGTGTATGCTGGATTTCACCTAAAGCAGCTTTGCCTCGTGGAGGAATTCAACTTCCTTATAGGAATTCAAGCCATCCTTATAGGAATACAAACCCAGACTGAAATGCGCACATCCACATTTACTCCCCTCCCATCCAGCTTGCTTAGTACGGACATCAGAAAATGGTCCTGCAGAGGTACTCTTCACTAAAAGTGCTTTGGATGCACCGTAAGTCAGAGCAAGTGAGAGCGAAGCACACCCTTAGGCATCCTGCTGCCTCTGGGCACAGGCTGCAACCCAGCAGCCCGACCCCAGGTTCCACCTGTGCTGTGCTGGCCCGGCAGCCCTGGACTCCATCTGGGATGTGCAGATGTGGTTAGAGGTAATCAGCGTATTTTTAACGTTTTTTTTTAAAAAAAAACATTGAAGAGGTTGTGGAATTCGCGGGTAGCTTTCCTGTACCCATGCCCATCTGCCCCATGTTCTGACATGCTTAACACTCCCTTTGCATCCCGCCTTGATCTACAGCTTGTGCAGACCTCCAAGTTTGATGACGACCAAGACTCGATGGTACAGAAAGCCATTCACTGTGAGTGAGCTTTGCTCGCTGTTCTAATATTCCTTTTACCTTCTAGGGTGCCAGCAGGACCACACTCAATACCGGAAGCCTCTTGAACTGCTGAGTGTCCACAGTGTATTGAGCCTGGGAAGTTATTTCTACAGCTTCCATAATACCTCCAGTCCACTTCTCCTGATGGTGACCTCTCTGACACTTCCTCTGACTTCTCTGGAAGGTCAGGAAGCTCATGCCCCCCCCCCCCCCATCCCTCCATACACACACATGGGATCTCTGTGGCCACAGAGGTTTTTGTTTCTTAGCTGAGGAAAGTATATCACTGCATTTCTGTTAACAAATCTTCCCCCATTAGAGCGGGAACCACCTCTGAGTAGGACCGTCCCCACCATTTCTCTCAGAAGCATGGCAGGATGCCAGGAGCATTGGGGTATCGGAAATAAAGCAGGGCTCCTGGTAACCTTGGCTGCCTCTGTGAGTCCTGCAGATCAGGATGGTGGTCACAGAGGAGGGCATAAGAGTGTGTGAGCATAGCTGAAACAGCACTGGGTAAGTTTCATTGTGCCTGTAACTGAGTACGGAAGTAGGGGAATGCCACACAGACTGCTGCAGGTAAACTGGACAGTAGCAGGCTAGATGTTGGGTGCCCGCCATCACTCTGAAAATTTGGTCGGGATGGGTGCCTATGAGTAGGAATTTTACAGCCCCCCACCCCCAACAACAACAACAACAACCCGGGGCTCTCGGTAATCTTCAGTATTTCTCCTTCAGGATAGAACATATAGACGCTATAAATAAGTATTCAACTAAATGACCCATCTGTGACTATGCAGGGTGGGCTTAAAAGAAACATTTTAAGAGTTAAAAAAAAAAAACCCAAACAACCAAAAAACAAAACAAAACAAAAGAACCAAACAAACCACTTATTCTTCAGGTCAGTAACTATCAGATGATTTTTCTCTTCCCCTGTGTGCCTTTGAGTTAAGCAGACATGACATGTCTGTCTGTCTGTCTGTCTGACTGTCTGTCTCTCTCTCTCTCTCTCTCTCTCTCTCTCTCTCTCTCTCTCTCTGAATCATCTGGTTGCAGCCACTTTAAGGTATATCAGGAGGCTGTATGCTCAGGATGAGTGTATAATAACATGGGGAGAGACTCACAGCTCTGACACCTTCCACAGCATACTGTGCTTATATAAGCCAATATTCTAGAAAGGCATGGGGAACACTCAAAGTGGATTATAGGATGGGATGGGGGTGTCATATGCCCATATGTTGTATGTGTATGTATGTATGTATAAATATATACATGTACAACACATGTTTTATGAACTAATATGTACCTGCATTGCTCAAACATACTTACTGTTTTCCAGTTAAAGGAGCCAAACATTTTAAGCATTGGTTTAAAATAAAAACTTCATCTTTCTGAAAAATGTATAGAGGCAGAGGTAGGGGATCTCTGTCTTCGAACTTTGAATGGGAAACTTTCTATCACAAGCCAAAGGCAAGATGACACTGTCACCTCAGACCACACTTCCCATTAAGAAGAGTATCTGGCAATCAGTGCGGGACAAAGGGTGGCATCTCATCCATTGCTAAATAATCTTTATCAAATGGATACATTGACTTAACTTTTCCCCTTCAGATCTCCTCCAGCCTCCTTTACAGAGTTCATTACAAAACCCAAGTGGTTTAATGAAAAGTTTACTACCTAACAAATGGTGCCGACACCCGTTCTTGCCTTGTCCCGGAGACCCCAGTGCTCGCTTATTTTGTCAGAAACAGAAAAAAGGAGAAATGCAATTGCATTTGTGCTGATGCTAAATGTTAATAGATTTGCCTAAATGCTTGCTAATAGCCCCCTAAAATTAGCTAGACTAGTAGTGCATGCCTAATGCCTTCTTGTTTTTGTTGGTTTCCTTGCTTTGTGTTTTTCTTTCTTTTATCACAGGGAGGAAAATAAAAGAGGAAAAAAAGATTCAGAGAGAGAGAGAAAGAGGGGGGGGGGTTTAAGCTACAAGACATTGTCAGTGTCGCATGTGAATTCAGGAGGAAGAACATATATTCTGAAACTATCCCCCAGTTCTGACACTCTGTCATGAAGGTGACGAATCCTGGTGCTCTAATGTTTCATTAAATTAAACATGAAATGTTTAATGTTTTGTTAAATTAAACATGAAGCTGTGACTTTGGACCCGAGAAGCACAGGCTTCCATCAATTCTTCCCATTCCTTCAGGTCACTTTTCAGGTTATACAAATGGAAGTTTGTTTATTACCAGGATTGCATTTCCCTCTGCAGTTGAAAGACACTTTTCTTTGCGTGTACCCACAAATACAAACCACCAAGCAACACAATTTAGGGAGGGTTTGAAAACATGTCTAAACCTAGCCCTACAGAAAACAGCTCGCAGACAGCCCCTTCACTAAGCCTGTCTCGTCTGTCCCCTTTCAAACATTTGCAACTGCCACTGAGAGGTTTCTCAGGAACAGAGGTGCGCAAACTTGAGTGAGATCCGAAGCCCATTTTGCAGATGGGCATGCTCGTTTGCAGGAAGAGGACTGCTGGCTGAAAACTGTACAAACTAAGAGGGAGACTAAATCTCACCCAGTTTAAAGCCTTCCTGAGTCCTTACTCAGGAAGATAGACAGTGGCAGGGGAAATTAAAATCAAATCAGAGCACAGGTAGGACTTGGGCAAGCTTCTGCAAAGGGGGAGCGTGAGGGCTTGGACAAGGAAGGAATGCAAATTGTGGTAGAAAAGCAGAAACACAGAGCCTGCAACCAGAGAGGGAAGAAGGAAGCTCACACCAAAATGTGCTCCTTTCCCATCAGTACGGTGACATTGTTACCGGCGCTTCTTGTAACATGTCCAAATACTACCATACAAAATACACTTTGGTGATGTGTTTTAAGTGAAAACATCAACAACTGTGTAGCAAATCAAAATGGAAAGATAGCTCTGTCCTCAAAATGAAACTGGCAGATCCCATATATATCTGTTTTTTTTTTCCATGTGAATTTTAGTGGGTCATTACTGGTTTCTAAATAAAGTCCCGCAATTATCACAGCACTGACAGCTAAGAGAGGGACTGACCACCCATTCCATTCCCAAAGGGCAACTTATTCAAAGTCTCCAAAGCTCAAGCTGTTCAGTGGTGAACTCATCTCCTCCACAGCTCCTGGAACTGCTCAAAAGCTTTCGGATAGGTCCCAGTTTGATAGGTATGTCTTGCCTGGTGAGAATTGTCTCCCCAACTAGTTATCCAAACCAGTAGGAATATAATTGACACTTACCATTCTGAAGCTTCATGTCTGTGAGGCAAACTAAATAAATTAAACGGATCCTGCTTTAATCTTCTCTTTTAGACCCCAAATGCCTTAATCAAAAGGAAAACAAAACAGAACAAAACAAATGTTCCCTGAGGTCCTCTTCTTCTTTTTTTTTTTTTTAACCACCAGAGAATAAGCAAAGAAATCGCTATTTTTTAATGGAATACCCAAAGTCTATCCCTTAACACCACAAAAAGAGTGGGAGATGCTTTGAACATCCTCTTTGCCTAACTTCCTGCTCCCCGGCTCTGCCTTCGTGTCCACCTATGATGTGTAACCGGGACTATGCATGTTACAGTTTGAATCAAAATTAGGATGATGCTTCAATTGTATATTTGGCTTGGCACAACTACTGTAAAAATTCCACGTAAAAGCACATTTGATCCCCTCCTGCAAAGGCACAGAGGCGTTTGTGGTCCCTCATACTATCCCCAACGCATACTTTGCCTGTAATGCGCTTAAGCTGCAGGACTTCATTTGGGGTTAGCCGTCCCACAAAGCTCATTTGCTCTTACCATTAAGGCAAGCGACTCTAAAAGGCTAGCATGATGCTTTTAACTATGTTTGAGAGGCCAGTCAGATCTTGTTAGCAACAGCTGTACACTTACCAGGCTCCCAGGGCCTTGACAGAGTTGTCCCAGTCCTTCTGGGATTGGGAACATGAAATGAAATCAACCAATCGTTAGCTGAGACCACACATGCATGCTGCACCAGATTCTCATCCTCCAAATAAAAAAAAGAAAAGAAAAAAAAAAAAAGCAAGCAAGGCAGTCTCCTCCAAAGTTCCTCCTGTTGGCCTCTCCCTGGCAGATATAGCTCACCAAGGTCCTGGCTGCACTTTCAAAAGTACTACTCCATAAAAGGATTTTAAAGGCTGTGCTGGGAGCCGGGCGTTTCAGCTCCCACTTTGGCTTCTTCTCTATCAGCATTCCTCGGCAAGCCTGCACAAAGCGGGGTACGCTACATTATTTATGTCAGCTTTAGGCTCTGGAAAACACACACTGGCATCCTGATTACTAAGAATCCTCGTGGATACAATTAAATTGTTCCCACATATATTCCCCCCCCCCATCCCTTCCCCGATTCAACCTCTTTCAGAGCAAACAAAAGCGCTTTGAGACGTGTCCCAACTCATCTATTAGGAGCCAAGAGAAGGCTGAAATATGGTCACTACGGCAGACGAGTGTGGGGGGAAAGGTTATGATCATGGAGTGAGCAGAAGACACTCCTGAGAGGAAAGGGCAGGTGATGTTGAGGTGAAGCCTCTTTCAAGTGGCCTCCCAGGGTTAGGGGCAGAGACATGGGAATGCAGTGTATGGCACTACAAAAAACATTCGAACAAATTCATGGAAGATTGATTCAGAATGGGCTGTTAAGGGGAGTCAGGGATACTGACAGCACAACTAACCTTCCAAGCTGGATGGAGAGCAATCACGCTCACTCAACAAAAGCTCCTTGGTGCCCCATTGAAGTCATAGTCCTAGACAGGAAGACCAGAGATTTGGCCAAGTAGAGAAATGACTCGCGGTCCCCATGTCTCCTCTTCAGGAAAACGAACAATTCGCTTCTTGTTACAGCTCAATCCTACATCATGGGCTAGCTTGGTATATTAGCCACGGGCAAAATGAACTCCACACTGGCTTGACGAAGGCAGTGTGATGACAGGAACTTCCTCCTTCAGAGGGGTAATGAGACAGCAATGAAATTTTCCCCGTGTCTAGCTGGACAGTCCCTGCTTGGAAGACAGAGGTGACTTCACTTTGCAAAAGCCCCAGGCACTGCTTACTGAAACAACCTTTGGCAGAACCTCACAGTTAAGTCAGCTCATCTGAGCAAGAAGTCAGCTTGGGGAGAGTCAGTTGTCTCATCTGAGAACACAAAAAGGCTACCCTTGAATGTTGATTTTATATATATATATATTCATATATATGAATGATTGCCACTTCTGATGACTTGTTTCCTTCCAAATCAGCTGTCTTGGGTGGAAAGTTGTCTTAAAATGGAAGCAGTGACTAGAGGACAGAGTGGAGGTCAGTAGAGCAAGCTCAGACTGGCAAGCCCAGCTTTGATGCACACAGTAGCAAAGCAACGGGAAATATGTTCCTGAACAGGAGGCAGCAGGGTTCCCTTAACAATAAGCACATGGAAGGCAGCCTCACAGGAAAAGCACACACCATGCCCATCCCCACAACAGGCACAAAACAACCAGATACTCAGAGATCAGATCAGCAGAAGAATGAGGGATGCAGATTTCCCTGAAGATGGCTCCCAGCAGTATGTTGGAATGGATGATCCAGCCTACTTGTCTTTCCCTAAGTAGAGCCTTGGCTACGTGTGGGTGCAACTGTTTTCTTAGCTTGGAGAAGTTGCTCTCATCTTTTCTAAAACACCAACCATGTTGTAATTTTTCTTGATTTTTCTAGTTCCAGAAGCAACTAACGAAAGCAATCAGGACCAAGGCAGTTTCTTAGGAACAAGATTATTCTACACTATTATTTATTTCTTTAGTAACTAAGCCGTAATTAACTTTGAAGCTAACCCCAGGCTAAAATTTATGCCAAGGGTCCTACCGGAGGACCTATCTACTGCCCTCAAGTGCCGCAATATAAGAAGGCCTAAGATCTGCCAGGTATCTGCTAACTCTGTTTTCTTTGACCATCTTCCTTGTGCCTTAGTTGTCTCATCTGGAAACTTATTTATTAATGGGTGTGTGCTCTCACACATATGTGGCACAGTGCACAGATAGGCAAAGGACAATGTGTGGCTTCCAGCCCTTTCCTCCCAGTCTAGGGATCAAACTCAGGTGGTCAGGCTTGGCGGCAAGCATCTTTATGACTCTGTTCATAGGCTTTTGAGAATTCGGTGAGAAAATGAAACGCTTTGCTATGACTCTGGCACCCTGTGAGCCTAAAAAACCTCCTGAGAACCATCATTTGCCTACAGTAAGCCTTCAGATGAGACCTCAGATGAGAGGTCTCAGTCAGCACTAAGGAGGAAATAAAAGCAGGAAGAATTAAGACGTTTATTACGCAACAAGTATTTTCTTACAAGAAGATTACATGTTTTTTAAAAACAACTGGATGCCTTTCTGTTGATTAAACTGTAAGTGAAAATAATTTTGGAGTTTTGATATCCAGAACAAGTCAGCTCTCTTCTTGACATGGGAAGATAAAAGGGACCAGGAATCCCCATCTTTTTGGGACCTTCTTCCTTTCCTGTATACCCCTTCTACCTTGCTGTAGAGAAGCAAGGTTCAGACTTTCCTATCTGATGCAAAAATAGCACAAAGAAGGGAAAAGATGGCTAGACTCGGTCATTTCCATGCCATTAGCTCAGGTCTCCACTAGCTCTGCTGTCTCCTACAAGGCTTGGGGAGCAACCAATAAGATTTTCAGTCCAATTCTCCTATCACTGCCCAGCAAGTGCTTCTGTTCAGTCCAGTATCTCTCTTTAAATACTATGCTCCTGTGACCAGTACTTGATTTCCTGCAAAACATAATTTTTAAAGAGAATGTTGCTTGATTTTTCTTTAGAGACAGGGTATTACTATGCATCTCATGGTGCTAAGGCTGCCTTGGAACTCACTATGTAGCCCAGGCTGGCCTCAAACTCATGATTTTTGTACCTCTGCCACCTGAGTACTAAGATTACATGTACAACTATGCCTGACTTAATTTCTGATTTCATAAGGTTCTCCATAAACAACATTCTACAGTGTATGTTGCATAATCCATCCATCCATCTATTTATCATTTATCTATTTTTTTCTTGTTTGCTTTAACATCTTAATGTCTACACCACTGGCGATCAAACCTATGGCCCCACATGTTCTAGACAAACCTTCTGCCACTGAGCTGCATCCCAACGCAGTATACATAACTTACTAACATCTCTGAGGAATGCAAAGAGCTTCATTGAGGTGTCTCTTTACTACTGTGGGAGTTAGCAGATAACCACACCCTCTCCTGGATAAACAAACATAAGAGGTCTTGAATACACAGCTAGTTGAGGTGTTAATCACTTGGTGCTTTGTGCTTATGCAAACAAAGGCCATCAATATTGCAAATCTTCATGGGGGCGCATCCCACAGCATCTTCCCAGCAAGGAAACACCCGACCATTTCTACCTCTGAACACCTGAACTGCTGAAACATTAAGAGCCATTCCTTTGGGGAGGGAGGGAGTGGGTTAAGAAGCTCCTTCTTTCTCACCCCTTGTCAAGACACTTGAACAACAACAACAACAACAAAAAATGTGGTCTGTTGCATCATCCGCTGAAGCTATTTCTCCAGTTGAAACATGAATTACTAGTCCTTCCCAAACACATCAGCCAGATCAAGTTGTAACATGGTCCTGCTTTATTTACTCCACAGATCACAGCTAATTGCTTTCTAATACGACTCATGATTTTGCTCCATTAAGCTAACATTTCCCTTATTTTCCCCTTATTTAGGAGGTACCACCGTGGAGCTGTATCCCAAATCAGTCAGCGTTAAGTGGAGCATGTCTTCGCTCGCAGGCTGTACTTCATCAAGGGAGGGTGAGCCTAACTTCCTGGGGACATCTGAAGCTTTATCATGTGCATGCTTAGAACAGATGTTATATTCCTAAGACACAGACCTTTCTCTGTCTCTGGAAATTTACAAGGACACATTCTTAGTGGTCTTTAAAAATCTGGTTTTTTGTTGTTGTTGTTGTTATTGTTGTTGTTTGTTTTGTTTTGTTTTTTCTGCACGGGAGCTCAGTCTCAAGCTTTAATTATGACTGTTGTTAAATGTGTACAACTGAGGCGCAGGTGTGCTTCCTGGCAGCAGAGGGGAGAACCTTGTCATTGCCTCCAGGATGACTAGAAAACGCTTGGGGCACCTAGTTCCTGTTTCCTTAAGGACAGAACAGTCTCCAAAGACAGTCTTTAAATGAATGGCTTAAAAAAAAAAATTAAGATGACAGAAAGATTGAGAAGTAAGATCATCCTCCTCTGAATAGCTTCCTTAAATGAAGCAAAGGAAAAGCTGGCATCGGCATTCCCCAAAGTTCAAGGTAAGCTGTTTAAAGGAAGGACTCAGAGCACCTTTCTTGTCCATACAAGCTGACTCCAGAATGTGGTTGATTCTGTAATATTCTATATTGCGACTGGGCAAGAAAGCAAAGGACTCTTGGTTAAAAAGTCCAAAGAGAGACTCCAGGGGTGGAGTAGACTGTGGCTTCACACTTTCCATGATGTGGTCCCCCTCTCCCCACTCCAGAGAAGCTGTCTTCTTTCAACCTTCTCTTAGTCCTTTGTGATGACAGTGGTTCTGCCATCCTGTGCCAGAATGAATCATCTGGGAAGGAACGGTTTCCCTGTGGCTTTCGCAGCTAATTTCCAATTCTATCCCTCTGAAGCACTTTGCATTTAAGTTATAAAACAATATTGGGGCCTAGAAGAGATGGCTCAGTTGTTAAGAGCACTGGCTGCTCTTCCGGAGGATCAGGGTTCAATTCCTAGCACCTGCATGGCAGCTAGCAACCATCTGTAACTCTGGCCCCTGGGGATCTGATGACCCCTTCAGGCCTACGAGGACATCCAGCATGAACATATAAAGGCAAGCAAACATGAAAGAATTTTTTTAAAAAAAGAGTCTCAATGGGACTTATATGCTTATTTAGTCCAAACTGCTCTTAGTATTGATGAAATCCACAAATAAGCAAAAGCAAGGGATGCCCTAATGCCGTGGCAGGGCTAGGAAGAGGAATCAGTGTAGACGTTTCTTTCTCCATACAGATCCATCATTTTCTATCATTTCAACTGTTTTGACACTGGCCGCTCTTCTACTTTTCCATTCTTTGTCCATGGAAATAGATCACGGTCCATCCTTGATAACTTACAGTTGCGAGGAAGATGTCTACGTCTGGGCACTATACCACAGAAGGTTCTGAAGGACTGACAGACCTGTTATGAGCCAGATCTGCAAAAGAGGCACCCCCAGAGGAGTCTGCATTGGTTCTGAGTAGGGAAGAATGACTAGAATGAAAGAGGCAAGATCAGGCCCACACCTGCCAGCTGCAGGTCTCTGTTTCTCCTCTGTACTGGGAGAGGAACAGCATGCCAGCTCACGTTACTCTTTAAACGTGTGTCTTCTTATGTCACTCTGGGACTATACTCAAGACAGAAGCCAGGGCTTTCTACCACCTCCCATCATGGGTGCATACATATCACAAGACACATTCAAACCATTCCCTTGCAGAGAAAAGTCCCGAGCACTCGTTGGGAAAATCCCCTGTGAGCATCATGTCCTCTGAGCGGCCTGCAAAAGATCTTTTTCTGCCACATCTCTGGAGGAGGCACCACAGAGGTGTGAAAATTCCCTCCTTAAAAAGTATGAAGAGAGCAGGACTCCAAGACTGCACGCTCTTGGGATGCGTGCAGGGCCCGTAGGGAATCCACTGCTGTTGGCATCTGCAGGCAGACATATTGGGGAGACAGGTGTAAAGCTGTCGGCACTGGCGGGCAGGCAGGGCTGCCTCTGACCCCTCTCTGCTCTCTGAATAGGTGGGAGATCATCAGCATTTTCAAAGCTTACTCATTTTCTACCACCTTTGCTGTTCCAGCTAATCGGTCCTGCCCCTGCTGAAGCTGCATTCCATATTAATATCTGTTTGTTTACCTAACTTTCTATCAACAGGACTTAATGCTTCCCAGGTTAGTCTCGTGGTAGCTAATCATATCAGCAAAATTACAACTGTGCCAGTTATATATAACTACATATAAACATCTCTACGTGTGTTTTTCCATTATGAATGAAAATAAATGCTACAAATTTAATGGACATCAAAGCCTGTAAAGAAAGTCTCATATGCGTTTCCACACATTGGTATCCAGTTGTACATGTGTTAGAAATATTATTCTGGATGAAATATCATCATTTATTTTCTTTACTGCATTAAAAATATGACAGCATTACTTCGTGCCTTTTCCCCTTCAGAATGCTGTGCCTCTGAGCAAACTGTCACCAGGAAAAGAAATACTTTAAAAAATGAAGTTTTCATTATGTCCTATAGCCAAGCTAGAAAGCCCAGAGAAGATTCCCCACGCTGCTTTTCATCCTGGGGACCGATGCTTGAATGTGTTAAAATGCTATTTATTTTCTAACGGGCAACTCGGGTTTGGCACCGTGTAAACCCAGTGTTTGCCAAGATTCCCTTGGGGGACAAAGGGAAAATCATCTGTATAGATCAAATGTGTATTAGCTGCATTAGCGATTGGTCCCCAGAGACTGATAAAGACCTTTTTAGACAGATTTCACTGCACGGCTCTTTAGAGAATTCATGGAATTAGACTTGGGTATCACAGGTTTGGGACACTTTCTTCAGGTCCTAAGCATCGGAGGAAGAGAGCACAGAATTTGAAGGCCGGGTGAGAACTGCTACCTTTCATTGTGGATGAGTCTCAATACCAAGCCCATGCTCTGCTCCCTATCAATATTTCATGTTCTCGGAGTCAGAAGAAAACACATCTGTTGCCTTCCTGCATTGCAATGTGTGGGATGGAGCAAAGATTATTACAGAGCAGGTTCGGGAATTTAAAAATTCATCACCTTCTCAATTTAGAAAGCTGGTATGTGGTTAGGACTTATGAAGGCTCAACAAGCTTGAAATGACCAAGGGGCCAGGCCTTGTTCCTGAGAAATCTGTGATGTGCGGGAAATCAGATGCAGCGAGAGGTGGGAGGTGGTCAGCAGACTGAGGCGGAAGGTGAAGGCCTCGAGTCCCTGGGGTACTCTGCACAGAAGGTTTGCTGTGTGGTGTAGTATCTTCTGGTTTGTGTGTGTGTGTGTGTGTGTGTGTGTGAGAGAGAGAGAGAGAGAGAGAGAGAGAGAGAGAGAGAGAGAGAAAGATGAGAAAGACAGAGAGACAGAGAGAGACACAGAGAGACAGAGAGAGGCAGACAGAGAGATACAGAGAGACACAGAGAGACACAGAGAGACAGAGAGGCAGACAGAGAGATAGAGAGACAGAGAGAGACAGAGAGAGGCAGACAGAGAGATAGAGAGAGACAGAGAGAGACAGAGAGACAGAGAGAGGCAGACAGAGAGATAGAGAGACATAGAGAGAGACAGAGAGAGACAGAGAGAGGCAGACAGAGAGAATGAGAGAATATGCTATTCACAGTTTACCAGCTGGGCTTCTCTCTCCTCCTATTGTACACAAGAGACCAGTGCTCTTACTACCACATCTGCGGGTCTTGGTGCTCAGCACTGGTTCACAAGCATGTGCAGCAATGTTGCCAAAGCCATTCTCAGAACCTGGGGTAGACCCAGACTATTCCTCTTCCATGGAAAACCTTCCAAAGAATTAACCTGGGTTTACTAACATTTTCTACTGCTTCTGGTTACATTTAAGAAACATGCAATTTTGCAACATTGTCCACAAACTGGCATGCAAAAACACTGTATTCCCAGCACCTGTGTTGCAGAACCATGAAGGGGTTTCTCGGGCATCAGGACACTGAAGCAAGAAATGAATAGAAGTGACAGGTGATCTTACTGCGGTACCCACTTAGCTCACCTGTTTGCAATTGATGAACCTCACTGGAAAGAATCTCAGGAACTTGGCCACCAATCTGCGTGGTGGCCACAGCATTATGGTTCATAGACACATTGCTTCTCCTCTGGCCCCTCCCCCTTCACAGACTTTTCCAGTCTCTTGGTCACATTGCTCAGCCATTAAGGGTAGGTGGTACTTAGAAAGGTGGATGTCTTTATCCAGTAAATAGGCAGCACACATTCCCTCAGACATGAGGGACACAGCTAGGAATCAATGGTTGCTCACCGCCTAGCATCTCTCCCACAGACATAGAAAGATGCTAGCTGGATTTGTTTAGGGTGCAGCTTAGACAAATGGAGATCTTTCTAAGAAACCTTGAGACCGATAAAGAGGCTTTAAGCTTCCACGAGCAACATTTACCAATAAATAAAGAACTCACTATATTTTCCATTCTAAGACAACAACATAGAAGGTCAGGATATCTGACATCTGAGAGGTCAACAGAGTTGGCTCTTCTATGTCAGTGCCAACCCTTGGGAAGTGGGTTGTTTTCAAGGGAGGTCATAGGAACAACTTGTAACAACGACAGAAGGGATAATTCCCTAGAAGGATACTGCCAAGATGGAAATTTGAACATTATTCCTCTTAAACAACTCTCTTCTTGTCCCATGATGCACTGGGAAAAGCTCCTTCTCCATCACACTGTCTCCTGCCCCGTTCCCATCAACAGCTTTTTGCTGCACTGCACACTGCACGAATTCTACAAATCTAGATAATTTCAACATTCCGAGTCTCTTTTTCTGGGTTTTGCTTTGCTAAAGCAGATTTCTTTCACTCTACTTCTTAGACATAGGTATAAATCGTCCATGACCTCCATATCCTACTCTCATACTTTTCTTCAGCAAACTTCCCATTCTCTCTCTCCTCTGCAATCAAAGGTACATCCTGGGCTTTGAGCTTCATGAGTGATGATGTAAACTTTGTATGGAATCAGGTGATGCTTCTCAAGCCTTTGGGCCAGAGACCACACATAGGTTCTTCATTGTTTGTGTTTGTTATCACCCACCCGTGCAGAGTTCTTGCACTAATCTCAGAGTTTTGGTCATAACTCTTTTGAACCATTAACACCTTATTCAGTACTGGGCCTAATTGGGCTCAAGAGTCTATAGGACAAGTATTTGATGAAGACACCCATCAGGAAAGACAAACAAACAAACAAACAAACAAACAAACAAACAGGCAAGGAGCTTCTCAGTCCTGTTCCCGACAACATCCATCTCCAAATTTGATTTCCTCATACTTGGCTCCCACTGAGGTTACACTGCGCCCCAGGCTGGCCCTCCACAAACCACATATCTCAGTGCCCAGAAAAGCAAATACAAGAAAGGAGCTCACTCTCTGCCTTGCATCACACTAATCAAACTATGTTACACTCTCTTTCCTTAATCTGACTTGAGAAGGGCCTTAATCGCAGGGTAAAAGCAGAGAATCAAGCTCCTTCATGGCGATTTCTTTGTTGTCCATTGCTGTAAGTGCGGGGCCCCTGACTGGGACCAATTGTTGCACTTGGATCCAGGAGTGAAGCCCTCCTGGAGGCTGCCTGCATTTCTCAGGGCACAAGTCAGCCCTTCCTGATTTAATTAGAGTTTTTTTCCCACTCTCTCTCCACCTCTCTTGACCTTCTGCTTGATTATGTAGTGAAGCATTCCTGGAGAGCAATAATCCTGTAAGACAGACATCAGCTATGAAAGCCATCAGGATTCCAGCCTTACAACTTCCAGACGGGGGTCAGTCCGGAGATGTAACGGCAGAAGAAACTAAAGGGCCAGAAGCTGTAAAGAGAGGCAAAATGGAGAGTTTGAGAAATAAAAGGACCCAAACAATGGCTATCTGGAGGCTTTGCGTTTCAAGGTGTGCTGGGTGCTCGCTTCTTGCCTCTCTGTGCACACCATTAATAGGGTGATTTAGTAATTTCCGTGGGAGCTGCCATCCCCTTGCAATGCCATTAGTGTCAGAGTCAGGGAAAATGAGGAAGTCTTTTTTTTTTCTCCTTCCAGAGTATGCAAACACAAGCTTAGAAACATGTTTGCATTTGGATTGGACGATCTAAACCAACAACTTTCAACCTTTTCACTAGGAGCTGGGAGCTGTTTGACAAGGCCCACTTTTCATCAGGCAGGTTCAAAGTCTACACGCGACAGAGGCTTCCTTAATAAGAGGGACTAATAAGATTATTTCCTTAAAGATCTAACCTTGGCACCCATCTTCCTACCAGAAGGTAGAGCAGATTCATTTTCTAAATTGCTTACTTTAAAAAAAAAATGCTCTGTTGACTGGGGGCAGGGTCCCACCACTGCACACCAAGACATGCTAGTTAAGTTTCTTCTTTGGGTTTGAAGTGGCTTTTATTTCAGTCCCTCTGTCTCTTTGGAATAATTTTCTCTCTCACTCAAAAATTTTAATTCCCCAAGCTAAACACAAACATAACATTTCAATGAATGGGGATGAATCCTGGAGAATAATTCACTGCTCAAAAAAAAAAAAAATCTATTCTCCAAGCAACTTGCCTCTCTACTCAGGGTTGTATTTCACCACAACAAATTTCCAAGAAGCTGTAAGATGGCTCAGTGTGTAAAGGTACTAGCTGCCAAGCATGGTGACTCCAGCACCATTGCCAGGACTGTCATAGTGGAAGGACAGGACAGACACACACATTGTCCTCTTGCTTCCCTGTGCACAACATGGCACTTGTACCCACTCCCCGCATAAATAATGTATGTGATATACATTAAATAATATATAAATGATGTGATAGATATTATACAATATATACGTTCCACATTGTGCAGGTTATCAGTCATTCTGCAGATAAAAAAGTTGGACCTTAGAGAAGGTAAGCCATTTCCTCAAGACCCAAATAGTAATACAAACATAATGCAAAGTAAAGATCAGAATCTAATTTTCCAGAATCTATTTTTTTTTTTTTTATGGAATCCCATTGAGGCTCTTGAACCACACTTTCGGCTAGTGTTACAGGCATATATCCTCAATTATGAAAATTTGTTCCTATTGAAAACTGGCCAAATTTTTGAGGAGTTGCTCTTGTGTCAAAACTCTTGAAGAGTAAATCCCAGAGATCTTTAAACACTGTGAGACCCTCACCCTCATTTCTAGACACTCGGGTGCCATTGGTGTGGGGTGTGAATGGAGAAGATAAGGCTCCTCAGGTAACTCACATGGGGACTCCCTCCTCCAGGGAAATGAGACAGACGTCTCCCTCCTGGTGGGGAATTTGCATTAAGTGTTCATATACAGAACCTCTTCATCAACTCCCCATTAGTCTCCCTCTTCTCTAAGTCACACATGTCATATCTTAAGAGGATCTGTCTGATTTTTAAAAATTACACTTATCAAGTCATCTGTAGTTCATTTCCCTCGGACTTGTTAATGATATCCCATCAAATGAAAATAGAAGAAATTTGATGGTTTCATTGCACGGTGTAGTCTTTCCATGAGATAACACAGAAATTTCCCTCTGGAAATACCTTCATCAATGCCCAGGCTATGTGATGGACAAGGTGAATGGTCTGATTGTGGGCCTTCCCAGACAGCACGGTTAAGCTTCACATCAGAGCACCTGGCTTAGGGACAGACGCATGAGCCCCATGTAGGGAGGGCTTTCATCAGAACACTTGCATATGTAAATGAGAAAAAAGGTCAACATTCTTCGAAGAAGGAATTCATGGGTCCTAGCCCATAAATCCCAAGACTAGATTCCAAAGCTCCAGGGATATGAGTGTTAAAAGGGTCAGTTAGAAGTCTCGGTTCACTCATGGGCCTTGGGTTGTATTGGATAGGGTAAAGTGCCAAAATACCAGATGCATGAATGGTCAATTTTGTCTTCATGTTTGATCCCCAAACTAACCTTTAGAGCCTCAGAAGGCTAGGGGCAGCTACCCTGGCTGGTAGCTCCCCATTCTTGATACAGTAATTGTTAATAGGATAGCACTGTGTTTGGGTGGAAAACTGGAAGCTTGGCTTTCATAACTTGCCTGGTCTTTGCCATATGGCTGTCTTCCCTTGCCTGATTTTAGGATTCACCCTTTTGCTTTAACAAAATGTAGCTGGAGGATAATAGTTTCTAGGGAGTTCCAGGAGTCATTTTGCTAAGTTTTCGAAACTGAGACTGTGCTTGAAGACCCCAAAATGCACATGGTACCAGATGCAATATAGTCTAGGAGACTCTTAGACTTTGCAGTCAACAGCCAGAAGTAGGGTTGCTTTTGTGAATTTCCCTGGCTGTGCAGAAAGAGAATCTTCTGTTTGCTTGTACTTGCTCATCAGAGGCTGCAGCCTAAAGTCTAGTGACTCATCTCTACTACCACACAGTGAAAGCCCAAGGGAAGAGAGAGGCTTTATGCTCCTGTTTCTGCCCTTGAATTCTAGTCTGCATGAAGCTACCCTGGGACCACTTTTGAGTTCCTTGTGAAAGTATTTAAGTTCTCTTCCTTAAACTAATCTTAGTTGAGGTGCTTTCACTTAGATATGCCACACCCCCTAACCAGGTCCTCAGAGTGGAGTATATGCAAAAGATGCAAAAAGAGTTTATATGTAAAGTATCTGACCTGGCCTGGACTTGAGATTTGACTTATCACTGCCACCACTTTAATTTTTAATATTTTCTTATTACAATTTTTTATTATGGCCTATGTCTAAAATTGGACAGTGATGTGCAATTGGAAAGTGAGTTCATGCTATGGACAACTTGGTTCTGCCTCTGTTTACCTTCTATCCTTTCTCAGGGTACTGTAGCATCTTCTGGTCTCCCCAACTGCCTGTACCTTTTAACTCTGGAGTTTCAGCTGCATTTGAGAGCTCACTTCGGATTGTCTGTGATAAAATATGCATATTTCCTGAAACCCAAAGTATTCTCACTGAATATAATAAGTGGAAAGTTATTTTACAGGAAATGAAAATCTAAGATTAATATTCTCTGATGCCATCTCGTCCCCTCAGGACAATTATTCACTGTAGTACAGCAAAGTAAACTTGCAAAATATGGGAATTGGTTTTCCCCTCAGACATCTAAGATGAGCGAACTTCTGAAGAAGCCAGACAAAACCAGCTTGTGGGTGTGATGCCCACTGCCTCAACTTACCAAATAGAAATCTGGTCTTTTAGGACATAGAACTTTAAGGAAATTCATGCCATAGTATGTGGATGTGCAGAATAAAGAAAAAAAAGGAAAAACACAAGGTGGTTGAAGACTAAGCCACTAGGTACAGCTACTGACAACTATTAATACTGGGCATGGTAAATAATGTCATCACTGATTTCAAGGACATTCTGATGCTTAGTCCCTTCCCCCAACCCCCCTTAGTCAATAAAATCTTCTGGACTTTACTCGGTTCTAAGTCCTCCAGCTTGACAATAGGGTGTGTGCCCTTTTGGATTCAGAGCTTTAAAGAGCAGAAAACCTGACATTTAGTTCATTCCAAGAATTAGAGGGAATTTTCATAAAACTACAGAATGGGAGTCTTTGCAGAGGACTATTGTATGAATATTTCTTGACGGAACAGGAAGCTCTCCTGGTAAGTACTTGTCTCCCATGAGTGTTGTGCTTAACCAAAGTTTGAGCACAGGTGGGGCTGGATGATAAAACACAGGCAACCTAAAATGTAATCTAAATACAAGGCAGCATTTATGTATTAAGTGGCAAATGAGTGCTGCCCCAAGGAGCTAGCCAGGAGAGATCACTTCAGACAATGCGCCTCTCACACCCTCCAAACTGTCTGGTAATAAGGACCTATTCTCAGTTTATTCAAGCAGCCAAATCACAGAGCCTCCGCAAACATTACCACAGTCCCTGGTCAAGTGCATTCCCCTGGTGGAGAATCAACAAAGGCAGTCAAGCAGTGGCTTGCCCACAGGCCTGCTCACCCACTCCCTCAGCCTCTCACACCAGCAGGGTTTAAAAGGCTGCCTCTCAAAATTCCCAAAGCTGTAAACATTCTTCCCTTCAGTTGTTGTTTTTTTTTTTTTTTATTCCCACCATTTTGGGGCGACTATTAAATCTGATGTTGGCTTAGCCTTCTCTCCTACGGCCATATATTTGCAGGCTTTCTCTTCTAGTAATAGAAGCAGGGCTGCTGACAATCAGGAGGACTGTTGAAGGCTGGGCCTTGACCTTCTTATCTATAGATGTGATAAAATGTGTCCTTTAGATCAGAGGCGGGGCAGTGGCCCAGATCCTTGGCTGGTCCTTGTCTTTGACATCTGCTGTGCAGTAACTTGAAACACAGCCTTTGAACTAAGCCACGGTTGCCTGATCTATAAAGGGAGGAGAGTCCATGGCCAGACATGGCTCACACAGTATATGGAAAGGAATAAATAGTCAACAAGTGGTAGAGAGTGGTATCATCATGGTTCCAAGTTCCTGACAACTAAAGGGTTAATAATTATGACTACTTGAGACGATTTTATCCAAGATGTAGATTCTTGTCCCTCTTGTCACCCATCCCATTCCCCACATCTCCAAGTGAAAGAATGACATTTCAGACATAGGCAACTCTTAACAACCTGACCCACAGCTACCAAAGACCGTCTTCCCCCATTTCCTATTCCTTTTTTTATGCTACAACAATTTTATCGTCACAGACATCAGACAAATAAATGTAAACACATTTTTAGAGGAAGAAATTACAAACCAGACTTGCTTGGTGTTCAAGTAAAAAAAATATATATTCCCTAATAGCTATTTTTGGAGGGTTTTTTTTCTTTCCTTTCCTGCTGATTGAAAATAAAGTGGGCAGACATGTGAGACTTTCTGATATGATGGAGACATTTTGAAACTAGATATGAAAGATGACTGCATAATGGGGTATAGTTATTAAAAGGCATTAAATGATGCTCGTATATTGAGTGTAACTTATATCTGTAGATACATCTAGAAAGAGGCCTGGCCTGCATGTTACAAATAGCAGAGGGGAGGAAGGAGGTAGAGGAAGAAAGGAATGAAGAAAAGGAGAAGAAAGAAAGGAACGAACAAAGAGAGATAGGGAAGGAGGGAAGGAGGGAAGGAGGGAAGGAGGGAAGGAGGAAAGGAGGAAAGGAGGGAAGGAGGGAGGGAATTCCAAGAAGTCTTTATGTAAAGTCTAAACAGTACTTCCTCAAACCCCAAGGTATGTGATCTACTTTTTGGAGATGGAAGGTTTGAAGCACTGTAGGATCATTCAGCTCTGGTTCATTCTGATTCATAGTCTGACATCAATGTAGAAATGAACACAGCTCCTGGAAACAGAGAGAAGGGGAGAGCAGGATTCTCCCCACTTATTTGCTACCATGTTCAATAAAGATGTTCTTTCTCCATGGTTCTGTGGGCTCCCTTAATGTTTTCTCAGATCCTCAAGTTATCAATACTTGTTCTTAAGTCTGTGTCTGTTCCAAGGAACAGAGAGAGCAAGGGAGGCAAAGACTGACAAAGCTGAACAAGAGCGGAGAGTCATTCTTCTCAGAGAACATCAGTCTGAAGACAGTTTACATGCCAGAGCACAGGCAATGGAGCCTTCTCTAGTCTGCTGCATCTTCCTGTGTAGACATTACCTAAGAGAAATTGAGTCCAGCAAGGTAGCTTTGATGCTCATTCTGTGTGAGATAAGGAACCTGATAAAACAGGGATGTGATTGGCCAATTATTTATTTGCCACATTTCTTCTGTGCCCCAGGCTCTTCCTAATGCCTCCTTCATCAGGCACTGAAATTTTTCCAGCTCTCCAGTCTGTGCTGGGATCTAGCTACAGTTGGCACGGGATCCCGTAAGCATTCATTTGATGGTCTTGTGTATACAGGGTTAACGTGTCATCCTCTCTAGGATGCATGCAAGTTAATAGTTGGCATCCCAGGAAATAACTGCTAGTCTCGTAGAGAAAGAACGAAGGTTGACAGGTGTGAGCCTCGTTCAGACCTCTTTACTTGTACTGCAATGCACCTATATGTACTTAAGCCAACATGAGTGCTTTATCATTCTGATGGGACTTAGGGACCATCCCTTTAAACCATCAGAAGTTGCAACAGAAGAGCTGGCTATCCACAGCATCAGCATAAAAAAAAAAAAATCTCTACTCTGCCTCATGTGTAACTGGCTTAATTACTTCAAGCTGTAAAGAACATCTTGGGCTCTTTTCAACAAACAGTTTGACATGACTGAAGGAGGAAGATGCGCCTTTCAGGTCTAAAGCTCAGTTCAAGTCTATCAAGTCTATCTATGAAGATCACACATTCTACGCAACAGGAGCGGTTCTGTGACTATGGGCTAGATGAATTATTTGATGATGATGGTGATGATGATGGTGATGATGATGATGATGGTGATGATGATGATGATGATGATGATATGTGAGATGTGTTCTCACACTGAAGCGCAGGCTGGTCTGGAATTCATTATGTAACCCAAGCGAGCCTCAAACACATGACAGTCTTCTTGTCTTAGTCTCTGAATAATGAGACTACCAGGCTGCTCTACATTTGCTCACACCCTTACCCCTGATTTTTATTGATTCCTCTTAGTATCACAAAGGAAAAGGCATTTTAAAAAACAATCATGACTGAGAGGTACAAAGGTTGAGAAAAGGCAAAAGAAACATATTGAGTATGGAGACATGATTGATCTTGAGCTACACACCTCACCAAAGGTCTTTAATGGTGGCCCATATTTACTGGTATGATTTGAATATGCATACATCCCCTAGAACATATGCTGCCACTTAGTCCCCAGTGTGACAGATGATGAGGTGAGGTGTTAAGATGTCAGTAGGTCAGGGGGCTTCCAATTCTCATGAACAGATTAATGATCTTAGGAGAGGTCTATAGGAGCCATCTCTTTATTCTCCCTGTCACTGTGTGATGAAGAAAGCATGAATGTGTGTGTGTGTGTATCTATCTATCTATCTATCTATCTATCTATCTATCTATCTATCTATCTATCTATGTATCTATCTATCTATCTATCTATCTATCTATCTATCTATCTATCTATTTATCTTTATCTGGAACATAGTCTCTCCTGATCCCCTGCCTGCAGGTCCCATGCCCACAGGTGATTTCCCAGCCTCCAGAACTATGGTAAAATAACATTTCTGTTCTTAGCACCCTCAAGTGGGTATTGTGTGTTGGCAGCACAAGTGAACTAAGACATCATGACGCTTGCCGCTCCCTCTTCTTTCCTGTCTTCCACTTTTTTACCTATTAGTCCCACCTAGCTCTCTAAGTGAGCCCAATGTACCAAGCACTATATCCCTGTCAGCACATAAGTGCATTTCTCAAATTATGGTCACTCTTCAGGATACATATCTTTAGTTCTTCCAGCAGCTGCTTCTAGCCTGTGTTTCTTTACCCCGGTCTTCTTGGGTGTCTGGTTCTCTGTCACTCACACTCAATCCTGACAGGACACCCTCTTTGCCTCTTGGGTCTTTGTGTTTGTTCCTTGTCTCTAACCTGTAGTTTGTGTTCATAGCTATATTAATGCCACTCATCTTGTTTATTGTGTCCACATAAGTTGAGAAGGCTGACATTTTCCACTGCCAGTTATTTCCACAACAGAATGAAACTCGTAACATTTATCTCTGTGTTTGGAAGGTCTAACACCTTGACAGGCACATCCCGGGAACTAAGCAATCGCCCAAGAAATGAATAAGCACTACTCTTTATAACTAGCCATCAAGAAATAAAATAATAATGGAACACTTTGACCTCAGATTCAGAGAATATTTTTTTTTCTCCAAATGCAGGGTTTTCAAAGCACAAAGAAAAACTTGGAACTGTACTGGGTTGATCAAAGGGCTTTATGTGGAAACTGATCATTTAGAAACGGCATTGGTCTTTCAAGGCAGTGGTTCTGTAACATAGAAGTAAGGCCCCAGAACAATGAGAGATTGAATTTAAAAAGAAACAAACACAAATTAAACAACACAACAAAAACTTCAGAAACCTACCCTTTTATCTACTGGAACTAATTTAAGTCATCTTTTAAATTTTTATTTGATTTCTGAAAGAGTTTATTCACAGAGGATCAAGGAAGGCTATGGCATGAATGAAGGGACACTCAAAAGGTGACTGGGATAGAAAGAGCGTAGGCTAGGCGTGTAATTTCCCAGTCACTGCAGCCTCATGGGAAACACACATCATGACGGCAGCTCTTGGCCAAACCCAGAGGCAGCTAGTGCTCCAGATTGGATGCCCACAAGATCGGAAATACAATGGAAATCAAGAATAGATTCTATGTGCTGCAAGACTTGCAAAGTAACACGCAGCCTAATGAGCATATCATAACTGTAGGCTCTGCTTGTTAGCTGTTGAAAATATTTTCACAAGGCCCTGGGTATGGCAGGGTAATGTTAGTTATACAATGCCAGTGCCAAAAGGGAACTGTGTAAGCCAGGCTCAAGCAAGTCACCTGGATAATTGTGGTGATTAGAAATGAATCAGAGCTCGCCCGGACTTGGGTTTTCCATGACAAACACTTGGTTTCTCAGAATCCAAGAGGAGAGCAGCCTTGTAAGGCTGGGAGGAGAGAAGGGTTGTCAGAGAGTTACCAGAAGGATTCCTGTGATACTCTGATCCATGAAACAAAACCCAACTGAAGACCTGCCTCTGACAGTAGCCAGGATTGTTCTTTGTATCATGCCTGCAGCACTCTGGAAGGGGAACATTTTTATCTCATTCCACCTTGGTAAAGACACTCGGATATACTATGGAAATAAGAGGCGCCTCGGTAGATTGTCTCATCAAACACATGATTCCCATGGAAATAAAACACCTCTGCAATTTTCTAGATAAGTTTCCTGAGATCAAGAGAGGCTAAAACTATTGGCACATCACTTACTTGCTTGGCGACCATGGGGCTACATGAATTGCAAAGATATTTTAGATACTTATTTTAAAATCAGTAGTATCATTATATCCCCTATATTAGTATGGGCTCTTTGCATTGGGCTGATTTATAGCTACGAGGCTCATTCACATGTATTTTGCTCTTTCTGATTGAAATACAATCCTGGAATCAATCCATGTTGGCTATTTTCAGCCTGGAGAATTCATCTCTGATCAGAGATGGTTATGAAAACAGATATTATATGTTCCACCCAAGATCCACCAGAACAGAACCTCTGGGGTTGGGGCCCAGACATTTGAATTTTGACAAAGAAAAACAAAGACAATTTTTTTTTCATGAGTCTGACTGTCTGGTACTGTAGATTATGTACTTGAACTAGATGGACCAAGTCACCCTAAAGCATTTCCTTTTTGTCCCTGTCTTACAGGGCCTGTGGCAAGGATCTGCTCCAGTTTCTATGACTCTGAAGTCATAGATTTTGGTGGGGACACTTGCCAAAGAGCAGCACACCCAGCTCGCAGACTCTTAGTGAGACTGGAAACAAGGATTCTCCATTAGAACTCTGCCCACAAGTCATTCCTTTCTGCACACTCTTGTTTGGAGTTTTCTCAGATATTATTGTTTACTTGCTTGTTCCTTGAAGCAAACTTAACCCCCTCCTCCCACAACTAGGTGCAATGATTTAAAAATAAAATAGTTTGTCATGAGGGAAAAAAAAAAAAAAAAGAAAACATCATCTGCCAGAGATGGGAAGGGTAAGAACATCGAAGGGAAGGAAACAGAATGGCAAAAGCAGCCAAGCAAAAGATGCTCTCCTTGATTGAGTGTGATGAGAAAGAGGCTTGGAAGGAAAGACATTTCTTCATCTTGTAAACTGGAGTTGTTTAAGGGCTGCACACCTTTAAGGAACAGCCCCATCAGCATACCTATAACCCCAAGGAAGACTTTCCACACTTACCCAGCTTGGAGGAGGCAGTTATGTGTGCCCCAGAATGTGGATCACAAGCCCTGCATAGAGATGCTTGCAGGACAGGTGAAAAGGGCCGAGAGTAGGGATTGTCAGAGGGGACTGGTCTATGGATTCTCCTTGGATTCTACAGTTCTGTCCCAGGCCACCTGGGCATTGGCTACTCCTAACACAGCCAAAACTTCCCTATTAGGTGTGCATGGATGGCTTGCAGAGCCAATTGGAAAGGAGAGCAAAATGTTCTTTCATTCCAGGTTTGAAGCTCATCAAGGGTAGGGTTCAGAATACTAAATCCTTTTCTGACTGTAAAGATAAAAAGAGAAAATCGCTCCCTCAACCACAGTGGAGTTTACTGTGTCTTTGACAAGCAGCATAATTAAGATCTAGCATAAACACAGAGCCTCCGAGGACAGTAAAAGCTGACTAAATGGGAATTTGTTCTCTTTGGCTTTTCTTTTTCCTTTATTTAGTTTCTCGGTGGAAGTTTCGCTTTGAAGCCAGGCCGGCCCTAGGCGAAAATGCAGAGTCTGCGAAGTGCTGGCGTATCTTCTGCCTGCTGCTGTCCTGTGAGCATTTCCAGCCCTAGTCAGTCAGCACCACCCACAGAAAAGTGCCCCTCCTATCTCTCGTCCCCACTTGGCCTACACTGGCCTTCCAGGCCCATTTCCGGATAGGAAGCACATAGTGCGGTGTAGGCTTCTCCTGCCAATCAGAATGGAGCACCAACGCCAAGGTGGCGGGTAGGTACTACACAGAGTGCTGTGAGCACGGATTGGGTGGGTGACACTGGGTTTCTTTGTTTCATAAGGGTCCTTTGACAGGCATGACCCATTTATAGTCTTTACACTCTAGAAAGTTGAGTAGGATTACACTTGAGAGCAGAACGCCTTGGCTTGAAGTGCTGATGCTGAACGGAGCGTCTATGTGGCTGGGATGTCATGACTCTGGCTAGGACTCTGGAGTCAGCTGGCCTAAGTCCCAACTCTTCCATTCCTTAGCTGCATAAATTTGAATAACTTTGTGCATCAATTCTTTTCTTTCTTTTTGTTAGTTTTACGATACAGGGTTTCTCTGTGTAGCCTTGGCCATCCTGGAACTTGCTCTGTAGACCAGGGTGTCTTTCAACTCAGAGTTCCTCGGCCTCCTGAGTGCTGGGATTAAAGGCCAGTGCTACCCATGTGGCTCAATTCTTTGTTCAGCAAAATGGACTGTCAGGAAGAGTAAATGAAGGCATTTTGCATAGTCTCTGAAATTTAGTAGCCATTTACTAAAATGCATTGTTTAGGTGAAAAAACTCCTTTCTGAAGTGATTGGCATCAGAAATGTTTTACATTTGCACCCCCCGCCGTCCCCCACAAGCACACATTTTGGAATATTTTCAAAGACATAATATCATAACTTAGAGGTAGGACTCAAGACTAGACACCAAATACATTTCTCTCCTATATAGCTACTGCAATACTTCCAAAATAATTTTACATCGCTTGATTGCTTTGCATATAGGACACAAAATTACCAGGTTTCTCTCATTTGTACAATTATACTGACACTCCGAAATGTTTTTAGTTTTTGAGATTTTTTTCCCTATGGCATTTTGATTGGTGATGTTCAACCTGTATTCACATACAGTCATTCTGGTCAGAGCCACCAATTGGTCATAACGTTCCAATTCAAGTATATACAGCTATAGGCTATTATGTGGAGTCTGTGTGTGTCCTCCATAAACTCATTCTGAGAGGACCCCTCCCCCTTCCCCCCCCCCCCCCCCCGGCCTCTGCCGAAGCTGCCATTTGTCAATAAATTTCCTCTCCTTCCTTTTTCTGACATAGGATTCATTTTTGACACATAATGTCACTCTTTATTTCTTAGTCGGTGACCAAAAGGCAATACACGAATTAATTATGACACACAGAGACTACTCAACCTTCAGATCCGAAATGACAGGTAAATAGCACCACTTGAAAGGAACATATTCCTTGTCCTCCGAAATGCTTGCATGTCAAAGGGTTTCTGTTTACCCACCATGCACACGGCAATGGAAAAGGGTGGCTCACAATCACGCTGCTGCTAGCCCCCTTCCCACAAATGCTTGCAGGTGCTATCACAGGGAAAAATGAGCATCTATCTTCCAGTTTCAAATTAGTCCATAATGGGTAATTTCATGCAGACATTATTTCTAAACAAGAAATTCCCTAAATGCTAATTGCTTCTAAGAGCTGTTCAGTTAAAGGGGATAAATATTTCCGCTCATTAAAGGGGATGCCATTTTCCTAGTTAATGCAAGGAAGCTGCAAACGGGATAAGAAAAAGGAGGTCAGGACTCTGGAGATCAAGTGGCACCTCCCACACTGAAGTGTCAGACTGGAGGACTTGGCATGGATGTGGCTCCGGATCAGTAGATGTGACAACCCTGAGAGCATCCTTCTGCACCCGACAATCACTAAATCCTCACCCCAGCAAAAAAGGTTAGACAACTGTCAATGTGAGGCCACAATTAATAGCGAGTAGAGATTCTGCTTCCTTATCGACACTAACAACTTCTTGGCACTGTATTCAATAGGGAATGGTGACAAACTGCAGAGCGGTTCCTGTATGGCTCTGATATGTAAGGGGCAGCTTACGACTTGTGTTGACAAATGCCCTGTTAATGGTATAGATGAAGACAGGATTGCTCCAGCTGCTTCAAGACCATGAAAGACAGCTAGAGAGGCCAATCCCAGAGATGTGATCAGAACCCTTGAAGGTGGACAGCCCATCTGAATACCTTCCAATAAATATGCGATTTGAACATTCTAGCTGCTGTTTCCAGGCTGAATCAAAGGAGATACAGAAGAGGCAAGGCATCCTTAGAGTATCAAGGAAGTCTCAACTGTTAAGGGAAAACACACGCCCATCAAATAATCTTACACATGCTCCACTCCTGCCTGCACATGCTCTCTCTGTCTCTCTCTCTGTCTCTCTCTGTCTCTCTCTGTCTCTCTCTGTCTCTGTTTCTGTGTGTGTGAGACACACACACACACACACACACACACACACACACACACACACAGACCAAATGATCTATAACAAACACTTCACACACAAAAAAGCACATACATATAAAAATATGTATGTGGCAGGGGTTACATAGACAGGAAAATTGTGGATGCCTCATCCAGAATCGATGACTGAGCCAAGAGCAGCAGGATGGGATGGGAAGACAGAAGGAAGTAAAAGAAGAAGCAGGTGGTGTGCTCAAAGACTCTGAGGTGGAAGACACTGGGATGATGGGAAGAAGCAGCAGATGAGCCAATATGCTTGGGAGCAGCAGACACAGAGGAGAGGTGGTGTGAGCTAGATGGGGGGGGGGAAGGGGGCTTATGTCATGTAGACTTTTGTAGGATTTTGATCTTCATCCAAAGAACAATTGCTCACAGAGGTGTTTCAGAGGGAGGGGTGCACAAAGAACAGAGACCAAGAGAGGAAGTAGACAGATTCGTTAGCAGTTGGTCTGACTTTGGCTGGGACAAGAAGATGGTATCAGTTGAGACAAAATCAGCCTCTTTACAGGTGCCTTTGTTACTGTTTCTGGTTTCTAGAGGACACTGCTTCCTTCCTATTAACTCCATTTGCAACCTTAGTATCTCCTGGCACTGTTCTCAGCTTCCCGCAAATCCCCACTGTTGTTAAAGACAAGAGTCACACTTGGTTGTGAGCTACCCTGGGTGGCTTCTGGAAACCAAACTCAGGTCTTCTGTAAGAACAAGCAGCTGCCCCTAACCATTGAGCCATCTCTCCAGCAATGCCCCCTCCCAAATATGTTCTTATTCATACATATGTCTTCAGTACTGGCCATCCCATTTCTAAAGAAATTTCTCTTTGTTTTATTGCCGTTACTGAATGGAACCTCGTGTAACCGAGGTTGTCCTTGAAGTCCTGATCTTCTTGCCTCTGCCTCCCAAGTGCTGAGATTACAGGCTTGCACCATTATGCCTTGGCCCAGCTAAAGAAGTAATATCTTGTGCATTGTGGCTCTTTTTTTTTCCCTCTCTTCTCAACCTTCTGAAAATGTGGCTTTTATCTCTATCACTTCAGTGACACAGTTCTCTTGATGGCCATTAGTCATCCTAGTTACATATGTAGGACTCCTGCTAATGGGAGCTGCATTTAAAAGTGCGGTTCATTTTTATCTCCCTGAGTCCTCCCCTCCCTTTAACTTTGAGGCTTTTTATTCCCTTGGCTCCTCTATCTCATCATTCACAGTTGCCTTCAAGGTTTTCCCCATCCCTTGGAACTTTCAATTCTGGTTTTCTGACAAGTGGGAGCTGCGTCTGGGTCACTTGCCAGCAGAATCTGACATGACCCATTGGGGGATTTCTTTTTTCCTCAAATTCTTCTAAACTTTACTCATGAGCCCCCCCACCCCTCCCTGATCACCCAGATGATGATGTTATTTAAAAGACGTACCACTGGGAAGAACAAGTCTAAAATACTATCTTTCCCCAAAATGATTCCCCGATAAGGGGCTTTCTAGTTGGTTGCTTACTCAGATCTTTCCTGCAATCTCCTCTGATTTACACATCAGTCTTTCAGAACCTGAACTAAGATGTTAGCATTTTGCCTAAAAAAACAAAACAGAAACAGGTTCCCATCAGAATGAGGATCTGTTGTCCTCCGCCAATGTCCGTCTTTGCCTTGCCTATACCTCCTCCTCTTCCCTCTCCCCACTCTTCTTCCCATGTTAGCTATATTTTTCGTTCACTCCCCATTCTCAGACTTCTGCTCAGGATGACAACAAGCTCTACTCAGGATTCTGTATCCTTGACTTGATTCTGTAGAATAAATCTTTATTTAGGACTCTCTTTAGAAATACTGGAAAGTTGCAAAGATAACTGAATGAGTTCATATAACATCTACCGTATTTCTTCAATGTGAACTTCTTCCCTCCATCAGTATGATCCAGTATAAAAAAACATGACATTAAGAATCGGTGACAACTGGAGAGGCAGTGCATGGCACTAGGGACTGACCTCTGGATTTCATCAGTTTGTATGGCGCCCATGCATGGCCAGGATGCTCTGCTGAATCTAGCTTCTCTGCTTTTGGGGTTCCAGTCTGTGTGGCTTTACCTCAGTGTGCCTTCTTTTCTCTGACTTTCCAAGAATAGTGCAGATTTTTCTTCACAGCAATGTTCTGCTTTTACGATAGGTCTAACTTCTATGATGTTCCCTCCTCCTCCTCTTCCTCCTCTTCCTCCTCTTCCTCCTCTTCCTCCTCTTCCTCCTCTTCCTCCTCCTCCTCCTCCTCCTCTTCCTCTGCTTCTTCCTCCTCCTCCTCTTCCTCTGCTTCTTCCTCCTCCTCCTCTTCCTCCTCCTCTTCCTCTGCTTCTTCTTCCTCCTCCTCCTCTTCCTCTGCTTCTTCCTCCTCTTCCTCTTCTTCCTCCTCTTCCTTTTCCCTCTCCTGTTCCTCCTCCACTTTCTCCTTTTCTTTTTTCTCCCCTCTTCCTCCTCATCTTCTTCCTCCTCCTCCCTCTCCTTATCCCCATCCCAGTTATCCTCCCTTAAGGAAACCTTCACCCAGGACACATACCTGATCATTTTCTTTCAGGGTTCCTACTGTATCACTTTAACTTAGCCTTCTTAGATATCCCCACATCATTCCCTTAACCAGAACCCAGAAGCAACAACGTTTCCCAACAAGGGAATCATTCACTTTAAGCATATCTTTTCCCCAACATTCCCTTTCAGAGGAATTACTGATGGCCTGGCCTTTCTACCAGCTGACCATTTATTCAAATTAAGCCACCAAAGCCAGTGCAACTTATACCCCCTTCAAAGTTTACCACTAAAAGAAACCCCTTTGAAATATGTGTGTAATTTGCCAAGTCCAAAGGAAATGTTTGTGTCTCTCAGACAAGCGTTTTATTTGGCAGACACGTGCCACCACTTGTAGTACTGGCATTACTCACACCCAATCTGGCACAGCTTTGGATTTCATCTGGGTTCAGAGTGGTCTGGTGGGTAACATATCCTACTGTAATATATTCTTCAATTAAATAGGTAGATAGAAATAGAATTTAAATATTCAGGAATAATAATTGTTGGGGAGAGAAGCCCTAAGCGATATTCCTCACTGTCTATCATTTTTCTATTCTTACTTCTCAAATTTAGGGCTTATTAACATTTTTCTAATATTTCTCTCCAAGCAAGCAGAAAGGTGCATGCGGAAGTGAAACCGAAGAGTTACAAAGTTACGGTGGGCTGCCCTACGCTACTTTGTATTGTAGTTCCCTGTATTCAGCTTGCTTCTGGCGACTTCTTAGGGACAAACTACAGTCAGTGAGATGATATATTAAACAAATGGGGTTCACTCCAAAGGAAGAGAAAATAAGTGGGAAGAAGTAAAAACTGAAAAAGAATAATAAACATTTATTAAGCGCTTGTCAAAACCTATTAAATATTGGTTATGTAATGACTACAGTTTTATACTTTAATCTATTAAAAATGCCCTCCATCCACTTCCTGAGGAGACTACTACTATCATCTTCACTTCACAGACAGAAAAGTGAGAATCGGAGATGTCATTTGTTTAGAGTCAGTAGGAAGTAATCAGACCTAGAAGTGAGCCTGATTTTCCTTCGTTTTCAAGGCTCAGTTTGTACCTGAAAAAGAAGGGAAGGAAAGATGGGAGAAAGAAAAGAAAGGTAAGGAGAGGGAAGAATATTGATAGTTCATCTCCTCATTTGATTCTGCCCACGAAGGGCAGACATCTCTGTAGGGCTTTAAGTACCGGCAGAGGCTCTTTCAACCTACCCTGCCTACTTTTAAAAGCCAGAAAGAACATGTTTTTTTCCCCCAATGTTCTTGGAGAATCCAGGGAGTGTGGGTGTACAGAAAAGAACGTTTTCTTGCCCTGTATGCCTTCCCTGCAGCAGAGTGGGCAGAAGGAGAGAGACAAAATGGAGAGCCCAATTAGGGCTGGAAACCTCAGAAGAGAAAGCTGCTACAGAAACCATGAAAACGGTGTTTGGTGTACAACAGAACTCTTTCCATAACACCGCACATGTCGACATGAATATTATCATGCAAATGTCTGTTAACAGACTCTTACCTCCTGGGGTAAAAATGAGTCACCTTTTTTAAAAAAAAAAAAAAAAGGCAGTAAAGCCCTCCATGCAGATTTATATGACCTCTGGTAACCGCTCCCAGGGAGCTGTTATATTCTATTGTGTGAAGCCAGCTTCAGAGAAAGTCTCCAAACTTAAGAATGTATGCAACTGCTCTTTGTGGCTCCTGAGGAGCTATTAGAGTCAGTGAGGTGGACAGAGCATGCCGATTTCTCTTCTCAAGGAACCCTCTAGAGCCACATGGAGCTGTCTTGTCTCCTGATACCTCTGGTTGGGATGTGTTTTAAAAAACACCTCTCCGTACAAGTAACAGTGACAGGTCATGGATACCGAGGACAGGGAGCAGGCATTACATCCAGGAGGGACCACTAGGCTCTTCCATCACTCCTAAGTTAGCTTTCTAGCCAGAGGTGATGGCTGGCCCTGTGTAGGTTGTGATGATATCATCCTAGCCATTACCATATTTTCCCCTAAAAGGAAAACTGAGCTGAAAAGAAGCTACCAGGAAGGCTAGGGATGCCTAGACTTGGAATTGCTAAAGTTAAGGTCTGTGGATTCTCAGTGCTAGAAGACACTCCCAGAATTGTATAAGGCAGCCTATGAGACTTGTGGCCATCTCTACTGGCTTTTCACTGGTCCTTATTTGACAGATTCATGTCCCCACTGTAAGTAAAACAATATTTAGAGCTTGCTATATTCAGTGGCAAGTGGCATTTATCCTTCCCTTTTGGAGGTGACAATGTGAGATGCTGAAAAACCTGGTCCTGTGGTTGTACATGCCTTTAATCCCAGCACTCGGGAGGCAGAGGCAGAGGCAGGTGGATCTCTGAATTCAGGGCCAGCCTGGTCTACATAGTGAGGTCCAGGACAGCCAGGGCTACACAGAGAAACCCTGTCTTGAAAAACCAAAGGAAAAGCCGGGTTCCCAGAAACATGTATGTAATACTCAGTCAGAGCAGTCATCTGCCTTTGTGCTCCACCTGACTGTGAGACACAGCTGACCTATTGGGCTGTTTGCTGGGTCAGGAACACTGGAAATCCAGATATCCTGGGGTTGAGAATATTTTTAAATATGGTCAAATCTAGTCAACCTTTATAAACCAATGTATATGTTGCACAAATGAGGTTTGCTCCCTTAAATAGTAAGAGAAAGCCAAAATCAAGGCTAAAATTTCCTTCTCGGTTTCTAACTATAGAATTTGAGATTCGCTGTTGATATTTTTGAGTTCCGCTTCTTTTGGGTCTGTGTGCTGTTCAATAGCCCAGTCATCCACTCAATATATACCTACTAAGACCTTACAACATGTCATTCCTGCACTTGTGATGCACCGTATGGGATACTCATACATCGCCAAAAGTAATGTACGTGTCTGTTATGTTATACATAAAATACACAGGTATGTAAAGATACACACACATATATTTAGAATCTATAATACAGTACCGGTGTTTAAGGGTTTACAGTGTACTAAAGGGAATTAAAAAGCACACAAAAAACCCCAAAATACTCCAGCTAAAACATCACTAGAGACTTTTTTTTTTAAGGATGCAGTGCTTCACCAGATAAATTCTAAGGATTTTACAGAGACTCTCTCCTTAGACACTTGGGGTTTACAATCCAAGCCAAATTCACCCTCAGGGGGCAGTTATTGATATGTTATAGACTCAGATAAATAGAAACCTTTGGCAGTGATGTGAATGGCCATGAGATTTTGAGTCCTGTTCTAAGGTTTGGGGTGAAGAAAATGAAAGACAAAGGCATATTTTTCACTGGATTACACATAAAGGAAAATCCATGAGGTCGTTGAATGTCTGCCCTGCCAGAGATACAGAAGCATTCTGTGTTCAATACTGAAAGCATTTGATGGAGAGGCTGTTTCCAGACAATGCTGCCTGGTAGCAGTATCACCACTTGGGGTTTAGGGTGTGTGCTCTTTGTGGGGATAAGGAGGAGAGGTGGTTACAAAAAAGGGGGTGGGTGCTGGCAGGTGACTTAGAAGCCCTACCTCTTTTCTTCACATCTGTTATCTCTTCACCTGTCATCCCTGGCTCCCAGGCATGGAGCAGGATTGCAGAGGCAGTACTGGGGTCCACAGGTTACAGACACAGTCCCTGTCTTTTCTTCTCTGAAAGGTACAGGCCCTTTAGCATGTATGTGGCTTGGTTTGCTTTGGGGCACATACCATCTGAAGGCCCATTATTCCTCTCTCTCTATTTTGGTTTCTCTGTGTTAAAATCTGATGCTCCGGCAGTTGGAGAAGGCAAGCGTGTGCTTTTTCTAAGTCGGAATCATGCAGAGCTGAACATCGTTTTACCCAAATAAAACTTCTGCTTTCAGAATTTCAGTGGGCATGTTCCTTTTTATAGCTTAAAAAGTTTCTGGTCTGTATTAACAGTTTCTTTCACCAGCTTAGTCTCTTCCATTTTTGCCAGCTGTGGACTCGGCCAGTGTGACTTCTTTTGTGCCTGGCTTTAAACAGTCTAAGAAACAGACTGCATTCTGCCATCCATCCATGCAGAGAAATCACACAGACAGAATGGAAGCCCTGTGCAGGCATTAAAGCCAGGGCATGGCTTCATCATATATTTTTTTAAGCCTGCTTTTTTATTTTGTCTGCTAATAACAAAAAAAAAAAATACACTCAAAGAACTGAACTAGAAGTTAAATCAAGAAACCAACCAATGGGTAACTCAAACTTCTCGATGCCATTTCTCTATCTGTAAGCTACAATGGGATAGAGTACCCACTTAAACATTTAAAGCAGGAATGCATAGGCAATTGCAATAAAAATACTGCTGGCTAACCTTTATTAAGTAGGTATTATGTCTTGGGCTTTGTGCTAAGTGTGATCCTTTTAGTAAAAACTGTCTGGAAATGAAACAACTTCAAAAGTCCCATATTACCCTGCTGGCATCAGAGCCAGGATTGGAGGAAGGGCATTCTGACTACACAATATATGTGCTTAAGTACGTGTATACATTTCCCTTAAGGATGAGGTACCAAAGAACCTTGCTAGGTTTGAAAATATTCAAATGAGACCATGCAGTAAGTTGGCTTATCAAAAAAAAAAAAAAAAAAAAAATTCAAAAAGAGCAGGGGCAATTCCAGTGACTGCATAGTTGCTATAATAGTCATCAAACATAGGACATTGACAGTAGCCACTCTAGCCAGGGAGTGGTGGGCACGCCTTTAATCCCAGCACTTGGGAGACAAAGGTAGGCAGATCTCTGTGAGACAGCCTGGTCTACAGAGTGAGTTTCAGGACAGACAAAGCTACACAGAGAAACTGTCCCAGAAGGAAGAAAGGAGAGAGAGAGAGAGAGAGAGAGAGAGAGAGAGAGAGAGAGAGAGAGAGAGAGAGAGAGAACCCACCCTGGAGGAGGAAGACTATTTCATGTATCAGGAATAAATAAGCCTAGGATGGCGAGAGGAGAAAAGCTGGATCTGCTATTAAACCTGTTTGGGGCTAGTGTCAGCTCAGCTCCTACAAGCCAAGAAAGACATGGATTGGCTTGGAAGATACACGGGAAGTGGGTACAAGCAAAGTGGCCACTGACCTATTCTGTACTAAGACTCTGTTACTGAGTACTCACTCCTCCGGACAGAGCCTGTGATGACCCCACTTTGATGTTGGCCACCAAGACCTTGGGCAGAGGTTAGGAAAAGAAGAGTAAGGAGGTCAAATGTTTGCAGATTTTACCCTTGCCATCCTTTCATCCTTTCATCAACTCAGCTTCTCTGCTTCATTCATATCATCGTTCAACTAGGACACATAAAACTAGGACTCTCCAGAGGATGCAATGGCTGTGAGACACAGAATTCTTCCTCAGAATCCCAGGTCTCAGTGTTAGTCATAAATAGCACAACAGTGGAGCTGAGGCCCATGTGGCCAACATGAACCATACAGAATGCAACCCTGACTTTCCACGAGGAACAGAATCTGCTAGAACTCAATCTCACCGCTTCATAAGCATCTCTAGGTAGGGCAGTGGGATTATTTATGAAAAGCGAATGAGGTGTGTCACTTCCAGGGTCCATAATTAAGAAGCACTGTTCCTCTGCCGTAGCTGAATGGTCTAAGAGAAATGGTGCCTCTTAACTATCATAGACAAGCCAGCACCCAGAACTGGACCAAGGTAGGAACAGTGTCTGATGACGTAGGTTTTGTTGTTACCAAAATTAACATAGCCTTAAATAATAAGTAACCTATAAAAGGGTTTGAAGAAGACTCTTCCTATGCTGAGATTCGCCACTGGGACTATCCAAGGACCTAGATATCTCATTTTCAAGGTCTTGCTAAACGCCTCACTGTGGCTTCTAGATACCATCAATAAATACCACCACCAAACTGTACCACCACAACAAACTGTAAACAAGATATTTTTCTTTATAAAGTAAACTTTCTAAGAAGAAATTCCTTACTATAAATCAGTTTACGATTTATGCATTTCAAGGAATTTCATAATATAAAAGATCTTTGAAGGCAAGTCATTCTCATAACAGGCAGGTGACGCGTCTCATGCACCAGGCACTGTGCTGAGACCTTGCACCCATCATGTGACTTTAAGTCATACTCCCAAAAATCACTTTAGAGGGGAAACTGAGGTAAAGCAGTTAGCCTAAGACCAAACTAAACTCCTTAATTGTGAATGGATCTGAACCTATTGTCCAACATTAAAACTAAGATTATAACCATGCACATGTTTCCTTGGTAAGTCAAAGCTGTCAAAATAGGAAACGCACAGACTACCTTCTATCATTAATTATCATGGACATATAGAGTAATTCAAAACAAATTTAACATTAATGAGATCATTTTTTTTGTAACCATACCAAGGACAAAAGGCCCAAGGTCCTCTGTGTGACTCTGGGTCAGACGATAGTGACCACATGGATTCTCATGCACTGCTCAATACTGTGAAGTAATAATTCCTGGCTTTTTATTTGGGGTTGTGTGTCATGGGAATAACTTGAGTCATGTGTACCTTTCAGAACTAGTCACCATGACCAGAGAGGAAAGGCCACTTACACTTGCAACCATGCTGTTCTTAAGGGTTATCTCCATTCCTAGGTAGCTGGAACACACCTGTATGTTCTACTGTCAAAGAAAGTATTGTTGATATGCCCCTATGTAAAGAAGTCAGGGTGATGCGTTCTGGGCAGGACTGAGTAAACAGAATTGAGAAGACAGGCTGACACGTGCTTGTTGGGACTTTTAGGCAGAGAAGTATTGTTGTTTTTGAGACTTCAAGTAGACCATGTGACTGGAACTTCCTGAAGGGAGAGTCAGGCTACAAATAATTGAGAAAGGGAAACGTGGAAGATGTCCATCTCACTTCCACATGGAGTCAAAGGAGAGACGCAGCCGAGCAGACGGACGATGAAAATAAGAGCTCTTAGATTCAGCTGGCTATGAACTCTATCATCTTGGTCTAGCCATTTCCTTTTAGAAAAAAAACAAAACCAGTCAAGTTCCAGTCATACCAGTTATAGTACAAGTGGGAAAATCTCTTAGCTACTTGTGAAGAGATTTCTCAATGAAACAAGGAAAAGTTAAGCACCAGCGTCTTTTAAAGACTTAGTTTGCAAAAACTCAAACCAGAGAGACCAGACAAAAGTGCTCTGTAGGAGACAGGGTTTGGCTAGATGGATGTTGCTCTATGTTCCCAGGCCTGCCTCTTGCACACAGGATCCCAGGGCCTCATAGAACAGGGTTTACGATCTTGTACTGTAGATGTTCTCTATTTGACCCTGGGGAATAATCATGTCGTCTTTGCAAGGTTGTTGTAGGGGCAAACCTAGCATCATGGTTTCTTGTTGAGTATGGAGTACTTGGTAGTTTGTCAAATGTCTAATCCCTAGCAAAGAGTCTAGGACTTGAAGAGGAGAGATAAAACAGAAAGCAGTGATGTTTGAAACTTGAGAAATTATAGCGATTTGCATTTGCCTTCTGATAGATGTAGAGGGTACGAAAACATGGTCTTAGGACTTTAATCATCTCCATCCCATCCTGGAACAGTAGGAAGGAAGGTTCTGAACAGAATGAAGGAAACCATATTTACTACCGGTGGTTATTGTCTGGTCGGTCCGACTGCCATTTGTGGATTGTGTCCCAAGCTTTGTTGTTGTTTGCTTTGCTTTTTCAGGACAGATTTGTAGACCAGGTTAGCTTTGAACTCACAGAGATCTGTCTGCCTCTGCCTCTCAAGTGCTGGGATTGAAGGCATGTGATTGAAGGGATTGAGGTCTGGACCTCAAATTTTTATCCCATTACACATCAGGACCTTCAATAAGTAGACTACTTCCTGGCTGGTCAGTATATTCCTTACTATAGGATATAGCAACTGATTGAGAAAAAGACTCATGACTTATTCCGATAAGACTCAACCAGAGAAGCATGCAGTTTGTATTTGGAAAGAAAAAGGTGCTCCCCTACAACCAGGCTGGATCATTAAGAAAGGTAGCCATGGAAGCATAGCTATGGACTGTATCTTGTGTTGTCAAGCAAGTCAACAGAGAACACAGAACCAAGAGGCAAAGCAGATCCAGCTACTACTTTATCTAGAGGTCTTCCTTCTTTTTAGTTATGGGAGTAGTGGATTTCCCTTAAATTTTTGATGAAGTAAGTTGGAGTCTAGCAACTGTTACTTGTAAGAGAGAGAATCCTATCTAATATGATAAGGGAAAATAGGCTTGGAACTAGGCTCACCACAGCACGAGGAGCTGTATTAAAGAACTGCAGCATGAGGAGAGCTGAGAATCACTGTCCTAAACTTGAGAGTTTGGAGTCCCTGAACCAGTGGTCTCATGGGAAGTTTCTGGATCACCATTCAGTGAGTCAGTCTATGACTTAATCCCAATGTCTGAATTTATAAATATGGCAGTTTCTTTTTTTATTATTTATAAATATTACATTAATTCTTCTAGAATTTAATACAATGTTTTTTGATCACAATTAACTCCATCTCCTCCTCTAAACTCCTCTAGGATCCACCCCACCTCCCTATCTGAAATATGGCAGTTTTTAAATGGCCAGGCAGATCTGAAGAGGCCTAAACCATGGCTAGCACACCTGCCTATTTAAACTGCTGTGTAGACTCTATAAAGTTACTATCCTGGGGATTTTTCTATTGATGAGGGGACTGTGCATACATTCAAGACATGGATGCTATCGGAGCATCCCACAGGGCCTGTATCTCAGCAATCAATCCATCTGACTTCTCTGCTGCTTCCCCCTTTTCCTGCAGGGCTAGAAATCAATTGTGTGTTAGCTGCTCTCTAGGTCTGAATCCAGAGATCCTTGGAATTGAAATGCATATCGTTTCATTAGCTACATCAACAAAGGAGAAAAAAACAGAACGAAAGAAACTTCCTTGAGACAATTTCCCCAAATGAAGTATATACTAATGAGTGTAGTTCACTTATCTTCACCTAGCACCGAGGGAGAAAGAAAGAGGACAAATAAACCTGTTCCAATGGCTGTATTAAATCACATCATATGTGTCCAGAAATGAGGGTGGGCGAGAATTTAGGAGAAAAACTTGCTATGTACGTAAATCCTCTAGCATACATGTCTTGGCAGACAGGCTGTATAGTAGAGAGAGAAAAAAACCCAGAAATTCTATTTTAAGAATTAAATATGTGAAAAATTTTCTTGTTCAGATTGGCTCAAAATACCATACAGGGCTGCATTAATGAAGATTAAGTATATTTAGATAGAATAATTCAAAAGACCTTATCAATTTGGCACCATTTCCTTCCAAATTGAAAAAAAAAAAACTTAATTTAACTGGCTATAGATGAATTCCCAGATTTATTGAAATAGTTTTGAGTTGAATACACTGAGTGGGAGTCACAAATCATTCGTTGCTGGTTTGGATTCTCTAGCTTGAATTGAACCCAAATAATGCAAGCTCTCAATTTAGTGTGATGCTCTGAAGAGATAGTGGTACACATTTTGATATTTCTTGCCAATGGGTGACATCCCTGTTCACCTTCTTTTCACCCCTTTTTTTGGAACAAAAGAATTACAATGACAAATGCAAATGCAAGGTGCCTGGCAGGAAAATATTTTTGGCACCTGAAAGACACATCATTCCCTACCCTGGAGAAGGTTAAAAGGAGGTGAGCTGAGACCACTAGGTCCAAACACTTTCAGATAGACGGAACTACGGTAGCCTTCTGCTTGGCTGTGCAGCCACATATAGAGTTTACCTTATTTAAATATGCAATTAAGCTTGAAATAGAAAAGTGAACGATTTACATAAAAGTCTCTATTAAATTCATCAAACTACAGGAAAAGAAGGAGGAAGAGGAGTGGGAGACAAAGCAGCAAGCATTAAGCTCTTACTGCATACATTCTAAACTGTGCTCTTACATCTTGTTGCTTTAAACCTCTCTTAACAATCGTAAGTATAAGTAGTTCCCCCAAATTTAAAAAAAAAAAAAGTGAGGGAGGGAGCACCCAAAATACCTTCATGTTATAAGTATCTTTCCCATTTCATAGAAAAAATAGAGGCTTTGAAAAATTAAGCAGTTTGTTCAAAGCTAGCTAAAACATTGGAAGTAACTGAGTCCAGAATTGAATTTGATGCTGATTCTTTCACCCACTGTTATATCTGCTGCTACTGGGTCCCTGTCACTGTTTTATGTTGGATTAATAACGATTATCCATAGAAACCTCTATACTGTTATCTATACAAGAGTCAGGAGGCTTTGCTTTGTGGCTGCCTCAATCTCTCAACTTTCGCGGGGTCCAGCTCCAGTATTATTTGGGATACCCTGTATCCTTAAAATTGACTAAGGCCTTGCCAAATCTGTGTGATTTCTCATCAGGACCAAGTGGTTTTGCCGATAATCAAAAACTCCTTCAGATCTCGGTCGACAGTATTTTAATAGAAACAAGCCAGTGGTTTGGAATCCAACTACTCCTAGCTCTCCCAAGGCCAAGAGCAACTTTGTAAGGTCAGCAGGCTGAGCTAATGAATGGAGGAGCGGCCTTGGCATCCACAAGGCTGAGGAGTGGCTGCACTTTCTCCCTGTCTTAAGTGCATACTGCCCTGGCAACTAACTGCGTTAACGAGTTTCCTGGGGATTGGACCTAGAGCTGCAGAGGGCTTGTTAAACCGGGGTTCAGAAACCCTTCTTACTGCAATGTCATCTTCTGCTTCCCAGTGGAGGAATCTGCTGCTGGTGCCATGTGGGTCTGCCCCGCAGCGCCCTCTGGTCATCCGTAAACATAGCTCCTTCCTGCCCTGTAACATCCCCCCCAGCCTAGCCCTCACCATCACATGTGACCCTTTCTCCTTGGACTTGCCGAGTGGGTTGAACCTGGTGTGCTACACTGATGAACACAACCATCCTGCGGGGATGGAGTGGAAAACAAACAAAAACAAAAGAGAAGGGGAAAAATTCTGTTTACAGTGGGAAGCTGATCGATGCTTCGTCTTCCATGGCGAGAGCAGAGAACAGTGGTTTTCACTCAAATCTAAAAGCACCGTCCTTTGTGCTTTGAAAAATGAAGTAACTGCTCCCCAGGTTTTGAGCAGCAGAAGCATCGAGTGCATCAGATGATCGTAAAAAAAATGCAAGCCAGGAAGAGGCTTGTATCTGCCGATTAGCGGTAGGGTGAATAAGCTACAGGTTTGCCGACTCCTGTCCAGCATAAGCCAGTAAGCAAGACGGGCAGCGTCTGTGTCGGCCACAATCTGAGAGCTGTTTGACTCCCTTACATTTGCCTTTTACTCCAAAGCAGCCTTCCCATAGCGGGCGTTCCTTTCTGTGAACAGTATTTTAAGCTGAGGTGGGGAAAATTAAAAGCTAGCAATTCCTTGGTGAAAAGATGAAAAAAAGTACCCGAAAGGCAGCTAAGGGGACTTTTTGTCTCTTTAATTGCTCTCTTTTCAGTTTGACTGTTCCCTCGTACTTTTTTTTGTGTTGTTTTTACACCCCTTCCACTTCCATACCGAAATCTTTCCTTCCCTTGAATTGTCCGATAAAGCCCGGGTTAAAGGAGCATGTATCTTAAAGGGCTGGACTTGGAGATGAAACCAGAGCCTTTGAGGTGGTTGAGAGCATATTGCTCCAAACCTTCCCAGGACGATATGTGGTTATCTCTGATGAAAGGAGGCACAGCCAACTGGACTGACAGGCTAAATCCTGTTTTACAGGCCAACTAGCCATGGAAGAAGCTCACTCATTTTAAGAACACTTAGAATCTTCTAGAAGACGATTAATCGTCCATGTTTTTTTTTTTTGCATAAATTCTGAGAGAGATCTTAAAGGCCTTGAATATCCATTTTTAAAGAGCCACTTAGTCATCTCACTTAAATGAATACATTTGAAGAATTTCCTTCACTACTTCCTCACACTGGGGGACGTAACAATAATAGTGAAAATTCATTTTAACCCCCAAACAGAAAGTAATGCAATACATAAATAATAGAAAACACACAAGATGGTGAATAAGGGGAACACCTTCCCAAAATGCCATTGGCAGTCAGAGGTAAAAGTGCAGTAAGCAACCGTAAGTTTGGTTACAGTCTTCCTTGCTGCCCCACAGTCTTGTCTCCAGATGGAGCTGACCATTATCGTTTGTAACTATAGAGAAAGAACAGAATTTGCCAGCAGCTCCCCTTGTTATGATTGCCATGACCAGGCTTATCCAACACTTTGAAAAGAAACTCTCTCTTTCTGACCCTCCTTTGTCCTGACTCCAACTTGAAGGGGGAGGCCATGGAATGACAGGTCCTAGATGTCTGTGATTCAAGTGGTTTTGCCCTCATTGGTGTTGAAGATTGTAGGAATATAGATGTTGAACATGCAGAGGAAGAGCAGGTCCTAATAAGTCATGGTACATAGGATGGCAGGGAATAAACACGTCCTCATTTAAACAAGGCCACAGCATATGTGGCTAAATAATTTGGAGACCACATTAGTGCATTCTGGGATCTCACAGCATATGGTCCTGGCCACAGTGGAGCATCTACTCACTAACCCATCTACCCAACCTTTTGGATCCTACAGAGGTTCTAGGTAGGTAAGGGTGTTGACTGCATTTTTTGTTATCTTTGCTGTTGTTTCTTGTTTGCAAGCTGTTAAAGTTTGCCTACAACAAGAGGCTTTTGCAATGAGCAAAGGCCTTTGAAGAAATAGCACAGAAATGGCCCGAACGGCATATGGGGCTGCCACTTCCACTATGTCTGCTTGCTGTCTAAAGCACCGTATGCTGAGTGCCTTTCTCTTTCACTTTATATTGCGGATAGAAACTTCTTTCCTTCCACCTCATTACCACGATGATGTTCTGTACTGCAATAAAGGACTCTTAAGAAAGCCCAGGCTCAGGGTGACAGGCTGATATGCGTTAACACTGCTTACACCATTAGCCAAGGGCTGGGTCATGAGCAAGTCAGATCAGACGATGATAACTGGTGAGGTGAGACCTCACTGTTACAGATGAATCAGGATGGAGTAAGATAGCTTTCATACACTAAACCTGTGCATGAATCATGCGCGTGTGTGTGTAAGACATAAAATTGTGCATTCCAGTACACATGATTTTGATAGAGTGTATCATGCACCTATTCCAGAACAACTAGCCCATTTTAAAATCACAATTTTAATCTGTCTCTTTCTATCTCTCTACCTTTCTGTATCTCTGTGTTTCTGTCTCTGTCTGGCTCTGCTGTCTCTGTCTCTCTCTTTATCCCCCTCACCCCCCCCCCTTTTGTGACGACTGTAGTTCTAGAAATTCTGGTAAATTCTACTGTTGACTATGATTTTCCAGAAAAGAAACCAAGAGAGTTTCCTTCTTGCCAGTGTGGAAAATAGTTTTTATAAGGACTATATGAAACTTATTTTCTATTTCCTCTCCCTACCCACTGTTCTAACTGTGACCCTGTTTATTCACTGCTATGTTAATTCCCCAGTTAGGGGGTTACTGTCTACAATTGCAGCCCATGCCACGTTAGAGCATCAAATTAAACCATGCTATGTGTATGTTTGTCCTACCCTAAAGCCTGCAATGGCTCTCTGTTGTTCAACAGACTAGACTTACAATAGCTTTAATATCCTTGACAATCCATTCTTACTCTGTCCACCAAACTATTTTTGTAGTGTGAGTGTGTGTGTGTGTGTGTGTGTGTGTGTGTGTGTGTGTGTTTGTGTGCTCCTAGCTCTGGTTGCTTTTAGATAATCCATGCACACATGATGTGGGTTGATTTCTGAGAATCCCCTTCCTAAGCACATAAACTCTTTTGACTTCACCCCACCACAAGGACACTATCTTGATGGATGCCCACCAGCAGAGCTGGCATCCTTTTTCTATGAGGCCTAGTGAGTTCTTTACCCTCTGTAGGCCATGTGGTCTCTGCTCTAAGTTCTCCATCAGCTTGATGATGCAGTGTGGAATAAAAGCCACAATCGCAGCTACAGCCAATAGATAAGTGAACAGCATGACTGTGTCTCAAGTAAACTTTACTTATAAAAACAGACATTAGGACAGAAACGGCCCATGGGTCATAATCCCCAGCCTCTCTTCTGTAGCATCAAATACATGTATGTGCTGGCACTCCATCAGCTCCCTCAGCCTTGCTGGCACCCCTCTCTGGATGCCATGTGGAGTGTGCTTTGGCTAACAAGTTAGAAGCTGAACCCTGTGAAGGCTTCAGAACCATAAGGTCTTTACTGACCTAGAAACAGAGAAGCACTTCACACAGCACACTCTCTTCTGGGATCTTTCTGTATTGTATTTGATTTTCACGAGCCCCTTGACTGCTGGACATTGCTCCAACTATCTCTATTTTGCAGTTATACAAACTAGGGCACTACTGAGGGTCCCAGAATGCACTTTCCCAAAGTTATACATGTAAAAAGTGACAGAGTTCAGATTCAAGGCCAGGAGGTTCAGCTGCAAAGAATACCACTAAAGCCTTGTCAGACTCACGTCAAATAACCAGTAGCACGCAGTGCTAGGCACACAGCAATTTCAGTCTTAAATGGCTGTCAACAATAAGTTAAGCAAGTGAATGATATGCATGTGAAAGTACATTATTTCCCCACAAAGAGTTTGGATGATATGGGAGAACAGACAGAATGCAAACATGTTATAATTTTCCCTTTACAGACACATGCTATTGATGGTGGTATCTGGTTTTCAATCGCTGGCTCCCCTCTTCTAGCTAGCTTACATACCTGAGGTTCTCCTAATCCACTCTCATTTGACTGACTTGTCCGATTACAACACACTTGCCGAAAGCCCACCAACCCATCCACACCACGCAGCTCGCTGAGAACATAAAAACGTCCACGCCACACAGCTCACGCGGGATGTTTCTTAGTAATCCTCCCCCTCCTGCTCCTTGAAATTTTGTTTAGTCGCAAACCTACTGATGCCCGTTGTACTTTTATCTCATTTCACAATTCAGTTAAATATAGCAGGCACCAGTGAGATAGCATAAAAACAAAGCTCTTTCCTAAGTTCAACGCCTTGAAAAAAAAATATCCAACACATGCAAATTGCTATAAACAATGCTGTCAAGTTAGGGGTGGCTACAACTGGAAGAGCTAGTGGGGAACCTGTACCGATCTAGAAGGATTTCCAAACAGATATCTTTGCAAGCTTTTTATAATACTGGAACAGAACCCCCTATATGTTACTTTATGGAAGAACTTTATGACGTAAAGACATAATCCCACAGAGTAAAAGATGCTGGACCTGACCCCTTTAGGCCAGTGAAATTTAAAATTGATGATAAGAATAGTTTTAAACATGTATGAGAGAACAAACTATTTTGATACACACAGTTTGATTTTTATGATGCCCTGCATACATACATGCATAAATATATATATATATACACGTGCATATATGTATGCAAACATATATATTACATGCATGCATATCTATGTATATATACATACATATGCACACATGCATATATCTATGTACACACAATACACACATATATATGTATACACATACATATACTCACACACATGTATGTTCACACACACATATATATATATACATATACACACATATATTTACACACATATTCACACACATATATATGTACAAAAATATATACACACATATATATGTACACACACATATACACAAATATATATGTACATACACACATATATGCTGGTCATATATGTGTGTATGTACATATATATTTGTGTATATGTGTCAAGCCAGACCCCTTTTTATATGAATGTATTTTCATATAATCAAAATTTCTGTTACAAACTTAAGCTGCTTTTACTTCGCAATATGAGTCTGGAAAGCTGTGTTACTGAGAGTGAGCCTTGTAACATTATTTTTTCAAAACCTTTGAATTTGTATGTGTAGCATTTAACTAGTCCTCCTTGTTATACATATAGAGCCCCCCATTTCACACTTATAAATATTCATAATAATACTTATTTATCCAATAAATAATCATCAAGTACTTATTTAGCTGTCAGCGGCCACGATACAATTAATATCCATTTAAGCATAATTTTATGCACTACTTCCTTGGATAAATTCCTAGAAATGAATCTGTGGGGTGTAAGGTCACAGAATTCTATGCTGTACAATGTGGCTCTAGATTGGACATCCTGAGGCATGGCTGCTTTTCTCTCAGTTCCTAAGAATAGGGACCCTGTCTTGTTTATCTTTTATCCCTGAGCATTGAACATAGGATGTACCCAAAGTAGGTACTCAAAAATGTTTATTGAATCTTGAATAATGAATAGTCCTTGACTGAAGTACTGTTTTACTAGAATTACAGAAGGTTTTTTTTTTTTTTTTTTGATGCTCCTAGTAAAGTCAATTAAAAATCATAACTGGCATTTGTAACAGGAGGCAGAAAATAAGAAAAATAAGAAAAGCACACATTGCTTTTGTCAGAAAGTACCTGAGGGCCCTAGTTACCCTCAGCCCCACATTATCAGCAGTTTAGAGATTTGCTAATGCGTCCAAAATCTCTGGAGACTTTTTCAAGCAGGAAAATTGTCAGGAGGGGAATTCTGTCTGCCAGCAGATCACACAACCTAATTTCTTCTTGCTTACTTCTCTTTTCAAGGTGCCTTGTGAGCTCTGGCACCCAAGGAAGCCTCAGCACATCCCTGCATCGCCTGCTTTGTGTGCAATGATTGTTCTTCAACAGATGTACTAGAATCCATTGCATACAGAGATAGTTTTAAGGATATGTCTTATACATAATTTCAGAGCCAATCATGAGTCTATAGAGTCACACAGGCTTTTCTGTGATCATACTGGACAGTCACTCTATATAGGGAACACTGTTTGGGACATCCGAGAGTGCATCTCCCTTTTGATGTGATGGTTTCGTGTGATCTTTGATTTTTTCCCCACTTACTAGGAATCCCTAAATTTCCCCCAAATAGATCATATTATGTAACGTGTATATGTGGAGGTATCCTGCAAATGAATTAAATGGGCATCTACAGAGTCTATTAAAGTGTCATTTCTAGAGCTAATGGCAGAGACTCTAAAGCCATGACTGAGGTGATGATGTATGAAAAGATGATGAAGAAAGTCAAACTAGTTCTTGGTCCAGTATATCCATGTCCAAGGCTTGGGCTAAAGCCAGGTGACCAGAAGTCAGGCAAATTTAGAAATGCAAGCAGACTCCTTGGTGTGCTGTTTCTTCTGATGCTTGGTGCTACGGTAGTAAGTTAGTTTATCCACAGAACCTGACCTCTGGTGCACCATCTGCCTCACCCACCTTTCATTATTCCTTCTGCTCCCTTTCTCTCTATCTTTTTCTAATTTTTATTGAGTTGCTCTGAGGATATTCCATCTACCTAACAAACAAGATTCCTTTCTTTTTTCTCTCTCCCTCTTCCTCCCTCCTTTCCTTCTTCTTCCTTTTGACTTATTGACCCTACAAGTCTAACATAAACTCCCTAGCTCCCTCAGCTGCTTGGCTTTTTTTTCCTACCTCACTTCCTCTTTCTTTCCTTTTCCTCCTTCCCTTCTTTCTATCAGTGAGGTAGCAATTGCTTTTGATTGACAGTTGGAGCAAGTCCTTTCTTGCAGCTATGTAAGAGCCCAGCTTTTGCTTTGGCACCTGGGTCACCTGCTTCTTCTAGGCATGCCCTTATATTAGTTAATTTGTTAGCTTGCTTGAATCACAGTCGAGAACCCTTCAGCTTTGGTTTGCAGCAATAAATTCAACTGACAGCTGAAATTTGGAACGCTCACTTAATATTGATTCCGAATGTAATAACAAGCGACATGACCTTTTGGATGGTGTAAAATATGGCCGCCACAACATCTGTGCCACATTTCTTGCTGTTTAGTAATATGCTGTAACAGCATGGAGCTGGCATTAAAGCTAAGCTTTATTATCAAGCAGATCACTTCGTCTCTCTGGTTTCATTTAAAAAAAAAAAAAAAAACACTTTCAGCTTCTGCTGCTGATACCGTGTCTAATACACATTGCTGTTTTCAAGACCTGATTTACCCTACAGTAAGATGGAGAAAGATATCTGATGCCCAAATAGGAAGGCAGGAAGGAATAGCAAAAGCCAGGAAAGGCACATGATATCCAAATTCCAAGGGACCAGAAACTGACATAACTTTCCATGACACTGGCAGAGATACTCAGAAATCTCAGTTGTGGTGTCCTTACCTGTGGATAAACCTATAGGATGGGTTGTATTCTATCTATGATGTTGATGTCATTTAGGAATTTCTACAAGTTATTGAAATATCTCTCTCAGCCACCAGCTCCATGCCTCTAATACCAGAAAAAAAAGAAAGAAAGAAAGAAAGAAAGAAGAAAAGAAAAAAGAAAAAGAAGAGAAGAGAAGAGAAGAGAAGAGAAAAGAAAAGAAAGGAAAAGAAAAGAAGAGATGGTTGCCAGTGGTACTTGCCCTGTTGCCAGAGCATCCTCCGATTTAGCATTGCCCTAGGAAATTCTAAACTAATTTTGCTGGGATGGATACAGGGATGTTTGCATCTGATTTACCCGCACTGTTTTTCTTTGAAGTCTTGGTATCTTTAAAACGTTCTCCAAGTGGCAGAACATCAATTTGTGCACTTTAAAAAATCCAATTTAAGCAGGTTAAACATTGTCAAAATAGTCTAACCATATTTCTCCAACAGAATTTCCAACCATGGGGCACACACACACACACACACACACACACACACACACACACACACCCTTTGAAAGCATTTTAACATTTCAATACAGTCAATGTCTCAGACTGACTCTCACTTGGAGAATGGTGAGAATTTAAGGCTCTTTGTCACAAAGAACAGATCTTGACTTTGAGACAATGGTTTTCTTCCTTCCTTCCTTCCTTCCTTCCTTCCTTCCTTCCTTCCTTTCTTTCTTTCTTTTTTTCTTTCTTTCTTTCTGACTGTGATGTTTTGACTCTAGTGGACTGAACAATTTCTGGAGGGTAAAACCACAAAGTTTTAAATGTTATTTATCTGGAGGGAAGAAAAGAATTAAATCACTTTTAGGAGAACTTCTTTCCTGAAAAATAGACTCCAAAATGGAAACAAAAAACAAACAAAACAAAACAACCACCCCCAAAACAAACAAACAAACAAACAAACATACAAACCTATCTGTGGTTTCAAAGAAGGGAAACGTATAGAATATGGAGTATGATTTCATTTCTCCCTCTGGCTTCCGGATTCTGACTCCAGCTAACATGCAAACTCTTGTTGCTGTCTGTGCTCAAACTGACATGGTGGTAATCTACATGGAGCAAACTAGTAATAGGGCACTTTCTGTTTTAGGAACTGCAGAAATGTGGGCCTGAGACTGGGTGTTTTATTCAAAGAAAATGCTGGGTCTGGTAGGTAATTGAAAACGTGAGACTTCAAAGCCCTAATACAAAATGAGAGACACTGGCCTATACCCTTTCCCCAGGGAAGCCTAGGGGAATGCCTGCTGGGATAACTTCCAAAATGACTAGAGATCCATCGTGCTTTGAAAAAGTTAATCAAGCCATGAGGGAGATGTCCTGACAGTTAGACATTGGGTAGGGGGAAAAAAAAAAAAAACCTTACCTAACCGACAAGCTTTTAGGGTGGTTTCCAAGATTGCCTGGCGGCTGACTGTTATCTGTAATCTACACCACTTTCCCTAGTAGATCATAGCATTTATCAGGATATTTGCTGATATGTTATTTGCTCTTAAGATATCATCTGAGGAAAGTTCAGAAATACTGAAGGGCATTCCCGTATTCCGGAGAGCACACATTTTATTTATGAAAAGCAAGTTCATTATTCCTGCAGAACGGTGTGGATAAAATATGATTGGACTCCTTAATTGACAGAAGCCTATGCCAGATGGCTGAAATGGCACTTTCATTTCAGGAAGAAAGGAAGCCTTCACAGAAAGGAGGAACTCGTGTGATTACAAGGTAAGATCATTCTTAATTATCAGGCCCGGGGAATGTATGGCCACCCTCGTGTTTGTAAAATTAGAAAGCAAATTTCAAACTTGGGTGCTCAAATACATGGTCCACTATTAATAGTGAAGTACAAATGGCACTGGGTTATGGGGACTGGGGGGGGGGGGAGGGTTGGAAGGGAGCTAGACTCAGTTAACTAAAAGCATGTCAGCATTAAGAAGAGGTTTGGCTCTGAATTTAGAATGAACCAATCCTCCAACTTGGCAAGCAATAATTAATTCCAGCCGTGTATCACTCATCTGTGTAGTGGCTGCCCCTCAAATAGAGATCTTAAAAAACTCTCCCTTGTGAAATCAGTGAAGCCATCAGACACAGCCATATGCTCAAAGCTCAGAGAAGATTGGTCATGAGACAGGTGTCTAGGAATTGAGATGTTAACTGCCCAGCGGAGTTATGGTTGCATATGTTGAAAGTCAGGCTTGTTTTAACTATCAGCAAGGAAGTGAATAGACCAACCAAGGCGCCAAACCCAAGCCAACAGAGCACACCCTGCTCTTCAAACATTGAGAGCACCTCCCTTTCTTTCTTTCTTTCTTTCTTTCTTTCTTTCTTTCTTTCTTTCTTTCTTTCTTTCTTTCTTTCTTTCTTTCTCTTCCCTTTTACTTTGGCACTTGACTTGTTCTCTAAGATCCTAGAATAGCTTTGTTATCATCCACAGAGGCTCAGAAAGGAAAGACTTGAGGGAAAAAAAAAAAGAGTGCGCACACTGACAAGGTAAACAGGCGAGAATTGGATTACTCCAGCGTCCTCCGCTGAGGTAGGATTCAAAACTAATCTGATTATATGAATATTATGAGCCACTAAGTATCTTTCTGCAGCAATTACCAAGCTTTCACACATAAAAGAGGGCATTTTCTTTAGTGCTGGGCTAATCTCTCAAGTGTTCGGCTTCAAAGCTAAAGTTGAGAGAGAAAGAGACCCACTGAAGTGGGCTTACAATGTAGCAAGCTTCTCTCTCTCCTTTTTCTTTCTTCCTCTCTCATCTACTTCTGTATATACTGAACCTCAAAGGATTATTTTTCATTCTTTTAATACACTCAAACTATTTCCGAATATCACACAGTTTTTGGTCCCTTTAAAGCCAATTGTTAGGCTTTAAATCGGAGTCAGAGCTAAGAATGAGTATTAATTCTGTACTTCTAGTCATGTGGGACCAACAGCATTCAAACTTTATTTTGGAAGTCTCCCTTGAGCTGAGCAACCTAGGGAGGATCCAGTACCCATGCTTAAGTGCAAGCTCATCTTCACGGTTTGCTTAGTATGCCCGCAGCTTGCTTAGATTCTTTCTGATACAAAGCCAGCCAAGGGCAGATCTATACATCAGACTGGTCCACGTTGGTGCTGGATGCTGATTTTATAAGTCAGAACTTAAAGTGAATTTCAGAGATGCATCTCAGTGAAGAAGAGCAATGTGATAATTATATACATGCTTAGGCACTGGTTCAAGCCCCACCCATGCTAGTTCCTAGATGAAGCATGAAATTGGCCCACTACTTTATTCTTACAAGTTTAAAACATCAAGAAGGTGGTATCAGTAGCATCTAGAAATGTACTAGGGACATACCAGCCCATTTGGACCAACTGACTGTCCTCCTTCTCAAGGCACAGCTCATCCCAGCATAGGACGATGGTCCTTCCTTCCTCTTGACCCATTTTCCCTTTTCCATTGTACATTCAATACAATAAAGTAAATAAATGAAAAAAAAAAAAAAAGAGAGATGTCCAAGGGTTGGTAATGGATCAGTTGTTAATTCTATAAGTTCATTTTAACCTTCGATTTCCTCAGCTTCTGCCCGTTTCTCTCAGTTCCTCACTGGGCCAGGTTGCTTCTCGCTATAGGTATTTAACTTGTTTGAAACATTCAGTTCTAAGTCTTCACAGTCCAACCCAACTGATTCATAATACGGCCACATTGTCTCATCACTGTTGTAGAACTTTGTTCTATGAGGAGCTGGACCTGCCTTTGGTCTTATCCCTGACAAGGAGAGAGGATTTGACACAGATTAAGAACTTATCAGGTATTGGGTTTTTTGTTTGTTTGTTTGGCTGGTTGGTTGGTTGTTTTTTGTTTTATCATGATGCAATGGGTTAAGTCTTGAAAACGGGGGTCTGGAAAATTAATCCCTGTCCTGTGAGCTAATGAGGCATTGGGAAAGCAGAAAGTAGTATGGTTTCGGTGGCTTTGAATTTTTCACAAAGGTATAATTGCAAGCAAATTGTTAGTCTAATGAGCAATATTCTATGTTTGCAAAAAAAAAAAAAAAAAAAAAAAAAAAAAAAAAAACCAGCAAATTTCAATGTAGACCTGTACTGAGCTATAACTATCCCCAGGCACCTCGGGTTCCCCAGCCATTGTCTTCTAAACCATTTCTCAATGGGCCCCCTCCTGACATTCATAGGAAATTGTTAAGGTATTAGTATTCAAGTTTGATCACCTCCCTATGAATCCAGTGGCTAAATTCATATTTTAATTGAGCCCAGGAGTGTTGACTTGTAGACACTGTGTAGAAAAAAAAAAAACCACTAGAAAAGTGGCAAGTGGAAGGGGCCTTTTACCTTTGAGTGGAATATGATGCTTATAAAACATCAATAACAATTTTCTATTGGGGAAAAGCCCGAGGCGAGAGTAACCTGCTCAGGTTTTTAAGTGGAAACAGTCAGAAATGAGTGTTTCTTATTCTTTAGAGAACAGAACTACCATTGTAATCTGGGTGAGATAGCTTTAACTGGGCACAGTATAATGCAGATGGTTTTCAAGGCGTGGCAATTATCAGGCACCGAGTTACGGTATGAATTAGAAATGAATGCTTGTGCTGTCTTGTGCTGCTATTCGGAAGGCTGTGGAGCCTGTAGGAGGCGGGGCCTTGCTTGCAGAAGTAGACCACTAGGGGCAGGCCCTTAAAGGGGATACTAACTTTGGTTCTAGTCTGCTTTTTGTTTTCTGGTCCGCTAGAATATAAAGCTGCCTCATAATTCTGCTGCCAAAGATGGAGTTGCTCTCTCCCACATTGTCTCCCTCCCCTGTCATGTTTCAAACTTCTGAAACCATAAGCCAAAATAAAGCTTCCTGGCTTCAATCATGGTTGTCGGGTATTTGGGTCAGGGTGACACAAAGGTAACTAACCCACTAATGAAAACTCTCCGGTATCCAAAAGAGTGTTTGGCATAGTTTCCGTGATACAAACGGGCAGCACCGACTCAGTAGCAAGTGGGTGATCGAGAGAATGAGGCCGCGCTTGTGAAGTAAGCCTGGAGTAACACAATGCAAAGGAGCTCATCACTTGTGTACAGGACAAGATGTTGCCAAACCCTTCTGAACAGAGGACAGTCCATAATACTGCCAAGCAATCTTCAGATATTCACTGTCCGGGGTCCAGATTCATTTGATGTGTTTCTTTTCTTTTAATTTTAATATGATGCCCTATCATGCATATATATATATATATATATATATATATATATATATATATATATATATTGACTTTATTATGGGCATATTCGTAGCTCACCGATGATGATAATAACAGCTAATATTTATTGAGCAGTTATTCTCAGATAACATCAGCAAGAGCTTTGCAGGCATTCTCTCACGAGTCACACAGACCTCACGAGATTAGCATGTCTACTCGCTCTCTGTTTTACAGATGAGGACCACTGGAGTTCAGGGAGCTACTGTATAGATTATCCAAGGTCACACAGTCGGCTGCTTTTGCTTGGATATAAACTCAGGCTGTTTAACGTAACAGCTCTGGATCCCTGACACTCCTCTCTATCACAGACTGTGTGGTAAGTGCTCTTGATGGTTCAGCCCATTGTGGAGATATCACGAATAAATACAACAAGACTTCTGGGGGCTGTGGGTGCTCTGCAGGAAGCCCAAATGTGGCCCTTTCACAGATCATTAAGTTTTAGATGGAGTGTTTGCTCATAACAAACATTTTAATAATCTGCCCTTACTGTGTCCCCCCCACCACCACCTCTTTTTGAAATTCCAAGGACATAGTGTGGAATGTCAGCAAAATTTGGTGAATTATTATTATTTTTTTTGCAAATAAATATTACTGACTTTCTTAACCTTTCAAGTGGTCTCCTGTACCACCTAATTATCATACTTAAAAAAAAAACCCTATCTACTTCTGCGGAAGCAAGCAAGAAAAACAAAACAAAACAAATGAAAAACACAAACACAAGCATGTTTGTTGTTTCATATTGAGGGTTATTTAGCCTGGATAATAAATCATTACAATGAATGTCAACACTGCACAGGGGAAAGGGAGTAGTTAGTTGCATATGCTAATGGGAGACGTGCATTACTAATGAGGAGGAGAATGAACAGCGCGCTAGCCACATGCTACTTATCACCGCACATCACAAGTCAAGCCGTGTTCACACTGAGCATATGAAGGCGGCGTGACGGTGCAGCCAAATATTCACATGTCAACAGCAGCAAGCTCCCTTACCCATCCAAGATGACTGCAGAGTTTAAAAATAAAGCTTTCCTTGTCAGGCACCAAGACAGCGAGCTTAAGCACATCTGCCAGCGAAAGGGATTTTGCCAGTCTTCAACTTCTACATGAGTGGTCTATTGGCTTCAAGTGCATGGGAGTTCAAACTACAAAGAATGGCAGTGTTATCCGTAAGTAAGACCCACGGCTTTTCCTTTAAAACATGCTTCAGATCCATAGATTCTGTTTTCCTACTGCCATCAGACCACCACTCTCTCTGGCTTTTTATTTTGTTCAGTGTCTGGAGTGGAAGCAAGATCTCAAACTTCTAAGGCAAGGGCTCTACCCCAGAGCCCCATCCCCAGTCCCTGACCACTGCCTTGACATTGGTCTAGATGCTAGGGCAATAACGTCCTTTGACTTCCCCTGTGGCTCTTCTGATTCTTGTCTATCTAGCATAAATTGGTGGCGTGGGCATTTTTAATTGAGTTAAAACATAATGGCACAGAATTTATAATCATTGTTAGGTACAAAGTTCCTAAACATTTACAGGATCGAGAGACCGTCATCATCCTCTATCAATTTTCATTTGTCCAAACCCACCAAACAGTAACTCTCCAGTATATTCTCCTCCAGTCTCTGGCAATCATCAACCTGTCTCCAATTTCAGTGACTTTGCTTACACTAGGAGGTAGACACATACAGCAGTTTTCTTGCAGTTAGCACATCTTCAAGGTTTATCCGCACTGTAGCATATGTCAATGCATGCTCCTTTCTTAAAGTCTGAGTCGTATGCCACTGTATGAATATGACACAACTGTCTATCCAAATATCTACTGAGACTTTGGGCTAGTTTCATCTTCTAGTGGTTGTAAATAAGGCTGCTCTGAACTTCACTATACAGATATCTAACGCTTTCAATCATTCTTGGGTGTATATCCCAAAGTAGAATTGGATGACATGGTCACCTTGGTCATAGCTGACCCAGTCAGTGCCTACCGCCTACAAACTCACTCTCTTCTGTTTCTTTTTCTGTAAGCAATGCTAAGGTTTTGATTGTCCATTTATTCACTCTCTCTTCTCTGTATCTAGGTAAGAGTTGTATGGAAGAATCTAGATCCTGTTACCACGGCTACAATAATGTTTGCTGTACCTTAAAGTCAAGAAGACTGCTAGGCACACAGTAGGTCCTCTGTGAATATAAGTTAAACTTTTGAGTGACCTATGGAAAAATGCAGACTTACAAATAAAATGTAGGTAGGATGTACCACTTATGATAATCTCACTGGTTTCTGGGAAAGGACTGGAAAGAGCATGTCCCATGCAGACACCCATCAGCCCTGGCAACAGCCACTGTGCATCTTTGGCCTGAAAAAAAAAAAAAAAAAAAAAAAAAAAAAAAAAAAAAAAAACCCCACACATCTCAATAACAATGGGATCAATTTTGACATTAACACGAATATTACCAAAGCCCAAGAGATACATTGAAATTCACAGAGCTCTGCGGCAGATAATATAAAAGCTCTAACCTGCTCTCTAGAAACAAGAAACTTTCATTTATGGCTTCCCAGCTCTTGCTAATCCTGCCCATTAGACCCAAATATTGCATTTTACACAGGATGCAAGATCATACAAGAGACTGATGTAATACTTAGGCTGAAAACCAGTTGGCAGATCCAACAGTGCAATCCCCTTCCTTCAGAAGAACACAAATCAAACCCAGGATGCCTTCTTGACAGATTCCTGCATGTTCCTCATTATGGATAGATGAGAGAAGACATCTCTCCGTTCTGGGGCACGAGGCTCACTCCCTGCATTTGCATACCCAGTCATTTGTAAACAGAAAGAAACACATCCCCGCATTTGCCCAGAGGTAAATGTTTACTGAGAAAGGTGACTTGTGACATTGACAATCATGTCACTTTTCCATCTGCATAATTTAAAGTAATGCATCCCTCCTTTAAGTGCTTTTGGTTTGGCTTCTTGGTTTCCTTCTTCTGATGAGCACACTGACACCCAGACCTCTAGGTCTCAATTTGAATAACTTTCTGGGAGGAGCGGAAAAATGCAATGAGGCTTCTTGCCAGCCCAAGGACGGGCATCCCGGTTGCCAAAAATGTGGGTAGCCCGCTCATAGTCTTTTGTTTTCTCTACCGGGACAGACTAGCTGAGGGCTAAGAGGCTCACCCCTGGCTGTGGAGAGCCGCGGAGGAGCCTGCTCTCCAGTGCTGTGTATCCCTGGAGGTCTCCCTGGAACATTTGCTCAGGTAACTGTGTGGCTCATCAGCATAGCAATTTGCCCAGTCAGCTTCATCAGTCACAGCAGAACAGTGTGGCTGGTGAGGGAGACTTGCAGGAGAGCTCCCCATGGGCAGGTGGGGAAGGCACATTCATCCGGAGTTCATAAATATGCATCTTGGCCCTGATCTTCTCTGCATGCGGGTGATAGACTGGAGCAGGCAAGAGTAAATCCTCATCTCCACAGTCTCCAAGTGCTCCCTCTCTGCCTAAGAATGCGCTCTATTTAGATCTAAGCAGGCAGGCAAATTTGCCAGGTGTGACTCAACCAGCCTTCTGTAACCCAAAGGCTAGAGTGGGAGAGTTCCCTTCAACTTCCAGATCAAAGGCTTTCCAGATCTCAGCCCTGGGAGAGGCCTCTTTCTCAAGAAGCCACTTCCTGACAGGTGGGGTAGAGCAGTGAGCAAGGACAGGATCTTGCTCCTTGGAGAGCTGACAATCTAGTCAATTTAAATTAAATTGCTAAGTTAATTTAAATAGAATATAAGAAGCTCTATGAAGGAAAAAACAGATGGTGTCTTGAGAGCCGGGAAGAGGAACCTTACTTAACTGTGGGTGGCATGGGGAAGTGGGGGGGCGGGTCTCTGGAAATTTCTCGGGAGAAGTACAATGTAGATTGAGACACTCCACAGACAGCAGCGTGCAGCCTGAAACTGGGGTACACGCAATGGAAGATGGGCTTAGCTTTCTCTCAAACTAACTCCCAACGGTGTCTCCCCTTTTCTTTTTCTTTTTGGCCACAGGTAAAACATTAAGGATTTTCTAGCATTTTCCTGGCTGTCTTCCTCTATCCAAAGAAGTCTATGCTAAGAAGCCAAAATAAAGAGACGTAATGTAAACCATTAGGAGAAAAGTCACTCAGAAATCCTGACTTATATCAACTGAGATACCTTCCCAGGAAGAAAGCCGGGATTAGCAAGATTGGCTTATCAATTCCTCTCTGGCTGCTGCACCAGGCAAAGATGAGAGAGCTAAGTTAAAGAAAGGAGGGGGAGAGGGAGAGGGGAAAGGGAGAGAGGGAGAGGAGAGAAGAGAAGAGGAGAGGAGAGGAGAGGAGAGGAGAGAGAGAGAGAGAGAGAGAGAGAGAGAGAGAGAGAGAGAGAGAATGAGAATCCCTTTGTAAATTAGCACTTATCAGGCTCACCAAGTTGAAGAGCCAGGGGAAGGCTTAATTAAAGTAAACAGACAATTTAAAGTGAGGAAAAGTTCAGCCTCCATGGGAGAAAAATTCTAGGTATCAAAACAAATTCATGAAAATTTAGAAGCATTCACAGCCTTTTATCATTTACTCATGGCCTGGGTGGTGATGAAGTTAACAAACATGCCTAAATTGGACAGGTGCTCTGGCTATTCCTGGTGCCAGGCAGTTGGAGGCAACATGCTTGCATGCCACCTCCTTCTCTTTCCTGTCTCTCACTCGACTAGAAATGCTGTCGTAAGCAGTAGAGTCTCCATTCGTACCTAGTGCTTCAGAGTCTCAGCTCGTTGCCCTGCTAGAGGAAGGTTGGCATTTGCTGATTTTCTGGGAGCTTGGTGCTGTGATTCCAAATTCTCAGCATAAGGGTTCTAAGGCAAAGAACTAAATGACCTTTGACTCGTGAGCTGGGAAAAGCATGCTGGGAAAATCTACGCCTTTCAATGTCCCACTAAAGTAAACCAGAAAAAGAGACTAGGGAAAGTTGGAACCTGAGCCAATATATACTCCAAGAAGAACTTTTAAAAAGATCTTTGTCTGGGGCTTGGGGATAGCTCAGGAGTTAAAAGCACTTGTTTTTCTACAGAATAGAAGTTCAAGTCCCGGCCGGGCGGTGGTGGCGCACGCCTTTAATCCCAGCGCTTGGGAGGCAGAGGCAGGTGGATTTCTGAGTTCAAGGCCAGCCTGGTCTACAGAGTGAGTTCCAGGACAGCCAGGGCTACACAGAGAAACTCCGTCTCGAAAAACCACAAAAAAAGGAAGTTCAAGTCCCAGTACCAATGTCCAGTAGCTCACAATCTCTTGTAATACTAACCCCAGGGAATCTCACTACTTCAGGCACCTACAAACACAAACACATAGTATACACACACACACACACACACACACACACACACACACACACACCCCACACACATAGGGGGAGAGAGAGAGACAGACACACACACACACAGAGAGAGAGAGAGAGAGAGAGAGAGAGAGAGAGAGAGAGAGAGAGAGAGATTGCTGCAGAGAGAGAGAGAGAGAGAGAGAGAGAGAGAGAGAGAGAGAGAGAGAGAGAGATTGCTGGTATGTGAAATGCAAATTTTCGTGTGTGTGCGTGAAACCAGAGCTAGAAGCTGCATATTATTACCTTATAATTTTCACTGAAGCTCCCCAACTTGGCTAGAGTACCTGGCCAGCAAGTTTCAGAGATTCTCCTGATTCTGTCTTGCCAATACTAAGACTACAGGCACACACCACCATGCCTGGCTAGGTGCTGGGAATCTGAACTTAAGTTCGAATGCTTGTGTAGCAAGAACATTCCTGACTGAACCAACCATCTCTCCGTTTCCATCAAAGATCTTTTGAAACATTTTCTTGATATGGCTGCATGCTGTTGCAAGCACTGGGTCCCAGAAGTTGCCAGCTCTGAAGGAGCTAGAACAGAGTCTGTGATGTTGAGTGCTAACAGGGGCTACTGTGTGCCTAAGTTAGGGCCACAGTCCTGGTTTGGGGGATTGCTCAGTAAGGAGGTCAAAGGCCAAGTTAGATGTGGAATTTATATGCTAAGTAGTGAAAATGGGAAGAGGAAAGGCAAGAACAACAACAATAACAATAAGAATAATAACAACAGTAACAATATCCTCTCCCAAACTCTGGCAGCTCACTTGTATTTCAGTAAGGTATTCCTGTACGACGACAATTTTTTTTTTTTTTTTTTCATTTGTTTTCCTTTTTGGTTCAAAAGACAGGGACTTTTGGAAGGAAAGGGATAGAGGTCTTACAGTAATCCTTCTGGTAACAGCCATAGGACAAATTCTGATTGCCTTGCAACCTCTCTATAAACTTAATGAAGCATTTTTAGTTGGATGTTTTTAAAACTGGGTCAAAGAAAGGGGGGGAAAGCATTCTGAATGCTGATGCGACTTGGTAATAGATTGAATAAGCGGTGGCAGGAAACGTGTGGACACTTTTGCCTAAGCACAGAAGTGAGCCAGCACAGCAAAAGCCTTACTGATGTGCGGGGATCAATACCAGCAGAATATCTAAAATCAGCTTTTTGTCCCTAACCTCACCATGGCCTCCTGCCAACCAGAACACTGCAGAGGATCAAGCACTTGAGTCGGTCTCCATGGTATCTCACCTGAGCAAAAACCATTGCAGAAGGACAGGAGTCGAGGAAGGGAGGCGCCGAGATCTCTGGGAAAATAATTAGTCAGCATTAACATTACCTCTTTCTTTTCACGTTTCCTGTAATTCCTTCTGTCTGAGAGAGAAGCTGTAATATGTGATACAGGTGAAAACCATGTGATAAAGAAGCCGAGGGCCTTCCGTGCAGGAGGGGATCTTCCAAAGAGCTGGCACCTTCTTACATCACTCACTTGGGGGAGACCTCGAGTTGTGTGCGTCTGCACATGCAGGTGTGTGTTTATGTGTGTGCATGCTTCGACGGAGAGTCACTTTGATTCCCTTCCAAAAAGCCACCCGAGAGTCAAAACCAACACATTCCTCCAGCAAGGCCTGAGTCAGACACTGTGTTTCTTTCTGCCTCATTCTTTCCAGCCTGGAGCTGCCTCTCGTGGCATACATAGCTTACTGCTGAAAGCAGACAAATGATTCTAAGTTGATAAGACTTTCCCAGGCGCTTCCGTTGTTGGGAGTTGCCTTCCCGGCACCATGTCTGTTTCCATTCCTGCTCAAGCAGATACGTGAGAATTTCTAGATACAGCTACTGTGGGAGGCGAAAAGGCAAGGCTATCTGAGCTTCTTAGAAACTACATGGGAACCTCCAGTTTCCTTTGAGGGTGCTGGGATTAGAACCCCGTGAGACAGGACTGCAGAGCTACTCATGGCTCTGGAGTAGCATTAGAGAATAAGACTTTCTCTTTCTAATTCGTTAATAATCCAAAAGTAATATATCAACCATTTACCAAATATATATTCCATTTTTTTTTGCAGTGATACTAACATTCTCATAGGATATAACTTTCAGAGTAAATTTACTTAATCAAAGTCCATATTTTTCTAAGTAGAAAATCAGAACACCTGTGTGTGTGTGTGCGCGCGCGCGCGCACGCGCGTGCGTACGTGTGCATGCATGTGTGTATGTGCATGTGTGTGCAGTTGAGAAATTTCTTAGTGTAACCTCCTTGAGACACTTGTCAATTGACAGAACACTGGAAGTGAGCTTACCATGTGCCAGGCACTGGATAAATCAGAGGATACACACTAAGTTTTTGCTCTGTTGGAGTTCTTGTATAGTGGTTGAAAGAAGACAAATAGCTTCTCAATAACTAATTATATCACCTGATAGTACCATGGGGGGTGGCAATGAGGGAATAAAATGAGTGCCAAGAATATCAATAGTGGAGGAGAGTGTGAGAGACGGTGACCTTTCAACAGCATACAAACAGAAGGAGAATCAACACCTTCTTTTACTTAGCTATCAATAGTCCCGGACATCTGTGCCACAGTGACATTCAGTGTGCCATATTTTGGGTCAGGTTGTGGACATTATAGTGTGGACACAACAATAAGAAGCCAGATTTAGGGATAGCTCTGGGTATTAACATTCATTCACATTCAGGGGACCCTGTTAATGCCTACCTAGCAGGATAGCCTGTTAATTACCCTGTAATTACCTTCTGAGCCAATAATTGAAATTCTAATAAAAGCAAGAGAGAGAATAAGCAAAGAAAGGAGGATAATCAGGAGAAGCCAGGGTCATCTTCACTTAGGCGAGTGCCAAAGTCTAACTCAGAGACTATATAGAAAGCAACTACCTTCTGCTGAGGTTCTCACACCCTCCAACAGTGCATTAAATTCTTTCCTTGTCTGACATAAAGCAATAACAGAGACTTGTCACTGTCCCGGGCTACAGAAGATGGGATGGCTTTATTTCCCTTTCTTCTAGAAGAGTGTCACAGTCTTCTGTTCAATGATACAAGAGCAGAAACTGGACCATGTCAGAATTTACTGCCCCCCTAGAGGAAAGAAGGGGGAAAGCACTGAGGATCAAATGCAGTACGGGGAGGTATAAAACCAGGATGGAGCTGGCTAGGTGTTTTATCTGAATGGTCAGCTTAGGGCTCTCCTCTTCTTTCCAAACACCCTTAGCTATGCTCCAAGGAGAGTATGGCACGAGCATAAACATAGCTTAAGGAAAGTCATGGAGCGCTAGGAAATGTGGTCCATTTTTCAAGTCTGAACACTCATCAGACACACAGGTGGAAGGACAAATAGCAACAAACAAAACAAAGCAAAACAAAAATCCTACCCTTTCAAAGAACACAACTGAACAACTTCGTCTCCAGTTGGATGTCCGCCGCCGGCACCTTAGTAAAGTAGCTGTTGTGTCACTGAGCTTGTAGGAATATCCAGCTATGGCTTTTTCTCAAGAAGTCTCATGGGGCAACAGATTGCGTGTCATGCCCCCTCCCAGACCCTCCATCTTGTTGACAGGAGGCTGAATCCCAACCCTGCCTGGCACATCAGAGATCCCAGGCACATCCCGGCTTGTCCGGCATGGTGTAGTCTACATTCCTGTCCCATCTGTCCTCACACCCCAGTGACTCACACCCAATTCTCACCTGCACCCCCTTTTTCAGTGTCCCTGGGAACTTAATCTCTATCCTCCTGATGTTTTAGGACAGTGTAAAAGGCTTGGGGAAAACCACAAGTTTTTCTACTTATGTGGCATTGGAATCGCAGTCCTAGTAAAAGTGTCCATCTATGAAATATGAGTTCTAACAGCGCAGAGTGAAGGTGCTAACATTTATTTAGCTCTTGGTACATGCTGGGAGCTTAGGGACATTTAATAATGCGCACTGACGTGTGCCAAGTTTTTTTGGATGCATTGATATCATTGCGTCTTCACGGCAGCTTTACAGAGACACAGAGAAGTCAGGCAATTGTTGAGGTAAGGAAGAGCTAGCAAAAGGCACACCTAGAGTTTGAACCCAAGACTCTGAATTTAGGATTTTAATCTTGACCCAGTGCATGAGATTACCATGCCTATGCAAAGTACTACGTATTCATAAGACTATTACATACTGATGCCAAGTATTAAGCTGTCCATAGTAAGTGCAGTATGGGAGGCTGACAGCGTTGGTGAAGATGGAGAGAGCTAAGTAGGTTGTAAGGTTTTCTTGCTTATTTGTTTTTTTTTCATAGTCCACATTGTATCAACTAAGAAGCTAACATGACACTAGACGACACCCAGACTGGGTGATATGAGGAGAGTTTAATAAGGGAACTATTTCGAGATGCCGTCAAGGTTTAGGGCAGCCAGAGGGATGCTGCAATGCTTTAAGATGTTGCAATGCAAAAGTGAGAAGCGGGTACCACTATCAACCTTCTGTGGGCTACACAATAAAAGGAACCTGGAAAGAGAAATCCATAGAGCAAGGATACCTGGGAATGTTCTAGGACTAAGTGTCAAGTTCAGGGAAACAACCAACCTGGGGAGCAGTAACTCTGCTTCCCTTCACCCCACACTCCGTTCTTTCCCTGAATTCTGACCTCTTCTCCAGGAATAAACCCTGTTAGTATCTATAGGACAAAGGTGTCAGACAACTCACCCATGTGGCGGCAGCTCTCGGTATCTTGGTGGGGGTGTCTTAGGGCAATGTGAAGGACAGACAGACACTGCGCAGTGCAGTCTCTGTCAGGGTAAACTGGGGCAAACCTCACCCTCCCTGGGACTCAATTTCTTCATCATTATAATGAGACAATTAGACCACATGTAATTTACACTGCCTTCAAGCTCTGACATTTTAAAGTTTTATGAATCCAACCTCCATCTACTTCCCAAGAGATCGTCAGAATAACTTAAAAAAAAAAAAGTCGGAGAGGCAGTCTCCACATGCACGCTCACATGTTGTACCCTGTCACGCGTGTTGGTGAATGTTGGAGGACTAAGTGTGGTTAACGTAGGAGGGCATTTGCCCATTTGACAGGTAACCAGGGCCCTGTTAAATGGTTCCAAGAAGATGCTAGAGAATGAGAAAATGATCCCAGCAAAGACGTTAATGCCACTGTAAGCTCGTTTGCCCTCTTTATGACGAAAAGCAAAGGCAGGGAGGAAAGCAGCCACCACAGCATCCTTGGAAAACCCAGAGATGTGTCATGGGTTTTCAGGGGTGTCTGTGTGATGGCAATCCACAGGCCATCCCTGCACTTGAGCCAGTGGTCACATGCTGCTGGTCAGTGAACGTGTATGTCTGGCATATGGCCTTGGCTGGGGACAGCTGGCAGAGGGAGTGGGAGGAGGGAGTGTGCCTCCCCGAGTCATATGGGGCTTGTCTAAGTAGCCTTGACAATGTGTTCCTGGGTGCTCACTGAACTGATGCTAGTCTTAAGGTTTCTTGCTGAGACTCTTGAGAGAACACTTGTATGTCCAAACAGACAGAGACACTGAGGGCGAGAGATGACGGCATCTGTCCTCTCTAGCTTCTGGGAACATATTTATCCCCAGAGGCTGAAGCAACTCAAGAATAGGGTCTAAAAAGGCTGTTGAGATGCTTCAGAGGTGGTTCCTAATCATCATGCTGACTCCTCAGACTCATTCCATTTAAATAACTGTAGATGAAATGAGAGAATCTGCCTTTTATGTTCTAGAAACCCATGGGAGGGTTTCTAGATATGAGCCAGTGACCAGATCTAGAGATCATTTTTTTCTCCTCAAATGAAAGGATACTATGACAGACTTCTAGATCCTGTAGGTAGTCTAGGTGCACGAATGTGATGGAGGGGTTAGCCAGTCAAAGAGAGGTGGTATGTCTCTAAGAGAATTTACTCTGTTACAAATATACCTAATACAGCAAGAAAAACAAACACAAAATAGGAAAACAGAAATCAATGGCATATATACATATATATATATGGTTATGAAGAATATATATTATATATGTAATATATTAGTTATATGGATAAGTTATATGGAACACATTTTTCATCCTTCGGGGACCTATTTGTGGGAGTTTTCTGTGGACTAATGGGAAAATGTGATTGTAGCTCTATGTTAAAATATTTTTAATGCAAGCAAAAAGGAATGGGAAGAAATATCCATAGGGCTTAGTACTATCTGCAGTTTCAACCATAGATTTATGATCTTATAACAGAAAAACTTCTGTGTATAAGGAGTAGAGTATCACATTTTAAATACAAGAAAACAATATATATAATATGTAAGAACAATATATATATAAAATGAATGATATATAATATATATAATATAAAATGAGATGTATATATAAAATATAAGAATATACATATCTATATAGGCATATATACCTATTATATATATACCTATATATATATGAAATGCGTGCATATATTCATGGTTACGCTTTCTATAATTTTAGTGACCTATAGTAAACTATGTTAAAAGAGCATTACATGGGAGTGTCTAGGAATAAATAGTTCATAAATTATAAATTATATTTTTGAATAGAGTCATAAAATCACATGGTTCCGCCATATCCTAACCATGACATGAATTGCTGCTTTGTTCAGTGTATCCTCTTTGTATTTGCTACCTGCCCACATGCTATCTCCATTATTAAATGGACTGCTGTGATTCTGTTGTGCTTGTATTTAAGCAGCCTTTATTTGACTTAATAATAACCTCTAAAGTGCAGAGGTTATAACCCTGGCAATTTATTATAGGATATTAAAAAAAATCACTCTATTTTTCTTACTTGTTAATATTGTTATTTTTCACATACATAGCTATGGGTTGGAAAACCATAGTATCTATAGGGTCAGGACTATTCTGCATTTTCAAGCACACACTTATGATCTTGTAACATAAAAACTCCTATGTATAAGGAGTGGATTCTATCACACGTCGTATACAAGAAAACAGAACCTTGCAGCACGGAATAGGCAAATATAATACACTTACCGATTATATAAGATTATATGACATATATCATTATACAGCTTTGAATGGATCCTCTACTTCCAGCACCTTTATTAGCAAAATGTGGACCTACTAATAATGGTGACACCCGCCGCACAGGTGGCGGATGATCCAAGCAAATCAGTCAGACAGCGTAACTAAAAGTACTTTGTAAAACATAAGCTGTTCTGAGACACAAGGGGTTATTATTACTCCATCAAAGGTGACATGACAGCAGCCCGCGGTGGGAAGGCAAATGGCTTGCCTAGAGAATTCTCAGGCAAGCCTGGCACCTGCACCAGGAAGATACCAGGAGTTTCTTTAAAACCTGTTGTAATGAGTATCAGTTGGGAGAGGCTGGAAGAACCCCTATTTTGGGGAAAAAAAAAATCTCGCTGATAGAACGGATTGCTCTTCCACTCCCATTTTGCTTATATTAAAAATATTTTAACACGGAGCTACAACCGAGGGCAAAGCCAATCGCACAGCCCTGTTAGTACACAGAGAACTCCCACAAACAGGTCCCTAGAGGATGGAAAATGTGTGACAGATGCACACGTGGAAACTTGAAATCAAGCACTTTGGCAACAGACTCAGGATGCTTGACTTAACAGATGTTTACAGTTAATAAATCCCATTTTATATCTATTTTCGCAGAATATTTTTCTGCTAATATACCTGGCAGCCCTCATGAAGGAAACAGACAAAATTCAGATTGACAACCTGATAGAAATTAAGAAACGACAGTCGCTGACAAGAATTCCTGACCATGGTACCAGAACTGTAGAACAAAACCAAGTAGTTGTACTGCCAAGCCCCCGCCTTTCCCTGCACACCTGCTGAAGGGTTAAAGCAAATACTTCAAGCACTCTGCCAATTAGGAGGGGTCCCAGTGAAGTCCCATCTGCATGCACATTCATCATCCTTACCCAGGGACTGCAACCTCTCCTTCCCATGGAGACGACTCACAGACTGAGGTGAGATATTGATGAGTCTCCATGAGAAGCAACTATGCCAGCTACAGGAACAGTCACAGAGGTGGGCTTGCTATCCACAGGAGCTGGGAAAGGGGATGGGACACCACACACAGACACACAGACACAGACACAGACACAGACACAGACACAGACACAGACACAGACACACACACACACACACACACACACACACACACACACACACACAATCACCAGCAGCCTCAGTCTGACACCGTGGAGGCCTTCTTCAGCTGGTAAGGAAAAACAAAATAGGTAAAAATATGCCTTCCTTCTTATCCCTTTCTGCTCTCTTCCCTGTAGACAGGCTCAGCGTGAGGTTCCTGAGGAGTTAGTTGAGGGAGGATGCCTCCCCCGCTGGCAGCCAAATGCCAGCCGCACACCCTACCCGTGTAATGTGTCTGACATTTCTGCCTCTCTCTGGGTTAACATTCTTTGACATAGACTTTCTAAAATTTCTCTTTAAAAAGGTTTACGTGTGTGTGTGTGTGTTTGTGCGTGTGCGTGCGCGCACACTCGCACACGTGCACCCACACAATTTCTGCTGTTTCATGGCACTGCCGTGTGTATTTAATTTTTTTTTTTTTAAGAATTCTTCTCTTAGTTGCTGACACATCTCGGCTTTGGCATTTCCACTTAAGCAGAAGTAAATGGTTTCGGAAGGCTGAAAACCCCTGTTTGAAACCATGTGCGCACTGCTGTTGATGAATGCCAGAAAATGTTCAAATATCATCTTCCCTCAAGTAAAACAAGCGTTGAAATCCAGAAGGAGGAAGTGTGATTGGCAGCCTGGCAGCCTGGCAGCCTTCCATCTTAACTACCTGTAGTCAAATTATTTTAAAGGCACCTATCTATGAGAAGAGGTCTGTTGTCCTTCCTGGCCGGTCATCTTTTGAGGGAGCAACTCTGAAAGGGAGTCTTCCTCCTTTTCTGCATTAAGAAGCAATTCCTCTTTTTTGTTTTATTTCCTAGCATTCAGAGGGCCAACATGAGGGCCAGCCTCCGACGCAGAAGAGGAAAAACAGCTCTTAGCCAGGAGAGAGGTGTTGTAGCCAGAAACAATAGTGCTGACAAAATACCCATCTTAAGATGATTGTGAACATTTTCAGGTAAAACAGGAGGGATGGCATAAACATGTCAAACAAAGAAAATCTGAGCAAGCAATAGTGAACCCAAAGGCAATGAGATGGTTGTGTATGGGTACGGCACTAAGGTTGCTGGGCAACCGATTCAGAAGACACCTCTGCCTGTGTCCCATCACACAGTTCTCAAGCAGCATCCTGTTTAAGCTGTATCATCTTTATTGGGCTCTTCATAAGCCCCCCCCACCCCCCAGGAGTCTCAGCATCTCTCAGTGACATCTGCTTACAGGCAATAGAGCAGTACAGTTAGAGCTTACAGATTCGGTGACTAGGCTGCACAGGTTCAAATGCCAGGTTGGTCACATACTAATTAGGTTGTTCTTACATAAGTGCCTTCACCATCCTGTATCTCAGAGTCTTCCTCCATCATATGAGATGTCTCAACAAGCTGGACCTCCTCAAAGGCCTGCATCAATAACATCCATCCAGTTGAAACATTGCTTTTGACAATAAAAAGTTATTAATACCCAGCCCTTCTGATTACTCTCCCCACAAGGGAAGCTCAATCCCATTCTATTCTCGGCTACTTATGGCTGTCAAATTTTTCTTCTCTGTACTGGGCCCAAATTAAGCTCCCTGCACTTTTTATCAACTTGCCCCATCTATTAGGAAGCCCAGGACCAGGATAAATCTCATTTCTCATCTTCTGACAATCCGACACAATATTTGAGACAGCTGTAATGTATCCTCAAGTCGTCTCATCGCCAAACCTTTTTAGTTTTTAGCAACTTCTCCTTGGATGGCAACTTTCCCAGACGTCCCCCCATCTTTATCACCTTTCTTTGGATGCGTTCATATCTGTCGGCTTCCTTAAACTGCATAGTCTCAAATAGAAGAGAATTTCTGGGTGTGGTTGAAGGGGGAAACTTTAAAGACACTTTTTTGTTGTTGTTGTTGCCCAGAAATATAATTGCATTAATCACAGGCACCAGGGGTACTGTCAGAATGCATACTCAAAATGTATATCCACCCACCCTCCGTCCCATAATGTGATTCGGAGATGCTTACAGAAATGAATGAGTTTTTTTCTTGCTGTTTTCCTGACATGAATATGAAGGGCACAGTTAAGCACTCTCCTATGCAGAGCCTCACCCACCTGAAGCTCTTGGAAGCTCATCTCATGATGGGATGCGTGTCTGGAAGGAAGTTTGCAATAGATTTAGATGGCCAGTCGTCTCCACTTGACCTTCCTAAAGAGCCTTGTACAGCTTAAGTTACTTACTCAACTGTAACTATAGGTGGAACTGAGACTTATCATGCTCATGTTTGCACACACACACACACACACACACACACACCACAGCCAAACATGATAGGACAAGACAAGAGGATCCTTGAAGCTCACTGGCCAGACAGCCAGACAAATCACTGAACTCCAGGCTTATGGGATATATTTCAGGATAACCTGTATTATGAAATGATGGACTAAAGAACATAGTAGCCAAGGTTGTCCTCTGCCCTCTACATACACAGACACACCTGTGCAAGTATATCCACCCATGCACATGAAACTATACAGAAACACAAATGTATCTGTAGCGTTAAGAAGTTAATACTACTGATTGGCTATGTTCTATGAGATACACTTCTGAGTGGGTGTGGTCAAGAATGCATGGTAAGTAAGCCCAGTGCTCATGACATGGTTTAAGTCAAACAGACAATACTCGCATACAGTGTATTTTCAAATGCTAGAAGATTTGAATGTGTCCCCTTCAGAGAAATGATAAATGTTTGAGCAGGTATCACATGGTACCTCCACTAATGTTTTTAATTTTTCAGTGTTAATGACCTTAGTTTAAGTTTCAAAAAGAAAGTGTTTCAGGAGCTATCAGAGAAGACTGTGTTAGTTTTTTCAAAGACAGTTAGCTCCAGACTTCTTAGGGTGCAAGGATCCTCATCAGTGTCATAAACACCCCCATGTCTGTGTTTTATGCACAATGACAGCTGACCATAGCATAGGAAGCTTCTGTGTAAACCCTTCCTAGATGCCCCGCCCGGCAAGTCAAGGGGGTTCCTCACAAATCGCACTCTGAAAGAAGTTAAAAAATACTTGCCTGACAAAAATAATGTGCAACTTAATATAATCCATGTGTGTGTGTGTGTGTGTGTGTGTGTGTGTGCCTGTGTGTGTGTGTGTGTGCCTGTGTGTGAGTGTGCCTGTGTGTGTGTGTGTGTGGCTTAAAAACCGTGAGGACGCTACTTTTCATCTCTGAATCTGGAAGCGGTTGTAGCTGAAATAAAAATAACAACAGACAACCCATAGCAGGGAAAGGGACGCAAAGAAAGCCTTACATCTCTTGGTTTGGCCTAAGAAGGCATTTCCCTGATCTTCTCTGCTAAATGTGACCTCTCCCATTCCTCACTCCTCCTTGCTCAATTCTTGTAGCCCACCGCTCCTCACGCTTTAGTGATTCTGTGTACACATTCTCTCCCCCACTAGATCGTAACCTCCCGTGGGATGAGGATGAATTATGCTGTTCTCTGCCATCCCTGCCATCTTGTAGTGGGACAACCTCCAGTCACTTCTCTCAATCTCTCTCTGGCTTCGCTCTGTAATCTTTTATCCACACGACAGGCACATGATTTCTTACCAACAAATCTGGTCATTACATCCTCTCCTCACTGATGTCTGTGTTTCCAGGGAGGTGTCTCTGGGGTGCATACTCATTCAGATGACCCATACACCCCAAGAGAGTCTGATCCTGCTGCTCTTGTCACCGTTCCTGCTCTTGGCCTCTGCCCCAGTGACACTCTCCTTTGAGAACCCGGGACATACTTAGGGAGCATGCACCCTTTTCCCTCCCTCCTCACCCTATCTCGGTGGCTTCTTCCTATTAATCAGTTCATCCCTGCAGCCATGCCTGATATCACATTCAAGTCCTGCACTCCTGATGTTACATGCAGTGGGCTTATGGTATAAATTTTCTTCAAGACCTTCCCATGGCACATGTTCTGATACACTGGCAGAATTCCTTAGAACTGCTCCAGCATAAGGTTGAGCCCTAAATTCTCAGAAACCTTCTCTAAACAGGCACGCTGGTAAACAAGGAATTTCACTCCATCTTGGAGATCAAGTATCAGTCCAGACATATTTCTGGAGATGGGTGGGAAAGTATCTAAATGCTGAATCAGCTATCCACATCGTTTTATTAAAAAAAAAAAAAAAAAAAAAAATGCCTGGGGCTGGAATGTGTACTTTAATGGCATACTAGTTTCTTTGGTTAATGAGTTTAATATTCAAAAAGGCTCCCAAAAGACTAGAGTGGAGGTGAATTACTCAGTGTGTTTTGGAAAGTCCCATGGCCCTCCCTGATTAACTGCCTCTGTGGTAGACAAGTCACCCCAGCAAAAAAAAAAAAAAAAAAGTCAGGTCACTACAAATGCACCATGCATAGAACTACGTCCTTAGAACCCATCCCATAACTTGAGAAGATTGTGGCTCTAAAGAAGAGACTGTGGACAGGATGATGTTGACAACTACTGTGGCCACAAACTACAAAGCACATTAAAAGCCCAGGAGAAATCCATCACGGCAACCCCGTGGATTGGGCTCCTTCCCCTGTGGGTGTAGGGAGAGCACCCATGCCCTCTGTGAACTGACCTACTGGGGATGCAGCTGAAGCACACAGGGCAGAGCTACCCATCATCCTGGAGCCATGTGGAGAAAGGCAGCTGGAAAGTTGGACTACTCTCTGCTGCAGGCTGTACACCCACTGCCTCTATTAACCCTACTTGTCCTGTGGCCCATTCTTGCCCTTGTTAGCATCCTCCAGGAAATCAGTTAACATGCCCCGGAGAACATGAAACCAACCCACCCTTTACCCTCCTAGATTTTTCATCTTGAAATAGCACCTCCTTTGCCACTGACAGAGTCCAAGTCACCTGGCCAAAGTGTGGAAAGATTACTTTTTTTTTTCAAGTGGGCAATATAGCCGGAAATGAAACCATTTGTGATCCAAAATGCCTACCCAACTCTCGTCCATCACCCAAAGGAGGGACTCTCATCAGCCATATGATATGCACCATTTATGAGATTTCAGGTGAAAAGCAGAGACGCTCATTCAAAAATATGGATTTCAAATGCCAGTGTGTAGCCAGCTACTGACTTCATTGTGCCTCCCACGGTTCCCATGGTGACCTCACAGATGTGGGTCACGGGACTCGGTATTGAATTCACAAAACTACTCAGCCTATTACAACCCCCTCTCACTGCTTTGAACCGTATTCCCTTATGTTCACCTTGGTATGGATATTGGAACATCCTTTTATTTTTCAACCTATGAGAGTAAGTGTAAGTCTTTAAAAGTCAGGGACCACATTACTTTCACCACTCCATTTTCATTGCTCCTTAGTGTAATACTATATACACATTGTACTAAATAATGTGATAATCATTTCCACTTCTGCCTAAGTTTTTCTATTACTATGGTGAGAAGGATTCTGCATCATTCTAAGGGTTATGTATTAACACCTATATTATTATGTTTAAATTCTTTTAACAGCATAAACATACACCTTAGTAATTGTTCTTAGTGAAAATATAGTGGTTTTACAGATGGATTTATGGCAGATAAATTTTGTGTATAGTTTGTATATCCTTTTTCTTTTTCCCCGAATTGTGTCAAGAAAGTTTAATTGAATTAGAAAAGCTTTCAATCCATACCATAAAATGATTTAAGCAAAGTTTGATACACTTTTCCTATCAATAAAGTAAGTTTGGAAAAGGATATCTGAGATTGACCAATGGAAACATTTCTGTTTGACTATAGGCAAGTGAAGGGTACAGACACCTCGTTTTTCAAAAGCAGTGGTAGTGTTGGCTAGCAAGCTTTAGAGTGCATGTGGTAGGCCATGCAGATCCTGAAAGGTAAAACTTGGTTTAGTCTAGAAGTGCTTTGGGCAGAAAGATTATGTAACTAAAGATTTCTGACAATCTGAAGGTAACAAGAGTTAACTCAAGAAGCTTTGTGAGGAATCATACTAGGAAATGACGAAGCAGAGAAAGAAGGAACTGAGTTTATGCCCAGGCTGTCACTCAGAGGAAGACAACAGAAGAGGTGCAAGAAGATACACAAACTTATTTTTTAAAATTCCAGAACAAAGATCACTTGCTGTTTTTCTAAGAGTTCTCAAAATGCCTGGGAGAAGACATCATTGGATACGCTGACAGTGAAGACCAAATTCATAGTGAGCAACAGAAAAGTGAGCCCAGTTCTCAGTGCGTTCAAACAGAAGGGGCAGAACGAGCCAGCTGGCCCCTCACCCTCACCTCTCAAGCGTCAAGTGACTCCGAAAAAGCTTAGTGTTACCAAAACGTAGCAATAGTATCCACAGTTTGGCTGCCTCTAAGCTTGAAGTGCTATGGTCCAGAGGCATAGCTTTAAGAAAGTAAGAGAGGAACATAAATAGATTCTTAGAATAGAAATGGCTCTTTCAGCATAGGTTAATAGAAGATATGTTATCACTAAGTTGAGCAGGGGAAGTGGAGAACTGATATATTAGGTTACCCAGCCTTGATAGGGAAATTGCCAATCTTTATGAGAGATTTACAGAGTTTTGTCAAAAGGCACAGGAGAGAAGGTTTTCCATTTGCAAATGTGTCTATTTCTCTCCCCTCCCCAGCTGGGCCCCTAACTTGTCATCAGGATATATTATTTGCACCCCTGTAAATTCTTCTCTACTTTGATTTCAGAAGGTCCTGGTTTTATGTCTGTTGGCTATGCTAGTTTTCCTGACCTTTGTTTTATTGCAAAGCTGAATATCAGCCCATCTGCCCCCAACAGATGTATAAATTGTCACAGGACAGTCTCTATTTCTTTTTTGTAAACATACTTTTTATTTTTGAAATTATAATGTGATTATATCATTTTCTCATGTCTTACTCTCCTTCCAACAACTCTCCCATCCACACCACCCTTGTTCTCTTTCAAACTCATGGCCTATTGTATCCTTAGGTCTTATTACATATATATACATACAAGTCCCACACTGCCTGAAAGATACATTTAATTACTATGTTACAACTGAAAAGTGTTAATAAAAATTAAAATTTCAAAGAAGGAGTGACTTATGCAATGATATGGATGTGCCTGCAGACCATTATGCTGAGTGTCATAATAACTCCATTGACAAACATTTTCAGAAAAAAAATACATTTATAGATATGAACAAACTTGACCAGTGGTGGCCCTGAGCATCAGAGAGCATTAGCAAATAGATGACAGGAACTTTCTGGATGGAAAATGTTGATGGTTACACAACATTATAGATTTGCAAAAACAGAAAGCAAAGCAAAACCAAATAAAACAAAATAAAAACAAATAAAAATGCCAAACTCCCAAAACCTCATAGAAAGGTGCACTTGTCATTTGTGAACTATACATCACAAAACCACTTTTCAAAGGTCCATTAGTATGCCAAGGGTATTATTAAGATTAGTTCTAGTAGCAAGAAATAACCCTGTATTTGACCCTGTGAAGAGGGTATAAAGGCTAGTGATGGAGCTCTCCTTGGCAGCCTGTGCCCCCAGGTGTTGGCTTCTTGGGGCAGTGATGGCATAAGTAGATGCTCTAGGAATGTCTTGTTGCCTCTGTAGGCTTGGTACTCTGCCAGGATTAGAGGATGATGCTTGCCACAATGCCATAGGGGAATGCTGGTAGGAAGACCAGACCGCCACCTCCCCCGGGCCAGGCCATGAGCGGGCCATGAACTGCCACCGGAGATGATGATGTCAAAGTGAGGAACTGTGACATTTTGGAGTCACATCTTCCAGTCTGTGTTCTCATATTCCTCTCATGGTGATTATTAAGGAACAGGCAGTAAGTGTGCTACAAACTTTGCTGGTTGGGTACTTCCTCTCTAGCCAGTTTAGACCAGATAGGAGATGCCCACACATGATGTTCAGTGATAAATGGAGACACAAAGGCACCTGGGAGACCACCAGTCAGACAGGCGGACAGGCAGGCAGGCAGGCAGGCACACACACACACACACACACACACACACACACACACACAAGTTCAAATAAAAGGGGAATAATTGACATATTAAAATGTATAGGAGGATACTAAATCTAGGAGGACACTAAACCTATCTCACTTTTTAAGACAGAGAGAGCCCAATGCCCACAACACATCAATTAAAACCTGCTGTTTCCATCAAACTGCCAGCTGCAGAGTGGCTGCCAGAAGTTCCCCTTCCTTCTCCATGGGTGTCCTGAAATGAGTACCTGGGGGCAACCAGAGCTATTAATAGGTGTATGGAATGATATCAAATGTCACAATGCACCTTTCCAAATAAAATCGTGTCCAGACTCCTCTAGAAGGGAAATGGCCCAAAGTACTAAAAAAAAAAAAAAAAAAAAAAAAAAAAAAAAAGATTGCATTTTCCTTTTTCTGAACTCCTACTATATTTTATAAAGGGAAGCTTGTCACTTCCAAGGTGTCTGGATTCTTTCACTTTAGTTCTGCAGAGTACTATAACTCAATGATGGCTAAGAGGGTATTTTTGCTTCATTCTTTATATGACACAGGCTAAAGAGGTATCGTTCCTCTTTCTGCAAGGGCAGCGGGTGGGGACGAGGTGTTGATTGCCAATGGGAATACAGGAGAGGAAGGGTGCTGATCCTCTGGCACATTTTCTGTGACTGCTGATGTCTGAGCCACATAGGGAAGAGAAACAGGGGACCCTGCTTTCCTGAGAGCTCACTGGGGTGCAGTTAGAAGCCCCACGAATTTCCTAGCTGGAGTTCAGAATAATCACGGAGAATCTGATTCTAGTATGCTGATTTCCTAATCACCCTGAAAAACAGATTGTGTCTCTGGAGAGAACAAGGTTTGGTTCTTTGCTGATTTCTAGAATTTAACCTTGAAAGTCAAAAGCTGGGTGAGTCTGGACAAGTCACTTGAGGGCTGTGGACACATGCCCCTCCAATTATAAAAGAACAGACTGCAGCAGAAAGCTCATTCAAGCACACGTCCAGTTTTTAAATTCCTGGATTGTATCAATGAGGTAAGAAAGTTGCCCCTGGAACTGACTCAAGAATGCTCTCAGTGTGGGTCAAGGTCAGTCGTCATAACTTCACTGGAGGCTGATTCAAAGATCCCTTGCCTTTAGTAACAGTAAATGCTTCTCTACTTCCTTCCTACCAAACTCTGGGCTTATGGCCTCTCTGATTTAACTTTATTACTCTTTTGTCTTGTCAATAAGAACATAATAGTGTCCTTAAAAAAATGACAGCTTTTTTTCTCTCTCTTTGAGGTTTATTTCAGACAGTTTTCTTTGTTCCTAATGAGGCTGATCCATGCTTGCGGTTGCTTATTGTCTTCTTTTAATGGGAAGGTTTTCAAACATGGAGAAGAGAAAGAACTTACGTATTTATTTCCTGCTGGTCCCTTTGTCAGTTTGCAGTCACCTTAACCATCACTTCTAAATCATTCCAGAGTCTCTCTGGAACGTGGGACATTCTGAAGGCAAGGTGCCTCTTTTTCTTAACAAGATCCTGCCCCAGTCACTTGCCGAGTCCACATGGCCCCTCCATTGGAAGCCCTCTGGCCCCATGTTTTCCTTCTCAAACCATAGGAGCTGAACAGCTTTAAAGCTTTTTGATCAGGTCTCATGCAGGGCAATGTTATGCATTAACTGGCATATTGGAACTACCACTGAGGCACCATTAGTCCACAGTTATTGGACTTTTAACTCCAGCCCCAGCTAGCCCTCTCTTAAGTGTGCCCAGCTAGCCCTCTCTAAGTGTGCTCTACACCTTATGCTGAACGGAAGTGCCTGTGGCTCGGAAGTTGTTTCCCTTTCTGTTGAGATGAATGCAAAGATGTGAATTGCTCAAGACAAAGTGGGCTTTGAATGTGTGTGTCGTGTGCATGTGGATGCATGCATGTTTGTGTTGTCTATGTGCGTACGTCATGTGTGTGTGTGTCTGTGTGTGTGTGTGTTCAAGCATGTATGCATGTATGCATGTGAGATATCCTCAAGACCCCAGACAAGGTCTGTAGAGAAAGAGAACCAATGTTCAGCTCTGTAACCACCAGGCCCTGTAACCCAAGGCTACCTTCCTCTCTTCTCATCTGATTCCTCCTCCCCAGGTCACTCAACAAACCTCTCCTTGAATAGTACTTGATTTGAAAACTGTTAACAGGGTTCCTGTGTGTAGCTAGCTGCATGGAAGCATACACAGCAAGAACAAATGATCACTCACCAGGTAAAGAGCCTTAACATGCAAGACAAGTAGTTTTAAAATCAGCTCTCTGGATTTAATCTTTTTGAATTTTTTGATTAGTCTTTTTGAATTTTTTTCTCATACTGTGGGCCAAATAACTTGTAAGATACTGAGTCTAATTCTATGCCAGGCACCATAGAAGTGAAAACAATGGTTAAGAGGACAGTGAGGCTTGGCTGGACAAAAGGGGATTTTTGAAAAAAATATGGAAATAATGTGGCGTAAAATTGATATTATAACAAGCTTCAGCTACACTGTATTAACAAGATCTAAGCCCAAATAAAACTATTTGGGGTTCCTGAGAAACCCTTATTACCTGCAGTTTTATTTTCTGAGGGTAGAGATGCCTGTGGTCACATATGGCCTGAAAAGGTTAAATAGGAAACTCCATCAATAATCAATTATAAGTTTTAACTTACATGCCATTCTGAGTCAAGTGGTAAAATGTCAGGGCAGCCATGACATACTTCCTGGGACAGGACTTTTCCATTTATCTAGTGTCTCCCCAGTGTGGGGGTTAGAATGTAGCCACTGATGAAAAGAGTAATCTACGGTAGACTAATGTAAATATCTACTTTTATACAGGTCCTACAGCAATTGTCTTCAAGACATGGTCAGAGGATGGACACTGAACAAAAGGGGGGCTGAACAGGATGAGTAGTTAGATTCTGGGCAGGGTGGTTCTCTGAGGCTATGGCCACTCACTGGCTTTTCATTCAACAAAGATACTGAATGCAGTTACAGGGTACACGGAAGCTGGGGCCCTGTTCATTCACAGGCTCAGCACAGGCTGTTAAAATTATAACAGCTACTGAATGAATGAGGGCACGCTTGCCTAATTTCTTTTTAAACGTGATGTACTTGCTTTCCAACATACAAGACCGAGGAACTCAAGACAGTGACAAGAAGTGATATCTGTTTTTTCTTCTTCTACTTCCTCTTCCTCCTCTTCCTCCTCTTTTTCCTCTTCCTCCTCCTCCTCCTCTTCCTCCTCCTCTTCCTCCTCTTCCTCCTCCTCCTCCTCCTCTGTCTTCTTCTTCTTCTTCTTCTTCTTCTTCTTCTTCTTCTTCTTCTTCTTCTTCTTCTTCTTCTTCTTCTTCTTCTTCTTCTTCTTTGACAAGAGTATGGGGCATGCAGTGACTGGATAATGGAAGAGCTAGAGAGATGAGCTGGCTCCAAAGGAATGATTATGTTTTGAAAATGGTCAGTTGAAGGGAATGGGTTCATCTAGAAGTAAGGTATGACATGGCTTAGAGAGCACGATCCCTGGAAATTTAAACTCATGTGTCCTTTAAATAAGGCATGTGGGCTAACACAACACCATTTCTCAGAGAGGACCTATTGTCCCCAATGAACAATAAGCTCCAGTATAAAAACCTCAAGCAAACTTGTGATTCCTGCAAGCATTCCTTTTGGGAAATCAATAATTGCATGCTCCTTCCTAGTTTCTCCTCTTATTCCACATTCTCCTCTACAGACATTCAGTAAAAAAAATTTAAAATACTTATTTTTTTAAAAAAAATGATACATATGCCAGTGTGTCTGTGTATGGGGTAGGTGTGTGTATGTGTGGAGGTGTCCACAGAGGCCAAAGAAGGTGCTGGATCCTCTGCAGCTTGAGTTACAAGTGGCTGTGAGTCACCTGACATAGATGCTGGGAACCAAACTCCAGTACTTAACCACTGAGCCATCTTTCCAGCTCTTCAGTAAAGATACTTTTTGAATATCTAATCTAACAGGTTCAGTAGAAAATGTTAAAGAAAAGTGGGTCTGCTACACATGACCCCAGCCCCAGAGGGTCTTACTTTTGACAGGAAGAAAGTTTAAAGAAGTTTCAGTAAAAGAGAGAAAGAAAGACAGACAGACAGAAAGAAAGACAGAAGGAAAGATGAAGTCTGAGGAAAAGAGTGATTGGCAGGGGTGGTGACATCCTTTGAACTCCAGGAATGGCTTCTTTGAGGAGGGAATTTGTGAGCCAGCTCACAAGATTCAGGAGACTCACACAGTTCCGCCACAGGGAGAGTATGTGCACTGAAACAGAGGCAGCAAGATAAGATACACTCTGATGAGACATGATTATGGCACGTTTGCTTGGTTAGAAAGAAGTCAATGGGGGAAGGTACTATGGGGGCTGATAAGGGCCAAGAGGGACACAGAGATCACCAAGATGGAAGCAAACAAACCAAACAAAACTAAGTTAGGGGTACATTTTCTTAGTAGGAGAGCATAATGATCATCCTGAGCTTCAGTGATTCAGAATGAAGCAGAGATGGTTGGAGTGTATCGGGATTTCTCATGGCTTCCTATCCCCAGGAATGGAGGCTAAAGGGTTGTTCTTCCAGTTGTGTTTGTACAGGTGAGATAGAGATCAAGAAGGGTATGGGATAGAAAGAGCCAAGAGAAGGGAATGGCATTGTTTTTCAAAGACTGGCTGAGCTGAGGTACAAAGTCACTGGGAATAGCAATGGGAAACACTAGTCGAAGGAGAATTGAAGTTATATAGAAGGGGAGATTGAAGGGAAGTAGAGTCAACAAAATGTCAATTGACTGCACAATCCAGGAGCAGACAGGAGAAGCATTCCATCAGCCACGGGTGTGCAAGGTTTCCCAAGTTCTGTTCAATGTGTTTCTGAGGCTGCTTGCTGTCTTAGGCTGAAATGCAAATGCTCTTGAATTTCTGAGATCACCATTTTATTTGGGCAAGATTCTGCGTTTGTGTTTCCATAACCCGATGCGACTGGGTAAATGAAGAGAAGGCAGTAACTGGAAAGGCAAAGACATATAGATTTGGAAAGTCATTGTCGATTCCGAGAGGTGATTTCTTGGGTAAAGGGGCGGTAAATGGAAACGGGAAGGACATATGCAAATCCAAACAAAGACAGCGAGCACGACAGCTCTGCTTCCGCACAGTGAGCAAGCTGGCAGGCTTCTAGACCAGCACAACTCACTAATGAAACATCCCAGAAACCCCTGCATCTGCTAATTATCCTAAGAATTTTATTTTAGTAGCATCTGTAGCCAGTTCTTACACAGAGAAACAACTATTTCCAGAAGATAACAAGGGAAGACAAGGGCTGCCAATAATTAGTTAGTACACATTACTGGGAGACTGTGCTGAGTGTGTGTGTGTAGGGGGGGGAGGTGGGGGGGGGGCGTTCCACATGTTTCTGCTGGGCTACTTTGCCACTCAAGATAATGTCTCAACTAAATGCTTGGAACAGAAGGAAGAGATATTTTCAGAAAAGAATGAGAAGTAGTCTTTTCGAGGTTGCCATACTATACACTGAGCTTTGGAGCAGTGAGTTACAAAAGGCTTAACTACGTGGTGGTCTACTCCCGCCTTTGACTAGCATATTCCTCTATTAGTCCATTTTCGCTACTGTAATGAAATACCTGAGGCAGGTTAACTTTCTAAATAAAAATGTGTCTACCTTCTGCTGAGGACTGTGGTAGGAATACCTGAGTGTAAGAGTAAGCCCACTCACAGGGACACATGATGGAGACAGCCACCATCATGGAGGATCATCTTAATTCACTCTAATGCTGTTTGTTCATCATGAAATATCCCTACTGCAATATGAACCCATTGTGGCATCTCTCCTTAGTGATAGCAAGAAGTATTAAAAGAGATGCATACAGCTGGCTCCCAGCTTAGCCGCCTTGTTCCCGCACTAAGCTCAACACCAGCTGGCGGTCTCAGTGGCACCCATTCAGGGTTGCTGCTTCTGCCTGCCACCAACCTTGGCCTCCACAGCGCTAGGCTTAGCCCCATGCAATAACCGTCATCTTTGCGGTTAGATATCACAATACCCAGAAACCCAGTAAAAATCAAAACTCTTAATGCTTATAGTTAACTAATCGGATTTATATATCAACAAGTATTCAAATCCCAAGATGTCCACACAGTTATTTCAAAGCCAATTGAATAATGATAAGATGCCAACACAGAATAGACAATTTCATCCCAATTATCATAACCTTTTCATATCATCTCGGTGTATGGCTAATTAAAGCCATGCTGGTTTTACATCCACTTCCATATTCCCTCTCACACGTTTCTCTCTGCCACCCTTAGCTCCGCCTCCCTTTTCCTGTCCAATCACAAGTCTCCCGCTGTAAATAGATTGGACAGGGAAATCTCTGCCACAAACTACTATGCCTCCTTTAGCCTCAGCACGTCAGAACACTAAATTATTTGGAGATTGGGTCTTTACGGAAGTGGCCAAGTTAAAATGAGGCCTTAGGGTGGCACCCTAAAATAACAGGAATTTTTACACAAAGAGGGAGGTCACAAGGAAGTAGAAACATGAAGGAGACACATAAAGATACATAAACACATAATGATACACAAAGAAGTGGCCCTGTGTGAGTCACGGTGAGAAGCCTGAGAGAACTCAATCCCGCAGAAACCCTGACCTTGGGCTTCCAGCTCCCACACTGTGAAGAGGGAATTTTCAGTTGTTGGAGCTGCTGGACCTATAGAATGCTATCGCCTCAGCCCTCAAAAACGATTTGATCTCTTTAACAAATATTTATTGAGTGCTCACTCTATTGTCAAATCTCTTTAAGACCAGGAGGCTACCATGAGGAAAGCTCCAGACTGTTAGTCCTTCACTGGAGTCAGTGGTGCAAGAAGGATAGAAGTACAACCAAATATTTACTAAGAATTACTTAATTAGACTTATGCTAAGTCTTTTAGATATAAGCCTACCAGCTGATGATGTCTGTCCTCTGGGAAGACGGAGAGTATTGGGAGTCTGTGAGAGCTCACCTACCGGAGCATAAACTCAAAGCAAAGCATGCTTTCTGTTTCAACAGCCTATGCCACTACATTCCAGCTGTTGCAAACCACTAGAATTTCACAGCTGGAAATCTCTACCATGTCACTATACCACCAGATACAAAGTAGTGAGGCCCAGCAATCTGTCTTGAGTTATGAACTCCCAGTTATCAGACACTTTCTGGGGGCACCAGGCACCCCAGGGATGCTTAGCAAACACTCGAAAAGAGCAACAGAGAAGTATGAGAAACAGAAGAAGGCAAAGGAGGGAATGGCTGACTAACAGAGACAGTCAGTGGGCCAAACGTTGCTTTCCTTTGACCTCAGACAGATGAGGATCAGCTTCGTGTCCCACGGAACTGTGTGGAAAACAACCTTATTCATCAGAGGCAGCGTCATTCCTTGTCCCGAGATCTCCATTTACACAGGATTTATTTTGCCTTAGTTATCTCTGTGTGGATGTATGCACATATGTGAAGATGTGCATCTATACACATGCATGTGTGTAGGCATGTGGACACCAGAGGTCAACTGTGGCTGTTGTGCCTCAGGAGTCAGCCACATTGTTTTTGAGGCAGAGTCTCTCCCTGGCTTGGAAATCATCAAGTATTCTGGGCTGGCTGGCTGGCTGGCCTGTGAGCTTCAGAGATAGACCCGCCACTGCCCTTCAAGCATGATAACATGTGTGTGCTAGGGCAGACCTTGTGTCTCCATGCTTTGGGGGCCAGACTTTACCAATTAAATTGTCGTCGCCTTAGCTCTTGTCTTACTTTTAAAAAATGGAGAATTTCATACATGAGGGCTATATTTACATAATTCTACTCATTCAACATCCAACTCCTCCCATGTTCTCTTTACTTGCTCTCAAATTCATGGCTTTTATTGATACACACACAGACACACACACACACACACACACACACACACACACACACACACATTAATACAACCTGCTGAGTTCATTCAGTGTTGCTTAGAGTGTTTGAAGCTGGCCACTTGGGATTAAATAACCCATCAAGATCCTCGTTCCTAGATAAGGATCCAATTTTTTTTTTCTTTGAGTTGCCATTAATTGTCTGCAGCTCTCAATCTCGTGTTGGAGCCTTGTAAAAATGTTGGCATGTCAGCTGATATTGTCACTGTTCAGGTCCTGTTTAGGCAGCCCAACTGTATTGTTGAGATTTTACAAATGTAGCTTCCTGTCAGATACAGAAGACACAGCCTTACAGATTTCCTGCAGCATTGGCTCTTACAATCTTTCCATCATGTTCCCAGAGCCCCAGCTTTGAATCTTTAGACATAACCTGGAGTTACTGCAGAAACAAGAAAAGTAAAAAGGTACCAGGTCATCAGGGATGGAGGTGTCTCTAGAGAGGAATCTAGTAGGATGCGGGGTGGGGGTGGGGGTTTAAAGGAGAAAATGGGGAAAATGTGTGTGGGGCTCTAATGGAGAAGGAGAATATTGCTGACTGATAGAGGGGGAACAGATAACACTAGGCATGCTTGAAAAACCCATAGAGAAACAATATTTTATGTACACTAAAAGTACATATAGAATGTGTGCGTGTGTGTGTGTGTGTGTGTGTCTGTGTATGTGTATGTGTGATGTATGATTTTAAATGAAGTTATGTTACTTGGGTGATAATGTTTCCATAGACTATTGAACCCAAACCCTGATGCCGGGCATGGGAAACCTCCTTTAGAGTCGTTGGGTTTGGAGAGTCCAAGAGATCCGTCAGTTGTTATTCTCCTTGTCAGCTTCCCAGTACTTGCTGAAGACATCACCCACTTCAGACAAAGAACTTGGAAGAATCGAGCTGGAACTAACCTGGAAGCCTCCTCCCTCAGGACTAGCTTATAGCTTATACAGTACCTGTAGGTTCTGTGCAAACTGTCTGTCAAGGAAGAAAAGCAATCAATAATTTTACCCAGCTGTAAGCCTACAGACCGCAGCAATAACTAGCACTGCAAGACGTCCCCAGAGCTCCAATGGTGGTGCTTCTATCTTGGGGGGTAACTCACAGACAGTCTAGTTGGCCTTATGACCTGTTCAACAGGAGGAAAGTCATGCCTGACTCTGTAAACAGCCTACTCCTGCAGCTAGTGAGGGCCTAAACTCCAGAGGAGAACACACTATTGCCACTTTGCCAAACCTGCCCAATCTCTAACTGCATCCTAAATATGCATTCCTAAACTCATTAACGAGCACAGTTCTCACTCCCCAGCAAACAAGCTTCTTGTTTTTGGCAGCAGATGGAAACCATTACAGAAGTTGAGAACGGGTGGAAATGCAGAGAACAGCTGACTATATGGGGTGTTCCACCCCAACCGACACAACCACAATAATCAACCCTTGTCTTAATCTTTGTCTCCTAAAGGGATTTAAAGATGCCTCACAGGACAGGGGGGATTTCTCTGGGTCTTTGAAAGCTGCTAGTAGTGCGATTACAGGGGCAGCGTCCCATCAAGACCTGGAAACAAGTCCTGAATCCCTGCAGCCCCAACCATGGGGTTCTTAATTACAGAGAGTCTGATGCATCATCTGGCTGCCTCCTGCTTGTGTGTCTGGACTCCTCAGCATGGCGGGAGACCCCCAGAGGGCCACATACCCCTCAGGACTGGACCCTCAACAGGAGCACATTAAATCCTTGTTGAGCTGAAATGAAGGAGAAGATTGCCTGCAACTGGCAGCTTCCCAGCTGGAGTCTCCCTTCCTGAGAAGCACCAGCATGGACCCTCTGAAGCAGCAGACAAATGGTTAAGCTTCTGCCAGAAGACAGATTTGGGGCTCCCTGGCTGGGCCCCGTGGCTCCTGTGAGCAGGCACTGCTCCGTAGCCTCTGGCACTCTGTGACAGGCTTGTTCTGATCAGAGGAAGGATGCTTCTCGCCTCCCAGGGAAACTTGTTGATGAGCTGCCTGTCTCTGTATGAAGCACAGAACCAGTGCAGGGGCTCAGAGGATGATCACTTTAGGCTCGTCCATTTAAAACGCTTTGACGGACTGGCTCTTGAAACTGGCTACGTACCCAGAGGTTAACTAATGAACTTAAAAATAGGACATGATCGAGAGAGACAGGAGTTTGTCTTTTCGGAAGGTAGAAAGATCTGAATCCCAGTCCCCGGTGTGATACAGACTGCTTCGATGGCCTTGGGCAAATCTCATAAACTCAGCTTCATTTTCTCTACCATCCAGGAGGGAGCCTTGTCCTCATCGGCAGGCAGGTCTAAGAGAGAGTTAACCAGCCTCGGTGACTGCTACTGAGGACAGAGCTGCATATAGTGGAAGTTTCCCGTTGACAGCTTCCAACTTTCAAGTCTTCATATTGGGAGAAAGAAGCCCCTTTGGGTCCCACTAGGGTACAACCCCCAACCCTAGGCTGCGTGTACAAGATTCACTTCAGGAATTTCTAATGTCCCCATCCCCCAAAGCTCCAGGGTTTCTCCATGACTCTCCAGTTAAGCTAGGGTCTGGATGCTAATGTCACACCTTCATTAATGAATCGCTTTAAAGTTTCATAATGGCTTTTTTATCATTTTCTCTCAGATCAGGCAGGATTTGTTACCCACATCTTACATACTTCAACCCAAAGAACTGAGCGATACAGGGTTTGTGAGCTGTTTTGCCCAAACAGGAAGTCTTGAGTATACTGTGGTTTTGCTTCCTGAAGTTCAGTCAGTGAGACACAGTTGAACTGGTAAGATCTGCTCGTATACCTGTCTTGATGGATAAATATTTTTCGTATCAAATCTAATCCATTTTATCAGATAGATGGCTGAGCAATTTAATAACAAAAGCTTTTGTCTGTAAAAAAATCAACATTTACTTAAAAGCAACTGATTAATTTCTATATTAATATGGAGGCAAGTTTATGATTATCTATCATAAAGGAAGCTGACATTGGGTGAGGGCTATGGCTCAGTGGGTAAAATGAGTGATCCGAGTGTGGATCTCAAACATCCATGTAAAAGCCAGGAGCTGGGGCAAGTAACTCTGACCCCAGCACTGGGGTGGTAGAGACAAGCAGGTCTCAAGGGGCTTGCTGGCTAGTCAGTCTGGCTGGAAATGTGAGCTTCAGGTTCAGTGAGAAACCCTGTCTCAGAAAATGGAGGGAGGGGGAAGGGTGAAGGGAGAAGACGCTCGACGTTGGGCTTGTGACTTCACGAATATGTACACATGAGCATTCCTGCACGCATATGTGTACACACGCACAAGCAAAGAATGGTGACCTTTTAGTCTGCACGGAGCAGAGTACTACCTTCCACTTGTGTTCTCAAAAATACTGAAAACTTCTTGGGTGTCACTCAAATTTATTCATGGGCAAACTTTAACAACTCAATATGGGAATCAATGGGAAAGATTTATTATCACTGCTATTCCAACTTGGCTCCTAAGAAAGCAACAGTGTCTGCAGGAAGACTTCAAAGTAACTATTTGCTTGTTATTAGTATTTTTTCAGTTTGTATGTAGATACTCGATTGTTCTACAGGACTTCAAAAATGAACCAGATGCACAGTTAATTCATCCCCACTGCCCTAAACATCCACACTCGGATATTTAAGGACCCCCTTTGCTTGACATTTTCAGTGTTCACTGAAAGAGCTGAACACAGGCCTCTAACACAGAAACACAGTGAGTCAGTTTCTCACCAACTCTGAAGGGTAAAAACTGGGTGTGTTCCTTGTGGAGAAGGATGGGAGGGGAGGAGTGAGAATGAGGGAACGCAAACAGAATTGATTTTTGGCAGTCAACTCCTCTGCGCAGGATTTTCTGTTCTACAAAAGAGGGCAGTAGGTCAAATTCAGTGTTTAATTGTCCCCGTGTTCTTGAGGGGACAGTCAGGATCATACTAATCATCCCGCTTTAATAAATGAGACCACAGAAAAACTGCAGAGTCACCCCACATAATGTAGGCTGACGATCTATGGGAGTCATGGAAAAGTGATTATCTATTTGCTCCAAGAAGGATGTGAACAATCTTTAATCACCCAGGTTGTTAATAATTCCTGTTATTGATACTTATTTAAGATATGCAACGCTTTTGCTTGCTTAACATTTTTTAAGCTACTGATTGCTCACAATCACTTCCTGAAGTGGTTGAATATTTCTCACGGTGTTTTGAAAAACAGCCTCCCAAACAAGATACAGATGCTCTCGTATGAGTATCAAGGCATTCCTATCAAGGCTCAAAGACAAGATGAGGGGTCTTAAATTGGGTTACATAACCACCAGGAAGCCACAGTATCATGGATACTTTTATCTATTCCTCAAAGGTCTGCTTCTATGGACACTTATTTTTGCATAATTTGATTCCCGGAAGTGCTGCAGAAGTCAAACCAACCCATGCTACATCCCAGTCCCTACTCATGCTCAGAGTCTTTTCCAGCACAGCACCAACTAGAGATTCTGTCAGAATTAGTCACTCCATGCCTTTTCATACTATAGTATGACTGAAACAATGCGGCTTCTTGAGTGTCTTCTGATTGAAAGAAATGCAAAAACCTACCAGGCATGACTAAGAAAGGATTCTTTACAGACTTAGTACACTAGGCAAACCAGAAACTGGACAAGCTTCTGGACAAGGGGAGGGCAGTGCTGTGGTCCCTGCTTTTCTCTGACACTCTCTGAAGTGTCCTTTTTTGGGGGGGGGGAGGTGTTCACTTTCTCTTTAGTGCATCTTTGCTCACAGCAGCTAAAATGCCTGTAGCAGTTTCTCTTCTCACATCTTGGTACCACAGTGACTCACAAGCTAATGAATAGTCCTCAGAGGCTCCAGTGGCCCAGCTCAGACAACTCAACCATGTGGCTTGAAGGACAGAATCAACCCTTAGGGCTCAGATTCCACTGTGGACTCCTGTCCTGGATCCTCAGGCAAGAACTGGGAATCAGCAGCACAGAATTATTGTAATCCAAATGTTGCAGATATGGGGAGAATGAGAAACAAAGACACCTGCCCCTATGTGGGAATGTGCCCTTGTCTTGGACACCAGCAAGCCAATTTGAGGGGCCAAATGGAGCAACTGCTTGAGTTTGAGAAACCGGAAGAAACAATTTTGCCCTTTCTTCCCTCCCCCCAAACCATGCCTGTTGTGAAGAATAAAAAATCCTATGTCCAGATATTCAAACTAATGGAAAGTTTTTGTTCCTACTTATGAAAAATAAAAACATGATATTGCTAGTGTGTGAGAAGGCTAGACTGACTCCATGACAGGCTTCAAATTGGAAGTTCAGGAGACTAGGCTTAAGAACTGGGCAAATCAGTTATTAGAAAAAAACCCTAGGCTTGAGGCAATTAGTCAGAAACTGCCCTGCCATCAGAAGCTGCCCCACCACCTGGCCTGAAGCAAGGGCAATGGGTCAGTAATAGTGTCTAGACTTTCCCAGCAACAGTTTCCAGACCCCACATCTCAGTAATGTCTTCAGAGATGGAACAAGATACATATCACCTATCCCAGAATTCCCCTAAAATGCTTTAAATCAGGCCTGAGAGCTTATACTTGGTTGTCTCCACCTTGGAATCGGAGACCCCAGCATGCTGGACTTCTTCAGAATAAAACACTCTTTGCATTTACATACTATTTGAGTCCGGGATGTCATTCTTTGGCAAATTGTGAACCCTTACATGTGCATAGTTGCTTTATACATCCAAAAAAACAAAAACACAAAATTAAAACAAAGGCAACATCTCCCATCTTGAAGCTCCAGCTTCCCTGTTGGCTTGTGATGCATGGCACATCACATCCCTGGCCTGTTTGTAAATTGTAACGATTGGGCTCTAGCTTCCTCATTCAAAGACAAACAACATTTTCTTGGAAAGTCCAACCATGTCATCTATCTCTGTCAGAAAATCGTCGGTGCACAATAAAGTGAAGTGTCACTACATGTCACTAATGAGAAATTCCCTTGTCCTCCCAACACTTCGAGCTAGGATACATAGAAAGGGCAGAAGCGGCCCTGACCAGCAACTCCAAAAACACAACTGGAAATCACGAAAACAACCTGTCAACCATCTGGCAGTAAGAAGAAAAGAATAACAATAACAACAACAATAATATATATATATATATATAAAAAACAAAACCTTTTCTGATCATTATTTATGTTTTTAAGAAAACGGTGGCTCTCCCCCAACCCCATAATTGATCTTAAATCTTATCACGTTGACTAAATAAGGCCCTGAGTGAAAATTTTATATGCTCCAAACCCTCAGATGCACTTAAGTTTTACATAATGGACATTATGTTCACTGGGGACACATTTCTCCCTGGACAGCTTTAAAAAAAAAAAAAAACCTAAAAGAAATCTAATTAAAGTAAGCAAGAGTACCGTAATGGCTTAGCGATTTGTATGTAGTTGGCTTCTGGCACTCCTCTTAGGTGTTTTAATGACCATTTGAAGGAAAGCTAAATGTGAAAATACTTATTCTGAATTCAGCTACATCAGGAAGTTGTGGGCTGTGAGCTCAGCTTTAAAGAATGAAACAAGTTCTAAATCAACTTCTTAGTAGTCAAAACAGATGTCATAGAGAGCGGCATCACAACCAGTGCTGGCCTCTTACTCCCTGGGGCAATAGAATCTTCGTTCAGATAGCACATAATCTTGATTTGCTCACAATATTATTGTGTATGGCTCTCCAATCTGCAAAGTCTAAAAACATTAGAAATAGGCATCTGGAAACAGACAGGGGAAATGCTTTTTGCCAGAGACGCTGCATTCCAAGTGAAACGTGATGCTCATTTATTCATTTAACAAATATTTAATGAGCACCTACCATTCACCAGGCATTGTGACAAGGTAACAGCGTGAGAGCAACAACAGAGGAAGAAATACTATTAAAAAAAGATATGAAAACTCATCAAACGCAGTAGTCTGGGACCATTTAGGAGGCAAGCAAATAGCCTTAAATATCTCAAAAATCCTCAAAGAAATTGATGCTTTAGCGACCACCCAGAGGCCATGAAGAGAGATTCAATTATGCTCAACATATTCTAGAAAGGCAGAAACAGAACAGTGTGCTTTCAAGTGATAAAGTAGATTATGCAGGAAGAACATTTTCTGCTAGCAAGAGAATGAAAGTACTAACAGAAACTCCTTCATGATGGCCTGGGAGTCACCTGACTATGACCTGGTCCAGCCTTAGAAAGGAATAAATGAAGACTGAAGACCTGGCTTACATCACAACAACTGGACAAACCATCATGCACTTGATAAAAGATGGTTGCGAAGCATCTATTGTCAGACAGTATCACTCAGTGGGTGCCAGCAAATTTCAGCTCCACAAAATGCATAAAGCTCCCTCTATAGCAGAGGCGGACATCTTCCATTTTGCTCAAAACCCTATTGGCACAACTGAAAATTGAACTTTTTCTTTCCGAATTGGGTAAATTCATTTTAGACTTTGCGTGGTATTTTAGTATGAAAAGTAATAAGATTGTTGGTATCTTTTAAGGATTTTAATTAGTCACTTACTCCCCGCCCCCAGTGTATTAGCTACTTTTCTGTTGCTGTGATAAAACACCGTGACCAAAAGAAACTTCTGTTCAGTTTGATTTACAGTCTCAGAAGATAATCCATAATGGCAGAGAAGTCCAACTGGAGCAGGAACCTGGGAGACCATGTCTTCAAATACAAACATTAAACAGAAGCACAAAGAGTACCCTGGAAGTTGGGCAAAGCTATACACCCTCAAAGCCCACTCCCCCAGTGACACATTTCTTTCCACGATATTGTACTTCCTTATAACTTCTCCCAAAGAGTCCCACCAACTGTAAACCAACTCTTTTAATACCCCAAACATATGGAGGACATTGGTTACTTAAATAACCACACCCTTACTCATGGAAACTAGAGATACGTTTCTATTAAAAAGAAGTCCTATGACTGGGGATGTAGCTCCAATGCAAAATTCGGGGTCGCACTCCTCTCACTGTATAAATTGGATATGGTGCTAATCTGTGTAATCATTGCACTGTGGAGTCTGGAGGTAGGGCCAGGATGGTCAGAAGCTCATCCCTGGATACTTAGTTTAAGGATTAGCCTTAGATATATGAGATCCTGTTCGAAGAAGAATTCCTGCGTCCAGCCAGAAATCATAGTGAAATTAGGAATATTTTACAATTAAGGAATTTAGCCACAAGGAACATTATGCTGGAATAGTTACGTAGAGAAGTATGCTGCTGTGGTCAACACCCCCTGCACAAGATTAGTAGCACAGCAACTACATGTAACTGCTCGTTTGGTTCTTTCCTCTAGGGAAAAACTGAATTCAACAGTTTATGTCACTCATTTTCATTTTGTACTGTTAAATCGTCAGCTTTTGTTTGTTCATAAGCAACTGGACTGATAAAGTCAATACTTTTTGTTATTAGTCATGAGAAGTCCGTGGAAGAAAGCCAGCATATCTCCAAGGTGAACTAAGAATACTGAATTAGATTCAACCCTCCAATGGCTACCTTCCAGGACCTTGAAGGAGGAGAGCTAGAGAGTAAGTGGAGGGCTCTGGCATGCCACGTACCAATGGAGAGCTTCACCATCTACCCTTCACGAGAGCCCTGGGAATTAGACACCAGTCACCACCTACCAGGATTACATTCAATTACTGCATGGCCCCAAGAACTGCTGGTTACAGCGAGACTCTGAAACCCGAGGCCTACTTCCAGCGTTCAGAGCCCGTGACTCACAAACACTATGAGACTGGGAAATGAGCTTAGATATCTGGAGTATTACCCTTGCCTCTGTCTTGATGGCTTCAGTCAGAGCTATCCCAGCATCCATCCTCCCTTGACCTCGATTCTGTAAATTGCATAAGTGACCAAAAATTCCCTTTCCTACAACTATTTGGAAACCACAAGATATTATCATAAATAGGTTTCCACGGCACACTCCAATGAGAACGTTGCTATCTTAAGGACAGGGTACTCCCCCTTCCAGTCGAGAGCTATTGTGATGAGTATGGATTTTAAGGTGGTTTTATGTTGAGTGATGCATCCTGGGGTTACTCTAAAAGAAAATAAGACATATAAGAGAAACACACAATCGCTTCCAGGTAGAACGTAGTCATTCCTACCAACAATGGCAGAGGCACAAAGATTTTTTTTTTTTTAAGTCTCAAATTTATCTGTAAGAAAATAGAAACTATCTAAAAAATGAAGGAATTGGATGTCTTCAAATCTTCTAACCAGTGCCCCCAGTAGCGTGTGGGAGAGGCACATGACTATTGCCAGGTAGGCCAGTAGTTATCAACCTTTCTTATGTTCCTTTAATACAATGCCTTATGTGGTGGTAACCACCCACCATAATTTTTGTTGTTGCTACATCCTGACTGTAGTGTTGCTACTGTTATGAATCATAATGTAAATATCTGATATGTGGGATGTCTGCTATGCGACCCTTGTGGGGGTCGGGACCCACAGGTTGAGAACTGTGAAGGAGAAACATCTTGTATCTAATTGCCTATACATTGCTAAATTTCAAATTTTTATTACCAAACAAAACCCTAGTTTTGACGAGCCAAGAAGCAAACTGCAACATATTCAAAATCAGGGCAGAACAAAAGACTTACAAACCTTCCCTCAGGCCTCAGACAGTCATTATTACTTCACTAGGACCATTTCCCAAACTATGAGAGAAAACGGATTGTTTAAACAAAATTATTTAACAATCTCCCATTAATTGACACTTCCCAGTTACTGAGTTCACCCAACTACATTAGCCTTTAAACAGCCAGCACACTTCCATAATTTTTAATAAAAATGGCCATTTTGCAAGGTTTAACTTGCTAAATAAGGGTATTAATTTCAATAAAGCAATTAGCACATTTACATAATTTGATATTGTTATTTTAATAGAACACAGGAGCTTTAAAAAGCAGTTGCAACTATTAGGAAGAAGAGTGGCCTGTTCACATTAAAAACTAAACTATAGATCCCTGATTAAAAACCTTCATCGTAATATTGTGTTGAGAAAATGATGAAAATAGACAACTAAGGCTGGATGGTTGGCCTTCAATGCCTCCCCATGGCCATCTGAACACTGAACCCACGTGGGAGAAGAAGGGAAGGGGGGGGGAAGTCTTCTTAAGGATGCCCCAAGGCTCCCGACAGGCATGCCAGAAATGGTACCCATGCTTTCAGCGATACTATTGAGATGGGTAAATATAGGATGATCAACTAGAAAAAGGAAAATAGAGAGAGGAAATAACACAAACCTAGGTGATTACAGGAAACATGTCATGGTAGTTATATATTTCTAGAAATAGCAATTGCTGGCCTTCTTGAAGAACATGTACACATCAGAAGAGGTCAAATGTCTCCTCCCAACAACTGCTAGACAGGAAGAGATGACCGTGGCTGCCTAACTTATTTTGACCAGATGGCATCATCAGTGCCAGAGACTGAGTATCTCAAGGAGCCCTGCTGGTTCTGTTCACTACTGTCAGGAATTGGTGACGTAAGTGTCCTTTTTGTTGGGGATGGATGCTGGAGAAAAAAATGATGCTGGTGTCTCGGGCTATACATGGAACCCTGTGTGTTGCACTTCCTCCGTAGTTACAGTTATAAGAGAGGACACTTGGCTTGTGCTTATGTATAGGCAGAAGGAGAATTCTTGGCAAAATAGAGAAATGGGAAGTCCTCTGAGTTCACGTGGCTACCTTTCAGGGCAGTTTGAGAAAAGATGGGGAGAGGGAGGCAGGAGTAAAGAATTCAAGACTAGGAAACAGCATCCCGGACAGCTTCCATCCCAGCCTCAGCCCTGCTTCCACCCGCCTTCTCAACCCTTTTGCCAAGTAATCCAAGCTTGACACTGTTACTTACTACACATCCTCGGGCTAGAATGCTGACACGGTCTATAAATCAAATTGAGACATGCTAAGTGACATGCTCAGGACCGCAATGCTAGTTCCCAGGGAGAGACAGGGGCCGCAAAAAATGATGGCAACACCCACACTATAAAGACGGAGGAGGGAAATGCAAGGAAAAAGGAAAGTGTTTATCTTGGAGCAGGGATGACTTATGCATATGTTATTGCCAGAGACAGGAACGAAAGTAAATGTTTGAATGGTTCTAGGGCTCTGTGTGATTAGGACAGTCCCTTCTGCTCCAGATTGCCAAGATTTAGTGACACTGGCAAAGCATCCTGCAGCATTCTTAGCACCAAGGGTTTGCAGACAATAGAAGATGGGTCTAAGTTCAAATCTCAGTCGGTTGATGTTAATTTGCACAGATGTAGATGAACGTTCTATAAGAGCCATGAGCTTCTTCTCTTCTCTGACTTAGTGAAACCATTGAAGACATAGGAAGTAGTCTTTGATCTAGGTCGGACTTAGCAGATACTTTGGGAGCTGAAACAAGGTATACTGAAGGCAATGTCAACCAAGTGATGGCTTCCTAGCTGACTGTGAGCTATAGCTTGGCTAGAGTTGGGAGTCTCCTGATGGTAATGATTTAAAATTTAAAATGTATGACTTTTGCATTTGCACTGATGGCATTTTTTTCAATGAAACATACTTATTAACCCATCATGGAGACTTACTCTTTCACTTAATGACCAATAATAGAAATCCAAAGTAATCCATTCTCTAGAAAATGCTGGAAGCCGGAGAAGTAGAGACAGAGTGCAGACATCTGTGGTCATGAGCAGAGGCCCATGGTAGATAGAGTTTGGGCTTAGGTTTCTGCAGTTTGAAATGCCCCAGTTGTTATGAGAAGAGAAGAAAGAGTGAATGAAACAGAAGGAAAGGAAGGAAGATAGCATCTTGTCTTTTGCTTACACTCCCAGAGAATGGTTGGATATTGGATCAGTATTCTAAGGAAAGAGATATCCTATCTTGTACCTTTCAAAGCCATTTCATAGGCTACCTTTTAAATTCAAGACACCTTCTTGGCATAATTGCTGTCACCCTTGTGGTATGCCATGCAGTGGGGATTTTAGAGAAACCCCACAGTCACAAACACCTGCCCCAGCTAATAATCAAGCAGGAAGGTTGCAATGAGCATCATGGTTCTGAACTGTCTAGAAGAATATTGTGAGAAGAACTAGAAGGACATAGATGGGGCCATCATGGAATACAGTCCTCAGAAGAGATGGCTTGAGCAGGGAACTTGTGGATGAGCAGAAATTAGTCTGCTATACACAGACAGGATTGGGAAGGATAAAGAGAGAATTTCAGGCATGAGAGGAAGCTGGGAATGGAAGAAAGTTCAGTTTGACCTTGACTGGCAGAAAGCAGCAAGAGAAGCACTTCAAGATGAGTAATGTCAAAGGGAAGAACTTCATACCACAAAAATGGCACGGGGGACCCCAGCAAACTCTTCAAGCAGGGAGCGACACTCAAGAAGGAGCTCCGGGGTCATGTTACAGAAGGACTAGTGGGAGGGTGGCTGTCTGATGTGCAGAGGTGTCTGTGAGTGTCTGTGTAAGTCAACAAGCTCTAGCTGAGTTTGCCTGTAGAGTTTGCAAAATCTGGTGGCCAAGGAATCAGCAGTTACCATGTTACCGTGGGCTGCAGCAGAATGCTGAGCATTTAGTGTTTACTAGAAGAACGAGCATGCCTGACTGATGGAAACAAACTTATAACTTAGAGATTTGCAAAGAAACGATTTGTGTGAGTGTGTGCATGTGTGCATGCGTGTGTGTGCGCGCGCGCACACACACACATGCATGCACGAACACGTACTTTCTTTTCTCTCTCTCCTTCCTTCCTTCCTTCCTTCCTTCCTTCCTTCCTTCCTTCCTTCCTTCCTTCCTTCCTTCCTCCTTCCTTCCCCCTTCCGTCCTTCTTGTTCTCTCTCTCTGTCTTTTTTTCTCTCTCCTCCTTTTAAAGGCACATGCTGGATTTGAATTCACAGCAATCCTTCTGACTCAGCACCCCCACCCCCTAAATTCTGAGATTATAGGGGTGTACTACCACATCTAGTGATCTGTCTTTGAAAACACGGTTTTCTTCCTTATATTTATCCCCAAGTACCTCCTTTAAAACTTTAAAATAACATAGTTTGTCTGATTCCATATCACAGGAACTATACTTGCATCAATCCAGACTAAATCACTCGATTAGGCTGCAGATAAAAAGAATTATTGGATGTTACCGAGAATCAATTTTCTGTGCCTCTGTTTGAATTCATGATTGGTGATAAATGTGAATTAGCATCGAATGCAACAAACTACTGGAACCCAACTTTGCTTGTGGCCTTTATTGCACCGGAGAATAAATAAAGTCCTCTTAATTGGAAAACTGAAGTGTGAAATAGAAACTTTGAATTTATTGGTCAATTACATGATGTTAAGAATGGTGGTCCAAAGACATGAACCTGGGTCTTGCTGGAAAGCTGAACTGATAGGAGGCAGTCTCCCTTCACTGGTCCCTTGAAGCTGCTGTCACTCCTGTGTGAGCCACTGCAAGTTTCTTTGTGTTCCCTAAACCATCAAGCATTGCCCATCCTGGGGACTGAAAGGACCCTTGCCTGAAGCATTTTCTTCAGGATCCTTTGTATTTGCATTATGGTCAGCGTTTTAAGCTTAACACAGAGGAATACAGGATTGCCTCCTCCAGGCTGTCTGCCTTGAGTGGTGTCTTCCACTTTGGAGTCTACTTCTTCCTTCTGTCTTAAGAATCCTGTTTTAGCAGCACTCTCACATACTGAAAATGCCTTCCACAGTTATTTCCTTCTTGCCCTATAGACTCCCTCTGCCCTACAAGAATGAAAGCTAGAGGTACTTAATTCAGCACTTGTTCCTAGGTAATCCATGCTAGGTAGTCCACAGAACACAGTGGGTCTTCAGAAAATATTCATTGAATGAACAAATAAAAACAACATAAAGTCCATTTAAACACATTTTAAAGGATGCCATTTTAATTTTTAAGTATGTGTGTGTTTGTGTGTGTGTGTGTGTGTGTGTGTGTGTGTGTGTGCTGTGCCTCTAAGTGCCAGAAGAGGGAGTATGATCTGATAATGAGTTCTAAGCAATTGTAAGACCACTGACTCCAGAGCTGAAAACCAAACTCTGGTCCTTTGCAAGTACAATGGGTGGCTCCTAACCAAAAAGCCGTCTCTCCAGTTCCCAGGGCCTGTTTAAGAAAAGCTTTTGTTTTATATAGAAGATTTAGAGAGGCTAAGAAGCTTACTCAAAGTCACATCACAAATACAAAACAAACAACAAACAAACAAACAACAACAACAACAACAACAACAACAAAACCAAAAAACCCAGGATTTTCTTCTCAAAGTTTCTCTTCCAAAGCCATTTATCATACCACTACTGGGGAAGAGAACTCACACCGGAGCTCAACTGGAATTCGGTAAGAAGTTGTCCAGTCACGTTAACAGCAGAGGTATCAGTGCATCAATGATACAAGATGCAGTGAGAGGCTTACAGCAAAATTGGAAGAAGGGAAGGTTACAGGAACACCTGGTCCCACCCCATGTCAATCACAGAGTGTGGAAGAAGCCTGCTGTGACCTTCACAATCTGAAAGACTGTGGTTATCATTGTCACCCAGGGACACCTGAACACTGGTTTACAGCTGGCCTGGGCACTGCCTTTTACGTTACATTCATGTGCTTGCCAAGTGCGGCACATATCCAATTTTGGTAAATGAAAGCTTGTTTTCTTTATGATTTATTCATTCATCAAATATTTATGGAGTTCGGCCTGGGTGGCAGTGTTCTACCAAAGTGTTAGGGACAGCAGTGAAGCAGTTACTCACGGTGCTCAACCCTGGGAACTCTTTTGTATGAGAGAGAAAGGAGACCATCAAATGCATGGGAAAAGGTGCCCCGAGAGAAGTTACCAGGAAGTACTTAAAATAAGGTTGCTGGTGGGTTCTCTGAATACCAGGCTGGCTTTCACTTAGCTATTCGTTCCTTCATTGCAACAAGTAATTTGTTCCTCTAGGATCCACCAGTAACCTAAAGAAAGCACCTCTAACTTGAAGGGTTACTTTTTATAGAGGATGCAGGTCCAATATCAGTGGTTCTCAACCTGTGGGTCTCAACCCCCGAGCCTAATAACCCTTTCACAGGGGTCAGCTAAGACCTTTGGCAAACACAGATATTTACATCATGATTCAGAACAGTAGCAAAATTACAGTCATGAAGTAGTAATGAAAATACTTTTATGGTTGAGGTCACCATAGCATGAAGAGCTGTACTGAGGGGTTGCAGCATCCGGAAGGTAGAGAACCACTGCCCTATAAGATAGAAGCACACAGCACAGCACCTTAGCATGTGAAGGTAAACTGAAGAAGGAAGAGGCCCAGAGTGTACTGATGGTCAGTGATTCACTCCAACTACAGAAATGGGATATTTGAGTAAGGTATGCCGGGCATGAGCTACAGGTGTGAGAAACGACATGGGACTGTCAATAAAGGTCTCTGAGCGGAGTGACGCTTGGTTTTGTATAGTCCTTCGTGAATGCAATAGCTGTTTCCTGAGCACCTACTACATGCTTGCACTAGGAAGTAGAACCGAAGAAGCAAGCAAGGGAGGAAAAGAGCACACATCTAAGGTGACAGACAGGGCATTGAGACCAAGGAAATAACAAGGATATGGATGGAAGAGGGAGACTTCCCCAATAAATTTGAAGGACACAGAGAGGTCCAGGACTACAACCAAAGGGCAATGGTGGAAACTAGATTCTCTAGTTACTCAAGGACCCTCCCATCTTTTCCCCAGAGACATGGCTGGCCGGCCCTTGGAGAGCTAAGACTTGATCTGGCTGTACCTCGCGCCCTCTGGTGGCCATGTTGAGAATACATTTATGGAGGAAGGAGGGGCCAGAACAGAGATCTAGAGAATAAAGGCTTAGGGAAGAAGCCCGCCTAACCCCAAGAACAAGAAGCCCATTGAGCAAGGCCTAGGTGCCATGGGGTGAGGATTCAGGTGTGATAACTCTGGCAGGGCACCTGAAATTTATTCTCCATGTAGATTTTAGGATCTATGATCCTTGGGCAGAACGCCGCCCACTCACTTTTTTTGTGCTGAGTGGGTCTTTGTCCAAAGTGGGACAAAAAAATAAGCGTTTAAAGGCATCGACTAAAATGATGCCTGATTCTTAAATAGCATTCCAATAGAGTTATAATTACTTAACACACAACCTCATGTGTATTTAACGACAGATGCGGTGATAACTGTGCTCATGTCCTGCAGGGATAAAGAAGTCCCAAACTGTCATTCTAACTCCAAAGAGGGTTGTAGCTGTCTGCCTCATCACGCCCGCTCCAAGGACATTGCCTCGTTTCTCTGCCGACCCACATTGGAAGGAGCAGAAGACTCAAGGCCTAAATAGAAGCATAGTTAAGAACTCCCAAAGCTAAGCTTCAATCTCTTCTAACTTTTTTGTAACTCAAAAGGAAGGCTACATAAATTTTTGTTTAAAAAAAAATAACATGGAATCACTTTGTTGGTGTTCTCTCTCTCTCTCTCCTCAATTTCTCTCCCCCCTCTTTCCTCCCTCCCCATTTCTTTCCTTCTCCACTCCATCTCTCCCTGAAAATAAGCAATGCCACACTCATTCTGACCACATGGCATCTTTACTATCAGGCTGCCCCGAAGTGACTATGCTCAAAGACTGGTTTATCTCTGCTAGGTGAAGGGATGGGGCTCAAGTGACTCCCTTTTCCAAATATTAACAGGTAATCATGCAGCCAGCCTTAGCCACATGCTTGCTGACACCAGTAATTGTCTGCTTGTAGGAATCAGTGCCTGAGGGAAGCCAGAAGGACACAGCTGAGCTTCTCTGAAGGAGCCATGTAGGCTACAGGGTGACACATGGGGCCTGGGAGCTGGGAGCTGCTAGGGGAGAGATCCATTGACTTCTACTGCTAGTTACTGGTCCTGGGGCGAGATCTCCTTGAGGGTTTTATATGTGTGGGCTCTCTCTCTCTCTCTCTCTCTCTCTCTCTCTCTCTCTCTCTCTCTCTCTGTGTGTGTGTGTGTGTGTGTGTGTGTGTGTGTATAAACTGACTGAGAAGTTTGTGTCTGGGTTAATTTGATTTCAGAGCTAAAGCAGTCACAGGTAATGGTTCTCAAAACATCATAAAATGTATTTATCTGATTTGGGGGAAATCATTCTCTCCGGTCATATTGGAAACAGGACTCAAGGCATGCTAAAGGAGAATAATGAACTCCCAAATATAGCCACATCTTAATTTGTAAATTTGGGAATATGTTGTATTGAATAGCAACAGGGGTTTGATGTTGATTACTGACTAGCCCCATGGGTGTTGCTGCTAGAGACCGGAGATTCTCTTAGATTACCCACGTAGTCTCCTCTGTGGAGAAATGTTCCTAGCTGCATTCAAACACAATACATTAAATAACAGAAGGCCAAAACATGTCTTCACACTGGTTTAAGAGACAGAGGAAGGGGGTGCAGCTCAACAAATGTGGGCAATGGCAGACTCTGATAAAACGAACGGAGTAGTTTTCTCTGACACAACTAAAAAGGAAACAGCACTCTTGCATCTCAGGCTCTGGCCTGTGTAAGTCCACTTCTGCACATGGAACCATAGCCACATTAACTTCAGGTACAGGGTGGGCAGAGACGCTATGCTAGGCCACCTTTAATCCTAGCACTCAGGAGACAGAGACAGGTAGATAATCTGTGAGTTCAAGGCCAGCCTGGTCAGATTGAGTTCCAGGATAGCCAGGGCAACACAGGAAAAACCCAGTCTCAAAACAAACAAAAAACCAGACCAACTAAACAATAAAACAAACAAACAAACAAACAAACGTGTACAGTTTTAAGCCAACATTTGTCGAAATTTGTTGCAACAGCGATGCTGGAATTAATGCTTACAATTTTTAGTTGTTTTTGGCACAAGAGAAAAAAACCACTCTGGAATGTTTCACCACTATTGATCAGTGACACAATGCGCTTATAAAATTTTCCTGAGTGACAATAATGGGCCATAGGAACTAATTGTGGTCTACATTGAAATTAAAATTAGGAGTGACGTCAAGCAAATAATGAACAAAAGGTCTCCAGGCCCACAAGACTCTCAATCTTACAGCCTATCAGATTAAAAGAGGGCTGGCATACTAGCATGCTTTTAAAAGTGAAGTAATTGGACAACTAAAAATACAGGGGTTTATATGCAAAATATGTTTGCTTATTTCCCACCAAATTGCCATTTTTTTATAGTTTATTGTAGGCTTCGTTCTAATGCTGCACACACTCAGCTCCTTTCTCTCCTCGGTAATGCCTGTTACATGCAAGTAACTAAGGGAGTTTAAAGCAATGTTATAGCATGTAAATAATAATAAATTATCACTCCTTCCTCTGAGCTTCTACTTTCACTCAAAAGTGCTAATATTAGCCCAATACCTCTACTGAAATTATGGCCTCCCATTCAACCAGAGAGTATACATTATTCTTGTGTTCTCTCTTGAATACACTGCCTAAGAAGACACGCTGAAATAAATAAACGCAATATTTCAGAGGGGGAAAAAAAACGCAGGCGAACAGAATCCGTTTACAAATACAGCAATCAGACACGAGCATCTGCTATAACTACTTACTTGTAAGAGGGGGTGGGGAGACTCACTTAAGTATCCACAATAAATTTACTCCAGCAAATGCGCTGAATGTCTTCCAAGGAAAAGGCTGTACTCACATTCTGGCATACAGATGAGACCTCTTAGACTTGTCATTACAGCTAGAACTAGGAACTAGAACATTCTTTAGTTTCATCAGCCGTCAGACTGTCAAGCTGGGTTCTCTGTCATCATGATACACACTGTGTGTGTGCTATCAAACTTAAGGTTAACTAAGTCTGCTATTAGTTTATAGGTAATTAATAGTATTCCACTAAAAAGTAACTCACATGGAAAATACTAGGTTAGAAGCTGTTGTTCTATATTTTTGAACATTGGTAACACGCAGAGTCACTTTGTGGAAAATTGGTTTGATACTGCCTTCCCTTTGGGGACTTGGGAATACTTTGCAATAGACAAGTTTTTGAAAATTGTCTTCATCAAATGATCGGGATGCAGAACCTCCCCTATTGAAGAAGAATTATCCCTACATAAAATGCAATCATTATTCACAATTTGTGAGGGAATGGTTCCAGGGACTCCCTGTGAGTCCAACATCTATGGGTGCTCACAGTCTTCGTACAAAATGACTATATTTTCCCAAAAACCAAGGGGCCTCCTTCCAGATGCTGGATGTCATTGGTGGATCACGTGCCATACTTAATATAGAATGAACGATAGCTACCCAAGTAGTTGCATTGCATTAACACATGACAAGAGAGCTGCATGTGTTAAATCGCCTTGTAAAGTTTGTAAAGAAGTTTACATTTTCCATATATCCATTTCCTTGGCTGATTGAATCCATGCTTGTAGGGCCTGTAGACATGCTGCCTGCAGGAACAGAGGCTGACCATGAAGTACTACCCAGACCTGTGCAACTCAGTTCAAGAAGCTGTTCTTTTGACCAAGGCTCTTCAACCTGCACAGTTGACCTTCTGGACCAGGACTTCTTTTGCCTTAGGTGATGGGTGGTTTGGAAGACCAACCTGTACACATCAGATCATTCAGCAGTCTTCCTGTAGGATATCTGTTAGATGCCATAAAACAGCTTGCCATTCAAATACAACAATAAGGTCTCCAGTGGGGGTGGGGAGTGGGCAACACCACCTCTTAGCTGAGAACCTGCTGTGTAAAATATCTGCTGGGGCAGGCAGGAGACTTTCTTCTGCATAGCCTACTGCAAACGTTTTGGTTGCTGGATTTTATACTTTCTGCTAGTTGGAAGACTCTGCTTCAATACCAACCACAGCCACATGCAGCCTATTGACTGCCTCTCATTCCTCATTCACTCTCTGCTCATCTAATATTCATCTCACCTTGTGCCTCTTCAGAAACACAGCCTCTCCCTCTGGAAACCCAGCTCCAGATGTCTAAAGCTTCCCTTTGCTCTTGAGGAGCCTCTGAACTCAAACCCTTAGGGCATTTCTCCATCCCAAGGGTTGTCCTAAAATCTTAATTCTTGCCCCCCAAAGAGCATCTTTTCTATTTAGTCCTTGGCGACATGTCACCGAAGCCAGAAGTATCGATCCAAGGAAAGGACATGACATCCTGGGGGGTTTCATAAGCTTGTAGGCCAATCTGCTTCAGAAAAGTCGTCCTGATGCAAATCTCCCTGTTAAGGTGATGCAGGTTTCATTAGCCATAGGAGCTCTACCTGACAGCTTCCCTCTTCTTTTCGTCTTCACTGCGTTTCTGATCTGTTCTTGTGCTCTTTAGTGAATTCTTTCTGACTCTCTTCAGGATGCTGTACTGTGTAAAAAGGCATGACTTGGCCCCACACAAGGAATTCTAGGAATTCTCATCAGGACTTCACTGGGACTACACATCCTCACTGCTAGCCCACTTTTCACAAGGTTTCTCTTTAATTCATATGCAAATAAGATAAAATGGGGTGGATTCTCACCATGGCACAGATTAAGGTAGCTGGAATTCAGAGAGGTTTAGACATCACTGGGAACCAGATTGGCAGATGGTTAAAAGGAGAAAAAAAAAAAAAAAAAAGGATTCAAACTACAAATGTAGTTTGTATCATTTCCTAAGTGGAGCCTGCTCGATGACGCTTGAAAGTTGGTTTATCTTAAAATTTGCATAAATCCTAATCTATAAGCTCATATTTTTCCATTGTGCAATGGATACAATAGTTCAGACACCAATCATCGTGTGTCCTGTCCAGGAAACTACAAGGCTAGCCTTGTTTCTTACAGAGGGTTAGGCAAACCTGCAGCTCTGCAATATCACCAATGCTTGCCCTCAATGTGATCATCCCCAGAGACTTTTCTTAGTCACTTCATGTGTGCTGTCCTACTAAGGGAGAGGGCACTGTTGTGGAGATACAGACTGAGCCACAGAGAAACCATGACTCATCCTTCACTAGCCTTTCTGTGAGGCTGGGGATAGGACATAATTTATCAGAGAATAATAAGCCTGGCATTGTTTTCGTGAGTGTGGTGAGGATGTGGAGAGTGGAGTTGCTCAGAAAGAAATATCAAAAACACACCAAAGCAAACTGGTCCCAGCCCCTGTGCACTTTTCTCTGCAGAGGGAGCTTAAAAGTCCTCAAGTTATGATAAAGGAGACCAATGTGTCTCACTGGGTCAGGAAATAATTGTGACATGATATCGAAAAGGGAATTACTATCGGAATGCTAGATGTCCAGACTTTTAGACTGGGCCAGACCCTGAAAAAAAAAATCACTGATTTAATCTCAAAATGCTCTGGGGACTTAATAATGCTAGCATCTTAAAACATAAGAAGTCAGAGCGTCAGTTTACAAACAAAGGCCTAGGAATTTCTGAATCCAACTTAGGGTACATTATATTGCTTCAGAAGAGGAATGGGGGTGTCTGTTAGTCAGTGGATACAGTTCCTGCCCCCACTGACATGACAGTCTCTATTCCTTTTTATCTCCACCTGTAGATCCAGAAATTGAGCTCAGAGAGGCACACCAAGGGCACAAAGCCTGTCAGTCATGTGGCTTTGATTACTATCGGGGGCTCATACTGAAGGTCACGTTTCCTTCCTTTGCTAAGTTCATCAGGCAAGGAAGGAAAAATACTGCTTCCTCCAAAACCAGGAAAAGGGATTTTTGTATTTTAAACACTAATAAAACCTCCAAAAAGAAGAATGACATAAGACTATAGCATTCTAGCTGAAATGGATAAGGGTTCACAGAGGCAAATAATTCAGAATGAAGGATGCTGATGAACTCATTCAGATGCGACTCTTGGGCTATTTTAGGCTGTTTGAGAATCCGTTCAACCTCTTTCTAAGTCATCCTGGAGAATTTCACGTGGCATAAGTGGTATCAGCTTGCGGTTGAGCTTACGAAGCATTCAAAATACCAAGTTGAAGGGCAGGTTAAAAAAAACGTGCAGCAGAGTGATCTTGGTAACACAGAAGAATGTGCAAAAGCTGCCTAAACGGGGCTGCATGTAAATGTTACTCACTAGATAGCACGGAGGACTTCCTATCAATCTATGTTTCCAGATTTCTGGATTCTGTATGCAGTAATGGCTTGCTTCAGAAAAGGGAGTTTACACAGTGTGCAGATCCGCCCCCCCACCCCCCCACCCCCGACCTCACTGGCTACTTGATTCCCAGGACTCAAGAAAAGTCAAGAGCTTTATTTAACTTTTTGCAGTTTCAGTGGCAGACGGTCAACCCACTTCATTTATTAAAAACATAAATAACGTGCAATGTTTATTTATTTATTTATATAAAAAAGTCACTTTCCTAGCCTTCTCACCCCTTGGCACATAGTGCATTCTAAGCGTCTCCCGCCCCAAAGGGCCATAATCTAGAAGTTACATAAATATTGACAGCAAAAGCTGATGAGTGGAATGGCTGTTAATTCCAACTGGCATCAGCCCATTGCTGATGAAAACTTGGATCTCGGTGCAAGCTCTCAGATGAAAGGCCCCAGAGTGATGCGTATTTCACAGACATGACAGGACAAGGAGAGGTGGGAGATGAAAGTCGGAGCAGACAGAAGAGCAGATTGTTGGAGAAGGCATGAATGCTAAAGAGATGCCTTGGGACCCTCCACATCCAGCCTTCCAGTCATCTTTGACCCCATGGGCCTTGTACTCAAGGCTGTGTGACAGGACCCACTGACTTGACTATAAAGGCCCTCCTGCGTTCCTGGGTGAAGGTGGGAAGAGTCTGTCACATTCCTGTGTGGCACAGCAGGACCCTACCCTGGCAACACAAGGTGTTGACTGGCTGTGGGTTTGTTCAACAGCTGGGAGAATTTTCCTTCATTCAAAGCTCGCTGCACTTCAGTTCCAGCAACAAGAAAGATGTGTCCAATCTCTGGGCTTTCATATTCCCTCCTCAAAACCGTCCCATTTGAAATGTTTGGATGGGACTTCCATGCTTAAGGAAATGGAGAGGCTGGTAAGATGGCTTAGACAAGTAAATGCCGCTACACAACCATGGGGACCTGAGTTCATTCTCCAGAAACCGTGTAAGACATCAGGCACGGTCTTACGTGCTTGTAATATCAGAGTTTGGTAGCAGAGACAGGTGGATGTGTGGAGCTCACTGGCTAGCAAGTCTGGCCTAATTGTCTAGTCCCAATAAAAGATTGAAAATCAATACAGACAAGCTGAAAAACAAACCAAACAAACGTGCAGCTACTTCACTTATTCTGATTACACAGAGTCTGTATGAAAAAGCATGTGAAATTAATTGAGAATTTAAATGGCTGTAATCATAAGTGTCTTCAGACATGCTTTCTTAATAGGCACGATCTTGGCTGAATTTTGTGGCAGATTTCTGTACTTGAAACTATAAAGTCAAAACATCTTATGGGTCAAGACATCTAAAAATGGGCTGCTGTGGCAGAAAGAACTGATTAGGCTACACCAAGTATGCCATACATACATACATACATACATACGTTTTTGTGTGTATACATACATACACACATACATGTGTGTATACATAGATACATACGTGTTTGTGTGTGTATACATACATACACACATACATGTGTGTGTACATACATACATACATACACACATACATACATACTTGTCCTTTTTCATCTGGGCTCCTAGGAGCAGTAACACCAGTGAAGATGTCCTAAACATATCCAAAGAAATGGGTGGTCATTTCCTTTCACAGAAATGTTCCTCTCTGTTTGGACCCATTCAGCTGTATTCTTTTGACTAATTCTGTTCTGTTGTCAAGACAACATGTTTCTCCTGGCCCATTGGGCCAGGCTGAGTTCCTCCCGGTCTTCTCATCTGACTCTCTCCATCTGTTTCCCTTCTACTCTGCACTCCAGATATGTCACACTATACATCTTCCCAACCTTCCTTTCCAAGACTACAGACCTTTGAGATCAGGGCTTAGGTCCAGATCTTCTCCATATCTGGCCTCACACTGAGTCTCATTAACACAATGACAGAATCTTCTGTTTAGAAAACTTAAGAGTAGGTTTGAACAGAGAGCACCAGTTCGCACCCCAGTAAGCTATCTTAGAAGTAGTTCCTCATCTATCAAGATTTCTGGATCCTACCAATCTCTCCAGAGTGGAGCAGTACAGAGAGTTCCAGTGGTAGGTGCTTTGGGAGCAGAGAAAAGGTTGATGTAGGATGCAAAGAAAACACCTAACAACCTCCCAGGTTTTGAGCCTAGGAAACATCTGCCAAGATGTTTACCTCTGATATTCTTCGCTTATCAGACTGTAAGAAAAGCCATTTCCTATTATAGCCATGCATGGCTCAATGACGAAGACATACTCCTAGAATATGCTTGTTAGGTGAGCTTGTCAGTATAAGGCCATCTCAGAGTAAATTTATACAATGATACTTGGTGTAGGCTAGACACTCCACATGGCCTCTTGATATAGCCAGAAGATGAGGGAAACAGAAGGCACATGAGGCTGATATTGTTGCAGTATAGGGAACTGTCCACAGTAAACACTTTCTATATGTAGGGAAAGAGCACATTGTAAAATCTGAATTAAAAGTAAGTATGCAGAGTGGTATCACAGTCCTGTGTTATCAAGCATTGTTACTATACACAATCAATCAATTGATGGTTGTGTGGTAAGGGTGTTTACTCTTATGTCACCAAAGACACGGAAGAGGAGTGCATTATGCCATGGCATCTGTAATGGCTACTTTCGACTGTTAACTTGATACTATTTAAAATCTTTCAAGAAGAAAATATAAACGAGAAACTGCCTAGATCAGGTTTCCCTGTGAGCACATCCGTGGGTGGTTATCTTGATTACATTAATTGAGGTGAAAAGACCTGCCCACCGTGGGCAGTAGCATCCTCTAGACAGGAGATCCTGAATCATTAGCTTTATAAAAAATGTCTTGAAAGCAAGGTATATGTGAGTTAATTTATCCCTCTCTGCTTGTAGACTATGGATTGTGTGTGACTAGTCATCTCAGCTCCTGCTATGTGATATGCAATGACATATGTGATATGCAATGACATACTGTAGCACCTGGAACAATGAGCCAAAATCAACACTTTATCTCCTAATTTTTTTTTTAATCAGGAAATTTTATCACAGCAACAGAAACAAAATTTAGACAATATCCCATCACCCCAGGTATAAGTCAAAAGCCCTTTTTCAAGTCCATCACAATCTTAAGAGACTGAAAACGAACCCATATGCAACATAAAATCCAAAATATACTGGGGGGAATTGCTTAATGCTAAAACATGTACTTATCATATGCCTAAATTCAATCCTCAGCACCAAACAATATCAAAAACAATGGAAACCAAACCAAAAAGGATATGGGATTACCATCATGTATGTGACACACGGATGCCCCAAGATGTTGCTTATGATATGTGACTTTATTTAGCTGTAGTTCAGGGTTAACCATGTGTATACTGATAGTGAGAAAATCTTGAGCTCAGAGACTAGAAACCCCAAAAAAGAAGGTGGGATACACAGAACCGAGTAACTAAGTTAAGAGGCAGGGGCCTTTTGCTCTGACTTTCTCTCTTTTCCAATCACTTAGCAGAGAAGACACCTACAAACCTTCTCCATGCTTCAAACAGAAGCGGAAGAGATCAGAAGCGAAATGTATGGTGAGGGACCAGGACCCTCCAGACATGCCACTTCCTTTACACATTAGAGAGAGCAACTTTAAAACACTCTTGCCTCGGCTACAAAGAACAGTGCAGCCCTGGCTGGCTTAGTGCTAGAACAACAACAACAACAACAACAACAACAACAACAACAACAAAAAAAAAAAAAAAAAAAAAAAAAAAAAAAAAAAAAAAAAAAACCAAGATTTTTTTCATAATGGAGCCATAGAGAAAAAGTGTCTGGGGCACATGGAAATCCCTACACATGGTTCCACCCCCACTGATGGAGAAAAGGTTCCGTGAAACCTTCTATTCTGTGCCCTTCATTTATTACAACACAGGTAGCCAGTGTCAGAAGGAAACGACAGGATGGCCCTTGCCTCCTCAGGGTTAAGCTCCAATGATTTGATGTTTCCTCTGCTCAGTCAGGTTATGAAAAACTTCCACATCTTGTGAACAGGACTGCTCACTCACTTGTGAAAAGATAAATCCAGGTCTTGTCACTAGAGAGATCGTATTCCTAACAGTTCTGAACTATACCACAGGGGTCTCAATATTAGGAACATTGAGGAGGAGAGAGGAAATGAGAAAGTGAAAGATTAGAAGAAAAAGGTTATGATGTGGGTGTGTGGACATGCCTTCATGCCTGTACATGTGTATGCATATACATATGAGTACGTATACATGCATAGCTACAAATCATACTTGTATATGCATGCATATGCACATGCTTGAATAATCATGATGATGAGGCATGTGTGTGCACTTGAGTTGTATGCGTGCATATGCATATGTGGATATGTGTTGGGGTATAGAGTGTGTATGTGCTGGAGTTTTGTATTATACATGCATGTGAACCTTTCTATACATGGGGTTGTAAAGTATGTACATGAATTTGTACACCTGAGTTTGTGTGTGTGTGTGTGTGTGCCTGAGTCTGTTGGCGTATATATGCATATGTTCTCATATGTGGGGGGGGTATAGAGTACATGCATACTGTGCTTAAGTCTGTGGGTGTACTATGCCTGTGTGAACTTTTGTGTTGGTATACAAGATCAGTATGTACTCATGCCCAAACTAGTAAAGTGATTCAGCACGGAGACAGTATCAGCCAAACTAAATAGGAAGCTGCAACGAGAGAGCTCTCAGCCAGCTTTGGCACAGAAGCCCAGGGGGAGTACTACAGGATGGGAGCTAAGAAGCAGCTTCCTGACTGCTGGGCTGTTGATTTGGCACCTTACCCCAATGTTATATTTTAGAAAAGAAGAAAAATAACGTCTTCATAAGCACAGCAGGGGCTCCGGGAATTTAGTGCACTCTAGAAATCATAGACGAGAAGCTGGCCCATCCATTGAAGGATATAAACTCTGCCTTATTCATTCTCATTAAACAGACACATGCACACAGACATGTACAGATGTACATATGTACAGACACATAAGCTATGAGCACCTTTGGCACAGAAATACTTTTTTACTCTCTTAGGTTTTGGTATACATACTCGTGTTTCCAGGAAGAAGACACTGAAATCCACCCCCAGAATGAGGCCATCACTTACTAAGGGAAATATGTGCACGCTAACACATAGGAGTGTCTGCTGAAAGAAATATTCCATCATTTTAGAGCACACAAATTGTTTTCTTCACTCAACTCCTACTGGGGCAGAACACTGAAAAACTGATTCTAATTTGCTCACGTATAGATTCATGTTTTATTCTGTGTTCAGAAAAGTCTCTTTAGTCATGGGCTTTTGTTGTCTTTTGGGGGTTGAGGCTCCATGGAAACTATGCAGATAGTTTGAATAAGACACTAGCAAAGTCACAAAGCCAGTTCCTAAACCAAGAGAGAAATAGGTGCCAGCATCCCAGGGCCATGTTCTCTAAAAAGGAAGGTGATGGTTTTTTTTTCAACAGGGAAGATTGTGACATGATTATGGAAGTAATAAACTGACCAATTTATACAAGTGCTAAATATTAGATTAGAAGAAATTACTCAAAGGAGGAAAAGCACCCTGCTTCCTGCACTGTAAGACCCCATTGGCTTTCCTCACATTTTCATACGTACATTGTGGAAATGGGGATTAAATTTGTAGTGTACATTTAATTTCTCCCCAAACCTCTTAGGTACAAAACAATCGTATAATTGATAACGCCTCAAAACTTGTTCATGTGTAATACACGGTGAAAACAGAGTTTTGAGATATTAATAATGTCTGCCTTTCTGCCACGCTAAAATTATTCTTTAAATGCAGCAATTCGCTCGCTGAGGCTGAGAAATGGAAGTGCAGCCTCATTTGGGGGCTAATTAAGATGGAGTTGATTGAAGCTTAACCCACTTCATCTTGTCCTGAGGTAAGGATGAGTGAAGTTTAGACCTTCTTGTAAAAGGCTGCTCTGTTAACAAGCAAACCGCTTTTTTCCCTGGATACAATACAGATTTAAAAAAATAACAAAACAAATTTGTACCACAAATAAATTTTAAACAATGTATCGAAATAGGTCAAGACTCATTTGGGGAAAACAATAAATCTACCTTTTTTTCCCCCTCCCCGTCCCCAAACTAAGTGAAGAGAAACAACAGCAGGGATATCAAGCACTGTGGAGTGTGGACAGGCCACCCAGTCAAGGAACTTCACCTTGAAGGACCTTAAGGTTCAAAGCTACCTGCGAGGATGGGTGGATGGGTTGAAGAAGAGACAAGGAGCAACTGGAGAGAGAAAAAGCTGATGCGAAGAGGAGGCAAGCAAGGCTGAAGAACAGTGGCTGGACCCAGCTGAACTTCACAGCCAGCACTGAACACATGCTGGAGAACTGGTGCAGAATGAAGAGCTGGCCCGATGTATGGAAGATGATGGGCTGTCAACAGTCAAGAAGGCAGCTGGAAATACGGGCTGAGGGGCCAGAGCCGAAAGAGATGGAGTGATGGACTAGCTGTGGCCCACAGAAGAGCCAATGTTCTAGAAACCATGGTGCCAAAAGGACAAGCTTTCCTGCCAATACTCTGGCTGGAATGGATGTCAAAGAGCTTTTTCTAATATGGACAGAAATCTAATCCTTCAGCACTCCCTGCCCTGGGGTCCTGTGCTCAATGTTCGGTAGTCATCTTTGATGTTTTCTGTGCTTCACTCATTGGAGTGGGTTCAGCAACTAGACACACTAACACTCGCTCTTAAAAGTGCATATCTCCAGAGCTGCAATCACCGAACCGGTGGTTGGTTGCCAAAGATCATTTTCAGGCTTGGCTCTGCATACAGCAGTTGTCACTTAGTGACTGGGAGACCTTAGACTGAGTAAAAGGTCATCTCTCTAAGCTGGTAATATTGTACCTGATATCTGTAACACTGTAACATCTAACATCCGTGCCTGATATCATGGGACTCCTCTGGGGACTGAAAAAAATGGCCCAGGAGAAGCACCCAGTACTACTTATGATACATAAGGAATATCCCTAACAACCTGCTGGATTCCTAGCTAACCAAGTTTTGTATTGTTATCCTTTCTATCTCAGTTCAGAGATCCCATTCATCTTCTCACTAGATCACCTTGGTAGCTCCTGCATGCCCCTTCCACTCCTAGTCTGTCTTCTTTTTAACCTTGTTCTCTGTATGTCTGCTATAGGATCTTTACTTGAAAGCTTGGCTATGTCATTCACTTGCTGAAAACCCCTCAGAGGTCTTCCAGTATCCTTAGGCTAATGTCTTGATTTATTACTCTTGAAAACCTACCCTTCCCTGCTTCCCTGCTTCCTGTCCTGGCTTTCTCCTTGATGCTCCAGCAATTCTGTTCTGGGATGATCCTTCCCAGAAGACCCCAATGCTTCTCATGGTCATTCCTGGGTCTGCAATGCCCCTATCACCAGGCTGTAGCTTTGTCTGCCATTCACATTTGCCTCTCATTATTCCTCATTCTCCTGTGACCATTGGCACTGTGTGTGCGCACACACACACACACACACACACATTTGAACTGAATACAGGAGAATATGTTAATGATGCCATTACGGTCTTTGAGTGATTATCACTATAGAATTTAGGCACAGGGGGAGTTAAATTATAACCATTTATCCCCACTTTCTCTTTTTTTCATCTGATATTTTTAAGTCCTTACATCACTTACTTTTGCCACGAGTACATCTTTGGGAGGTAACTGATAAAAATGGTTCCCTTACTCACAAGTTTAAGAGCCCATTATCCTCATTTTTATATACCTGGATTTCTTTTCTGAAATCTATTAGAGAAGTTATAGATGCTTGACCAAGTTGGACCCAAACGAGTCATATTCATTCTCTCTCTCTCTCTCTCTCTCTCTCTCTCTCTCTCTCTCTCTCTCTCTCTGTATGTGTCTGTCTGTTTCTCTCTGTGTGTGCATGTCTGTCTCTCTGTCTCTGTCTCTTTCTGTTTCTCTTCTCTTTCTGTGTGTGTGTGTGTGCACACGTGTGCCCATCTTTCTGTCTCTTTCTGTTTCTCTCTTTCTCTCTCCTCTCCCTCCCTATCCCTTTTCTCTCTCCATCTTTTGATATCTCTGTTATTCTTGCTCCTGTTTTCTCTCGTATTTGAAGGATCCCTAATAGTCATTGCCAGTTTCTCAAATGGGGGAAATGTACAACCATGGGCAGGCAATAGCAGTATTCTGCCAAGTGGACCATAGACCAAGAAAAGTAGCTTTGCAAAGAAAGAGATGGAGGAAGATACACAGGGATGAAGGCATCGTGAGGCAGCTGGACAGAGGGCTTTCCCTCTTGCCAGCTTTCCCTCACTCCAGCTGTCAGGATGCAAGAACAAGCACCAATTAGAGCCACACTGTGGACAGCTCCCATCTCCTCTCCTGGCTTTTACTAGGGTTTTACTCTTCTAAGTGTTGTGGACATTGGAGTTAAGTATATATTTATATTCCACCATGAATACCCAGCTGTCAGAAAAGAGACAACACGTTTAGCATCCAAAATGGCCTGGATGCACTGACGGGATTACATGAAATGAAATTCAAATAAGATAGATACAAAAAAAATTACACTTAGGAGAGGAAAAATAAATTCTATAAAAACTAAATAGGAGAGTGCTGGGGAGAAAATTACAGGAGAAAATCAAATAACCTGGGGCTAAAAGAAGACCACACAGTGAACTCACACTGGGGGTGAGGACTGACTAGAAAGCAGATAAAGGACTCAGTCACAGGTATGTGTGACTGGGGGGGGGGGAGTGGTCAAGAAAAAAATGTCTCCTTCTTCTCACCCCTGGGGATACCTGTAAAACTCCAGGAATGGGTTTGGGGCTATAACTAGATTCAGGTTTCCGATGGCCAGGGAGGGGCACACAGGGCTTACAAAGTTAAGTTTGATTTCTGAACAGGTGAGGAGTGCTATACTCACCCAATTCAGGGGAAGACAAAAGGTTTTAGGCTATCTGCTAAGCACTCACAAAAATGTAGCAGTTGTACAGAAAAGGATAGCGTGGTTTTTACTCTTTTGATATTTATAATTTACACCTGTGTTTTGTTTCATGTCATATAAAATGCTTTGACACTCACGGTCTTCATCAATGGGGGGCAGTAACCTCAATTCTGTATCACAGCACAGCACAGCAATTGTGCAACTGTTATCCAGCGCGGGACAATGAGCGGTGGTAGGCAAGGGGGACTAGGCTGAGAAGAGAGCCTCGGGTCACAAGAGCACTCAGAGGCCCAGGCTCCTTCCAGGGGCCTCCTTTGCCTGCAGGTCTTTTATCTGAATCCTCACTAGCTCTGATGCTGGTATGTAAAGCAACTACATAGGCTTGCTCGCCAAATTGTGCAATTCCACACTCATGCGGACTGTCCCCAGCTTAAAAAATACAGGGCATACAGTAAACATACAGGGAATACATATGTAGCAAATACTATTTACATATCATTTGACAATAGAACACACACACACATTTTCTTTACCTCCCTCTCAGTCATCCTCACTTCTTCTCACCATCCCTCCCTTTCCCTCACCCTGACACTGCAGATTTCCAGAGCCATGCTTCTTACATCAGTAATTCTCAAAAACAGAAAGCAATGGATATAGGTTTGAATATGCTTTTATATTTTCCTTTATTCTTTATTTTAATGAGATCAGACAGCATGATGACATATTCATCTCAGATCAACCCACTCCTAATTGGAGACAAGATTGACTTGTCCACTCAGCCCTGGACTACATATTAGCATGTCATAAACTGAAATATAAAACAACAGCAAGGACATCCTGATCATACACAGAGGCCCAGAAAACTCTGGGCATTACATGCTTCTTGACACTATGGAAAACTGTCCATAACAATCTGATTTTGATAAGTCTCTGGATACTATTTTCTTAGGTGGCTGGGACCTCACCTTACAGGCCATTGGTGCAGCTGAAGCAGGCTCAAGGACACTGAAGAGACCACAGCTTTCTTGTGTGTATACACACACATACACATATACATGTAATACACACACACACACACACACACACACACACACACACACACACACACAAACATATATAGGGTCTCTTCCAGGAACTGACCCCACAGCCTCATGGATCATGGCAGTGAGATTACCTGGGATCCTGGGCAGCATTCAGTATTGGATTCTAGGGTTTTTCAACATTTATTGAACGCTAAAGTGCATGTTGTTATTATTACTGCATCCTTAAACCACTTTGCTGAGGTATGAAGACATGCAAAAGGCTGTGTTTATTTAATGTACACAACTCGATGAGTTTGGAAATGGGTCTATACTGTGAAACTATCACTACAATCAATACTATAAACAAATTGGCAGCAGTTTCTTGGATATGGCCCCAAAAGCATAGGCAATAAAAGCAAAAAAAAAAAAAAAAAAAAAAAAAAAAAATAGAGAAGTTGAAGGCATCAAGTGAGCAAGCTTCCGCACAGCAAGGAAAGCAATCAACACAATGAAAATGCAGCCTAAGAAATGGGAGGAAATGCGTAGGAGACATGCAACTGATAAAGGCTTAATACATCAAAAATACAAGCAAGACCCACAACTCAATAGCAAAGCAAATCTTAGTGTACTCATGAAGAAATAGGCAAATGCATGGAAGGAAGAGATGTTTGTCCAGAGAAGATTCAAGGATTCAAGGATTCAAGGCAGACACACATAAAGGAGCCCCGAATCACTAATCCACCAGAGAACTGTAAATAGAGACCACAATGAGATGCCCTTCCATCAGCTTTTTTTCTTTTTTTAAGTAGTAACTTTTTTAAGGGGGTAAATTTAGAACAAGCTGTGAAAAAGAGAGAACCTTTGTAAACTGTGGTTAAGAATGTAAACTGGCGAGTCTCAAACACCGAACATAGAGCTGCTTTGTGATACAGTGACCCACCTCTGCGAAGACATTCTGAAGGATTCACATCAGGGTTTTAAGGAGGTGTTGGTACCTCTGTGCTCACTTCAGCGTGATTCATAGTAACCAGGAAATGGAAGTCACCTAAACGCCCATGAATGGCAAGGAAAATGGGGTACACACTACCATGGGGTTTTATTCAGCCACGGAAGGAGCAGTTATGTAAGGTATGGCAGCTTGAGTGAACCAAAGCATTATACTAATATATTCCAGAAATAGAAGTACACATACTACAGGATCCCTCTCATAAACTATGTCAAAAGTAGTCGTGGTCCTAGAAACAGAGGGAGTAGGACCAGGACACAGTGAGAAGCAGAAGGATGCTGATGAAGAAGACACTGTTTCAAGTTGTGAAGCCTGGTACCTTTTAATAACAGCTTTCTGCATTAGATTCAAGATATTTCTCTGTATACATGAAGGGAAGCCCCTGGGAACTGTCCTGAATAGGGCAGACTAACTTCTAGTTGAGGCTAAGGCCATTCATACCTTCCCTCCCAGAACAGCTAATAAGCAAAGCTTTATGGTCCACCTGCTCTGAGCTTTATATCTAGAAATGAATTTCGGAAGCGGACAAGGAATTGGGAGGATGCCAACATCAGAAAAGGGCATGAACATAGACCAGTGCTCTATCCAGAATAGCCAAAGAAATATGTCAAACATACTCAGCCTTATTTATCCCTCTTTTTCTTATTTTTAGAAGATAATATTACAAGAAGTCAAGGCCGTGGTCTGAATAATTATTCTACCTGTCCTTCATTTCGATGGTTGTCTGTTGATATTAAATGATTGATCACCTATTTCGTGCTCAACAGTTCCACACCTATGGCCACAGAATCATGACAACCACATTTGCTTTAGTGGTGAGCGTGGGCTCAAGGTTTTCCTTTCGACATTTGCTATAAAGGTAGTTTATTTTTTTCCCCTCTCACCCCAATGCACAAAAAGCCCAGGGGTAGGCAGAGCACAGCAATGTTGGTCTTCTGAGGGCGTGCCTACAAACTCAGAGCAACACATAGCTTGACAGTGATTTTTTCCAGCTTGAAACTGCTCAACCCCCAACACCAACAATGTCTTCCACAGAACTGATGTGGAGTAAGAATAGAGGCACCCCAGCCCTATCTCCCTCCCTTCTACCCCCACCCCCATTCTAAACTCACGCTTTGTTTCTGCACTCACAGCTCCGCTCGCCTGCATCAAAGTCAAGGCATCGTAATTTTTTCAATATCAAGAATCACAACCTAGAGATAACACACACGCACCATTTAAAGTACTCAAGGCAAAAAGAGCTGATTCTTTTAACCTCCAACAACACGGAAGCAAGAAGCAAAACCAGTTAACCCCCACAAGGTCACTGCAATTCAAAGTCGCTCTAGGCACTTGTTATTCAAAGGCTTCTTTGTCCTTGATTTTGGTGGCCTGTGCTGGCCTCTTCCTTCTTGTCACTGCTGGTCCTGTGCTCAATCGTGTGGCACATAATATTGCTTTTTAATACTTGTGCTAGAATATATTTTATCTCGCTCATTGTGGAGTTGGGTGAGGGCAGAGAACTATTTTATGAGAGACATTTGCTATGCCCCTCGTGGAATGACTTCACCTAAAGTACTAATTTCTGCATAGTAGGCTTTGTATTAAATGCATTAGCTAGACCAGATAAGGGTGGTTGTACTATGCACAGGTTAAACCTCTCAGAAAATAACATGGTTAAGTGAAACAAGTGGCCCGGATTCCATGCAGAGAAATGATCTGTTGTGACAAATAAGAAGCACTACTCTGTACAGGGAAGAGCCCAGATTGCAGAAGCAACTAAAAAGGTGCTTTAGGAGAGTGGATGGAGAAAGGACCCAAGAGCACCTGTTACTGACCCCTAACATCTCACATTGTGAAGGTATTCATCTGAGGGGCTAAAAGTTTCAAACAAGAATTTACAAGTTGAAAGTCTGAGGTCTTTCAACTACAGGGTCCTATGAGTAGGCTGCTTGAGAGCTGCCTGGAAATAAGGCTACACCTTTCAGAGCTTCTCCCACTTCCTCTGCCAGGATGCAGCCATGATTCTCTTCTTCTCTGCTCTCTTCATCCCACTTTGTTTTTTCCAGGCTAAGAGCAAAGGCTGGGAAGAAAACTTAAGCACCAACAACTCTACAAACCAAAGTACATACTTTGAGGGGGAGAAAAAAAATCCCCTTTGTCTCTTTAATCTCTCATTGAACCAAGGCCAGGGGAGAAATTGTACATCTATGACACAAGCCCCACACCTAAGGCTCAGGGAACATTTCAGAAGAGGGGGCAGAAAGATTATAAGAGCCAGAGGACCCAGTCAATCTGCTGTGAGATTGTGACCTATAGATAGGACCAGGCAACTATATCCATGAAATCTCAGCAATATGGCTGCCTAAACAAGATCTGAGCAACACCAGGACCGCTGACAAGCCACTGTGGATGGGGCAAATCTCACAGGTCTTCAAATTTAGATGGAGAGTGACAGGCAATTAATGACTAGTGAGAGGGAGAATTAGTCTTCACCAGGGATGAGCCCATTCATTGGTTATCCAATACCAAGTGCTCAGCCCTAAAAACATATGTATATACAAGCAACCCTAAATGTATACAGGCTGTATACATTTTCATATATATACATATGTACATATGTATATGTATATATACACAATAATAATAATTCAATAACAGACATTGAGTTTGAGAGGGAGTTGAGGGAGGACAGGAAGTATAGAGAGTAATATAACTACATTTGATTAAAAAAATTAAATATATTTATATATACATATATATATTACATACATACTAAAATATTATTTGTTATATCACACAGGAAGTTGAAGACATTTCATTCTAAATGAATATATCAAAGAGACTAGACTGATGAGTGTTAATGCAGTAGGTTACTTGTTGGACTCTATTCTTTTCTGGAAAACAATTCAGCTTTCATGTAAAATACATAAAGTGTGGCTTCTTCCTTGTAGAAAAAGGAAAGATCATACACAGTTTCTTTTTGGCTGAAATTTAAAGTAGGTTTTTCTTTTTTTTCCTTTTTTTTTTTTTTTTTTTTAACTCCGCTATAAACTAGGTACTGAATGTGTCTTTCAACAAACATTACACAGGTCTCTGGACTGGACATTTCTGGACAAAATGTAAAAATGGCACCAAACCTTTGTGATATATGCTTGGCTATGAGAAGACTAACAGGTCTGTCTGACTGGGCTGCGCACATCTGCACTTAAGGTAGTCTGGAATACAGAGAATAGGAACAAGAAGAAATGGAGAGTAAGGGAGAAACAATGAGAGCCAGATGCCAGCATGCGATGAGTTTGGAAGAAAATAGGGATTCCTCTAAGCATTTACTATCCAACAGATTCACACTGTGAAGAAAGCAGACATTTCCTCATTAATGGGAAATTCACCGAGTGACTTGTCCTGTAGACAGAGGGAGGGCTCGAACAAGGACATCAGTGCAGAAACAAATACCTTGTCAAGCCAGAGATGGACACTAGAAATGGGTAATAGAGCAGGCAGGGGGAAGGGGCAGAACTTTCTAGAAAAAAATAACATATTAAAGGCCAATCTGCCCTGCCTGGGGTTTGGTTATTCACGGGTAGTTCAGGTGCGACTTCTTCCCTGTAACTGAATGAATGGGCAAGCTGTGTAAGTTGTCTGCCTGTGAAACAGCCTACCCTGCCACCATCTGTTCCAGCTGATACTGGGATCCACTACTCATTTCATCTTCCTCCTTGTTTGATGGATAAAAACAGATTATCTTATAAGAGGCATTTACTCTGGCCCGAAGGGAGAGTATGATTCATACACACCTTTCTTTGGTATTCCAGGGCCCTTCATTTTTTACAGAAAACAAACAAAATCTAGTCCTTTCCCAGCTCATTTTGAAGACAGAGGACACACCTTACAGTTTTCTGTAACTGTTGCCGTCTTCAAAGTGGTGTGAAATCCCTCAAATTGAATAAGCCTAATGAGGTAATTAAAGTGAGCTGCACAGATACTTGCCAAAACCAACGTTCTCTTGGAAGAAATTATATATATGACTTAACATTCAAAGAAACAAGTTTACCTTTAGTTCTTTGAGTATGTTATAACATATGCACAAGCTGTCACAAACAAAGGTCACTTGAAAATTTACCAGCAAGCATTAAGATAAGCAAATTTATATAGGGAGACCCTTGTCCAGGGCATAGCAGAGAATAATGTAATATGATGATGATAATGATGATGGTGGTGATAGACAGACAGACAGACAGACAGACATAATTTAGTGTCCACTAAGAACCAAAGACTTGCCAGATATGTTCATTTCAACTTAGGGAACCATCAAAGCTCTCTTTGAGCTTTAAAAAAATTATCTAATTAGATACTATTTGTCTAAAATTAAGTAATTCATATTTATTATTTACATCTCATTTTTATTTTTAAAAGTAGGACATAAGAGCCAGAGCTCAGCTTCCTTGGCCAGAGGAATGTGTGAAGTTGTGGGGAGCAAAACCGAAAGGTTTCCCACTCTTCGTGCCAGAACTGTATGATTTTTACTCCTTGTCATTGGAACAAGGTAGCACACAATGCAAGAATAAGTTGCTGCTCCCCTGTGCTACTGTCTTGCAGAGTAACTTGAACCTCATAGATGAAAACATGTTAACAATGGTCAGTCTCCACAATGCTGCCTCTCAGACCAGTTGAGAATATTCATAGCTTCCTGCTCATACAGCTTCAGCCAAGCAGGAGCACGTGCTTCATTTAACTATGACTTTGCAACTTAAGCAAAACCTGGCAGGGAGGGTGGATGGAGAGACGGAATGAGGAGGAAAAGTACACACAGGGACCGGAAACAGAAATTACATCTTGCTCAGGTCTGCCACGTTTCTGTGTACATTTTTCTAGCAGCTGTTGTTTAAAAAGCGCCACTGGTCACACTGATAAAAATGTGCCAGTTTCGACATTTCTAACGTAAGTATTTTTTTAACCTAATTCCTGTTTGTTTTTCTTTTGAAAATTAATTTACATACTACTCTTCCTGGAGTTTCATACATATCCCTCCCCGCCCCAAACGCTAAGACAGAGATCACTCATTGTGGTCAGGCTGAACCAAGTACTGTTTCTCAGAGACAATTTTATTTTTTATGGTGCATTCTGGACCAACAGGATGGATAAGGGTTCTGAACGGACAATCGGTGTGCCTTCAGATGGAATCTGTTGATTTTGCATTTAAAACATATCCCCTCAAGATGGGCTGAACTGTGAGAGGCACTGTGAAAGTGTTAATAGGACCAAGTCATTAATGGCTGGCTCTGAGCTGCCTATGAAGACTGATTTCATACAAACCAGGCTCACATGGTTATGTAGGCTTGCTTCTAAGTCCTGAGAGCAGAGACTTACTGGGGCAGAAAGGACCAAGAGCAGGAAAAAAAAAAAAAAAAAAAAAAAAAAAAAAAAAAAAAAAAAGGACTCTACAGGGAGGAGGCTCTGGGTGATATTCCAACTCTATGCTTTCTTAGCTACATTAAGCTTGAGTCAAACCACCAAATTGTAATCTTCTCAGCGAGTGGGAACCTAGTGTCAATCTTGGGTATAGGACTATTGCTCTTTCACACGGTGACTTGTTATAATTTGCCTGAATGGTACTTAGGTCTTCCATGTTTGAGTTGTGGCCCGTACCACTCCTCCTGGTATGGGCCACAACTCGAACATGCAAAACGTAAGTGTTGCTGGCTGTTCAGCTGACTGTGCTTCTATACTGCTTGGTCTCTTTCCTTACACGGAGGGAGTAAGTCCCCAGAGAATTACAGCTCTCACAGACTCCATTTTACTACACATCACACATGGCCTCTGTCTTTACACTCCAATTTTTTAAACTATCTTAAGAAAGTCCTTTACGAGAGTGCTTTTCTGTTTCATCTGATTTTTCCATCAAGGGTGTAATGGAATTTTGTGAATGTTTTCGGCTAAGTGCTCTCTACTTCTGTACTATCTGTTCAGAGAAACTAAGTGTCTTGGAAATTTTGTTGTTTTCACACTTACTATGTTTGTGAAGAACTCGAGATGTCCTCAGAAGCACCGTGTGAGAGTCTCTCCTAACCTTCGACACCTTCTTGCCCTTACAAGTGGTGTGTTCAGAGATAGGCAGAGCCGACACCTACCTCACATTGTTCTGGCTATGTGAGTTTCCCAAGGTAGTTAATCTTATAAGCCTTAGGTTTTCAAACTTGTATATTTGAGACAATGGTAATTTCTCCCATAGAGCCATGTTGGAGTGGGCAGGGTTAGGCTGAACGGCAAACATATTCAACAAAAGCTTCGCTTGGGTGGCTGTAAACAAATCCTCACTACACAGTTGCCTTGACTGCTTTCTCTGCTCTCTCATCCCTCTGGCTGAAGGATGCTGGATTCAGAAGCCCACTTAAGCTGCAAGCCATGCACAAGAATGTTGCCCCATGAACTCGGCAGGGTTCAGAATTCTTAGAAAGATAATCAGCAGGGCATTGTTCTGCTTCTATCTTTGCTAGCAGAGAGACCTGCTCGGCATATTTATGCTGCAAAACCTCGCCGCATCATCTATAAAGGAAGGCAGCTAGATCGAGTGTGTTTCCAAGGCATGATTCTTGGATGCCAAAATAAGGTAAAATAAGCAGACGACTGGGATTCCCTCTTTATTTTTAACTCGCTCTTTTTATTTTCAGTGGCAAGCAACTTAGCACCCTGCTTGCTGTTCACTGTACACTCTGCTGCTGTACAATGACCTGCCCCTTACCTTGGAGAAGGGATGAGTTCCAAGATCCCTGGTGGAGGTGTGAGCCTGCAGATAGCAACCCTATGAACAAGCCTGTGCAAGGGTGGCAGCTGAGCTCTGACACAGCTGCTGGGTGACTAACAGGTGGCTAGTGTGTAGCTATCACAGGAAAAGGCTGACGAGCATCCTAGGTGTGAGAAAGAGGGTGGCCTGAAGTATCACCATGCTACTTAGAACAGTACATGGTTTCAGGACCTACGGATTGCTTATTTTCAGATGGTAAGCATGTAATATTTTCCCATTTTAGGTAAACTAAAATCCCAAAAAGCAAAACTACAGACAAGGGAGACTACTGTGTTTTTGAGTTTAGAAGAGACACCCTAAAATTCTACTTAGCATAGCACTCCAGTGTTTGTGCTATGTGCTAACACTCCACAATAATCCCTTTGAGCTTCGATTTCAAAGACTGGACATATTTTTCCATCTCCGTTTTAAAACGTCTTAAAAACTTAGGTCAAATTTTCATAGACACATGCATTTGTTTTCATTAATCACAGTCCATACTGTGATAGTCTTGTGTATCATTTCCTCTGGATTTACATAGCTAAGCACTGAATTCATCCTCAGCTTTGAGGATTTACACTTTTAAAAAGGTAATTTATTAATTCTTTTAGAAAAATATCTCCGGGACTGGTGAGATGGCTCAGTGGCTTAAAAGATTGTTCTCCATGCCAGAAAACCTGAACAATCCAAACCTCCAAGATCCATGTGAAAAAAAAAAAAAAAAAGAGGCCAACTCAGTAGTGGATGCATCTGTAATCCTAGCATCCCCACCCCCTGCCTCCTCTATGGATCCAAGGTAGGAGCTGGAAACAGGAGAATCCCTAAAAGCTCATGGGCCAGCTAGGCTGCCATACTCAGCAATGAACAAAAGAGAACCTGTTTCAAACAAGGCAGATGGTGAGAACTGACATCCATGGTTGGTCTCCAGTGTCTACAAGTACACCGTCAAGCATCTGAGAGTGTATATGTGTGTGTGCGCACTCATAGTAAGCAGACACACAAAACTACACACACCCACATACACACACAGAATAAGAAAATTCTGGAAGCCTTTCTGTTTACTGTCTTGTAAAGTGTTTGGGGAGAACAAGTGAGCAAACAACCATCGGATGACAGAGACTGTCAGGGGGCTATGAAGACAGAGATGTGCAAGCTATCTTGGGAGATTGTTTCTAGGAGTCTGTGGATACAAATATTCTGAAACAGAAATAGAAGAGTGGCTAAAGCTGATGGGGAAACCATCCTTATTCTGTGGAAGGAATGTCAAGTCAGTGTGAGCACAGAGTATGGTGGACTGGGCATGTGGGAGGGAGGGATGGAGAGAGAGAGGGGAGAGAAAGAGAGAGAGAGAGAGAGAGAGAGAGAGAGAGAGAGAGAGAGAGAGAGAAAGGTGATTAGTAGCCATGGTCATATAAAAATAACAAGAGGTAAATCCAAAGCCCAAAGCAACAGGAAGGTACCTAGATAAGACATACTAAAGAGAATATGCCTTTTCATATATCGAAAGTTACTGTACACAGAGACTATCTGGTAAAGTTAATCAGATCTGGACACAAGATAGACTTGTGCAATGACAGAAGGGAGGATGAGAAACTGCTCTCTATTGTATCAGAAGATAGTTTTAACGTGTTGTCAAGAGCATAGGGGGAGTATTGAACACCTGATAAAGGCAAAGTTTGCTCATTCAGGGAAGTCAAGCATATTAGCTAAGGATAGACAATAGAACTAGGTAGAGATATGATAAATGGCTTAAATGATTATGTGTGGTTCAAATCTATTTATTAACACATGGTATTGTCCACACCCCATGTTAAGTGGAAATACAACAATGGACAAACCAGCATGCACTCAAGGAGCATATCATCTAATGAACAGACATAGGGCTGATAAACATGCTCCATGCACATGTTGTTAGAAGTTCTGAGGAGACTCAGCGGGAGAGTGAAGCACAGAGCAAAAGGTTTACACCAGATGAGCAGTTCTAAGAATAGACACCAGCAGAGTATCAGCGTGGACGGGAGATCCACACTGAGCGTTAAAACATGAGAAATTATTCTGAATCAGAGCTCGTGATCTGGCTGTAATATCTGTCACCCTGTTGCCCACCATGAGTGCTTTTATCCTTAGGTAACAGCTGGGAAAGAGGACAGCATTTTTGGGTGTCATAATTGGGGTTAGTGGTAGTGCTACTGGTATCCAAAGCAGTAGAGAGTAGGAATTCTGCCAGACATTCTACACTGTACAAGTTGGTTTGCCATCACCAAGGGTCAATAGTGCCAGTGTTGAAGGACACTAAGGAGCGGGAAGGGTAAACTGTCCTTATAACTCAGGTGAGTAAGGAGAAGACAAAGTCTGAGAAATCAAGCTACTTAGTCCCAGGCGGGTAGTGTACACTGAGTGGATACACTGGGCAAGGGGAAGTTACGTTTCCTAAGCAGAGAAGAGCTAGATAACTATTTGATTCCTCTACGCAGAGAGACATAGAGTTTAAAAGCCACATAGTGTTTATTCCCCTCCCACACACCCCACCCCAGCCCCTCAGTCACACACTTTGGAGCCAGAGTTGGATGCCAGTCACTAAAATGATAGAAAGCAAAATTTGGATATAGAGTGACTATAGTGTGTACAGTCAATACTAACAGACTCTTTGTAAGCAAAAGGTAATGGGCCATTTAAACCTAGGAAATAGAGTTATATCCCTTCTCAGAGACTGTTTGGAGGTTGTATCAGGGTAGGGCAGTTATTTGTATACCCTTGCCAAAAACTAGTCCCTGTCAAAGTCTGGTCTTCCTCTGCTGGGGGAAGATTGTCCTCTTCCACTGAGCGTGAGCTCATGGCTTTGGAAGACACATACATAGAACAGGGAGGGAGGAAGGGGACACTTGCTTAGCTATCCAGGTCAGCAGAATGAATCAACCCTGGCAATCATTGAAGTGACAGATATTGCAGCCAGATCACCTACACACACACACACACACACACACACACACACTTATTTTTTTTTAGTCCAAGCCCTTTTGAAAGAATATATCCCAAATATTTTGCAAGCTCCTTTCGCATTTTTGTTCATTAATATATATATATATATATATATATATATATATATATATATATATTTATCACATTCTTTCTTACAAAGACAGAAAGGCTGTCTACTCTGAATAAAAACAAGTATGATAGCTCTTGATCCTACAGAAAAAAAATCCCAAAGATATTTATGTTTAATATCCCAAGAAGAGGTGTGGTCAACCTTTTGGGTATATATCCCTAAGAATCAAAAGGAGCTAACTTTAGCAGTCCCTGCACGCCATGTTTATCCCTGTACTATTTCTGGTAGCCAAGCTGTAGAATCAGCCCAGGTCCCTAGCATTGGCTGAGTGGACATATAAAACCTGGCACATATACACAATGGAGTACTACTCAGGTGTTAAAGAAAATAAAATTACATCTTTCACAGGAAACTGGAAGGAATTGGAGTTCATCGGGGCATGCAACCTAAACCAGTCTCGCAAAGAGAGACATCCCATGTTTCCCAGCATTCGATGAATTTAGGTGGAAATAATACACTATGAAAATAACAGGGAGACTGTTAGGGCCATAGAGAGGGAAGAAGAGGTGGGGAAAGAAGGGTGGGAAAGACTGAGGGGTGAATGAAACCAAATCACATTGCATGCATGCGCTGTAATCTCTGTGTGCTTGACATACGTTACAGAACAAACTATCCAAACTGGAAAGGTGGTGACAGGAGATGCTATGTGAGATGCTCTGATGGTTAGAGAGAGAAGATCTTACTACTGCTCTGCATTTCAAGACTCAAGTTGTAGCCTTATTTTCCTGGGGTTTTCGCACCTTGTCTGGCTCTGATGTGAGTAGGAGGGAGGCTGGGGGATTGGTGTGCTGAGCTGGGGCTCTTCCTGTTTTCTCATCAGTCTCAGGAGTTTTAGTGAAACATTGTGAGCTAATTTTGTTTTCAAACGTACAGAACACACTTTCCAGGAAGAAAACGGAGAATCGCATCCAGACATTGCTGCCCCAAACACCAGTCATGAATATTCACGGCAAGAATTTTGCTGTTCAAGTGTCACTGGATTCTGCATTTTTTCGAAATTCCCTATACATCAACCTTTTGTCTTACATCACTCCTTAACATGGAAAAGACATTCAGCCACAATTCAACAATTCCTTTTGTTTGTTTGTTTTTAAATGGAAGGAATACAGCACAGTGTGATTACATTCTAGCTAGATATTCTTGCCTGGGACAGGGATGAACTGAAAAGCTCTCCCTCAACTCAGCTAACTCCTCTTCAGCTTTAAAGGGCCATTGTGAGAAGTCTGTCAGGGAACCAAGAGCTACTTCTTGGGGGTAATCAGCCAACTGGTCCGACAATCACATTTGCATGAACAGCAGTTAAACCTGACTTTATATCTTTGAATGATTGAACACTTTGAAACGAATATTTCACGACACGTAAAATGACACGAAACCCACATTTTGATATGTGTTTATAAGCAGGGTTTGGGGAGCCACACCCAGCAAATCCCTCTTTTCTATAGGTGCTTTAGTGTTAATGTGGCTATTGGGGAATCTCTATGACTTGCAAAGCTTATTAAAATGTTTACTTTCTGGACTACTATAGGAAAGGCTATGCCATCCTAGACTATTTAATGTCACCTATAGACACAGGTACTGTGCCTAAAACCCTGTTCAGTACCTATGGTATACACCTAGTATACATGCTTTGGAAAATTCTGTTCTGTGAAAGAGGATAGCTAAAGGTGGTGTGTGTGCGTGTGTGTTCCTCTGGAAGGGCAACAAAGCTTTAGACACACCATTAACCCAATGGGAAATAACTGCATCAGAAGCAAGCACAGACGAATATTGTATGGTACATAAGAAGTTTCTCACAAAGGCCCCTTAATTCTCACAAAGGCCTGAAGTACCAATAGAGGTACGTTTGGTGGCTGTTTGTTGTTGCTTGTGGTAAGTGAAGTGTAAAAGAATAGGCTTTCTGTGTATTTAGGATGACCCCCTCCCCCCTTTTTTCTTGCATGTAAACATTAAAAATCCCTTCTGATGAACAATGTGATTACACGGTCCGGTTTCAGAGAGCGTCTATAGTTAGTTTCACTTAATGCACTTACCCACGACTAATGACAACTATTCATGCATACCCAGAGATTAAGAGCTGGGACTCGGATTCTTAAAAGTCTGAGAGGGAAAAGAATGATTAGCAGCCCTTCTGCACCAACAAGACTTCATCCACTAAGCTCATTTAAAAGACAACACAGCAAAGACGCCAGGCAAAGCTATGACAGAGTGAATAGGCCCATCATGCAGGCATCTCCCATGAAAACAAGTCTTCGTTAATTGTTATGTAAAAGCAGTCAGGAGCATAATTTGCAACTAATTTGTCAAAGGCAGGCACTGAAAATACAGCTGAATCACCTCCAGTTCTGGGAAAAGGGATTCTCTTCCACCTTGAATGGCAGCTCGGGACACTGGATATGCGTGAGAATCACCTGAGGGGCTTTATTATGATCACAGCTTTAATTGTGTGTCTTTCCGGGTGATGACTGTACACACACATGTAATATGTCATGATCAAATCAGGGTTTAGTTAGTGTTTTCCTCTCTTTCGACAATTGGTTTTGAATTTTGGGTTAATACGTGTTCATTGCACATAGTTATGCGCTCCCAAAAGGAATGACACTGGTATCATTTGCATCAAAATGGATATCACTAGAAGGCATGTTATATAAAATAGGATGCAGCAGCAATGCAAACACAACATTGTCTCCTGCTCTCTATGAGACTGTAACAAAGCTGACAGAAGAGGAGATTATAGAGCCTAGTTTAAGAGGGATAGTGGGAACTTGGGAACGTGGAGGACATGGGCTTTTTGAAAGCCTAAATTCCAAGCTATAGTCATGTCAATCCACAAGATCAGTGGCTTTGGAATGAGTCCTTGGTGTATTTGACCAGGAATTGAGGCCAACAGGGATTGAAGTTGCACTAGGTAGACAAGCCCAGCCTTGAACCCCTGTTCCTCTTGTTCCAGTCTCTCAAGGGCTAAGATGGCCAGCATGCACCGCCACATCGGGCTACGTACACACGTTAAAGAAAATGCTCTGCACAGCTAAAGAAACCATCCATCAAGTGAAGAGGGAGCCCACACAATGGGAGTGTTTGCCAGCCACATATCTGACAGAAGATTAATAGCCAGGATACACAAAGAACTCAAAGTCAAAAGAGCAAAACCACCCATTCAAAAATTAAGAAATACAAATGGTTCTGAAATATCTTTTAAAATGTTCACTTTTGTAGCAACTAGGGAAATGCCAGGCAGAATGTCAAAGAACAAGAGAATAACCAAGTGGAGGGGATTTGGGGCAAAGGAAATTTGCCCTCATTCATTCTTGGGTTTGCAAACTGGTCCAGGTACTCTGGAATATTAGTGTGGAGAACGTTCAAATGCCTCAGAATAAATCTACCAGATGATCCAGCTATATCACTCTTCATCAAACACTTGCTCAAACCATGTTCATTGCTGAACCATTTACAATAGCTAGGGAATAGAAACAGTCTAAATATCCTTCAACTGGCAATAGATAATGGAAACGTGGTACCTAGTGTACTATGAAATTTCCAGGTTAATGAATGGAATCAGAAGAGACCTTAATGAGGGAGGCAACCCAGACCTAGAAGGATAAATCACCCAGATCCTTTCCCACCTGCAGTTCTTAGCCCCACATCTTCATATGGATATGCAACCTGGGGTAACTGCAAAAACTAGGCAAGTGAAAAGGGACCATGGGGGCTTCCATAGAGAAGCAACAGAGAGGAAGATAGCTGAGTACAAGTGATTTGAAAGACAAAGTGAGAAAAATTGGTAGGGGCTCTAATTAGGAAAAGACGTGGAAGGGAAATACATAAGAAGAGGGATGAATGTAGGAATCGTTTATAATCAATTTACCTAAAATTATTTATAGTACATATAAGTCTGTATATACATTTACCTATATAATTTAAACAAATTTTTACCTTCGGGACTGACAATTCTCTTACCAAGAACCATAGACTAACAAAACCCTCAACACCAGACATTAGAAGCCCCCTTTGCAGTTTTTGGGCAGAATTGTGCAAGAGACTACCAAAATATTACAGGCTATGGATGTTGCACTTTGCTGCCTCCTAGAGATTAAAGTTAAATCCCTATTGCAAAAGACATCCAGAACTTCAGACAGGACCTAGGTGATCTCAGCTAGATCACGATCTGACTTGAAAGTCTTCTCCCTGGGGACTAGTTTCCATGGTGCAGAAAAATGCTGGGAAAGCCTTCCAGAGAAGCAATCAACCTTTACCCAGCTATGATACCTGTGGACTAATGACCAGAATGGTATAATAAACCAAAAGGTGTAATACTGGCATGCAAACCATGTTAGTAACCAACAGTTCTCTCAATAGGATTAAGGCTCTCTCTATTAGAGAGAAATCTTGTGTACAAGAAGCGTAGCAGGCTACCCAGGGCTAATGAAGTCATGGATCTGACATTTCAGTAAGCCAGCATAATTCCTAACTACATTTTAAATATGTATCCAGCTATTCTTAGATTACTATCGGTCTCAAACCTTATCAAATAAACGTCTTCTTGCAAAAGATGGGCATCATTATAGAGAACTGGAACATCTCAAAATGCAGAGAACATGTGATTGTAAGGCACCTTGTCCCAACTGACATATCTCTAACATGAGTCCTACGCCTCAGGTTTGGGGATTATAGTGGAAGACAACTGAAACATTATGAGATCCAGAGGAGCAGGAAGTTTGCTGAGAGTTCATCTTCTAGAAATGTCAGAGAAGAAAATGTCTCATTTTTATCACCATGGCTGCCCAAACAAGAACAGAATGAGAAATAGGCAGGCTAACATGGTAGGGGGGAAATCTTACAGGAACCCAACCCCAGACAAAGAGCTATAGGCAACTAAGGAATGCTAAGAGAGAGAGAGAGAGAGAGAGAGAGAGAGAGAGAGAGAGAGAGAGAAAGAGAGAGAGAGAGAGAGTTAGTTTCCTAGAAAAAAGAGTCCCGATTTGGTTATCAATATCAAATGATCAGCCCTTATATATAATTTATATATTTATACATATATAAATATATATATATATACATATATATATTACACACATATAATATAGATTTATATATAATGTAGATTGTATATGTGTATATAATATATATTAAATATTATATATATGTAATATAGGTACTGACTGTATTGCATTTATATATTCAAGAGTACATACACACATATACACACATGGAATATATTTGTGTATACACACACACACAAACACTGTATTTAACAACAATTAAAGAAACAAAGATCATGAATCTTATAGAAAGGAAGGGGATATAGTGGGAAAGTTAGATGAAGAGAAGGGAAGTGGAAGATGATGTGATTATATTTTGAATTAAAGATGCTTTTAAGAAGAATACTTGGTTTGGTGATTCCAGTATTTGGCTTCAGCTGAGGACTGGTATTCTGCTATTTCCCTTCCACAAAAGTAGATGCCCAGGCAGTGTTCCAATACTTGGTTGGGACTAGAAACTACATTCGTAATTGAAGAAGAAGTGCAGGAAATAAGGAAATGTAGAGAGAAAGCGGCTTGGAGGCTGAGTTTTCTCTATGTCTGGAAATACTAAAATTCCCCACTCAAGGCTTATGATATATTTCTTAAAGGTTTTAGATAGATGGGATTAGAAAAAAGAGTGCTTTTCATAAATTAAGTCACTCTTAATTGATTTATTTTTCCATGATTTATTATTATTTTTTTTAAATAGTTAATAGGACTGACTATGTTAGGTTTGTGGAATTCCATCCTTTAGCTAAGTCTTTGGGGGAACATCACTCACTTTCTGTAAGGAACAGCTCCACAATCAATTATCTCTCCTCTATGGTGATGACAGAACACTGTAACACACATGCCTTGCTGGGCAAAGTCCTTTGGGTAGATGTCAGTCTTGGCATCATGGTTTATCTGCATGTCTACTTTTAGATATAGAATTGTCTCGGGTACAGTTTTTACCACCACCTTTTCTGCCACCCCTTACCCATGCTTAATAATCTTTGCCTTCAACAAGACTATATTTTCATGGAAATTTCTTCGAGGAAGGAACACAGAATGTTGGCAAATGACCGCTACTCAGTCCTCCAAAAACCACTCCTCTGCTTATTTATTCCTTAGGAGAGTAGTTTTAAAAACTAAGCCAAAATGGAACCAAGCCCAACCTTTTAGGGGAAACCCAATCCAATTTTCAGAAGAATCATGAAACTTGATTAAAAATCAGCCATCAGTAGACATGATGGTACATACTTGTAATCTCAGCACTTGAGAGGCTGATGGGTTGGAAGCCAGCCTGGGCTACACAGTGAGTTTAAGGTTAGCCTAAACTATACAGTGAAACACTAACTTGAAAAACCAAATACTGGGCTCGAAGCTTAGTGGTGGAGCATCTACCCAGCATGCACAAGCCACTGGATTCTGTCTTCAGGACAATCAGCCATGAAAGTCCTAGAATGTACCAAGAGTCCTTGAAGTTTGGGTGAGAGACTCTTAAAGTCTATTCTCAGGGGTTTTGTTTGTTTGTTTGTATTCTTATTTCAAACCTAATACCTTGGCTTTGCCTCTTTACCAATAAGGATGTTTGGAAGGGCAATTTGGAGCAGTGGAATGTTATAAGTCACTCTTCCCAAGGGTTATGGTATTTTCATTTATTGAGTACCAGGTATACAAACGCCAGCCATGCTGTCTTGATTAGTCCTCATGAACTCGGGAGTTAGATAATATCATCCGTAATTACTGATGAAACATCTGAGTCTCACGAAGGCTAGGCTGATGGCCCATGTCATACTTTAATCAGTGACCATTCTGTGTTTCAGACCCAGGGCTGTCTGACTCCAAAGCTTGGGCTCTCAAATTTCCACTGCATGCTGCCAACTTGAAGTGCATAAGCCAGCCACGCAGCCCTTTGGGGGACCAGAAGAACGAGCGATGGCCTCATTCCCAGCATAAACACACGCGACACTGCTGTCCATCTGCCACAATTCCACAGTGGATTGATGCTGTTCAAGAAGAAAGCCCAAAGGCCGTTTGGGCAGTGTCTGAGCAGCTTACCACTTTATTTGTTAATCTAATCAATCCATCTTCTTTTGGGGTAGGAGGAGGTGGAAGCACCTGACTGGATAGCTCATTTTCCTACTTTATTGCTTACTGGTTCTGAATAAACTCCCTTGTTTCTGCCAGAAGCACATCTCCCAATTGGATGAGTCCTTGAGCTCCACATTTTGGAAACCTTGGATATCCAGTTAATGAATAATCCAAAACATAGGCAGTGCAGCTAAAATGGTACAGACTGTAAAGCTTCGGCTCCAGTAATATGCCCTCTGAGATCAATTCCCAAATATCAGTCCAGGCCCTGGCTGGGTCCAAATCATCTGAGACATTAATTAAAAATACAGATTCTTCAGGTTCACCCAAGACAAACTGAATCAGACTATCTCTGGGTGATGATCCGGAAAACTGTGTTACCAACAAAACCCCAGGTAACAGGACTGCACAGCCAGAATTAGGAACTAATTTGCTAGGTTAGAGCGAATGGGGGCAATTGCTCTGGGCCAATTCATTTGACTATTCAATATTTATTGCCTACTACGATTTACCAAGCACTTCTCTAGATCCAGAGAGCAAGCTGCTATCAGGGCACCTGAGGTCTGTCAGAAGTTTACAATATGGTGAGCGAAGCCCAGCAAATGGAAGGGAAACATGTGCCTAGATCATTTGAGGTAGTTGTATTCCTGGGTGTGAATGAGGGGTTCAAGGTAGAGAGAATTGTGAGCTAGGCTACAGTGAAATCCGTGATTTGCAGCAAAAATTAGGGTCAGGGAGGCAACCTGTTCCCATAAACACTGCTGAACAACACTGCTGAGAGGCTTGTCTGTCTCAGGCTTTAGGAGGTTTTTTTTTTTTTTTTTTTTTTTTTCTTTTTTTTTTTTTTTTTTTTATACCACCCATTTTTGTGGGACCATGAAAGGATAGCTTGGTTTCTGGTGGATCACTGGCTAGAGATGGCCAGAGACCCAACAGGTATCCCTGTAAGAGATGGCGTACATTTTGCCACGCTACCAGACTCCAGGCTCCTGACACCAGGTTGATCAGAGCCTTTCAGTCACGTAGGGCAACACCCTTACCAGCCCCTCCACAGGTAGAGGGTGTGACTACAGGCTGCAGAGCCTCAAGAGATCTCCATATTAATAGGATATATAAAGGCCAGAGGTCATAGCCAATTAAGCATTCCTTCCCAGACCCTCCTCCTTACAAATGGTATTTAATCTCAGGTCTACCCTGTGAATACGGGGTACAGCTCCGTCCACTTTCCTCCATGACAATAAACCATTTTAAACCATGGACTACCTTTGCCCCCACCCCCACGTGGAAAACTGTAGAGGGGGCCTTTGACTACCAAGCCACCATGACCGCCACCGTCTAATCTCCTGTGGAGGACTTCTCTACGTTCTAGCCACAGAGCCCTGTCAACTCAAGCAAGCTAGCTGAGCCAGCCTTGACCCAGCTAAGCTAGTCGCAGTGACCAAGAGTCTCCATCCGTGGGACGCTACCGGAGCTTCGCTCTCTCATCCCTCTCAGCTTTGGGCAGGACCAGCCCATATGCCCATTCTGTCTCTGTTCTTCTGCGGTCCCCAGCGGCGTCTGGGAGTCAAAGGACAGAGACCACTGGTCTCCTGGTCAGCCGCTTCAGCCCAGAGATCCCCCAACCCAGGAGCTCTGTCCCTGCGGGACTTCAGGCTGAGACCTTTCCACACAGAGCCTCACGGTATCTCATCGCCCAGTGTCCGCCCAGTGCAGAGTGGAGTGAACTCAGTCAAATTCCAGTGCTTCTGCTCCCCGAGCTGCAGTTCCAGCCACCTGGGGTGGTAGACACTTGGGATCCACAACTCAGCCCAACAGGACCCAGGCGCTTGCACGAGCTACAGCCCCACACACTTTCAGCAAGAGGATACTCTCAAGAACAATTAGATTGAACCCAGGACAAGGACTCTCTCAGTTTATCTTTCCCCAACCTGTGAGGCTTCTCCATTCATCAACTTCTTGGAAATCCCCATGGGAAACCTCAGATCTCTCAAGCACCAAGAGCCTTTGCTTCTTTCTGTCTGGTGTGCAAGATAGCCGGTGTTGGAATCCTACTCTGCTGGCCTGTGGCACACGCTTCCTAAAACACTGTAAAGCGAGAGATAGTGGTCACTAGAGTCTGATGAGGAAAGGCAGGCCATGAGGTAAGATTGGAGACGTGGAAAACACCATGTATTTCTCTCCATTCACCTATGTTCATTTAAAAGTTATGTTGTCCTAGTAAGATGGTGGCAGAATGCACAGGGCGGATGGTATGAGGCTTCATTTTGATTATACGTGTGGTATAAGTATGTTTGAGTAGGTGCATGCATGTAGAGGCCAGAGATTAATAACCAAGTATTTTATTATTCTGTAAATTTTGATTTTAGATTTACTCATTCCATTTTATGTTTATGAGTGTTTTGCCTGCATGTATGTGTGTACATACGTATGTATGATGTATGTATGTATGTATGTATGTATGTATCCCGCATGCATACTTGATGCCCAAAGAAGTCAGGAGGAGGTGTCAGTTCTCATGGAAGTGAGGTTGCAGAAAGTTGTGAGCTGCCATGGGGGTTCTAGAAACCAACACAAAGAGTGTTGGTTTAAGTATGACACATGTGGATAAATCACAGGTGTTATTACAGATATGCTGAAAGAGCATGGTAACAGGAGATAGAAAGTGTGGTAAACAGCATCTAACTAAACATTTTTTTTTTAAATTTCAGATGGAAAAGTAGAATCCCAAGAAGTGAAATGATGAGGACATAGGGACACAATTACTTAGTAGAAAAATTGGGGTGCTTGGTGCTTGCTCTGTGCTGTTTTAGGACCTAGGTTTACCTGCCAACAGCAGAAGTCTTTTGAATGGAAAGAAACTCAATTTAAAAACTAATGGAGAAACTATTGGCTGCTGTATTTTATGTTTGAACTCAAAAGAGACAGGGTATAATGGCTACATATTTCTGATTTGTCCTAACTTTTAAGCTACGGACCAATGAAATACCAACAGATGTCCCTGAATCTCATGTCCATACTTCTTTTTAACAAACAAGATACATCAAACAGAACCAAATCAATCAAAAGCAGTAACATGGTCATCTATTATGATAATATTAAGAAAAATTAAATATTAAATATTATATGCCATGAATGGGATATATGCGATATATTCTTCCAAGACTGGCTTTTAAGGGGGTTTCTTTTACAATTGTGTCCCACAAACACATACTCAGGACTACACGACACTACTGAGCAGTAAGAAAGCTTCAGCTTCACTATAATCCCAAGGGGCCCCACAGTGCTTCGCTGATGCAAATATGTTTATGTAGTGGGTGCTTACACTTTTAAGAAGACATATGGAGATGAATAAAAATCATCTCTCTGTTACCACCTGTGTACAAACTCCTAAGAGCCATGAAAATACACCTGTTAGGTCTCCTGCTGTGACAGCAGAGTTCATGGACAGTCACTTCTGCTGTTCCTTTTTCCTCTATCACTACACTTACACTGGGTTTGGGTTTTCCACAGGCTGCTCCAAGCCAATGACTGAACATGGTTGCCCATTTCCAGAGGGCATGGGAAAATCTCCAATGGGCAGCTTTGACTCTTAGAAATACCCACATCCTAATTTTAAAAAGCATTTTAGGGTTTTCTAAGTTTTTAGAGTATGCCATGGTCTGACACTCCTTTCCAATAACTCTCTTCTTTCCTAGACCCTTTTACTCATATGGCTGTGACCTTGGGGGCTGAAGGTCCTCTCCCAACCTCTTCCTCTATCTCAGTCTTCATAGATGCCTTTCCAACAAATCTCTCTCATACCCAAGTCTGCCTTAAGTTCTACTTCACAGAGGACCTCAGCATTGTTCCAAAAGTCCAGTTACTTTCAAATAGATAATTCTACACAGAGTTTAGAAAGAGGAGCTAGCCAGGACTCAGATGTGCCCCATTGGTTATAATGGAAAGGGGGAAAAATGTCCTGTCAGCATTTTGTGTAAACTTATGACCACATTTAATCACCCAGAGTGCACCTTCACTGACTACCAGATGTGTCATTAGCCGTTTCTGAAAAACGTGAAATAAAATCACCCAGCCTGAGAATGTTGTGGAATAAGTCAATACTAACAGATGGTGTTTATTTTGCCACTGCCTGTGTTAAAAAATTACCACCTAGTCCCATCAAATCCATTTCTTTAAGGTGGAAGCTTTATGTAAAAACTGCTAGAGAAAATGCAATATTTTATCAGCTGTCATTGAGTTCCTTAAAATATGAGCGCTTGTTTTCATGGTTTTCAGTTTTCTAGGACATGGTGCAATACACAGGAGATGGGTTTGTATAAATCTGACACGATGGAGCATTTTGCCAGCAGCTCTGTCTTGCAACATGCAATCTGTTTTGTTTTTCAAACAAAGTTAGTCCACGAGCTCTTTACGACAGTAGTGCTCTAAGGACGAAGACAGGAAAGCTTCAATTAAACACTCTGTAAAGTGCTGCCATGTTTATGGCCCATACCGTGGAGTCCTTTACATACATTGACTGCATGCATTTTAGTTGGAAACATATAGAAAATCATCCAAAATGCTGTGACACTAGAATGTCTAAGAACATGAGGGCGAAGTTCACAATGTAGCAACTGAGAAAACTAAAACAAACAAACAAACAAACAAACAAACAAAATACCCAACAACAATAACAAAACCCAGCAAGGGTCTTATGATACTAACTCTTCATCAAAACACAGGGAGACGCTCCCTAAAAATAGAGTAAGAGTTGGAGAATGTAGCTCAGTGCTACAGTGCTGACAGATATTGAGGTTTGGTTGGTACCTAGTGAGAACAGGTTTCTTCTGCCTCAAAAAGGCACTGTTCTAATGAATCTCCCATAGATGACAAAGTCTGTCCTCTCATGGAAGAACATCAAAGGGCCAGACTTCACATACATAAAGTAACTTGCAATTCATGAGATTGGGACCCTCATGACCTAAAGAACTCTCTCTCATCTCTCTCTCTCTCTCTCTCTCTCTCTCTCTCTCTCTCTCTCTCTCAGTCTCTCTCTCTTAATTTATTGTATATAATAATAAATTATAATTTTATAATATATATAATTTATAATATATCATATTTAAATATAATAAATTATAATTTAAATTTATTATATATAATATTCATAATGAAATATTATATTATGTTATATTATATTATATAATACAATGCCACTCTCCTCAGACACACCAGAAGAGGGCATCAGATCGCATTACAGATGGTTGTGAGCTACCATGTGGTTGCTGGGAATTGAACTCAGGACTTCTGGAAGAGCAGCTAGTGGTCTTAACTGCTGAGCCATCTCTCCAGCCCCCCCCCCCCCCCACCTCAAGAACTCTTGAAAGATAAGCCTCTATTCCTGAAATGTGGCTCTACTATGGATAGGGAACCAAATATAAGCTGTAAATAAATAAATAAGTGTGAGGTCCCCTGCTCTGTCAAAAAGGAGACTAGCACCCAGAGTGGAATCCTAAGTCTTGCAGAATGTATGGGAATGAAGGAAATCTCCCCTCCTCAGGCTGACTGCATTTACAGCCCCGCTGAAGCCAATTTCTGCTAACTGTGTCACCAGTTTATGGAGGATTATGCGTTCAGTGTCTTTCACAGTGCCTGGCATACAGGGAGTGCTATGTGAATATTATTATTTTAAATTGTATCATGTATTATTGTAGAGAAAGCCCTCAGAGCACTTTTCTCACAGTGTTCACAGTGAGTCTTGCTAAATGGTAAAATTGCAGGCAATTTTCGGTGGTTATTTTTTTTTTCTTGGCTTATTTGTTTACTCTGATGTTTCCAACACATAGAAAAATGTACCACGTGAAAAGAGGGGAAGAGGAGAAGAAGAAGAAGAAGGGAAAAAAATCTCACCTGTTTTTGCAAGTGCTTGATTTTACTGCTAAAAATAGTGCATAATTGGATGGATAAGACTTAATTTTTTTGTTTTATGCTCAAAGTACTTTAATCATTCAGTATTTCTCTGAAAACACTTCAGCAGAAACATCTGTGAACTCCTGATCCCAATACTGGGACACAAGTGAACATGACTGTATATCAATCAGTTCGAAGTTAGAATGAAGTACAAACATGGAGAATGTGGAAAAATAGATAAAAAATGATAAACAATTGTTCCCCTTTCTGCCCATTTTTCTTTCCCTTCAAAATCCAATGGCCTCCACAGAAAGCTCACCTAGGTATGTGGGCCCTCATATGCAAAAAAAAAAAAAAAAAAAAGAAAAAAGAAAAAAGAAAAAAAAAAAAGAGTCAGTTTTGGGCACAGCCACCATTTTGCTTACCAATAACTGAAATAAAACAAGCTATTTCTAGGCAGGCCCTGGTAGGCTCTGAGGCAATTTCCAGTGATTATCAGAGATCATATCATGAAAGGTCAGCCGAAAAACACCAAAATGATCCAATTAAAGTCCAGAAATCACCAAACCTATATCCTAGACATGCTTTTCAAGGGACACCCACTTGATCACATGTCTTAAAAACCTGATAGCAGACTTATCAATCAGTAGGAGCCTGACTGGCGAGGAGGCTGGGGCCATTCTGGACCATGATGTTTTCTTTCTCCCTGTATTTTAACATGTCACTGATGACCGGCAAGCGGGACTATAAACTGAGGAAACTTCTTCCTTCTGTGAGATTCTGTCTGCAATGTCTATATCATCAGCTGCTCTTACGTTCTAGGTGGTCCAGTGAAGTTATTGTGGCATGTTCTCCCTCTCTTTCTCTTTTATTGCTTTAAATCTCACATAGTCAGGTGGACCCTTATGAAAATTCCACAATGTTTCTTCTGAACACCATGTGATTCCCTAAGACTGTCCTTTGCGATATTGAATGAGGTTACCATAGAAACTCATCAGGCCCCACTTATGCTGAGATCTACCTGCCTTCTTATTTTGTAAACATGTTTCCATTTAAAGGTCCTTGCTAAATCCAAGTGACTGGCGCCTGGCAGTACATGGAGGAAGGAGGTCTTCCAGGTAAACACACAGCAACCCTCGGAGCTGCCTGCGAGGAAACAAATCTTAACAAATGTGCTCCAGCTCTTTCCAACACTTCAATCAGGAGGATGTGCACCACTACTTGCCTAAGATAGGAGACTTCCCCATCCCTCATCTGATGTACTAAGGATAGGAGATGTCTGAGCCTCTGTTTGAAATGATCTTTTTGGTCATTGAACATGAATATGCTTTCCTCACACATTCAAAAATGCAAGGGCCAACCTTTCTTATGTGCACGTGCTCCATGCATTTCACAGAGAAAGAAGTCTTTAACTGTAGGATGCAGAATGGAACACGGTGCATACTAATGAGTTATCAATAAAGTCCAAGTCCTGCGATGTGTCAGGAGCTAAGGGTTCTAATGCTTTATTGTATCCAATCATTAAACCACTCTTATGGGAAACATCCTTTGAGTTACTTGCATTTTACAGAAGAGAAAATGGAGGGTACGAGATGACAACTTGCTAGAGATGATGTCACTAATCAGGTCCAGGCTCGACTGGAACTTGTGTCATCTAGAGAGGCAAAATGGCAATTATCTGACTATATGAGCTGCTAATCAAGTGTAACATTTCTGAGAAAGCCTTGTGGTTCATCCGTCCTTAGTGTAGTGGCCCTTCTATTCCTTCAGCCATCTTTAAAAGCAAAATGTGGCTTTCCAGCTGAAATGAAGGTGTAGTCTATTGGGTTTTTTTTTTTTTTTTTTTTTTTTTTTTTTTTTTTTTTTTTTGACACAGCCTATATTTTATTCCCTTTCCGTAGTAGGGCTACATTTCAGGGACAAATGCTGGTCTTTCAAGAGTTCCTTAGGTCATGAGGGTCCCAACCTTGTGAATGGGCAAGCTACTTTGTACAAAGTTTTATGTGAGGTCTGGAGTCCCCTCTGGCCCTCTGATCTTCTTCCAAGGGAGGACAGACTTTGTTGTCTATGGGAGATGGATTAAAATAGTGCCCGTTTTGAGGAAGAAGAAAACTGTCTCCACTAGATATCTGCCAAACCTCAATAGTTGGCAAAATCTCAATTATAAACCCCAGCTCAAGAAAATTTTGATGTAAATTTCTATTGTTTAAAAGTTACTGGGTATATGGTACTGTCTTAGGGTAGTACGAGCACGGGAAGATGTCTGTCTATCTTAAGTTGCTGCAATCACACGTTTGCGTTCAACGCTGTTTTGATTAAACTATTATGAGATTTATGACCCCAAAAGTCCATTTTCACAATGTTTTTGTTAGCAGTGGCAAGTGGCAGCAGCACATGACGCGTAAGAGTAAAATTTTCCTGAACAAGAATACCTGATGTAGCAATGAATCTACAGCACCTACCGCAGAGATTCGAAATATACATTTCTTATCCACAACATTTGAAAGATCATGGGAAGTGATCCTTTGGAAAGCATACAACTAATTAGAGAGGAAAGAGGCATAGAGACAAAGTGGGTGGGGATAGGCTGTGGGAGGGTAAGAGCTTATTGCTTGGGTTATTGGTGAGTTGATCCAAGACAGCATGTGGCAACTTAAGAGTTCGATGTGCTTGTGGTATGAACCAGGAGGGCAGAGCTTGCTTTGAAAGAAAAGCAATAGACATCTTTTAATTTGTACAGAAGTTCCATTGTTTCCCTTAACCACATATTTGAGCTGCCTTTCAAAAGTATACTTAGATTCAGTGGCTCAGCCATTCCTCAAGCCTCTCCTCACGGTGTTTTCTGAAGTGGTAAAAGTTTGAGAGCAACCAGAAGGGAGGCTTATCTGCTGATGACTATCAGCTCTCCAGGAGCCCCTCAGAGTCTCTCCTTAAAATATCACCCTACTATCAAAGCCACCAAGACTGCCTTAAGTACAAATTGAAGGCTGGAGATCTAGATGCCACAAGATCTTTCACTTGGGCTCAAATTTGTCCTTTCCAATAGAAAGTCATGTATTCTTAGGCTAATAGCTTTGGCTCTGTATGTCACAGATTTTTCCATCAATAATTTAATGACACTAATTGAACTCAGATATCTCTTAACAATTTTTATGAATCAACTGAATTGATACATGTAAAGAAACTCACCACAGTAGATGTTCTTTGCAGGAAAGTAGTTTCTTCATAACAACAATTATAACAACTATTGTAATTCTCAGTGAGAAAAAGACTTATTAGAATAGAAGAAATAATTTGATGCTTAAAAAATAGCATATTTTATGGCACACTTTATACAAAATAAAGCACCGCAAGCAAATTCTTCCTTTGTTTCTCACTTTGAAATGTAAAGCAATTGACATGAGCTTTGGAAGTGAGGAATTCTTCCTTGTATATGGTCCAGGCTCTCTCCATCAGAGGCATAGAATTTTTGTATCTGTTGCATGACTCATTTTTCTAGTATCCTTACTCTCTAACCCCATGTATAAAATGTCAGTATGTGCCCTCAATCTTGATGAGTTAGATATGCTAACAATATGTTACAGTATACTAACTCCACTGTGCTAAGTAAGGCACAGTGCATAGACTGGGTTTTCAGAATACAAAAGCCTCCTTGCTCTTTCTATCTCAATGCAAGACAAAGGCAATGCTTGTGCTCACCCACATGAGAACCAAGCACCAGGCAGCTTCATTGGGAAAGAGCATCCACCAACTGGGACAGGTGGCCAAGGCTGAGACCATCTGTCTCCTGCAGAAGCATCCAGCGAGTGTTAAAGACCTCATCAGAGAAGCCTCAGTGTGCACTTTATGAGTGTTAGTCAGGATACTTTTACTGATTATGACAGGAGAAGAGTAGCTGGCACTGAGGTCCCCTTGCCAGCTGCAAGGGGGACCTTGCAGCTCTGGTTTGTCCCATTACTGCATCTACATAGAGTTTGCAATGTATCGCTTTCTAAAGCTAGTGGAACCAGAGGCAAGCACAGTTGCCAGCCAGCTACCTAAGAAACATTTCTTTTGTCCAAGTCCTACATGCATTTTTAATTGAAAAAATACTTCCAATTACATTAGAATGATCATAAATAAGAGTACAATGTGTTAGAGGGTGAAGCTGGCAGACTATTCATAGATTGATTGTTATTAAAATTAGCATTATTATGATTCCATCAATTATTTCTGCACTTTGGAACGTTTTGTTTTCTTCTAAACCTCTTTGCATGCTTTTGTGAGTTTCATTATAATGTCAGGTGCCCCTTTCATGGGAACATAAATTTCCTGTCTGACAAATATGGTTTTTCCCTATCTCAGGAACCCATGCTAGTTGGGCCATGGAGAAAGTGACAATATTATTTCTAATGCCGTTTCTGCTTATTCTCTCACACAAACCCAATTATCATCAGCTTTTGGGATTCTATTACATCCAACCAGATGTTTATATAAAACACCACCACACTCTTGGTTTTAATGATAAGCATAATGAACATTATTCTATTTTACATAAACAGTATTTTCCTAAGAGGCCAAGAGTATTTGCACACCAAAAAAAAAAAAAAAAAAAAAAAAAAAAAATCCAAGTAACAGGATGATGTCATAAGAACTATTTTTTTTGTTTTAAGAAACTTTTATTCAGTTTGTTCTTTGATAGTTTCATACATGTATGGCAGGTATTCTGATTAATGTAAATTTCTCCTCTCCCAAATTTTCCTCTTATCTCCGTTGTCTCTCCCTTTCTCCTAAAACTTACCTTCTCACATTAATCAGGTTTTATTGTCGTGCTTATGATACCCACTATGTTTAACTAGGATAATCTGTGTGACAAGGGTTTTGAATCTATTCACTGGACCCCAGTTAGAGCCTTAGTGGGTACGCAGCAGAGGATAATGGCTACTCGTCCTCCTGACTCCATAAATACCCAATAATTCAGTCCATAGATATGTGTGGATAGGCCCAGTTCTGTATCTGTCCAGTGCAGAGAGCCTCAATTCCTGTGTGGTTTTAACTGTGTTGGTGGGTCATGCCAAGAAGATGGAATTTCATGTTTCTTCCTTTCTTCTCACTCTTACATCCTTCCCACCCCTTTTCTGCAGTGGTCACGAGCCTTCTCGGTGAGAGGGGAATGTCAAGTGAAGGGCTGAGCACTTAAACTGTCAGCACCTTGAGTATTGCATTCACTGCTGTTCTGCATAAAGAGGGCCTCTCTGGTTAAGGTTAGCAATAACAGTTGTTCGTGGTTATACATTTGTTTAGAAAGTGGCTTGGCATCCTTTAAGTTCACCCTCTAGGGCCTAAGACCTGTTTACCCACGAGTTTTGACTGGGTTTAGAGTACCAGACGTGAATTCCCTCTTGCGGAATTGGGACTCAAATCCGTTCATAGAGTGGTTGGTTTTTTTTTTTTAAAATTTAAGTTTTCCTCAATATTTTTATCTCTGTCAAATTCAATTTTCATAGCTTTCTGGGTATCTTTGTTTGTTTGATTTTTGTTTTGCTTGTTTTTTGCCTTCATTCCGGGGCTTATTGACGTCTTTTAAGATGTTGACTATGTTTATAGTTGTTGTTCCGAATTTGTTGTTGTGAGTGTCATCTAAGTTGGGAACCATCATTGAGGGATTCATAATTATTGAGAAAGACATGCTGTTTTTTTTTTTTCAGTGTGTTTTTTATGATGGGACTTAAGCATCTGGTGTTGGACAGTTGGTTGTGTCTTTTGGTGTGGATATCTGGCTCAATCCTGTTGAGTGGGAGTTTGTTATTTATTTGCTATTACCCAGGCTTGGCAGCTTTCAGGTCACCTGAGTGATGCTTGAAGTTCGGTCTGTGGCTAATCAGGATTGAATAGGTTGACTAGGCTTGTGGAGATAGATGGTCCTGGCTTAGCTAAGGAGGGTGCAGCTTCCAGTCTTATCACCAGGCTCTCTGTAGAATGCAACAGTTATCTGCTTCTCATTATGGATCATTTGGAGATCAGGTTCAAGTGCCAGAGAGAAGTTGAGGTGAGGGTTACCAGTACTTCACATTATCCCTTAGCACAGATTCTACAGTGACAGAACTAGGGGTCCCAGAGGGACAAAGAGAGGGAGGCATCACATGGAATATACAAGTCCCTGACAAAAGTCCTGAGATGGCAACATGAGGTTATCAGAGGGAGGGAGAGAGGAGGAGGATAACCTGTGGAACAGTCCAAGGGGTAGGAAAAGATTCTCAAATGACAGATTTGGGGTCTCAGAAGAAGGAATTAGAGCTCATCATTTTTCTTTTGAGCTAGAAGTATGCCCATTTTCTTGTTTTTTGACATTTCTACTAAAAACTAAATAAAAGGCAGATGGCCCTGCCTAGCATGTAGAGCTATCCAAGGAAGCAGGCAACAGAAACTCTGCCCAACAGGTACAAAATATATGAATTATGGCCAGCATAGTGGGAGAAATGGGACTGTTGCTACTACTAGGATCCACTAGTATAGGAGACTATGGCAAGAGGCATATTAAAATACTTAAGACATGTCACACATTTTCATGCTGGGAGGATCTTGAGACATAGAGTCTTGTGCTGTGTGGTGACGATTTGGAGTCAACAATGGACTACATGGATGATGCTGGCTCCATCAGAGGACAAGGGAGCACAACAATGGACCACACAGACAGTGTTGGCTCCATCTTTGTGCAATGTAGCTCGAGGCTACAGCACTAAGCTACACTGAAGTGTAGCTTAAGAAGTCCCATTTTCTGGTGATACAACTTCCATTAAGTCACAGATCAAGGCATTATTTCTGGGTTTGATGACAATGGTATAAATACACTCACTCTGCTCCAGCCCACTGGTACAGCGCATGTTGGGGGCGTAGTATGTAAGAGCTGATGGTAATCAATGACTGTCTCCAGTTTATGTGTTTACTGTCCTATGCTTTTTTAAATCTGTATTTCAGTGTTTTCCATACGTATAAGAACAAGGGGTGATTGTAAAGCAGAATGCTATTCTGCAGGCAACAGCTCATATACCTCATATTCATCGTATCTTCTTCGGATTGCATCATGTAGAGTGATTGACCTTGACCATCTGGGTCAGTGATGTTTTGCACTGTACTCTGTGATATTTGTACAATGACAAAATTACCCAGTGACACACTTCTCAGAACTTATCCTCCCCATTCAGTAATTTATGACTAGTTAAAAAAAATATTCCATTACAGGTACCATGAGCATTCTCATTGGAGAAAAGGAAAGTTTCACTCTTTTTATTTATTGTTACTGTGTGAGCATTTGCATTAGAAAAAAAAACCATGTTGCATTATATTTATTTTTTTGTTACTGCATTACTGTTGCCATGTTATTAAGGTTACAAAGAATAAAGGATGGATAAAATCATTCTTGCATTCAAGTTAGGAACAGAACCTCATTGTATATGATATGGTGTTTAATATAGGAAGTTTTCTTGTTATCCAGGAAGTCCCCAGTTCACTGGATAGTTCTATACATTGGCTGTGTTTAGGGCATAGCTCATCTCTATCACTGAGCTCTGGAGTTAGTTCAGCGCTGACTTTAGAGAGAGATTTCACTGTGAGACAGAACTACACAGATATCAGATGACCTTGTTAGTTCTATGACTTGGTTAATTAAGACATATGTCTGCTTGTGTGCATACACACACACACATGAATGACTCATAAAGATTCACCATATTTAAATAGCAATGTCAATACTATAAATGAAAGTTTGCTAGATTCCAAAAAGAAATATTCTCAAATTTTTGATAATTATTAACCAAATATAGTACAAAGGTACTGTACTCACAAGGAGATTTGGTAGAGAAGCATTCACTTTGTGTGTGTGCTTTCTCTCTCAACACATGGTGTGTACCTGCTCATGAGTGTATGCAGACACATGTGGACACACATACACACACACACATGTCTCTAAGAGAGAGAGGACTCAATAATAAAATAAACATATAAATAAAATAATGAGAAAGTATGCAGTGTGGAAGACTACAAACTTCTCAGGGTTTGAGACAAAAGTAAATACAAAGAAAGCATTTGTGTTTCATCTTGGCTAGTATTGTTGAATACCTGGAAAACTGAGTACCCCTAAAGGCCCTCTGGAAGAATATTAGCATTTTTGAAGACAAATTCAGCCTTATAAATGTACATTTGCATATATTATATATACAAGCATATGTATATGTATGCATATGTCCATAATGATAATATACAAATGTATTAATAGGCTAGGATATATAAACAGACCTGTATGTACATGTACACTTTTAATATGCATGCGTCTTTTGTTTTAGAAGACCTAATGTTAGATATTTGCCTTATAAAACTTAAACATATACATGTACAAAAATCCATTTCTGCATTATGATAGTGAATAAATATAATTTAAATGCTTATTAGGCAAGGAAGTGATAAAATTCACTGTACTTCTAGGCCTAGAATTAACTACAGCTTGTAAAAAAATGCAAGAATATGTTCTAAGTGGAAAAATGCTAACAGATATAAAAACATATATAGTATCAATCATATTTTATTCAAATAATTGAACTACACATATCACACACATACGTGTTTGTGGAGTTTCTTGTATTAGAAAAGTTTTGATGTGCTTGGGTAAAAAATACTACTGGAAGTGTAATTTTGACTATGGGGCTTATAGAACTTATTGGACAATATGTAAGCATATGCAGTTATCAAACAAAACTTCTCTTTTGAAGTTTAATTTTATTATTGCTTTAAACTGTAATCTAAAACAAGTAGACTTGAAAAATTACTATATCTTTAGCAACTTAGATCACTTTGTCTTATGCTTGTGTGGAGTAAATTTGTAAAGGTAAGAATATGATAATAACATCACTCAAAAAAAAAGAGTTTACAATGGAGATTCAATCGTTTAGTCCTTAATAAGCACCAAGAATTTAAATTTTAGATTTATAAAAGCACCTATAGAAACCTCCATATTATATAGGGCATACAGAACCATAGGCAGCACAATTCAGTATGGCAAGGTTGTATAAGTTATGTAAGAGACCAACATTCTTATTTGAAAGTCCTGTAATTTCTAATTTCTCTGACAAATAGTGTCCTCTAAGCTACAACTGTGCTTTTCAAGGCCCAAGTTCCCAGAGTCATTCTGAGGACTATGAGCTTGTCATTCACTTCAAGGCCATAAAACATCCCTTTGCCCAGCATATCCATGTTGTCCATAATACCTGACTATTAGTCTCTTGCCATCAGGTTGATTATTTTAGGGCCACAGTAATGGGTCAAGTAACTTTCATTTTATTTAATGGCCCCAAAGTCCAAGCATAGTGGTGGTACTAATTTAGATATTCCAAAGATTTATAGAGTTATTTCTGGAAGGGAGAAGATGAAAGAATATAAACTGTTTGAAGAGAGTTTATTGTATTATTCATCTTTTAGGTGCCTCATGTATATATTACACATTATTGTAGATGTATACAGGGGGAACAAACAGAGTATATAAATGGTTTGGTATTAACTGCAGTTTAGAGTACCCCCTTGATGTCTTTGAACATATCCCTCCCTGCAGGAGTGAAGATGATAATGATTTTCTTTGGTATCTCTGTCATTTGGTCTAGCCTGGACTACCATCCTCTACTCTCCACATTCTAGTATCTATACTGTCTTAGTTAAGTCTTGGCTTCTTGTGTTTTCCACACTTAATCAGACTAAATTTCCCAAGCCATGTATCTCCTGAGGGTACTTCCTGCTTAAGATGTTACTCTGTCTTTAAATCAGCATTTCGATCGTAACCAAGAGGATGCCCCAGTGTGTCAGTTTTCAGTATCTCCACTTCACTCCAAACAATTTCTTACCTATTTGTGTTAGAATCATCTCTATCTCATTTGCCCCAAATCTCTTAATAACACACACACACACACACACACACACACACACACACACACTTCAATTTTCTCTGCAAGTCTATGAGCAATACAAACTTAACTTGGAAAAAAATCACTACCACCCCTATACCTACTACTATATCTAGCATATAATAGACTAAACATCTATTGTAAGATTGGAATGATTAATTGAACTCATTCAGCAGGGACCGTAGGAGAACACTATATAGAAAAGTCCACTCTAGCCTGGAGGATAGAATCTCCAGAGCCTGGATCATGAAGAATGACAAAGAAAAAGGGGAGATCATGAAGATACAGACTAATGACACTTAGCCACGTGGTTAGAAAAGGCACATTTCTTAAGAATGAAGTCTTCCTTAGGCAGTTAAAAAGCTGGCAGCAGGATAAAGCATAAACCATATAAGCTAGTCCTTCAAGACCCATCTCTCAGACCATCACAGACGATCACTTCAAAAGTTCAGCTTTCTTTTTTCTACAGATAGAGCCTTCACTTTAAATTCATCAATATGATCAAATTCTTCCTGGAGAATATTGATTCAGCATAAAAATCTACAAAGCTTATAATGTCAGACAGTTATCAATTTCTAATAACACATACCAGGAAGGCGGTCTGAGAAATTAGATTCTCGGGTTTCCTTATTAAATTACCATCTCTAAAGTAAAAATTTGCATGTGGCACTGGTACAAAAGACTAGTTAAGAGTTGAGCTATGAATCAATTGTATTGAAATTAATCACCACCACATCCCTCCCTTACTTTAAACAACTCCAAGTGCCCTAATTTAAAGAGTATTTTCCAAAGACGCGCATGCATACTGCATACTGTCAACATGTGAATTCATGCAAGGTTCCCAGAACAGGAAAATACTCTCTCCCTTAACACCTGGAGCTTTGAAATCCAGTGAATTACCTATTTTATTTTTATCACTTCCGTTTCACCATATGAATGTGAGAAGTTGAAACTCTTAGAGTAATCCAGTTTAACATAATATTAATACTGCCCTTTTTTTTTTTCCTGGGTAGATCTCGAAGAGCACATAAATAGATAATAACAGGGTAAATCACATTTTAAAGTTAGAGGAAAGTCGGGGAGTCCTGTGGCAGCTGATATGAAATTATAGGTGCTTCATCAAAACCCAGCCAGCCACAGCTACCTCATAACTCATGCTTAGCGCTTCATAATGTGATTAGGTTTTCAAGAGGGTGCATTTGTGTTTTGGTTTTCTTTTAATCATTTTATGTTTAGCTTGGCTTCCAACTGGCTGCTGATTGACTACCGTCATCTCGGAGAGAATAAAGAGATCGTCAACTTTGCCGAAGAAAAGTTATTAAATTTTAGTTTTCCTAAAGGAAAACATTCTCGGCAATGGTAATTGAAAAAAAAAATAAAATCCTTATTGACATTTTTTGAGGGAAAAATACAATATTCAACATTTAAGCTGAAGCAAGGTAGGTAAAGGAAATACAGATTTGAAGCAATTATACAGACAAAGTCAGCCAAGAAAATTAGTTACGAGAGAGGGCATCTTGTGCCAGCCTTATTGGCAGTAAGGATTTCTTTTTGCCTCTGCTTTCCCTCCCTCCCTCTCCACAAGCATGATGGAAAGAATGTTTATACATGGGAGCCATCTTTCTCTCAAATGCCATTCAATGTAGTGCAGGTTGCTGAAAGCAAAGAAAGATTAAAAAAAAAAAAAGCAATAACTGGAATCCACAATGTCAGAGGTCACAGGGCACAGGCTTCTGTGGACCACTGAGGAACGGAACAGCACAACCAAATGCGGAATGTGCCTGTGAGCTACTTTACCGGCATCTCAGCAACGAACCATTACATCAAAAGAATCCTTTCTGATGGTTTCTTTTGAGGCACAGAAGACATCTTCTCAAGAACAATAAGTCATCTCTGGCTGCTAAGGATACATGCTTAGCAATAGAGGATTTTGTTTATTTTAGGGAACCCAAAAGGGTAAAATACAAACTATGGAAATGAAAAACATAGAAAGGTCATCTCTGATGCTACTGCCTTGAGATGGTCACAGTGTGTTGCCAGTATAGCTAATCCTTTGTGTTTGCTAAGACTTATTTCTGTACATAGCAACAATAGTCTCTGTTATGAGTGTCTATGTGCTATCATTGCCAAATTTAAAACATGCCAGCAGTATTGCTCTCTGTATTGTTTACATCACTGTTTCAGCAGCCACATCTTACTGTATTAGAGCATCCATTGATTTAAGGAAATGTCTGCTGGTGAACATTTCCCTGATTTCCATCGTGTGGCCTGCAAGGTGGTTCAGTAGTTACAGGTGCTTGTGCACAGATACAATCAATACTCTGAGTGTCATTCCTAGATTGTACAAGGCAGCAGGAGATCGCTCTCTCTCTCTCTCTCTCTCTCTCTCTCTCTCTCTCTCTCTCTCCTCCCCCCCCATAAACCTGGTACCTTTGGGGAAGACAGATTAATAATTTGGATGATATTCCCTTCAAATTTATCGCAAAATCTCCGGTAGTATCAACACATGTGCTCATAGAGTTTTCTTTATGTATTTTATACCATATTTTATAGTATGCAGATCCACAAGCATTTGGAGTCTCCTGCAGGTCTTTATATTGAAAAGAAAAGCTTTACAAACACTGTCTAAAAAAATGCGAAGAAACCACAAACCATAAATATCTATAGATTTTGGTGGAGAATAAGAGTTTAGCTTTAACCTTAATTACCAGAAAAAAGAAAACAGCCACTCCCTGAACCTCCTATTGCAGTAGTAAGTCACAATATATGTGTATGAATATATTGTAATTTTTTCTATATTTGGTGCTACATGGTAATAACACAGTGAAAGTAAATGCAGTTACTGGTTTAGAATTGTGTCGTAGGTTTTTACTTATCATTAAGAACAATTAAAACCAACCATGTTTAGGGAATGGTTTTAAATTTATTATTCCCCTGAGGGAACTGGAAACACTGGGATGTTGTTAAACCAGGCCGTAGAATTTGTGGATGATGCTAGGGAAGAGATCTGATGACATTGCTTTGTCCTCTGAATGTTGAAAGGCAGCTGGGAGAGGCTGAGCAGAGCACAGGGAAAAGGCCACTGACCGGCCAGTGCCCTCATTGTACAGCATGCATACATTTAGTTGAAAGAACTACCTGCAGACCTCAGCTGGTTCTGGAAGGTCATCTCCAGGTGTGCAGCTCTCATATAGTTTAATTAGTTTGACTTTTTTTTTCTCATGACAAAAGCATCATACACACACACACACACACACACACACTCACACACATATACACACACACTCAAAAACATATATACATGTATACTCATACACAAATACATATACATACATATACATACACTTACATACCACATAAATACATATACACACATATACATATACTCACACATATGCATATATACACCCATACATATACATACACACATACACATACACACACATATACACATACAGATACTCACACATATATACACATGCTCACATGCACACATACACATGTACTCACACATACATACACACACTCACAGATATATATATATATACACACACACACACACATATACACCACATATACACACATACACTCACATTCATAAATACACATATACACATATACATACATTCACCCACATATACTGACTCACACATATGGATATATACACACATACACATGCACATATACATACACTCACACACATACACACATACACATACTTACACACACACATATATATACATGCTCACATGCACACATACATACACACACTCACAGACACATACATACCTAGCAAAGTCAAAACTTTTAAAGCATATTTCAGGAGCGAGGGAAAGATCCGTTTAGATGCATAGTGCATTGTTCTGGTGAAGGGTACAATACATTATTTAAAAGATATTATGTACTATAAATGCAGAACAAAGCTACAGGGAGCCATCAATTTCTCAAAGCAGTCATTCCACAGCACCTTTTCCTCTAGAACAGATTCACTTGGTGTTTTCTGTTGTCTCTGCTGGGTTTGAGACAGAGTCACATTTGTCCAGGCTGGCCCAACTCTTACTATGTAGTATATGATGGCCTTGAACTGTTGATTTGCATGTCTCTAACTTCCAAGCCCTGAGACTGCAGGTGTGCACCACCATTCACTACCCTGATCAACCATGGTTAAAGGAAGCCTAGAACAGGGAAGGTGAGGTCTGAAGTCCATTCTCATAGACAAAGACTTCTAAAAATTCCACATAAGCACCCCATGGGGCAAGATCTTATTGCTTTTGTGTTCAGCATGCATTCAACACATGGCCATCCCCGCCCCCCTCCACCAAGATTCGAATGTTACCAACATCACTACATTAGAGGCAAATTCTTTCCATTAATATTTAATTATTTACATGTTTTCCATCCCTTTTATCTCCAATTAATATTGCAGCCCTGTATTATTCAACAATAAGAGTATTAAGACATGCTCCCTGGTTGATTTAGGAACATGCATTACAACTGAAAAGGAAAAAACCTTTCACACCGGCTGGATGAACTTGTCTTTTTTGGTACGCCGGAATGTTCTGAGAGACCCCCAGTAAACTTGGGAACATGTGTTAAGCAACATGACGCATGCAAAACTTCTTTGTCGAACATACAATATATACATTGGCTTCTGCCTATGATAAAAGTGGTCACTGTTGAGGCATGTGATCCTAGAGAGACTTCCTGGAAAAATGATCAATGATGCTAGGCTTGGTGGCATATGTCTCTAATTTCAGAACTTGGGAGATAGAAGCAGGGATATCAGGACTTCAAAACCAGCCTCAGCTACATGGTGAATATGAATCTAGTCTGGGTTACAAAAGACCCTTTGTAAATATAAAAATAAATAGATAAATAAGGAGAACATAAATCAACAGATCAATCATTATTGTTCAAAAACAATGTTGTCTTGCCTCTATATCAGCAACACTGGTAACATCAATATACTAGAAAAGCTGCCTGTGTGTTGTAGGTATACCCATGATATACACATAAACATATTAAAATGTGCAGCTGCACTGACAGAGAGCTTAAGAACTGGCAGTTTAAAAACCATCTATGCCAGTGAATGAACTGGAGACCTCACCTAACCTATTCCAGCTTGCTATCAAGCATAACAACGCTTTTAAATTCTACTATAGTTTAGAAAGTCAGACTGGTCTCTGACATTTTTTTTTTCTGACATTTTTTCCAGGTCTAAGGAATGCAATCATGGGATAAAAGGGTAAGGTGATAGGAAGAAAAATTTCCTATAAAAGTATCATTTATAGGGTATGTGTGTGTGTGTGTGTGTGTGTGTGTGTGTGTGTGTAAAGATGGCTCAGTAGACAAAGAAACAATATCTCTCTTGTATTTTCAACTTGAAAATATAATTCCCTAATCTACCATAACTGCTACTGCTTCTTAAATACATGTAACAAGTCCCACACGTTTCCTTTGTACTAGGCACAATTATTTTCCCACATTATATTGATATAGGTTCCCTAAATCAGGTCACACCACTCTCTAAGTAGTAGCAGAACCAGAATTCTAGCCCCATTTTGCACGATGAAGCCACTAGATTACCTCTCAAACAAAGTCACCAAAGTATAGTCAAGAAAATGGCCTAAACAACTACAAACATGTTCTGTCTTCTCAAAATTTCAGAGATGCTTTGACTGAAGGGTTGACTTGGTGATTCTTGAGCATAGCAAGTAGTTCATCACTCAGACATGGTCCTCTAAGGCACAGAACAGACACACAGTGTAGAGATGCACTGTGTGTGCCCAGGAGTTTCGAAGTCAAAGATTGCTAATGGAAGAACAGGACCACTGCTGAGAGAACACAGATTTCTCTCTGGATACGAATCCCAATCTAACCACCAAACTCTACAACCTCAGAGTTATTTAAATGTCAGCAAGCATGCAAAAACCTTTGTGTAGCACACCAAAGAGCAAGATACAAGATGCTCTCTCTTTCTCATTCAAAACAGGCACAGGCCATTAATAAACCATGCCAATCTCATTAGAATAGAACACGGTTTTAAAAATCCCATTATATCTTATTGGCATTGGGTTTACTTGGTATTGTCAGAGAACTTACATATACTGGGTGACCTGGTTCTTCTTTTCCTGCTGTTCATTGGACAGCACATCAGTGTGGCAGAATGGGTACTCTAAGTTGAAGATTTACTTTTGTGCATCTGTTTTGCGAGACAGTGAAATAGAGAATTCATATTCAGGGAATGCAAATTTGGAGCTGTCTGGGGCCAAAGCTTAAACAGAACCCAGTGACATAAAGATTGTGTTGTTTTGATAGGGAGACATTTATAAAAGCCTCACGGCTGACAGTGTGACCAGCTAGAACACAAACACAATCTACATTTCGGGTTCAGAGAGATTGCATTTCTGTTCAACTGATGCTCCTCTGATAAAATACCAGACACTGGTACCCCTAAACCTGCATTCATCAATGCTACCTCTACTGTCTGGATATTACAAAAAGACTTACATACGTGTCTCACTTGATCTACACTAAGCAAGGGGTGCTGTTATCCACCCCATTTTACAAGTGAGGGAATTGAGACATACAGAGCTGACAGATCTTGTCTGAGGTTGAGTAATGAGGAGCCAACCTTGGGCTCAAATTTGTAATGTCCTTCCAAAAATAATTACTCTCCCTCGCTCCTGCCACTCTGCCTTTCAAACAAATGTTTGCGACAGTCATTTTGCATACTCACCTCCTGGGGAAAAGGATTTGACTGTGTAACAGGCATCAGCTGAGGGTGACTGCATTTGACTTGCATATATAGTTTCCCGGGAATAAACATTTTGGGACACTAAATCAAAGGTGAAGACCCTAAGAACAAGCATGCAAAGATGCATAGGTAGAACAGAGGTGCTGGCTTGACTGAATAATCAGTTGTTGACCCCAGGTGACCTGACCTGCATAATCCTGGAAATCATTTGTCTTCTTCCAAAGGGCAGCTGAGTTGACTAAACCACCTACAAGAAGGTCAGCCTGCTTCAACAGAGTGACCGGAGGCACAGATACTCAATGTGAATACCCACCGGTGGTAGCTCCACACCCTGGGGTTTATTTAAGAGTTCTCTTTGAAAGAGAAAAGAACAGAGAATTTCTAGTCAGCAATAAGTTACCTTTTGCAGGAGTCTAATGACATCATTACAGAATCCTCTAACTTTGCTCTGTGGATACAATGTCATTAGTGCCCCTGGGGTTTAGTCCATGCTACCTCAGTTATTCTACATAACCCCTTTCTATGTTGTATCCTCTCCTATACATCGGAGAAATGAGCTTTTATAAACACAAAAAAGGCTGCAATAGCCTAAGAGCACACGATATTATTTTATTCATTAGTTGTCAAGTGCCTGTAGGGTTCAAAGAGATAGGTCAATAGAAGGGTACATAAAATATGAATTGTTCTATAATCCAAAAATAAGGTATTTGCTAGAAGGTGTCTCTAGGGTTCAATTTTAATAGAAGCTGTAGACTCAATTGTTGTCTCTCAACTTTACCCCTGATCCAAGACCACCAGCTTGAAAGTCAGTGGTTTAACTATGTGGACATTCTTTTCTATACTTAGATATTATTTTCTAATGCCCCACGAGTATCTTTTAGACCAAACTATGAAGCCTTCCCACTGTAATCTCAAATTACTTGGCATACAGTATACATGGTATGTGTTCATTACCTGTTAGAGGGAACAAATGGTGTAGACTTGAGAGAGAGACACTTATAAAGTCTCCTTAACAGTCAGACACTGAGATCAACCACATTCTATTTTAAATCTTAATTTTATTTTTGAGATAGGATCAAACTTGCTAATCTCCTCCCTCAACCTTCTCAATGTTGACTTAGCAGGCAGATACCACCATGTTCAGCTCCAGGTCATAACTGACTGTGAACAAATTTGTTTTGATATAGGAGGCAAATAAAAACACTAAGAGAAATCTAATTTTTATTTAAAGATCAGGATAAATTAATTGTTTTTGTGATTTTTAAAAACAGCATGCACACAATGAGTAATCTGAAACAATACCAAAAAGAGTAAAATCAGATATTTCCCATTACCCAAAGCGCAAAGGATTTTAAACAATTTAGCATAACTTAAATTACACTGTCAAGTCTTGCTAGTGGGTATATACACAAAAATGACCTTATTAAAAGCATAATTATGTAGCTGGAGAGATGGCTTAGTGGTTAAGAGCACTGGTGATTCTTCCAGAGGACCTGGGATTATTTTCCCGCACACACATGGCAGCTCACAACTGTCTGTGATCTCAAAGAGGGATCCAGTACCTCTTTTGTTCTGCATACATGTGCTACACAGACACGTATATAGGCAAAACACTCATACTGATAAAGAAATAAAAACATTAAAAATCTTAAGTGGAGGCTTTCTATTGGTTAAACACCAGTAAGTTATGAAGGGTATCATTTAATCAATGTCCTTCACACAAAGTGTGGTAACAGCCTCTGCAGCATATGTCAGGCATGGGTGCATGTCTGTGCTGGGTCAGCATAGCTCTTTTTATCTGTTGGTGTGAGCTAGACAAGGCTTTACATTTCTCTCTTTCCTATACCTGCCAGAGAGGGTAAGGCTCATTTTTAATCTTACTTTTCATTAAAACTTCATAGAAAATGTTTTTTTTTTTAATGTTAGAATAATTTGCTGTATCATTAATTCTTATTCTTTCATCCTTGGGCCAATCAATGATGTGTCTAAGGCACATCCCTAAGGTGTGGCTATGTGGATGGCTAGCTCCACTCACACCTGTCCAGGTAAACGTCCACTTAGGAAGCAAACACATCAGCACCTGGCTTGATTCTTTAGGTCTCACAGATCTCAAGAAGTAGCATATCATAAAGCAGGGACTTCTTCAGAAAGCATCAATTATGATTAGTTTCAACACCTGGATGAAGGGAGATGGGTTAGAGAATTTTTCTGTGTGGTATATAGTCTTTTAGTTGAGGTTAGCTCTCAAGGCCATATAACTGGATTTCACCTTATGTCAAGGGAATAAGTCTAATACCCTGAACCAGGGTATGATCAATTTTCAAATTAAAGACATTTACACATACATGAATTAGAGGTATTCACTCTGCTAGTGTTTGCTTTTAAAAGTCATTGTTTTGCAACATTTTGATAGCCATGTTTTTATAGGCTTCTGGTAGTTTCATGTGAGCCTGGTTTTCTAAGTTTATACGTTATCACATGACTTTGTACACTGCAAGAATGCTGAAGAATGTGTGACTTACAGTAGAGCAGGCATTCACCTACTAGTCTCACAGATCTGTTGTGAGATCAGAGAGACAATGCATGGAGAACATGGATCCTGGTCTACTGCTCCCTGAGCTCAATAAAGGATAATTATCAAGACTACTGAAATGTTTATACTGCAGAGAATTGGCAAATTATAAATATAGTGAGTAGTTCTGTAATTGTGTGCCAATTTTAGGAAAATATTTGTGAGGATCCTGTCTATAATATTTTACTAACTCTAGACTTGATTTATATATAATATACACTTCTCATGGAAGTTCTTAAGGAAAAGATGTAATATGGTGGTAAATGAGGTTTTTCAAAGATAGTAAATTTATATGTGCACATACATACATACATACACATCTAAAATAATTTTTTATCTTAATGTGTGTGGATGTTTGGCCTACTTGTATGTCTGTGCTCCAAGTGTATGCACTACCTTACACTAGAGGTCAGAAGAGGGTATCAGATTCCTGGGAGTAGACTTACAGAGGGATTATAAGCTACCCTGTGGGTGCTTCGAGTCAAACCTGGGTTCTTTGCAAGAATAGCTGGTGCTCTTAAACACTGAGTCATCTCTTCAGAGATGTGTCTAAGAGACATTTTAATTAAGGTAGTATTTATTTGTATAAAATTAGTTCAAAGCTTGTCAGTACTGACTAGATGTCAGAATTGTTTGGGAGAATATTAAGAAAGAAAACAAAACACATACCAGTGCTAGAGGGAAGGAGAGGGCAATGGGTAAGGAGAATAAATAAAAACAAAGTATACTGGCACATATGCACAAAGATTCAATGATAGAACCCATTGCTTCATTTGCCTACCTACAAAATGAATAATGATGATGGTTGTGGTGGTGGTGGTGGTGGTGGTGATGATGATGATGATGGATCATCAGTTGGGGCTTCCCTCAAGCTGCTGATATGGAAACTGTGGAAGTGACTAGCCCGTGTGGTTAGTGGTTATATAAGGCTGTCCAGGCAAGATAGACTCCATACCAGTGGTTCTCAGCATCTCTAATGCTGTGACCCTTTAATACAGTTTCACGTGTTGTGGTGACCCCTTAACCATAAAATTATTTTTGTTGCTACTTCAGAACTGTAATTTCGCTACTGTTTTCAATTTAATGTAAATATTTTTGATGATAGAGGCTTGCAAAAGGGATTGTGACCCATAGGTTGAGAACCACTGCTCTAGATGAACTCAAGAAACATTTCAAAACATCATGCCATAATATCCCCATTCAATAAGTATCAGGATGACTAGGTGATATCTTCTTTGTTACAGTACCAAGAGGCATATTTTTCCATTGGCTGACAGACTCCCGAATGCTTCTTCAATTATTTGAGAACTAGCATTAAATATTTAAACAGTCTGAAAAGCAATTCCATTTTAATTCATATTAACTGTATAAAACAGAGATCTACCAGTAACCATAACAGGGCTGTGGGGCTGGAGTACAAACGTCAGACCAGGTCATTTTTATGGATATCTTGCACTAATCCCCTAAGATTTTGATCATCATGAGGCCAAAGGCTTAATTGAAAGTATAAAGAGAGAAAGTCACAGTCTCCACCATTTGTTATTGTAGTTGAATAGTACAGACAGGCAAAGGAAAGATTTCCTTTGATTCATCTAGTGACAGGAGACATCAAAGCTTACATACTTGGGAGTGGGCCTGGTTTCCCAGTCTCTCTTAGTAAGACATTCAGTTTCTCAGTGAATGCAATGGCTTAGGAAGCAATAAAAAGAGTGAAGGGTTGGGGTGGCTGCTCAGAGGATAGCAACAGCCTTGTTACAGGGTTCTTTGAAAATGCAGCACTAACTATCTTAGGCTGCTGAGACAGCAGAAACTAAAGGTGACTGACATAGAAAAATGCCAAAGTAGAGAGTCTGTAAAGGAGAAACGGAAGAGCAGAGGCAGAAGACATAGGTCAGTCTCCCTGTAAGTGTGCATGTCACAGAAGAGAAGGCCGAGCATCAATACGGATGGTGTTATCTCATCCAAAGGACTTGATTGGATGGCAGCATCCATTATCACTAGAACAGTTGGGTCTGAATGACTTTGTTCTTGAGTCTCATTCATTTTGTACATATAGAGAGAATTGTGGTGCTAGGGAAGAGGACAGTGACTATGGATCTCAATCCCAAAGAATGAAATTAATAAAAACGAAACAAAAGGGGGGCTGGGGTGTGCACACACCTTCAGTGACATTGGATCACATTGCCCTTTCTGATGTGTATGTGTTTAGTAAAATCGTACCACTCTCTTTGTCCTTATCTTGGGCCACCTTGGGAGTTTTGATCCTTAAAATTACAAAGAGGACAGAGAAGGATCACAAAGCGCTCCCTCTTGGAGGCACTGCCATCCAACTTTTTGATGTGAAACATCTGAAAAGCAAATTCTCAAAAAAAATCATTTTCCTTTGAGCATTTATTCAGAGCTCCACTTCTCTGGTGATTCTTAACAAAGGTTTTGTTGCGGGTGCCCAGAGGAAAGACTAATTTAAATGTAGAGAGAGACACTTAAAAAAAAAATAATGTCATTTGTTGGGAAATCTCAGAGGGTGTTGCCTTCCTTTCGCACAGGCAGGGAGCTCAACCTGATTCCATTTAGGGTTATCTTTAGCAGCGATACCCAGAATCAAAACATTCTCATGAGGACCATTGTTCTAACTAATCCACTTATTAAGCTTTTATTCAGTTTTAATAGTCTTTTATTAAAAAAAAAAAACTCAAAAGGGACAGCAATGGATTCTACAATTATTAGCTAGGAATGTGTGGCCTCTGACCCACAACCACTCGCTTGTGAGAGAAAATTCATCTTTTCAAAGTGATCCTTTAAACCACCATGATTAATTACAGGCACCTCCCCCCCCCCAGCCCCCATCAGCTGCTACCTCTCTATTCCCACAAAGTATAAACAGCATGAAATCACGAAGCCTATCTTTCTCCATTTGGAGTTGGATGAATGAATAAAACTCCACAGGTGGAGTGTGGGACTGGCCAAAAGGAAAGAGATGGATCTGCATGCAAGAAAAAGATTGCTATGCACATTTGTGAGGAGGATCTGGAGGATGTTCAGAACATGGTTTTAACCAATCCTTTGTGCCACTGAACATGGGACTGCTTCATTTTCTTCCTCCTTTTCCTCCTGCTCCTTTGCTTCTGTATTGCAGATGGAACCCAGTGTCTGGTGCATGCTGGGTAAACATTTTACCACTGAGCTACACCGCAAGCCTACCTTTATGCTTCTTCTGCCTTATTTTTTTTCCCCAAGGAGGAGGAACCCAAGCAGTCTGATTGCCTATCTTTATTCAGTTTTTTTTTTTTTTAATTTGAAAGTTGATTACTTGTATCTTTTGAGTGAAAGCCATATTCACCCACAATTAAGTGAAACATTCTAACTTTTATTTCTTACTAAACATTGACTCTGTTGGATGAAACGCTAGAGCAAAGAACACCTTAATAGAATGAGACAAAGAGGTAAGATGTGTGTACACCTTCAGTCCAACAGCTGAACCACTGAAAGGTTCCAACTTCCCAGATGAAAACAAATTCCCCTCTGTGCATTTAAATGCAAACAACAAACTACTGGAGTCACACATAAGGCAACATATATGATATTCACCAGAATTCAGAGAAGTACTCCTTGACCCAAGACATACTTGATTCCTTGGCAATACCCCTGCCCCAAATCTTTTTTATTTTGTTTAATTTTAAATGTTGCTGTTTATTTTTAAAAGTGAAGCAAGGGAGCATACTGCGGTGATGCATGCCCAGTTAAAATGCAGCCTTGTAGGCGGCTTAGTCATTTCTTCACTCCTGAGCAATTATCTCACAGGTTAGGGCTTTATCACCTGAAGTCAGGGTTTCCTCCATCATCCTCACTTAGGACCTCTTGGCAAGTTTTAAGGATTTGTCTAAAAACAAAGAGGAGAACTCACCTACACTGACAGTTTTTTGTTTCTAAGGGATGTTCTAGGGATCCTTGCTGGCCTTTAAGATATGGATGTTACAGCTTATATTAATGGAACTGGGGAATGACCCATGGAGTAAAAACATTGATCACAGGGCTAATATTTCTAAAATAAACTGCCCAGTGTGATCATTAGCTGATGAAACTCCCCTATAAGACATGGGGATATAAAAGGAACTACAAACCTTGGCAGAAAGTCAGTCCCTGTAAAACAAGGGTTTAATCATCTGCACAGGAACCTGGGTCTCTGTTTTCATAAAGGGGTCTTAGAGGAGCTAGTGGAGATTTGCTTTAACAACCTTGAACTGGCATCCTTAAGTAAACAAAGAAAAGATGCCCAGGAAGGTGGGAGTGTATAAGCATTCCACTCACATACAGAGGTCTACAAACAGAGTCAAGCTTTTCAAAGGTGAGAAAGCAGACCATATTTTCTTCAGTGGGGACTTTGTTATGAGGATTGTGGCATCAAAGGGCCAATAAAAAGACTTTCTCCTGAGATGAAAGATCAATATCTTATTTGATTTGCAGCAAGAAATAAACTTCAAAATGAAGATGCTTCCTGTTTTCTTTCGTAGAAAGGCTGCTGGCCATCTGAAGTTCACAGGTAGAGACACTGAGCTGTATTGAGGCCCTGGACCTAGTTATCTGTTCCATTCAACACAAGGCATCACCTCTGCCATTGTCATTATATTACTGCATGTGGGAAATCGTTAGTAGGATCTTCCAATACCAGAGAGATAAATGACTGACCTAAGAACAATAGTGGACTGTATAGAGACAGACTTTCTCCTGTCCATGGCACATGACAAATATTGTTTGCCTACTCAATGGCCAAGAGTTATTTTTTTTCCAACTTCCCTTCTCCTTTCCTATCCAGTCTCATTTTTCTTTATGTTAACAAGTCCCCAGAGGAGGAGGGCCCCTCACTTTCTTGGAGAATGACTTAGGGTCTGTATAATTATCTACTGATGGCATGCACTTGCCTGATTGATGAATGTTTAATGAAACAAGAAGGAAGCAATCCCAGTGACCCAAAAGATGATTTTAGTCTCTGATGAAAGAGGAGATGTTCAACATAGACCCTCTGTCAGGCTTGTGCTTCCTGGTTTCATTGCTGTCATACCAGAATAACATGCTTGAAGTCTGGGCTAACACCCAAAGTGACTCTAAATACAGCCAGCATCTAGGCACTGAGGCAATGCTGAACTGCTGAACCAGTCTACTGCCTGTCTCCCTCTGGACTTGGGCATCTTATTTTAAACCAACAATGGTTTCGGAGTGGCCTATCTTTGTGACTAAGAACAGTTTTAAGGACAGAGCTGTTCTCTGCCACACTTTTCTTACTGAAATATTTTAGGTTTACTAAAGGGCTATATATTCTTAGTAGCACAAACCTATAATATCAGAATGTCTTAGAATATTCATTGGTAGCAATAATGTATACTAATGTGCAACTCCTCCAGTTTTCCTAAGACTATTTGACTATTTTCCTGAGTTGCAATACTTAAAAGCATCACACCCAAGAAACTCTTTTAATCTCACTCAAATTCTGATAGAAAAATCCAACATGAAACTATTCAATCTAAAATTGAGAAATGAACCAGATAATTCAATGGGTTTTTCTTTTTTTCAGATATTTGGCTATAACAAGTGTATGGAGAATATTTGTTGAATTTTTAAAATTTCTCCAAATGCCCACTTTATGTTCTATGTATAGCTAGACAGTTAAGAATCTAAGAAAATCTGTAAAAGAAAATGGAATACATTTGTATCTGGCTTCGGATTATAAAAAGCTAATACTTTACACAGGCCATATTTAAATACCCAGGTAAACTCACTCATCTATTATATTAATATTTAAATCAGTGAATACTTTCATTTTTATATGTAACAGTTCAATATTTTAAGACTATTAAATGCATTTAATTTTGGCAATCCCATTTAACAGGTGAGGCAACTGAGGTCTAAAAAGTTACATGTCACTCAAATGCATTTGAATAACAGACCTTGCTACCTGTCATCAACTCTAAACAGACTGAGTGGTTTAGTATGAGCTTTAAAGTGTCACCAAAGGCAATTGACAGCTGTGTGAACTGAGTAAGAAATTTGTAAACACTCATTCTCATTTCTTAGAAGTTGCCCCCTACTTTCTTTCTACCTGTATAAGCCCCCACCCCCACCCCGGGTAAAATGATAAGCATGTGTTTGCAAGGGTTCCTGTTGGCACAGGCTGCGGTTGGTACAGGCCAGCCTCAGGGACTGACCATTTGAGAGTCCCTGCACCCAACAGGATGGAAGTCCAATTAAAGACAAATGCCACATCTTGCATCTTTGCTGCTGGAATTGCTTGATTCCCATGACTACCCCTGACTCTGGTCCAGTGGGAACCACACAAAACATTTTAAACAATAAAATCAGGGGTTACTGAAGTGGAAGTTTGAGCAGACCGCATCCTATATCATCAGCTTGCAGGAGAGGACTGAGAAGGATGCTGGCAAGTTTTGATCTGATTGTATTTAGAAGATAATGTCAATGAAAATTGAGTTTTGTTACTTGTGCAAAGTAAATGTCGGGGCAGTCTGAGACATTTAAGAGAGAGGAGAGGCCACTTGGCAGGAGAAAAACCATCCCATTTTATGAATATGAGAGTTGTTATGTACTGCATTATTTTGTTTTTTGGTTTTCAGAGTATTTTAGAGGGACAGTGAGCAAAATAATTGACAGAGTCCGATAACTAAATATCAGAATCAGTTTATGCCAAGGTAGAATACATGATGTGACCTTAAAGACTGTGACCTTATTCACTTGGTTGGTTCATATCTCTGTTATTCACAATGCTGGACTCCTATGTCAAGCTCACCCAAAGGTATTTCAACTGCAATTTTCTGAAAGGTTGATGACTTACTTAGTACACATTGTTACCCATAACATTTTAAATAGTTCTAAGGTATAAGCATCATTTTTTCCTCTCTCATAATTTTTTCTGCCTCTAACTCATGATATTTTAAAAAAGTATGAAATGGGGACCTAGACACTTTTGGGGAGGGAGTTTTGTAACCATGATGAAACTGTTCTCTCACCAAAATGCCAGTATGAACAATAACAATAGAGACAGTTTCATTTGACTGATTGCTATAGGTCAAGCTTATGTTAAGTAATTTTATGGTTGTTATCTTGTTCATTTTTTTTTCTTTATAGAAATCCCACAATAATTCTCAAATCACCATCCTTGTCTCACAGGGGGAAAAAATACAGGTTCGCAAAAAGTAGAATTTGTTCAAGGTCATGCAATTGGAACACAGAGATAAAGCCTGCACTGGCACACAGACAAGCTGCTTGATTTCAGAGTCTCATCCTCACAGCAAGTCACTGTATTCATTCCACCTGCAGTGTCTACTTATACAACAAGATTTATGATACTTAAAATCGTATTTTAAAAAGACTTCAGGGTTATTTAGCCCATGTCCTGACTAGTATAAGATCAATTCCATATAAAGCAGTGCCTTAAGGTTGTATAAACCAAAAATGTAATGAGAGTTCAAGAAGGCTTTCGAGAAATTCTTGGATGATAGATCTCCCCCGGTTAGGGATGCCCCCTTTGAGGACAATATTACGAAGGGCAACCGTCATCATGTCACAACCATGTCCCCTGGTGCTACTATAAAAGACAAAATACTGAGTAGTATGCACTATAAGTCTTATCCCATATGACTTTTTTATGTTCTTATGATTCTTAAAATATATCTAAGTAACCTATTTCTATAATTCATCAGACTTAACCATTAGGAATACCTGAAGCTGCTATTACTTGTCCAGCTAACAGCAAAGGTTGAAGCCATTCTTATTAAAAGTAGAGGCATTTGTAGCTTATTTTCTTTTCTCTTTTCTTTTTCTTTCTTTCTTTCTTTTTTTTTCTGAAGGAAAACAACTGGACTCTGAGTAGCTCTGGATTCTGTCGCCACATGTGCCTGTGAGGTGCTGCATGACCCAGGGCAGGTCCAAAGAGAGCCTTCTTTTCCTCATCAACTCTGTGAGTGACTCAAAGCCAGGGCACTTCTCCTCGGGCAAAGACTGCACTAAAATAATGTCTAGTTCAGCAAAGAGATAGGCAAGGGAATTTTATTTGTCAGATGCTGATTTCTAGAAAGAAGAAAAGAAATGCCTTCTGAACTATTCATGGCCATAGGCTTGTATTCAAGGATAGGGGATTCGAAATTTACATAGCCAGCACATTCCAGGAAACATCAAAGCAAGAAGTCAAAACAGTTCTGGGCTGGTTGTACTTTATAGGACCTGGCAGTAGCCAACACACATTCCTGTGCTAGGATGGAATTATGCATCCTCAACTGGGGCCTCACAAAACACCTATGGGTAAAATTCAGGTCACATGAGGTTATTCTCCAAAATTGCAAAACAAATGAGGAAATAGGAATTCATCAACCACATTCTGTAGCAGCAACAAAAACAAGGTTAGGTAGCAGATTCTGAAATCCAAATGGGCATGTACTATATTTAATTTTTTAAAAAAAGAAGTACAAAAAAGTGAGCAAAGAGTAAGATATTTTCAAGAAAAGACTAGTCAGATTATAAAAAGAGCTTCTAGAAATGATATATTCTAAATACAAATTCAAGGAAGGAAAAAATAAAATCCTTGAAATAAAACTTCTATGTATATCCATTCAGCTGCAGATGAGAGCTGGAATGCATGAAGATTTTTATCTATAATGATAAAGAAGGAGACAAAGAGATTAAGCAAGGCAGAATAAGAACACATAGGAATTTAAATGAATATTTCTTATACAATGCTAATTTTACAATGAAACAGAAAACCCCGGAATTTCAGAATATGGGATGAAATTATGGCTTAAAATTTCAAACATGGTGAAAAAAACATGAATCTTCATGATTATGTACATGGTAATAAATATAAACATGTATCTAGACACAACCAAGGCAAGGTGTCCAGCATCACAGACAACAGAGACTTTGAAAGCCCAGAAAGTTGAATTCAGATTGCCTTCAAAGGAAAGAGCATAATTCCAACAGATTCTCCAAAGTTACAAAAGAGTAAAATCATTTCAAACTTAAAACTATAAGTAAGGAAGAATAAATATGAGCCTACAATTTTATAATTGGTCCAAACTATAATTCATTAATGAATAATAAAAAGCTTCCAGACAAATACAAAAATAAAAGTATATCACCCACATAAATCCAGGCTAAAGGAGTGTAGAGTAAATGCCCCAGGCCCACATATTTTAATTTAGCTTGTCTGAGAAGAGGTCCATTCATATCCATCCATCTATCCACCCATCCATCGATTCACTCATCCATCCATATCCATCCATCAACATCCATCCATCATCTTGCCTATAGTTATCTGTCTATTATCTATCTATCTATCTATCTATCTATCATCTGTCTATTATCTATCTATCATCTAAAAGATTATTTAAATACATTATATGCCTAATATATTTATTTAGAAATATATATCTATATATCTGTTTGAGCTAAACCAGGGGATTTAAATGGGCAGCCAATGTAGAAAATGACTCTTTTATGATAGGCCTTCTCAAGGCTTAATGTAGATACAAATACCCTCAGAAATATGTTATACTAAAGAATCTGATACACTGAACCCCTGAGTCTGAATTACTAATATACCTCAGTTAGTGCTGCTGCTGCTGTTCCAAGGATTAGACACTGAGCAGCAAGTTCCCAAGAAATGGTTTAGGAAAAAAAATAGTTCATAAGAAAGAGGGAGACTCAAGAGGCAATGCTGAGTGTGTGTATCTCCAAACAAATATTAACTTCTAAATACAGTATAAAAGTAAAGTTATGCCGGGCAGTGGTGGCGCACGCCTTTAATACCAGCATTTGGGAGGCAGAGGCAGGCGGATTTCTGAGTTCGAGGCCAGCCTGGTCTACAGAGTGAGCTCCAGGACAGCCAGCGCTATACAGAGAAACCCTGTCTTGAAAAAACAAAACAAAACAAAAAGTAAAGTTATTTAGTAGATGCAACCAAACTGGATGTTGGAGTAGATGCTGAGTTCAGATATCCCGTGATGTTCATATTACTCAGCCTGGACATAGGGATAAGTACCAAAATGAATGCCTTGGACTAGATGAAAAATTTTACAATTGGTTTAGATGCATATTTAAAAATACTAGTGATTCTTTTGGATCTAGAGACCCTAACATCTGTAAAGAAAACCAGGATACTTTTGAAATTAATGGTGATGCTATTAATCACCTTGAATAACAACAAGACAAGATCATCCCAACCAAGGTAGGAGAATCTGAGCAGCTTCCTCAAGAGCAGTGCAGAGAAATGTGCAGAGCTGTCCCCTCAGCATTTCCATGGCTCAGCCAACATCTCTACGAAATGACTTTATACTCTATGATTCTATGGAAATGCTCACTTGAGTGGTAACGGTAACAGGAGCTTGCTGCTTTCACCAGCCCAACACCACTTCTGTATCTCTCCTTTTTACCCATCTCCACCCATTCTAAGATTGCAAAGATTGCTTTTCTAGTTTGACCATGCGGACTAGTTGACTCCACTGATGATACAATTATCGTGCGCAGCGGAATCATACAACTCAAGAACAGATTCAGTGGGAGCAAAACCTGAGGCTAATCAAGGAAAATAAGCAATGCTTGGGGATTTCAGGCTATAAAGTATATGTGTGCTTTCAGCTGGAGGTGAGATTCTCTGCAACATAGAGGGACATGAGTGTACATGTGCGCCTGTGCACACACACACCTCATTAGATAGAGTTTGCACCAATGCATCTAGTTAAACTTAAAGCAAATTATAACCTTGAACTGTGAGGTGAAAGGAAACAATAGCTCCTAAACTACTTCAGAACTTACTTATTCATGACTATTGTTCTTATTGACTTGAGCCACTTTGAACTGGGTTTCCACTAACAAATGAAAAGAGTAATTAATAAGATGTAGCGTTTGTGAAACCACTTGATGAAATGAGCTTGGCAGGGCCTTTTCAGCTCCACTGACATCACTCAAGTAGTGCTGGCTATACAAGAATGAGAGTCAGAATAATTTTTTCCAAGGGCTATTATTCAAATCCAAGGTTTGGAGCAGCTATGAACTTTTTAAATGCTTCCTACATCTCCTAAAAATAGATTTTTCTAACCCAACTCAGCTTACAATTGGGGGGGGGGGGAATGGGCCAGGTGAGTGCAATTCTCAATTCACATTTTAAGTTGGGAAGCTTATAAAATGCTGTTTATGATCTGATTTCAAAATATTTGAAGGGATCAGTGTGGATAATGGAAATTCCGCTAAGGCACAGAGACTAGAATTAATGGTTTTGAATTTATTTGCGTCTGATTCTTAAAGTCATAACGATGAGCTATTTAAATGCGTCATTGTTAGTATTCCAGGGAGAGCCACAACAATAAATAAGGTCCATGTTCCTCGGTTCAAGGTGCCCTAATGACATCTCAGGGAAAATATCTATTATTTTGCATTCCATCTGAATGCTTGACTTAAGGTTCTTAAATTCCATATTCAAGGCACTGCAGTACACTGATTTTAAAATATAATTTGTTATTTTTATTACCTATGAAGTTTTTCATACATTTTGAAAATGAAATAAAAATATGCTCTAGCAGATGTGTCCCAAGCATGCTACTGTTTTGAGCACAGAAAAAGTCACAAAATGCTTGCTGGATAAGTGATAGATGAACAGATAGGACAGAAAAAGATACAATACTGACTTATATATACGTACATATATGTTTGTAAATATTTCACTTATTAAAGGATTTGAAATATCTAGTAAAAGCAGGGGGATAACATTACTGAGAGTTGTAACTTGTTCCTTATGTCAGAGTTTTGAAACATATTTCATATTGTATATAAAGATACAGTTTTTATTGTGAATGATCAGATTTTTAAAAAAAAATCTACAAACAAATTTGGAAAAGACAATGCTGTCAGACAAGCATTTTTTTCAGTACTTTTGGCAGGCTTTATCATGTCAGTGGGCCTCAGAGAACAACCATGAGAAAGAATGAGGGTTACCTTAGTCAGTATAGTGCTTGCTATGCAAACTTGAGACCCTGAGTCTAATTTCTAGTATCCACATAAACAACTGGACATGGTGGCTCCAATCTCTAATTCAAATGCTAATGAGGTGGATCCTAGCAATTCCCTGACCAGCCAGTCTAACCTAATCAGCAAGCCACAGGTCCCAATGAAAGACTCTGACCCAAACCAGATCAGACCAGACCAGACCAGACCAGACCAGACCAGACCAGACAGACCAGACCAGACCAGACCAGACCAGACCAGACCAGGCCACACCAGACCAGACCAGACCAGACCAGACCAGACCAGACCAGACCAGACCAGACCAGACCAGACCAAACCAAGGTTGTCAGCTGACAGTTTTTGAGGAATAATTTTTGAGGATGACCCCTGGTCTCTACACACATTCATTCACAAGCACACACACATACACACACACACACACACACACACACACACACAGAGAGAGAGAGAGAGAGAGAGAGAGAGAGAGAGAGAGCCAAGAAAGATGATTAGTGAGGATGAGTTTTTAAAAATAATTGTTTTTATCTGACGACAAAACCAAATTTAATTTTTGTGTGACATGACTTATTCTCTGGAACTCACTTTGGAAAATCTTCCAAGACTCACTCTCAATTCCTAGAAAAGATTTGGTTAATGCTTCTTCCTTTGAGAAAGGTGGCAAAGTCAAAGAAAATGTACAAGTTAGTGTACTGTAATCCATTGTTATTATTGAATTGATTGTTATCTATCTGAGGTATATTTATACAAAATGTCATTGATTTGTATGTGCTGTATGTACATGTTTGTGTGGGTTTGGTTGGTATATGTACATGTGTGCATATGTTTGTAGAAGTTAGGAGACAATATTGAGTGTCTTCCTTGATAGCTCTCCAACTTTTGTTTGAGATAAGGACTTTTTGCTGAAATTGAGGCTTACTACGTGGATAGACCAGTTGGACAATGAACTCTAGTGAGCCACCTGCCTTTGCTATCACAGTACTGAGGGTATAGACACATGCAGCCACATCCTGCTTTTCAAACATCTGCTGGGTATCAAACTCAGGTCTTCCTGCTTGTCCAGTAGACACTTAACCCACCGAACCATCTACCTGGCTCAGAAATGTACGTTCTGAAAATAATAATGTAAATAACTTCTGGGCATTAATATTCAATTTAATAACTTGAGAGAAAGTGATGACATTTCTTTTTTTGGAATTTATCATGGCAAAAAAATCACAAGGATGGGAGCACATGTATTATTTTGCATAGGTAAAGGACTCCAATATGTACCTATAAGAAAGTCATATTGAACTCTACAAAAGGGCGTTTCCTTGGGATGCAGCAAAATAAAGAGCTTAGAGGGGCAGAAAGAATTAACCCAGGTTGCAGGACTGATCTTTGTAAATTCGTCAAAGGATCGTGCTGTGGTTGCACAGATTATTTAAAAGAGAAAAACCACACATATCGTGTATCACATAAAAAAATGGACCCAATAAAAAGGCAAGGATTGCAAAATTCAGATGCAATCCTAGATTTCCTAGTATCAATACAACGTGGATAAATGGGTAAAGGAGAGTATTGAATGTTTCATTTGCTTCTTGTATTCAACCACATTTTGGGTTATTCCTTATTGATTTATGATTTTATTAAAGCCTCAGGGATCTGTTTCCCTGCATAGTTCTGGCTAGGATTGAGTGCGTAGCTGATGTTTTATAAAAAACACGTGGGATGCTCTCTTGCAAAGCTTCACCCTCCTTTAAAGCAATACTTATAATAGGAGTTCAATACAACAGCAAATAAGCACCATTTGTTTTCCTCTTTATCTTATCTTCGTTCCACGAGAATTTAAATGCAAATGTAAAATAGAATGAACAGCAACAAATGCATCCACTGCTCTGCAATATAATCATTGCAATCTATAAAGCATAACAGGCTCTCTTGTGCTGTCTGCTTACTGTCACAGTATTTTGTGGTTGGAAATACGGTCTGTGGGTGTTATTTTGCAACGAAATTTGAATAGGAACACTCTGAGGGATCATCCCCGTGTTTATGTGAAAGAAGTGTAATATTTGCCTGTGCATGTATGGAATAGCTTTCTTCTTTATTTAACTTATTTTCACAAAACAATTAAGGGAAATGTATTTTTAGCATCAATAATTAAAACCAGGCAAATCAGAAGGAGGGTTGGATGCCCTCAGCAATATCTGCACAGAGCTTTCTCTCTTCGCTACCAGCAACATGCTGTTGTTCAGACTCTAATCCACTCCTTGTTGTTTTCCAGTTCTTGGTATCTGCCTCCTGCTCTTACCAGAGCACAGAACATCTTAAACATTAGGCCTTCTACTCTGAGAAATTGGCCCCTAGCCTAGCTGGCCTAAGTCAACCAGTTGTAATTTTTAGCACCTAATAAATGGTTCAAAGGGGCCAGACCAGGATTCTAACCAGTGGTGTCCAACCTCCATATTGCTGTAGTATGACCTTTCCATATCCAAATGCATGGGCTAAAACCCAGTCACCGATGAGATGATATTAAAAGGGGGGTGCTTTAGGAGGCAATCTGTTCATGAAGGTTGGGCCCTTGTGAATGGGACAAGGCCTTTTATGAAGAGTCTGCCCCTTTTCTTCTTTCTCCTAAAACTAGGTTACAACAACAGGGCCCTCACAAATACCAAGATCTGATGCATTTATAAGACATCAATGTATGGCATCTTTATCTTTGATTGCCATCTGTAACTCTATAACTAAGCCTCTGTAACTATGAGAATAACATTTTTGTTTTTTACACATCACTCAGCTTCAGGCATTTCATTATAGAAGCATGAATGGACTATGTAAGCTGCATAAAATTATAATGGGGCAATTTGTTTACTGAAGATCTTTAGACTTCAATAAACACAGAGACTTAGACTCAGCATGCCTGGACGTAGGTACAGGTGTTTGGATTTGTATCTCAGATATTAGAAATGCACATGGTCCTATGCACTTCTCAGGGATTGAAACACTGAGAACAATGGGCTAAATCTGGCTTCCTACCCATTTTCCTAAGAAATAATTTTTTGGAACATAGTAACATTTATCTGTATAAATACTGTGTTTGGCTATTTTCATCTGTAGGGAGCTGTGAGTAGTAAAAACTGGTCATATACTGTTGGTAAAGCCCAAGATATTAACTACCCTTTCAGAAAATGTTTGCCCATCTTTGCTCTAAATATCCTTGTATTAGCCTTTGTTTCAGACTTCAATATGTGTCTGAATATTATAAATTACTTACATTATTATAAATCATATTAATACATGCTAATATAAACCATTATATATGAATAGCTATATCTCATGTAGTAAGCTTTCAATAAATTAATTTCACCAGGCTTTCCATCCCATGCTTTTATTCTGCTCTCGACTCTTCAGGCTGATGCCACAAATGTGTCTCTGATCAACTTCTTCCCCCCTTCTCCTTCCCGTGTTCTTATTCCCTGTGTCCCTGGCATATGGACCCCTTTTATTATCCTCAGACATGGCACAAGTGCTCACAGCACAGAATCTTTGAATTGGATGCTACTTTACAACCAGGAAACATGATCTTATGCTCTTGGTTTTCTTTCTAAATTTACTGTACACATTAGTCTATTCTGAGTTACTCCACAAAATGCCCAAGGGAGTCTAACTTCATAAGGAAAAGATGTTTCGTTAGCTCATAGAAGTTAGAAGACAGCATTGTGTAGGATCTAAAAAGGGCCCTTCTTGACTATGTCACCACATGGCAGATGGCACCCATGAGATTGTATGTAGCAGTCTCATCTCAAAATAGAGAATCAAAGCAGCTGATGTCCTACAGTCTTGTCAAGTATACAGCATCAGTAGCCTGTAGGCCATTCACTAGGCTTCATGGCCTAAAGGCCCTACTTCTGTACTATCAAACTGAGGACAAGCCTCTCAAGGCATGAACTTTGGAGTGACAGCCATATTGAAGCCATAGCCATATACATACTTAGAATATTCACTGTATTCTTAGGGGTCACAGTAAGTGGTTGGTTTATCATAAAAAGTGAGACACTTGCTTCTTTCTTTCAAGTTTAAGGTTTAACATATGAGTGAAACAAGATACACAAAATCTGGAATTAAAAAAGAAATCATAAAATGCACTTTAATGTTAAACAACAGATGCCCTTAAAGAGAATAGCAAGAGAGCAGCTCTTTGGTTTGAAAACTCATCTTCTCTTTGCAAGTGACATTTATACTAAGATCTGAATATAAGTAGACTTTATGCGGGGATTTTTTCTTTTATTCTTATTTGGCTTTCTGCAATGGCAATGGATATCTAGGAAGAACTTTATGTAGATGAGCATATTCCAACATCTGGCTTTTAAGAGTTACACTGCTGCGAACTGCAGCATTTTGCAATCCTCCCTCTTCTAAGTGAAACTTCAATGACTGATACAATTCCGTGCTTACTCCCGAGTTGAGCAAACTTCTCTCCCTGCCCTATGTGGAAGTGGTTGGGGAAGTAAAAATTATTATAAAGTAAAAATGATAATTATTTATAAACAAGCCCAGTTCTTGCAAAGCCTCATTTTTACAGAACAATGAATCAGCTTTAAAAATATTTCATGGTTTAGAGAAAGGATGCCCTACCCAAATCAATATGTGTTGTGTTTAATATTAATTAAAATCTATACAGTGAGCACGAGCTTCTAGTGGTGGGGATCCCATAATTTTTATCTGCCATTCCTATCCATTTTGTAACTTTTGCTGCCTTTCCTAGGAAGAGAGTTGAAGATCAGTTGTACTGATTCTAGAATCTTTGTAATTGGGCAGAGTGCCGTGAGATGGTGTTTGTTTGATGAGACTCCACAGTGTAGTCTGTTGTAGGCAGTTATTCCTACTAGCAAGCTATTCTGGCTTCCTTTGTCTATGTATTACACAAAATAAATTCCAGAGCCAGACTATATAGACTTTTGGTTTTAAACTATTGACACTTTCAAGAGAAAACTTGAAATTGTAGATTAAACTAAGTGTAATGGTTCTTTTAGGATAGGTCACAGACCCATGACCTTTGTACTTATAGTTTCTTTATGGGTGGGCCTTTGAGACAAACTTAGGTACTGATGTCATGGAAGTAGCACTGAATCATAATAAAAACTTGGACTGGACACACTGGGACAGCTGAAATCTGGGCAGTGGGGCCAAATTCTCTATTTTTCTTTGTCTCTGTTATCCTTTCCTTGATTTCAAAATTATGATTGGCTGTTTAAAGAAAACCGGAAGAGAACCTTAATAATTTTAGGTGAGTTAGCCCAAGTTAGATAAGATTCTTCTGTAGAAAATTGATTTTCTTTCTTTCCAAGCACAAAGTTAAGTCAGTGGGTTAACAAAAGAGAATATGAAGTTCGGAGGGAGAAACAGTGGGTATATGGGAAGAGTGGGCAGGGAAAGAGTAGTGGGTGGAGTTGATTTTAAAAAACCATATATATATATATATATATATATATATATATATATATATATATGAAATTTGCAAACAATGGAAAAAGGTCTTCTGTAGACTCCCAACCATATCACTGGAGTTCTACACGCTGGTGATATGGGCAATCACACTAATCAGTAATTTTCATTGCACACACAGCTTTCGAAGGATTGTGCAGGAGAAAGAGGCTAATCTTAGAGAAAGACTTGAGGTATTAAACTTCCGTTTACAGCATTTTCATTCTCTACATACATTGGAAAAAATTCATTTCACTACCACCTAGAGTTAGATCAGTCTACTTTGCCTACAGTGGCACCAAATGTTTTGATTAGCCTAAGAGTTGGGTGAGGCCAAGTCCTTATTTTATTTCACAAACTCATTTACACATCTATAGATATCTTTTAAGCTTCCAGTCTGAGCAAAGGCAACTTAATTGTTACAATACAGAATTATGGTGGAGTGATTTTTGCTCACGTACAAACATGAACTGGCGGCTGGCCCAGAATATGTGTAAAGTAGCACAATAAAGCTTTCAGATTCCAACTGTACCAAAGTGATGGACATCTGTTGTTTGTATATAGTGTTGGTAAGACTTTAATCAAGGTGTCCTGCTTCCTTTTGGCCAAGAAGTGGACATATGATCACCACTAAGAAATTAACTTAGTGTTCAAGCAGTAAGTCTTGAGTCAAAATAGGCAAAGACAAAATTTAGTGGATTCATGCAAGGAAAAGTTATTGGTGTAGATTAATCCTATCATGTCTGGGAGAGACTATACATAAATTCTTATGACCCAGTTCTCTGGAGCTGTCTTGCTTCCAGGCTGCTCCAGTGCTTTATGAAAAAAAAAATCTATTCATTTGTTTTTATACTAATACTTTTTTTTTAAAAAAATATTTATTCAGAGTTAATTTCTTTTGCTCACCACCAGCGTACTAACAGCTCCAACACAAAGTAGCTATGGGCCTCCCATCATTTAAAATAGCAAACAAAATCACATACAAGATGAAGAAAGAATATTTATAGTCTATTGCGCTTATCATGTGGGCTTCTTTGCCTTGTTTCTATAATTTATTTATTTAACACTTTTTATTAATAATAGGTGCCAGCTTGGAAACAACTTTACCACTGAGAATTTTAGTGTAAAAGTAGCACATCTGTGCTGACAAGATAGCTCACTAGATTGACCTAGATAATGAATTGTATAATTCAGGTGCTACAACAGACACTGAACTATGAAAACCATAAGGAAATGGGTGAACATGGAATGCTCAATGATTATTCCATGCTTTTCCTGGACTCACTGCTCAGAACATTGTTACTTTGTCCTCTGTGGAAAATGTGTTTAGAAGTTTTGAGGGTATTAATGAAGTCTTCCTGTAATTATTCATACTGCCAATGGCTTGAAGCCTGAAAAGTCAAAATCCTAAACCCTCCAACCTGAAAGTTTTTGAATGCTACCAACATGATGCATTCATGGGAAATTCCACACTTGACTTCATATCATGAGTAATCACACAAATTTCAGGTACACTAAAAATATTATTTAAGAACTTTGGGTTAAAAATAGAAGCATGCAGGAGACAGATGGATTTCATGGCTGGACTTGACTCTCAATGCTACGATACCTAATGATAGCTTATATATTAATAATAATTAGCTTATAATTAATAATCTAATTATAATAGATTATATTATTATTTATATATATATCATGTGTACACAAATATTTCAAAATATCTAAAACACTAAGAATTTATAATAAAAGATATCCAGATGATAATATTTTAAAATTGGCTATAGATTGATTTTTCTCTTAGAATATACAAAAAGGAATACTGTCGAACTGTGTAACTAAACTTTCCATGTGTGTGATGTGACATTACTGGGAGCTAAGGAAGACCCATAATTAGTTTCATGGCATTTTCTTTTTTTCCTAGGTCATTCCATGATAGCTACAGTAATTCTAGACTTTCCCTTCTCTCAGGTTCATATTTAAGAAGAGGAGTGAGTGTCTCCTACTGGTCTCCCTGCAAGTTCCTAAACTGTTTGCCTGTCTTATGTCACATGTAACTTGAATACCTATCTCTATACCCAGAGAAATGTAGAGGGCTGACTAAGGTTATAGGACCCACTGTTAAAGCAAGGACTGTTTTCACATTTTAAAATACCTTAGTCAACATCTTGAAGAGGAGAGTCAAGGAAAGTAAATAATAGGCAGATAAAAACCAAAGATTCAATAAATATGCCTTTAGGACCTGCAACATGGTTCGGGTATGAAGGTGTTACTGCCAAGCTTGATAATCTGAGTTCCTTTCCCAGGACCTAGATGGCTGATGGGAGAACTAACTCCCGCAGGGAGTTTATTCATGTTTGAAGTACTCAACTTTATTTCACCAAGATCTTAATCATTATTGGCTCACGCTCCTTACTTTGTCTTGTTAGCGTAAAGGGTAAAGGTATGAATAAGCATGTGTGAAAAGGGAGAAGCCAGCCTTAGAAGGTACCCAGGATCTCAGTGGATGTAACTTTGGATGTCCATTTTGTTGTATGGCTAGTAAATATTTAGGCCCACAGACATCATAAAATGTAAGTAGTCTAGAGTATCAATCCCAAGTGTTGGAAGTTGGAATGAAAGAGAGACTGAGAGGTTGGATGAGGCCACAGGTCAGGGAACTTGTGGTGTGATTGAAGGGCAGTAAAGATGGAAAAGGAAATTCACATGGAAGCCTGAAGAGAAAAGCAGTAGCAGTGTAGAAAAGAAGAGTGGAAAAGGAAGTAATGGACCATAGGATAGCCACAAGCAGAACACAGGGGCCATAGCTGCTTGGTGTTAGGGAATGGTCCAATGAATTCAGCCCTCTGTATTTATTGAGGGCATCTGTCAGTATTCAATTCAGCACAACATGGGTGGAGCATGCATTTGCTACTAAATAGTTCTACCCCTTCAAGGAGGAGGGAAAAAAAAGAGAAGAGTGAGGTTATAGAAGTTGGTAAAAGTTTCCCAGAGGAAGAGAAAGGAACTAAATGCAAAGTGGGATGTTACCTGTGATGGTTTGTATATGCTTGGCCCAGGAAGTGGCACTATTAGAAGGCGTGGCCCTGTTGGAGTGGGTGTGTCACTGTGGGTACAGGCTATAAGCCCCTCATCCTTGCTGCCTGGAAGCCAGTATTCTGTGCAGCCTTCAGATGAAGATGTAGAACTCTCAGCTCTACCAGCACCATGCGTGACTGGACGATGCCATGCTCCTGCCTTGATGATAATGGATTGAACCTCTGAACCTGTAAGTCAGGCCCAATTCAGTGTTGTCCTTTGTAAGACTTGTTTTGGTCATGGTGTCTGCTCATAGCAGTAATGCCCTAAGACATTACCTTTAGATATCACCCAGGCTTTGTATTTTTATCATAAATATAGCACAGATTTAAAAATAAAATGTCTTAGGTGAGCTGAAGTACTGGACACTTATGATCCCAGCAGTTGGGCTGAGGTAGGAATTGTTCTACAAGTTGGAGGTCAGCCTGGGCTACATGCTGATTTCCAGGATAGTCCAGGCTGCTATGAAAGACACTCTTTCAAAAAAAAAAAAAAAAAAAAAAAAAAAAAAAAAAAAAAAAAAAAAACAACTAAGAAATGAGCAAACAGGCAAAAACAAGAAGCCTCTTCCCCAAAACAAAAGGACTCATGTAATTTATATATTCTTGAGAAGGCTTTGGGTCATTTGAGAGTGGCATTGATAGGCAAGTAACTCAAAGGCAGAGCCATGATGTCTCTACCACAGCCCTAGCTCAGGCTTATATACTGAAGTCCTGCTCCTAACTCAAGAGTAAAATAAAGCTCTACCATCAGAGACTCCTAGGATGAGGAAGAGATGCCAAAGAGGTGTATAAAGTAGATTTCATTCTATGCTACTGCTGCAGGCTTGGGGCTTGTACATATATGCTATGTATACAGTAGATAAAGATTTGGAGGCCGTGTTCAAAACAGAGAGAATGTCCATAGCCTATATGGTTTGCCTGAGGCTACACAGGCACTTAGTGTTACAGGTGGGCACACAAGCTGGGTCTCCTGAGTCCCACGTGTCACAGTGATTCTTTCTGTTTCATCAGCCACACAGTCTTCTACACTGATACCCAATGAGATCTTAAAAGTCACATGCTATTACTGTCAAATGGACCTTTGATGGCAAAAATCACAAACAACAAGCTTCAGCAGAAGCTACAGGTTAATTGAAATAATAATTTTAAAATGAGCTAGAAGTGCATTTTTTCCCTTGATATTGAGACTTATCAATCATCATGCATCCAGCCTTATACTGTAGAGCCTTGATTTGACCCTGACGTATCTGCCTACTGCATACTCCAGTGAGGACACTGAGGCACAATTAAAGCTGGTGTGAGAGAGATGTCATTCTGTTTTAGAGTCTGGTGACTGGAATCTAACATCTCTTAGTCTGCTTATTTTTTTTTTTTTTTGTCCATAAACAATACCAATGCCACTGTCTTTACAGAAATAGGTTACTTTGTATCTACAATGATAACTAACCTAACAATATATATATGAAAAACTTGTGAGGCCAGCATTTAGATATCAGTTCTGAATCTGAATACCTACATAGTCTGTGAAGGCAGAGGATGTTATTCATGAAGAATAGCTGAGCCTTAGTCTTAGGGGTCACCTCTGTCTCTGTTCCTCATGCATCAGTTCAATGCCATTTCACTTCACATCATTTGGTTTTCTCTCTGTGGGTGCAGTTGCTCTAAACACCCTCCATGTTGCAAAAGAATTGACATCTTTTGTGTGTGTGTGTGTGTGTGTGTGTGTGAGCAAAAAGTGCAACTTACTGAATGGTCATGAGTCTCAAGGCTTTACTGAGCATCTTCCTAACAACCTTTCAAAGGTAGATCAGCTTTCAAGATCTATTGTCGGCATCTCATAAAAGTTAAATGTATTTCCTGGGATCCTTAGCTAAATGAGGGGCAAAGGCAGAAAAAAAAAGAATTATTACCTCTACTTTAGCCTTTAGGCCATGTTACAAGACGAGACACTACATCACACAACTTCATAAATGTGAAGAACCTAATTAGAAAATTAATTCCCAATTATGCATATGGAACAAAGTCTGCTAAATGAGAAAGGGACCAGAGCAGAAAAAGTCAAAGAGGTGTAGAAATTCTTCCAGCTAAGAAACTTGTTTCCTCCAGAAGGCTGCCAATAGTAAGACTGAGAGACACTATTCTATGAAAAAAAAAAAGAACTTTCAAATTCATGTTTTTGTTTTTCTGGCCTTGGGAACTTACATTTCCACTTGGAGGAGATCAGGGCATCCTAAAACTGATTGGAAGATGGACCATCCCTTGAGAAAAGCATGGAAATGAAACCAGAAGGCTAAACTAAACTAGCTAATGGTTTCAACCATTCTTCTCAGTAATTCTAGATCTCAATGCGAGTATCCTGTATTGGTATGTCCCGAAGTCCATTTGCAAAACTATAAGATGTACACATATAAGAAGGCACATTGTATCTCTGAAATACTGGACAGTACTCCCTTGGTCAAGATGGCTCCGATATGAATCTCCTGCTTATAGCAGGGCAAGGGCTTCATACATAAGAGGGAAAGATATATTGCAATTGCTTAGATACTTAATACATTGTTAGCATCTTGAAGGTACATGAATAACTAACTGCCCTCCCTAAAGATATTCCATATCACTCCAAAGCAACAGTCACATCGTACTACCCTCTTTAAATGGGTTTCACATGCAATTAAAATAAAAACACTATAATGGTCCATGGCATAAGAACAAAAACACATTCTCAGAAGGTTTTCTTCGGTGTGTGCTTTTTAAAATTTTTTTTCCTGAGCACTGAAAAATTATCTCTTTGTCAGCCCTGTGGCATGGTCACAATGCAGGGGCCTCAGACTGGGGAAACGTGTTCATTAGGAGAATTGCATTACCAGGCAAGGTGCCAGGTTGTGTTGCCTTGTTTGGAAGAGAAAAGAGAGTTGATTTCTCCAGCCACCACCTGCCCATCAAATCCCTGAGCATTTTTTTTTTTTTGTTAGCCTTTCAGGTCAGCTTGGGGGATGTTAACTTGCATCAACAAAAGAAAGGGCAGGGAGTCTGACTCCAAACCCATTAATTTCATATTTAGACTCACAAATGAAGGGCAGATTGCAAGAGGTGTTCACAGAAATATTAAGCAGGAACTGCTCAGAGGAATGGGAGCCTCAAATTAAGATCTGAGGAAGAACTCATCAAGTTGCATGATCTTTGTGGTGGGAAAGCTGATCAACAATTGGATTCTAAATGTCATCATTCTCCTGTCAAGGAAACCATGGAGATCCATCTGAAAGGAGGAGTAATGTACCTCATCAGGATGGCGATATGGTAGGACAAGGGTGTCCAAACTGGTGCTGATGCTGCTGGAGCCTCTCTCATTGTCTGAGATCCTCCAAAAAAAAAAAAAAAAAAAAAAAAAAAAAAAAAAAAAAAGTGCCCTACAGTTCCAGAGATCAAAGTACATGCTTTCTGACTGGCTGAGAATAGAGCCTACAGACCGCTTCCCCGTCCCTCAAACCAATTCCAACTCGTAATTAGCTGATTCCCAACATCAAAAGGTGAGGCATCCCAGTAGAGTCAAAGCACATCAAAGCCTGCAGTGAGGGGTCCCTGTGCACCCCTTCTACCCTCCGCCCTCTTTCCCAGACATCCACCCATCCCATCCGGCTGCCTCGAGAGAAGAGTCACATTGCTTCTCACTAGAGACCAACATCAAACAGACTTCTAGATAACTTGGTAGAGTTTTCAGGCTCTGTTAGGAGCAAATGAGGAAGATACAGGTAGAGGGCCATATGGCCCAGGTTTTTTCACTATGGCCTAGGTTTACTAATAATCAATTCTTCTGCTCCACTTGCTGAAACAGATTCCAAAACAGGGTGATTGTGACAATATACTTTGTGATAACAAATGATACCTCTTTTGCACATTAACACATATTAGGATTTGTAAGTTTTTCAGTTGATTTTGTTTGCACGTGTATGTTTTTAAATTTATATAACATAAAAGGAAACAACACAGCACAATGACTTTAAAAACTCACAAATGCATATTAGATGTTCGTTGGAGCTAGGTGCAGGCCACAAGTTTGACGGCAAAGCAGGCTAGTATCTGGCCAGAATGGGCCTTGTTCATGGTGCACTTCCTAAGGCATTTTAGTGTGATATTCTAAAATGCGATGGCTCCATTTGTCATTCCCACTTTCATTCCTACCACAGCTTGCCTTCCGTGGCTTTCCATAAAGGCCTGTGCACATCCAGATGCACCTTGGCAGATCCTGAGAGCTGCCTTTCAGACGGAGAAAATCTGCTGCCAAAGCCTTTACAGATTTTGTGCCGCAGGCACTCTTTGAAACAGAACTTCAGGATGACTTGCAGTCAAAACGTATCAAATGGGGGGATACTGGAGATAAACGAGATGGCAAAGTCAGGACAGGAATTGGCTTTCTAAATTAGGAAGAAGTCTGCCAGTATCTTGAGCTCAGAATATCCAAAACTGAACCTACAAGTATCCCCTACAGGTAATGATCAGATTGTGGGCACCTACAGGGCAAGCTGGGCATCTCTCACTTCCTGGTTCTGTATGTCCACTCATGTGAGCTCAATCACAAATGCTGAATAAATGTAGCATGTACATGTTGGAACATTCTCCCCCTCTCATGGTTTTCTTTCCATTGGTGGCGCCATCTTTCTCAACAGTCAATAGCTATGGTCACTGACATCATTCAGGACCCATACATTTTATGAACTTCATAGTGTCTGCTGGGTCCCAATATTTATACTTCTTCAGCCTTCAATGCTATTCTTGATATTAACTATCAATGTTTCAGGGCTGTTTTTTTCTTCCAAGTCTTGTGACAGAATAATTTGTAATATCTCAAACTTGTATTTGACATCATTACACTCTCTACCCTTTGGATCCATAAGATGTCTACATAGTTTATGAGGTGTAAGTAAACCAGGGAAGCTATCTCATACCCATGAGCCTATGCAGATATTAAAGGGTATCTCAACTGCTGACTTTATCATTGTCTCGACTTTGATTCAAACTTTCAAAAATGATGGAACGGATACTTGGCTTGAGGTGAATTGCAGCAACATTCTTTTTATGAGCCATCTGGCTTGCCATAGCCCTTGCATTTCCAGTTGTATGCCTGACACTCAAGTAGAATGTACTCCACTTTTAAACTTTGTAATTGAGCTTTGTTTTCTCATTGCAAGATGAAGGGCCATGTAGGCAGTGTCTTTTGGTTTCTCAGTCTCTATCCTGCATAGTTCACTCATTTATATTATGTGGTTTGCTCCACTATACACTTGAGTTTGTGTCTCCTGCTCTGGAGTATGTGTGTAACCACATCGGAGCATGATAACCCCTAAGGAGAAGTTAGGCTCAAAAGTTTGAGTACCAATTGTCTCATTGTTGAAAGTTCAACTCAATTTCTTAGAAACCACCTCTTGTGTGTTTACATTTCTCCTTTCTTTCAGCATTGTAGTAGAAATAACCATACCTCCACAGCATTTAATAACATGGCAGAACTATAACCAGCTTTTTGATAATGACCCAATGCACTGATACCATCAGAAAATAATACCCAAGGATAATAACACACACATTTTGCTGGAAAGAATAGCTACAAGGTGAAAGCCATTACTTGGAATGACTACAGGAAAGGACATTTTCCTGTAAGATATGTATTTCTACCTTTTGTTTTCCCTTTTACATATAGCCTCTTCTAGAATAACCTTTGGGAAAAGATAAAGACATCCAAGTTTAACTTTTTGACCTTTCTTCCTCCAAACTAACGTGGATAACATACTCTTATTTACCAGAGAGCTACCAAAGGGCTGCACAAAGCATTCTTTAATAGCTCTGTTTTCTTTAATTCATAGTGTTTACTGAAAGAAAGGAAGGAAAGAAGGAAGGAAGGAAGGAAGGAAGAAAGAAGGAAAGAAAGAAATAAGAAAGAAAGAAAGAAAGAAAGAAAGTCTGCTCTCTATTATTACACATGCTTGACAAAGCATCAGAAAAGCTTCAGAGACTGAGGCAGGGAGGGGTCAGGCTGACTTCTAAGACTGATTTGAATGTTGCCTGCTAAGACTCCCTATGGCTACTCAGCCTCACTCCTTTTCTTCCTGGGTATCATTCACCCTGCTGCCATGCCTAACCATCACTCACTCACACTTCCTTATTGGAAGATCTCTTTTTGTCCCAAGAGGTAATTTACACAGATTCCCCTTTACTTTAGCCATAAGGCAGTTGTGGCTAAGAGATGAGGAAGTGAAAATTTGACTATGTGCAATAAGAAGGTAGGAAAAAAAAGTCTGCACCATGGCACCCACCTCTCACTGAACATACCTTTGCTACCATCCACTGACCCCTTAATACATCCTTTTGGAATTGCTGGAGTTTAAAGGTCCACTTTTTACTTGGAGGGGCTTCTCCTTCCCCAGGAGAAACAAATCATACAACGCTTGCTCCACGCAGAACACAACCGAGGAAAGGGGAAAAGGCGACTAACTCCACAAGAGAAACATTAAGCTGAGACCTCAGGTTGCAAAGTGCATTTATGCTGTTCCAGGAATTTCATGTGGAACGTCCTTTTCCAAGCTGGTTTAATTTGTTTAGTTAATAAACTTTATATGACCCATTTTTATGTAGCATGTGTACTTGGAAGCTTTTTAATATCATTTTCAAGTCCATGGTGGCATGCTTTTCCTAAACATTTATGGCACCCCACAACTCAGCTTGCACAGAAAACCCATTAGGAAATTAAATGGATCCAGGTGGATAGTGTATTGTGTGCTATAAAGACTATAGGAAAATATGGCCATACTTTCTGATACAGTAGTAGAGTGTAAAGGAGAAAGAGATCAACCAAGCCATGAGATATTGAATTAATTAATATACTTTACAATATTAAAAATCATGCATCTTTTACTTATTTTCAGATTTCGGTGACTCATCTGTTACTATGATATTTTTAACCTCCATTATCTCATTTAACACATATTCATATCAGGGAATATTCCAATGACGGATGAGTATTTGTATTGATTGTTTTTCCCCCCAGTCTTCAGTATTTCTTTTATATTTCTACTATTCTGGGTTTGAAGTCTCCTGAGAAATGGTTGCTTTTAAAATGTGAAATATAGCATCTAAACTTGACCTAAAGTTTTCTTTACAAGAAGAAAAACAAACCAGAAAGGAAACCCAGTCAAGTTAACAGGTGACACCCAGAGAACAAAACTCTATTCTGAACTGGAGTTAAGTCTCACTTTCCTTTTGGTTTTCAGGATAAATGAAGGAATAGGTGTTTAAGAAGACAGATGAACTTTTAATCTGTTAGAATACTGTTCCATTCTGATAGAGATACGTCTCTAATACAAATCAAGTCATGAATGAACCACAGGAATGATCAGGCTGAGACGAAGAAAGCACACAAACCTCTTCTTTCAAGGTATATTGGTAGAAAATGCCCAGCTCAGGAAACTGTATAAAGACAGAAAATAGATGCCATTGCCCACAGCTAAGTATAAGAAATATGAATTAGCTAAAAAATGGCATGAAGAATCTTATGTAAAAGTTGTTAAAACCACTAGTTATACCCTTTAATGGCCTAATTTATGAGATATAAAACAGGCTTCCATAAAGCTCAGAAAAAAAAGAAAACCTGTAAGACATGATTAATATACAGATCATTATAAATAATTCCAGGGCAGTCTGTCTGCATGAGAAGCTTTCTGCCTTGATGTCACCAGGTCACATAGCACTCTACAGTGAGACATGGAACATCTGTAAAACTCGATTGCTTATGTCTAGCCACTGGGAACATGCAAGAAGATGTGATTTCCATGGGGAGACAGATTCTGACATCTTCCACTGTAGAAGAGGTCACTTTCCTTTGATTGGGCCTCCTCCTCACACAATGCCGCACACTTGGCAATGGACTTGACAGCCACAAACTTAATGTGCAAACTCACACGATACCAAGAAGATTATCCCTGTATCTCGTCTTTGAATCCACCGAGTCTTGTCACACATTGTGCTTCCTCCACTGAACAATACTGTATGCCCAATCTTCTTACAGGTCCATTATGTGCCTTTTGTATTAAACCTTTTGATATTTAAGCTCTGCTCTGATATTTGGATCATACTTCACAAGTATGATAATCACCATTTTTTTTTTTTTTAAAAAATCTTCTAAAGGCAATGAAGTTGGATTAGGCAAAAGCATACAATAGACTCAATTTAACAGTTGAATATATAAACACATGCCTGGCAACATTTGTATGCAAGAAAGTCAGGAAAAGTAGAAGCCAAAAAGTATCTATTTTTATGTTTTTGAGCTGGCTACTTAAGTCTTTCAGCCAGCTGTGTATAGATATCTCCTTAGATAAGAGGTCACTTTGCACACCACATGTATGCTGACACTCTTCTGTATTTTGAGTTTATATCAGGGTCATTTCACATTCAGTGACCCTGTTTCTTTATTACCTGATCAGTTCCTGAGATTCTGGAAATACTTGAGCATAGCCAAAGATGAGGAGGAGGAAGAGGAAGAGGAGGAGGAGGAGGAAGAGGAGGAGGAGGAAGAGGAGGAGGACAGATAGATTTATTTGGTATTTCATCTCTAAGGGAGGAAAATGGGGAGAAGAAGAGGGATAGCATCGCTTCTGTGCTAGGCGTGGCAGTATGCTAATGGGTACTTTAAACCTCAGTTTCTTTGAAACTGTGGTCTGTTACCACAGATAGGGCCATGCACACCCAATGAAGGGGGATTACAAAATAATCTGGCCAAGGATTTCTCATACACACACAACACAAAATAATTGAATATCAAATGTGCAATGATTCCAAGGTGTCTTTTGGCATTCCACAACTTAACTGTATATTTGGTTCTGGTCGTACCATATGGCTGTGTGCTACACAATGTTAGTGGATATTGCCTGAAATACCTCGACTCAGATCTGAGACTGCTGTGTTATGAATCACAGTGCTCTTACAGAAACACAATGGTTTATGGGAAACAAAAACTTCAAATGTTTTTCTATCACCACTCCTCAGTTCTTCATCAAGTTAGTAGATCTTTGTATTGTCTAGTGTTACAGTGTTTTGCTTTTGAGAATTGATGTCTGAGTTGTTAATTAATGTTTTACACAAACACACACACACAAACACATCTATTCTGACATTCTTCTTATATTCTCTCTCTCTCTCTCTCTCTCTCTCTTTCACACACACACACACACACACACACACACACACACACACACACACACATTTCATTGAATTTTGGTTTGGACTCAGTGCAAAGGTACTACTATACTTGTTCTGTCTTATGCAGTATATGTGAAGTGGCATTCTAGACATTGACAATTATGAAATCAAAATATTGATCAACCCTGAAAAACACTGAAGATGATCTATGCTTTTCAGTATCAGAGATTCAGCCAAGATTTAATTCTCTATGTACAAATAAGCGTATCTATCTATCTCATTAGCATGTAAATTCGCTTTCATCTTTATCTTTAATAAATGATAAAATTATATGCCTGCCAAGGAACTGCTTTCATTTCCTTATGATTGATTATCATTAAATGTTTGATTTGTACACTTGTTTTATATACCTATGTCCCTGGGGTGATGTGAAGATCTCTCAGGTGAAAGGTGTTGTAATTGGTAAAGTTTTAGGAGCTCTGCTTTAAAGCTAAGATTTGATTTTAACTCCTGGAAGCTGATGCTTTGATTTCCTTTACCCTGCTGAAGAAGCCTGGCTCTTCTGAGCTCTAGGTAATAACAGCAGACCAATTTGACTCTCATTCCTGTTTGTTTCAGGATTAAAATAGGATTTGATGCTTGGTAACTTTTACTATCTTAGGAAGTGCTAGTAAATCTTTATGGAAGTTCATTCTGTTCTCTTGTTGATTCTAAACAATTCCTTGAGAGTTGAACAACAACAGTTCTGGGGAAAACACCCAGTCGCTGTTGCATGTTTTCTGAGACAGTCTTGACCTGCTCATTGGACTGTCTCCCTCAGCAGGATCTTTGTAATTTTAAGGACCTGCTTTTGCTCTTTTGCAACCAGAAGTGTTAGCCAGGTGATCAGTTGTTGGCCTTATCTTTATTATGGATATCTAAAACTACTCTTCGTGGTTTACTGGGTTCTGGTATGGAACAACACAGACAACCCATTTTGATGTACCTTGACCTTGAGGCTTTTTTGGTGATCTTCTATAAATTCATGCATCAACGCATGAATTTATCAACGCATCATAATCATGAAAGTTTGGCATCTCTTTTAGCTTATTAAATCATTTGAGGCAGATTTAAATTCTCAAATTTAAGCATGCACTCTAATTCCCTGGAGATCTTGATAAAGCCTAGAGTGTCTGGCTTGCTCACAGGATTTGTTTCCATGATGGAGGGTTTGAGGTCACCCAGAGATCTCATGATTTTGACAGGCTTTTCAGATAGTTTAAAAACTGAAATGAGGATGACTCCTTAGAGAAAGACTACTTTAAAATGAAGAAGAAATATTTTTATATAAGCTTTTTGTGGTTTCTATGAAATCTCAACACGGAACTCACTTAGAAGTGGACAAAAAATTCATTCTTGCTTTATAGTGTTTTACAAAGTGACACTGGGGCTGTTATCACCACAGAGATGTATTTTGGGGTGTTCTAGATTAATTTTCATCATTTTTTTCTTATTTTGTTATTGGTTCCTTTTAAAATGATTTATTTTGGATGTCTATGGGCGTTTTTGTCTCTATGTATGCCTGTGTACCACACAATGCATGCAATGACCACAGAGACCAGAAGATGGCACCAGATCTCTGGGGCTGGAGTTAACAGATGGGTATGAGCTGCTATACCGCCTGGTGCTGGGAATTGAACACAGGTCCTCTGGAAGAACAGCCAGTGTGCTCAAGTGCTGAGTCATTTCTCCATCCCTGTTGTTGGACAGGTCCTCTGGAAGAACAGCCAGTGTGCTCAACTGCAGAGTCATTTCTCCATCCCTGTTGTTGGTTCTTAGAAACACTTGTCTAATTGGGCATGCCTACTATATACTTAGCAATTATCTATGCCTTATATAAGATAATTCAAAGGCCTGTAGATTAGATGGCTTGTCTTTCTTTATAGCTACAAAATATCATGTTTGATGTGATTTAGGTTTTTACAAAACCTTAAAAGTCATTCAGTGTGATCACTAAACACAGCATGTGTTCAAATATGTGTCTCAACAGGTTTATCCAGGTAGTTGAAAATTAAAGTTGGTAAAGTAGTAATGGTGTGGTGGTCTGGCCAGGTTAGGAAGTTCAGTAATTTCCTAGATCTAACCAATAGGATGTTAGCTTGTTGAGAAATCATGGATATAAACAGACTTTATTGGACTTATCTGTCAAAAGAGAAGTAGAGGGGATAGCTGAGATTTTCTTCTGTATCAGTTTATCTAATTGACAATGAAGCAACTAGTGATTAGAAACTTATCATTCAGGGCTGTGGACAGCTCAGCAAGCCAGTGCCCATATTGTGATAGCACACGTTCCCTAGAACCCACATAGAAAGCTGGCCGTGGTTGGACTCATGCTAGTAACCTTGGTGGTAGGGATCAGGGAGAGATTGGAGACAGGAGGATATTTGGGGATTGTTGGTTGCCAGCCTAGATCCAGTTTCAATAATTGCTTCAAATGAATAAGGCAGAAAGCATTAGAGCAGGCCATCTGTGCCCTCATATACATCATACATGAACACCACACACACACACACACACTCACACACACACTCACACATACTCACAAACACACACACACTCACACACACACACACACACACTCACAAACACACACACACTCACAAACACACTCACACACACTCACAAACACACACACACTCACAAACACACACACACTCACACACACACACACTCACACACACACTCACAAACACACACACACACCAACCACGGAGTTTAGAGCATCTGGTGCTATTTTTAGACACTGACGACAGGAGCAATGTATATACAGTGACATTCTTACATGGCTTGAAAGTTAGATGCTAGGTGGAGGAGAGGAGAGTAATCAACCAACTAGTTTATCCCCAAAGTGATGAATTTTTAAAGAAAATATTTTGTATGCATTTGTGTTTTGCCTGTATGTGTGTCCTTATGAGGATGTCAGATCCCCTGGAACTGGAGTTACAGACAGTTGTGAGCTGTTGTGTGGGTGCTGAGTATTGAACCCAGGTCCTCTGGAAGAGCAGTCGGTGCTCTTAACCATTGAGCCATTTCTCCAGCCACTGATGATATTTTATTGCCATGAATTCTTGTGATATTAAAAGAGAATGGCTAGGTAATATATATATATATATATATATATATATATATATATATATACACATACATATACAGCCATTAAAGTTTTCTTCAATGAAGGACATCTGAGTGGGCCCTCCAATGTCCAAAGTAAACCATTCCTAGAAAGTGAGGGGGAGGGGGGTATTAAACGGGATGAAAAGTCTCTGGTATGACCCAGCTCCTCTAATCTGAGAAGTTGGAAGATGGTTAGTACTCTGGATTAAACAGAGTAAAGACGTGCTGATACTTAACATCAGAACTAGGCTAGGTCAGAAGGTTATGAGACTGCTGAATGAATGAAGAAACAGAAAAAACACCCTCATCTGGGGTAAGATGACCCACTGATCCCATGAGAAGTGAGTAAGTGTATAAAAATGAGAGCATATACCTGTAAACCAATTTTTAAAAATTCTGACCTTTAAATGAATGTTTCTCCTAGTTTATTTAGCATATGAATGAGAAAATAGAAATTAATACACCAGCCAGAATCGTGCCTTCGCCATTGATACTTTAAGGATATTATTACTAAGCATTATAAACATGGGCAGCTCAAATAATAATTAGGGGAAAAATCATATGGAAATTGCTAACAAACTCATTAGAGTGTGCTTAATTATTGCAGTGAAGAGTTAGCAAGAGGATTGGAGCTTAAGGAGTAAGTCTGTTTGCACATGGATTGATATGCTTGTATGGTAATTACTCACAGCTGTCGGACCTTCTGAGTTTATTAGAAACTTAATTCCAAAACTTTCATGCTGAAAAGATTCTCTAAGACAGACACGCCAGCCCTGTGCCAGTAATGGAAGCATGGAGCATTTCCCTAGCAATTCTGTTTGGCGACTGCTTCCACACTAACTACAGATCCCCTCATTATACATAATGAAGTGGATCTGCTCACTTTTGATTTCCACACGCTTTGCAGAGAGCAAAGCCTCCTGATTGAAACCGCCCGAGCCCTGTGATGAGAAGTTGAGAGTAATATGTATCCCAATTACGAAACCATCTCAGAAAACAGGCTCAATGCCTGATGTATTCATTTGAAAGCAATTCTTGGCTAAATTGATCTTTAAATAATCTATCTATATGCTTGTTAATTTAATAGATCAGCTGACGTCAGGAGGCAACAGGAGTGCTCCATCCTTCAAGCTTTGTCTCAGAACTGACAACTGATCTTTCTCAGTGATTCATTTATTATACTTTATAAATTAGAAGAAATATATGGTGTGCCTGAAATACAGCTGGAGCTTTGCCCAATGGTTCTGTGTGTGTGTGTGTGTGTGTGTGTGTGTGTGTGTTTCCTTACTTGCCATCAATCAGAAAATTTACTACTGTGTTTGGATCAGTAACTTTGATCCCAGTCTTGGTTTTATTTTGTGAAGCTCTCCTGCCTTAGGTGTCAGCGAAGTGATTATTTGTGCTGTGGTTATCCCTTTCAGATCTTTTGATAAGTCCTAAGATTATCTACTAAGTGTGAATGAATAAAAAAAAAAATAGCTTGCAGACCCAGTCCCTATCAAAGCCAATGAAGTTTTCAGTGAGCAAGTGCAACTGTTTTGTCCATATAGACCAAGCCTCAGAATTCCGTGTTCTACAGGTTTCATTCTTGTTGCCATAGATGCTGTATTACAGATGTTCAGATGTCTCTCATTTCTCTCTCACTAGATCTCATGTCTACTACCATTTTATTACTCTTCCCCATGGTGCATCCACCATTCAAGGACCACATCAGTATCTCTGAAAAGGCTTGTTTTAATCCACCCTGCCGAGACTTATACATATTCTACAAAAACCTCTATGCTTAACGCTAGTGTATTACTTTTTTTTTTGTCAATTTAAATGCTAGTATCAATAGTGGCATAGTGACAATAGGCATATCATTTGTTAAATTACTATCTAACACTCTTCTAAATTTTTTGTGTATCATCTTTTCCTTTACCTCTACTCTCTACTGTAGTCCTATGGCAGAGAAGATTTTATTTCCCCCACTATGCACATGAGTGACAGAGATAATGAAAGATCAAATAGGTAGTCCTGTCAAATGTTAAGAGAGCTAAGTCAGAGTTTGGACCTCGATAATGTAGCATGGGGGTTTAATCTCACAGGATAATTGAAAGCAGCAGAGGGAATATCAAGTGCCTAGCGCAGTGCCTCCAACATGGTCTAAGTTGTTACTGTACCATCCTATATGATCAGACAGTTATAAAGCAAGTTACAGCTAATGATTACTAAATGTCAAATGTCAATCTGTCTGCCTAGGCTGACACTGTGTTAAGCGGGCAGTTTTGTGTTTCCCTGTATGTGTCTACAACCCATATGCATGACTGTTGGGCAAAAGTGAACGTTCAGTAAACACTCAGCAAGTGAACGAATGAGTGAACAAAGTCATCCAAGTAGCTTCTGGCTAGGCTTCTCCCTCTCCCCCATGGTTCCCAGGGGAACGGTGCTAAATCCTCCCCAAATCAGATAAATATTAAGCCACCGAAGCATGGATTAAATCAACCTTTCCACTTCCATTTCAATGAGTTATTATTTAAAGTAAAGCTCACAAAGCAATATTTTAAAAAGTCTACATCCTGAAGTAAAACATGGAAATTGTCTGATGAACACAGATAGCCACTTACCAATTTATATTCTTGAACTCAAGAGAGTCATTTAGCTAATTGTATAGGTGATTATTATGCTTTTCACAGAAGTGTGTATCATGCATTTGGAATTGTTAAATTGCACATCCGAAAGAATCCTCTGAAATCTAATTATTGTATACTTAGAAATTCCCATAATCAGCTAAAAGATTTTTTTTTAAATTTCTTTAAAGACAAAAAGCTTTAAACATGTGAAAATCCTCTAGTGAGAAGATGAATTCAACATTTTAAAAAAATAATTAAGTTGACTTTTTAAGAAGTAGGCTGAAATATGCATTAAAATCATATGAACAATAAATAGCTTTACACCTTATTTTCCCATTTGCCAAGTATATGAAGGTTAGTTATATGATCATAAAAGTAGTATTCTTTTATTAGGAAATTTATGACATTCCAGAAAATGTTTTTAAAATCTTATTTCTTTTATGTCCTGTATATGAATGTTTTAGTTGCACATACATATGTAAACTGAATGCAGGCCTTCTGACTGCAGAGGCAGAAGAGAGCATTAGATTCCCCTGGACTGAAGGTATGGTTACGAACCATCATGCGGATGCTGGGAACTGAACCTGGGTCTTCTAAAAGACCGGTACCTGCTCTTAACCAATAAGCTGTATTTCCACCTCCATTAGGAATATTTTGAAAGAAAATGTTGATACAGATACTAAAACCTTTAGTGCTGTGACAGGTGATTGTGTTCAGTTTCATAAATGCTACTCTTTGGGTTTGGTTTGTTGGGAATACAGATACAATGCCATTCACAAAAAGAACAAAGGATTGAGATGCATAGAAACACACACACACTCACACACACACATATTTAGAGAGGGGTGGGGAGAAAAGAACCTCAAGGTTTTTTTTCTCAAGGGGCCTTATTTATGTACATGTTTCTATGTCCATTGCAAATTACTGTAGAAAAATAAATTGTAAGGGGGAAAGGTTGACTTGGGCCCACATTTTCAGAGATTTCAAACCATGATGAGCTGCCACACTGCTTTTGTACTTGTGGTGAGGCAGAACATTAGGGTGAGAGCACATGGCAGAGAAAACAGCTAGCTTCTTGGGAGGCAGACAGAGGGAGGAAGGGGCCAGGGTATCACTCACTCATCTCAGGAGGCCATGCTCCTACTGAGCCAACTTTCTTCTACTAGGCTGTACCTCATAAAACTTCTAGCAATTCCAATAACCCCTCAGGTTGGGGACTAAGAACTCAGTGCATGATCTTTTAAAGAGACACTTAGAATCCAAATTATATCGGGATGGTAGATGATTTAAAATTATAAAATATACATCATACAAACTTATTTATAAATGATGTCTGCTGGATTACATATGCTACAATCTCATATGCTAATAAGCATATGTGCCATTTTGCCAGGATTTGAGAAACTAAGTGACAGGGGATTTCGTTCCTCGCCAGAACACACTCGAGCAACAGTGCCCTCCGAAATAAGGACAATTTTGAAGAGCACAGGGCTGCTCCACTGGGCCTTCCCTGTGCCAGGCTTTCCTAACACTGTGACATGTCAAATGCTTGACCCTAGAATCATCAGTAGAAATCAGTGCATGCATATTTCAGTGATGCTCATCAAATTCCCCTTTGAAAGCTCATCTTTATGATTTCAGTCGAAAGTTAAGTTGTCCAGGACACATGAACACCTGTGGGAGGCTTCCAATCTGTTAAAGGGTTAACAGCTGTTACCTGGCAGGAAACATTGGGGAGATGATCATGCAGGCGGGGCGGGGAGTTGAGGTGGATTGCTTAGACTTAAGCACAGCACTGTGGAATGCTATCTATCTATCTATCTATCTATCTATCTATCTATCTATCTATCTATCTATCTATCACTTTTGTTTATGAAGATGTTACTGCAGAAGGAACATTGAAGCATGCATTATACCATATACCATGAGTCATATCACAGGCATTGGTTTCTCCTAAGAGGTAAATGATCTTAACCAAGTCATTGAACTTTTCTCTGTGTCTTTTACCAGTTAAATTCCTCAAATGTTTATGGAGCACACTCCATGTTCTTGATAGAGTAAGAAAGCTCCGGGTAAATAAGTACCCTAAATTCTTGGGAGTACAAACAAGACTCCCAGAAGAGAATTCAGAACTTCATGGATGTTTTCCCTAATTTTTCAATGTAATTATTTGCAATCCACACAAAATGCATAGAATTCTTTTCTCACAACAGTAAACTGTCTGGGCTTCTTGGAGTTATACTAGAGTGCTGTCACTGGCCAAATAGTCGTGGCAAAATTAAGCCACTCCCTCTCCCAATTTCCAAGCATGTTGGATTCTCAGAGTTGCTTTTTCTGGTCCAGAGTCTTGTGTCTCATCCATTCACCTTATAATTCAGTTCACCTGAAACACAATCCTGTTTTCAACTTCAAGTTTTCCAGCAATCAACATATAAAAAAAAGCAAAACATCTGCAAAGCCCATAGAATTCACAATATAGAAACCAAGCAGTCTCTTAGGTAACGCCCAACCATTTCTGATAACCAAAGGAAATTTCTCTCCTGAGGCTGAGTCAATGGACCAAGGCAAATTTGCTGTTGGTAATAAAATATTGCCTTCATGAGGTTTTTAGGAGGTATTTCCAGTTAGTCTTTCACTGATTAAGCAAATCTCTGTTTAGTAGAATTGTACCTACAAGAGAAGATAGAACATTCATGCTGACTAATATGCACACAAAGATGAAGGAAAAGAAAGAAGAGAAAGGGAAAGGGGAAGAGAGGGGAAGCAGTAACAGAGGGAGTAAGTAATCTGCCAGCTTGTGCTTCTGACAGCGAGGCTCAAGTAGTCAGTGGGTAGGTCCATCTGAACCAATCCACCTCTGCTTTAGAAAGGCTCCTGAAGTTAATTGCTGCGAGAAACTTCAACTGAAATGCTACCTACGCTCATGAACTTGGATTATGCATCCATAACGCACTTGGATTAAATTCAGCACTGGCCATGTGCTTTCAAAGATATTTTGACTGATGTGTGTGTATGTGTGTGTGTGTGTGTGCGTGTGTTGTGGTATCTCTGTGTGTGTGTGTGTGTGTGCATGTGTGTGTGTGTGTGTCCCCAGACACTTCTACCAACTATTCTAGCCCCTTTCAGAACTCTTCAAACTTACAAGTGATGTCAAGTTCATCTCTTTAACCTGAAAGGAGTGTAAGCTGACAGGGATTGAAGTCATGTCTGATAAATCTATACGTTTCCAGCCACTAAGAGAATCTACTCAGCCCCTGGGCCTTTTACACAGCTATATTTACAAAGTGAGTTACATCCCCAATATGTATTTTCACCGTCTGACTTGTGTAACCACATAGATGTATTGCCGACGCTTCAGACCCAAAATATCCAAAATTAAGTTTTATTTCCTCCTAGATTCGCTCTTCACTGGTATTTTTTATTATATAACCTAGGAAGCTCACACACATCCTCAATTTCTCCCTCCACTAGCTCTTCTATAAACTCGGTCAACTGTATTTCAGAAAACGATACAAGATAATGAAAGAAAATCCCATTTCGGGGCAATAAAATATGTTTGTCAAGTCACATGAACCCTCTGTTTTCAATTTTTGTCAATGTGACTCAGGGTAGGGCATTTTCCTTCATAGAGTATTTTCAGGGAAAAAAAAATAAGTTCACTAAAGCAACCAGATGGCGCCTGCTTTGTGCTGGATGCTTATGCTATTCTATAAGTATGCCAGTCACCTGTTCTAGAGAGGGTCACAGTTCAAGCAAAATAAATAAAGGGTCTCTTTTTGGAATTGAATGGTAAAAAAGCTTAATCACCTCAGAACTCATCATCGATTTATTTCTCTCAACTGGGTAGATTTAAATATGGCTCCAGTGGCTGCCTTACAAAAATTCATTAAAGAACCAATTCAATATGGAGTGCTGAGTAGATTTATTGATTTTCTACTCCAGTGTCATTTGGGCATTTTATTACGTGTATATGTATTCATATGTTTTGTAATTGGACAATCTATTATGTAGAATATAGAACAATTTTCTCTTAGAACTTTCTCTGACACATTGGATCCAGAGTTCTTTGTACCACAAACCCCATCCAAACCACTGGGATGAGTGATGCTCTCTGGGGAAAAGGTCTCAACTTCTGGCACTTAGGGGTAGGAAGGCACAAGAGACTGTTTGAGCAGGTACTCCTTGAACAGGTGCTCCTTGAATGGGTGCTCTTTGCCCAGGTGCTCCCTGACCAGGTGCTTCTTGATAATGGAGAGGCTAATTTGGGCAACTCCATAGACAGCATTTTAGTTCTGCAGGTGATCATGTCATTGGGTGGGTAGGAGTAGAATCATTTGTGATCACTTCCTCTGGGCAATGGACATACTGACAGGGTCAGTACTTTCTGAGTACAGTCTGTCTGCCTGGCATCATCAAATGTACCGAGGTATTGAGCAATGATAGTCCTATTCCCAGCCTCGCAGTGGTCATCATCAAGAGAGGGGTTAACATATAATTAGCCATATTCATAGCGCACAACCCCAATATTTATTGGGAAGGGCATTTATAAAAGGAGATAGCAGATGCCCTGACATCACCTAGGGTTAAGAAATTGAGGCTCGGAAGGAAATTTCTAAAGAATGGAATTTTATAACAAATATTTCAGGAGAAACAGGAGTTAGGAAACAAAGGCTGTCGTGTAAGATGGAAAGAACCATTTTAGGAAAAGTAAGACAAACCTAAAACAAAAAGGTAAGCTGAAAGAGACCCAAAAAAGCTCATTTCTAGAGATGCCTATGGGAGAGGCAGGAGCAGAGTCTATCAACTCTGAGGGGAAACCTGGAAGAACATACATCCTGTTTCCTCATTTTCCTCTTACTTTTTTTCTCTTGAGCCATGTCTCTGTACACTGCTAGCTGGTCTTATCTCAGGAACGTTGCCACATTATATACCCTCATCCTGGAATGAGCCACATAGTTCCACAGCTGCCCCTTCTCAATGCTTAACCCTTAGCTCATGTCATAGTTCAGGGAATTTTTCCTTGACCACCCTTTACCATACAGCTGTGACTTCCTGGGTCTTTTCTTTCTAGGTTGAGCTACTATCAGAAGTTATTATGTTACTCCTCAGATCTTTATTTTCCCTAAGTATAACAAGCAGGCAACATGAGGGCAAGGATCAGATCTGTCTGAAACGGCAAATAGTCACAGTAGCATATAGTATGCGGAGGACCCTCAATGAATAACTAATGAATGCACAAATGAATTTGTAACCACAAGTACTGCATCAGAAGAACAATCCATGCCAGTGATCCAAAACCCTGTTGGCTACATATGGACACTGGGGAGCACTTTCCTAGGTAAGCTGAAAATAAATCAATCTTCTTTATATTTTTGCCTCAGGTGACAATTTCCCACTCTGGGGCTTTCCCAACAGAATAAAGCTACTCACGGATACAGCTCCATGTATCTCTGCCTTGCTAATTTCCCTTCTGAGTAGCAACATCTCACAATGTTGTATTCCTGGAATACCATTCCAGTTTGGTTCCAAATGTTTTATATAGAGTAATTGCATTTTAGAAATATAAGCACACCAGGAAGTGTGAAGTTTTGATTGGAGACTGATGGATGCTGAAAGGATCACATATTGCTGACCTTTGACATTGCCCAACTTGCTATCCTTGGACTTCCTATTGCCCGTCTCATTCCTTCTCTCTTCTGCCTTCTTTTCTCTCAATAGGGACTGAATAACAACAAGATACAACAAGCAGTGCCTTTCTGGGTGATTATAACACACCCTGGGTGGTGACATAAGGCATAAGAAGTGTAATAATACCCCCAAATCCCAGAGAGTTTTGTGGACCTAATGTAGTTGACTGTCTACATAACGAAGAGAGATCCAGCTGTGTGTTTACTGGACACTGCAAAGGTGAGTGTGGCATGTTATTATCACCCCATCAGTAAGCCTGGAAAGTGTTCAGAGTTTGAAAAATACCATCCTGCTTTATGGTCTGGTGTGAAGTCAATTCATGTACTTGCTCAGTCCTGAATTTCCTATGATTTATTCAAACTATTTTGGTCCACAGAGATTGTGATGTGAAAATAATCAATTGAAAAATACACTCCAACAAAGCAATGTGCATAAGATTTAGGTGCCCAAGGTTTTACAGGCATCAAATTAAATATTAATACTTAACATTTATGGGGCCTTTAGAATCTGCCAGGGTCTTTTAACATGGGTTAGTTCATTTAATCTTCAGAAGAACACTAGAAGGGAAATCTTCTCAAATGCTCACTTTTGTGGACGAGGAAACTGAGGCTTTAGCAACAAGGATGTGCCATCTGAAGTTAGACATCTAGAAAGGACTAAACTAATATTTTAAACTGTCCTGTAGCACTCAGAATTACAGCACGGACTCCTTTTGGTTGCTTCAGCATCTTATTTTACTACTTCCATGCTCTGACTTTGGATCTCTCGGCCCTACTTTCTGAATGTGAAAAGTGATTTTGATAATTATAGGATTTACCTCACTGACTGTTTGGGGGTGGGATTAATATAGCAGAGAGTTAGGTTCATGATAGACTAGTACTTAATGAGTAGTGATAATTACCTATTGTTATCACTTTATATGCAGCTCTATTACCATTTCAACTATGCAAGATTTAAAGGCACAGACTTCTTTGGGATGGTTGCCCATGTATTTTGAAGATTATATAAGCAATAGAAATTAAGACTATACCAGCAACGAGACAAATGGTCAATTGTAGAATATTAGTAATGATAACATTGATTGTTCTAAAGACTTTCTCTATCCTTATCATAGTCCCAAATCTGCTTTCTCTTTACATACAACCTCAGTACCAAGAGGTAATTTTTAAAGGCCATATAGCAAGCATAACCTAAGCCTATAGGCAATTTGCAATAAGCCTATATCCTCTATACGTCAGTATGCTATGTGAATTTCTTCCTAAAGAAGAGAACTGAAAAGGAGTGTGTGTATGTCTGTGTGTGTGTGTGTGTGTGTGTGCATGCGCATGAGAGAGAGAGAGAGAGAGAGAGAGAGAGAGAGAGAGAGAGAGAGAGATTGGGAACTGTGGACAAGAGAAGAGAAGGACTATTCTAGAAAGGGAAAGGACTGACTGGAAACTATGGTAGAGTGTCAGGAGACAATAACATCATGGAAAAAAATTGCAGATTGTAAGCAAAGTGGGAGTGGGCATGTGAGACTTAATACTACTAATGGGAAAAAAAAAGTAAGGAAAAGGAGACAGGGTCTTCCATGTTAAATTGTGGCCTTGGGGTCACACTCATACATAGAAGCAAAATGAGTTTTAATATGACAAGGTGGGCAGAGGGCAGGGTAAGACAAGTGCCTCTGGAAACAATCTACTGAAAAGGGAGAGGAAATAATGCTTTCTTGAGAAAGCCCAAGAGAACGAGGACCAGAACCCTGAGTAAAGCAATAGCGATAATAACCTGAAAGTAAAATGCAGATGTGCTACTACAGAATCGCAGTCTTGATTGACTAGGGCCTTCAGCCTTCTGAAGTCTAAAGATTTTAGGAACCCATTCCCCATGCATGGGCACACATGTGTGACTTGTGAGGAGTGACCTCCAAAAGCATGCCTTACCAGCTCTAAATGTAAGGCAAGATTGTCGTCACTTCTGTTTGTGCATTAGCTACAGGAATGGCGTTTAGTTTACTTGAAAGGGTGTAGCTCTCTCTAACTGTGACTGGAAAATTTTAAGGTGATAGGAGCAGAGTTGGGACAAATAAACTTCCATCTTAAGGAACTAAAGGCTCTCATTTGCACAGATTTCCTGAGGAAACATACATTCTACGTAACTTGAGCACTTGTAAAAGTGGTGATCAGAACCACCTACCATTTTGTCTAATCTTATATAACATCAACAGGTAAACAGCAGCATCTGGTCCCTGCACCAAAAATGAGACCTTCTATTCTCTCTTTTTTAAGGAAACCTATAGACTGAATTATCAGAGCCCAGATGAAATCCAGTTAATAGCTGAAATTGCTGTTTTCTTTAGCGAGTTGCCTTATCTCTTTTTAACAAGCCTTACTTACTAGGGTAATTGCACTGAATTCAATCCATTATCTATGGATTAATTCATTAGGGTGGCTTAAACTTTGGGAAAATGGATGGGTTTTAACAGTCCGCCCCTCCATTCCACAAATTGACACTGTAAAACAAGTCTGTGCCATTTTTATGGAGGCTCCAATTCGTGAAATAAAAATCAATGAAGACATTTCCTTTTAAGTTCCAGGTCGTCCTTAAGCTCCTTCGTTTCCTTGGAAGCCTTTGGGGGGGGGGGGGGAAGGGCAACTCTAATCAAAAAGAAAGTCATTGTCTTTGGGAAAGTGTGCACGGTGTATCTGTGGGCTAGAAGCCTTACCATGGTGGCAGCCCCTAGTGCAGTAGTTCTCAACCTTCCTAATGCTGTGAGTCTTTAGTGCAGTTCCTCAGGATGTGGTGACCCACTCCCCCAACCATAAATCATTTTCTTTGATACTTTATAACTGTAATTTTTATGAATTATTATGTGAAGATCTGTGTTTTCCAGTGGCCTTACTTGACTCCTGTGAAAGGTTAATTGGACATGCAAAGGGGTCCTGACCCACAGGTTGAGAACCCTTGCTATGGCACTTGTGCTGCTGGAGATGGGGATGAACTGCCCGAGCAGGCTGTGTTTGTCAGTCAAGAGGTGCAGTAAGAAAACGTGTGAGGCCCCTAAGCCTTTTTGGAGGGTGCCCATGAGACCATAAATGATTCCCCCTTTGCTTGATATTGTTCCTTCCACTTGTTGTGGGCAGTGGACAGATTAGATAATGTTCAGCAGTAGCTTTGAAACACTGTTATAACTGGCTCTATCAGAGCTGCCTGGGGCTTTAAAATGCAACAATTCTCAGGCATCCATTCCTTAGAATTTATGATTTAGTAGATCTGGGCTTATGCCCAGACATCATTTTTTTTCCCCCAAAGCTTCAGGTGAGTCATATATAAAACTCCAGCTTATAAGCTACAAACGGAGTCACCTTTCTGTTTTCTATGTAAAAAGAGCCACTTAACCAAATGAACAGGGAGGACTGGAGCTGTTTCCTATACACCACCAAGCTTTAAGTTTATTAAGTGTAACAATTAGTCTGGGAGGCCATGATAGAAACATGGCATAGAAATTTACAAGTTACTGAGATCATACCATTTACTAACTAAGCTTGCTTCCTACAGTGCCCTTCTGATCCTACTGGAAGCACAGTTAAAATAGTTAACAACAACTTCAAGTTTTCAAATATATGACTATTATAAAGTTAAAGAAATGTGAACTGGTTGGATGTAAACTTCATGACAAGGCAGAGCCTAAACTCGGTCTCTTGAGTATCGACTGAACTCATGACTCTGTCCTAAGGAGCAAAATGTGGCAAAACAACAGATCCTTGGCTATATCCAATACAATCTCACCTTCTCCTAAGAAATGAGAGCAAGTTGTCCTGTCATAGGAATCTTAATGCAATCTTAATTAGCCCACCCAGGGAAAACTTCTATTAGCCCCAATGTCTGAGTTCATTTATGCTTCAGAAACACAACGCTAAAGACTTTAGTAACTTACATAGAAAATTATATATTTTTGACATTTGCAGACATATAGAATTCTAAGATCAGGGACCACATCTGATGAGGACCTTCATGCTCTTTAGCCCGTGAAAGGAGCAAGCCCCAAAGAGTGAGAGAGATAGAGGGAAGGGGAGGCGACTAAGCTTCCTTTTATAGCAATCAATTTTGGTGACTCTCAGTCCTGTGATAACTGCCTTAATCCATTCATTAATAAAACCCTCTTCATCCAATCACTTCCCAGTGACCCAACCTCTCAACACTGTGCTCGGGAGATTTAAGTTTCTAACACATAAACTTTAAGGGAACATAGGCGATCAAATCACAACACCCAATAAAAACCTTCTGTTGATTGACGCTGGACAGACATCTGGGCTGTAACCTCACAAACAGCCTTGAGCTGGTCCTGCCCAAATGATCCATTTCCAAATTCCCTGTGCACAAAATTAAAGGCACGCATTATGAAATGCTTATGTTGTTTTAAACCACGAGGTTTAAGGTAATTTGTTAGAAAGCCATAGATAATGGATGGGCCCCGAAAAGACTTTTCTTATCTGGCTTATGGTTATTTCTTTTTTTTTTTTTTTCGCCTCTACCTTTGTCTATTCCTTATCTGAGGTACACAGGCACATGGAATTATCATCAAAATCAGTAAATATTTCATAACTTGTAAGCATTGCTGTGCGTGTAGTCTCTAAAAATCTTGATAAGCAATGTTTTAAGCAAAAGCATTTTGGATGGCTCTGGTGAAACGGTATGTGTTAATAAAAGAATTAAGATTAACATGGGACTAAAGAATGAGTGTGAATAGGAGGAGAGGCTCCAACCAGAAAGTAGTCCTGCATTACACACGGCCACATCACAGGACACAGAATTAAATGCATTGCAGATAATAAGCAGCTATAGTAGTTGGGTACCAAATCAACTTTAGTCCTCATCTCTGACTTTTCAAAGAGGAAATTTGAAACAGCAGAAGTAAAGACTAGCGCATAGCGGATGAAGATGCAGAAGTTGGAGTCCATCCTCTGAGCAAAGAGGATGTATGACAGCTTCCTATGAGTCAAAGTGGTTGGCTGAGCAAGGCCTCCAGGAATAAATATAAGTGAAGGAACAGTATCTGTGAACCCAGTAAAGATGGTAAGCAGTTTCTCCAGGAGTCAAGATGGGTGAAATCCAAGAAGCACCTAATTTATAGCTCTATTATGCTCTACGAGTACAGATAAATAATGCAGCTAAGTGTTTGGTAAGCAAATTATCAAATATATGCTGTCATTCCCAGAAAGTCAGCTGGTGATGAATTCCTAAAAGAAACAGCACTACCAGCTCTTGTTGAATAAAAGCTGCTAAATCCTGCAGACTTTACTGAGGAACTCAAAATACCCCAGACTCAGAATGTTCTTCTCAAGCTTATGAGCCACATGCTGTATCAGGAGTTCTGTCTGCAGGAGGTTAAGAGGTGCTATGCAAGACATATAGCACAGACTGGCCAGTAACCATTGGAAATTACTTAGCTTCTAAATAATGACTGACATGCCCCCAAGACGTTGACTTTGTTCGATTATTATGGAGGAGGAGGAGATAAGCCCAAAACAAAATAAAACAAAAATTTCTGTGCTTTCACACAAACACTTCCATGTAGGCACACATACAGGCACCTAACATGCACATCACTAAGTCATGCAATGAAAGCCCACATGTCCAAGACACAACATTCTCACCCAGTACACATAGCCTACACTTGCAATATCACCAACATATATACAACCAACATGCACACAAATGCAAGAACCCGCCCAAATAAAACAAACTCAATAGTTACACAGCAGAAGAAGTGATGTAGGTACTACACACACACACACACACACACACACACACACACACACACACAAATGTACTCCTGGGACACTGTAAGTGCCAGGATGTGAGGCAAGTGTGGGAATAGTTGGGAACCACTCAAATTCAAGAACTAAAAGGAAATTCTGTGCTAGGCACCCAAAACCTTGTTGGCCATGAAGTAGCCTGCAGAAGGACAGATCTGGATCACATTAGTCAGACGTCCTAAGCTTTATGGTAAGCATAAAGTTAGAGACGGAAGTGGAATTGCTCAGGCTAAATTGTTTAAAGGTAGAAAATCTGAGTGTGAAAACAGTGAATGAATGAATGAATGAATGAATGAATGAAGCAAACTGAAATATTGAGTGTGAGTGGTTTCTTCGGCACATGTACAAACAACCATATATTTTCTAGTTAAAAATCAAAACAAACAAACAAACAACGCCCCCCCCCCCCCCAAATACTGGCAAGAAAAAATTGCTGATAACAAATAATTTGGCTATGGCAGGACAGTGGAAGATGAAGATAGCGGAAAGGAAAAATCTAAATAAAACTATAAGGAAAAGATACTTCTGTTCTCCCAGTCTCCACTTTAACTGATGAGGTGGCCTTAGATATACACAGAGCAAAGGCTTTGAGTCGATTCTTGTGCTTTTTGCTAGAGGTCATCCACTGTCATCCATGGAGATGTTACTTTAAAGAGTGGTTGTGTCTGCAGGGTCGGAATGATTTTCATAGAAACAATGGACATGGAAATACAGCAGAACTCATGGCTCTCAGAGGAATGGTACAGTGTATGGGAAGACGGCCACTTCTGCTCTGGTTCTCTCACAGAAGAGAGGCATGGCAACACCTAGTAACACTATAGTAACTATTGCTAATATTTGGACAGAACTCTTGGTAAGAGGTCCAAGCTTACTTTACCTCAAGTCTCATGTTACCAGACTCATCTTTCTTTAAGTTATCCCAAACTTGGTTATGGTCTTTGTTTTCCTTCTTAGAAGGTGGGGATGAGGAGTGGAATTCTCAGGTTTGCCAGTATACTTAACTTTTAAAATTATTTTTAATTTCTAAATTATGTATATGTAGGGGGATTAGTACATGCACCATAGGTGTCCATGGTGGCCAGAGGCTTGTAACCCTCATAGCATTGAAAGCTGAAGGCCATGTTGTTTTTGGTGGTATTTTGGGTAGATGGAACTGGGGTCCTCTGCAAGAACAGTCGATGCTCTTAATCACTGAGAAATCTGTCAGCACCCCTCTCTTTTTTTTTACTTTTTGATAATGCCAAATAAATGGAATGAAAAAATAGAAATATAATCAATGCCCACTTATTTCACTGGTTTTGCTTATATTAATACAGATAAATTGCTAAGTGTATTAAAAACAAAACTGTTTTATAATCAGTTAAGATCTAGTCTAGCACTCTTGCAGAGGACCTGGTTTTCCTTCTCAGCAGAAATGTCAGGTAGCTCACAAAGGCCTGTAACTACTTTTCCAGGAGATCTAATATTCTTGTCTGGCCTGCATAACTACCTGCACATAAATTATGTATACATGTACAAACAGGCACACACAAATAGATGCAAAAATAAAAATAAATAAAACTATTTTTAGTTTCTTTATTACTTTTGATTTTTACAGTCCAGTTGTTGCCCCTCCCTGTCTGCCCTCCCATAGTTCCTCATCCCATTCCTCCTCCCCCTGTCTCCAAGATGATGCCCCCCACCCCCACTCCTGCCAGGCAACCCCACTCCCTGGGGTTTCAGGTCTCTCTAGGGTTAGACTTGTCTTCTCCTACTGAGGCCAGACCAGGGAGTCCTCTGCAATATTTGTGTAGGAGGCTTCAGACCAGCTCATGTATGCTGCCTGGTCGGTGATTCAGTGTCTGAGAGATCTCAGGGGTCTGGGTGAGTCTTCCTATGAGTCCCCTTCCTCCTCAGCTTCTTTCTAGTCATTCCCTAATTCTACCACAGAGGTCTTGAACTCCAGTCCAATGGTTGGGTGTAGACTGGCCCAACTTGGGCTCTATCTTAAGGGGAGGCTCAAGGCCTGACACTATTACTGATGCTGTGGTGTGCTTACAGATAGGAGCTTAGTATGGCTGTCCTCTGAGAGGCTCAATAAAACACTTTTAAAAAAGACTATTTATTAAGATCTAGTTATAAAAACCTGGGATCACATATGTCACCTTTAACAAGCATCCATCCAGACTTATATTGACCAAAATAGTTTTGTTTTTAAGAGTTTTACAATATAGTAAAGTGTTCTTCTAAGAAGTGCAGGTAAAGTCTATTCTAAGATCTCTTGAATACAGAAATTACCTCAGGAATTTGGTTGAAAATATAGATACCTTTAGTATCAAGGTGAATATATAGAAATCTATACTGTCATCCCACACTCAAAGTCTGTGGGGTGGCCTGAGTTTCTGCCTTTTAAGCTATGCACCTCTAGATGACCTTGAGACAGTCACACACTACCACACTGAGAACATCTTAGCTTCTCAGCTGCACTGCTATAGACCCTCATCCTGTTTCTATGACTTTGCTCCATTTCCTACCCTAACTAGGAAATAAAGTGCAGGCTCTAGAGCATAGACTCAGCAGGGATACTCTTACCATGCCTGGCAAAGAAACCCACAATGATCCATCCCTCTACCTGCTATTACTGTCCCAATCTGCTGCTCTCAAGGTCTTTGAATTTGCATGCTTCCCTCAGGCTTCACCATGGGCTTCTTTTAGTCAAGCAGGTATCCACCTGAGTCTCATCATCCTGCTCATCTTTCTCTAATAGCCAAGACTATAACAAACACAGCCAATGGTCTCCAAAGACATTATCTTGCTTCAGTCTCTTCACAGTAATATCATTATCTGAAATGATCTCACTCACTTATTTAAGTAATCACTGCCCGGCCTTCCCTGTAAAGTCCACAGAGGCCTTGCTTTTCTTTTAGGTGAGGTAGATATTGTTCTTGGTATAATATCAGGCCCACATAAGTGCTTTTAAATACTTTTGAAATAGATGAAAGGATAGAGAAATATCCAAGGTCTTGTTCATTCTGTTTCTCCTCTTACTTCTTAGTTTTGCTATTGGAATCAGCAAGAAAATGGGTGTATAAAGGGCTTAGAAATGTACAATATTCATAAATGTAAAATATTCTCATCCGAATATCATCAATTATTGAGAATTTGTTGTGAATGGAGACATTTTTAGCATTGGAAAATGATGAGTTTTATTCTCAAGGGGTTAGGAAATAAGGTAGGGGGAAAGTCAGAGTAACTTGGGATGCAGGGACCTACATTAGCAGAATAAATACAGTCCGAGGTCAGAGATGAGTATCTGCATTTCTCCTTCAAGTTTATGTCTCTAGAGAATTGAAAAAGAAAGGAAGAGCTACAAATTCACATGAGTAGCTTTCTTCCTTATAAACATCAGGATTTTAAGTGAGGCCAAGCTGAGCTGATGGATAATCTATCCTGAAGATGCGGCTTTCCTCTGGTTCACAGTGAACTCAGTTCTGTACAAGTAAATGGATGAATAAACAGGTAAATAAGATAAATAAAATGCCCCGGATCTAAGTTTGCCCACACATAGTTTGTTAGATAGGTGGTAGATTACCGCGTCATCAGAGTGGACAGCAGATAACCATGATGGGAAAAGTAGCAATAATCCACAGTCTCTGGCCTAAGCAAGACCCATGCCTTATTCAATGAATGCCTTCCAGTTAGCCATGAAGGAGGTATGGAGCATCAATTTTGAAATTTTTTTTTTTTTTTAAGAACACACACACAGAGAGAAATATAACAATATGTGTTTTCATTTTAATCTCAGGTATAGGATATGGGGTTGCTTTGGGCTGTCTATAGCAGCTGACTTTGGTTTGCCTCGTGCTTTAGCTGCAGATAGTTTCTGCAATTGTGTGACATCTGGGAACTTTTCAGAGGGTGCATAAATAAATGCTAGGTCCATGAGAGGCATGGTTGGTTGTTGATGGTTGGTGGTCATTCAGGGGGGTTGGTTGTGATTTGCTAGTAGTTGTGATCAAAGAGGAAACAAGAAAAAAGAAATTAAATACAAGGATCTCTGTCTCTCTGTCTCTGTTTCTCTCTGTTTCTCTCTGTTTTTCTCTGTTTCTCTCTGTTTCTCTCTCTCTCTCTCTCTCTCTCTCTCTCTCTCTCTCTCTCTCTCTCTCTCTCCTATACCTTTTTCTGTCCCATCTATTGATAGTGGATGAAACTAGGTGGGATAGTGTGGGGAAAAGAAGACCCCACAAAGTAGCAAAGACCAGGTAGAAGCAAAGAAGAAACAAAAAGAAAGAAATTAGATTCAAGTACGGCTACTCTTTGCTTTCCTCTCCTATCTAGTGATAGGGCATGAGACCAGGAGGTGGCAGGGTGGATAAAGGATGGGAAAAAAGAAGAACCCACAGAGGAGCAAACAACTGGCTACAGAGGTGGACCTAAAAAGCTGCTTCAGAATGTATAGCAAAGGGCTTGTCGGAGGCGTGCTTCCCTAGGAAGAGATGCCATGCTCTGCTATGCATTGTCCCTTTCCAAGTGCACCCACAGCTGTGCCCTGTCCTCATGGTGTACACAGATTACCATTATTACAGAGACGCTTTCCTAATTGCATGTGCTGTTGTCAGACTGGAGGGCAGCGGTGAAGAGGCTGCAGGTGCCCCGGCTGCCCTGCATAACCAGCTACTGACCGACTGTTGGCCTCAAAGAAGGTTAACAGGCATCTATTGACTCTTCACATTTAGCCCAACCCTATGCTTAAAATACATACATATATTCATTATTAATCACACTTGGCTTCTAACTCTCCCATGGAGATTGTTCAGCCCCCACCCCTCTGGTTCTATATGCAACAGTTCTTGAACAATGTGGACCATGTTAGAGAGAGTGAGATTTGTACAACCTGGGTTTCTGTTGATCACCCATGGAGTCTTTGAATGGAGAATGTATTAAGGGAATGTATTGGCAGAGCAGTGGAATGCGGAGCAAAGGCTGAGTGATCAGGGTTTCATAAGCTCAAGGCCGACAAAGACAACAGATCAGAGTTCAGGTTGACAGCTTGTCTGATCTGTGCTTATGAAAATAACTGCTTTTACTATAGGTGTAGGGCAGAGGCTCCCATAGGTCTAAGCACTTTGCATACGCAATTGAATTCTCAGGACCACCACGAATATGGTATCTTAAGCGTCCCTTTACCGATGAGAAAAGATTAGTTGTGCTTCATTTAGTACTTTGTTTAGTCTTTAAAGCCAGTAAGTAGGATCAAGTTGATCCACCCAAACTGGTTCTCATTCAAGAGCCCATGCTTTTAACACCTGTTGTAATTATATACTATCTTACTCCAGATTCAGCTTCAACAAATGAGAGACCAGGGTTCACAAAACTTGAAATCTCTTCCAAAGGCAGGGTGCGGGTTTCTAACAAAGACTAGAATTGGATACTTTTGGTAGTTAATGAGGCAAGGTCAGCACTATATCATATAATGCTCTTAGTTAACAAGATGAAGGTGTTAGTGACATTGAAAACTGTATGAGACCCCTTCTAGACCATTATCACTGACAGTGCTTCTTGGTTAGTATAGCGTTAAAGCAAATTGAACTATATCTTGAGTAAATTTATAATGGACCAGTAAAATAAAACCAAACCAAACAAATACAAAAATAGACTCCCAGAGTCTCCTGAATATCTAGTAACTCAAAAATATATGGTAGGATTTCTGTGTGGCCACTTCATAGGCTTCAGTATTCCAATATAGTCACTGTCTAGTTGGCTCGTGAGACAACCACTTCGGCTGTTCTTTTCAGTACTCAAGGGTGTGTGTGTTTTTCACCCATTTGCTTAAACTGCCTAATTCCCCATGTTGGTATGGTTCTAGAGTCCCAGAACAGTGCATAGCCTCCTTTATAACACTTCACAAATGTCCATCAATGGCAGATGATGTGTGGGGATGAAAAACATGCAAACGAGACTATGAGGAAAAAAAAAACAGGTCACTTGACAAAAGGTATGGATGTTTATTGCCAAGAAAGTGGCTCAACTGCCAGCATCATCCGCTCAGATACGGGTGGCCAGTTCAACTATTTTAGTTTGCTATATTTATGCACAGATTTAATGAACTTGGAATAAGTAGCTCCCACTAGTCACAGACATTGAATGCGTTCAGACGTGCAGACTAATCGTGTGATGCTCACCATGGCTGCACATAAGAATCATTTTGCAAGCTTCACAGAATGGCCACCCTAGACAAAATAAATAAGTATATCTGGGAATGAGTCCAAGAAGAAGTCTCCAGATGATCCGTATATGTCTCCCGGGCTGATAGCCACTTGGTATTTAAAAGGATGAGGGCACAAGCATGAAGGGGGAGGGTATCTGGCAGACACATAGGAGCATGTTCTCTGAAGTCAGGCCTCCTGGGTTCAAGCGCCAGCTCTGCCACCCACAAGCAACATGGGTGACCCTAGACAAGTGATTTCTCTAAACTCCAAGCTGGTAATAGAATAAAATTAAAACCAGGGGACACGTGAAGCACTTAGAATGCTAATCGCTTGGTAAATGATAAGTATTATTGTCACCACTGCGTGTTCTAATGGTGTTGATTCCCATTTGAGGGACAGGTAATTAGCGATAAACTTTGTCACAGGCTTCTTCAGTATCACTTCAAGACTTCCTATGCCAAGCATAGCACCACATCGAGACAATGCAATTAGTGAGCAATCTCTGAATCACAGTTCATCACACAGTCCTCAACAGAACTGATGATGGCCTGCAGAATGGCTCAGCTGATAAAGGACAACTTGAAATCAAAACCCAGAAGCTGTGTAAATAGTTGGATGTGGTCTTGTGCATCTGTCAACCCAGCACTCCTCCTGAAATGGGAGGTAGAGACAGGAGAACTGGCTAGAAGCTTAAGGGTCAAGTAGTGTACAGCACGAGGCACAGAACCACCATGCTTCAGAAACAAGTAGAAGCAAGGGACCAATTTCTAGTAAGTTGAATAACGTGTACTCATGTGTCCTGGCACATGTAGGCCCCCATAAATAATAGATGAATGGATGGATAGATAGATAGATAGATAGATAGATAGATAGATAGATAGATAGATAGAAATAGACAATACAGAAGGTAACTAAATAGCTGCTAAGGTGTAAACCTAATATAGTGCAAATATTTCATTCAGATATATTCAGTACATTTATTGTGTACCAAACATCTTTCCTCAATTTACCTTCCTAACTGAATTCTTCTCAATGAAACGCACAGAGAATACCATGCTAAAAGGACAGCAATAGGCTCTGGAGCTAAACAGACCATTTTGGTTTGGGCTTTCTATTAAGGAGTACCAGAATTGGGAGGGAAGGAAGTGCATGCAACCTATCCAGAGATGAGGGAACAGGCTGATGGATGTTGAAAAGGGTGGTGGTATTGGTCTCCATTATCAAAATAAAGTTAATCCCCATGTAGAAGGAAGTGGGAACAAGGTTTACCAGTAGAATTTCAGTAGTTAATGGCTTAAAACATACTTTGAAAATTTTGACTTTTTCTTTTGAAAGAACGTGATGGCTGCACAGAGTTGCAAAAATAGTAGTCCTTACGTAGCCTTCCCCCCAGCTTCCTTACAAAAATCCTGTCCATCTCACAGGACCATACTATCCACTCCAAGGATTTAACACTCTTATCAATGATATTAAGTCAAGTACAAACCCCCTTTGAGTGCCACCAGGTTTTACACACACTCATGAGTATTCCTGCTAATCTCTCATTTCATGTCAGCACAGTCATTTTAAAATGCAGACAAGACGTCAAACTACCATGGCAATGCAGCTCCTGCTCAAAGACAAAACACTTGAACTGTCTAGCTCCAGCTGTAGTTCAAAGCAACCCTTTGCTAAAGTTTCGACCAGATTCCACCACAGAGCCTAGAACGGAGCATCCCTTCTGTATAGCCATGAGGGAGGGAACTCGAATAGAGAAATGCAAAATGAGATTACATCATGGAAGGTTTCCCATGAAACAAATGTTCAGTCTAACTCAGGAACAGGAGAGAAAACTACATTTGCAAGCACTGCTGGGTGTGGATGGAAATTTACAAAACAAATGTGTCTGAGAAAAATTCTCGGCTCCTCTATGCATGTTTTTAAATGTTTGAGTAAATCAAAACAAGAACAAAACCTTCCCACTGCTGCTTTCTTATCACAGCATAAGGAAATACAGCCAGCGCTCTCCCCTCACCCCTCTCCCCTCTCTGTCTTCCTTCTTGGGAAATAATTTTGAAAACAATTGAAGAACTGATTTTCTTAATACTGTTACAGCTCTTTAAATGAGTGCGCACACACTCATAATTACAAATCAGGCATTTACTATTTTGCATCAGTGGAATTTAGGAAATTAAAAAAAAAAAAAAAAAAAAAAAAAAAAAAAAAAAAACCAAAAGGAGGTTTTTCAGGAGCACAGCAGAATTGCCTTTTTAATAATAGATTTGGCTCCTCTAATCCATTCTTAATCTAATTAAGACAAGGAAAAGCATTGGCTGCCATCTCAGACAATGGCAGGGATGCTATAAACAGAGGGCGATAAAGTGATCAGTTCACACCCCATCAAATTTACTCACAGCCTGAATAACCGTTCTGATTTCCTGTGTTACATTTGTACCATTTAACAAGTGTTTTCATTTGATTTCTACCACTCCATCTTCTGATCAGGCACAGGCTGTGGAATCTTCCAGTTCTGGAAACCTGCTATGTCTGGTGAAGCGGCACCCAGTGTGCAATTATGGAACCCTACAAATTGATGCTAACATCTCCAATAAGCAAAGATAATAATTAAGTGGTAAACCTTTGGCATTAAAAACAGCAACGGTGTTATTAATACCCAAATGGGCACCAAAACAAACAGCATTGATGGAATTTAATTAAATGATTTTATGATTGTGTATTCTTTGCAAGCTTACATGATTATCCCTGTTATCCTTGGATGAGCATTTAAATCTGGAAGCTAAGATTCAATCTAATGGCCTTTTGTTCAGACACTTCTTAGGGAAAAAAATAAGGTGAAAATTTTTTTCCCTGTGAAATGTAGATATTGAGGAAAGGGAAAAATTACTGGTTTTGGATTCTATGTTTACCATAAGCATAAAAATAGTAAAAGGAATGATCCTTTGGAATAATCAGAGTGTTTTTCTTGTATTCATTTGTATTCTCAGCTTATGAATAATACTGGGAGAAGTCGACAATTTATTATCTCACTTAATTATAATTAAGACCTTTTGACTATTCAACGTCTTATACTAAAGGTTTGGTGGTACACTGCCATGCCTCATGCCCAAATCTCTCCTTGGTATTCTGTCCAATTTGTAGAAGGCCAATAGCTACATAATCCATGTAGCTCAAATTATGAACTGATTACAAATCACGTAATCTCAAATTACGAACTGATCTAGGAATCACCACTGTTGGTTTTGTGAAGGCAAGATACACAACCCCAAGAGAGGACAAATGGATCAAGCACTCTGGTCTGAACAATAAGAGTTGACAACTTGCTAATTATACCGCCAAAGGCAAACCAAACAGAATCTCCCATTTAGCCATGAAAATAACACCTAGGTTCTGAAAGCTACGATTTCCCAATAAGTAAGGCCAAGTGAGGATAATATATGACTAGTCACTAATCACCAAGAAAGAATCACAACGGATGAACAAGTACTGCTAAAGATAACGGGAAAAAACTTCACCCCATCCTATGATGTTCCCAAACAGAAAAACTGTAAGATAAAAATGTATTTCTGTTGAAAAAAACTGTTGGTTTAGTTTGAAGAGAAGATAACAGCACTTAGATTGTTTATGAGCACTGTTAGAAGCTTTATGCAGTTCTCATAAATTTTAATTCCACACTAGACTCCTCGTCGGTACAAATAAGTCTAGTGTGAAAGATGCCGAAGTCCCACAGTGAGGAAAAGCTGTATTTGCTTTCTATTTGGGGGCCATCCATGTCAGTCAGCTACAAAAAGGACACTTGTTTTTAAGGATTCTAAGGGTTCCAGCTTACTCTGTAGGGGAATGAGAAAGGCATGGTGGTGAGGGACATATCACCTTTAAGAAAGAAACTGTTAGGAGACCTGTTGCTTCTGACTTGCTTCATCTCACCAAAATCTCTATTGCTCTTTTTTCATCCACACAGACCACATTCCCCAAAGAATGTCTTTAATGGCTATGATGTATTTCTTCTTTTCCTTGCAGAACCAGAAGAATCACAGGTCTGAAAACCCTTCTTTGATTTCCCACAAACTTTTGCCCATTAATCAGATTTAAAAGCATTTTCTACTCTCCCAAAGCAAAAGTAAAATGTTTCCCCTCTCAGGTTAATTAACAGACTCCACAACTTTCTCCTTCTAGGCATTAGTGAAAATGGCAGAATACTGGGAAATTCACCAATGCTTCGGAGACTAGAAACTGGAGTTCTCTTTTTACGTTGCTAACATTTCCCTACATGTGCCAAATCATATTTTCTGTCCTGTAGCAAAATACCTTACAGAATAACATAAAGGAAACATATTTTTTGTGCATGACTTTCAGGATGTTGAACTATGAGCATGAACTAATAGCCCATAGTCTCATGTGTTTGAATACAGTCTAAAGCTGCTGGAAGTGTTTGGGAAGGTGTGGTACCATTAAAAGGTGGAGCTTTGCTGAAGGAAGTGCATCACCGGAAGGGTGTTCTTTAAGGTTTTATAGCCCAGCTCCTCTCCCTGTTCATGCTCTGCTTTCTGATCTAACATGCACTGTGACCAGCTCACCTCCTGCTTCTGTCATGTCTTTTCTACCCTGATGGGATACACATCTTTAAACCTTAAGACCGAATAAACCCTTCCTTCATTAAGATGCTTCTTCTCAGTCACATTGTCACAGTAATTAAAATGAAATTATCCCCCAAAGTTTTTTGTCTGTGGTGTTTGAGTTAATGCTTTCTGGACCGTGGTAAGACAGACTGCTGTGGAGAAGGGAGGCTACACAGAAGCAGAGTTAGTGCCTGATGGCCAGGAAGCAGGGGAAATGAAGGAGTGTCTGGTACACAAGGACACCACACAATGAGCTACTTCTGTCATCTGGGCACTATGTTCCAAAGCATCCAGTATCTCGCCAAACAGAACCACCAACTGGAAACTAACTGTTTAATATTCAAACCATAACACATGGCCTTACAAGGTAAAAGTGGACCCTCAACATCCCTCTGGTGGACAGTTTGCTCATATGCAACATTTGAGGAACTGCATTGGTTCTGAAGCAACAAAATGGCCCCTGTGGGCAAAAATGGCCTGTAGACAGGTGCAGTGTATCTCACAGTAGTGCTCATTCATGGGTTGAATTAGTTAGTGTCATTTGGAAAATGTGAAATTTCTCATATCAGGCACTATGTGTGTGGGTTTTGAAGCAGAAGACTGAATCCCCTCAGGCATGAACTGAGGCAGCTGAGGGTGGGGGCGCTGCAGGTGCCCATTGGTTCTCTGTGATCTGTGATCATGTTATATATTCGTCCATACATACATATGATGGGAACCTAAGAATTTTGGATCAAATACTGTCAAAAGATTTGTAACATTAAAACAGCCCAACCCATTTATCGGTTTTCAGATGTGGGTCTACACTACATTTAAAGATTAAAAAATAATATTGTGCTGCTTCTTTATTTAGAGGCACACGGGGCTTGAAAAGTGGTGATCACCTCACTTCTATTTTGAAAATAAACAGATGTTTTACTTATTGGCATTTTCTCTAAAGCTATGTGCAAAACACAGTACTTCTGCTTCCTGAAGGAAAATGAAGAGGACACTTAAAGTTGTGCCTGCTTTCAAAACCTATTGACTGGTTTAGACAAGGAACAGAGTCTAATTTCTGTGACCTTGGGCTTAAGGTTTCATACTTTACTTTTTTTCAGCGGCAGAAAAATAAGTTGGCTTGTGATATCACTGTATTGAAAGATGGTTGATGTTGGGCAGCATCTAGTTCAATTTCCACTTTTACGGATGAACAAGATGACCAAAACAGTCTTCTTAATTGCTGGGATTCTTGCTTGTGTCTTTTACTAGTTGGAGAATGCTAAATAAAACAAGCATCCTTTGGTGGCTCTGTTTCTTAATTGGTAAGTGAGTAATGACCTCAGAATGATTTGCTTTTCAGTGTTACTATGAAATCAAACCAGAAAGCACCCAGCATAACATTCTAAATCAAAAGCAGCCAATAGTCATTGGATGAGGACTATTCTTACAGTACCCTTATGAAGTAAATAATAATATTTTGTGTTACACATTAGAATACTGAGGTGTCTTATGTTCAGTCATGTGCCTAGGGTTGCACGACATTATATGGCAAGTACAGGGGTTAGCAAAAGAACATGTGAGCTCTTACATCAAACCCTCATTTGAAGCATTATGTCTGCATTTTTATGGCATCTGGTACTTGGAAGTTGCTATCAATTTTAATAATCATATTATTTTTATAGTCGGACCTCATCTTCCCTGCACATCTCTCTGCTCAGGTCTGCCAACCCAAGATTATTATTCACAACCCCTCTTCCTTAGCTGTAGTCCAAATTTTGCAATTATACACCTAGAACAAATGTGTTTATTTTTGTTTCTGGAAACTCTCCAGCGGGCACTTGCATTTCTGAAGAAGCCTTTTGAAGATTTTCCAAACGCCACCACTTGGAAACCTTTGAGTTGAAGACTGCCACACTTGTCATCTGATGGTCTCATGTCATCGAGGAGGTCAAAGAGAAGTCAACTATTAAAGTTTTCCCTCAAAACATTCTGTACATCAAGGACGGGCTACACAAATGTAGCATGCGTGTAGTCAATGTATGATAACAGTTTGTCAAATCCAATTCACTAAGTCCTATTGAAACTAATGAAGGGTGTAAAAATGACAGCTATCTGACATATTTCAAATCTCAACTTGACATCTACAACCTTTTAAAGTTATTTTTAAATGCAGCAGTACTTAAGATGTATTGAATACGTAGAACGCTGCTCACCCTCTGTTGGATGATCAGGTTTGTAGCCATGGAAATTAACACGGGTCTTCACTCAGCAGCTTTTCAAACAACCATGCAATGTGTGTACATGCCAAGAAAATAAGGCAACATGCCTTATGGAAGTTAAATAAATTCCATCTTTTGATCTTTCATGGGGGGAAGCCAGGGTGGAAGTTCATTCCAGGGTTTAAGGCAGGCTTGTATGTGCTTGGCAATGGAATGAATAGAGACAAAGAGGAATGGGTAATGCAGAGTAAGAAACTGTCAAGCTGCTATGAGATGATGTACTTCTTGGAGCCTGTGTTTGGTTATGGGGATGGAGTGGGAATTCCAGGTACCGAGAACTTGTTTTCTAGTTTGGACTTCATTCATAAATTGATAAATTCTTACACCAGACCTTAAATTGTGACTTTATTTTGCATTTATAAAATAAATTAAGCATTGAAAAAAGTTTATGGCATACAAAATGGATTGACAGGGGTTAATTTTTTTTATGAAGTTGCATTCTAGTATTTTGGAAGTTGCTGTAATTTCGTTGTGGTCTGAATGTTTGTGTCCTTCAGATTCATGCATTGAAACCTAATCTCTAACATGATAGGAGCAGGAGATGGGATTTGTTTAGAAACGAAGTACCTTACCCAACGAGACTTGTTAGTACCCTTACATACACCCCCAAACAAACCAGTACCCCAATACAAAAAAGTGAACAAAAAACCCTGAAAACACACTGCTTTATCTTTCTACTACTATCATGTGAGAAAATGCCTTGAAGAAGCCACAAAGTGGATAGAATCGGCCCACACCCTAATCGTAAACTTCCAAGTTTCTAGAGACATAAGAAATAAAGTCTTACCATTACATATCATTTGGAACATGGAATTTCATTGTAATGGGACAAACTAAGGCATCATTCAATTACCATGTTAAATGTCCTCAAGCATCATTCCGTAGACATTGTTGGTAAAACCTTTCCTTTCCCTTGACTAGAACATTCCAACATAATATGCTGCTCAGTTGTCACACATAGAGTTTCTGGCTTAGGAATATGAGAAGGTTGTAAGGAAGAGTGAATAACAGACCCATTTCCCATGAAAAGGATAATGATGTCATTAGAATACCCAACAGCATGGATTATTAATTTTAATGCAATATTTTTATATTAAAAAAATAAAAGAATCAACATTTAGCAAGTGCCTCATCCACCTTAGTCCATCTCAAGCTGGTCACTTCCACTCATTAAATTACTTAAATATGCAAATTCCTAAGAAGTCATGGCAGCCTGTTAAAGAAACAAATATATGTTTCATCTCTGCCTGAGGGATCTAGCTTAAAACCTCTGGAATGAAAACTCCTAAAACCCCTGAAATCCATAGCATCTTTCATGTGAGGCTCTGGATGGCTTCAAGATAGAGTCAGGTACCCAGAAATATCAAGGCAGAATCAGAGTACTGAAAGCTATATCCCCTAGCCGTGGGAGAGAGTAGAGGGATTGGAGCTTGAACTAATCATCAATGGCCAATAATACAAACATATCAATATGATAATGCCTTCTTAAAAACCCTAAAGAGATTCAGCTATCCCCATACTATTGAATCCATAAGACGGCATACTGAAGCGCCCTGAGTTTCCTTCCACTCCCTGACCTCTGTCTTTCTTCTCTAGCTGTTCATCTGGATTCTTTGCAATATCTCATATAATAAATAGATAAGCATAAGTAAAAAGTGATTTATAAGATGCTCTAGCAAATTTTTTAAACAGGAAGGTAGGGCCATAGAACCTCGATTTATAGCTGGTTGGCTTATAGCTGGCATCTGAACAAGAGTCGCAGAATTGAAGTATCCCCTGAGTTCTAATACTCTATCACATTTTGATGGTTAGAAGTGGGATACTTTAAGCAAGGATTATATAAAAGCTAGGAATTAATTTTATTTATATTCTTAATAGCAAAAGAGCCTCTCAATGGGCTGCTAGGTCAACTATAGAATAGCAAACCTTTTCAGCCTCTATCACAAGCCTTTGTCAGAAGGCTTATGCTTTATCATTATTTGTAAATTGTTCCATCATATAAAGTAAATCTAGCACAGAACTTCTTATTTACTTATTTATTTTTTTTACCCTATTTCTGAAGTTTTATTTTATTTTTACTTACATGTTCATGTGTTTATCTGTGACATTGTGCACACCAGTGCAGGTGCACAGCCAGCAGAAGACACTGGTTACAGGTAGCTGTGAACCACCTGGTGTGGATGCTATGAAACACACTTGGATTCTCTGCAAGAACACTACCCACTGTTAACCACTGATCTATCTTTCCAGACTTTTCTCTCCCTCATTTTAAAAGTTAAAACGTTACCATTCTTTGAGGAAAAAAATATAAAGGTTGATTCTTACTGACTAATAAAAGAAGACACGATAAGAAGAGAAAATGTAGTTTGGATATAGTTGAGAAATGACAGTGTGTGGCCAGCATGGGAGTCATTGAAATTAGTTGTACATTCATTATTGATAGCTAAATAATATTGATACAGTGGGACTTAAGGCACAGACTAGAAATGCAGCCTTCTTTAAGCAAGGCATGGAAGCAACAATCATGACTCTCAGTCATTCCACAAAATGGGGTTAGTGATAGGTGTATGGCCTACCCAAAGGTTTCCTGTAGCTGGATTATCAAGAAATGCATCTGACACAACGTATGTCAATTATGGCTCCATACAGATGCAAAACATGATGATGATAATAAACTTATACACCTACCTTCTAAGGACTCCCTAAAAATTAAAGATACAAATACCATGTTCACTGTCAAACGTAACAGAATTATTTTACAAATCTTTAATTAATTAAAGTTTATAGTGTATATGTTTGTGCTATCAGATAATAAGCCACCAAAAACTGACGGCAGCCACAAAAATAACAAAGTCACGAGAACAATTAGAACTTAGAACTTGTTTCTCCTGCAGAGAAGATGTTTGCTGACTCATTCTATAAGTTTATGCGATCTCTCTGCCAACACTAACGTCCAAAAGCATTTGAGAAACCACCCAAAAACTATCTAAGACCTCATATTTGGGGGGGTGGGGGTGGTGTTACAAATCCATAGTCTCCTGTGGGACACAAAGGAACACGCGATAGCCTATTAGTATGACAGGTAGTGCTCTTACTAACAACTGCTTTTTACTCCCTCTGACAAATGTGCTTGGTGCCATGGTTGACGTTTGTGTGGTAATCAGGAGTGATGGAGAGGGGCCGTCGGCGCTGCCGAAAGTGCCCCCCGATTTAATGTGAACGATTTGTCAAATGTGCTGTGATAGCAGCGCTGTCAGAGCCGGGCAGGGAAGCACTCTGTCATCTATGCGCCAACCAAGGTCACTTTGGCAAGGAGAGGAGGGCTCTCGCCAACGAAATTTTCATGTTTATCTCTGATATGCATGGCCTACTTTCACAACTTGTTTTCCTTCTATTAACAGATAACCATCGAAGAAGGCTCAGGGAGACACTCCCCTGGAGAGAAGCAGCCGGTGACATGATTCTGTCCCTTGGGAATGCCAATTGGCATCACTGAATGCCAAAAGCTAGGGTAGCAAACATGAGAGCCAGGGCCCCCCTACAAACCAACACACCTCATGAACTGTACTGGGAAGTATATGAGTAGCATGCCTTACATATCTCAAATATACCATGGATAATGTTAGATCTGAGCATCACATGGCATTGTATGGTATAGTTTTATTCCATGGTTCTGGGCATTAAATATTTCTTAAGCATGGAAAGAATGTCAGGTTTGAGGATGTCTTCCCAAAGTGTTGGCTCACTGTGTTGATAGACTTGTCAATTAAAGAAATGTGGCTTAATGTGGGTAAAGGGGAGAAAGCATTTGCTATTAGTCAAATGATGCTAACAGCTAGAGGAGGTTGCCTGGATCTCTTTGTCATAAATTCTCATCATGCTTTTTGGGATTCTCTTATTACATTGGTATATCTCTTGGAACAAACTAGAAGCAAAAACAGTGCAGGTGTGGTCTTGTTGAACTTTGTATCTTTATCCTTCAGTACAGTATCTGTTCAGAAAAAAACTAAATGCAGAAATGAATTAAGTCCATAGAAATAAATGTAAGAAAATTTAGCAAGAGACAATAAGGATCCTGCATGGAGGAGGGGTGGATATCTGGGGAACCAGGACAGTGAGCATTCTGTCTGGGACAGACTGTATGTAAAAGATCATGGTTGAAATGAAGGAGGAGATGGAATGTAAGGACCACAAGAATGTCACCGACTGACTATGTGGCAACATTGGGCACAGAGGAGAAGTTCACACTATAAATATGTTCATTTATACCAGCCTGTGCAGTGCTTCCTGCTTTGTTTTACCTTTTCCTTTTAATTAGTTACTAATGCTTAATTATCAAGAGTTATTTCATAAAGCTTTGGTTGTTGCAATCTCTAAGTGTTGGAGTTACAACTGCCTTACAATGTCAGGCTGCAGACACAGCTGCCCCTTTCGGCTGGACCTTTTGTGTTGAGCTCTTTCAGTCTTGAGTGTTTAATGCCAGATTCCACCTGTCCCCATGTTTACACATTTTCTCTCTTAATACTCAACAAGCATTCGACTCTGTCAGGTCCTAGCCAATGAATCACAGAGCACTGAATGAAGAACTGAGGCTTTCAAATCAGTGCCCCTTGAATTAGGCTCTGGTGGGTTAACTCCAAGAGATCCTTGTCATATTTAAGGCAGTGGTAGTTCTCCTTCAGGTCTACCAGAAAGCCTAAGTGCTCAGATGACCAGTCCCATTTGAGACTGCTCTTTATATAAAATAGGTCAATTAGGATAAAAGTGATGCATTTATACTACTTCAGAGATGAGCAACCCCTTTTGGTCCATGGGATCTCTTGTCTTGGTTGGCATAGTTACACTATTCCTATGTTACAATAAGAAAACTGAGGCTTTAGGTGAAAATAGAGCACTAACAAGATAGACCTGTTAGATATTAGGCCCAAATCCCAAAAGTGAGGTCAAAACACTAGAACCTCATTAAGAAACTAAGCAACTCTAATGCCTAGCCAGAGTTTGAGACCCACACCTTTACCATCAAAAAAGGATTTATTTCTCACCCCCTCAAAATCTTATGTTGAAAGCCTCAGTCTAAATATGATGTTATTAGGAGGTAGGATGTTTGGATTATGATCAAATTCTCATAAACTCATGAGGATGGAGTCTACATGATAAAGCCAGTGTCTTTACAAAAAGAGACCAGAGAGAACCAATATCTTCCTGCTCGTTCTTTCTCTCCTCCTCTAGCCTCTCCCTACTGTCAACGCTCTTCCCCCTGACATTACAGAATAATGTAAGAGGGCAGCTCTTCACCAGCCACATGGACAGCCCTCATCAGGAACTCAACATCCCTGCCATTCTGATCATAGACTTCTGTTTTCATGAACTGTGAAAAGAAACAGTAGCTGCCAAAAACGCCCAGTGACCTAAAATGACTAATACAATGAAGGGCTCGGACTTCTTCCCTCCTCACCTGCCAGATCAAAACACACATGACTTGCAAGGACTAGGCTGGAATGGCACAGAAAGTGACAGATTTTTTTCAGAATGTGCCCCAGGGGAAGGATTTCTGTCTGGACTCCCAATAATTAGGCTTTGGTTTGTTGTAAGGGATATTTGATTAGAACATGTGACTCTGACTCTCTCTCTCTCTCTCTCTCTCTCTCTCTCTCTCTCTCTCTCTCTCTCTCTCTTCCTCTCTCTCTCTCATGATACTGGATATGTTAGGTAAGATATGTTCATCATTGAAGGATACCTTGAGCCTTAATGCCACTCATTTTGCAAGTGAGGAAATTGAGGAGTTTCCGACACTGAACAGTTCTATAAATTTTGTTTGTACTTGGGGACTAATCTTTGGGGTGATATTCACAAATGCATTTCTTAGAAGAGTATTTTTTTTCTAGTACCTTGATGTGCATTTGAAATTATGACTAGCCTCACATGACAATAAGGAACACCAAGCATTCATAATCTATCAAATCTATCAAAACAGGAAAGGGAGAGAGAAAAACAGTAGTTAACGTAACTGTTATCTGACTGGATATAGTTATAGCTAGTAAAAGGTATGACTTTGCCACACATGTGTGTCCATGTACTCCAGTACTGAGTTCCCATTAGATAGTTGCCCTGGATTTGATATGGAAATTGACCCCTGTATGACATCTATTCAATCCAATGAGGAGAAATACTTGTTCAACACATAATCAGGGAACACTCATGCGAGTGGCCTAATTATGCTCAGTAGCAGGGACTCCAGGGAAACACTTCCCAGCAGGGATACCAGGGCTATATTTAATGGGAGCACTTTGGGATGAATAGTTATTCACTGGCCCTTTTTGGATAATGGGACTTATTTCATGCAACTCCTGTGAGAGTCTCACAGCTCAACACTGAACACATGAACAGTCTTTGTTCATATCCCTGTATCAAATATAGACAAAGGCTGATTGATTCATAGTAGGCTCTTAATATTCAGTCTTGAATGACTGAAAAGAAATTTTAAAATGAACTATGACTATTAGTATTTGCTTGCCCTACTTCATCGAAAATGGTCTTTAGGAAATAGAAATGACTGTATAACTGTTATTTTCTCCTACTAAAAGTCCTTTGATGGTGTCCCACAGCCTGCAGCATAAAATAGAAAGTGCTCAGTATACCGTAGGAGCATATGCATAGTCTGGCCTAGACCCCATCTTAGATTCCATCTCTCATCACACTGACAAGGGATGACCTTGTCATTAATTACAGTTCATGTAACAAACCTTACAGTATGACTTTCAGTCTGCTTGGCATATCAACTTCCTGCTTGATCCCCAAATATCTTTCAAGATTCAGCGTCATGAAGTCTTCTTAATCTATCCATGTAGAACTAACCATTCTGCCTCCTTCTGCACTGTTCATGGATTTCCTTCATTTTCAGTCATAGTGCTCCCATCATTTTACAGGACTAAATAAGCATACATCTTCTCCAATAATGAGAACCATGCCCTCTAGAAATGTGGACCAAAGTTGGCTTTACAGGACTGGCATCTGCCACAAGACCTGGGTCATTGCACATGTCCACCAATGACAATTTGAATAAGCATACTTGATGTCTCTTTCCATTCTTATGCCCTGGGAGTCAGGATTGCAGTACAAAGGATTTTTCCTTTTCAAATAGGGAAAATACTAGAAGATTTTTTTTTTAAATATGAGAAAACTTATTAACATGGTAATCCTATGAAAAATATGACATAGGCATGAAAGCCTATCAGATAATTGCATGAGAAGAAAGTTACCCCTAAACAGTAACAATGATGACACCACATAAATCAAGCACTTGGGATGATGAGTCTAAGCCAGTGGATCCTCGGTACTGATCTATGTTTTATACGTGAAATGGTAATTCACTAATTATTAACTATTCAAGTAGAATTTTAAAGCCCAAAGTGAGGCTTCATTTTTTGTTACCTTCTGCCCCTTTCAATTGAGCATAGATTGGTTTCCGCCTCCGTCTTTATTATTACTGATAAACATTTCCTGAGTCCTTACTATGTGGCAGATGATTTTAGTAATAGACAAAATTAAAATGTTGGCCTCTTGTGTCGTAGTTTTTCTATCATTCAGTAGTTATTTCCTTTAGTAGCTATTTTCATATTCGGTACTTCATGAAAATCAACAACAAGAACATATTTTATTTTGCTATAATTAGCAAAATATATCCGTTATGTATGTTATGTATTAGGTCACACGGTCTAAGACTCCATGTCTTATCCTTGAACTACAGTCTAAGACACAGCTATTAGGCCACACAAACTACCTCACTGACTGATGAAGTGTGCAAGAAAAACAGAGCTCTGCTATAGCTGCATCTTTTCATTTCCACATGTTCTTATTCTTTCTCCTCTGACTGGCAGTGTTCTGCCCTCAGCAATGGATGATCAGGGATTCTGCCTGCATCACATCCCTAGTGGTAAAGAAGACAAGGGAGCACGGAGGCAATAGCCAACTCCATTCCCAGTCTTCTTGCTGTGCTACAAGCTGAAAGCACACTCTTCTAGTGTCCTTTGAATTCCTTGGAAACTAGACATTACTTTTTGTCTGAGAAATGGAGAAGGGCAGGCGAAAGCCAACATGGACTTCCTTGCCAATTGGTGACATGAAACAATGTAAAGAAACACTCTGGACTTAGTTTCATCTATATAACCTGAGGTAATATTGCCACCTAAGATAGTCAGTGAAATGTAAGAAACCCTATGACCTATGAACTGACGACCAAGCTGTGACAGTGGCAGAGTGGCATTGCGTATAGCGACTCTTCAACCTCCTCACCTGCCACTCTTTTCTCTTCAGGTGATACTTTATAATATTCTAGGAGTGTCGCCTCTACTTCACAGTCCTTATCCCTGATGTCTCTCAAAAAATATCCCTGTCTTAGGAATCCCATGGCAGGTTATCTGTCATCCAGGTGTCAGTCCGAATGTCCTTGCTTTTAGTGAGTAATCCATGACCTTTCTCATTTAGAGGGCTTCTCCATAGCCACTTAATTACAACATTTCTCTGGGCATATTTACTTTTACAGCATTGTCCCAAGGAAGGATTTATTTTGTCGTGTGTGTGTGGGTGTGTGTGTGTTTTGTCTCTTTTCTTTCTGTTGCCCCCTTTAGTGATATTTTTATTTTATCTATCTGTGTTCTCATTCATTCATGTTCTCATTATCCCCCCTCTCCTCTGCCTCCAGCTCTCCACTCTGCTGCCACCTCAGAAACTAGAAAAACCATGCTATCATCCATTTTTAATCCCATCTATGAAAATAATGCATGGATTTAAATGCATTTGTGGGGAGATATCTTCCCCCATGATGGACTTGAACAAGTCATCTGGTCTCAAGAGTATAAACTGTTCTCTTCTTATCTGCCCCAAAGTTTATTTGACCCAGCTGTGACCCAGAACACTCAATCTTCAGCAGAAATTGGTGGAGAACTATACTGTTCTTTGCACCACCCTCATCAATAAAAAAAAAAAAAATACAGATGGTAAGACAATATGAAGACATGAACCCCAGGTGGAGAGGTCACACATGCATGCCACTTCTCTGTCTTACAGCAGTGAGTTTCATTTAAGGTGGTGAAAGGAAAGGTCCTTGCATATCAACTGGGGAGGTGGAACAGAAGGCTTTTTGGTTCATTTCTCCTCCTCTTGAAACAGACTGAGGAACAAACAGGAAGCAGCTGAGGAACGGAGGGTCTAAAAACACCATGTTAGTTACTCTCACTACTATAGAACTGCAGAGAGATGGACTGGAGACTAAAATACTAAAAAAGGGAAATCTGACGGGAACTTCAGTGATCGGAATGATATTCATGGTGGATTTCCCTGTCTCTTGGCAACAGAGACTATATCCCTGTTGTCCTATTGCAGTAATGCCACTCACTTCTCTGGATTCCCTCCCTTTCTTCCTCTCTCCCTTCTTCCTGTTTCCGTCATCCTTCCCAGCCCCCCAGTTACCAGTTTCTTTTCTCCTTCCCAATTCTTATCATCAAGAAATCCATACATATATGCTGGGAAATGAAAAATTGGTTGCTATGGAATGATACTGAATACAAGTCTGGGGGGAAAATGTGTTTGCCGTTTTTATTAAGCAGGAACATGAGCTAAAGAAGATGATTTATGGTAATGAATCATATTAATCAACTAAATTAATATATCATTTCAGTGATTCATAGAGTAACAATAACAAATAAGAAATTGGACTTAAAAAATATCCTAGCCAGGTATATGCATCCAGACATAAATTAAAGATTAATTTGTAATCTACTCACACATTAAAATCAAGGACATTATTTCATCATTTCTTATCAAATATGCAAAAATGCAGTCATTCCTACAGGGATTTTTTTTTTTTTGCTATTGAAAATGTTGCTTGTAGTTTATAGAGTAAATAAAATAAAATGTATATACATCTCATCCTGTTCTCATACTGTAACAGCTAGCCTATAGGAGACAACATTTCACGTGTAAAGTAGATAAAAGAAATACCAACATAACTTTGAAAGCAGGATTGCACATTGTGGCAGGGATTAGCCATGTGTGTCTGTTCAAGTACAAATGTAAATTTGATTAAAATTATGAATTATTAGAAACCCCTCAGTCACACTAACTACATCTCAAGTTCTCAATTGCCAGATGAGGCTATGCACCATCTTGGACAAGGTGGCTGTGTCCATCAAGAGATCTACTTATACTTCTTCTGTAGCAATCATTGAAACTGGATAAAGATGGGCTATCAGTACTATGAAAAAATTTCTAGTCATTTCCTATTTTTCCATAATGTAGACCTACTGGTGTAATTATTTAATGACGTTTTGCCCCAAATGGATTGCACATTACTAAGAGAAACAATTCCTTGTAGGATCTATGAAGGCAAATGCTCATTCTCTTCCCTCCCTCATTTGCCCATGGAGAACCCAAAAACCAGCTACACCCTAACATATGTGGAGTTTTTTGCCTAGATGAGCAAATGAACCTTACGAACATCAGCTGAAGAAACTGTGAAATTAATTGTGTTGACATCCATTTGGGCAGAAAACAGTTAACCCAGCGTGACAGGGTGATGATGGTGACTGAGAACCCAGAGGCCCTTGAGAAAGTTGTTTTCATCTCATTATGCCTACTTTCATAATTATAACCGACTCATCAGCCTGGAGTCGAACACCACGAATAATCACTTTCCTGCATATTTTCGAAGGAGGAAGCATAATAAGGTAAAATTTACAGACTAATTTATGACATTTGTGAATCTATTTTCAGGAAATGAAAAACTGTGATTCTGTAGGAGGATTGGAAAGTTCTCTTTTAAATCGTATCTCTCTCTTGCTCTCTTTTTTTGAAAGAAAAAAAAACTGTGTTTGAAATTATGAAAAAAAAATATCTCTTACATAGAGCAAACAAACACAATTAATACTTGTTTAAACCCAGCAGAGAGTTTTTATCAGGCTGTTTGAATTGGTTTCCTTTAATTTCAAGAAAGTTTTAATATAAGAAAGCAATAATCCTCTAGTGGGTTAAATGCATAGTTTTAAAAATATTGCAGTTAGGAAGACACTACCAGAAAGATTACATAAGAAAAAGAAAATCACCAACTTTAACATTAATATGTGTGTAACAATATCACCTCGGGAGGACATTTTTCTGTGTAAATAGATACACAGTTGTGCAAGTAGATGCTGAAGCTCTAGGCATGCTTCTCAGTGACCTCCCTGAGACTCTGTCCTCAGCAAGTCATGTGTCAGATATCACTAAGTCACTTTACTAATCATAAAATGCAATGGACAATAACACATATAAAACTATCCAAATCTCCACTAAGCACAACACAGAATTAATCAAATAAGCAAACACCTCTAATAAAACCATCTGGTTTGATTCTATTGTAGGTCATAGCAGCTGTAAAATGTCCCCAAAATAAGATTATGAACAACGCAGTAACTGCTCTTAACTGGAGTGGTTTACAAGAAATTAGGGCCAGCAAACTCTACTGACTGCCATTCTTTCCCTAGTAGAATCTGATCTATAGAAAATACGCAACTTCCAGTGAGTGATAACAATTGAATTATGTGGGAGAAAAGGCACTTGAGAGTCCTCTGGTTTATTTTCAACTGTGAAACATTAGGCTGTAGGTGGTTTTATAAAAACTCAATTAAAATGCCCATCTGTAAATGGGGAATTTACATTTGTTTGTAAACTTTCTAATTAAGAAACATCACTCCACCCCTCATTCTGTGCCCTTAAAGATTTGCTGCCCTAATATGATGATGAGAAATTCTAAAAATGAATCACAACAACAAAATCATTGTTGACCAAGTTCTTCTCTGAACACAGCACTCAAATCAGGCACAAAGATGTAAACATGTATGTCGCCGTCTTTCTTTCTTTCTTTCTTTCTTTCTTTCTTTCTTTCTTTCTTTCTTTCTTATCTCATCTCTTCCTTTTTCCTTCCTTCCTTCCTTCCTTCCTTCCTTCCTTCCTTCCTTCCTTCCTTCCTTCCTTTTTTTCCTCCTCCTCCTCCTCCTCCTCCTCCTCCTCCTCCTCCTTCCTCCTCCTTCTTTCTCTTCTTCCTCTCCTCCACCTTCCCTTTTGAATGTTCGTTTCCATGTTTATTATGTCAAGTATTTGTTCATCTTATAGCTCGACAAAATGTCTGAAATTTTTTCTTGTGATGTGACACAAACCCCTCTCAGCTTTGAAGCTTTGGAGAACAAGCACAGTTGCTCAGGAAAAGTTCAAAATAACTCCCGTGGTAAGAACTTTTGAAACAGGCTGGGACATGATGAGCCTGCAGTGTGAATGACGCTTGTCTACCTTAATTTCCCAATTTCAGAGAATCACATTTTCCCCCCTTTTGCTTTACCTCAATAACTGCCAACATTTATATACATTACACATTGCCTTCAGTGTTTAAATACTCTGACAATCATACCTTCAGCTCTGAGTTAAAATGAAATGACTCCAAGAAAGAGAAAAGCTGTTTCTAGAAAGGGTATGCTTAGACACACTTCACAATTCACAGTAGGACTCTGACTTTCTATAAATATCCCATACATAACTTACAGGAGGCGTTTTCAAATTCCAATGTAAGCTTATCCCACCCAATAAAGCACAAGTCAGACCCCTCCCCTCTAGTCATCCTTTGTTATCCTTATTTGCCCATCCTGGCAAAAATGTAACAAGGGTATTCTTTCCAGCCTTTTTAATTACCAAAATTCAAGTTGCTTTTAAAATATCATAGTCCCTCTTGAGATTTCAGGAGAGCTGAGATCACCATGGCAATAAGAAAATTGTGCCAACATCATCTTGGCATCAACCGGCCACACATCTCAGGAGACCTTTGCATGGGAGAGAACTGAACTCGTATTGAAAGTAGGCACACTCCCTTAAATCCTTTATTTTGGGAAGGAAATGATAAATTTCATGTTACAGGAGGTAAATAAGAAAATGTTGTAACCATATGCCTCCCTCTAATATACACAATTAAAATGCAATATCAATCTGCTCTCCTGGTATGTAAAGTAAAAATGGAAAGTTAACAGACAGTGGCCCACATATGATGCCCATGTGCCAGCTTGCCTTCACTCCATCATGCCTCACCGGCTTTTCACGAACCGATCTCTCTCGGCTCATGGAATGTGGGTGTAATCCTGCCATCTCCCTTGATTCATGGGCCTGTTCCTTCGCCCTTTCTGTCAATATATCCCGTCTATCCCAACATGCTAGGCAGGGAAAAAAAAAAGAAGTGAATTACCCAGAGTGACATTGATGCTACAGAGAGCAGTGTGTGTGTGTGTGTGTGTGTGTGTGTGTGTGTAATTACAAAAAATCAAACCTGAACATTTCTGGTCATATATATTTCAGATTAGGGTCAAATAACCTGTGCTGTAGAAATATCCAAAGAAATGCTGATACATAACTGTCAAAAACATGGGATAGCAGTCTGATTGAAAGTAAAATTAGAGCAGATATAAAACAATATTTTACCTAATAGATTGTAATATACTATTATGCATTGATTATAACTGTATACCCAAACATTTTAAACTTCCTACCACTAAATATATAATATAAATAGATACTTTTACATGTATTGATAGCATTGTGGTGCTATTATTTCTAGCTATCCACACTGTCCTTTTCCTTGCTTCTTTTTCTACATGGAACAAAAAATTATCTCCTTGGTGTAATGAACCATTTTTAGTATCCAAAGATGTGTTAACTGTTCATTTGATACCCTATAGGCACCTGTTCCATTCTCAGTACCTCAGCTAGAAGACACCTCCACACCTTCAAAGGAGCAAGAGCTGAAACCTGGAGGGCCCAGTCTGGGAGCTTTCTCCTAATCTGTAAACCAGATTTGTAAACACTTAGAGAGAACCTTGACAAGAGGGCTGAAAGCCTCTCGTTACATCTGTGTTTTATGCCCTCTGCAGGTGAACTGAAGGCTAGTCAACCTTAGACTCCTTCTTTAGAACCTAGCACACAAGATCTGATGCAGAAGATAGACTTCTAGATGTTTCCTGCCATTAACAGAGAACATGCACAGATAAAAGGGATAGTGAAAGGCGAAGGTGGTGGTGGCACACACCTTTAGTCCCAGCACTCGGAGGCCGAGGCAAGTGGATCTCTGAGTTCAAGGCCAGCCTGGTCCACAGAGTGAGTTCTAAGACAGCTAGAGCTACACAGAGAAAACCTGATCCCCCATTATGCATACACACACACACACACACACACACACACACACACACAGTAGAAATAGTGAGGGCTGGTTCAATGTTCTTAGTAGGAAGAAGTCCAAGGAAATCTTACATCCTTAAAACTAAATTGCTGGAGTCCTCCCAGGAAGCTGAGCAGTGGAACAGGAGGAATGGAAGTCTAAGTCAAGTGTCCCACCTCTGGCTGTGGGGTGCCAAAGACACTCAGGGTCCCTGCTTCCCTAACAGGACAATAAGGAAAGCCTTAACTTTTTGGAGTGGTGGTTCACTTACTTGAATGTTGCTAAATGACACACAAATTTAGCCCACAATCTTTGTTGCCAGTCCTTTCTTGTTCCCAAGAGCTGTCAAGTCTTCTAGTGCATAACTTGTCATGCCACAGAAGAGTGAAACTAAGACTAGGGTAAATGACAGACAGTGAAGCCAAAGGGGGAAGGTTAGACAAGGTTGGTGTAGACTGGGCAGACTAGGGTCGTGTGGGCTGGGTTGCTCCTATTACCAGTATTCTTGGTGGGTGTGGACATTGTACTAACAGTCATCCTGAGTTACAATAACCCCCACACCCGCTGGCTGTTGTGGAGTGTTCTTCCTTTATTTTGAGGCAAATGAGTGAAGGGAGACACGGGGAATTAAGCTAACCGCCAGCCTGTTCATGCTGAGAATTTAAACAAGTCCCTATTTGTATATTACTAACACGAAGTGCAAACACTCCTACCTTCCCGGATCTGAAGTTCAATGTCAAAACCAGCCGTTAGTTTATATGTCATGTTTCCATTTAAGAGGCTTCCCTCTTCAGACACAAATAAGTCTGAAAGTGCTAAAGGAATACTAAACAACCCCACCAACCCAACTGCTTCTCTTTTTATTCTCCTTAATGAGAACAGCAATGCAAGAAATATTTCACAAGTGCTGGAGGGCCAGTAGTTCTTTTTAGAGAAAGTAATTTGTTTGGAAATTAACCTTTTGTTTCAGAATATGTCTATTTGCTGTGCATCTTTGTGATGTATTTCACGTCAAAATTCTCGATCATGGTACAAAAGGCAATGTGTTTCATCTTCCCCAGGGTCCCAATTTACTTAGTAAATAGGTTTAGTTTTCTGGCCCTCAGTTTTCCATATTTCAGAAGTCAGCTTTGGGCTAGATATTTCTTGGCACCTTAGATTTCCTTTGATTCCAAGTGACTAACTCTGATGAAATGTAATTTTATTCGTACAGCAATTTGATTGAATTTTACTAATTCCTCTTTTGATAAACCTTCACTCCAGATAGCTTTTCTCTCCTTCCTTTTATGGGTAAGGGAAAGGATGTCATATGACACAGTGGCTGCCCAGGTAAAGGAAGACTGATCTGATAATTAGGTGATCTGATTACCTTGCCCTTGGAATTGATGCTCTCCAAATGAGAGATGCAGAAAAATCCTTCTCAATTTTGCCCTGTTCCCTTCTGGCAGTTTCAAATGAGCAATTTTAGTTTCTGGACCATTCCAAGACCCGGAACCATTTTATTTTCATTTGAGCTGGGGTCAGAACAAACATAACGCGTTTCAACCTGCCAGAGACAATCACCCTTCCTTTTCCCAGTTGTATTCCTTAGTAAAATGACAATGGTTTTGATGTAGCAAAAATACTGAGCCACAGGTGACCTGATCAGACTGTCTTCTCGGTCATCAAGCATAACATATGACAGGAGACAATCGCTTCTTGGAATTAGTTTTTTTTTTTCCTATGTGAGCAATACTGAAATATATGGTGTAATTTGCGCAAATATATATATATATATATATATATATATATATATATATATATATATATAATGTATTTGTGTAGGACAACTAGCTAGGCACATTGCCTCTGGATTGAATATCCTGGTTAAATCTGATTTCTAGTAACTGTAAGATGGATTTGTGTGATGACAAGCCAGACTCCTAGAGCCACAGTTGGCTGCTATATGGACACGTGAGTTAGATGAAGCCTAACATGTGTATAGGTTCTGTATTTTAGAGATGCATATAAAATAGGATTGTTTTCTGTATTAGCATGTATTAGCATGTTACTGTATTTAAGCTCAGAGTCCAAGGTTATTCCTTAGTAGGAACTAAAATGTCTCTATTGTGTCTAAAGACGGAAGGAAACACAAAGCAGCCACTTGGTTTTGTATGATACAGTCTTGATATGGTTTGGTTTTAATAGGCAATATGTCCAAGTAGATTTCTAATCTGATATCACATTTCAGGAATTTACTCTCTTGTTAAATGCTGTATATGTTTGAATCATTCAGTGTTCTAGATTGTTCCTTTTTAAAGACAGGATATCTGAAGCTTAAAGACTGTATACATATATACAAATGGTAAGTACAAGTAAGCAGTGAAGAATAGACTCCAGTATCTGTGTATGTCTATCTGCTATCTAATGACAGTGCATGACTTTACTAGAATGGTTACCAGCACCACAAATATTTTTCTTAGATAAGAAGAAAAAAAAGCAAGTATTTTAAAAATATATTAAGATGCATTCCAGGAATGGTTGTGAAAGAAAATGCAAAAAAAAAAATTCATGATGGCAATATATTCCAAACATATAAAAGAAATGGCAGTGCCAGTGACATGTTTTCTGCCCTCTAGAGTATTTCTATTTTGGGCAAACCCAAAGAATAGAGTGTATTCGCTATTGTCTAAAGGCAAATCTAAAATTTAAAGTGAAGGTGAGAACAAATATTTACATCTTCAATTTTACTCCCAGATCCTAACTTCTTTTCTCAGATGAAGGGAAGCCTAGAGCCTTGAATACAAACCAGTTCACAGAGATCTCGGCTAGGCTCATGGCTACATGGATTTTTGCAAAGGAAACAGGACTTATATCTTCCAAATGACATTCAAGTGAAGAGTGAAGAGCCTATTAGATTAGACTAGAAGGTTCCCAAGATGAAGCAGAGGACTGAAGGGCTTCTGCAAGGCCTGTCTCCTCTAGAAAAAATGCTAATATTCTAAGCCTGAATAGACACAGAAGAGTAGACAAATATTTTTAGTGATTCAGTTAAGACCCGTTACCATTTTTATAATAGCTTGCATGTAAAAGAAACTCCAGTCTTTTAACAGTAGAGAGTTAATTCCATGGGGGTGAATTTGGCATCCATCCACCCCTATCTTTTCTTGTGTTTTCAAAGCTGAGGTAGGACCACGTGTAGAGTGTGGGCTGGGTAGATATTTACTAAAGGAATAATTGCTAAGTGAATCAAACAAACCTCACACTTCATATAATGACATACTCTGCAATTACCAAAATAAAGTTTTCAAAGCGTGGAAAAGCACCATGATAGAATTAATTTTAAAAGTATGTTACTAAGAAATAAGCATAAACCTTATTGTATTAAACCTTTATAGTATTATATAGAAAAGTATTTAAATATATATTCCATAACCTTGAATCTTATTATTAAAAAATAAATAAAGTCTGTACTTATCATATATATGTAAATATAATATAAATATCTAAATATATATATATATATATATGTTTAGTTAAAGTATATAAAGAGGGGTTTATCTAAAAAAAAAACCTTAAAATTAGGAAGTATAGCTTTGACTACATCTTCATAAGTATAAGGCTGTCTTCTGAGTGACCTGAGTTTGGTAAAAGAAAAATCCATGAGACAGGCAGAATCAAACCACATCTCTGAGGCACCATTTATGTGAGTAAAACAACGGCACAATCAATGTGAAATTTTATGGGTAACCGATAAGAGGACTGAATTGATGGTTCTAAATATGCTGAGGTGACGAGATGCCAGGAAGGATCTGGGCAGCCTTATTTCTTAAGTTGGTTCCTATAAATAGTGCAGTCAAGGAGACCTACGAATGGAGAGTTACAGTAGTCTAGACTTAAAGTAATAAAGGGTTTACCAACATTTCCATATCATTCTTGCTGAGCTGGGGGTTCGCTTCTAGGAGCATGAAAGGATGCTCCAGTCACAATCAGAGGGTTGTTTACCCATTGATGAATCAGATGTCAACGCGACCCAAAGGCACTTACAACTTTGGGATGCTTTTAAAATCACATTCCATAAACGGGTAATCAGAAAAGAAGCCTAACTCAGCAAACACTTGAGGTCAAGGAATTGAACTTTGATGTGATTTTGATCTGGTTACATCAGACTGTGTGACAACCTACAGTGCTCCACCTAGATAAGACCTCTTGTAGAAAGAGTCAACGTCTCTCTTCCTGGGCTGGCATGGACTGTATAGCACGGTACCACCAGCTCCTGAAACCTCTGCCTGGCCTGAAGTTGGCTCCCCCCCCCCACTTATTTCTATGCTTGTTCTCTCAACAGTGTACATAACAAAGCATGTAAATTGCTAAGCATTATGAAATTATTACTTCTCCTTGCACCACTGTCACAGTGTAGCCAAGCAGGAAATACATCCCGTGAGTTTTTCTGTAAATGGCTTTTAAGAATAACGATGACTCTCACTTTATAAAGGACTAGCCTACATAGAAATTACACAGAAAGCTTTATATATGTAATCTCTGTACTTCATAATCTACTGCAGGATAGGCTCCCCGTGTTACAAACTTCCATCAGCCTAAAGCAAAATGTCTTTGCCAGGGGCCATAAAGATAGTCTCTTTGATTGCATAATACAGTTTATTGCAGCTAGTGCCAATCACTAAATGAAAGGTCAGTAAGAGAGATGTCCTTAAGACTAAGACTAGAGTATGGTTATCCTCCATCTATTAGGAAAGAAAAAGACTCATTGAAAATCTTAGTTGATTGCAGTAATTCCTGGCCAGTTTGAATATTTACTACAAATCAAGCGACCAAGTAATAATTATAATATCTGTATTTATAATAATATATTATATAGTATTATATATAATAACTTATCATATAATATAAAATATAAGCCCCAGCATCAAATAATCATACATTTGGCTGGAAAAAAAAACTCATCAGGGAGCAAATCTTTTTGTAGCTGATTAAGTCTGGAAGAAGATCAGTTCAAATGTATCAGGTAAGTTTTTTTATTGTGAACCCTGTAAAAGCTCTTAACATGGCAATGCTTATTAGAAAGTAGCAGGAGAAGGCTTTGGTCCAAACTCTGTTTTCACCAAGAAGTCTTTCCTTTGCAGGAATCCATATTAGTCTGGTTTGCTGTGAACCCTGTCCTTTCAAAGTTTACCATGGGGAAGAAAGAAGCCATCTGCATTCTTTAAGCTAGTTACTGCATGCACTGCCAACCACATGTGTAAGGGCCAGCACCCCAAGGTACATCGCAGTTTTATTCTGTGCAATTACAGATCAGATTGTATCAATAATAAATACTTTTAAATAGATATGTTCTGATTTCAAGAAAAGAAAAGAAACTGGAGGGTAGGAAGGGTCAGACTATGACACCAGCTGCTTGAGAGGTGAGACCGGAGGATTGCAAGTTCTAGCCTTCTCTTGTCTGTGTAGAGAATTCAGGGGCAGCTCAGGCCCTGTCTCAAAAGGAAACATTAAGAGCAGAAAAGTTTAATGTCAGGCTGGAACTATGTAGTAGAGGTAGAAAAGGATTTTTTCTAGCTTTACAGAGAGACAGACACACATGCACACACACACATGCACACACACACATACACACACACACATGCACACACATGCACACACACACACACACACACACACACAAGGGTAGAGGGAAGAGGGAGGAAACAAGCATATCAAGAAATTATAAAAAGTACTAGAAGATAGACCAGAGATAGTACAGTAATAGATTGCTGTCTACTATACAGAGGCCCCAGGTACTATCCCATACTACTGTTAAAGAACGTAAAGGTGGAAGAAGAGGAAGGAAATGGAAGAAAGCTGTGGGAACTTCTGCTAATATGATTCTATATAATGAAGACAGCCTAGGACAAATCAAAGAGAAGTTGGTAGAAAGACCAAACTCGTACGTTCATAAAGTACATATGAAATCTACCTACACTAAAATATCATGAAAATAAAACCATTTTGCCACTTTTTATACATACATACATACATACATACATACCATAATAATCAGGATGCAAATTTTAAGCTAGACTTTTTGAAGAGCTTCTTCTTGCTACACTAAGCTTATTGTAAACTATTCTAAACACTGGTACCCAGACAACACAAGAATAGTACCAAAAAATAGTAGTATGTTATAGAGAGAAGAAGCCTGCCAAATTCTACCAAATAAATCACTCAACAAAGATTGTAATTTATTAGAAATCTACTTCAGGAAAAATAGATCTTTATTACACACATGCACACAAATTTTAAATGCTTCCAAAAGGCTAATGATACCACAATAGCACCATTTTGAAAGGAGAAAACATTGTATGCCTATACTGGATAATTAACGGATAGTTTTTAGTACTAATCCAGGGCATCAAAGCATAAAAATGTACTGCAGAAAGCCTTGTTTGTTTGTTTGAGACAGGGTTTCTCTATGTAATTCTGGATGTCCTGGAACTCACTTTGCAGACTAGGCTAGCGTCAAATTTACAGAGATTCTCTTGCCTCTGCCTCCTAAGTACTGGGATTAAAGGTGTGCACCACCACTGCCTGGCTGTATAAAGTTTGAAATGTCTGCATGTTAAAAACAAAAGTTAAGGAACTATTGAAGCAAAATACCAGCAATAAATCTGATCAGCAGAAGCTTGCATAGTTCTAAAAGTGTTGAGTAGTTTTTAATAATAAAATTGGGATCTTCTAGCATAGTATAATCATGAAGAAAAGTCAACAGAAAGTGAATAATTCACTAGATAAATCATCTAAGATCAATGCAGCAGCCATAACACACACACACACACACACACACACACACACACACACACACACACACACACACACACACACACACACACACACGTTTCCTTATGTAGCCCAGGATGGCCGGATGGCCTTGGATTCATTGTGTAGCCCAGGCTCACCTTGACCTCGTGACTTTCAGCCTGGAGTTACAGGTATTCATCATTATACACAGCTTAAAATATAAATTTTTAAAATAACTACAATTACTACTTATGTCAGCAAAGATGGCAAAATGTCAGAAATTGTGAAAGTGTTATTTTTATGGTGGCAATTGAAAATGTTTCTGCTTTTATTGGAATACTATTTCTAAATAACATAACTTGAGTTTATAATTATGAATTTATAAGGAAAGAAAAGCTATTTTTAAGCTTAAAACCCATTGCCATTTCTCCCATCTTAAAAGGCATATAGTTAGGAAGAATATTAATCCAATTTTTTGGAGTAGTAGTATTATATAAGTGGATATTACACAATGTACCTAAAAAATACAAGGATTAAAATACAAAATTAAAGATATTTATGTTGATAAAGTCAAAAAAAGTGAAACAAAGAAATAAACCAAAAAAACCTGCATAAGATTTTACACGATTTCTTACTTCATTTAATTTTCTTTGAGTTTTCCAAATGTCTATACCTACTGGAAGGACTATTGTATGTTTCCCACAAAACACTGGATCGATTATTATATACAAAGGTTATATTTATTATTCATATGTATTCTATACAATTCATATTCCTCTTGGAGTCCTGGCGCTACTTTAACAGACACCTAGCCTTACAAAGATTCCAGTTTCATTCTCAATATAATGAGAGTCAACAACTGGTAAGTGAGTCCTTTACTCCACATTAAGGGAACACTGTATAGATACAGCACCTGGCAGATCTGTGCCTTTGTGACAGGGGCAATGATAATATATCATTCTCTCAAGGAGAGAAATGTTTCGTTATGTTTCTTGGAGCTCTGAAGGAAAATTCCAAGAACACAAAGGCTCAATGAATTCAGTGTGACCCAACCAACAGTGAATGAAAAGCAGAAGCCTACACCCCACTCCTGGAATAACCAGGCTTCACTTTATTGTCATTCGCAAGGCACTGAGCCACCTTGTAGAACCCCGCCCAATGAATTTATCCACTCTCTGCAAAGTGTTCTGTGCATATGTTCTGTATTTCTTAAAATTACATTTTACACTAGTATGCGCTCACAGCAGCTTTCCTTTTGCTGTTTTGTTTGGGCTTCCTACGTGATTATAGGAACAGAAACAGACAAAACAGATAGTCCATAGCCAAGGCTCCAGAGGATGCCCCATTCAATAACAACACTCACTTGTACCAATCTATTGGTCCAAAACCAACTGTTTATGCAGTTGCATAGATATCTTTTAAATGAATGTCACTCAATACAACAGAATTGATGAAAGGGCAAATATACTTTCACGTAGTCTGTCTAGAATTATGGTAAGACATACTGCTAACGAAAAGGACACTTGACACATGGAATACAACATAAATATAGAAACTATTCTATCTCTAAGCAGCGCTCAGGCTCAGAGTAGTAGCTCTAAGCAGGGGGATTAGCATGCTACCCCTAGGATAGGATATAAGACTCCTCTCAGCCAGACCCAAGCCTTCTAGTGTATCAGCCAGTGCACATTTTCGTAGTGCAGGTATGTTTCACACTCATCCTGTTTATGATGAAACACATGGAAACTTAATTCTCTGTGATGGTGAACAACAGACCTGGGAATATCACTCTCTTTCAACAGATTAAAGTGGTCAGATCACCTCCTGCCATTCTCTGCCTTTTTTTTTTTTTTGAATGCGGTTGTCTCTTTGGTCTCAGCTTGTGGTTCTCATTACTGACAACAGAGGGGGGTGCTGGAGCCCCAGGTCCATGCTCAGGTATTAAATCAGACCTATGCCTATCACCAGTTCAGGAGTTAGGGGAGGTGGGAGTGATGGGGGAGAGGGAAATTCCCTACCCTGATAATGCTTTCTGACATATAAAAAGAGAAAATAGTTACACCTTTCATTGCATCACGGTGGGGAACTAATTTGTTTTGACACACTGAGAAGTAATCTGATGTTCATATTTATTCTGAAAAAGACTGTATTAGCTAAAAACAAATTCCATGCATAAAACTACTGATATATAATCAGGCATGTATATCTGCTGAGAATTTTGAGGGGTTGGGAATTAATGCATAAATATCTCTCTCTCTCTCTCTCTCTCTCTCTCTCTCTCTCTCTCTCTCTCTCGGCATCTAATTCCCATCACTTTGAAACCTTTTCCTGCTTCGTCTCTCTTATATGATTAACACCCAGGACCCAGCTGTCAGCAGCGGTGCATGGAGGCACTGTATGCAAAACACCAGCATGTACTAATTTGACCCTCTGAACTCACGCTTCTCCTTTCCAAAGGCCTCATCAATGGTCTTGATTGAAGAGCTATTCTAACACTCCTCCTGGTAGTGATAGTCACCAGAATGCTTCTAGGCTCCAGCCTGGCTCAGCGCAAGCCAATGTGCCACCTTGTTTATTTATTTTTGGTTTATGAAAAGCTAATATCCAAGAGTCTCTTTTTAATGTTGGAAGCATAAAAATGCCCCCCACCCCTGCACAGATTCTAAGTTTAACAGAGGCCAAGGGAAATGTTATGGGGCCTGGAGGAGAGAAAAAGAAAGAAGGGGAGAAACCCCTAATGAAACCACAGTGAGTGATAAGGGAGCTGAGTTACAAGTATTCAAAGAGATGAATTGCATTAACCCTGCCCTCGCCTATTATATTCACTGCCCACTGGAAACAACAACAGAATTACTAAAATCCCACACTCTCTAATGGGATGGTAATAGGATTCAGAGGCCATTAGGGTAAAGGCAATCCATATTTTACAGTGTAATAAGCCCACACTGAAGTTGCTGCACCCCCCCAAGAGATCAACAATTACCAGTTTAACATTAACAAATCCACAAGTGCTTTCAAAATCGCAAAGTACTCCTCTGTTAAAAGTCAAAGGTCTATTTTGTAAAGCTGTGCATATTTTTTTTTGTGTGAAGCAAAATCATTTAAATAAATTGAAAGAAGGTTTTCTTTGCTCTGAATATTGATTATTACTCCTTCCTGAATGTTTGGAAATGAATACTGTGATTTATTATAGGGTAGTTTGCAGTTCTAAAAATGGTGAATATCCATTTGTGACATTATTGTCCCCTTTAAATAATTGCTTTTTTTTTAAAAAAAAAAAAAACTCTCTTACTAAAGAAGAAACATAATAAAGTGTTCTCAGTATTGACACATTGCTGGTCATATGGGAGAGAGGATTCTGCAGCAGACAGGTGAAGAAAGAGAGAGGGGGCTTTATAAGACCCTCCTGTGGAAGCAAAGATGAAGGGAAGAAATGTGTGTCAAAAATCAAAAGAGAAATTACAGCTGGGAGCTCAAATCACTTAGCTTGCATATTGCCAGGGAAGAATAAAGTGACAGCCTTTTCGTGTTTATTATTATTATCATTATTATTATCATTATTATTATTTGCTATTTTAATCAGTTATTTGACGATTTCATACATTTATACTGAATTCTGATTACTCTTTCGCCTCCCCTTTCCGATCTCTCTTTCATTATCATCATCTCTTCTCCCTTTTTCAGATTAAAAATGAGTGTGTTTATATAATTTAATTATTCTGTCATTGAATCAACTTTTTACCTATATTGGTTGCAATACAGAAAGACAACAGATTTTTACAAAAAAATTCTAATAGATGGAGATTGTGACTTATTATTAATTTCTGCAGCTTCCTCTTTTTTGACTCCTCTGATACAATACTAAAAATATGATCCCTGATCATACACAATAAATACTTCCAATATACATGCATATGTTGCGCTTAATTGGGAATGTTTAAGTTTCTTTCCACGAATAACACATATCCAATGCTACTTTAATCATATAAATAGGTGCAGAAGAGCATATTTTTATAGTCTTTACCAAATATCCCTTTAGACAATAACAAGAAACAGGACTGTGAGCTATGTGACACAGAAGGCTGACAGTGATTAAAATGACAAGGAGGAAATAAAGACACCGCACGTAAACGTTCCTGCTCTGCATTCTGCATGACTCTCAGCACACCTTAGCCCTGCAAAGCTGTAGTGGAGTGAAAAAAATCACACAAAGATCAAGAACTGTTCGTGTCTCAAGCCCGAGTTCATTCCAGACTACACTGCCAAGAATCATGAGACCGGGTTTCTACTTAAAGGGTGTGGCTTTAAGCAAAATGGCTGCTTTTTAAAGATCAGAGACTCCGAACGTGGGATGGGTGCTCTGAAAACACCCTCATTCGAGTCGAGTCCTGAGCTGCCTACACATGCCATTTACAACGTGAGACTGTGGCCTCTGGGAAATCACATGTGAAGGACGGAAACCCAGGTGGTATGACATTCAGAAGAGACCGAGCATCCACAACTACTGCCGTCCTTAAATTACAAGCAACTAGGGGTAGCTTTATGTTATCAAACATGAAGAAACCGACGAACTTAATGAAACTTTTGAGAGGGAAGTTCGGAAAGGAGACAGCTGACATCTGAGCACGCTGAGAGGTAGAGAAAGCAGCATGGTCCCCCCAGATCCAAGTCCAATGAAATCAATAAGCATTTTTTTTTTCTGCATTACCATTCTGGAGCCTTGAGTGTCTATCAGTGTTACTGACTGAGTAGCCGCATACCTGCAAGTGATTCCACGGCATTCTTAGCTCAGGTGTTCCGGTTTCAGGTTTGTTCTCCTAACAAGGAACACTATGTTGGAGGGATGAGACCCTCATCTTTAGGTTCTTCTCTCCCCCCTACAACCCCCCACTCTTGCCTAAAGGACTTTATCTTTTTATCACAAGCTACATAACCAAAGAATGGGGATAAAGGGGATGATGATGGCGACGACAATGACATCAATGATAATAATTATAAAGAGTGAGTGTATCCACCCGTCTAAAGATACAAGTGTGTTCTGGAGCTTAAGTATCTGAATCTGTTTCAGAGTAGATATGAAGAGGCAAATAAAAGGTGAGACCTGTGATTCATTGAACCTACCCTGAAGCTAGTATTGAGAACAAGCATAGCAATAGATCCCACCCAGTCTCTTTAGTGTGAGTGCTTAGCCTTGAGTTTATAGAAGCAATGTAATTCGTTATTTGGTCAAGAGTCATCTGTGAAATAAACATACTGCCACCATTATGACGCTGGAGAGCAGTGCCACCACTATGCACAGCTCATCTCGACCACACCCATTTTCACCGAGCTTCAGAGCTTATCTATATGGGTGGATGGACAGTTAGCCAAACACATCTGTACAGCCAACCTGAGAGTCATGAGCTGTTACACACAGTTCAGAATCAAAGTCTGTAGGTAAGATCTAGTCAGGACAGACTTCTAGGAAGAAGTGACATTTAACTTGAGACCTCAGAGGAACTATTTAGAGGCCAACCGGTCTGTTGAGAAATCAAAAGGATGAACAACCTTAACTGTACGCTTGTGAAATCTCACAAGTCCTGAAGATCCCCTAGAGCTGGACTAGAGAATGCACATCTCGTGGAAGGCAGTTAGTGGATCTCACAGGCATGGGAGGTGATACACAAGTGGTATCCAGTTACACTGCAAACTCTTCAAGAGACGGATATAGAGTGTGTCTCCTCATTTAATAACAGCAAAGTAAGTAGATTAGACACTGGAAGTGCTTTTTCAAGATTTACTTAGTATCTCCCTGGAATGCCTGGGCGGTGACTGAAACCACCCTGTGCTTAAAATGCTTTTAAATACTATATAGACGCACTCTTAAAGCATTTATTAGGTTTTTTTTTTCTTATGCAGCAAAGGCTCCATGAATGCAAATATTAACCTTAATGCCTCCTCCCTGATCCATGAGGGGCATCACCATCTGATCATTTTTGACTACACCCTCTTACATATCTGGGCCTTCAAACCTTGTCTTAGGATTTTGCCATGGAGGAGATCGAGCTAAGAAAGCAACCTACCACAACACAAACACGGGAATAGCTTATTGATAGATTGGTTCCAGGTCAGAGTGCTGCTAACATTTGTAAGACATATTAAGGTCTAAGCCAAGGCATGTGACCTCAACTTACAAGATAATCATTCATTCTCAAAATCAGAAGAAATCTGAATGCACATGGGACTGTCTTCCCGTATATGGATGATGAGTGAAAGGTTAGTGACAAGTTTACCCTCAGAGAGTTTATGTCTGCATCCTTTCACATCCTCTACCTTTTTAGCATGAATTCTCCACAGCCAAACTTGATAGGCACGCTTAGCAATGCAGCAATACACTGGGCTGTTCACAAGTCTAGGCTCAGATAGAAAATAAGTCGCAAATTTCTAATACCCTTTTCAACATTTAGTTCACAAGAACAGATAACACTGTAGCATATAAATCATCCAATCATTCTTTTGTAAAATCGAGGGGACTGACATGGCAGCTCAAGTAGAAGGAGTATTTGGGGTGTAACCATCAATGTTTAAAAACAATTTACCCTTCTGTTCCAGTAACTTTTTTTTTTTTTTTTTTAAGTTAAGACAAGTGAATCACAGCCTGCTATAATAAGGCATAATAAAATAATTAGAGCTTGGGCTTCCATCAAGGTTCTTGCCATGTAAAATGTTCATTTATCTGAAATTTGCTTAAAACAAATAGATTAGATTCATTTCATGAACAAGAGTGACATGACTTTTTTGTTAACACCGATTAATGACTTCAGTTTCTAATGTCATTAGTCAATGATCATCAGGGTTTTTTTTGCCATTTGAAAAATGGCTTCTGGAGTCTGTGTATCTCATCTCAACATGAATATTGGCCCATTTCTTATATTCTACTGACCTCTAGAGACTACATGGGCGTGTATATAAATTACATACCATGTGTGACTGGGAACATATACAACATAGCCCTCACAGAAACCATGCAGATTGAGAATGGAAAGACCCTGATTATACAAATCCACTCCATTTGGAGATAATATGTCAATCTCTAGCCTTGGAATCTGTCCTCCACAGGTATATTTTGTACAAGTGTCCCTTAATACCAGGCATGCTCACAACACAACCCTTCTGTTCTTCACGTGGGTGAATGATGTACAGGAATCTCAGAACAGCAATTCTCAAACTGATCAGATCTTTAGATTGTGACCTGCATCTGCAGAATGTGTAATAGAAAATCCAGATTCTCCTGCCTGAATTTTTCCTTAAAGCCAGATTTATTTTTAGTTGGGAGTAGATCGTTTAATAGGAAGATCTTTCCCAAGTCATAGGTGCTGTAATTTTTTTAAAGTCTCCCTTCCTGAACACAGGAAGCATGTAAAATGTAAAGGGTACCTCATGAGGTTCAGATGCCTTGGCTTTCTGTCTGTCTTTACCATTATTAGATATATTCTTGGAAATGGAGCATAACATAACTTTTAAGTTCAGACTAAATCATAACTTCTTAAGAGGCATGCCTGGACTTGAGGTAGAGCTAGTGCTATGCTACATAATTAGGGTGCACAAGTTCCTGGGTTCAATTCCCAGTAACCCCCCAACCCTCAAAAAGTTAAGGTTTAGCCATTTTAGAAATCTTTAAACAAATGATGAGATATTAATATCAATTAGAAAAAAAAATCTCTCACTATTTTCTAAACTATATTTATATCTTCCACCTTCTTTCCCTGCCTCTGGTGTCTCCCTGAAATTAAGTAGAGATGTAGACATATACACATGTATTCTGTGTGTTTTATATGCACATATATAAATATAAAACGCAGATATTGATGAATGCTGTATATAAAACATTATGTTCAGATTGGCCATCGGTTTCTCTTTCTTTCTTTTTGTATGTACAATGTGTGTATGTGTGTGCCTGCTCACATGGGTCATTTGTGTGTGTGTTGTTTGCATGTTATGTGTGTGTGTGTTGTGTTTGTGTGTATGTGTGTGCCTGATCATGTGAAGTGTGTGTGCGTCTGATCATGTGGATAACTGTGTGCACTCATGTGCATTGCATGCTTATAGAGGTTAGAAGACAACCAAGAAGAGTAGTTCTCAACCTTCCTAATCCTGTGACCCTTTAAAATATTTCCTCATGTTGTAGCTACCCCCGGCCATTAAATTTATTTTGTTGCTACTTCACAACTGTAATTTTGCTACTGGTATGAATCAGAACGTGAATATCTGATATACAGGATATCTGATATACAGGATATCTGATATGTGACCTCCATGGGGGTCACAACCCACCCCCTCCAGATTGAGCACTAATGACCTACAGGGTAGTTTCTTGACTTCCATTATGTTTCAGAAGCAGTTTCTTTGTTCTGTGCTGTTCCACACACTAGGCTAAGTGGCTTGGGGGCTTCAGGAATTTTTTCTGACTCAAGCTCTCACCACACCCAGCTTTAAATGGCTTCTTGGGATTTGAACTCAGGGCCTCAAGTTTTCACAGAAATTGCTTTGTCCTGAGCCACCTTGCCAGTCCACAAATGGTTTCTCTAATAATTCTTTTCTACTTTGAGCTTTATATATTATATTGCTGTTTAAATTCTCTTTTAATGGATACATTGAAGACTATTGGCTATCATACTACATCTGGCTACATGCATACACTTCATTTAAAAACTTAAGGCAAATTTCTTTCTAATACACTCACTTTTAATCTAGTGCTAAGAGAGTATTTTTAAAGCACCAAGGAGACAATAGCACTTTGTGCCCTTTACCCTGCTGTGTCAAGTTTGTTATATGGTGTGTATTTTATCACTTACATAGCATTATACATTTATAACTTGAAAGGTCTTGTGAATTTTGATTAGATGCCTCAAAAGTACTACCAATGGTTAAGACTTGGATGCCCTAAGAGGTGTGGCATGAGAAAACTGGGCACTGTTTGATGAGAGAGTACCAGTAAAGCAGGAGATGTGATTGTAAGATTTGGAAAGAAAGGGCCCATGCTACAAAAGAAGAGAGCGAGATAAAACCAATTTCTGATTTCATCATATTCAGCAGAGAGAATCCTGGCTCCATCCTTCAAATGTGTGTGGCAAGGTGGCTGGTGACTCCCACACCTGGTCTACAATGAGGCCCTTTATGGGAGGTCCAGCTCCACCCTCCAGCTTTCCACTTTAGCTGAACCCATGCCCAAGAAGCCCAGATGCCACCAGGAGAGGGGAGACATTCAGTAAGTTACCCTGAAAAAAAGATTCATGGAGAAATGTCTGGCACCTAGCCAGTGGAGGGGTACTGGGCAAGGACTAAGCCATCAGCACCAATAACCTACTTTTAGATTTAACAGGAGAAAACTATACTTAATCAAAATTCTGATCTCATTCAAAAGGTACCCTTGCTTGACCCATGTGGCCTTTTAAAAGATCCCTACACCCTAATCCCCAGCTAGTTCATTAAAATGGGGCCTTCTGGGAGGGGAGAGAAATTATATAAGTAAAAAAAAAAAAAAACCAAAAACCAAAAACAAAAACAAACAAACAAACAAACAAACAAAAAAACTACACCTAGAAATTTGACCCTGTTAAAACTGGTTGATTTGTTTTATTTTATCTGAGTGTTTTGCTCCTTTATAGGGCAGAAGAGTGGGTGGAATACAAGAAGATAAAGTAAGTTATCATTTATAGTTAGAAAGCGATATTCCTCCCCCCAACACTGAAATTCATCAGACAATTGTAGTGGATAATTTCAAAAAGTAGACTTTTTAAACAACCTTCCATCTTTGAGTACTATTCACTGGCTTGGACTTCTCCCTTCCATATCATTAGCAGAGGCGCTAATGATTAGACAAGTGTTTCACGTCAGGTAGTTAGAGAGAAGACAGAGTCAGAGAAGAAATCTGAATAATCCGTGTACTGGAAAATCAAACCCAGGATAATCAGGACTGTACTGTACAGGCAATTAGGATTCTGTCCAGTTAAGAGAAATTTGTAATCCATTCAGTTTCAAGCTAGCGAACTCCCATTTCTCAAAAACTTGTATTTCGGCCTCCGATGGCTTAAAAAGTTCTCCTTACTAGATTGTCTCCAATTACAGAAATCCTTCCCAAGCACAAGGCTGCAGAAGTATATTAAACCTGCAGGGTACCGTGTAGCTGGTGGTTTTACAGAGCTCTACAGCACACAGAATCCTGATGCATGATGTAACACTGCCAAAGCAATTCACCACAGTCTGATAATGATATTTGTTCAGTTCACAAGGGTTGTCTTACACGGGGCATGTGGGTATGTGGAGGTGGGGGAGTTATCTTTGAATAGAAGGTTCAAAATAATAAGCAAAAGGACCTACAGGTAAATTTGTATTTGAATATCTTCCCGAACTTGCAGCCTGCCCTCCACATGGGAACATACATACAAACATGCACACACAGAGAGAGAGAGAGAGAGAGAGAGAGAGAGAGAGAGAGAGAGAGAGAGAGAGAGAGAGAGAGTAGGTCTACAGTTGATGTCAATAGATCTCTGACTCACCCAGAAGTAATAGAGAAACACAGGGATAGACTTAGAAGCAGGACAAGCTTCGGCCAAAACTGTCAGACTGAAGTTGACAGAGAAAATGCACCTCTCCTCAAATATCAAGACCAACTTTGAGAAAGCATCAAAATGTGATGAGCCCTTAACAGTAAAACAATAGTAATAGAATTGCGTTAAGGCATACACATTTAGTGAATACAAGGCTGTTTGTGTTGTAGTATGGATTTGTTTTGTTGGGGTTTGTTGTTGTTGTTTTTGATTGCTAAGTTTTTTTTCTAGGTAATTTGAATCCTATACAAACACACAAAAGCCAAACAGTCAAATAAGTTATCTAGGAGAAAAGAGGTAGAAAAAAATCCCACCTACATGGAAGGTATGAGATGATAATTTTCCGAGGCTTTGGGATACATTTTTTTTCCCTTGCATTATAATGCACTCAAGTGTATGAGTGATGCTTTTGTGTTTGATAATGTCAAGTGTGAATGTCATGGGCAGCCCCCCATCTCTGATGGTATTAAAATGGTGGGAAGATGAAAAGCTTGGGAAAGTAAATGGAACAAATTAAATTAAAGTGGCCAGAGGACACAAAAAGTCACCCATCTGAAGCTTGGTTGTGAGGTGGCAGTGACGACCCTGTCTACTTAAACAGGCTCGTAAAGCCAGTGTTTCTGAGGTGACCATGTACTACTCCTCTTATTTAATTGTGCTAATGATTGTTTTTGTTCCATCTCATTGTGAAGTCTGCCAAAAGCAAAGAAACACCTTAAAGGTTTACACATGTATTTATATTATGCAGTCTAACGTCTATCACTGTGGTTGTCAGTCAAATGTACTGGGCAGCAAAGAGTTCAAGGCGAGGTATTCTTAGTTTATAGATGGTAATTGACAACACAGGCAATTTGGGGAGGCAATTAACTCCAATAAATAAAGTATATACCTTTTCAGCGAGATGAAAACTCTCAAAGATCACACAAATCCATCATAATCAATGTCAGGAAACTGGAGATAAACCCAACATGGACTGTGTCCAAATTGCAATAGCAAAGAGTGAGCACCACATCTTCTAAACCACGTGCCTCATCTTGGTTTTCTTTACAAAGGTATGAAATAAACACATGCATACCAAATCTGCCTTAATGAGGCCGTGACACCTATAGTACACACAAGAAATCGCAATAATTACAACAGCATCCACATTCACTCTTCTCAGTTATATTTCTCAGCTTTACATCCTGAGGCTGGGCTAATGCAATGTGCACTGGCCTCCAGCTTTGGGGCCAGGCGTTCTCTCCTCTCTTCCTAACAACATACCTTTAAAGGTGAGTTATTATCACTGAGAGCTTCAGATGGTTATTGGAGAAGAGAGGACATCTAGACAAATGCTTCAGAGACTCCTGGGGAGAACTTTGCTGTGTGGATTCACCATCCCACCCTTTTCTTACTACCATACCAAGTCTGAACTAGTCTGCAAACTGCCAGACTTCTTCCCTGTGGGCACCCAACATTTGTCTGGTCCTTCAAAGCCCATTACTGCTGTAGTATCCCTCATTGCTTGGCGTCCATGTTTCCCACATGCTCCATCTGATAGTGCTGTCCCACAGTATTTTATGTTTCCATCTTCTCTCCTATTTCAAACTATGCCCTCCACCCACACCAGCCTATTCTTGCCTCCTCTGCTGAGGAACAGAGGGAGGGCCTCCTGGTGTATTCACCAGTGCTTTCCAGGGCTACACTGTGGCTCCCATTTCTATAAAGATGTTAGTGATGGGCAGGCGTTTCTCGTTGTTTGGTAACACTGGGTGTATTTTATTCATGGGGCTTTTGATTTAGAAAGTACTTTATAGATGGTATGGGGAAAAGAGAAGTGTAAACAACAAGTTAAACAAAAGCCAGAAAATACAATCACGCAGCAAATAAATGTAAGGCTTTACTTTTTTAAAGAAAGGAACGAAATGAACCAGCTACTACACATCAAACAAAATACACACGTGAATCAACGAAGAACAAAGCTGGGATTTCCTTACCCCAGTGGACTTCTAGTGCTAATTGCAAAATAGATGTAGTTGACACTCGTGTCTTTTAAATATAAACTCTTTTCTTTCCAGAAAAAAAAAAGAAATGCATGGGGGGGTTGTTATATTAAAACATCCTATGGAACATTTCACAACTCAGAAATGAAAACTGCAGAAGAAATATTTCAATGCAACAGGAAAATCCACCAGCACAGAGCCACGTCTGCTCAAGGTGACAAAATCCAAAAGCTATCCGACGTAGGTCGGACTTTGTCTCTGTATGAAAGTGGTTTTGTGATGCCCAACGCTCCTCTTCTGTGAGGAGAAAAAAAATACACATCCCTTCTCCATTGAAATTGGTTAATTGATCATATCTAAAAATAAATATTCCCACAGACAGAGGTCATTGGTTGCTTGAAATTGCATCAGTTCGTGTCTGGGTACTAGAATCCTGGGCTCCCCTGGGATGTCTTTGTCATTTTATCAGAAAGATTACCAGCAGAGTAGTTCCAGCGTGGGTCCCCTCAGCTTCTAAGCGCTTGCTTCTATTTGCTTTTGCGTTTCTATTTCCCCCATCAAGCCGTGTGGCTTGTGCTTTGTCAGTCTGGCACTTAATATCCAATGTTAATTACATTTCCCATTCTGAGGAAAATCCTATTGGGCTAATTTTTCAACATCATATAATGAAAGAACTTCACTGACAAACCATGCAGGTTTTGATTGTTTTTTTTTAAACTGGTACATCTATTAAGAACTTAATATTCAGTGGGAAAACAGTCTCAGAGCAATGAAATTCTATTACTTTAGAGGTTGCATGCTTTTAATTTCTTAATATTTCATTACTTGTTGGCAACTGGTGCATATTTTTATAATGCGTTTGATCATTACTCTTCTCGGGGTACTCTATTTCAGCTCTTCCTCTGACATCATATTTGCATGTTAAAGGGTTTTTGCATTCAGGGATAGAATGTTCTGAATAGCAATGTGCAGCTAACTTGATTAAAAAACAAACAAAAAAAATGAAAACAAAAAACAAAAACGGAAAACAGCAAAGAGATGTCATATATAGGGCCCAAGGAGAACGATATTGTCGTTTACAAATCTAAATCGAGTTTGAATAGCTTTCTATACAACCACATAAAAGGTAATAATTCAATATAATTCATTAATTAGCAAATTAGTTTGGAGAGAAGGCTCTGTTTCTTTGCGTCTTATAAGTCTACTGTTTTTCCTTTCTTTCCTGTGGGGGGTGGAAATAATCTTTTCTTTGCTCTCCAGCAACATCTACTGGAAAAGTCAGAAAAATGCTATTTATATGAATCAGATAGTTTGAGTAGGAATACCACTGATTGCCATCTACCCTAAAGAGTGCCAGCCGAACTGCCACGGGTTACAGGGCAACTCTCTGCATACACTTTAGTCCTGTTTCCTTCTTTAGGAGAGAAACAGAGGCTCCAGTGGCGGTAAATGGGCAAGGTACAATTTAAAATTTATTACTGCTTCACCTTGAGGAAGTCATTTTCGTATACAAAAGTAGAAAATAGATGTGATAAAGTTGCAGTACGAGGGGATATCTTCTGAACCTGTACCACTCATTTAAGACATAATTCTCATAGTCAGAAAAAAATGCCAAAAAAAAAAAGAAGAAAAAGAAAGAAAAAAAATCTGTCAATATTTAGGCATAGCAAGAGTCAGAAAAGCGTTCACTCAAGAAAGCAATACAGAGAAGCGAATCTAAGCAAAGCTACTTTACAATCTGTGCAGTTTCTTAAGTTGAAGAGGAGTAAGACTACATGTGAGCCTATTTTTTAAATTTGCCAGTGCTCACCAACACACCTACACAGCACCGCATGGCTGGATTGCTTTTCCTGGTACACATCCCTCTCTGCCATCCAATCCACAGAAAATAATTCCGTTTGCCTGCACCTGTACCAGGACCTTCTTAGGAAACTCCTACCCTCCGGATAAACTCTGGATGTTGTCCAGACGTTGTCTGACTAGAGCCACTTTCCACTTGTTCCCCATTGCCCAGTATCGAGCCGATCCCCATGTCCACCCAAGGCTGGATCCATGAGCTGCACGTTCGAGATGCCATTAGGTGGGTCTGGCAACACAAGACACGCCAGATCGAGGTGTTAAACAGCCAGTCCAGTTTGGAAACTAAGCAAGAAAACATCCTATCACGACACAAATGCGTGAAATACCATCTCTGTGTGCTCACCGAACTCCACAAAGCCATAGGAGAGCAGTTTTTTTCTAGGGCCAAGCCTAGAGGCATTGACATCACCTTTCCATATTCCATTCCCGGGAAGCATTCTCTTTAATCAAACAGTACACTTCTAAGGCATTTCCCCTATACCCACCAAGGTAATTTAAAAACGAACTTAAACCTGTCAGGTAACACTTGTCAAAAACCCAGATAGAACTCAGATTCCAGTCACACTTAATTTCAAAAGTTGGCTTATTTGTATTTTTATTTTTCCATTCTCAAATATCAGCTCATTCATGCCGGCCATAATTTCATTTTTTTTTTTTTAACAGCAGAGGCAAAGGACACAAAATCCACAAAAAGTGAGATTACCAGCAAATAGCCCAAACTTTAAAAACATCTGCGGCCACAAACACCCTGTGCTGAGGGATTCAAGGATAGGGCATATTCTCTGTTTGTTCACCGTGAAAATAGATAGGAGCCCTTTAAAGCTTCATCCCTGAGCTTTTCAAAGGAGAAATGCCACCAGATATAATCCAGAGTTCCCATTCATAGCGCACAAAAGGAATGCCCATCTAAAAACTACCTCTAGAGGAGGACTACGGGTATCCTAGATTTGGGGGTTTAAATCAAAGTTCCGACTTGAGTCTCATAATTAGCCCCCTCTGTCATTAAGGGGTCTCAAATCCAGAAAGCTTTACCCAACAGCACTTCCAGAGTTAACTCCCCCTCCAAACTGTCATAACTCAGTTCTCCTAATTATTTACTGGATGCCTTTCTAAGGCGTGCCCTCACCTGATGTTTTAAGGTCATATTTCATTTGGGACAACACTTAGTCCCCAATTAGAAACCGTCAACCTGCCCCAGGTTCAGGAGATTCAAGACGCGCCTCACCCACAAGAGCCAAGCCAAACACACCCAAGCAGCCAGACTTAAATAAACTCTGCCCTTTGCCGATACCTCCGGTGAGAAATTATTATAAGGCATCAGAAGTTCAGTTAGAAGAAAAAAATTTCAAATGCCATCTGTCTTCCCAGGGCTTAAGTCCTGGAGTTCAAAAACAGTATCAATTGAATTATTTCCCCCCTTCCCTTAGCTGTTTAGAATCGAACGTAATGCAAAGTGCTATTCTGATCAAAATCATCTTTCCCATCTCTCCCCTTAAATAAAAGGGAGGAAAAAAATCATTCCATATAAATGCATTTACTATACAAATCTATTTTCAATTGAATTTGCTGCATGCTCTAATTCATCAAAATTAATACAGGTACTTTCTATGTTAAACAAAAGGAAGCCGACTGAAAAATCGGCTTCTGCTGCAGATGCCTTTCTCAATTACAAAACCGGTGAAAACAGAAATTTAACTAAGCCACTCGGTCAAACCCTCCGATCGGCGCTCTTACCTGCCTCAGCTGAAGGCTTCCTTCCCTTGTTAGCAGTGTGCAGCATCGCTAGCTCGCTCCAATCCTCACCACGGGCTCAAATTACACCACCGCTAAGTCCACCCCCTCGCCTTTCCCCTTCTCTGCCTTCTTTCCTTTCTATTTCTTTTTTTCTTTTTTCTTTCCTTTCCTTTTTTATTATTATTTATTTATTTTTTTTGCCAGCAAGAAAAATACTTATTGAGAGTGATTAGTTTTTGTTGTCCCTTTTAAGTCCCTCCTGCAGGAAGGAACAGGGGAGCAATGTGACGCCACCTTTTAATCTTTTGTAAGAGTGAAAAGGCAGAAAAGGAACGCTCGATCAAGCTGAGCTGCACACATGACTAAAACTCGCAGGAGACGCTGCTGCTTGCTGCCTGGCGAAAGCACCGCTAGGCTTGAGTGTAAGAACAGAGAAGAGAGGAGTCGATGGAATGTGACAACGTATGTGCATCAAAGGCAGGGGGAGAGAGAACAATGAGCAAGGGAAGACAGCGAGGAGAGGGAGAGATGGAGGGAGAGGGAGGGAGAGAGAGGGAGAGCAGAGAGAGAGAGCGGGGAGAGAGAGAGAGAGAGAGAGAGAGAGAGAGAGAGAGAGAGAGAGAGAGAGAGAGAGGAGAGAGCACGCATACACACACGGAGAAAAGATAGAGCGGGGTTTCAGGCAGGGGAGTCTGAGAATAAAGCCACAGTGCGGTGTCTGGCAGCTTCTGTTTTTATCTCAGCGAGCATGATCCGCGGCCTCTCTCATTTAGAAACACATCCGTGTATCTTCCAGGTTTGAAAACTGAGATAATCGCAGTGTGTCTCTGGTTTTGTCTGATTGGCATTTAACTGTGCGGTGTACCTGTGATTTTTTTTTAAGGATGCATTTGTGTGCAATTTATTTCGCATATTTATTTATGTAGGCAAAAAAATGAAAGCTGCTAATTTCTACGGCAATTTGCAATGTAGTTTTACTGGCAGATGGAAGTCTACTTACCATAACTGCTGACAAACTGCCACGGGTAAACAAAAGAAGAAACAAATGCTTCGTCTTGATAATTGTCTTAAAAAAAAAAAAAAGAGGAGCCCACCCTAAAATATTAGCACTTGCAAAAATAGTGTTTCTTGGCTCAAGTTTAAAAGGTGATTTTTCTCCGTTAGTTTTTAGAAAGAAAGGCACAATAAAAGGGAGACATGATGTTTGAAGGAAAGGTGTTAGTGAAGAAGCTATCAGGAATGCGCACACCTAGATTCTCCCTGGTTTCCCTCCAATGTGATGACTGGTGGCTTTCTGGAGTCCTAGGGCAGAGCTTTTGAGGCCCTATTTGCCACGGACTCAAACTGCATCTCCCTGCCTTCCTGTACTATTTTTAAAGGAGGTTCTATTTTTTAAAAACAAAGTGGCAAAGAAATGATTTGCCCATTCAAATAGCTTCCAAGGCCGCCTCACTTTGCTCCTTTTCCCCTGTCCTCTGGCCACACGGGGGCCAGGATTACACAGTTAAATTCCCTCAGTGACCTCTTTTATAAGGATGTAAATTGCTGATTCCAAGGTCAAGTATTTGGTAGAAGTTAGTTATTGGTGAGATGACTGCCTGTTTTTCCATGGTAACCCGCGCTAACGCAGTAGTGAGCTAGCAAGAAGAGGAGACGCCCAAACTTTTGATGGACCATCTCCTCAAAAATCATGATTCTGTATTATCAGAAGGTAAAAATCCATGCACCTGACTTAGAACACTTGCCAATTCAGAAAAAAAAAAAAAAAAAAAAAAAAAAAAAAACCGAAACAACAATAACAAGATAATCCAATGGTCCATCTTTGAATTTCTACCACATTACAGTCTAAGAGTCTGTCCGTGGACCCTCAGCATCTTGTAGTTTGGAATTCGTGTGTGAGCCAGATATAGAAGGAGAATTGGTGCAAAAAAAGAATAAAACACTCTAGCCTGCCCCAGCCACAATGTTGTATTCAAAGTGGGCTCACTTAATCTTGTTAAAGCCAAAGCATAACTCTTTTCATGCTTTGCCAATAGAAGGATATGTGTTTTGCTTGGACCCAAATAAAGAAGTACCCCCATCTTGCATCTGCTCAGATGTAACTCTACTGATCATTAAGGCAGTAAAAAGAGTGGAGAACACAAAGTGGCTGAACAGAAGGCTGCTGGCCAGAGGACAGAGGGCTCCGATTGGAAGAGAAGCTGTAAGGCCCCCTCTTTCCAAAAGGGTTGAATTCCAAACTCGCCACAGAATTTTGTCCAGAGCACATCGAAAGCGGCAGCCTCAAAGTGACATTATTGATACAGGGTCTAGAGTTAAAATTAACTTTATACGAGGGACTAAGTGGACTGAAGAATATTCTGACAATAGAAATAAAGATTCAGCTACAAGGATGCATCTATTTCAGCATCACAGAAGTGGGGGGAGATTGGAGCTTATTGAACAGGGAGAGCAAATGACAGTCAATGAAAGATAAAAAGAAACCAACTCAAGGCAAGGCAAAAAATACTTTTTTTTAAAACTGTAAATAGCCATTCATGATGTTTCTCATTTTGATCACATATGCAGTGAGAAGGTAGGTAGATATCATCTATAGCTTGTTAGATATGTTTTTTTTTTTTCAAGATCTCTTAAATGAGGGTGGACTACCAAAGATGAACTATTTCTAACTGGAGTGTGACTTTCTATGGCTTACTTCTCTATAGGATATCTTCACAGGTACCCGCTTACACTGTAGTTTATATTGTGCTACTTACGTTCTCAGTATCCCAGCCCCACCTACTACTTGCTTGCTGTGTGACCTTGACCAAATCATTTTCTTCTTTGTGGATAACTTCTTGTCTTAAAATGAACGTGAGTCTCTGAGCCTCCTGGTCTGTCACTGGGAATAAAGAATACATGTGTTGTGTGTGGAGTTGGCTCTTAGCACACAGCACACGCATTGACATGGAAACCTCTGCATTGTTGGGAAATCCTCTCAACTCCTTTAACATTTTAAAATGGAAAACACACTATTTAATCGCCTCCAAATGAATGACACATGAAGGCTTCTTTTCACTCTGACCTTCCTTCCACGATCTAGTTATTGACACTGCCCCTCTGGGTCTTTCCACTTGAGTAATGCACTTAAAACCCAACAAGTTCTACAACCAGACCAGTGATTCTGCCCTCCAAGCAAGCTTTCTCTCCAAATGTCCCCAGCAGTGTAAAACGTAAAGATCTCAGAGATAGTCCTGGTTCATTTCTTTTCGTTGTCTGCAATCATTCAATTTCCTGCACCCAGGGAACATCGCTTCCACATTTTTCACAGATCTTGAGGCTTCATTTCCAGACCCCAGACTCATCCTGATTTCTGCTCTGCTCCAGCTATTCTTTTCCTCAGTTCTTCTCTGTGTGTGCTGAGACACAAGCATGGTACAGATAGGCAGCATCCATCCTGAGGACATTGCCAGGGCCCTGCCAACTCCTAGATCAGATTGTAACACCATCCCCCTCTCTTCTCAAGAAGGCACTTCAGATCCCAGTGAAGGAGAGTGACATTATTCTAGGTGTGACCTTGAATTAGCTCTAACATATAAAACAGCTAATCTGTAGCACACCAGCTCTTTCCTATTATCGCCTGTTAGTTGAGACACCTCTCCCCCTGTCATGACACAGCTTATTGAAAACAACCATTTGAAGAGGTTTTTCTTTCTTCTCCAATTCATCCCTCACAAGCCAGAATAACCTTCTTAAAATGCCACTTTGAATGACATCTGTTCCCAATAGTTATTGATCGGCCAATTGAAAGTCTGTTTTATTTCATTATCTTACGTATCGGCTTAAAAAAAAAATCGTCAAAGGTTCACAGTTCCCTGGAGAATAAAGTGAAGATTTTTTTGCTACACATTGAGTCACCTCTGTGGTTTGACACTGACTATTCCTGTAAATGTTCCTCTATCGCTGCCACAGAAGATCTTGTCCCCCCAAGCCCAGCGCATCTGCAAGCCCGCACAGCTGCACAAACAGTCCCAGTTCTCTTTAGAGTGTTACCCCTACCCCAATCTTCTTCACGGCAGCATATTTAACTGCAATCTCTTGATCTAACACCAGAACAGTTACAAGTCCTCCAGAAAAGACATCCTTGACCTTCCTGGTTTACAGCAGTGAAATTGCTTTAATCACAGTAGCTATCCAAGGGCTCCAGGAAAGGTGGCATATATCATAATTAGGAGCTTGGCTTTGGACTTTGCCCTAGGTCCAAATCCTGACCCTGGAATTTGCTTCCTAATTGTGGAACATTGGTTAAATACTGTCTTCTCTACACCTTGCTTTCCTCATTTATAAAATATGGCGAGAACTTTGTTATCTGATACATGAAGAAGAATAAACTCGAATCTCAGCTCAGATCTAGAACACACACAAGAAAGAGCAGTTAGCAACCGTACAAGTGCCCTCTAAGTCAAAGGAACCCACTGCCTCTGATTTCTAACCCTCACCACGACCCTCTGAATGGCTGCTAGGAGAACTAGTTTACAGAAATAGAACTGGAGGCTAACAAATGAACTCACCAGACGTCACACAAACAGCACGTGGAAAAGTCAAACCCTTGCCTCTCTGCCTTCTAGGTTTCTATAAATCTATACCACTCACACAGACCTTACCCAATACCAGATTAGCTTCTCAGGATTTGAGTTTTCAGGTTGTGGACAATGTTTCTAATTATATTCTAAATGAAAGGAGAGCAGTATTTATGTTTGAAATGTCTCTGCATTTTTAGTGCCTTCCATAAATCTTTTAAACAAAGTAGCTTGCTTACTCGGTAAATGTTTGTTGCCTGCTTGATCATCAGTACTCGCGGGGATTGAAGTTTTCAACCACATTGAAATTCAGGGACACTATTTTGTGAGGAAATGGCTTCATCATGAGCCATCATTCATGAACACCATCATAATTATACAAAATAATATAAAAGACAAACATTACATGTGAATGAGCCAACAGAAACGAGTGGGATCCTCATCAGAGAATCTGTAGGAAAGTAATGTTCATGGACCTGGCTCCTCACACATGGTATTTATACTCTGCTGAAAATGTACCCCTCAGGCCACCAATTCCATGCATGGAAAAGGGGAAGGTTAATAGCTGAAAATCATCCTTTTAAGGTTACACAGAAAGTCAAGAGCAGCCAATCAAACACTCACAGCATTCGGTAACCTTTAATTCTTCTTGTTAAATAAAAGCAATAATTACCTTCTCATTTATCTTCTCTCTGGATAAGTCTACATAATTCTAAAACAACCCAGATCAATGTAAAAAAAATTCAGGTGACCCACATGTTTTCTCATGTACACAGTACTGAACAACATTGTTGAATTTGAAACAAGTTGAACAATTGCTATAAGACAAATGCATGCATGCACACACGAACAAACACACAGAGACAGAGAGAGGCAGAGAGACAGATGCACACGTAAGCCTAGTTTCTAATGTGTTTTTGTATTAACGAGAAAAAAATACTCTATGTCCCCCTCATATCATAATCATTGGCATAAATATCTGCATATATACTTCAGGAAGTGAGGATTCTTCCACTGTTATTCTGTGTTCATTCGAGGCATACAGTGAGTTCTAAGTACCCATGGGGTTGATGAATGAATGAGCGAATAGTAAATTCTCTTTTTCCCCAGTTTTGCCTTCCTACACACTATCCTTTCACACAGGATTTGTTTTGTGAGATACATGCTACTGTTTGTTCAATATAAAATTCTCTTAGCCTCAAAGAATCCTTTCTAGATTATGTTAGCTCATGGTAAATGCTCTTCTCTCAAATTTCAAAGCACCCTTTGCCTGGAACATTTTATTACATATGATTTTACAATTAATCTTACGTTGCCACTGAGGATGCCATAGAGTTGGTGAGCTATTTTTCTTCTAATAATTCTAGGTCACTTTTTCCTGGATTCATATCTTATTTTCCACACATTGATTTCAAGTGTCCTGAAGGCTGAAAGCAGTGTGTTTATTTTCTGTATAATATATATTGCTATACCTTTGAGTATTACTGGGTACTTAGACTGTGCTTATAAAAAAAAAAAAACACGTTGATTTGGTTTTTACACTGCACATCTTGATAGGTATGCAATTCCATCCTTCAGAAATTATGGGAAGAAACTTATCATAAAATGCATGGCCTTTATGATTTTGCTAGAATACATTGGAAATAGGAGCAGGACTGCATAGCATTTCTTTTAGGTGTTTTACCCTAAGGGTAGCCTAGTCCAATTATTAATATTTACTTCAATATATGTATACACACACAAACACACAATGTTTTCTCTCTCTCTCTCTCTCTCTCTCTCTCTCTCTCTCTCTCTCTCTCTCTGTGTGTGTGTGTGTGTATGTGTATAGGTCAGAAGACAACTTACAACTTGCAAGAGTAGGTTCACTTCTTCCACCTTGTGGAATCCAAGAATCAAACTCAAGTCATCGGGTTCCCTGACTAGGCAATCTCATTGGCTCCAGGGTGTATATCTTTGAGCACATGTTTTGAGTCAACCACTGTTTAAGAACATGTCATAATTACCTCATCCCATCCAACTAAGACTCTCATAAAGGAAGCATTAGTAAGTTGGCCTCTGGAATAGACTGGCTCCTCCTCTTCATTTATACATTAGTTGGAAGTCAGCTCACACTGACCCATCAGAAAGTAGTCTTTAGAGAAAGGTTTTCTAGATTCCAGTGGGTCTTTTCTGTGGGTCATTTCTGGCCAATTATATATTCATCTCCTAAGGGAGGTTTGATTTTCCTTAGGGTGACCGTGACAGGAAGAAGACGTGACAGAACGGGTCTCATCCTAAGAAGCCTTTCTCCTCTGACAAAAGGAGCTCTCTTAGGGAGATTTTTCACCCACATAGTGCTTGTGTCTGTAGTTACTGGAGACTCACGCTAGTGGAACTGTCTATAAATGACTGCTTTTCAAAATGAAAATAACAAACATTCTTCAAAACAGAACAAAAATAGAACATAACCTTTGAAGTTTCAAAAAATGCCCTTAATGTATCTTTATTTATAAAGATAAGATAATTCATGTCCATTTTCATATCCGTTTGCAAAATAGGAATGAGCACATAACATAATTAAAGGTTTGTGTTATAAATAGTTTTCTTAAATTAGCTTATTGAATATTGTAATTATGTCATATCTTATTTAGCCAATTAAAAGCAATTATTTTGCTTATAAAATTGTGCACATTAATTACCATGTTCTGGCATCTTGGCTTTTGTCTGTGGATCAGAAGTCTGTCTTGCCTATTTTCTGTTTCTGTCTCGCATGGTGATTTGAACAAGCCCTTAAGTGAAAACCAAAGGAGCAGCCTCCTAATCATAAAGCAAAAATGGAAAAAGCCAATCAGGAGAGAAGCTCAAATCTCTGCTTCCCATGGTGGACCGAATAGAGCTGGCCTCAATGAAACTCTAAGTAAGAATTTATGTTCCTCTCCATTGAGTTGAACACAGGCTTTGGTGGACTGTTTGGTTCTTGTTACTGATGTTTTTCAATATGGAACATTTGAAAGCATCCAACCAGAAGTTGCACAATGATCACAGCCTTGAACATATTCATCAGAAAAATGCATTCACTGCTATGGGTTTTCTTTTTCCCGTAACCAGTGTGCTGCACTGTTTGCCAGCTTCTTCAATACTCTCACCCATGACAATCACAAAAGCAATTCACAACCTGACTTATCAGATAGTTCTGTTTTACAATAATCTGGTTGCTATTTGTAAAATCCAGGATAAAACAGTGCAATTTCTGATGTTGAATATCTGAAAAGCTCTGGAAGCTGTGCAGGCGAGATATGCACTAAAATCTGTAATGCAATGGAATTACAACAGACAGACATTCTGGAGGGTGCACACTCTAGTGCATCTCCGGGTACATGGCATTTTGTGGTGCTACTTTGGAGATTTGCAAACAAATTCTGCATTTAGACTGACTGGCCCTTCCTTCATTATCTTTATCTCTGAATTTAACTCTTGCATTATATATATGTGAATATATATATGTATATATGTGAATATATGAAAGTTCTTTTAAGAATTGCTCCCCCCAAAACAATAATTGCCAAATTACTCTTTCCAGAAGAAAATGAGTATAAAGATCTTAATTAAGTAATTTCTTTCACAAGCTGGCTCCTAAATCTCTCTTTAGATATGTTATGAAAGCAACATCTTTCTGATGAGAATTTAACACACGTGCACACACACACACACACACACACACACACACACACAGACACACACAGACACACACAGAGTAGTGATTTTAATGGCTGGAAAATTCCCTGTAAAAAGGGGCTTACACAGTAATAAACAAACAAGCCACTTTTCTAGTCATTAACCTAGGCGGATGTCAAAGGCTACTGTCATAGATACCCCACTTAAAGAACAGAGGCATTGGTTCAAGCCTCTGGGGGTGTTTTTATAGCCACACATTACTGCATGAAGGAAATGGGAATATCATGTACCACTGAGAGGCAGTATAGTGCAATAAAAAGTTATCATATTTCAATCCCCGATCAGCCACCATCTGAATATATGACACTGTCCAAGTTTTTTTTTTTTTAACCTATCTCAACCTCTCTATCCAATAAATGGGACTACTATCTGCCAGTTTGTGATGCGGTTAATAAAATGTCAGCATGCTTACAAAGGCAGAGCTCGTAAGCCTCTTTTTGTGCAGTTAAGAGTCTACACGTACAAAAGAAAAAAAAGGAAAAAAAAATCAGAAACTATATTTGAGATGCCAAGTGTTCTGAAGACGACAACAATCAATCGCTGGAGTGATGTAATAAACCAGTCAGTAGTCCTGGGCCAGCTGAAAGAATTAACGTGGCTTGCCTGCCTCTGCCGTGAGTGCCATGGCATGAGCTTTAAAGATGCTTGGTAAATATTAGCCGATGATGGCATTGACAGGGTGCCATGCACCGTCACAGCACTAAGTGAATTACTAAGTTTACAATTGTCAGAAAACTCCTTGAATAATCACTGGCAATCAAAGGAACCTAGCCCTGACCTTATTTACTTTGCCATGATATCATCTCATGCATAGTAAGAACACTACCCCTCTCTGGGAGTGTAACAGCCCTGTCCTCCCTCAAGACTTAGGAGAATAAAAAATAAGGAAATAAGGTCAGGCTGCAGAAAAAAAATCAGAATTAGCATACTTCTTAACACTTTCCTTGTCACCACTCTGGTGTAGCCCACCCTTCTTTCTGGATTATTCCAAAGCCTTCCAACTGTCTTCCATTGTCAACTTTTGGCTCCCCGTGGCTGATTTGCTATGACTCAACTGTATCCGACCCTTTCATATCTGTGTGCTTGTATGGTTCTCTCTTACACTGGCTGCGTGATTGGTCTGGGAAAAAAAAAAACCCTTTTGGTAAATGGGGAATAATACATCCAAAGGCACCATAAACTCTTGTATACTGGGGCTTGCACTGTTGAAATGGGGCAGCTGCCATGAAAGAAAAAAAATTTTTTCCTGCCTTCTAGAAGATGGAAACACAGTATCAGCCTCTTCGTGGAATTCATTCCTCATGTGACCCACCAGCAGGATAGAACTGTAAGTAAAGGCAAAACCAGCAAAAGATACGCCTAGGGAAAACACCAACATCTGAGATTCGGAATCATGCCTCAGTGCTATTTCAAGCCACCGAATTATGATGCCGTTTGTTATCTAGGGGTGATAACTGATATGAGCCCCCTAGTGATTAGTTGCAATTTAGCAGCAGTGTATCTTTTTCTAATGAGAATCAGATACTCTCATTCCTCTGATGGAGATAGCCAGCAATTCCTTCTGTCCTGAGTCTTTTGAATGTTTTAAAGACATGCTCTGATCATCTCTTGTGTTACCAGGTCTAGTGCCTCTTCATCTCTTCTTTACTCTCTTCTACTCAGCTTCACAAGTCCCTAGGGACTTCCCTGAATATGGGTCACCCTAGGAGACTCCTAATGTGCTCCCCGCAATGTCATTTTCACAGGGAGGCTATCCCAATCAGCCAGTTAATTACTACATGATACCTGAACCCCACACCATACCTCCATATACTCTCTCCCATATACTTGATATTTCTAAACCATTAAATAGTAAACTAATTTTAGTCTCTGACTGCTTTTTATCACAATGTAAACTCTAAGATGATTTCTTATTGGAACACTTACACCAAGAACCTTGTCGAATAAAAATGGAAGATTTGCTAGGTAGTTGATTAAACACAATGTAAGCTCTTTTAGGTTAAAATGCCCAGAGCTACATATTAGGGGTGTGGGGGGGGGTCTTCATTAAAGGATAGAGTAGAGAAGGCAAAAGTCAAGATGATTCTTTAGGGTGTCATTATTAGCAGGTGGAGCAGGTGGTAAGTAGAACCCCATTAAAGAACAAAACAAAACAAGAACCTGGAATCAGAGCAGCCTGGTGGGAAAAGCTATGGGTTAACATAAGGGATGTAAAACTAAGGGTGCTTCCAAAGAGTAAGCTGAATCTTTTTTTTTTTTTAAACAGAAAGTTTGCGCTGTGTTTGTACCCCACTTGCAAGCAATGCCCCTAATAATACAAAAGAAATGTGTCCACAGCATTTCCTTCTTATGCTGTTATGAGGGTCAAGACTATATACCAAGCCAGTACTTACAGCCCCAGGGCAAGTCCAGCAGTTATCTGACATTTATGCTCAACATATGTGAAAATCACCAGGTTCTTCATTTTCTTTAAACGTGGGCTCTTGTTAGATTTGTCTGACCATTTACTTGGTGAAGCACCAAATACGGGCTTCTACTTGAACACTTCACTTTGGATGCTCTGCATGGGATAGATCCATCTAGCATACACAAAGTTTAGCCTGGCAGGGCAGTCTTCAACATTTAGCATAGGTGTGCACTCAAGAATTTCTCTCAGGGCAGGACAGGTCAGAACCCCAGATGACTTAACTTTATCCCACAGCCTCAATTTTGGTGCAAATCTCTTTAGAAGTTATGTGTCTTCTTTATGACCCATACTTCACTTTTTTCTTGATACTTAGTAATTATTTATTATCCAGGACCATATTTGTATTGTTTATAGCAACCATGCCAATTGCTAGAAGGGAAAATGTCTTTTAGGTCAACTAGATTCGTTGGTGTGTGGAATAAAGGATGCTAGTTTCTTAGAGCTCTTAATATACAGCTCTCTATGTTCAATTTACCTAAAAATGAAAATTGCCAAGGAGCAAAGATTGTGGGAGATGTATGTTGGATGCTGCTGCAGCCTGGCACATAGGCTGATGGATGGAGCCCTCGGAATTACTACGAGTACTTGCTAACTCACTACTGTGGCTGACTGTTTCAGAGCGTGGCCAGAGCCAGACTTGTCCAACAGCACCTCTCTGCCCCCTCCCCAGCACTTCAGCTGCTTCAGTTAGTAATTGTGACCTTTTGTAGAACCCGGACACCACTGGGCATAGCTCTGATTCCAGCCTAGCCAAGGGATGAAGCATGCTCAGATTTGGGTAAAGGTTCTAATGCATCTATTTTAGCATTTGATCCCACTTAGCATACAATATTTACTTCAGGATTTGTGGTGGGGAAAAATGTCACCTAACAAACAAAGAAAAAAATCTTTTAGCTTAATTACCAAAGATGTAAATGTGGTCTCACTTACGGAATAAAGTTTCTCTTAACAATGAGGTGTAAATTGGTGTGTGCCTACTCTGTTCACAGTAGGAATAGAACCTAACACTCGCCTCCTCGCCCTTGGTTTTGCAATAGTACCTGGGAAATGAATGTGTCCTTGGAAGTTCCTGCAGCATTTCTGATTTGTTAAGAGAGAGAGAAAAAAAAGAAAGAAAGAAAGAAAGAAAAAGAAGAAGAAAGAAAGCTAGCTAGGCAGTTCATGCTGTATCCCTCTCCCAGCTGTAAGGACATTTATTTTGTATTTCTAGCATCTGTGTTGAACAATGTAGACCGAGGCTACACAGTTTGACCTCAGTTCCTGGGCATTAAAAGTTTACCCTTCTCCAAATTTTCCTCTGTCCCATCTTTTGTGGCTTCCACCGTATCCTCAGATGGAGTGAAATTAACAGGGGAAGCAATCTGTTATTTGTACAATGACCTTGGGCCCCTGGGGGAATTGAAGGCGCTATTCTTTCCCTTCTGATGTTTTACATTTCAAAGAGCCTAGCTCTCTTTGATATTAAAGAATGAAATGTGCAATGTAATTGTTATTGTTTTATGACCTTTAATAGGTTAATCAGGCTGCATCAGGTTCTCCGCTGTGTGGCTTGGTGCACAAGAAATGATTTGCCTCAGAGTCTATGGATTCTGACAAAGGGGTTCAACATTAATATTTGAGGGAATGACTGTACACAGGTATCTAAATCCTGAAGAAAACACGATTACTTCACTTACCTTAAGTCCTCCATGAGTAATAGAGAATCTGTCAGCTTTTAGTGGTATTGACATTTTGGGCAAGATCATACTTTGTTGCTGTGTGCAGGGGTGTCTCATACATCCTGGGACATTTAACAACATAATGGTTCTCTGTCCATTAGATGTCAAGAATAGTCCCTTCCCCACTGTACCTCATTCTGATGAATGACAATGTAGCCTGTCTACACAATGCCGTGCTTCAGGAAAGAAAATCTACACCAATTGAGGAACATGGATGTAATAAAAAAAAAAAAAAATGGAGTCAGGGTAGGTATGGCTTGACTATACTCCTTTAGGGTATACTATGCCTAGAATTGACTATCTTAAATGATATTTAATATAATAGTAGCCGATATGTATCAAGAACTCACCCTAAACCAATTAGCACTATGCTGACAGCTTTCAATGTTGGATCGCATTTGATCCTCTTAACAAACCCATGTGAGAGTAATTATGCCTTGCAACTTACATGTAAAGAAACTGAGGTGGATGGCGATGTGAATAATTTACTCAAGAGCATTCGGCTGGAAAAGTGGAAGCGCGCAGACTCTTCCATGTTTGGTTTAGTCCCCATCTTTGAGGTTAGAATTTGTGTATGAAAGTAAAACGTACTGAGTACCTCTGTGGTCAGGACTTGAACCTACGAGCTAAACAGGTTCAGGCCAATATACAAAACCCCACCCTCTCATGATACATGGGAGCGAGATACATGTCCTCAAGTAATATATGCAAAACAAAAGGTGTAATATAGAAATAAATAACTGGCACAGTCAAGTTCATATGTAGAATGTCTCAGGCCATGGCATCTCAGCCTTAATGGGGGACTAGGAATCACCAGGGTCTTATTAGAGCATAGGCTTCTCCTCCCAGAGGTATGGGCTACATAAAACCTGGACTTCTGACTTTCTAACCAGGCCCTGGACAAGGGCGTCACTGGTCAAAAGACTTCACTCTAAGCACGTAGCCTTTAGTGCAGTGGGAAATGTTGCTTCATGCTTTTCAAAAGTGAGGTTCCACCGAGCGTATCTGGAATGCCAAGAAAGCACCAACCCAGAGCAGAAGGGGGAGGAGGAGGAGGTGGAGGTGGGGATTGCCTTGTCTGTGAGAACCACATTTGTCTCTCATCCCTTCCCTTGGAACATCTATGCCATGCCCACTCCAATCCTCTGCCCACATATACAGCGAAACATCTGCTATTTTAAAGGACAAATATTAATTTGAAGCACAAAACACCTACCCACCAAACATAACTGGTTTCTGCAAACACATTTTTTTTAATGTCCAATTTTGTACTTTTGGAAAACAATGCTTCTTTCTCTTCAATATATCACACCACATTAAAAAAAAAATTCCATTCTTTTCCATCCTCGCCTTCCACACCCATTGTGACTTGAAAATAACTATTGTGCTCCATCTAGACAAGAGTCAGTATAACAGGGGTAAAAAATACATGTGTTAGGCCAAAAGCAAGAGGACTTTTAATCTGGCGAATGTCACAATGAAAATGACAGTTATGAAGCCTGCAGACTGTGTTACCATTCATTTAGTGGTGTTTAAAAAGACAGAAATGGAGTCGTGTGATAAACACTCCCAAAGAAATGATTTGGGAACTGATCTTTACTAATGGTCGTGGCCTCTTTGCCCAGACCACGGTGACCGCTGCAGATCACAAATTGTTTTGTGACATCTGGGTTTGACCGTAGGTCATAATGAAGAGGATGCATTTGGAGTCACTTGGCTCTCTGAACACATCCAGCTAATTCTCTCCACACATGGCCAGGGGGATATAACAGAGGAAAGAGTTGCTGTAGAGTTGTGATGAAGAGGAAAGAGTTGTGATGTAGAGATGGATCATAGTTAATGTAAAGGCTGAGAGGCTGAGAGGCTGAGAAGTGGAACCAACCAATTACCACTAATATTTTCTACTTAGCTGTAAAGTGGGAGGTCTAAAATAGGAAAGGATGGTGTGTATGTGTGTGCGTGTCACAGGGTACTGGCGTCATTGCCGCTCAAACTGCATGCAGTTTGCGGATGAATGTGAACTATGCTACGATGTGAACATCTGCTCTGTACCAGGCCCTGGGTTATGCTGATTGGTACTTTACCATGTTGTGCTCAAATTTATGGGAGATAAAATATTTCCCATTCATGAATGATTGACATTGCACCTTTATTTGGTATTATGGAGACTAACCTCCTCCTGACTACCTTGGTATTTAATTCTATTACTTGATTATATTTACTTGATGTATAATATTCTCTTTAATCTCACACTTATCTCTTGGCTTCCTCTGAAACAAGTATCTGTGAAATTATATGTTTAGAGTACTTCTAAGGGCTGAACAAACCAATAGTTGCAATATTTAAATAGACTTATGTGATTATTGAAAGACAATGCCTTAGTTTGGGCCCTAAGGTTTGCCAGAGACTCCCATCAGCCAGCCAATGCTGGCTAAACCCCCTACCCCACCCCAGGACTCCAATAATGCAAAGGGGTGAGAGTTGGCAGAGGCTGGGTCTTCTAGCACTGGCTACCACTATATTTTGGACAACATGACAGAATACAATCCTTACTGTTCTGCTTGCACAAACCACCCGAGTGTTCTGTCTTGAGATTTTGAAGAATCTTATATTTCAAATGCTTAGCAGAGTGGTGGTCAACGCTGCATCTGCAGGGTGAGATACTATGGTTTCTCTAGACTTCAGATTGTTCTAGAAAATGAGCACATTGTAATTAAATCTTAGATTAAGTCGTGAGCTTTCAATGCTATCTCTATTCCCATCCTGTGGGTGGGCATCTTGTGCATTGTATGGTGCATTCATTCAAGCAGCCTCACCCTCTATCCACTAGATGCCAGTAGCTACCCCAAGTCGTGACAACCAAAAATGCCATTAGATATTGCATAATGTTCTCTGATGAGCTGACTCACTCTCTGCTGCGTCTAACTGGGATAAATGAACTAAAGTCTACAAGGTACTTAGGCTAGCCTATGCCGTAGTTTCAGGGCCCAGTAGTATTCATTGCATTTATTATGCAATTCTTCTATGCTACCTATCTACTTAAGACCTTGAAGTCCACTATATCATTGAACACTCGCATGCATGATCTAGAGAGTTAGAACCTATTAAGACTCCCATTTTACAGATGAGAAAAACAAGTGTCTGAAGAAAAATAACTGTTTTTTGAGGATCCACCTTTACCTTTAGCAGAATTAGGACTCTATGGATGGTCACAGTTCCAGAGCTCACGCTCCAAGGCTTTCTGTATCCTAACAGCTGCAGACTGGGAAGTCTCCTCAAAAATTAGGCATGAGGAGGAGGAGGAGGGAAAAAAACGGGCTAGGATTTTTCGAATTGAAGATTGTGCTTCAAATAAAGAGACCCACAAAGAATGTACAGGATAGCTGACATGTACAGGTTGTCTATAATTAACATTGCATTTTTTAGTGGTTTGTACATATATAAACACACACAGAGACCTTTGCATGTATACACAAATGCATACAGAAACACAGTTACCTACACATACACACACTTGCACACGAAATTCTCATAACGTGTGTAGAGACTTTTAACTTTCTCAGGACTGGTAAAGGTATAAAACAACAACAAAGTTAACATGCTTGTCAACATAAATAGAGACGGAGGAAGGGGTGGTGATATACGCCTAAGCATGTAGGTAATCCCGGGGCTTAAAGGGGAGTATTATTTTAGTTTAAGAGCTCAAGGCAATCCTAGGAATATAGCAAGTTCCTCATTAATGAAACAAAAATGACAAAATAAACAAAAAAGAAAAGAAAAAATATGCTTTTAGGTCTAGTCCTCAGCTAGCACTGTAATGAGTTCAGGGGATTCCAGTACTGCTCAAAGATGCATATCTGTTGCATTACTGTAGAAAGTCAATGTAGAAGGTCAAAGATGGTTGCTGATGTGACTGTCTAAAGTTGGGATGGTGATCAGTACAGACTGGTTTGCGTGTGTGTGTGTGTGTGTGTGTGTGTGTGTGTGTGTGTGTGGTGTGTGTATAAGAGAGACAGAGATATAAAGATAGAGATAGAGACAGAGACAGAGAGACACAGGAACATAGAGAAAGAGACAGAGAGACAGAGAGACTTCTGCTGTCCCCACCTGTGTTGAGCCTTTTGTGTTGTACCAGGGAGTCTTATTGCGGTGTCATTGGCACACACTAGCTTCCACTTAGGGCTCTGAAAAGCTCGAACAACAACAGAGCCCACTGACCTTGACCACGAGTTAGACATTGACCTTTCTAGCTGTCTTTCCCATTCCCAGCAGAAACAAAACAAAACAGAACAGAACAAAACATAGTTTGTGGTCTTTGATGTTCTGGTAAACAAGGTGTAAGTTTACATAAGCACACATATATTGTTCGTGACAAACAAAAACACATAAAGAACAAGTCAATACAACCAGAATAAGCAAATGCAAACACAAGACTCTGACATAGAATATGTATACTTATGCATATTTCTTTATGCATTTATATAAAAGAGACACAAATACAGGCTGTGAATAACAATTCAGAAAGGTGCTGGTCAAACCTTCCTCCAAAGTCTCAGAATCAAGGCTAACGTTATCTTACTGAGTTTGTCATTGTCAAACACAGAAAAATGAGAGCTTGTCTACATTTGACTGAAAGTCTTTGCATTTCTCCCAGTCTGAAATAGAAACTTGCAATTAAATCAATTAAGCAATGAAAATCAGATATTCCATTAAAATCTAATTTTCCTCATATCTGATTGGTCCTAACTCAACCAAGCTGGAGACAGATGAGAGAGGTGAAAGGATTCCAAGCCGGAGACACAGAGAAAGGGAAACTATTCAATGTGTTCACAGCAAATGAAATCACAGCATTTTCTTTTGCTTCTGCTCCTGTGCATTTAGCCGTTAGGGGTTCCCCAAACATCGGCTTTCAGAAATAATGCTGAAGCCTGGGAGGAGAGGATCAAGGTTTCCTTTTCCTCTGTCTTCCTTTTGCAGCCATGTCCTTGAGGTTGCTTTTGCTCCTTACGGAATTTAATAGGCTAGCCCAAACTCCAATTCAGACAGTACCATGTGTCTGGTGCACTCCAGCACGCTTGAAATTCCCTTGCTAGGATCGACAGTCAGACTGGCACTGGCTATGTTTGCTGATTCAAAGAGTTACAGAGACCACATGTGTTCAGGAGGCATTTCTGCTTTTTAGGAGCAAAATGGAGGACTTGGCTCTTAGGGGTCAGGGGAAAAAGCATGCCAACTGATTGGATTATTCTTTCCCCGTCTGGTTCTTTCAGGTTTCGTGAGCTGGCTTTTTCTACACCAGCAATCACCCCGTGGATGGAAGTCAGAGCTTTTGAATATGAAATAGAAAATGACTCCACATGTTGCTGGAACAGCAAGATTAAAAAGAAAAGACAATAGCTTACATGAAAGGTGCTCGTTCCACCATTTGACGGGCATCAGGATACTCAGCAGAGTTTCAATCACAGAAAATATAACGGCATGTGAATATGTAAAGTATCACATGCAAGTGGACAGGAAGAAAATGTAAAAATACTTCAAAGACCAGTGTTTCAATTTTTAAACAGAAAGGTGCAGCTGGTCTGTATTTCTCAGATGGCTTTTCAAAATGCATTTGCTGAAACTATTTTTAAGGCCAAACTGTTGGGATCTTCTTGAGAGCTGTTGGTTATTGTAACCAGCCAAAGAGCTATGGAGGCGGTGTGTGTGTGTGCCACTGAATGTAACTGAATAAGTACAGATACATGCCTATATATATATATATATATGTATATGTATATGTATATGTATATGTATATGTATATGTATATGTATATATATATGTATATGCATGTATGTGCATTTATATGCATGTGAGCTTGCATGTATACCTGTGTGTAGATGTATGCATATAACTGTCTGCACATGTTTGCATGTGCCCATCTCTGCTAGTGTACATCTATGGCTGTATTCTCAGGAAAGGGGGCAATATGTGTTTCAGTTGCTACCACCATTCCCCAGAGATGTGAGGTTTTGATCCTGAATATTAAAAAAGAAAATCATTTGTAAAAATTTGCTTTGCTTTGCCACTCACACTCCCCACCCCCACCCCAACCCCCCCCCCCCCAGGCATCTGTCTTCTTCAGGCAGTTGGAACAGGTTGGAAGAGAAAGAGGAGGAGGAGGAAGAGGGAAAAGAGAAAGAAGAGGAGGAGGAGGAGGAGGAGGAGGAGGAGGAGGAGGAGGAGGAGGAAGAGAATGAGATAGAGGTTCTTTTGAAAGTAAACAACTGCTATTAAATTCTGCCACCCTCTTAGCCCAATCCATGTTTTTGTTCCTATCAGTGGTGGTCAGGAATACAGACTTGAGAGCCAGATTGCTAGGATCTGAATCCCAGTCCCTTTATTTAGAAGCTCAATCACTTTGAAAATGACTCCAATTTACTACCGCCCCCCTTTCTCATCTATAACACACAAATGAAACACAAAGTGTACCCAGTACACGTGATACACATAACAAGTCACTAAGAGCTGTCAGTATTTACGACCCCTTTCTCCACACCTAAGCATCCATCATACCTCTGCACGCTCCTGTCGATGCTATAGGCACCCCCACAGTAGCACCAGGGACACTGCCACCCACAAAGCAGTTGATAAGTAACTGGCAGAAAACTGCTGGAAAATAATTATCATTCCCCTTAAAAACAACAACAACAACAACAACAACCAACCAACCAACCAACCAAACAAACAAAAAACCCGTGGTTTTCCCCATCTTCCAGATCTTCCCCAAACACTGGGCTTGGTTATCATCCCTAATATTTGCATATTCAGGTTCACCATCCAGAAATGGCAACCTTTCTTATTGTGGGTTAGCTATGTTTAAAATAGGCCCAGAGCAATGCTATTTGTATCTCAGAATCGAGATAAATGACCATTTATTATCCATGAAAAGTTTAGAGCGAGGTAGCATGGGTAGAAGTGAGCAGTGGATACAGCTTTGGTGGTAACTCTGCAGAAAGAGTTAAATTATTCCAAGGGAAACCATGTGTCCCATTGAATGACCCCTTGGAGCTGCTTCCCATGAGAATCGAGCCTTGTATGGGGGACCTCCTCTCCACATGCCACCCCGATGTCAGGTCTGAAGAGAACCCTGACACTCTGACAGGAGATCGCCATTTGCACTATGCTTCCTAGTCTCAGGGAGACACTGGGCTCGGTCCAGCCTGCCCTGCCCACCTGGAGCTCTGAGGGCCTTTCTATCACAATACTGCTTTAGAAAAGTCTGTGTGAAGAGGGAGAGTCTGGTATTTAACTCCATCCATCAATGTCAGCCCCTCTTTCCCCTCTACCCCAACAGCTTGGTCCGTTTGCGAAAAGCTGAATAGTCTAAATGGACGGATTTTGTGTTAGTCTCATTAGAAAGGGAAATTAGCCAGGCACCGTTCAGCTGTGCAGAAGGCATGCTGATCCTGAAAGCCTGATCCAACCCCCTGCCCCCAAGCTTTTCTTCATCACCTATGATGTTCACGAGCCCCTCCACGTTGCTTAAACATTCATTATCCCTTCCTTTAGCTTGTGGTGCATGCAAAGCTCTGTGCACCCATATCCCGTCTCATCACCCAGCCCAGAACTAGGTGGGCATAGATCTGGACTCAGGGTGAGGCTCAGTGATTTCTGCTGCTCTCCACCACATGCTCCTCGGCGTCTTTTCATATAGTAAGAGCTTGCTTTGATCAATGGGACTTTTTGTTGACTTCTTCTTCCCCTTGTTGCCTTCTGCATGCCACTCTAAGCCTGTTTCTATCACCCTCCCTAGAGCCCTGAGTTCTCGCACTATGACCTGCTGTCAGCTCCTGGAGTCTCTTCAGCTTTCCTGCGGACATGGTACTCAACCCCCATGCCTCTTCAGCTTCACGTGTTTATGCCGTTCTTCCTTCGGTTTTTCAGCTCATGATTCATTTCCTCAGAGAAACCATCTCTGGTCACATCCTGTTTATTTTCTAGGACTGTGCTTCTGTCCTTGAGAACGGTCTTCCCAGCTTGTGGTAGTACTTTCCTTGTTTCTGTATGATTGATACTTTGTTTCTAGTCTAGATTCTGCCTTGGTTCCAATGTCTCCTTCATTCACTCATCCGCACATTTCCTTGTGGACCTTCCTGCAGTATCTGTCCTAGTGCCTGGTCAGTAACAGGTATTTACTAAGTCTCTGTCAAATGTATGACTTTCATGGACCATGAAGGGTTAAGCTGTTAATGATCTCCTATTTATCTAGCACGTTTGGTCTCCCTAGAGATAGCAAAAAAAAAAAAAAAAAAAAAAAAAAAAAAAAAAAAAAAATCAGTCTTACACACAATAAATATTTATGGCACACTTAGTAAAAAAACCAGCCTTAATAGACAGGCTAGGCAGCCTTGCTGGGACAGAGCATCACCCTCCAATGCTTCTGGCCTTCATTGGCTTTCACGCTGGCAGGCTTCTGCCCAGCGTTAACATGGCCAACTTTCCTTTTCATAGGGGAACAAGGACCAGAGGGCATCTTTGATTATACTGCTCTTAGCCAGGCACTCAGCTTTGGCTAACTCTGGTAACTTCCTGAGCTGTGCTTGGAAATTCGGAGACTGAGACAGATTAGAGGGTCCAGAGAATCAAGGCAAAAATCACGAGAAACAACTATAATTCTCAAAAATAACACTAAGTGATAAGGCATACGATGACAATTGAAACTTCCTGATGAAACTCAACAGGAATACCATGTTTCTGTGACTGTGCCTGATGTACTCGGAAGAAAATGCATGCTTCTGTGGGGGAGGGGGGTTTTAGGGCTTTATCCTGCATTGATTAAAAAAAAAAAAAAAGCATGGCTATTCTAGGCTATTTTGGGACAAGTAAGCTACCTTGTTTACTGCCTAGCCTAGCACATTCATTTGTGATAGCTTTGCACAGATGCTGTCCTAGAGACACTTTCTAGTGCACTTGAGAATTTCGATTAATAAATAATAAATTTAAGTGATTTATTGCAGGTATTATGCTGGTTTTTTTCCCCCAGAAACCCTCAACATAGCTGTTCAGTGAATGAACAATCGGGAGCCATCATCAAGTGGCTGTTGCCTCCTGTGTCTTTCTGATAAGAGCTCTGCCACAGCCTCCTGCTTCTCTAAGAGCCTACCTACAAGGACAACCCAACTGGGGAGTCCTCAGAAATAGTCCCTAGGCATATGCATTCATAGTTCCAGATAAAAGCAATCAGGGGACCATGAAAACTTCCAAGAAATGGACTCTATGCCTCCCACCACCGGAAAAGGTACACAAAAGAATAGTTTGGACTAGCCATTAAACCTACCCCAAACTGATGTCAATTACTCCGTGAAAATAAATAAATGGAGAAAGAGATTAAGTGATCTTGAAAGTTGTATATTGTGGATTTATTTATATATTCAATATGTATGTATTAATTCATATATATATGTATATACAGATATTGAAGGATTTATTAATTTCTGGGGTTACTAAACAATCTATAAACTAATCATTTGCCCATAGATTCTCTTATTAATTTATTATAAAAATATCAACATATGTATCTCTATTTACTATTATCTCTTATTGATGATAGAAAGATACATGATAGATAGATATAGATAGATAGATAGATTATTGGATAAATAAATGGATAAAATAAGTCCCAAACTTATTTTGCTTACAGTTTTTAAATATGATTATTTTGTTTTCAGTTTTATATATGGTAGTTGAGCTCCTTTATGGGAATGAGAGTTTATGAGAGAAATAATCTGTATTCTTGCTCATTCTTCATTCTTAGGGTCAGTGGAACTACAAGAGCCATCAATGATCATCACTTAACCCAAACAGAAAGTGGTCTCTGACTTGTTGGTGGAACAAGAATATTGATGTGATATTTTGCTCCTAAAAAGGCAAGAGTTGCTAGAGAGCCTGTCAGTAACTTGGCTCAAAGCTCAGTGTCTCTAGCACACAACAAAGTCTACACTGTGCACAGTACAATTCAGGATAGTAGCCGACCAACAAACAGTACATGCACTTGCAGGGATCTCCAAGCTAGGTAATATTCACTGTACCATATGCTGGTTTCTTTAAGTAACCCATTACACAGAAATTAAATATCTTGTGACAGATTGTTTTGACAGTGGGGAGAAAAAAAGAAAGCAGGACAGAGTGGGAGCGATTTAATTTTTTTTTTTTTTTTTTTAAAAATGCATTTGACTGAAGGCAAAACGTTAGGTAGATGTTAATTTAACAGATGTCTAGTTTTGCATCATCAGCCTGAAACAGGCAATTTCTGGCAAGCCTTCCCACCACATCGCAACACAAAATCCTCTCAAATCCACATGGATCTGCCTTTCACAACCTTCCATGTGAGCCGTTTTCATTCAAAGGAAAATGCCTGAAATTACCCAGGGAAGATGCTAACACCTGGCAATAGTTTTGAAGGCGGAGTCCATGAATGCACGGAGGTATAATGGAAGGAAAGAGAGCTCACAGCAACTTTTCAGCTGAGGAAGAACACAGAAGGAAATGTATTTATTCACAACAAGAAAACAGCTAGCACATCACAAAGTTACTGTGCGCTGAATCACACCCCCATGTTCACTCGTGGAGGCTTCTGGGCTGTATACAGAGCACATGAGTTCAATCTAAATTTTAATCTGCCTGAGAAAGATAACTCAATTCCCATTGTTTCCAGACACCTTCTCTCCTGTAAGGTCTCATGCAACCGTATTAGGTTGCATCAGCCTAACCCTTAAAGAGTTATGTTAATGCCTGGTTTATATATAACTGAAGAGCAGCCAAATGGGTAACAGTCCACTCCTGACAAAAATGTTCCGTTTAGTTAATTACACATAATTAATTTGGATTTTGGTCTTCATATTTTCAATTTTCAGACCCAAGGCACTGTATTTTTAGGACGAAGGCACTCACATGAGCCTTGTGTGGTTCAGATGTGTGGGCACCTAGGAAAGGGAAAGTCCTCCACACAAAACAAACGCTAACAGATTTGGGGGTAATGATGTGGCATCCTCAGCCTTTTCAAGCCAAGGAGGTGTTGCCATTCATTCACTGGTCGGTTTGGTGGGAGGGTCCACACATCACTCTGCTGTGATTGGCTGAGTAGAAATACCATCACAGCATGGTCCCCAGTCCAGCTCCTATTGCATCAGACATTTCTAGAAAATAAAGAGGCAGGATAGCAGGGGGTGTGGGGTTTGAAGTAGAATTCTTCTCCGAATGGTTAATGACCTATTCTTCAGATCAAAGACTTCTGTGTAGTTCTGTAGGATTATTAATTAGCACTACTTATTTTTCATGCACAGCTTATATAATAAAGCATTTTATTCTCAATAAACCCAAACTTCCATTGTTCCTCCTGTGTAACCCCCAGCTTTCCAACAACTGCAAAATACATGAGCTGCTTCTGGGTGTGTGTGAGTGTGTAGCCATTTGATTCAGCAATTTTTATTTTTAGGTATTTAAAGTAAATGGTCTATATCTTGTTTTCTGACAGAATATGGCAAGAGGCCATCTTTAAGGGCTGAGAGAGATTAATGATATTATGGCAACCTTTAGAGAATGAAGCAAAATTGGTGTGGTCTCCAAGCAATTCAACATAAAGATAGTGCATGTGTGTGTGCCTTCCTGTGTGTGTGCACACACACACCTGCATGTGCCTCTGTGACATGTAATAAATACCGAGCTGCAGAACACCATCCCCAGGTGATAACCATTTTACTTTACAAACATCTTAACCAACCATGGGGAATGTAGAAAATTAGCCTTGTGAATTCAAAGATGCAAAGATGCATATTAGAGAACAAAATCCAAAAGGGAGGCGGACAGTTTACACCAATACACACTCCCTCTCATGAGAGCAATACCAAGTCAAGGACATGATCTAAAATTGAAAAAATTGGTAGGGAAAAATTTTAAGCTACTTTGAGACTACAAAAAGAATACAAAATTCTGTCACAAAACACAAAAGACCCCTTTCTCCCTCTCTGAAATTCTAATCCAGTAATCATGTCTGCCTTCTGAAGCATCTTTCATCTGCCTATCTCAAAGTCCTTTATGGTATTAAACACTTAGTGAATCCCTGAGGTGGGTAAAATTATTCTAGTCATTTTACAAATGTATCTATTCTTTCAACTCTCTTATTCCAACCAGTGATAAGTCTGGGAGTAAAAAAAAATCGAGAATCAATGAATGACCACAATCCTTATTCCTTTAACCTGTATTGTTAACTTAGGGGAACATTCCTTGATTCGCTCTGGGAAAGTGCTGAGGTGAATTGAATGTAAGTTTTTGATTTGATGTAAATGATGTTAATGTATGCCAACACGGTCTTGTTCCTATCCTTCCCACCTTCTCCCTTTGTCACTTAAATTGGAAGGATTGAAGAATATGTTGGAAGTACAATAAAAATAAAAAAGAGAAAACTGAGAGTAATTCAAAGGCAAAGGGAGAATAATTGTGGAGATTATTTTCACATCTTCATATCTTAGAGAAAGTTAGACACTACACTATTATCCACGTGACCTTGATGAAGACATAAACCTTTATGATAGAGTTAAAGACGAGGTTAAATTATGTAAACACCAAAGTTCTGCTGTATAGTGTATGACTCCAAATTTAGAGCCAAACTAGTTTTTATGTTTTGGCATGAATCTGATTTATGATCCAAAAGGAAAAGAATTAAGATAAATATTTCAAAATATTTCTGAAAACTAAAGTGTACTTGAGAAGCATTTATGAAGCCAGACAGCTTTTTATTTCCTTGAAGAGAAAATACCCTGCTCATATTCCAATGCCAGAGAGATGATGATTTAACAACAACAACAACAAAAACTGTTAGGATGGTTAATCTTGAACTTGACTGGCTTGAAAATCACGTAAGAGACTGCTGAAGTGCAACTCATGTTGTGTCTCTGAGAGTGTTTTCAGACAGGATCACATGGAGGGAAAGGGAGCTACCCTGAATGTGGGCAGTATCCTTTGAAGACTCAGGAAGAAGGAAACCTGCTGAGCCATGCATAAGCCCTGCTTTCTAAAGCTACCCACCTACTAAGAAGTGAAGAATCTCTATGCCACATTTTCTGCCATCACGATGTTCTGTTCAAACACACAGAGCCTACCAACCAGCAACTTTGAAACAAAAAGCCAAAAGAAGTGTTTTCTTCTTATATTGTTTCTTAATCCTACAGTGGCAATAAATGTGACTAATACAGGGACAGACTTCAAGGTTAAGGACTATTAAAATGACCCTGTGCTTTGAACATTATTAGTTGTGGTTATATCAGGTGTGAACAATGTAACTGGGGAAAATGTAGGGTTTCTATATTTACATTATCCAGGTGAGACCAGTATGATGATAGAGCTGCCCCTTATGGGGAAGGGGGTTAGAAATATGACCTCAACGAGCCTAAGTTGTATAATAGCACATTGAAGTTGACAGAGAAGGTAGCACAGTCTAAATGTGAAAGCTTCTGCTTTCAAGAAATCTGACACTAGGTTGTCATTATTTCTGCTGCCTCCTCTCTGTTCTAATGTCATTCCTGCCAATGTCTCTCCATAGGACACCTAAATCATGACACTATTAAATATAGGCACCCATTCACAACCAACTCTACCCATTTTTTCCTAATTGAGGATTACATCTCAAAGAATATTTACCTCCTGTGCAACCTTCTGTCATTTCCGTGTTCCATTCAGCAGTTAACAAAGGCTCAACATTTGTCATCAGAGGGGAAACCCGAATTAACCATAGCTCGGACTCCATTTCTCCAGAAAGTTACCGTTCAAGTCAGAGACCGAGGCTCTGACAACATCAGGTTCCTGTTCTAGGGTTCGTAGGCATATCTTGTCATTTGTGGCAGACACTTCTAGGAAGCAGTGACTCACAAGACACAGAAGTACTTTAAAAGTCAGATATGTAGTTCTGGTAGTTAACACCAAAAAAGAGGATGGTAGGTGTCTAACCCTACAGCCAGTGTTAGGAGTCGCTCATCTTTCAGGTCCCCCCTCCCCCGTGTTCTGCCCCAGCATGGCAAGTATATAAAGTTTAGAGAAACAAATGCATAGGTTTCAAATCCATTTCCCAAGTTCTAGCCCATTAACTTAGATGTTTAAGTTTCTCCGAGTCTCATGTTGCCACCTGTAACTTGCAACTGTGTTTTCTAACAAATTGGAGTGTTCTGAACAATGAATAAATTGATTTCTACGTAACAAGCACCACAAACTTTCTTCTATTCCGGTCATTAGTCTACATCGTAATTACTGCCCTCTTCTTTATGGCAGTCTATGCTTGTCTTAACAGTGTTATTTCTATCAGGGGCATAGATAGCTTGTCAAAGCTTTTGCACATGGAGATAAATTTACTCCTGGTGAGTATAGAAGCTATCCCTGACCAGAAGTCTCGGCAGTAGATAGAACTGAGATGCATATGCCCGAATCCGGGAGATTGAATGTAGTGGAAGTATATTTAAATATGACCTGGTAAAGGCTCACACACTAGAATGTGGCCTATGAAATCAGAAAAACATAGTGATTATGTGGAAGCACAAATCAGATTTTAGCGTAAATGGCTTCTGTTAATGGATTTTTATTATATTTGATGTGTAATACACCATCAGAACATCATATGTTCTTGAAGATGTAGAAATGAACTATGACGGTTTTCTTTATCTGGAAATGCTAACAATTAAATTCTTTTGAGAAGGTTTCTCTAGTAGGACTGCTCTCCTCCATTTCTGACTTTCATACACACAGGTACTTCAGTATTTTATTTTAAAGAGACTGGCTGATCTTTGCTTATAACTAACTCTATTTGTTTTAAGGTGGCCATTTAAAAAGACAATCAACCCCCCAAGTTGCTTGAATTAAATCTTACAAACAAAACACAGGACAGTTTGTATTAAGCATTAAACTTCAGAAATTGCGGTTGGCCTGTCCAATGTCATGTCATATCTGCTTTAGGATGACCTAGGGGGTGGTATCATTATGATTGGTTACTATGGACATTTACTAAACTCAATGAGAATCATAGCACCTAGTGTTACTTCAAACCTAGGCTTACTGGGCTCCGAATCCTTTACCTTTAGTACAGCATAGCAATAACAGCAAGCTCAGCCACAGAAATCAATTAGTAGCATTTAGAGAATATTTGCAGTAACTTTCAAAGGGGCGCTGAATAATTGCTATATCATATTATGGAAGGCAGGCTAGGTGTTTAGGGGGCGAGTCTATTAAGAAAACTCACGTTTGTAAAATACCCTGCAATAGGAAGCACAGAGTTATTTGAATACATGTTAATTCTATCCCCCAACTCTGCACACATCCCTTCACAGTACATTTTACTGCTTGCAATTGGATCTTATATTGCTGTATCTGTTTTCATTTAAACATTTTATGTCTCCCTATAGAATATCAGCTCTATGAGGGCAGGGATTTGCTTTACTACTGTTGGCTCCCAATGGCAGTCTTCCCACAGGCACATAGTACACATTTGATGAAAGCATGAATGAAAGACGAATAGATGAATGAAGACACAGCATAGTTATATATAAACTACACGCAGACGGGTCTGAATGCTTTAAAAGCCAAAACCTCATGACATAAGAGATATAATAGAATAAAAGTGCCCCTGATGACTTCCAAAGCAGATGATGTAAAATCAACCTTCTCTGCAATTGAACCTACACACACACCCCATTGTAGCTATCAATATTTCCATGCTATAATATGATATTTTAAATGTACTCCTGGTATTATTATGCTAAATGGCAACATTGATTTCTTTGCAATTTAATAGGATGCTTGAATCTGCACATCTAGGCAAGACATCCTCCTCTGTGGCTTTTCCATCATGATATACAGAAGTATCAAGTTCTATGCAGACACTTCCCTCCTGGGTCCCATGTCTAGAAGATCACTACACCAGCAAACATTTATGCTTCTTTCACATCATGAGAGGGTCAAGTATACACAACCATGGCATGACCTCAGTGGCAAATTCAGCTTAGTGATGGAGTTACCAAGCCTCAGTTGATTCAAAGCTGGGTAGACTTTGCAACTTGAACTCTGTCTATCAAAAAGGGGAGGTTGAAGTCTTAATGCACAGTACCTTATAAAGTAAATTCATTTGGAAATAGAGCCCCTATAGACATAGCTATTTCAATTAAAGTAAGATGACAGTAGTGAGGGTGAACCTTTAATTGAGTATGACTGGCATCATTATTCAATGACAGTAGAGCAGGAGACTGCCTCACAGTGACACACAGGTAGGCCATCAAAAGGTATAGATCAGAGTAGTACAATTCCAAGCCAAAAGAACACCAAGGGCATGGCCACAAAGCACCAGAAGCTAGGATGAGCCCAGAAAGGATTCTCCCTTACAGACTTCAAAGTGAGTGTGGTCCTACTGAAATCTTAACTTTGGCCTTCTAGCTTCTAGGATTATGAGAAAATACATTTCTGCATTTTTAATCCCCTCACTCTGTGATATTTCATCTTGATCACCCTATGAAATTGATGTAATAAAAATTGTACCCCATATAGAAGAGAGAAAAAAACCCCCCATATTTTAGGAGTATGTTCACCCTGCCAGAAAGTGGTACCAATAATCCAGGAAGTCTTTTCCAATTTGTATGATGATGACACGATATGGAGCAGAAAGAAACCCGCCCATATCATGCTTCTTAGTAAACCTGAACTGTTAGGCTAGATAAGAAGTACATGGTCCATAGCACTTCCTAGAGGGCACTGTTGGCCAGACCTCAGGAGTTTCTGATTCAGTGATACTATCTGTCAGTCTCCTTGGGATGCTGATCAGGTTGGTCCAGTAACGTTACTTTCTGAACTGTTGCCCTGTACCAATCAGTCTCTACTGAAGCTCAGAGAGGATTCTAGTCACCCATTGATCCCAAACCAGGAAAATAACTGCTCTGTTGACCCAGAAGCTTCCGAGTTTGTGAACCATTGGTCCATAGGAAAAACAAATAACTAAAACTCCAAGTCATTCTATTTAATCTTTTACTGCAAACATGCTTACATTGACAGGAAGAAAACAGGAATATAATGTCAAGCAACTTAGTTACTAAAGCACGTTTTAAAAGAAAGGACTGGTAAGTGGGGATCTGCCCCTCTCTTTCAGCTTCCCCCAAACCACTCCCCCAGTCATATACCAAGATCTGTAGCAGACTACATGCTATCGCCATCTTTCCTTCTTGTCTTTCTTGTCCATGGAAACTGACGGACCACTCAGGCCAGGGAAGCAGGTAGGCTAACTTTAGACCTTCACTTGTCCCTCAGCTTTTCCACATCTAATCACCTAGTCTCCTCTCCAGCTTTGCAGCAGACTAGCTGCTGAAGCTGGCCTCCCCCCACCCCCATCTCCAGTGGATTACACTTCCTCCTCCAACCTTCTCTCTCACCTTCTCATTGCTTGGTCTCAGCTCTAACATCCAGCAGGCTCTCCCTAGGAACCCAGAGGCCACTCCTCCCAGGGAAACAAGCAATCAGGGTAACTGGATATCTTCATCTCTCCCTCTGTTCCTCCAAGTCCAGTCATCCCAGTCTAATCCCCAGCTCCATAGCAAAGCTTCTGCTGTGTCTTCTCCTCAATCTCTGCCCCCCCCATCTCCAGGTGACCAAGCAGTTCCTGGTGGGAAACTTTGCTTTCTTCAGTCCTGTAGACCCCACAGCCCCTCCCCTGGGCCCATCCTTATTTCTAAGTCTGAGCTACTAATACCCAGAAATACATTTTACCTAGAGACCCCAGTAGCCACACTATTAGGATCTCAGAAGAATTTCCTTCTAGGTAACACACACCTGTCACACTCCCAAGAACCAAAGAGGGCAACAAAATCTAAGGAACAAAACATCCACCCAACGAAGACAAGACCAGATATCAGCACCTAGAATTACAGTCTTCCCAAACCCAAATGCCTAGACGCCAGCATGAAAGCACAATCAATAACAGCCAGGACAATATGTCTCCACTAGAGCACAGCAAACCTTACACAGCAGGCCAGGAGCATAGCATCATAGCTGAAGCACAAGAAATAGACCTTAAAATAGCCTTTATGAATATAATAGAAGTCCTTAAAGAGGAAATGAATAAATCCCTTAGAGATATCTATGAAAACACCGGCAAACTGTAGAAATGAGTAAAACTGTTCAAAACCTGAAAGTGGAAACAGAATCAATAAAGAAAACCCAAACTGAGGAAGATCTAGAAATAATGAAGGTTGAAAATGAAATCAAGGAAACAACACCTTTCACAACAGCTTCAAATAATATAAAAGATCTTGGGGTATGTCCAACCAAGCAAGTGAAAGTCCTATGTAATAAGAACTTCAACACATTGAGGAAGATATCAGAATATGGAAAGATCTGCCATATTTATGGATTGGTAAGATTAAAAATCACTGTAAAAGTCACTATCCTACCAGAAGTCATGTACAGATTTAATCAATTCTAAACAAAATTCTAACCCAATTCTTTACAGATCTTGGAAAAGACAATTTTTTTTAGCTGCATATGGAAATATTTAGAAAAAAAAACCCACACTATCTAAAACAATCCTGAATCATAAAAAGGCTTCAGGAGGTGTAACCTATAAAAACAGCATGGTATTAGCTCTCACAAAAAGATATCACAATGAAATCAAATCAAAGATGATCTACATTTAATAAAGAAACCAGAAATACACGTCTTTCTTCTTTTCTTTTTTTCTTTTACAAAGACATTATTTTCAACAAATGGTGCTGGTCAAACTGAATGGCTACATGTGTAAGAATCCAAACATATCCACACTTAACACCCTGAACAAAACCATTCCCAATGTATCTAAGACCTCATCATAAGACCAGATACACTGGGGCCTGGAGAGATGGCTCAGAGGTTAAGTGCACTAGCTGCTCTTCCAGAGGTCCTGAGCTCAGTTCCTAGCACTCTCAAGGAAAGTTATAACCAACTATAATGAGATCAGGTGCCCTCTTCTGCCCTTGCACATATATATGCATATAGAACATTGTATATACAACAAACACATCTTTTTAAAAAATGTTTTTAAAAAGACCAGATACCCTGAACCTGATAGAAAAGAATGTGGGGAATAGCCCTGAACTCATAGACTTCAGAAAATATTTTTGAACAGAACATTGTTATCCCAGGCTAATCTCAACAATTAATAAATGGAGTTTCAACTGAAAAGAATCTGCATGGCAAAGGATAGTGTCACTCAGACACCATAGCAGTCTATAGAATGGGAAAAGATTCTTTTTACCAACGACACATCAAATTGCGGGCTAGTATCAAAAATATATTAATAACTAAATAAAATAAATTTCAAGAACACAATCCAATTTACAAGGGGGTACACATATAAACATGGAATATTGAAAAGAGGGCCAAGAAACATGTAAAGAAATGTTCAACATTCTTAGCCATCAGGAAAATGCAAATCAAAACTACTTTGAGATTTCTTCTTACACCTGTCAGAATGGCTACGATCAATAGATCAATAACACAAGTGATAGCTCATGCTGATAAGGATGTAGAATAAGGGGACCACTCACTCATCCCTTGTAGTGGAAGTATCAACTTGTACAGCCCCTATCAGAATCATTGAATGGTTCCTCAGATGGGATTCAATCTAATTCAAAATCCAGCCATACTATTTCTGGGCATATACCCAAAGGATGCATCATCCCATCACAGAGACACTTGCTCAACCATATTCATTGCTGCCCTATTCATAATATGTAGAAATTAGAAACAACCTACAAGTTCCTCAACAGAAGAATGGATAAAGTATATATATAATGGATACTTTATCCATATATATATATATATATATATATATATATATACATATATATATGGATAAAGTATATATATAGTGGAGTATTACTCAGACATTAAAAAAATTAAAAAATGTGAAATTCATAAATAAATAGGACAAAGTTGAAGAAAAATCACTCTGAGTGAGGTATCCAAGACCTAGAAAAATAAACGTGGCATATATTTGCTAATATGTACATGTCAGATATTAAGTCAATGAAAACCAAGCTGCAATTCACAAAATCACAGAGGTTAGGTATAGAGTAAGGGAATGGGGGGGGGAGAGATATCTTTTTGAGAAGAAAATAAAATAGTTATGGATGGATGTGGGGGACAGAAGGATAAAGTGAGGGAGGGGAAGAAGAGAAAGGAACAAGGGAGAAATGCAGGGAAAACAGGTAAAATCAAGAGTCATTTGAGGGTAGTATGGAAACCTTTATACAGTAGAAGCTTCCTAAAATATATACACAAATAAAGGTCATCTAAGTGGAATCTCCAAGTAATGAGGGAGACAAAGCCCTAACTGGTCATCTTTTGTCACCAAGTGACTCTCCCATTGCTGCTTCAATTTTCTTACATCTAATTGAGTTGATGGCCGAAGGTGTTCTGTGGAAATCCCCAAAGAACCCAAGATGTTGTCAAGACTTTTTGTGGGTTGCTTTCTACAAACCGATACCAAGGCCCCACTGCCGAAGACAGCCGAGGTAGTGCCTTCACTTCTACGTTGTAGTGTCTTTGGTACAGGAAGGTACTCTGCATGGTACCAAAAGAGAAACAAAAATGGCAAGCCAGTCACAAACCTTTTGATTTAAAATGGTGTCTTGCTTGAAATACATTCTAGGTCAATGGTAGCACAAAGCTTGTGGCAGCAACAAACGGATATCTGGTTTAACTTGAGGCTCACTCCACAAGATAAAATCCGCACCAGAAACTGCTTGAGTGACCAAGCACCTGAAACTAGATAGCACAGGGTCCTAGGAGAAAAACCAAATAGTATTATTCTAAACTCACCCCCCCAAAAAAAAAAATCAAACAAAATCCAAACAGAAACCCATAGCATTAAAATGATCCCCTATGACATCAACTATACTCATAGATCAGTGCCTTCCTCAGCCATCATCAAACAAGCTTCTTGAAAATATGTATGGGGACTCACAGCTAGACATTATGCAGAGAGCAAGAGATCTTAGAATCCTGAGCCCTAAAAGAGATGTCTTCCACAGGGTGAAGAGAGAGATTGTATAAAAGCAAAAGAAGAAGGAGGATACCAAGAGAACAAGATCCTCTAAATCAACCTGATCAAAGCTTATATGAACTCACAGAGACTGAAACAGCATGCACATGGCCTACAGGGGTGTGCACCAGATCCTCTGAACATATATATGGCTTCCAGTTTAGTGGTTTTATGCTATTTCTGAGTGTGCAAACAAGGACGTCTCTGATTCTTGTGCTTTCTCTTAGACTTTTTTCCTTCTGTGTGTTGATTGTTCAATTCCAATGTGTTAGGTTTTTTTAAAAATCATATTATATTATTTAATACTATATATCATATCATGCCATTATTCCTTAGAAACCTATTTGTTTTCTAATGAGATACAGAAGTGATCTGGGTAGGAGGGGAGGTGGGAAGAAACTGGGAGGAATAGACAGAGGGAAAGTTGTAATCAAGAAATATTATATAAGAGAAAAATCCATTTGCAATAAAAGAAAAAAATACTATGTATTCAAAAGGGGGAAGAAGACAAAAGAAGAGAAAGAAAGGTTTTACTGAGGCTCACTATTATGGTAGGGAATTCAAGACAAGCAAAGGATGAAGCAGAAAGAATCCTGAATCAGGAAGAAAAGAACAATAAAATCCTTTGCTCAGTTTCTTATCTCCTTCAGACTCAGTCAAGGACCCAAGCCCACAGGAAGAGTACAGACAACTGTTAGGTTATCATGAGTCTTTCCTCTTATGTAACCATATCAAGGGAATACCAGCTAGACATGCCTAAAGGCTAACTTACTCTACATGGCCCCATAGAAATGTGACCGGAGTCTATTCTTCTGGGTGATTCTGAACCCTGTCAAGTTGACAGTTATCACAAACAAGCACAGAGGGGACAAATGTAAAGTCCTCATTCGGGAGGTGTGTGGCAACAGCCATGATATTATCAGACAGACTTTTATGTCTTTAGAAACAAGTGACACTGTAGTACAACCAACCCATTTCCCTATTTGGAAATGAACCCAAGATCTCTTTCTTAAACTTTAATTATCTAGGAAGCACTTGAAAAATATAGTAACATTTAAAGCCAGTCAGAAACAATAGGAGACTGGTCAGATAACCAGTTGTATTTTCTCTATTAACAGCCCTGTTCTTGGTGTTTCTACAGAACAAACACACCAAGTGAAGTTCTAACAGTAAACTCTAGGGGAGATCAGGTTTATACACCCGTGTGCTCCAATGCAGAGATGCTCTGAAATAGATGCAGTAGCATCCTCCACCTGAGTAGCAGTATCCTCTCTCTTCAATATGCAGAACCTTTCCTGTGACTGCCATCTTCTATTTGTAGTTATAATCAATTTTTCACTTCTTTCTCATAGGGATTTTTCCAGCATGCTGGGAACTCCCATCCCCTGGTGAGAGAGCTAAGGAATGCTGGCTTGCTCCATGGATTGGCAGCATGTCCTTCCATCTGCTTCGAGGTCAGTCTCCACCTACAGCTTCCCTAAATACAACGTGCTTACATCCCTGGTTAGTTCCAGGCTGAGTGGGCATACTGAATACATGGAGTGGCCAGTGACTAACATACATTCCAGGACACCAGCTTTCCTGTCCCCCCCGCCCCCATAAGCATCACCCAGCACAATGACTGCTTACAGTTGAGGGAATGTGATTACGCACCCCTGTGACTATGATGCCATTTCTCCTGACTTATGTTTTCAGGCATGCAAAATCAATAGCATTTAAAAATATTTCCCTAATGCTCATTGTTTCAGAGAAAAAAATATATTAATTCTCCTTGCAGCCATCAGAGGAATTAAATGGGGGAACATTAGGTCTTCCATTAAAGCCTTATTTTCAATCTCTTTAATACTTTGCAATGTTTGTTTACCAAGAACCTATAATGCAATTTGAAGGATGACCAAATTTCAATGTGGATATACAGATTCCATGAGCCAAGTCTACTATTTACATCACTGATGTTCGGGTGTGTGTGTGTGTGTGTGTGTGTGTGTGTGTGTGTGTGGTGTATGGTGGGTAAGTAGGTTTGTGTGTGTACTCGTTGTTTTAAGGTTTTTATTAAACTCCATGTTTCTCTAAAGCAGGGAATTTAGTTTAGCTTAGAGAAGAAAATTTGAAATTTACAATTTGCTCCAACTTATTCCTTAAAGAATACCTCACCCTCTAATTGTTTTTAACTTGTAAAAAATAAGCTCCCTGTGGGATTTAATGAGTTGCCCACCATTGACTCCACAGGATACAGTCAACAAATTTAATATGTATATACTTAATGATAGATCTGACAGCTGTGAATTGTAAATAGAAATTTGGTATAGCAGAGATTTTTACAAAAGAAGAATAACATTTTTGGAATTTTCATTAGCAATGATTTTCCCTGACTACTTACTTCTTTCTCATTTTATTATGAGAAGATATGCTTTGGGGCATTTGGGGACGAGACAGAGATGAAGGATGATACTAAAAGGAAAAAAAATCTCCATTGAGATGATTTCATTTTAGTATCATTGATCTTGTTGTCCAGCTAATTCATGAAATGTGTGGAAACTACTACTCTTCCTGGTTGGGAGCTACTCAGTCCTCCACCTAGAAAACTCTGGGAGGAAGGGAAAAGGAGGAATTGCACACGCACACAAAGGCAGCCATCTTTGCTTCGCATCTAGCAAAAGATTAGGAACACAGCGAGTCAGTCATCGGTTGATGGACTTTCTGTAAGTGATTTGATTCATTACTAAAGACACCAGTTTGCATATACCTATGAAGAGGTTCATAATTCCTTTATGCTAAGTGGAAGCTAAGAAATGTCAAGGTACTGCCTAGAGTCACGCAGGCACCAAATTAAGGAACTGATCACTTGACTCCAACAGCTACCCTGCTGTATGAAGATATTTTACTTTCTTTTAAGAATGTGCACATCGTTTCCACAAATGGCTATTGCAGGCAATGAGGAAGATAGACTCTCTGTCAGCTCTGCTCAGCTCTGCCACTGGACCTCAAGTGCAGCCTTGCAAAGGACTTAAACAAATGAACTGGGCTGGATGCAAATAGAACTTACGTTTTTTTTTTTTTTTTGACAATAAAACCCAATTAAATTAAATTTTTATGTGCTGTATTTATCATCCTACCTGACCATTTACAAATGTAAATAATGTTTATAATCTCTAGCTATATAACAACAGCACACATGGCCAAAAGAAAGCACACAAATCTGCCCTGGAAGCACTGGCACTGGAATCACTGTTGTTAACTCCTTAAGTGCTTGGAGGTCACAAGTTAACTTATAATGAAACAGTCCTGGGAGGATCTCCCATGATGTTTAAAATGGACCATGTTCTTGCCTAACGTCTGGGGACTTAACTGAACAGGTACTTTACACAGCATCATCTTTATAACTTTGCATTCCTTGCCACCTTTTGTTCTGGAGCCCAAATTTCCTTCATTGCTGTAATTTAATTTTTTTTTCAAAGAAAAAAAAATAAAAGTTGTATCACTTAAAGTTACTGTACCTTAACAAATGCACCGGAAGTGGCAGTGCTTTTGCATGCATGGAAGCTCAAAGCCTCAGCAACTCCCATGAGCGATTAATCTTCTAACACTAATTAGATATTTGCTAATTAGCGTCTGATGTGTGAAATGAAAAAACATTTTGAAGCTGAAATGAATAGGGTCTAGAAAGATAGGGCTATATTCCAGTTCCCCCTTTTCCATATTATTATCATATTTCATAAATATTAATAAGATCACATGATGCCAGCCGCTCTATAAAATTATCTCTCTGAATGAAGGCTTTTGTTCACTATAATAGGGATGTGTCAATATTTTGCATATGGAAGAAAGCACTCGATGAAGAAAAACATTTTTTTCCTCAATGTTAAAGAGATGTCATGTTTCACGAATCACTTTTATGGTTGATCATCCAGTCCTACTTTTTAAACTTGGGTCTCTTCTTCCCATAAAAATGGGAAGAAAACCTTTCTTCAAGCCACTTGCCCTCCTCTTTCCATATACTTTAATCTTGTCTTGGTTTAAAGAAACCTCAACAGAATGGAAAATATTTTAAACCTGTGCTTCTGTGCTGGGGACAAGCAGAAGTCAATGTAGAATGGTCGATATCAGTGAGATACGTATAAAAGAGAGACATTTGAGTTTCATTAGTTGTGTGCATGAGGACAATCCTAAAAATACTGCTATACGCCACGCTTAAAAAAAAAATACACCCACAAAGAACTAGATAGAAATTTCAGCGCTTACATCTCGCATTCAGGCTATAATATTCAAGTCATAAATATTAAGTCATGCTGTATTCTCAAAATGTAACATTTTGATTTGGAATATTGCTCAAGTGAAAGTCTATATTAAACATTCCTGGTTCTCAAAAGATGAGATCTATAATAATAAACTATTTCAGTCACTGTGAGATTTTTTTTTTTCAAAATGCGACTCACCTGTGAATGCTGGTCATATCACAAATTATATCTAATTACAGCATTGATACAGTAATTTGCAATGATAGCTAAGCTCAAGTTGACAAAGGTGACATTGGAACATAATGACGACGAGATTATTATTCTCTTAGGCTGACATTTTGTGATTATAACAATGCCGATCGAGATTATTAACACCATAATGAAAGGAAAGTCCCAAAATCTACAGAAAGGAGATCACAGGAAGATGAACAGAGTCAGAGATGAACTTCCATTTTCTCTCTTGCATCGGTATGATTTTTCTTCTAGTACAAAATGAGGCACATGCCTTAGTCCCAGAGACTCATGGAAACTGCAATTGACAGACAGGCTACTCTATCCACAAACACAACTCTCTGTTTTTTCAAAGCTGGAAATAGAGGATAAGGTCATCGATGCCAATTTATCCATTTGCACTGGGGATTGTTTTCCGATTGGCGTTGAGGTTGATGGTCAGCTCCCCTGTGCAATACCCCAGTGCGCTATCTGTTTTGGGGCTGCCAGGATGCTCAGCTTGAAATCCGTGGGGCTCCCAAAGCTCTCCACTGTTCTAGACACCAAGCGAATGGGAATAGTCTGGCAGACATTGCCGTTTCACTTATCGTTAAATGAGAATAAAACCAGACAGCTTTTAATTACCAACAACAGAGAAATGAGTCAAGGGGAATCATACTCAATCAAGACATCACTAGTCAATCCAGCAGGCTGCCTGGCTAAACTTGGGAAATGAACCATGTTCTCTACTTTGCTCAGATGAGATTATTTAAATGGTATCAGGTTCAAAGTATCTGATGAGACTTGTAACTCCAGCTGAATTCGGAATCTAATTTCAAACAGTGACACTAAGTATGTCTCAATTATTTGAAATCGCCTTCTCAACTATACATATAATTTTAAATTTGGTTTTCATCAATTCATGGGGTTTGGGGTCTTAAATTATCGTCATTGATTTATAGATACTGACCTGGAAGCAGTTTGAAAAGAAGAAAGGCTCTGGGTAGGTCAGGTACAATTGTCCCATTTTGTCAAAGCAGCAAGATATGAAGTGACAGGTTTAGACTATAATTTCTGCCACCTAATTGGAAGTTTCCCATTATCCTACACTGTCCCACATTCAGAAATATTTGAAAAGATTCCTTCATTCCTTAAAGTGGAAGATGACTGCTTGTTTTACAGTTCAGTCAAATATCACAGCTTTGTGATCTGTCCCTTTTGTCTTCAAGACATGCACTTAAGAGGTATGTTACAATGGGAACAACCCAGTGTCCTTAATAGCTGATTCTTCAATAAAGTCTTCATTTCATTTGCAGTTTCTGTCCCACCACATTCAAAAGTAATGATACCTACCTAGGACCTAGTATCACCTTTCCCCCAGAAGAAACTATAACTTTATTCTCTGCAACATCCATGAGAAGAAGACAAAGGAGCCAGAAAAGAACTTATAACTGTATCCACAGTTAATATAAGAAATAGAACAAGTTGTACTCTCCTTCTGAAAGTACGGAAGTCCAGCATTAATGGGCTGGCAGATGAGTGATGAAGATCTTATTCCCTGCTTCGACTAACATGGTGTCTTTTTGCTATGTCTGTTGAATCAGATAAACACTGGGCATTCACATGGCAGAAGGCAGAAGGACAAAAGGATCTAAGTTAGTTCTTTTAAAAGGCACCAATCCATTGATGGAGTATAACACAGATGACAGTCACTCCCAGGAAGACCCATCTCTTAATACCACCATATGGCATTTAGGTTTCAATAGGAATTTTAAGGAGGATTCATCTAAATCCAAACATGGCTTTAGTGAACATCCTAAGTGAGCATCCATATGTTCTGTACTTCCTCCTGACACTCTTCTTACCCATGCCTTTGCCTTTTCAAACAGTGTTAGAGTTTCCTTTAAATCTCAACACCATTTTGTTAGTTTCATCATATTTTTTTTCTTAGCTTCTAATTTTTTTTTGAGGTCCCGACGAGGAGAAGGTCAACTTTTACTGACTGTGCTTGAGCCATCACGTAGCTTGAATATCATATGACCAGCTGTTCCAGACTCCTAATGCTCAAGACAAAGCAATGGACCTGGTTGTCCTTACTGGGGCTCTATGGATAGATACAACCAGAGAAGGGGACTGGGAAGAGTTGTTTGAGCTGGGAGTTTCAAACATTGTAGATCTTTGTAAATTAAAAACAAGAGTTATATTGGGGGAAGGGGTGATTTCATTTAATATAAAATTGTTGAATGTACAATATGCTGTTACAAACAGCATATTCTTGTCAAACAGAAGAAAGAAGGAATTACACAAGGAGGAAAAGAATTAACCTAAACTCAGAGAAAAATGCTAAATTAAAGGATCAATCTTGTTTTGGTCTTCATGTGTTCTACAGAAGATACAGATGACATTAGGGAGAGGGACTCAAGGACAACAGAGAAACAAATGTAAGTGAACAGAAAGGATGTAGAAATATCCTCAGTTAACTACACACTAGCATAGCCATCCTTATTTGAGACATCTTCCATTCTGTATACCAAAGTAGTCATGAAAAAGAAATGATTCTGTCATATGATTCTATCGCTCAAATACTCTTCTGTATTTCTCACTAAAAGTTAATAAATTTCAGGTTGCTTTCTTGACACATAACAGAGTGATCCCAGATAACCACAAGGTAAATTAAAAATTCAGATAAACAGTCATAAAACAAAACAAAACAAAACTAAAACAAAACAGAAAACCCCCCACCACTTGCTGTTTATATGAAAGTCAAATGTAGCCTAGCACAGGTGCATTTAACTTGCTAAATCTGTAAATTCAATCACATTCCCAGTCTCCTTTTGATGCCTCATGTTTATCAACTCCTCTAAAGTGGTTTTCAGGTTCTTTGAAACATTGAAGGAGTTGTTTTTGTGTTCCCACACCCGAGTCACCATGCCACACTTCCCTGGGATGCTTCTCTTACTTTTCTCTTCCTACTCAGCTAAGTACTACTCTAAGTCTGGCAGAGTGGTCTACGTCCCTGAGAACCCATTGCTTTGAGACACCTCCACTATTCTCATTTGACACTTGACAAATAACCATAGCTTTTTTTTCTCTAAACATTTTTACAGCAATGGCAGAGTGGTATCTTTGGGTTATCTAGCAATTATCCTTGCTTGGCCACTCAGTCATGCTCCATATATGTCTTCTGGACATACCCGTTGATTCTGCAAGGCATGCTTCTTCCAAGCCTCTGGGTGGTTTGTCCCTTCCTTGTCTGAGACCATCAGTGTAGCAAGTGAGAGAATCAGAGTTTGAAAAATTGATAAGTAGCACTTTAAAAGTGGTATGTGGTGGCACATCTCTGTAATCCCAGCATTTGGAGGTAGAAAATCAGGTCAGTGCCAGTCT